>NC_030681.2:100852453-102174953 GCF_000004195.4 Xenopus tropicalis
ATGGTGGAGTCGTGAACACTGACCTTAATTGAGGCAAGTGAGGCCTGCAGTTCTTTAGATGTTGTCCTGGGGTCTTTTGTGGCCTCTCAGATGAGTTGTCTCTGCGCTCTTGGGGTAATTTTGGTCGGCCGGCCACTCCTGGGAAGGTTCACCACTGTTCCATGTTTTTGCCATTTGTGGATAATGGCTCTCACTGTGGTTCGCTGGAGTCCCAAAGCTTTAGAAATGGCTTTATAACCTTTACCAGACTGATAGATCTCAATTACTTTTGTTCTCATTTGTTCCTGAATTTCTTTGGATCTTGGCATGATGTCTAGCTTTTGAGGTGCTTTTGGTCTACTTCTCTGTGTCAGGTAGCTCCTATTTAAGTGATTTCTTGATTGAAACAGGTGTGGCAGTAATCAGGCCTGGGGGTGACTACAGAAATTGATATTGAAATTGAAAATTGAAATTGATAAACCACAGTTAAGTTATTTTTTAACAAGGGCCATGTAGATTTGGAGTTTTTTTTCTCCCTTAATAACGTAAACCTTCATTTAAAAACTGCATTTTGTGTTCAATTATGTTATCTTTGACTAATAGTTAACGGTTTTTGATGAGCAGAAACATTTAAGTGTGACAAACATGCAAAAGAATAAGAAATCAGGAAGGGGGCAAATAGTTTTTCACACCACTGTATTTTGTAACACAAGTGAAGTGCCCCCATAATTGCACCTTCTGTCCCGTACGTGGATGTATAAAATTACTACCTTTTGAAACATGGGCATTGTGTGCAATTTAAACGGATACATACCCTTAGTTTTCACTCCCAAAAATGTATGGCCTTGCTTATTTTTAGTTTTAAGTGTAGTAGAGGTAACTGAGGAGCCAATAGTTCTCCCCCTACGATATGATATCAAAGGCGGTGCCTCAAATTCCTGTACCAATGGATATGCCCTTTTAAGAATATACCAGTGTTTTCGTAATATTTGAGCCATGTTACCACTATAGTCAGAGTACTGTGTGACAAAAGGTATCCGCCCACCTCCCTGTTTTCTCTTCCTAGATGAATATTGCACTCTATATTGTGCTTTATTAATCACTTTCTTTGGATAGCCCCTATCTCAAAATTTTCTTGTATTTCACGTTCCCCTACTTCACTCACCAACCTCTTAACTTTAGATCAGTGCTGTCCAACTTCTACGGTGCCGAGGGCCGGAATTTCTCTAGCATACATGGTGGAGGGCCGCTAATGGAAGCCAGTTTTGACCACTCCCCTTTTTGAAACCACACCCACTTCAAACCACACCTATTTTATCACAATGGTGGTAGCACAGCAAAATCCCAAATGCTTGGTCCTTACAGTGGGGATATCAACCATCATTCATATGTGAAAGAATTATGTCATATTAAGATATACCCTTAAATTCCATATGCCTCCTCCTCCACTGTGGATAGCAGAGCAACCCCCATTACATAATTACACACCTTAGGGACCATTTAATGGCTATTTCCAACTGCTAACAAACTCCCACAACAAACCCCTGCCAGGTTCACCTCCCACAAGCAGCATAGGGCAAGCAGAGTATGGCACACAGAGGCAGCATAGGGAAGGCAGAGTATGGCACACACAAGCAGAGTGTCATACTCTGCCTGCCCTACCCTTCCTGTGTGTGCCATACCCTCCCTGACCTATGCTGCCTGTGTGTGCCATACTCTACCTGCCCTATGCTGGCTGTATGTGCCATACTCTGCCTGCCCTATGCTGCCTCTGTGTGCCATACTCTGCCTGCCCTATGCTGCCTGTGTGTGCCATACTCTGCCTGCCCTACCCTGACTGTGTGTGCCATACTCTGCCTGCCCTACCCTTCCTGTGTGTGCCATACCCTCCCTGACCTATGCTGCCTGTGTGTGCCATACTCTACCTGCCCTATGCTGGCTGTATGTGCCATACTCTACCTGTCCTATGCTGGCTGTATGTGCCATACTCTGCCTACAGTACCTATGTCTGAGGTGTGAAGAAGTGAACAATGGGAGTGATTACAGTCTGAGCCTGAGGTGTGAACACTGCAGGGGGTGAACAATGCAGGTATTAAAAGGTGTGAAAAACACAGGGGATTACATTTTTAAACAATACAGAGGGATTACAGCCTGAATCTGAGGTGAGAACCATGCAGGGGGCCAGTTAATCACAGTACTGATACCATTTAATGCTTACTCAAAGGTAAGCCATCAAAGCAGCCAGACAGGTGGGGGGCCACACAGAGGGGGGTCGCGGGCCGCCAGTTGGACAGCACTGCTCTAGATAGTTGGCTCACCGGGATCAAATTCTTTGTATGTGGTGGATGTTGACTTTTAAAGTGCAAAATCTGATTACGATCAGTCGGTTTAGTAAACAAAGAAGTACACAAACAGCCTTCAACATTTCTATAAATTCGCACATCCAAAAAGTGAATTTGTTGGAGATCATGAGTAAGTGACAAAGTAATAGAAGGATTTATATCATTCAGTCTATTGTGGAACCGTTTCAGGGAGCCAACGTCACAAAGTACAAAGACATCATCGATATACCTCCACCAAGCCAAACAATGCTCAGCGAAGTCCACATCATGATATATGTACTGATCTTCTAACCTGGTCAGGTCACCAAACATCAAATAATCTTTTGTGCGATGTTACATTCACCAATCCCAATATGAGGCCGGAAGCACATGCCCCAGACCATCATCGTAATCTCTTCATCATAAAACAATATAAATTATAAACATAGTAGATGACAATGAAAAAAAGACTCATCCCCATCAAATTCACGTGATCCTGCCTCACTGATAGGTGATCCAGAAGACGAAAAACTTGGAACACATTTACAGGAATAACTACTAAAAAAGCATGAATGCTTTGTATTTAAAGGGGCACTTATAGGCTGATGATGTTATTTCTGTAAATTAACATTCAACACATGTACAGTTAGGACCCAGCTTCAGTTCAAGCCTATTCATTGATTGAAGTTAAAGAGGTTACTGCCCTTTAAGGTCCATAATTTGGTCAGGGCTCATTAACAAGGTGACAGATACACAGTTGAAAGCAAAAGTTAGGGTGTCCCTTGCCAAATTATTTATTTTATTAAAAGTGAAAAGTAGTTAACTACTGAAGGAGCTAGTGTGTTAAAAAAAACCCAATATTTTTGCAAATGTTAATGGACAGTTACATTTTATTTCATAACACAGCACAAAAGCAAAGAAAGTAGTAATTGTGGCATGTGCAAAAGTGTGGCATCCTAGTAAGTCAGTATTTATTAACACACCCTGTGGTATAGATCACAGCTTGTAAATACCTTTTATATCCAGCTAGGAGCCTGAGCCTGTCAATTCTTATTGTTGGGATATTTGCACACTCTTCTGTACTGATAACTTTGCTTAAGATCGCTCAGTATCCTGACGCACATACCCCCCTCCCCAAACCAAAGATGGAACCACATACCATAATTCAAAATTACTCCACACATATTTTAATCAAAACAACAGCCTAATATTAACATCAGTATAGTAAAGTGACTTTACACAAACCTTTTCATAAGTGCATAAAAATACATACAATACTTAATAATTGATCTACCCCAGGGGGCTCAAACTCAATTTACCTGGGGGCCGCAGGAGGCAAAGTCAGGTTGAGGCTGGGCCGCATAAGGGATTTCACAAAAAATTGGCTTTCAAGGGATAATGCAAGGCACGGCGGGCGGGAGCTGCTGATTGCGGAAATGACGTTATGCCATCATAACAGTTATTATGGGAAGACGTTCTGTGTGCACAATTAGCTCCTTAGCAGCTAATTGTGCACACAGAACGTCTTCCCATAATAACTGTTATGATGGCATAACGTAATTTCCGCAATCAGCAGCTCCCGCCCGCCTTGCATTATCCCTTGAATCGCAATAAAAATCGCGATCCATTCATTGCTTTTGAGAAGGCCTTGGTGCGGGCCACAAAATATTGTACCGAGGGCCGCAAATGGGCCGCGAGTTTGAGACCCCTGATCTACCCCCATGTTTATATTCAGCTTTGACTTTGTCAGTCCACAGCACTTTTTTTCCCAAAAGGCCACTGGCCTGTCTAGATGCTGTTTTTCATACCATTTGTGATGAGGTACCAGGTAAGGCTTTTTCCGGATGACTCAGGATCCACATGACTGGTGGATCACCATGCAGATCCACGCTGGTCACTCCTGTGTTAGCCAAACCTTCCTGCAGTTCTTTTGCAGTCATAAAAGAGTTTGCCTTTGTCTTTGTGGCCAGCATATAAGCAGCTCTGTCTGAATTTGTTCTTACAGGTCTTGAATTCCACAGTTCCCCATAAAAGGGAGCTAAGCCCATAGAATAAAGGAAACACATTATCACTTGTGGTGGTAGTAGGATGCCAGTGATTACAATTATTTAACTGATACCCCAGGCCTGTGCTGTTTGCTTAGAACTGCAATGGCCTGGGCTATTTCTGAAAAAGCTCATTTGCCACAATTTTATTCCACTCTTTTTCTTTGAGTATAGGCAGGCTCATGTACAGCTGTGTGAAAAATCTGGCTTTTGGCATCTAAGTTTGGCTGCCGCTCTATAGCCTGCCCAGGCTGGAAAGAAGAGAAGACTGAAGAAGATTGTGACAATGATCTACAGTTTTTTTTTTTTTTTACAATCTTTATTGATTTTCAAGATAATTAAGGGAAGGGATACAGAGAAAAGACAAAGGGTAAGGGGGGGGACGACGACAAGGAAATATTCACATAGTATAAAATTTAATACCAAAAAAAAAAAACTTAACAATCAAACAAGGGTTTACGTCAAGTTATTTCTCTGTTCTTACTTATTCTTTTCATTTATACAATTTATTAAGTCTCTTACTTGCATTGAATCCCTTACTAATATACTCTAATTAACAATTTCATTTCTTTATTTCTAACCAAGGTGACCACACTGTTCGATATTGCGCCATCTCATTTTGTAATAAGTATGTTATTTCCTCTAATTTCCTTATTTCTTCCACCAAATTCAACCATTCTGTATAGGAGGGAGGGTTAAAGGGGACCTGTCACCCTAAAAAAAAAATCCAAATTTATTTCCATCGTGTATGTATGTATGTATAACTTTATTTATAAAGTGCCACAAGGGTACGCAGCGCTGTACAATCTTACAGAATACAAAATTACACACAGGGAGGACAAGTGATATAATAAATAAATACAATTAATACAAACCGGATTCCAAAAAAGTTGGAACACTAAACAAATTGTGAATAAAAACTGAACGCAATGATGTGGAGGTGCCAACTTCTAATATTTTATTCAGAATAGAACATAAATCACGGAACAAAAGTTTAAACTGAGAAAATGTACCATTTTAAGAGAAAAATATGTTGATTCAGAATTTCATGGTGTCAACAAATTGGTGCCAAAAAAGTTGGGACAAGTAGCAATAAGAGGCTGGAAAAAGTAAATTTGAGCATAACGAAGAGCTGGAAGACCAAATAACACTAATTAGGTCAATTGGCAACATGATTGGGTATGAAAAGAGCTTCTCAGAGTTGCAGTGTCTCTCAGAAGCCAAGATGGGTAGAGGATCACCAATTCCCACAATGTTGCGCAGAAAGATAGTGGAGCAATATCAGAAAGGTGTTACCCAGCGAAAAATTGCAAAGATTTTGCATCTATCATCATCAACCGTGCATAACATCATCCGAAGATTCAGAGAATCTGGAACAATCTCTGTGCGTAAGGGTCAAGGCCGTAAAACCATACTGGATGCCCGTGATCTCCGGGCCCTTAAACGACACTGCACCACAAACAGGAATGCTACTGTAAAGGAAATCACAGAATGGGCTCAGGAATACTTCCAGAAACCATTGTCAGTGAACACAATCCACCGTGCCATCCGCCGTTGCCAGCTGAAACTCTACAGTGCAAAGAAGAAGCCATTTCTAATCAAGATCCACAAGCTCAGGCATTTTCACTGGGCCAGGGATCATTTAAAATGAAGTGTGGCAAAATGGAAGACTGTTCTGTGGTCAGACGAGTCACGATTCGAAGTTCTTTTTGGAAATCTGGGACGCCATGTCATCCGGACCAAAGAGGACAAGGACAACCCAAGCAGGGATCTGGGAATTTAGATATGCAGTAAGTACTTAAAAGGAATGCCTTTAGACTTACTTTTAATTTATATTAACCTTTCCTTATCCTTTAAGTGAGAATCAGTGAACAAAGGGTTTACTAAATCCAGGGATATCTGGTCCTTCAAAGGGAGCTGTTGAGCTGAAGGCTGTATACAGTATAAAAGTCTATATACTCTATATTTCCGAAACTGTTAAAAATAAAAAACTAATGTAAGCAAAAGTGCTAAACAAAGAACTCTGCGTCACCCACACATAAAAAGCCCTCTAATAAAAGGTATTTGCAAATTAAGCATGTATCCTATATTTTTATGTTATTAAAAACATCCACACCAGTTTTGGATGTATTTAAAAAACCTTGGCTGTCAATCATATATTGCCTGCCACTCCTTTATGCCTGGGGCATAGAGGTATGGCAGGCAATTACTTTCACTTTCCATTCAGCACTTCTAGATGTCAATGCACTCCTCACAGTGACATTACCCCTACCTCATCATCATCTATAATTATGTAGCATGGGCATGGGCATCAGCTCCTCTATTCTGGTGCATACACACAATTTTGGGGTTATACAAAATTTGCTTTAAAGGAGAAGGAAAGGTAGAAACTAAGTAAGCTTTATCAGAAAGGTCTATGTAAATACAGCTATAAACACTCACAGAAACACTGCACTCTATCAAAAGAAACACAGGATTTCTTGTCTCCTTTTTTGTAAACATGTTCTTCGCTACCTGACTTCCTCTCTCAGAAAAAATCTTTCATTCCCAGGGCCAGAATCTGCGCAGCTCTCTCTCTTCTCCTGTTCCCCCCTCCCATAAGAATTCATAAAACTCACCTGACGGAAAAACAGAGGGCTGAGAGAAGCACATTTACACTATGGGGCACATTCATCAATGTACAATTGAGTTCGAATACTAAAAATGTGTATTTTTTCTAAGAACTGTGTATATTTTTGCCGTTTTTTGTTAATTTGCACGACAAAATCGCATTTGTCACAACAAGTACGAAAGTTTCGGATTCATTCAAGCTTCGTTATCGTGACTTTCCTTGGGCCAGGTTGGAGCTGCAGAGTGCCATTGAGTCCTATGGGAGGCTTCCAAAAACATGCACAGAAGTTTCAAAGTCAGAAAGATTTTTGCGCCTTTTACGAATGTTCGGATACGAAGTTTCGTTACTTTCAGACCATACCACAATATTTTCGTACTCTAAGCGCACATCAGAAAATATCGGAATTAATTTTTTGTATCGTGCGTTTTAATGTCCGAAATTCTGACTTTGATAAATGTGCCCCTATGTGTGACCTTGCCCTAACATGTATGTATGCCTTTGGTATGTTTGTGTGAACCATGAATCATATCATCATTTACCACTGTTTTACCATGTTTAGCAATGTGTGAAGCCTCTAGAAAAGTTTCTGTGTATAACCATTTACTTTTACTGTTAATTGGTTAATGACCCTTCTTGTGATTTTGTATACAGCTTAGGCTGATGCCAGATGTGGCGTAGAGCTGATATTTTCGGCAAGTGGAAAAACGCTTGGCAAAAATACAGCCCTATGCCTGCTACTTGTGCCTGCACCCGAATGAATGAGATACGCTCGGTGCAGGCACATGTAGCCGATATACGCATAAAAACGCAAGACTTTGCATTCTCTCGCATTTTTTTGCGTATATTGGCTACATGTGCCTGCACCCGAGCGTATCTCATTCATTTGGGTGTATGTTCTCTTTGCTAAACAATGATTATTTTCTTATAGAAGGGCATTTTAACATAAGGATTCCATAACTAAAACATGTCAGGCAAATGAAGAGCAACTGTGAGAAACACATGGCAAACTTGCACAGCCTCATTCCTCAGATATATAAATTAAATTTGACCTTGTCAGTAGCTATATGTAGGATCACCTAGGGCTATTGCACTATGGGTATTTTGATCTTCACTACTGAGTAGCAGTAATTAAAACCTGGGATTATTTGCGGGTTGCTTCCTAATGGCAGTTGCACACTATTGTTGTCTGATATAATGCTAATTGGTTTTTAACCCACCTAGAAACAGGAACGGGGCAATGTATATAACAAATGAAACAAAAAAAGTGGTAGTCTAAGGTCAGGATATTGACTATAATAAACAAAGTGAATTTTCTTGATGCCTGTATATCTGTCAGTATCTACAAAAATGTAACAGGTAGCACTTAAGTAATGCCATATCTTGTACATGTGGTTGGGGATTTAGCTGTGATTCCCAGTTTGTGTAATGGTTTAAAAGGGGGTCCAGGTCCCTTATTATATATAATTACTATACCCCATATGCACTGCTTTTTATAAACTTGTTAGAAAATCACAAAATTGGAACTCACTGGACAAACTGTTATTAATATGGAAGTCATTTAAAAAAGTCACTTTAAAAAGAAAAACTTTGTTAAGTAAAATTTTGTACAGGATATGTCTGCAAATAAATTACACTTATTTTATAACTTTTTTGTAATAACTGCATTGATAAGGGTATATATAATATAACTATGGGTTATATAATTTTGTAACTATGGAATCAGCAAATGTAGCTTTGCTAAAGACTCCCAAGACCACAAACATCAAATATAATGAGTGTGCCAATCACCATTTTAATCCTGAAGCTAATAAAACTCTGTGTGAGTGCTTCTGTATGTGTGCATAGCAGCTACTGTCTGTTACCCCCAAGTACCTACTTGAAGTACCTCTTTTCTGCACTCAAGCATCAACAGAAAATTTGTCACAGTTTTTCAGATCTGGACTGTACAAATTCTGAATGGATTCTGTGGTGTTCTGCTCTAGCAAAAATGTGCTGCAATTGTACCTTTGATTTACCTTTGATAAAAATCCTCCAAGGTGATCAGATGCAAATGGCTGTAGACATGTAACTGCAGCCCTGTTGCTTATTATAGAGTTCAAAGCAAATCTCTTGGGACATCATGATGCTTCAATAATAATTCTAAAGCAATCTGGGAATAAAGAGTTGCAAAGGCTTTACAGAGATGAAAAGGAAATACTAAATACTAAGATCACAATGTATACAACAGTAGGGGCTAAATGTCAAAGCAGACAAGAAGATAGACCCCAGTAGATTTATGTAGGGAGCCCTAGTCTGGTCACAGTTGTTTACTCTTTTTTAGCAGCTTGCCATTTACTTTTTTTCTACAGCGTCATGTGCCCCCTGAGAATCAGCAAGGCAAACAATAGCTGGGCATAACTGGCATGACCAAAAAATCACCTAGGTTCAGATCTAAGAAGGTTGATGAAAAAATTTTTTGGAAAGTATTAATGTTGGTATCCAAAAGATGGCAGTATAGTTTCTCTAGAATAAGTGCAGGAAAGCTGAGCATATACCAATGGCTTTTACAGCTACACATATAGAAGGAAATATAGCAGTGGATAATTTAACTAACAGTCACCTTTGCATTTATTTATTTATTTTTTCTATTCAAAGCTTTATTTAGGCAATAACATCATAGAAAGATACATTCTGTACATAGGTTTTCACATATTTCCCATGTACTTTCTATTTATACATGTACATTTGTTGTTTATATCATTTCATTTAAACATCACAGTTTTATACATATCAACAAAAAAAAACTTATAACTTCAGTAGTTGTGTATTAATCTTTTCTATTTCTTTTATTCTTTTGTGGTATCTCAGTTGTGTCTTGGTATTTGTTTTATTTATGGTTCCGTTATCCCTTTTATTTGACCTATTCTCTATTTGTACCTTTTTGTTAATATATTCTTTCCAGGGTAGCCAGACTGCTAGATGATCATGATATTTATCTCTAATTGATGCTGTTAACTCTTCCATTAGGCATAGCTCATTGATTACCTTAAACCATTGATCTTTTGTAGGAATATTGTCTGAACGCCAGTGTACTGGTATTGTGGACTTAGCTGTCATGAGTAATTTTAGTGTAAGATCTTTTTTAGTCCAATCTGCAGGTTCATATCGATGAAAAAGGAGTATCGCTGAAGCATTTGTGTTTATCTGGCTTCCTGTGACTTCTTCGCAGATCTCATTCACTTGGTTCCAGATTGAGGTAAGTTTTGTACATGTCAGCCATATATGTTCTAACGTTCCTGTCGATTGGTTGCATCTCCAACAAATATCATTTGGCATCAATCCCATTTTATGTAGTACTACTGGTGTTCTATACCACCTAGATATTAGTTTGTAGGAGGACTCCTGGAATCTACTGCTCGCTGAGCCTTTCGCTATGGTTTTAAAAATTAGTTTCCAATCCTCTTCTGTTAGTGTTATATTGAGATCTCGTTCCCATGCTTTGGTATATTTAGGTAATGCTTTGTATTTTTCCTCTAGGAGTATTTTATATAGAGTAGCTAGGCTATGTCTTAATGGGAAAGGCAATGCACATAGTGTTTTAAACTTTGTCAGTTCTCTAGATGTATTTGTATCCCTGAGTGAGTTTGCTCTCATCCAGGTAAGTATTTGTCTATACCTCCAGTGATCAATTTGAGCCCAATTTGCTTTATTTTGGTGTATTGCCGGGTCCTTCCCATTTGTTGATTTCATTAAATGTGCAAGTCTTAGGTTTTGTATACCAAAGGCTGTTCCATATCCCTTGTCAATAGTCCCAGGGATGAAGTCAGCATTGTTAGCCATAGGCATTAATGGTGATGGGTATGGAGCTAAGTTATATTTGTTTTTAGTTTCAGACCATATTTTAATACATGCTTCTATTAGCACGTTACCTTGGATTGGGTCGGTTATTGTTAATTTTTGTCTCCAAGGCAGAGATTCCAGGATTCCTCCAGAGCATACATTTTCAATCTTTCGCCATTGCATCAAAGTGTTACTTTTATTATATTCTATGATTTTGGATAAAATGCTCGCCTGATAATATAGTTCGCAGTCTGGCACACTTAAACCCCCTAAAATTTTTGGTTTATGTATTGTGGCTTTAGCAATCCTTTTGCTTTTACCTTGTCCTATATATATATCTAGCATTGTCTTTAGTTGTGTGAAATAGTTTTTTGGGATTACTATTGGTACAGTAGAGAATAGGTATATAAACTTGGGTAGTATAGACATTTTAATTGAGTTAATCCTGCCTGTCCATGATAAGGTCTTGTGTTTCACCTTTGCATTTATTTTATATTATGTAATATAAAATGTTTGCAATGGAGCAGGGCAATGACGTCAGGGGATGGGGCGGTGAGGTTGCGGGTCCGAACCACTGTTAGTGTTTTCAGATTCAGTGTTTGGATAACTACAAGGTTTGCCATCCAGCCAGTACTTTACTGGCCTACCTGGTAAAAACTTGCTAAGGTCAGGGTCGGTATCACAAATTTAATGTAGTTAAAGGTAAATCTTATACCCACACAATAGGCCCCGGCTCACCCCTCTATCTACCCCAAACTTGCCTTTTTTTTCTTCCTGGATTCCATACCCCCCCACTCTGGCTGTTGTGTGTCAAAGCTCCCTTTTTTTTTTTTACTGCCACGCACCCTTTACGCTACAGCCCGCCCCCTTTTGCTACAGCCCCCCCACTGGCAGGTAAATATTATTCAGAAAAATTGCAACCTTAACAACTACTAAGTTGGCCACAGTGTCTGACCACATTACTCACAGATCCTATTAGAAAGCTTAGCAACATGAAATAAACAAGCAGGCCCTCACTGACAATCTGTGGATTCTGACAAATGCCAGAGGGGCTGCTGTAAGATGACATGGACAGTCACTATTGGGTTTGCAGGAGAAGTTTGGGCCCAAGTGTATTTTAAATGCCAGGGCCTATTTTGATTCCCAGTTAGGACCTGTAATCAACTCAACATTTATTTTAAACTAAATGGGAATCACCACCAAGAGCATGATGTAAAATGAACGGCAAGTTTTGCTTGCAACCATGCGTTTCTTTTAAGTGATAAACACCCCTCAGTTGCCAGCACCAGGGGCTTGGCAATGATTTCCATTCACTTATAATTCTTTCTGCAATTTTCTGCAATTGCCATAACCCTAAAACATTATGGGAGATAATGAAAAAGCATAACTTGATTAGTAAACCATAATTAATAAACACACCCAATGCTGTAGTCAAAAAGCTGCAAAGTATAATACGGCAGCTCAGCAATGCTTCAGACACAAGTTCTATGTGAATGTGTTATGCTCTTTAGCATGAGTTAGTAATGACTGTAGAGAATGATCAATGTTACTCTTCTCTCTTGCAAACACAAACTTCATTTATTGAAGCAGATCAATCAATGGATGCTACACAATGAGGTCCCTGTTCACTAGCGCCCAGAATCACCGCGGGGTCCTAACCTTTCTGATCTCCTCTAGGGGGTCTAGATAACCTAATTTTACTTCTCACTACTAGGGCAGCTATAACATAGTTAAATATGCCAACTGTCCTGAACTAAAATCTTCTCAGTAAGGTGAAGTCCCAGGAAAGACACTGAGCACAATCAAGTTCTCTGTTTTATAAGCAAAGTATTGCCACCTAGTGGGCATTTCTAAGACTACAAACCAACTTTAATATTGAAAATAAAATAACGCCTATAATTTGTGATTTACTAATGTTTAGTGTACTTTTTTGTCAAACAAAAAATTTGGCAGCCTTGATCTGTCGAGGCTTAGAATAGTAGAGGAATAGAATAGTCAGTGACACCTGTCCTTGACACATTTTCAAGGAGAAGTTAAACCCCTCATTGCTTTTAAAACTTTCACCCAGTTTCAAGGGGAAGTTAAAGGAATAGTAACACTAAATTTTCAAAATGCAAATTTAGCTTTAAAACACTATGATTAACATATGTAACATAGAAAAGTTGCAAAGTTGTTATTGAATAAATTACACTACCTTGTATGCATAGGGCACAGCAAGAAACAGCGATGTGGCAACTATTTACTTCCGGTTAAATCCGGAAGTTAGTTTCCTTCTCTAGCGAGCTAGAAGAATGCTTTGAAGGTGATTTATAACTTTTTTCATGCCAGTTCAGGAAGAGGGGTTAGAAACAAACACTGTTTTAGCTCCAGCGAGGATTAGATTTCTGTGGGAGCAAGTGTGCTACAGAGATTGTACAGGGAGAGGGAGGAGGGCGAAGCTGACCAGAAGTGTGTCATAAGAGGAGCTGCTGCCTGAGCCCTATTAATACTTAGTAAAGGTTACTTATTTAAAATCTACTTATAATATTAATATTTCTGTATTTGCTATAAATTTGCTAATAAAAATGTATAGGAGGCATGTGTATAATGTATAATATTTGTGTTACTGGTCCTTTAATCTCCTAATTGTTTTCTGTTTCACCCAGTTTCAAGGGGAAGTTAATTCCCTTATTGTTTCACATATTTTCAAGGGGAATTTAATCCCATCATTTTTTCCTATTTCACCCAGTTTCAAGTGAAACTTAAACACATTATAGTTTTCCAAGAATGAATGCGAATGCTTATAAAACAGCTGCTGGCGCAATTCCGAATTTTCCGAGTTTTATTGATACTTTAGACTCGAAAAATTCAGGATTTTCTAATTTGTACAAATTTTGTACGAACGATTCAAGCATTATCCTGACATTTTATAAATGTCAACAATGAACAAGTTTAATTTGAATTTATATCATGTCGAGTTTACACAACTTTCAAGGCCAGAAAAAAAAGGATTTTTGTAAATCAGCCCCATAGGTTTCAGGACAACCTTAGGTTCTTAGGACTCTCAAGGAACTGTCTAACTACAGGGAACTAAATTTGAGGGTCCCTACATTAGTTTCAAAACTATTTCATTCATCTATACATATGGAATATGTATATATTATTTTATGCCTATGTGTCACACTGTGTTTTGTAACAAAAGGGAAATATTCCGGGGATAATAATGATAATATCTGTATTATTTGCAATGGGATGTTCCCGATCTTTAATGTGGTGCTCAAGACATAAAGCAGGATCAGACGTTTTGGGACAATAGTAAGGGAAATTAAAGATCAGGAACACTCCATTGCAAATTATACAGCCAAGTGTTTTGTGTCCTAGGTCTAATGTGTAGCTTTAGCTAGTATGTGTGCACTTTTGCTGTTTGCAGAAGAAATTATCCTAAGGCTAGACAGATGACTAATGGCATTTAAAGTGCCAGTATACACCTATATAAACCTTTTTTTCCACATGAGGAAATAATTTGAATTTATACTAAAAATGTATTTTAAAAAAAAAATACATTTGCTTTTGAAGAACAGGCCTGCATTCCTTGTCCAAAGCTTTTCACCAGGTGCAAATCAGATGGGGAATCTCAGTACTCCCCCTCCATTTCCATAGTCCAAAAAATATTCTGATGCACTCAGGATTTTTTGTAACAAAATTGTAAAAACATTTTCTTTATTATATCAGGATAATAAATTAAATGTTTTTACAATATTGATACAAAAAATCCTGAGTGCATCAGAATATTTTTGGACTAAAAATACAAATTTTTTGCTTGTAAGCATTTGTATTTATGTAGCCCTCTTTTACTACTGCATGAGATCTAGCACGCATTCACCTGCGTGTGGCGCTACAGGAGCCCTGAGCCTCCGCTATATGGAAGGGCAGGTACACTGATAACTGGCGTGCCTCCACCCAGGGTCAGGACAGGTTGGACTGCGGTACCCCTCCCTGGGAAACTTCTCTGATCCACAACACACAAACACAGGAAAGGTTGATGGATTTATTGGCAGGACACTATACCTTTAAATTAGCAGAGATAGATACAGCCTGCCAGCCAGGGGCAACCTCACTCACATAACATACAGTAGGTAGTACTTTCTGAACTGCTGAGGGGAATCCCCCACTTATGTGGCAAGTGCTTCAGAGTCTTAGAACTCCCTTTGGCTTTCCGTGCCCTGAGAAGAGCACGCTTTGTTCTTCAGAGCCCTGTACAGGACCCCCTTTCCTTCCGCACCCTAAGAGAGCGCGCTTTCTGCCACTGGGGGGTTCCCAATTACTTTATTATACAGAGCACTGTGTGAGCTACCAACACCTTGCTTGTCTATCCATACCGCCCAACTGTCCCGCTTTCTGCGGGACAGTCCCGGTTTTGGCAGCGCGTCCCGCTGTCCCGGATAGTTCCATAAATGTCCCGCATTTCCGTAATGCAGGACATTCATGGAACTATCCCGACAGCGGGACGCGCTGGCTGCACGTTAGTCCTCCTCTTCAGCGTCTCCTCTATATGCGGCTCCTTCGGCGGAGCCAGGCCTTTTATAAGGTTGCGCCCGTGCGTATTGACGTCACACGCACGCACGGGCGCAACCTTATAAAAGGCCTGGCTCCGCCGAACAAGGAGCCGCATATAGAGGAGACGCTGAAGAGGAGGACTAACGTGCAGCCAGCAGCCTGTATGGGGGCACATGTGTATGATGGGGGCTACTCTGTATGGGGGCACCTGTGTATGGGGGGGCTACTCTGTATGGGGGCACCTGTGTATGGGGGGGCTACTGTGTATGGGGGGGATACTCTGTATGGGGGGCACCTGTGTATGGGGGGGGCACCTGTGTATGGGGGGGATACTCTGTATGGGGGGGCACCTGTGTATGGGGGGGATACTCTGTATGGGGGGGCACCTGTGTATGGGGGGGGATACTCTGTATGGGGGGGCACCTGTGTATGGGGGGGGATACTCTGTATGGGGGGGCACCTGTGTATGGGGGGGATACTCTGTATGGGGGGCACCTGTGTATGGGGGGGATACTCTGTATGGGGTGGCACCTGTGTATGGGGGGATACTCTGTATGGGGGGGCACCTGTGTATGGGGGGGGGATACTCTGTATGGGGGGGCACCTGTGTATGGGGGGGGCTACTCTGTATGGGGGGCACCTGTGTATGGCGGGGCTAATGTGTGGGGGGGGCACCTGTGTATGGGGGGGCAAAACTGGTACATAGTTATAACTCACGTATAACTTAGGTAGTACAGTATGAGGGTATAGCACATTTGCGTCTGATCCCGCCATTTCATCTATATAAAAGGAGTATTTTTTTTTTAAAAAGGGTGTGGTAATTGGGGCGTGGCCACAAAAGGGGGCGTGGTCAAAAAATTTGCCAAGTATACACAGCTCCCCTACATTTACATTTACTAAATGCGCCCATACATGCTATAATATTATCGTATAAAATGATATTCTGGACATGTGGGTTGACAAGGCGACTGATATCGGCAAAAGCCTTGGATATTGGTTATCGTGCCTATTGCCCAGGGTTGAAAATATTGATGGATGCATAAACATCGGCAGTAGGTTAATGCTGAATCATCAGATTTGATTAGAATTCTATTGTTTCTATCTGCATATCTTAAGATTCAGCTTTTAATGTTAATGGAGTGAACAAACAATCTTTCCTGCAACCAATGGCCACTTTTTAATGAGCTCTATTAAAAAAAAAAAAAAAAACACACTTCTATTGTTGTGACTGTTTGTCCTACAGATAAACAGAAGTTTATTATGTAGGGGTTTTATGTGTAATCTGATAAACTGCTTCTCCAAAACCTGGAAATTGGAAACAAAGAGATTTTAATGAAAACTCCTCTTAAACAAGAGGGTAAACTGTCTCTTTTGAAGCAGGGAAATTGTGTCATAACAATTTGCAGGGCCCTTTAAACTGCTTCCACATAAGAAACAACTGTTAATGTTACGTAATTGTTTCCATGTTTCTCTAAGCTGCCAGTTTGCATACTCTAATGTTATTTGGGGCCTGGTCTGAACCAGAAGAACCAGTAATGGCAGAAAGCAGAGTAAAGCTAAAAGAAGCCTCTAATTGTGCTCATTGCTTAAACAGAGAAAAAACATTAAACTCTACATGCCCCTGAATGGCCAGACACGAAATAGCACTAAAAGAAAACCTGACACACTTTGCATTAGATAACAACAGGCAACTCAAGCCAATGATAGTTTTTGTTTGAATTTATTTTGAATAGTTAAATCATTCACAAGATAAACACCAGCATTTATATAAAGTAATAAACAGTAACATAGGGCATAGCTGTAAGAAGGTCCATGCAAAGCATAACTTGCTCTAGAGATTCCTCCAGCAGAAAAAACCCACAATGGATAGATGATGTCCTTTCCCCTAGAATTTTCAAACTGCTGCTTTTGTTTAAACCAGATTTTTATAGTGAGGTACATGATCGCTTACAATCATTGCACAGCTTGATAAGTACACCAACAGTGATGCCTAGTGATGTGTGGTGTATTTTTTCTCTGTACACAGCATAATAAATAGGCCGCATCGTGTACTATAAATCCACCCACCCCAAACCAGCACTAGCTGAAAAAAAGATGGTGGTGCATCCTAGCCCCCAAATACCCCAGCTCAGAAAATGTTTTGTAGAAGAGGTTAACTTTTCAGTTCACTAGGGGAAAAGAGTGCCTAACAAATTGGCACCCCCACAGTAAGTTAACCTTTTGTTGCCTACCAGGTCATGTGAAAAATTCTGTTGAAGGGCTGCAATGACTTGATTTAATTTTAAAGCAATCTAAGCAATTTAGCAACTTGAATTTTGTTAAGTGCCTCTGATTTTTTAAATAATCTGGTAACCTGGACATGCAGCTAGTTATGCTGTATTATAGGAAAGGTCTTTGTGGCCCCAACTGGAGATGGTTGGGGAACAAAATTACAAACAAAAAAATGACTAAGACAGGACAACATAACAAAAAAAACAACAACAAAATAAATTAGGGCCTGCAGAATATTTCAGAGCAGAAGATGCATTTATTTAAATGCATAGTAAAGATTGTGCCAGTAGAAGGCAGCATTGTTTTATGTTTTTTTATAGAAGACCTAACTGTCTCATTCTTTTTAAGATTTTAATACATTTACAATCTTTCATATTTGGGATTAGTTAGTTTAGCATGAGATACTGGGGGGGGGGGGTGTCATTCACTTAGCGCAGTGTGATAAGAAATTTTAGAACTAATCAACATATTTTTTCTGTACAATTCAGTTGTTCTTTCCCATAATTTCAGTGTTCATGATTATTGTCTGTGCAATTGCACTTGTGTTTTTATCTGATTCAGAACATTTCTGAAAAAGTTCTGTTGGTGTAATTTGCCACCTTTAAGTGACAACCCTGACCAGCAATGTTTCTGGGGCTGCATCTGCGGCTTTTTGGCACCCTAGGCAACTGGCTGCTTGCTGCTACCTGTAGCAAGGTTCTTTCCTTGCCTCATGGAGGAGGGGACCTGGGTTTAATTCTTTATGTGCAACTGTGCTGATGCAAGCCACTGCAGAGGCAGGTACTCAGGGTCAGACTGGGGGGCCCCAAGGGCCCCTCACCCCCCAAGATGCCCCTGCTGGCCGTGTCACCTGCGCCCCCCCACAAGGAGCCCCCGTTCTGCCCCCCCCTAACCTCCTGCATGGGCCCATGCCACCTGCCCAACGCCCTCCCTTAAACGCACGTAAGTGAAACATGTCAGAGGACATCGGCAGCCAGGGGAAGCGGCAACAGGGATCGGGTCTGGGCCATTGGGGCCCACTTTGTAGATTGTAAGCTCTTTTGGGCAGGGCCCTCTTCACCTCTTGTATCGGTTATTGATTGCTTTATATGTTACTCTGTATGTCCAATGTATGTAACCCACTTATTGTACAGCGCTGCAGAATATGTTGGCGCTTTATAAATAAATGTTAATGTAATGTTAATGTAGGGACCAGGCCCACTGGGGTTTTTCCCGGCGTCCCAGTGGCCCAGTCTGACCCTGCAGGTACTGAATGCAACTATACAGAAGTGCATGTAGCGAGTGTTAACGCAAATACCTTTTAATGAGTGGGACAACTGCTCTTGTGGTTGTAAATGATCCTATCATTTATGACCACAAATATAGCAGCCTGCATCAATCTATGCAGCACTGTTGTGCCTAAAGAATCTCACGCCAAACACGGGAATGACACCAACCAGACTCTCAAGCCAAACACTGGAAATTACTCCGACAGAGTGAATTAATAGTGAATAAAGCACCTCTTTTTGTAAAATATAAGGATATTAAAAGTCACAGAAGAGTTCAATGACAGGCCCAAACTGGCAATCGGTGGGTTCTGGCAGATGCCATAGACAGTCACTATTTATTGGGCTAGTGGGGGCTGTTTGTGCCTCTGACACCTATTGTGCCTATTTTGACTCCCGGGCCAGACCTGTTACATGACCATATAAAAGGTCATGGAATTTCTAATATGCTCATATTTTTTAATAGTGGGTACTGTTATATATATTTATATATATTTTTTAAAAAGTGGGTACTATATATAATTTAACAATATCTGTGGCTCTTGAGTATTGTAATATTGTAAGGATATAGTTTACAGGATATTCATGGCTTCAGGGCTGTTTCTGGCCCCTGAGCTGCCTGAGGCGGCTCCTGCGATACATCCATCCTCGCTCCCCCCGTGCTTACCTTTAGAGTGCCATAGGAGGGTCCAGGGCGGGACCGCATCACTAGTGTAGAGAGTGCAATTACGGCTTTTTGCCACCCCTGGTAACTTTGGGGGTGTTGGCACCTGAGGCGGGTTACTCAACTTGAGTCATGGCAGCAGTGCCCCTGCATGGCTCATGTGTATTATATGAGAATATCTGAGCACGCTCACATATGTATTGTACACATAAACATATTCATAAGACCTGATGTTGGCATAGAAATGTCTATTAGGAATATAAGGTGACATCTGCTCCTGGTGAGCTGCTTAATTTGAAGTTTTTCCATTCATGTCATGGTTTTCTTGAACTATAGAATGGGCTGAATGAACAAGTTTGTTCCAAGAAAGCCAAGAGACATTTAAAGCAAAGCCCTACTGTACTGTATTATATGTAACTATTTGGTATCTGCAATTTTTTGTCTACTGAGCATCCCTTTTGCACAGCGTGCTTTCTCTGCATGACCAGCTGGGGCACGAAGCCAGAAACTGTTGTAAAACTATTTATCTTATACAGACATTAATGCAGTATATGACATGCACATTCAATAATGAATGATAATGACTCTAGATATAAAACTGCATTATTTAATGGTAATCTATGAGCTCTGTTTGAATTGATAGACTATACATGTCATCTCAATCGTAAACCTATGAGTTTTAAAACACAGCTAGGGCTACGATTTGTTGCAGGCTAATTATGCCAGTAAGTAAAACTAATGTAGACAAAACTTTATTCCATAAGATCATTTTCGCTGTTTTGCAATAAATACTTCCTCTTCCCTCCAAACTAACCCTACGAATAAAGGCGCACCGCACTGCCCCTCTTCTGTTGCCTTTTCTGCCTACCCCTAGTTCCAGCCCTGCGTTTTGGGTATATGTCTGGTTGGAAAGATGGTTGTATAACTCTCAAGGTTTCCTCTATTGCAAGGGTGATGGTTGCTGTTATATTAAAGGAACAGTAACACCATGGGCGTCCGCAGAAAATTTTCCAAGGGGGGGCAAGTAAGCTAGCATCATCCTGCAACAGATAAATATATATATATTTTTTTTTTTTTTGCAGGATGATACTAGGGGAGGCTAAATATGGCCCATACACAGACTGACCTACAGCTAATGTGACACTTAGTGCATTCACTGCTGACGTAAAAAGTTAACCTCCCAACTACCTCTTGCCGTTCCCACTGACTCCCAGGGATACTGTACAAAAGTGCGGGTGGGGGTGCTTTTTTTTTTTACCCTAAAATGTTTAGTATTAGTAGTAAAAGTATTCATACGCGCACTTCTGTTAGGGGATCTGCAAACATTTGTGTTTGGGATCAGTTAGCTTAAAGGGGTAGTTCGCATTCTAATTCACTTTTATTTTTAATGGTTTTTCAGTTATTTAGCTTTTTGTTCAGCAGCTCTCCATTTGGTATTTCAGCAGCTATCTGGTTGCTAGGGTCTTATTTACCCTAGCAACCAGGTAGTGATTTAAACAAGAGATGGGAATATGAATAGTTAAGGGGCCTACTTGGAAAAATAAGTAATACAAAATTATAATAATAATAAAATTGTAGCCTCGCAGAGCAATATTTTTTGGCCCCCATTTGAAATCTGTATAGAGGCAGAAGAGAAAGGCAAATTATTCAAAAAAATTAATTAGGAAGACCAATTGCAAAGTTGCTAGGAATAGGCCATTTTATAACATACTAAAGGTTAACTTAAAAGTGAACCACCCCTTTAGATGTGTTTAGGTTAGTTTTATAGCAAGAAAGGCAGTGGGTACTGACTCCCCATTATATACAGTGAGATGCAGTCCGTATTTACAAACCCAGCACATTATATGCCATGAGGAGCAGTGGGTACAGATGGCAGATATTCAGGCCCTGGCACTATAACACTGGCACTGATACACAACATTGGCCCCACTGTAACTTACTATAAATGAACAAAACAATGACAAAAAAAAAAAAAAAATAGTAAGTGCAAAAAACAACAACACATATATAAACACACAATGAGCTTTTTCAGAGGGAAAGAGTTAACTTACCCTCCATGTGTTAGGGTAGGGGATAGATTATAAATTAAACAATTTAATGTCAGCTAGTGATTCTTTAGAACTGTATAGTACCTGTGGGATGAAAACTGCAGCAAAAGTTGAGAGTTGGTTCTCAGGTAAAGTTACAGCTGCAGATTCATCTTTTCAGTCTTTATTTCTGTTTCCAGTTTGCAAAATCTCCCGATCCCTGTGTGCATCTGTGCTCTGATTGGTCAATTTTACTGTCTGTCAAGGAAGCTGTGCTCTGATTGGTGAATCCACAAGAAGAAAGATCCAATCGGAGCACAGCAAAAACGGGCTTGAGGGGAAAGTGCAGAAACGGAGTAAGGTTTTTGTTTTTCTTGCTACTTTTCCAGGGGGGGGCAAGTGCCCCCTCTTGCCCCCTTCTGTGGACGCCCATGAGTAACACCAAAAAATGAAAGTGTATAAAAGTAACTAAAATATAATGTGCTGCTGCCCTGCACTGGTAAAAGTTGTGTGTTTACTTCAGAAAGTCTACTATAGTTTATATAAATAAGCTGCTATGTAGCCATGGAGGCAGCCATTCAAAGGAGAAAAGGCACAGGCACATAGCAGATAACAGATAAAACACTATTGTATTCTACAGAACTTATCTGTTATCTGCTATGTAACATGTGCCTTTTCTCCTTTTTTCCAGCTTGAATGGCTGCCCCCATGGCTACACAGCAGTTTATTATATAAATTATAGTAGTGTTACTGTAGCAAACACACCAGTTTTACCAGTGCAGGGCAACAGTGCATTATATTTTTATTACTTTAAAGCTCTTTCATTTTTAGGTGTTACTGTTCCTTTAAGAAAATATCCTATAGCTTTTAGGAATATATTCTGTATATTACTTATATTGCTTTTGGATTATTTTTTCCTTGTGTTATAATATAATAATATTTACAGCAAGGCATGAGAGTGCAAAGTCAAATATATAATACCGTATACCTAAGGCATAGAGGCGGGGCAGGCAATATATGATTGACAACTGGGATGTTTAAATGCCTTTATAATGGGTTTGGATGTGTTAATAAAAAAATGATTTGGGATTTCTTGTTTAATTTGTAAAGGGCTTTTATTATACAGCTTTTTATGTCTGGGTGACAGGTCCACTTTAAGTAAATATTCAGGGTCTTACTTACTATCTCACTATCCGGGTGAAAATGTGCCCACTGGATATTAATGGGCCTCAATAATTCTCTCCTTTGAATCTTTTTACATATTCTTAGAATTTACAAGGATATATAAATGTTTTTATGTCACCATAAAAAAATTTTGTCACCACCTTCTTCTACCACCCTTATTGCTGAATTTGCATTGAGCAAACCTTCTGTATTTGCCATTAACTACAATTTACCTCTTATGATTTTGCTTCTTTTCCATATCTTAAAGGAACAGTAACACCAAAAAATCAAAGTGTATAAAAGGAACTACAGTATGATGTACTGTTGCCCTGCACTGTGCAACTGGTGTATTTGCTTTACAAACATTACTATAGTTTAGTAAATGAAGCTGCTGTGTAGCCATGGGGGCAGCCATTTAAAAGAGAAAAGGCACAGGTTACATAGCAGATAACAGATAAGATCTGTACAATACAATGGTGTTTTACCTGTTATCTGCTATGTAACCTGTGCCTTTTCTCCTTTTTCTAGCTTGAATGGCTGCCCCCATGGCTACACAGCAGCTTTTTATATAAACTACAGAAGTGTTTCTGAAGCAAATGTGCAAATTTTACCAGTGCAGGGCAACAGTGCATTGTATTATGATTACTTAAAAACATTTTTATTTTTTGGTGTTACGGTTCCTTTAAACCTCTAGAGCAGTGATCCCAACCAATGGTGCAAATTTGCCCAGTGTTTATAAATGAGCCCCAGCAGGTCTACTGCTTTCAGGGCCGGAACTAGGGGTAGGCAGAAGAGGCACCTGCCTAGGGTGCAACGGTGAGGGGGTGCTAGGTAGGTACCTCTGTTGCCAACCCCTAGTCCGGGATCTCTTACCCCCACTGGCGATTTCCTTTCGCTCCCCCTCTGCATGGGGAAAGTGTGCTTAACGCTCTGCGCTCACCCCTCAATGACACATGTTCGTGTGCCTGTTTCTGGGGGGGGGGGGGGAGGCGGAAGCAGCAGTGGAGGCGAGGTCGGTCAGCTTGGCCCGCCTCTGACTGCTTTGACTATAATACTTGTGTTGGGATATACCAGAACAATAGGTTTTTGTTAACAGAGTATCTGGGTAATCTGGAGTAGCAGTAACAGTCAGGACTCTTACCAATCAGGATGATGCTGCAAGCATGGCTGATACTTTATTCACCTTACAACAAGAAGGAAACAGACTCTTTCCAGAATGCATAGGTTCATGAAAGCTTTATAAACACAAAACAGTATGTATACTGACACCTACTGGCAGAACATAACAGTATAACACAGTATATTAGAGAGAAGGTTTTTGTTGCTAACTAACAGTGTACAAACACAAGTCTAACAGTTTTGGATTTGGTTGTCCAAAGAGTCTCAAAGACTTTACCAAACCAAATCTAGATACTGCTTTTAATATTAAAATATGAGTTTTAAGAACATTTTCAAAAAAAATGCCATTATCTGAAGAAAATGGTTTCCTTTAGTTGTCCAGTGCTTTAATGTCCACCCTTTTGAATGAATTCACATTAGGTTTGATGGAACACAGGGAGGCTGAAAAAATTGAATTCTTATGTTTTTATGATTTGGTGCATCCCTAAAATGTACAAATGCTTTGCTTTATTTGATTTTTAACAACAGTCTATTGATGCATTTATTTTATTTTATAAAAGGTGCCATGTACATAGCATGCTCTTTGTCATTATGTTTATTAAATTTGTTTTTGCTTTGTTTTCTGAGCCTGCTTGATCACTGGTCTTTTTACTTTTAAAGGCACATGTAATGTTGTTTAATGTGGTGTTGCTTGTGATGAATAGTTGCCATAATCAAACATAATCAAACAAAGGAAATACAATATAATTAGAACATTCTGATTATTTAATTAATTAAACAACTACATTTCAAGTTGATTATGCTTTTCCCATAGAAAAACTCATGCCAGATGATGCAATTTCTAGGCCCAATTAAGCATTGCTATTTCCTCCTGCTATATTACCAAGTGGTTGTGTTTAAAGGTTAAAGTCTTCTTTAGGCTTCTGATTAAAAGTCCCTAGAATGGGAGGTGGCATTTTTCCTGGGCTAGACTAAGATGAACATCTAAGTATTTCTGAGCAAAATATTCATTGTACCTTTTAATTAGGTAGTAAAGTTATTTTTGTTGCACATGAAATTATAGAATCAGATTAAAGCAGGGTTGTGTCTGGACTTGGAATCTGTGCAACTGCTTTGTAAGTGCTCTGTAAATATTGGTCCTTTCTGGGTGAAGGACAATTCTCAGTAACAGCATCAGCTGAAGCTGCAGTAACATCACCACTTACTGCCTAGCAACATTCCTTCTTACTGCAATTCTCAGTTACATTCTAACTCTTCATAATCTTGTTGCTCTAATACAGTGTTCTTATGCTTCACTCTCTCTCTCTCTTTTAGGAAACCAAAATTACATTGGCTAATCAAAAATGATTATATTCAGTTTAGCACCTTATTGCACACATGAAAAACCAAACTCTGTCAGCTCCAGCCAGAGACTCTATGCAATATTAGCTTATACCTATGTTAATGCTCAATGTTAGGCTGAGGTTAGCAAATGAAGCCTGTGCATAGTTATAAAACATTGGTCTAACAAGAAAATATGTTTACAGATATCTTGGAAGTTTCAAGTAAACGGCAAAACCTTAAGTAAGGAGAAAGAAAAAGGGAAAGCCTGGTTCCCTTGGGAGGGATGGAATTTCACAGTTGTATATCAGAGTGGGTAAGTTAAAAATTAGTCCCATCTGGACCATACCTTTTTACAGTTCTCTTGGGCACCCCTGATATTGGCAGTCAACCAGTAAACATTTTTATATAAGATATTGTCAAATTGTACAGGGATATTCACTCCTTGAATGGATGTAAAGTTGTACTTTATAATCACAATAAGCTTTCTGTCAAGTTACAGATTTTAGGGAATATCTCTGGGTCAATCATACCCTAGGTTTGGACCGCCTGCTAAGTACATATGTACCTAAAAGCAAATATTTGCTGTGATGAAGGAAATCATTTGGCTTAGTAATAATAAGGGTATTAACTTTCAGCACAAATTCAGCTACAAATTGAAAATGACTATTACAAATGTGCTGCTTAATTGTCCCCCATTTGCTCATGTCTAAAAGGTCTCTTATCTACTCATTCCCTGCTTATTAATTTAATGTTTAAAAGACAGTCGCAGTCTAATGTATGCAAATTCTTTCAAAATGATCTCAGACTCACACAAAATTTAAACTGTACATTCTCTTAATTTAAAAATGGCCCAGAATAATTTTATAAAGAAAACTACAGATATTAAAGGAGAACTAAACCCTAAAATGAATATGGCTTAAAGGGGACCTGTCACCCTAAGAAATAATTCCAAATTGTTTTCTATTGTGTTAGTCAAGTGAAATAAACTTCACTTACACTATAGAAATGATTTGAATCTTATTTTCTTCAGCCTTGGAATTCACAATTGCAGCAAGCAGGCAGGCGCCATTTTGCGGACACTTTTATTAAGGAAAAGCTTTGCACCCTGCCAAAATCTTTTTTCTGTGCCAGTATGGGGTGATCTGATACCCATGTCCATACTCTGGTGCCAAAATTAGATGGTTAGGAGGGAGGGGGAATGAGAGGAGGGCAGCAGCATCGAAGAAGTTCTGAATTGAAAGTGAAAGTAACTGACTGCCCCTCCTCTATGCCTAAGGCATAGAGGTGGGGCAGGCAATATATGATTGACAGCTGGGATTTTTAAATGCTTTTATAATGGGTTTGGGTGTGTTAATTAAAAATTGAGTTTGGGTTTCATGTATAATTTGAAAAGGGTTTTTATTATACAGCTTTTTATGCCTGGGTGACAGGTCCACTTTAAAATGCCACCGTTAATATACTGTACTTACTGCACTAGCCTAAAGTTTCAGCACCTCGGTATGATTCAGAACTTACTAATACTAATCACAGAATCTCATCTTGGAAAGTGTCAGTGGCACTCACATGCTCAGTGTGCTCTGGGCAGCAAAGCTTAGGGGTTTGTCGCAAATTATAAAGCAGAAAAGAAGGTTTAACTGTCATATAAGCTGATTCTAATCTGTCTGTATTTCTGTCAACAGAAGTCTAGCGTTTACTCATAGGACCCTAGTTAACTATATAAAGTTTGCATACCTCCCAACATTTTGAAAACGGAAAGAGGGACAAAAATAAATGCGGCACGCCCATTTTTATGACCACGCCCCCTAAATACCTTTCCCATTTGATTAAATTTGGCAGGTTATTTAAAGTTTGAACACATTTCTAAAGGGTTTTGGGGTCCTGTTTTATGTGTTATTACAGTTTTGCTGAACAGGTGAAATTGCCCTTAAGGCTAATGCCAGACGAGGCGTAGGGCGGAATTTTCGGCAAGCATTTTTCCGCTTACCAAAAATATCTGACCTACGCCTCGTCTGGCGTTAGCCTTAAGCTGGCCATACACGTGGCGATCCGACGATGTTTCGTACGACCATCGGTCGCACGAAACATCGTCAGATCCGCCACACACCATTCAGGGCTGAATCGGCAGGTAAGGAGGTAGAAACAATAGGATTTCTACCTCCTTCTGCCGATTCAGCTCTGAAGGGAGAATTTTGGTCAGGCGCCTTCTATGGCGCCCGATCAAAATTTTCTAACCTGGCCGATCGACGAGCCGACCGATTTCAGCAGCTTCCTGCGACATCGGTCGGCTCGCTGACATACCATACACGCACCGATTATCGTACGAAACGAGGTTTCGTACGATAATATCGGTGCGTGTATGGCCACCTTTAAGCTGCAAGTCTCAATTCCCCCAAGAGACCTGTTTAGCTTATTAGTTACAGTTGTATCTCTTTACCTTTCTGGGCTCTCTGCCAAAAGTCCACTTATTTAATTAAAAGTGAAAAACAATGTTTCCTTGTGCAGGTGATGCCCGTTAAGATTTCTGGGCTCCCTGCGAAAAGCTACTTTTAATTAAATTTGTATCTTTTTTAGCTTCAGTGCAGGAGGGCAAAGGGAAATGAGGGACTTTTCTGTAAGAATCCCGGACTGGGCTGAGCTGTCAAAAGAGGGACTGTCCCGCGGAAATCGAGACGGTTGGGAGGTATGAGTTTGTAATCTTTTGTGGGTGAGAAGCAGCTGGCAAATCTGGTCCAAAAAAGCTCTTATGATAAAAAATAACCCTCTTATCTAAAACATCTTGCTGTACTACACAAGCACCATTATCTTGGTATTAGTTATCCACCTGCTTCTAAACAGTTCTTCAATAAAAGTTAGGTAAAATATATTTTTTCTAAAATAAATTATAGGACTAATAAAATTCTAAGCATGTCTGTTTCTATGCTCTTTTCGATTTTCAATTCCTACAGTTTTGTACAAGAGAAGTTTTAGCTAAATAACCCATATTTGGCCTGGAGATGGAAAGACTTGATATTTTTCCAGTGTGTAAACAATTCAAACAATTCACTGCTACAAGAGTCTGCACAGTATTTCTATGACATCTTGTCATTAAGGGGTTAACCCCTTTTGTGCCATTATAGTAACACAATAGCAGATAATAATGTGGCTAATGCAAAATTTCAGACTAATGTAAGGCTTTTGTTAAACAGAGATGTCCACATCTCCAAAGACTATAAACTTTACCAACAACTCATTTGTGAGTTTTGCATTGGACTCGTAATCTACAGGTATTGGACCTGGTAATGTGCAATGGTTTTGTTTCCTAATAAATGAGAATGGTGAACCAAATTGTCTCCAGTCAATCTACATACACTATCTCCATGGTTTGCATTGGTATTGTTGTGTGGTTCTAAGCCTGTCAGTGATCCAACAGCATTGTTCCAGTGAGGATGTGGCAAAGGCTTCTTGATTTATGTTTTCTGGATGACTGTAAGTGGTAGAAAAGTATTCCTGTTTTTATTACATATATTTTTAAAGCATGTAAAGGTTTGGATATTAATTAATCCAATAAATTATCCAGAAATCTCTAAAAAAACAGCAATGCTAATTGCAATAGTATCCTATTTAAACAAATAATTCTTCATGTTTGACTGATTTGCTTCTATGTAAAAAGACATTGCTTGATGTTATCTAAGAAAGTATAACTAATTCTTATTTCTTTAAAATGCTTTTAGTAGCCTTAACGCATGGATTACTACACACAAAAAGACCCAATATCCAAAAAATGGCAGGTTTAAGTATTTTGTATAATAAATTCTGTACTTGTATTGCTATTATTTGTAGCATTCCTGTCATGTAGTTTTTCACGGATCAGTCCCCCTTAGAGGCTGCACCTGTGCCTGCCCTGTGTGGTCCCTGGACTGCCAAACCAGTAGTGTACACAAGTTACACAGCAAGGTTGGTGGTCACCTTTTTTAGCTGTCAGGTCCAGTTTTTGGCCTGGACCAGGATCGCCAAGTAGGAGTATGCGTAGTGGAAGCCAATCTGCTTTTGGCTTCCATAGAGCATATTGTTGGTCAGGGTAAGGGGATACAGGTCCACTTAAAATAGCCCCAATTTCTTTTTTATTGTGTTTGTCAAGTAAATAACCTTTACTTACACTATATAAATTGTTTAAATCTTATTTCTTTCAATTTTTTGGAATCCACAATTAAAGCATACAGACAGGTGCCATTTTGAGGACACTGTTAATAAGGCAAGCTTTGCATCATGTCAAAATCTTGTGTCTATGCCAGAATGGGGGACCTGATATCAACTCCTGCACGGGCTTCACAATTATAGACAGTGAGGAGGGTGGGGGAATGTGTTGTGACATGTATGATGTGCAGGATGAAAAGTCAAATTATTTGCCTGCCCCAGGCATAGAGACAGTGCAGGCAATATATTATTGATAACTAAAATTTTTTAAATACCATTATAACAGGTATGGATGTTTTAATAAAAAAAGAATTTGGGTTTCAGGTTTAATTTGCAAAGAACGTTTATTATACTACTTTTTATATCTAGTTGACAGGCCCCCTTTAACTTATAGCAGAAATGTTATAGTAATTAAAGGGTCTGTTTTGTTGCATTTATTGCACCGGTTTAAACCTCCCTTCTTATCAGCCATTTAAATGTACTGATATTTAATTATTTTTGATTAACAAAAGTTAATCAAGATTATATCACACATGTGTTCAGGGACAATTGGTCCCTGTCAGGTCTGCACAAATGGCCCATTTTCTGAAAGATATTAGCTGCAAGCAGAATAAGAAATCAGCTACCACATTAGTATAACCTGGCAAATAGATTTTAGTCATATATTACATCATAACATTTTCTGTCCATGTGTAATTTTGCCTAAATTTGCCAAATGCTAGAGCTGGGCGGTATGACCAAAAATTTATATCACGGTATTTTTCAAAATTATATCGGTGTCACGGTATTTGACGGTATTTTCCATGCATGATTAGGTGTTAACCCCATTTCCTAATAAATTAGAGAATAATTACTGCAGTATTGAAAATCAGAGTCAGGCAAGTGAAGGATCGGCAACAGAAAGTTGTAAGGTAAATCAGGCAGGCTTAGTTTCCCAGGCAAGGCCGCAGACAACATAGCACAGGAGGAGGCGTTTGATAGCTTTAAATACCCCCCATGCATGAGATCAATGCACTAATGTAATTTCTGTGCCATTGTGCGCCCCCCCAACCTGTCCCTTATGAATACAGTACTGCTGAATGTCTGCAGTACTGTATTAATAAGGGCCACCACAAGATTTCAGTCATAAAATACACAGGCACACCTAGGCCGAAAGATAAACAGATGGATAGATAGATACAAGACTGGTGCATTGACCCAGGGCCGCCATCAGAAATCCAGGCGCCCCTCACAACAAAATTTTCTGGGCCCCACCCTCCCACGCCCCCAATGGCCCCTCCCATCAATACAAGGGACACACAAGCATTGGTAGCGAGGGCCCCCTAAAACATTGGTAGCCAGGGCCCCCCTAAAACATTTGTGGCCAAGGGTTACGTTTTGCATTGGTGCCAGGGCAGAGACCCACTAAAACATTGCTAGCCAGCCCAGGGCCCCCTAAAACATTGGTGGTCCTCCCCCAGTGTCCCCATACAATGGCCCACTCTCCGCTGCTTCCTTACTGCTTCTTGCCGCTCCCCCACCCCAGAATCCTCCTGCTTCTTCCAGGGCCCCCCAAGCATCCTTCAGCTCCCCCCCCCAGCATCCTGCTGCTTCTTCCAGGGCCCCCCCCCAAGCATCCTCCACCTTCCCCCAGGGCCCCCCTAAGCTTCCTCCACCTTCCCCCAGGGCCCCCCTTAGCATCCTCCACCTTCCCCCAGGGCGCCCCCAAGCATCCTCCACCTTCCCCCAGGGCCCCCCCAAGCATCCTCCACCTTCCCCCAGGGCCCCCCCTAGCATCCTCCACCTTCCCCCAGGGCACCCCAAGCATCCTCCACCTTCCCCCAGGGCCCCCCCAAGCATCCTCCACCTTCCCCCCAGAGCCCCCCCAAGCATCCTCCAGTCCTCTCCCGCCGCCGCCGCCAGCATACTTCTGCTTCCTCCGGCTCCTCACCTGCGTCAACTCTGGCTTCATTTGTGTCTTCCACTACGTCTCGAGCTCCCCGCTACATGTGTGCTTTTATAGGGTTGCGCCCTGTGCGTGTGACGTCAGTACGCACAGGGCGCAACCTTATAAAAGTGCACATGTAGCAGGGAGCTCGGGACATAAAAGCGGACGCCAGTGATGAAAGTAACAGTGCCCGGAGTTGATTGAAGGGGGCCCGAGCTAAAAAAAACTCTAGCACGGCCGGGCCCCCTTTAAACACCCGGGCCCGGGACAACTGTCCCCCCTGTGCCCCCCTGATGGCGGCCCTGCATTGACCTCTGGGGAGACACTTCTCCAGCTGTATTAGCAATTATATTGCAGATACCGGCACTCAAAGCAAATGCAATAGGGAACTAGTCTCTTGTGTGTATTATGTCCAAAGTTTTAAACACAACATTTCGGGGGGATACCTCTTTGTCAGTGAATACATAGCCACTTCCCACGTGTTAATTAGGTACAGAACCCAACCCTCATACAAACAACAGGTTACTATAATTATTGCCCAAATTCAAAAAAGTCTAATTGGAATGCAAAATAATATTTTGGACACTGAATTTGGTCAGTAATTATAGTAATCTGTTGTATGTATAGTGGTTGGGTTCTCTACTTATGCAACATGTGTGGGATATGGCTGTGTATCACCTGACTAAGGGTCACCCCCTGTAATGTTGTGTTTACATTTGATACAACAAACACAAGGGACTAGTTCCCTATAGATTTTGTGTGCAAGTATCTTCAATTTTTTTGTGACAACGAGATTTCCCATACTGCAAGGTGCAGAGCAGTAATAAAACATGGAGGCATGTGCCTGTATTATGGACTTTGTAAAATGAAGCCTCATGTCTCAAGGTGCCTTTGTTTTCAAGGCCTCTGAATTGGTATAAGGAACATAAATCCCAATTCTGAAAGAAAAGTTGTTAGTTTCTGAGTAACAAGAAACTTGGATAAAACAAACAATATTGGTATTCTGATGCGTCAAATGCTTTAAAAGGGGTCTGATTTACTGCGATTAGCTTTAATTTCCATGCCATGCACAAACTATATTTATGAAGTGCTTGCAGCACTAGTAAAGATATGAGTCACTGATTATCAGGAACAGCTTTAGTTATCCTTACCTTCCCATGAGAGAAGTGAACCTAGGCTGGCATTTCTGTTAGAAATCAATGTTAAACTCGTAGCCCCAGAGCTTTTATGAAGAAAAACGACTAAAATTCCTAAAACTACAAAAAGCAAGCCTTTAATATGCTGCAATGTACAACTGGTAGGCAGCAAGTCTGGGATTATTTGACTAAATGGGCCTTATAAATACAGGCTCAGCAAAGCTTGTCTTTTTTTCCTTGAGTGTAGGCATCTTATATACATTTGTAATACATTTAAATAAACTCATTTATTTAAATATGTCTCCTCAGAATGAGCATAACAGTAAACTACTAGGCCTAGGAGGTATATATATACAGTAAGACAAAGGGGTGTATTTACTAACATTAGAGACAAACATCTCTAATGATTTTGCCCATAGCAACCAATCAGATCTTTTCTTTTCTAACTTGTTGGTGACCAGTCAAATTTAATTGCTGATTGGTTGCTATGGGCAACATCCAGAGCTGTGAACCTGACTGCTAAGTTAGCCGAGGGAACTGAAACCGAAAATTTTCCCCCATACCCAGATGTGATGGCATGCACATGCAAAAATTGCAGCAAAAAGAACAGTGACACCTCTGAACATTACTGGTGATGTTTCTCTCCAGTGTTAATAAATACGCACTAACACCATGTGTTTGTATTAAACCTGAAGTAATTATTATGTTCACATTGCTGAATTGCTGAATTTGTAGGTTAGATTTTTGTCTAAAATGCCTCTGAAGTTATATTTGCAGAGCACCATTTTGTAAAGACTGAATAAGCTGGTCTCAATAAAAGCGGCAGAGGGCTGCAGCCCTTTTAACTTTTCTCGCTGTCTAGAAGATTAGTATTAGAAAATAAGTACCAAGGGGTCACCCAAATAATGCATTTGTCTGACAAACCACATCACTTCTTCAGGTGTGTGACGCAGTGGTGTGGGGGTTTCAGAATGAAAGCCGGTGTAAGATTTGGGGAGAATGCCTTTGTTTACCTAGATACAACCAAAAGCTCAGCTTGAAGGTCAGTCGGCCTGATATTTCCAGTAAAAATGTTATGGAGCTATGGCTGAATGATAAACCAGTGTTTGGTTTGTAACATTCACATGAACTAAGGGGGCCCTGACCAAAATTTGTGCCTTTAAGGTGGGCTTGGACTGAAAAAGTTAGACTATAATAAGTAGTATAATAAGTAGTGGAAGACACATTTTAGTATTTGTAAAATATCAGGCCTGGGGAAAAATGAGGAATGCCAAATTATGCCCCAAATGCAAACATGCTCAAAATTACAAGTACATTTTGTGAAATCCACCTAGATGGATCTTATATATTCTATAATCAGCCTGTTTTTTTTACATATTTAACTAAATAAATGTAATGCAGTATTTCATCTCTGGACAGATAATTGCTCTTTGCTATTGGAAACATAAATAAACCTATGGTCTAAGCTCACTTTGCACAGTAATACAATACAAACAAGTAATTTTCTTACAATGACACTAAGCGATGTCTCATTGCATATATATTGATTTCTGTATGGTGTACTTTATCATATCTTGTAAGTACTGTTTATGACATAGCCCTTTTCACCTTGGATATTTCCACAAATACAACAAGGCTGAATAGGACTGACTTAATGCAAACATACTAAGCATAAGATTATAGTATTGGAAATAAAATCAAAAGGTAACTACTGTATAATGTCTTTAGTCTCATGTTGATAAGTGCAACTCTTTTACAGGAACTCTACATGCAATAGTAAAACAATAATGCATACTAAATATACTTTAGAAGACACAAATTAAACATGCTCAGAACTGGCAACTACATTGTTTCCATGCTCACAACAATCTAAAGGAGCAACATAATAACAGTTTGCATCTACCTGTTAATCAGTAAAATACCACAGCCAACCCGTATTTCATGCAGCATGTTTTGTTGCTGATGTTTAGCTCTGGGTGTGAGCCTGAGTCTGGGTCTCTTGGGAACCTAGCAATAAACCTTATTACAAAGCGTGAGAAAATGATTGTCAGTGCAGTTTCAGCCTATCTAAGTAATAGTTACAAAAATGTGCACAAAAATAAGTACCAAAATATGTACGCTCACTGTGCTACATCAAAACAGTCATTGTACATGGGTCCTACATTACCTACTGTGTAGTGTATTTAAAGTCCTCAGTCCACCAGCAAAGTGCCTTGTTCCATATTCTAAAGGCTCAATGGCAGCTTAAAGTATTGTAAAGCTACAATTTGAACATGAAACAAATATATTGGCAGTGCTTGGTACAACCTATAACAATGACCAGCACCTATAAGCAGCTCAGTCTAACCTACATTGTATAGTTGATATGGTTGCAACCTTTTTGGCCAAAACTTTCTGGCCAATTTCCAGAGAGGTAGAGTGATGACATAAGGGAGGCAGGGTAATGACATCAGGAGCGCAGAGTAGGTGGATCAAGCATGGAAAGTGTCCGGATTTGGAGCAATTGAAAGCTGCGGCTATGAAGATCGGACCCTGAAAAGTAAGTACCGCTACCCGTGAAACAGATTTTCCTATTTTCATATTGTACATTATTGGCCCATAGGTAAACCACTCCCTTTCACACTATAACATAGTGCTTAGCAAAGGGGTGGTTTTTCCTCCTGGCTGCATCTGTTGACTCAGGTGGAAGTTCTGCTGAGCCTGGGATCAACAAGACCCCTGTAAAGCCTCATCTACCCCCAGAGAAGTCAGGCAGCAGGAACCATATGAACAAGGATTAGTAAGTGCAGGATAGATGTTTCTTTTAGCACTTTTTAGGAAAGTGTGATAGTCAGCTTTAGTTAGAAAGAGCATCTTTCTGGCTCCACCCAGGAAAGATAGCTGGGAGTATTCTTCTTTACAGGCTCTGCTGCCTTAATACAACTAACATGTATCTTAAGGAATAAACACACGGGGCCCATTGTTTTAAATGCAGCTGTATTGCCAGGTATTTCTTAAAAGTCCTTTTCAGTAAATTAACTCTGACACAAGAATTTTGATATCCACAAATGGAGATAGCCAATCCATATGTGAAAGGCTATTTCATGCAAGAATGCTTCCTTTGAATGAGTCAGATAATTAACGCAGCTATTCTGAATTGGGAAGAAAAAGTTCATAACTGTTTAATATTATACCTCTAGTAAAACCAGTTTTATAATAAGTGTTATTTCCTGTCAAAGTGGCAAGCTACTTGAGTATCTGCTAATGCTGTTAGCAGCTGACATAGAGACCAGTCTGTGCTGGCTCTGGACAGATGTCTACGCTCTCTAAGGATAAACGGTGATGTAGCCGGCATGCATGACTACGTGAACAGGCATGGATGTATATGATGTACCATGCTTACGTCAGGAGCCTGACTGGGTCAGGCCACATGGGAGACAAATTTGTAAATAAGTCTGCAAACTATTCCCCAATGAGCTTAAAGGGGTAGTTCATTGGTTTTCGTTATTTATTTGTTATAAACTATTGTTGCATGAGGCTTCAGTTTTATTATGTTGGTATGAAAAACCCAACCTACTGTTCTTTACCCTTCAGCTTATTCTTCTGCTTTTTCTTCTTATTCTTAACGCCCCCCATTTTCTAAATGTTACTCCTCCTATAGTTTTAGGGGTACAATACCCAAACTCTCCATACTTCTTCCACCTATAGTGGAGCAGGTTGCTTGTGCTTTTCTAAGTGATCCCGACCCCCATCTTTTTGTGGAGCCTCTCCGAACACCCCAATTTTCTCATTGACTTTGACAGGGAAGATGTTCAAACTGCTGTCACTTCTACCGCTTTAAACTTGAATAACATAATCATGGGGTCACCCATAAGTAAACAGTGACATTTGTTGGATGATCCAAAGTGGGAGGAGCCAACAACAGCCAATCAAATTTTTGACTTTAATGGGAAAATTGAAAATGCTGCCACTCTTACAGCTTTGAGGCCACACTCACCAATCTTGAATCACATAGTCATGGGGTCAGCCTGAATGAAAATATGATATTTTTGGATGCCCAAAAGTGGATGGAGCAACAAACAGCCAATCAAATTTTACCTTTTGACTTTCAATGGGGAAATTAAACCTGCAGACATTCTCACAGTAATAACACCAGGGTCCCCAAACTTTGCAGAGTTGGCACCATGTAACTGCAGTTCAGTGTTAGAATAAGTGGGTGGAGCCATCAACAGCCAATCAGATTTTACCTATAACTTTCAATGGGGAAATTCAACCTGCTGCCAATCTCACAGAATTAATACCAGCGTCCCCAAACTCTTCACAATTGGTCACTAGGGAACTGCCTTTTTTGCTTTAAAAGAGTGGGTGGAGCAACCAACAGCCCATCACATTTCACCTGTTAACTTTCAATGGTGAAATCTAAAATGCTGTCAGTCCCACAATTTTTACGCCCCAAACTTTGGAGAGTTGGTCAGTGGGGAACTGCAGTTCAAAAATAGGAAAAGTGGGTTGGGCCACTAACAGCCAATCAGATTTCATCCATTGGCTTAAATATAAAATGCTGTCAAAGTGCCCAAACTTTGCACTGTTTGTCACTGGGTGACTTTGACTTTAGGTTAGAAAAAGTGGGCACACCCACCAATCACAATTCACCTACTGACTTTTATTGGTTTAAATTTAAACTGCTACCATTCTTTAACTATTAATCTTAGGGTCCCCAAACTTTGCAGTTAGTCATTTGGTAACTGCAGTTGCAGGTTAGAAAAAGTGGGCAGAGCCACCAACCACCAATCAGATGTCACTCATTGACTTTCAGTGGAGAAATTTAAATTGCTGCCATTCAGACTCTATTAAAACCAGGGTCCACAAACTTTGCACAGTGGTTTTTAGTACATAACTGTGGTCCAAGGTTAGAAAACTGGGTGGAGCCAACAACAGCCAATCAGATTTCATTCAGTGACCACATTTTTCAAACCAACACGAAGCTTGTTCTCAAACTTCCCTTTTTAGTTGTTAATTGTTACTTTTCATAACTTATCTTTGTATTCAGGTTCTCTCCTATTCATATATCAGTCTCTCGTTTAAACCACTCCCTGGTTGCTAAGGTATTTTGGATCCTAGCAACTAGATAGCTGCTAAAACTCCAAACTGGAGAGCTGCTAAACAAAAGTTAAAATAATTAAATAGTAAAAAATAAAGACCAATTGCAAGCTGTCTCAGAATACATTATACTAAAAGTTAACTCAAAGGTGAACATACCCTTTAACATCTGGCATTACTTCCTCATAAGCGTTCAGCCCTGTTCTGTGCATACTTTTGCAGATTTGCTTCATGCATTTAAATACCGTGAGATGGTCTCTGGTCTGGGCACAAATACCCTTCCCTAACAAAGCAACATTTCACATATTCTAATCTTAATCCAAGCCAAGCCATTTGTATTCTTTGCTAGAGGCACATCAATGCAATTTCATTTTAAATACTCTATTTCACTATATTTTCAAAAATACTGCATAGAAATAAAACTGACAAAATAGCAATGTTCAAATGAGAAATGCTATGCTGTGTGCACTCTCTCCTTTTTATTTTAACTGATTAATCAGTGATTAATAGTTAAAGACATTTTAAATTACATATTCACAATTCTTCCCACATATTTGCATTTGAACAGGGTTCATGTGGTGCTTGTAATCACATAAACATAACAAGTCAAAAGGGGGTGTAGCCTAGCAAGCCAGAGTCCTTGGTATGATATCACTGTACACATGGTCAATCAAAGAGGGCCATAAATGGAGATTTTAATTGCAGTTAAAACTCATTGGGTTTCCCTATTATGTATAATAAGAGATACTGTGGCTGTAATTCTAACTAGTGTTATTCTGCCTGCAGAGGTCAGAGAATAAACTAAGCCAGGCTAGGTTTATTTAAATAAAGTGTACTTTTTAAAATGGGAATGTTTCGTATTATAGTATGTCTTAAAGTACAAGGAAAGGAGAAGATATAACTTTATAGTGTTCCAGATATCCCTAATTACGGTTCATGGCCTAGCATTGCTAATTAAAAATATAACACATCTTTCTTTAGATTGCAAAAAAAATAGATTAAAATAGATTAATAAGCTTCCTAGCCAACTGAAAAGCACCCCATCGCCATACGTAATGAAAGGTGCAAAGTTGGTTGCTATGGGTTACTGCTCCTGGGCAAACATAGTGCCCTTTATTGCATAACCCCCAATGTGCCTTAAGCTAGTAATAGAATGGTAGATATATTTGTCTGACTGGTGGTGGATCAAATTTGGACTGATATAATTGTTTGACAATGAATTCAGTAACTGGATGTACAAGGGACATGCACCAAAGATTGATTTTTTTTAGCCTTTCCAGTACAAAAAGTAAAAGTAAACTAATAAACTGCTGACTGTGGCCAGTACATTCATGTTTACAGCAACACATCTCTTTCTAGTTTGGTGCATCAACATATGCTGCAGTGTGGTACAATATTGGTGTAAACACTGAACATAGAGATTACATACAAATATGTAATTAATAACTAATGCAAGAAGTAAAGCGAACCCCCAAATGAGCTAACAGTCTTAAACAGTGCTGTGACTATAGGCATCCAAATTGTTCACCTCTTCACACCTCAGACACAGTGCCAAGGCACATAAAGGTAGCATAGGGCAGACAAAGCATGGCACGCACAGGCAGCATAGGGCAGGCAGAGTATGGCACACAGACAGGGTTGGGCAGGCAGAGAGTGGTGTACACAGGCAGCATAGGGCAGGCAGAGTGTGGCACACACATGCAGCATAGGGCAGGCAGAGTGTGGCACACACATGCAACGTAGGGTAGGCAGAGTATGGCACACACAGACAGGGTAGGATAGGCAGAGTATGGCACACACAGGCAGCATTGTACAGGCAGAGTACTGCCTGTGTGTGCCATACCCTGCCTGCTCTATGCTGCCTGTGTGTACCATACTCTGCCTGCCCTGTGCTGCCTGTGGGAGGAGAACCTGGCAGGGTTGTGTTCTGGGAGTTTGTTTGCAGTTGGAAATAGCCATTAAATGGTCCCTAAGGTGTGTCATTATGTGCTGGGGGTTGCTGTGCTATCCACAGAGTAGGAGGCATATGAATTTAAGGGTATGTCTTAATATGACATAATATAATTCTTTTACATATGAATGATGTTGCTATCCCTGCAGTGAGCACCGAGCATTTGGGTTTTTGCTGCGCTACCACCATTAATGTGGGCATGGTCTAAAAAGCTCTTGTGATAAGATGGATGTGGTTTGAAGTGGTTGCAGCTTGAAAAAGGGGAGTTGTCAAAACTGACTTCCATTAGTGGCCCTCCAGAATCAGGGGATGCTTACCACCTGCCTTAGGGCCTATGTGTCCTTAACTCCAGTCTATGTGCTGCCTTCCCCCACCCAACCCAGGCAGCAGCCTTGATAAATGTTAACTTGTTTAAATATCTATGCATAAAAAAATTCTGTGGGCACTGAATTGGTTGTGCCCTAAATGCTAATAAAACCCTCTGGCCAAACAGTTTCAAGCCCCAACCTTTGGTTAGGGCCCACATTAGGTCATAACTAAGTTACAGATGTAGGGAAACATTGTTATATCTATTCATCCTTTGTTCCAAAATACCTAGGACAGTAAATCATTTCACTGTACTAACCTAAGAGAGCAAATAGGCAGTCTCCTTAAATCTTACCCAATAAAGCTGTCAAACTGAGCCTTTTGATGCTGCTCTAGAACCCTGGGCTCTAGGATGGCTTTCCCAGCAGTCTGTGAACCAAATGACAATTACTGAAGTTTTGGCATTTTAAAACAAAGTACTTTGCAATAATCTGAATATTTTAGGATGAAAGTCCATTTTTATCTGGTCTTACAAGTTTTAATGTTCAGTGTTATCACTCTATTTATCCAGGGTTCCAGATGTGACCTAAACCACAACTGTCAGTCTAATTCAGATACATATCTGTGATTTCCAAATGAGTGTCACACATGGCTGGCCATTCTCTGCAAGCAGCACTGGCTTGAGCAAGTGGAATTATCACAAGGAACATATCGATTATAAAGGAGAAGGAGAAGATCTTGCATGGATGAATTTTGGTAGGATGGGGACATAATATTTAGCTTCTGTGATGAAAGCTGTGGCAATGTGTTTTCCCAGTTGTTTCAGATTATTAAGCAAGGGACATGGAAGTATCAACTACTTTTGTTAATAAGAATAAAACAAATGCATTATTTTTGTACTGTTGATCAGTCATTATATTGCGCATTATGACACAAATTAAAGTGGTTTTACACACAACTAACTATAAGTATTTTAGGGGGCCACAAATGCACAAGCAGATGTACATTATCCTAAGTGCAATACTGTAGGGGTAATTTACAACTGCAAATGCTGTGAGCAAAGAGAAATTTCGGAAACCATTTGCTATGTTTTTTTCCATAATGTAATATTCCCCACAGAATTCCGTTATTACTGTGAATGCCAGGGGCATTGTGTCTGATACAACTGCAGTTTTGCATTTCACTGCATGTCAGGTGCAATTGTGCCAAATTCTTTTTACTCCTGTTCACAAACTCTATTTGCTGCCTGCCCTGACCTTGTGCCCAAACACGGACTTGTTTTGATTGCTGCCTGCCCAGACCAATTGCCCATATTCAGACTTGATTTTCTGCCATCTCATTATATACTGGAGTCTTTGTAAAATGCAGTTCTTGCCTCAGTATGTTTGCTAAGGGAAATACAGAATATAGGCTCCCATTGGCAAGGACTCCTAACATGGAACACATGGAGCGGCTTTAATTTCCCCATTTGTCCCCAAGTATGTACAGCACAAGTTCTATTCATTAAATTAATGACTTAAAGAGGGTATACAGACCCTTTAAATGATAATGACCCCATTAATGATCCAAATTTAAACAGTATTCCTACTGAAGCATTGCTCTCACCCATCCCATAGTAATAGCTTGTTATGGTGCTTCAAACCAAGTGGGCTTAATTAGGATCTTAAAGTTTGGATATTCTGTTATTGGGAATGCAAGATGGGGCAATTTTGTCTCTCCTGCGTTTTCTACGCTACAGCAGTGAATGTGTTTGAGTGATAGTCACCTGTCAAGAATTACCATTAATTACCATTTTTTTACCATTAATTACCATTTAAATGAATGTAGAGGCAACACTTAGCCACTCATTGCCAGACCAAAAGAGGTTTCTTTTTATTCAAAAGTACATTTGTTTTTCCAGAATTACTAAACATAACACTTTTTTTCATGCATAAATACACACTTTCTTTGTGTTATGGAGGTCACCCCTATAGATTAGAGGAACAGAGCTTCCATTTGAAGCAGCATAGGTGGTTTTTCACGGTGAGGGCAGTGAGGCTGTGGAATGCCCTTCCTAGTGATGTGGTAATGGCAGATTCTGTTAATGCCTTTAAGAGGGGCCTGGATGAGTTTTTGAACAAGCAGAATATCCAAGGCTATTGTGATACTAATATCTACAGTTAGTATTAGTGGTTGTATATATAGTTTATGTATGTGAGTGTATAGATTGGTAGGTGTGGGTTGTGTGTGCTGGGTTTACTTGGATGGGTTGAACTTGATGGACTCTGGTCTTTTTTCAACCCTATGTAACTATGTAACTATATATATGTAAATGATAACTATAATATCTTGCAGATTGATTTTGCAGTTTACTTTAGGAACCAGAATTATTCTTGTTGTTTAGTGCTATTTAGTCAACCTGAGTTAGATTCATATATACTGAGATGTAAAATGTGCTATAAATTCCAGTAGGGTTAAAGGTGCAGAACAGAATGTGTTCTTTTCCACCAAGTGTTATTGATTAATCTGTTATTTCTTAGATTAGTCTGATGTTCTTCACTGAGCTGCACGGTGACATTTACCCAGAAACATTCTGAGTAATTAAATGTAAAATAGTCTTTTCACAGAAAAAAAGCATGCATTATATGGATGTGTGAGTAATACATGTTGGCGAGTATGAGTGTGTGTGTACCTAAATACCTTCCAACACTCCAAATTTACATGGGACAGCTGTAAACCCCAACTGGGATGAGGCTTATATATACCCTTCCCCTTATTAAAGGGCATTCTACCTCCTGTGGTGCCAATTTTCTCAGGACAGCCCATAATTATGGCCCCCCAGAAGGGCACACCACTTTACCCACAGTTTATTTGTTTTTGTGTCTGTGTGCCCACATTTATATAATGATATTATTCATGCCAATGCTTGGCCACACATTGAAATACATACTCGCAATAGTGTCCTTAATATTTACCTCATACATATATATAGGTACAATGTTTATTTATATATACATATGTAGCCCACTTTTGCGGATGTGCTGCTACCTGCTGAGATCTCATGGCGCTAACAGGGATCCTGAGCCCCGCTTACCGTATATACTCGAGTATAAGCCGATCCGAATATAAGCCGAGGTACCTAATTTTACCTAAGAAAACTGTTGGAAATGCAGCAGCTACTGCTAAGTTTTAACAATCAAAATAAATACCAATACAATTACATTAATTGAGGCATCAGTGGGGCATATGTTTTTCAATATTTATTTCAAAGAAAAACAGTAAACTCTGTAAGTAGAGAAGAGGGTCAACAAAAACAATATGAGTACTACCCCACGCTCATTGCACATTGGCAAACTGGCAGCAGTCCCAGAGGAGATGTAAGGGGGAATAAGTATTGCTAGTGGGAGCCTAGGCCAGGGCACTGGAGGGTCTGGTTGCGGGGGGGGCCTAACTTGCACACAAAGGACAGAGGGTGCTAGTCTAGAGGGACCCATGGCACCCGACTCGAGTATAAGCCGAGGGTGACTTTTTCAGCACATTTTGGGTGCTGAAAAACTAGCCTTATACTCGAGTATATACAGTACTTTGGGGAACAGATGTTGCTGTATACTTGGGCGTGCCTCCACCCAGGATAGGGATAGAATGGACTATAACTCCCCTCCTGAGAACTTAATATAGTGCTCCTCCTTGGGGACTCCCAGCACTCCTAGCACCTTGCCCCCTCACTGGGGTATATTCTTACCAGGTAGTGTAGATCCTCCAGGAGTAATACACACACTCTGAAGTATGCTGAACCAAGTGTTGCATTTATTTGAAGAGTGGCAGACAGCTTTTGCATACAGGAGACATAGGATATATCAGGAGACCTTCTATTCCCTTAGGAGTCCCTCTCTCCTGGGATACCGGCAACACTCCAGCCAAATGACCCTCCCTTTGGGGTTCCCTCCGGTACTCACGCCGGAATACCCTCTCTAGGGCTATCCCCGGTACTCCCGACGAGCGGACACCCCCTGGAGACCTCACTCCAGAAATATCACCCGGCTATCCCCCGGATTAGGCAAACTCCTATTCCTATCTCTTTAGTCCCTGACTCCAGCTATTAGTGCTGGGAGATCTTAATCTCGGTATGTCTCCTGGTGGGGCTCAGCTGCCCGGCTAGATGATCCTGTCTACCACTCCTGGAATGGTCTATTACAGATATCTTTCTCACTAGAACCAGCCTGTCACTATCCTCTCTCCAGAGGGGTCCCAGGCAGGAAGACCTGGCTGCACATGGCTGCACAGCCTTTTATACTAACTGTACCACCCTGTGGCCATAACCCCAAACTGCAGGGAAGCTAATTCCCTATTAACTATTTAGGTGCCAACCCACCCAAAGGTGTTGCACTATTAAAGTATCACCCACCCTTGGGGTCTATCCTGGGGGTAACCAACCTAGGGGCCCAATTTTGGAGATCCCTACACATAATTACATTTGCAGTTACAGTTTTTTTAACTTTAAATATTTATTACCATTGTGCTTCACATTAAGAATCCCTTATCTGGAAAACCCCAGGTTCCAAGCATTACAGAAAACAGATTACATACCTGTAACACTTTTCTTTTCATATATAAGCAATAATATGACCTATTTAATACTACTAATGCTACTAATAGCTACTCTAGACCCTTATACAGAAGTTGGCACCACTGCAGTTCAGTTGAAAAGCCTATAAATTGTATGTGTATAAATAAACGTAAGCTAAGAGCTGACAAAAGCTATGATTACCATGATTTTTATTGAAATGGCATCAGGGTCCTTCTATTGTTGTCGCTTCAAGTTCTACTCTATTGTGATTATTGTACACAAAATCTATTTTCGTATTTCTCTGTCTGGTATCAAACAATAGTTTTGTATTTTCGGTGACATTTTTTCCATGAATTTATATTAGAGCAATCTTAGAAGCCTGAAATGGCAGCAGCAAAGGAAATCCTTATTGCAAACTGTGTATAAGTGTGTGTCCATGCAACACATGGTTACTATATGTAATTTAAATCTGACCAAACATACATTAAAGGGCATATTTATTATAGTTAGTAAGCCACCATCAGATCTTTGCTTTTGTTTTCTAACTTTAGGTGACTGTTAAATTCTAATTGCTAATTTGTTGCTATGGGCAACATCACCAGTGTTGTTGGCTTACACGCTGTAATAAATATGCCCCTAAGTGAGATAGTGTCAGTTTGCCTATTCTCAGCCAGGTGCAGTTTTAACAGATATTTTTGATGTTCGACTGTATGACCAGTAGCTCATGTTGTGGTCATTCAAATTTTCCATCAGTAAGCTGCATAAAAAATCCCATTAATTAAAGGTACTTGCCAGACAGCAGCTTCAGGGTTTCCACAGTGTAGTGCATTTGTGCCAAAAGAACAGGGTATACCTCACTTGCACGCCAAATGACAGCAACCAGACTTAGAACATTTGCAAGACTTTAAAATAGTTTTGGAGTATTACAAGTACTTCAATAATGTAAACAAACAAACAATATTAAATCTGCATATTCTCTTGTATTTAGCATATTTGGAATGTTTTGCAAGCAGATATCCTGGGGCTGAAGTCAGCTAATATCTTTTAACATTTATTTAATATGTTTGTTTTATTCTTCCAAACAGCCTAAAGTAAAATGTCACCCCCGTTGAGCTTCTGGCACCATGTCTGGGGAACTTTGTGGCTTTCAATAAGAAATTGGCTTTTTTTTTTGTTAATGACCAATATTATTTCTTTAAAAGACACACTGATTCCCTTAATTGGCAATTGTGAATATTAAGCTTGTAGTTTATATAGCAAAACAAAGTTTATGGGCTCATTAGAGCTATAGTGACTAAGCACAGACCCTCAATGCTACATGGAATTCTACACCACAAAACCTGCAGTAAAGAAAGAAAGGGATGGATTTCCACAGCACAGCTTCCTCTGTTAAAGGGGTAGTTCACCTTTAAATTAAGTTTTAGTATACTATAGACAATTTGAAATTGGTCTTCATTTTTTATTTCTTGCAGTTTTTGAATTATTCAGCTTTTTGATCAGCAGCTCTCCAGTTTGGAACTTAAAGCTCAAACAACCCCCCCAAACATTCTTACACTAGTTGTACCCCTTGTGGATCAATATGTATTATTTTCGCTTATTTTTTTGCTGTCATTTTTTGCTAAAGATGGGTTCCATATGCTTTTGTGCATGAACGGGTGTTACCCTGCTCATTGACCCTAGCAAGGACATGAGTTTAATAATTTAGCTTGTTTTTTTCTTGATCTGTACTCACATGCGCATGTACTATACTCCAGTCATAGTTTCTGTGCAGCAGTGAAGTCAAAGTCCAACCACATGGACTTCATTGAAAGGGATTTTATAGTGCTAGAAAATTGCAAGCAAAATTAAGCACTAAAGGGAAAGCATTTAGAAAAATGGTAAGAGCCATCTGCTGGCCAAATATCAATGAAGGGGTTACCTTTTACTTGTACTTGCCATGTACTGACAGATTTTTGACTATACTGACTGACTGTTTTGGCATGCTTCTAAAACTGGGGTTGGGTTTAGACAGACAAGGTGAATTGTCAAGTTTAAAAATGTCATCTGTTGATGCGCATGCTGAACGTATATGGTGAAGGATCACCCAGTGTATGGCCAACTTTAATGTCTAAGCCATTAGGATGGCAAATCAGATGGAATTCAATATGCTGCCTTCCTTGTTCACTTATGGTTTTAGGGGACATTTATCTAAATCACGAATGGAAGAGCAAGAGCAAAAAGGGCCACACAAGTACTAGGTAGGGTGCAAAGTGCAAGAAAATGGCTGATTGTGTATTTATATTACCACCTGAATCCATACTAGCTTTGATCAAAAGTCACACCCCTTTTAGGCTTATGCCACATGGGGCTGATTCTAGGCCTGTATATAAGTGCATGCTGAGGGTCAGCCAGTCTACACAGGGTTATGAAAGCATTTAGTATGCAATCAGTTAGTCCTCTTTTTTTTATAAAAGTCAGTCACAATTTCACCGTTAGTCAAAGCAATCTTCAGTTTTCACACCCAGTAAATACAAAGGCACATTAAAAACTCCTTACATAAATTTTATGCTAGGGTGCCTTCATTCACCTTAGATAACTTCTCTTAATTAGATGAACAGCAAAATGTCAGCATATATGAAACATGTTGAAATATACTAGCAATATGGGTATTTGTAAAAGTAAAAAGATGTTTTGGCAAATGATTCGGTAAAAGTCACTCCTACTGAAGAGATATCAACCTGCCAGAGCTGGTTGCCATAGGTTTCTATCTGCACCCCTGCTATTCCCTCCTGCGCTACAGAAAGGTTTTTCATTTTCTTTCAGTGGGTAAGCCATTAAAACTTGGCTGCTACCTGGGTGGCAAAATCGGCACAATCCAGAAAATCCAGAGTTCCAGACTTACTATTGCCAGTTTAATTTATTTAACATATCATTTACCATATTAAGCAATTTCACTATTGACCACATTAGTAATGTATTATCCTTTATGTGCTTGGCTGTTTTTGCAAAGTTTACATGTGGCACAGAAACCTAAGATCAGTGATGTAGGCACTCTGGTATTTTAAGTGTATGTGCTGTAGACTGTATCATCCTTGGCACATAAAGATTTAAATAGACAGTAAATTAAGATTATACATAACAGATATAGAATGGTCCTTCTTCGAATGTAGTCCCATTCAAAGTGGTAAAGCAGATAAAAAAAACTTAACATGACTTTCAAAGCCCTCCATTCCTCTGCTCCTCACTACATCTCTTCCTCGCAGAGCAATCGCTTGGTCGCGCCCCCCACTACTACTGCGGTTTCCCGCCTTAAACCTTTCTGCCTTGCTGCCCCTTACATTTGGAATGCCCTCCCTGATTTCCTCCGGAGAGAATCCTCCCCCAGTCTTTTTAAAAATAGAGTTAAAGACTACCTTTTGGAGCACTCGCCCAGCACCTGATCTGGGAACTGGCACTTATATTGTAGTGTCACCCACTGTGACCTACAGCACTTATATTTGCCTATTTGTGTCTGTAAGTTACCCTCCCATATAGATTGTAAGCTCTACGGGGCAGGGACCTCCTTCCTTTTGTGTCCTCGACTCTTAACTTATTGCAGCTGTATTTATCTGTATTTATTGTTATACTTTGTATTTATCTACTATTATCTTAACACCCTGTTTGTATTAATGTACTCTACTGTACAGCGCTGCGTACATAAGTAGCGCTTTATAAATAATGATATACATACATACATGACTATTCAAAAGGTTTCAGTTCTCCTTTAATTTCATAATAGTTGAAACTCTGAACCAGGGAACACAGTTTTAGGGACCACCAGAAGCCGATTTTTGTCACTCCCTGTTTGAGTTAATACGATTACATTGAGCAAAAATTGAAACATTTCTTCATGTGCCATTGCGCAAATCTGTTGATTTGTATTATTGATAGTGTTGATGTGTTAATCAAAACAGGGTATTATAGCCCCAAGAGCTCTGATTCTGTTGCAGACTCTGGTAGCTCCTTTGATGCATTTTCAGTCATGTTGACTTTCTGCATCATTGATGCATGTTAATTATTGTAAATCTTTGTTCTTGTTTTTTTTTTTTTTTCTAGCAAATGGAACAGCAGCATTAAGTTATGATAATTAAAAACTGCATTTATAGTGCACTGTGAAAATTAACATGACAATACAATATATATACAATATTGCATTGCTAATTAGGGTCACCACAGAGCCTGGATGGTAAATATCATACTTAATGCCAATGTTATTTATATGAACAAAATATAAAAAAGATAGGCTGGTATTTTTTTCTAGAAACGATGGCAACCCTGTTGCTAACATGCTGAAAGATTTAATCATAGGGCTCCATGTGATCTGGTAAGTTGCTGAGCAATATACTAACTAGCTGTTAGGAGAATATTTTCTCTATTAAGAACAAAGATGATCTTATATGCAGTGACATTAATTTGATACAGCAGCAGAATATTAAAAATAACATAATACGCAAGAATAGAAATATTCTGTATACGACTACACCCCTGGACATACTATTGCTCTGTCAGGTGCTCAGTGTGGATACTTAGTTCTAATTTATAAGGAGAAAAAGAAGCACAATTTGTAATTTGTACACCTAGGCTAGAAGTTATTACATTAAAATGTAGCTTTTCTTTTGCTTTATTAAAAAGTCCTAGCAGCCATTTCTGATACTTCTTTTTCATGGAGATCAATACAATGTAGAATTATTAACATTGTTGCCACTCCAACTTGTTTGCATTTATTCCACAATATCAGTCCTCATTGGTATCTACAATTTGCAACCCATTCACAGAACCTGTGAGTTATTTGAAAAATGCTTGCCGAGAATATGCTACATACGCCTAAAAATCCTTCTACTTATGCCTCCACCCGAATGCTTTGAATATGCTCAGGTGCAGGAACATGTAGCTGTTTTCCACCGTAAATGCCAAGTCTTGCATTTTTTGGCAGACATCGCCTACGTGTGCCTGCACCCAAGCGTATTTAATGCTTTTGGGTGCAGGCACAAGGCAGGAGGATTGGCCTTAGGTCTGTTAATCAGCTGGCTTCTACCGCATTGTTTCGCGGGTCAGAGAAAGTAAACAGCCAATCAGATAGCTATTTAATTTACCTAAATTAAAATATATATTAAAAAAAGTTAATTAATGTATACCAGAAAGTTGCTTAGAACTGGAGGACCCATTTAAATGTAAATGCAGCTCCCTAATCCAATCAAATTCAAAGATCTGGAATGTTCCTAAGGCGTGTAGCTTGACAGTCCTGAGTAACTTGTCACTTGGTGCCCCATAGAGCTATTGTAATTTTGCATTTTGCCCCTGCTGAGCCGAGGTATAGTGCTAAAGGTAGCAGGTGTAATGTAGACAATGTATAACAATATGATTTAAAGTGATACTGACGCCAAAAAAACGCTCTTTAAAATATTTATGTTAATGAAAATTCCCTATAAGTCATGTTGATTATTTTTGCTGATAGGGCTGCTTTTGTAATTGTTACTTGGAGTTCCTAAACCTGACTGTTTTTGGAACCCTGTCCCTTATCAACCTCTCAGTTATAGCTTCTAATTCTAATGGACTTCTGCTGCACAAAGGAACATGGGGGATCAGATAGGGAATGTAAAAGCATTGGGCAAATACTTTTATGGCAAAATTATAAATAGCATGTAAAGACAGTGTTAAGATAGATGTAAAAAAAAAGGTTTGATTTCTAGTGTCAATATCTCTTTAAGTTTGCATTTCCTTACTTTTTCTGCTATAGAGGGATTATTGGTCGAAGCTATAGGAACCATGTTATGTGCAGATCCATGCAAAGGAGAACAGGCTCTCACAATATTCATCTGTCCCAGCCAGCTCTAAGTCTAATGCCACACCATGCGTATGGTGTATATTTTCAGCAAGCCAAAAATTCTTATTCATTCTCTTATAATATCTCGCCTGGACTACTGTAACTCCCTATTAATTGGCCTTCCCCTCCAAAGACTGTCCCCTCTCCAGTCCATAATGAATACTGCTGCCAGGCTCATACACCTCTCCAACCGCTCCTCCTCTGCCGTGCCACTCTGCCAATCCCTGCACTGGCTTCCCCTACCATCCAGGATAAAATTCAAACTCATGACTCTCACATTCAAAGCAGTTCATTACTCTGTCCCACCCTACATCTCTGAACTCATCTCTAGGTACCATCCAACCCATTGTTACACTCCTCTACCGACCTGCTCCTCAACTCCTCTCTCATTCCCTCCTCACACGCTCGCATTCAAGACTTTGCAAGGGCTGCCCCCCTTCTCTGGAATTCGCTCCCACAAACTATCAGACTTTCTCCCAATCTCTCTGCCTTCAAGAGATCTCTAAAAACCCATTTATTTAGAGAAGCTTACCCTAATTTAGTTTAGCAATACCCTGTGCCACACCTCTCACAACTCTGGTCATGCCCATTCCCACACCTTGGGGCACATTTACTAATCCACGAATCCGAATGGGAAAAATTCAGATTGGAAACTAACATTTTGTGACTTTTTCGTATTTTTTGCGATTTTTTTCATCGCCGTTACGACTTTTTCGTAAATTGACGCGACTTCTTCTTAGCCGTTACGACTTGCGCGAATTGACGCAACTTTTTCGTAGCCGTTACGACTTGCATGACTTTTTCGTAGCCGTTACAATTTGCTCGTATATTGTCGCGACTTTTTCGTATTGAGCGCTCGGAAACGGCGGGCAAAACTTTCAGACTTTGCATGATTTTGGCAGCCTCCCATAGGACTCAATGGCATTCTGCAGCTCCAACCTGGCCCAAGGAAAGTCACTAAACTGAAGCTTGAATGAATCCGAAACTTTCGTACTCGGCGCGGCGGCTACGAAAAAGTCGCGACAATTCGCGCAAGTCGTAACGCTACGAAAAAGTTGTGACAATTTACGAAAAAGTTGTAACGGCTACGAAAAAGTCGTGACAATTTACGAAAAAATCGCAAAATACCGATCATTACGAAAAAAACGCATTCAGTTGCTTTTCGGACGTTCGTGGATTAGTAAATGTGCCCCCTTGTGTCTCAACCCTTTCTACTTGTAGATTGTAAGCTCTTTTGGGCAGGGCCCTCTTCACCTCTTGTATCGGTTATTGATTGCTTTTTATGTTACTCTGTATGTCCAATGTATGAAACCCACTTATTGTACAGCGCTGCGGAATATGTTGGCGCTTTATAAATAAATGTTAATAATAATAAAATACGCACCATACATACCTGTGCCTGTACCCAAATGAATGGAATATGCTTGGGTGCAGGCACATGTACCCGTAATCTGCATTAAAATGCGAGAGAATGCAAAGTCTCACGTTTTTCAAACCGAAAGAAGCCTGCCAAAAAATATGCACCATACGCATGGTGTGGCATTAGCGTTAGCATGTTACTTGTTTCCTACTTAGATACAACATAAGTGGAACAATTACCCAACTTAAGTGGGTGAGCACTGCACAGCAGGTTTAAATGAAGTCTAATCCTAGCTTTAAGGGCTCTGGTACACGGGGAGATTAGTCGCCCGCGGCAAAACTCCCTGCTCGCGGGCGACTAATCTCCCCGAGTTGCCTTCCCTCTGCCATCCCACCGGCGAACATGTAAGTCGCCGGCGGGATGGCAGACGCGGCGGCGCGATTTCGCGCAAATCGCCGAAAAAGACTCGCGAGTCTTTTTCGGCGATTTCCCGAAATCGCGCCGCCGCGTCTGCCATCCCGCCGGCGATTTACATGTTCGCCGGTGGGATGGCAGAGGGAAGGCAACTCGGGGAGATTAGTCGCCCGCGAGCAGGGAGTTTTGCCGCGGGCGACTAATCTCCCCGTGTACCAGAGCCCTAAGTGAAACTGCACAGTCTGACTTGGTGATATTGTTAGCATTCTCAAATTGGGTGTCTTCACAGATTTAGATCCTTTTCCAAGTGTTTCATTACAGTTCTCCATGGTGCTTCACTCGTAAGGGTCTTGTCAGCTGTCATTATTCCTAATCAACATCCAACAACTATTTAATTTTCTGCACATACATTGCTTGTGGGTGTTATAGAGATAAAAACTGACAGCATCTATGAAAAGTATTTTATGGTCTTTCTTCCTTAGTAGCTGTATAGTTAATGTAGTTTTAATACTGATTTATAAGAGTGTAAATCACTTTTGGGAATGGACTTGCAAGGTGTCACGATCGGTATCCCAGAACTCAGAACCGGCACCAAGGGTCTGGTCTCGGCTCATGCTTCTGCCTATAACCGCCGCCTTTCACACCGGGAGGAGCCCTTCCCTAGTCAGATGCCGCCAGTACTTACAGTGAGAGACCCAAGGAGAGAGTTCTGAGCACGCAAGGGAACCAAACGTGTGGCAGGAAGAGGGGAACAATTCGGAGTAGTCAAGGAGAGGCTGGGGTCAGCAACGATCAGTCAGCGCAGTATCAAGTCAGAATCCAGAACAGTAGTCAAATCGGGCAAAGGTCGGTTCAGGCAGCAAAACAAGAATAGTCAGGAACAAGCAGGAGTCAGAACACAGCAAAACTGTACACAGAACACACCCAGGAACTAACAGGAAGTAGACCTACGTTGGGCAATGAACATAGGGCAGTGAGCACTTTAAATATTTAAATTTGTCACCAAGATGACGTCACATGTGCACCGAAGGAGCCTAACAGAAGATGGTGGGCGTCCCCGCTGTCCCACTGAACCACTAGGTATCGTTACATTAGGATTTGAATGTATATAAAAGCATTAAAGGAGAACTAGAGCTTTAGAAAGAAATAGTGTAGAAATGCTACATGTTATGTCTTGGGGTTCTGTACCAACCCAAAACCACCCCCAGTAGCTCCCCATCTTCTTTTCTGCTGATTCAAAACACATGCTTTTTGCTGCTGTCAGTTACTGAGCTTAGGGTCTGGCTCACAATAGACAGTATATATATATATAGAATATACATTTCTCCATATATGGCTGACAATTGAGATTCTTATTACATGCCTGCATCAGCTCTGTAGCATCAACTTCTTTGACAGGCAAACCTAATTTTCTGCTCGATGATATGTAATGAACCTCCCTTCTTAACAGCTGCTTAGAGCACACTGAGCAACTATTTGTCACTGACACTACGGGGCACATTTACTAATCCACGAACGTCCGAAAAGCGTCCGAATGCTTTTTTTTACGTAATGACCGGTATTTTGCGTTTTTTTCGTAAATTGTTGCGACTTTTTCATAGCCATTACGACTTGCTCGTAAATTGTCGCGACTTTTTCGTAGCCATTACGACTTGCTCGTAAATTGTCGCAACTTTTTCGTAGCCATTACGACTTGCTCGTAAATTGTCGCAACTTTTTCGTAGCCATTACGACTTGCTCGTAAATTGTCGCGACTTTTTCGTAGCCGTCGCGCCGAGTACGAAAGTTTGGATTCATTTAAGCTTCAGTATCGTGACTTTCCTTGTGCCAGGTTGGAGCTGTAGAGTGCCATTGAGTCCTATGGGAGGCTTCCAAAATCATGCAAAGTCGCAAAGGTTTGCCCGCCATTTACAAGCGCTCAATACGAAAAAGTCGCGACAATATACGAGCAAGTCGTAACGGCTACGAAAAAGTCGCGACAATTTACAAGCAAGTCGTAATGGCTACGAAAAAGTCGCGACAATTTACGAGCAAGTCGTAATGGCTACGAAAAAGTCGCGACAATTTACAAGCAAGTCGTAATGGCTACGAAAAAGTCGCAACAATTTACGAAAAAGTCGTGACGGCGACGAAAAAATCAGATTTTTTTCCATTCGGGATTCGGATTCGTGGATTAGTACATCAGGCCCTACTAGTATAATCCAAGATGGTGAGCGCATTTGATGACTGTGAAGGCCTGGATCATTACTGTTATACAGATGCTGAACTTTAAGGTTCATGCATTATGCTCAATATAAAAAATATAGCATTTTTAGCCATATTTGTTTTTAGGGTTTAGTTCTCCTTTAAGGGGCTTATTTACTGTGCTAGACAGTACAGTTATTACAAGCAAACAATTTAAATATTAGATGGTTTTTGTAATCTAACTTCTAATAGTAGTTTGATCAAATCTAATTGCTATTGGTACTGTAACTTTCTATTTGCCTGAATGCTACAAATATCTATATCTACTGCCACCAAAGGAATATAGGTTCAGCAAACTTTTGGAAAACCAATGATATTATGGGAGAAAATTCCTTTCCCTAAAGACTAATATCAAACTGATATTTACTATAAGTGGAAATTAAACATCAGTGCAACATTTTATTGAATTGCTCCCAGATAAATAAGAGTATACTGTAAGTGCATAAGTGTTAGCAGCAAAGTCAGCAATTAGGAATTAGGTTCAACAGTGTGTACAGTTTCTTATACATAGGCACATGTGTTAATTGTATCAGCAAAGAGGCCCATGGTACAAAACATCCATGCCTTTAAAGTTGCTCAGTATCCTCCTGCTCCATGTTGGCTCAGTCTCTGATGCTGGTAAATTTGCATATACTCAAGCTTCTGGTTACTGCATCTGAGCAAACTTAGGGGTGTATTTACTAAAACTGGAGACACACATCACTTGTGATGTTGCCTATAACGTGACTGTTCAAATCCAATTGCTGGCTGGTTGCTATGGGCAACATCTGTCTTCAGTGTTAAGGTCCCCATACACGGGCAGATTGTAGCTGCCGATATCGGTCCCCTGGACCGATTTGGCAGCTTATTGTCACGGTCGGTATCCCAAAACTCAGAACTAACTTCAAGGGCCCGATCTCGGCTCACGCTTCTGCCTATAACCGCCGCCTTTCACGTCGGGAGGAGCCCTTCGCTACTCGGATGCCGCCAGGTCTTATAGTGAGAGACCCAAGGAGAGAGTTCTGAGCAAGCAAGGGAACCAAAACCGTGTGCAGGGAGAAGGGGAACGAGACAGCGTAGTCAGGAGTCAGACCGGGGTCAGCAACAACCAGACAGTGAGGAACCAAACCAGAATCCGGAAGGGTGGTCAAACAGGCAAAGGTCAGTCCAGGCAGCAAACGAGAATAGTCGGAATCAGGCAATAGGTCAGTCCAGGCAGCAAACGAGAATAGTCAGAACAGGCAAGAATCTAGACAAGACAATACAATAGAACACACCCAGGAACATACATGAAGCAGAACCTACGTTGGGCAAGGATTACAAGCAAGAAGCACCTTAAATATTTGAATTTGGCGTCAAGTGACGTCATACGCGTGCACCGAGCGCCGGACGCGAGTGCGCATAAGGGAAGGCAGCAGGGTTTAAAGAAGAGCGCGTTGTGTGCGCGCACCTAAGGAGAGTCAGCGGGCGTCCCCACAACGGAGGAGGCGGTGGGCGTCCCTGCCGCCCCACTAGACCACCAGGTACCTTTACACTTATCTGCCCATGTAGGAGCAGAAACGAGGGGCCTGGCCGACCGATATCTGGCCTGAAATTGGCCAGATCTCGATCGGCCAGGTTAGAAAATTCAGTCGGATCAGGGACTGCATTGGCTCGTTGATGCTGTCCTCGAACCCACTGCCCCTTGCTGCCAAACGATCGAATTATTTTTTTTTTAACTACACGCTCCCCGATATCGCCCACCCGTAGGTGGGGATATCGGGTGCGGATTCGCTTGCTTGGCGAGATCGGATCTCAGCATGTATGGGGACCTTTAGAAATACACCCTCTAGTTTTTTCATTACATAATCCCAATGGGTTCTGGGCTTCCGTGGTTGCTTACTAGGCACGTTGAAAAGTTGATGAGCTTACTCACCCCTGGAATGCCCAGTAATGTCACACGTGGCCATACAAACAGAAGACTTCATGGTCAAGTACAGCAAATGAAGACATTACATAATACGCTAGGCAAGTGCAAAAATTCACTTTCCCATCTACATTAACCTTTTGTTCAGTTCCAATCCTAAAATGGGCAGCCTTTTTCATAAATTCATTAGGTCTTCCTTTTATCTCTTTTTTCCTTTTTTTTATCTTTTTTCTTTTTTTATCATTTTAGTCAATCTTCTCCTGACTTTCTCTATTTCAATAAAGTCCCTTTGAGTAATGAAGACCAGCAGTGCACTGTATATTGAATATATACCCTTATTTATACAGGACAATATCCAATTGACAGTTGCTGCTGCTGCTTGCTTTGTTTGCTTGCTGTTTATGATCTGTTTATTTGTATTTGCATGATATTTTTTCTTTTAAAAGCTTGATATTGCTTACAGATATATTGTTCAGCAATAAAAAAGTGGCTTTTATTTATACTGTAGACATAGCATGACAATTTCTTGTCACATAATGGAAAATAAAGCTAGGGAATGATGTATAAGCTGAACTTGACCTGAAAGAAAAACATTTTTTTTCCAAATATAAAAAGACGATCTTCCTATACCAATCATTCCTAACTTGATACATCATACTTCAAAAATTTGTCATGCCTCCCAAGCAGAAAATTCACCTTTAATTTACAACATTGAGTATTAAATAAAATATCTTGTCACTATAACATATGGGGTTTGATAACTTTGATAAATAACGCATGCTTTATTGGCCAATAAATAAATTATTTCATGTGATTTATAATACTATGTATTTTAAAGTATAAACAAAATGTATTAGCTGTGGGAATGTCAACATGAAAATTAAATTATTATTTTCTGCTTCACTGTTTTTTGTACAATGTAGGCACTTTATGCTTCCCAGAGATACAAAAGAGGAATGCAGATTAAAATGGAAACCAAGCACTTTGCAAGGTTTTTATAGTATCCCATCTAAGCTGTTTGTGGTTCACTTTTATAATAAAATGTCACTTTATATAAGTACGTATTGTTGTGTGAAAGTATGTGTCTTAATATAGGGCTTCATAGGCTGCAACTCCTGCCAAGCCTCGGGAGTCTGGGAAACATGGTGGCCTGAACCATGGGGTTTGCTGCCTCAATCGCTACTGAAAGATTGTGCATTCAGTGCTAGAAGGGATGTGTGTGCACTCATTTGCGCATGTGTCTGCCTGCAGCGAGAGGGGTGCGTTATGCTTCGGTGCGTGCCAGGCCCTACCAAAGAATTTTTGCAGGGGGTTGGTGGCGTATAGTTATGCCACTGTTTATATTTCTAATGGATTTTCATTTTCCAATAACTGGGTTAATCTGTCTTCTGAGTGATGTCTCTTTTGGATTTGTGGTTCCCAGTTTGCAAACAAAGTAAAACAAATAAATAAATAATTACTAGTGAATGATAATGGATTACAAACCTGCCTGAAGGCAGTCCATCTAAGTCAAAATGTCCAGCTAGTAATAGAGCATTGGACTCCTCTTCCACTAAGGCGAAGTTACTTAATGGAGGGTGTTGTATAACTACACCTCCCACTGCCAAGTGCAAGGGTTAAATTAAGGAATTAATGGATGCCAGGAGCTCTTGCAAACAAAATGATAGCTGTTTATTTGTCCCATACAAATTATGTAAATGCAGGGTAACAATACTCACGCTCTAAGGAGGTATAGCAATTTCTCAGCAGCAATGATGGTGATGTAGATCAAGCATAGTATGGTGTCCATCATTTTAACCCCTTCAACAGAGTATGGCCAGTTTAAATACAACCAACAGCAAGCAGGAAGATAGAGAGTCCACAGGTTTATCCCAGGTAAGTGTGGGCAGGGTGAAGACTAACCTGATATCCCTGGCACTACTGTGTCCCTATACTAAGGCAACATGCCTGTAGGAGACTACTCCTTTAACTCTCCTCTCCTGGTTGGAGCCAAAAAGCTGCTCTTTCTAGCTAAGTGCTGACTCACTTGCCTAGAAAGTGCTATGAAATAGATAACCTGCTCTAGCTAACCTCGTTCATGGGGTCCCTGATTCCAGACTTCACTAAGGGTGCTGGTACCCTTAGGGCCTAACACTTCTGGGCCAGTGTGGATCCCAGGCTTCCTGGAGCATCCACACAGATCAAATGCTGTAGGCCAAGAAGGAAGAACCACCCCTTCCCAAACACTGTATTAAAGTGTGGTAGGGTGCGGTCTAGCCTTGGGCCAATAACAGAGGTATATGTATATACCAAAATAGATACAAAAATCCTTGCCCAGTAACAAGGAGAAAAAGGAACCTTGTTCAAAGTCTTTTCCAGGTTTTCTTTTAGATAGGAAAGGTGTGCAGGTGGGGGTTGAACTTTAGATGTCATTAAAGTTGGACCACTCCCGTTCCTCTCTGCTCAGAACACAAGCTGCTGTCAGTACTGAACCAAGTTAAGCATTCATGATAGTTCCCCTTTAACAAATTTCAGCCATTGTTCCTATAGCAAAGTACTTTATATTGCTACTATTATCGCTGAATTGTTTCATGCTTACAGACTGCAATTCACTGGTATTTTCTTGTTGCTATGGCTGCCCTCACCCCACTGACCCTGTTATTTATTGCCCCCATATTCCCCTAATTAGCACTCTGATAATTTACAATCTGTTTTGCAGATCTAACATGTAAAGACAAACTCGTTTGGTGAATTGTAATTTGCTTATATTTCATTGTCCATGAATATAATTTAAAAACACTTTAATAATAATAATAATAATAACCACACATATAAGTGATATTGTGTGTGTATAAAGTTATATTGGTCCGTTAATGGAGTTGCTTCTGTTGATATCATATCTACCTTTATCTGTTGTATTCTGTGAAAAAGATGTTATAGTAAGGGAGTGTTGAGAATAGTTCCACCTTTACAAGGAGAGTGGAATTAGAACATTATGTAGTGGAAGGAATAATACTCCATTATGTGGAATAGTAACAGTTCCCCTGTAAGACCTGCACTTTAAGTCCCATGCAGGAAAGATTATACAGCAGTCCATACAAATGTAATAACTAATACTATTCTGTAGGTTATATTTGTCACTTTGGGATTGCAGAGAAAAAAAAACACAGCTAAATATTTCACTTATTCAGTTTATGCCTATATGCATTATAATATGCTAATTTATATAGAGAATAAAATACACCATACTATAAAATATAGGGATATTAGAAGTGACAGAGGAAATCCATGACCATATAATGATGCAAGGGGGCAGATATATAAAAATGTTAGTTTAGACCTTAATACATACAAGCTCACCTATGTTCTGTTCCTTTCTATGGGATTTTTAGATGCATATTTATCAAATGGTGAACTCTAATTTTCACCATTGATAAATATGCTTCTAAAAATCCCATAGGTGAGTTTTTTATGTATTAAGGTCTAAGCTCACATTTTGATAAATCAGCCCCAAGGTGAGAGTTCTCTAATACAGGCCATTAGTCAAACCAAACAGGTCATTAGTCAAAAGTGCTATATTGGGGTCCTCCAAAATGTTGTTTTACATCCTACCATGGTAGGGGGACAGTCCATGGTCCTCTTTCAAATGCAAAAGAAATACTGTAATGACGGGCTTAGGAGGACAGTGGTGTAACTTTGTATTAGCAAGCCCTGTGACCCCTAGGGTGGCCACCTATTTTTATTGTGATGTATATATGCACCTGGGTATATAATTAAAGTGGTGTGCCACCCTTCTGGTAATATATATATATATATATATATAGTCTTGTAAAGAATCGGCACTCACCAGTATCGGGGCAACGGCTGGGTGCTGACAAAAATAATACATCAAACTCAACAGTAGAAAGCACTCACAACTATAGCATCAATCAAGTCAGTGATTTATTTTAGCATACCATCTATGCGTTTCGATCACCACAGGATCCTGATGACGATCCTGTGGTGATCGAAACGCGTAGATGGTATGCTGAAATAAATCACTGACTTGATTGATGCTATAGCTGTGAGTGCTTTCTACTGTTGAGTTTGATATATATATATATATTTATAAAAAATTACCACCTACAAACATTCCTCCTTGTCCCACCATACAGAGAAAAGTGCTACAGCACATTGTACCTATGGGCAGATTCTGCTCTGGTGGGTACGAGTTATGACTCCCATGGGAGGATTGGCAAGTGGTCAGGATATGGCCCATCCCTTTTACATCCCTTATCCTACTCCACATTTCAAAGGTCTGTGAACTGAAGTAGAATCTGAAGTACTGTATTCTTGTGTCTTGTACAAGATGAGTTATTAAGGCACAATGGGCATAATTTGCAGAGCTTTACCAGCCACAAACACTATGGGGCCCATTTACTTACTCACGAATGGGCCGAATGCGTCCGATTGCGTTTTTTTTTTTCGTAATGAACGGTATTTTGCGATTTTTTCGGAAAATTATCGCGACTTTTTCGTTACCAATACGATTTTTGCGGAAAAACGCGAGTTTTTCGTAGCCATTCCGAAAGTTGCGATTTTTTCGTAGCGTTAAAACTTGCGCAAAAAGTTGCGATTTTTTTCGGTCGGAATTTGTGTCTTAGTAAATCAGCCCCTATATGTATCATGTCCAATGTACAATGTGTTTATAAGAAGGATCTGAGAAGGTGTTTTATAGGCTTTGATAGCAGATTGGTAAGGCCACAACCCAAAGGAGTTTAAAGTGTGTGATTGATCCCACAAAGGTTACTTTGGGCATGGATTAGGAAGTGTCAGCCTGAAGATCAACATAGCTGAGATTTTGCCAAGGCCAACAGTAGAGGTAGGCAGAAGCGGCACAAGCCTAGGTGTCAATGGTGAGGGACACTAGGACCTTCGAAAACTTTGGCCCTGCACATTAGCAAGCAGACAAGTGGCAAACAGGAGGAGAGGGGAGTCCAAGGTGGTGGTGGTCACATGCTAAGTGAGGGGTGGGTGCAGATGACAGGAGGGACTTGCCTTGGTTTTGTAACCTGGTTTTGGCTTAAGGCCTCTGACCAAAAGTTAAAATAAGCTAGTTGTAATGGAGACTGACTTTTTTTCCAGTTTTAATTAGAACCCTAATATTTGGCATCCATTCAGTTTTCTTTATTTCTTTAACATATCTCTAACAACAGATCCTCAATGAAAGCCTATATTATAAATAAAATAACTATCATACCTTTTACATTATACAGTCTGCATGACTTCAGTTGCAATTAACTGTCAGCCCTAATAAGGCAGGAGACTTAGATTGTGACTTCAGGGTCATAAATATGTGTAATCAGGGGAAATGTTAAGAGCAAAAACAGTGAAGTCTGTTATTTGTGTGGCCTTCTGGGTAAGTGCAACGATACATATTACTGAATCATCTTCAAGGGAAAAGTAAATGCTTTAAATATTATAATGAAATCATTAAAATTTTCTGCTAGAGAGGCTTATGCCTTAAGTGTAGTCGACCAGCCAACAGTAAAAAAATAAAAAGATAACGAACAGAAGCGAGAATGTACAGTAGGGAAAATGAAGAGTTTCAGGAATGCACAAGGACCTATTAGAATGATGGCTTCCTTCAGAATTAAAAAGGCACATAGTTTTAATTGCATGGCAGAAGTAAATTAGGTTTGTGACCAGATGAAACACAGTGTAGTAAAACTTGTACTAAATTGTGACATTATAGAAAAATGATATAGTAATTGTGACCAACATGGTGCGGGGAGGCTTGTGCAGTAAGCTATGTATGCAGAGCAGACTGCTTAGTATGGACTATACAGGGTACATGGAAGTGAAAAGAAGTGCAAAGTACACTCTGTGGTGCTGCAGTAGAGCCTTTGTTTACAAATCTGGTCTAATGTTCATAGCTTATAGGAGCTCAGCAGTTACAGCCGGCCTTGAGGAGGTGACCTTTTGACCTTAGGAACTCTGTGTTGTGCTTAGAAAAAATAGAAGTCATGGAATTACGTAGAAAGATGATTTAGTAAAGGATAAACAAGAAAACATCACAGCAGATTCTGTGCCCGATGCAATGAAAGACAGAAGTCCTTATACCAGGCCAACGGTCAAGGCAGGTGGCTAACAATAACAAGTCTATAAAGAAGGCAGAATTTCTGGGCAGGCAGCAAACAAGAACAAGTCCAAATAAGACCTCAGCAAAGGACTAGATAACTAAATAAGACATAAAGGGGACTTGTCACCCACAAATAAAAAGCTATATGTAGGGGTTTGATAAAATAGGCCCCACAGGATGTATACCCCTAGGACAGGCCCCGGGAGGGTAATGGTTAAGGTACACTGGGTATAGTCTGGTATATCAATAGTTAATGGGGAGTATCCACGCAGTTCTGGTTATGGCCACAGGGTGGTGCATAGGCCTATATAAAGGGTTGCAGCCATGTGCTGAGGGAGATTGAGTGTGGGGATTTCCTCTAGCCAGAGGTGCTCCATTAAGTAAGGGTTAAGATAGTAGTTTCTGAGTTATAGGACACTCTAGGGGGCTGATTTACTAAGACACGAATTCGAATCCGAATTGGAAAAATTCCGATTGGAAAACGAACATTTCGCGTCTTTTTCGTATTTTTTGCAATTTTTTTCGGCGCCTTTACGACTTTTCGGAAATTGTGGCGACTTTTTCGTTACCAATGCGATTTTCGCGAAAAAAAGCGAGTTTTTCGTAGCCATTACGATTCGCTCGTATCTTGTCGCAACTTTTTCGTATTGAACGCTCGTAAGCGGTGGCCGAAACTTTCAGACTTAGCATGATTTTGGAAGCCTCCCATAGGACTCAATGGCACCCTGCAGCTCCAACCTGGCCCAAGAAAAGTCACCATACTGAAGCTTGAATGAATCCGAACGCTACGAAAAAATCGCAACACTTTGCGCAACTTTCGAAATGGCTACGAAAAAGGCGCGATAATTTTCCAAAAAAATCGCCAAATACCGACCATTACGAAAAAAACGCAATCGGACGCATTCGGCCGGTTCGTGAGTAAGTAAATGGGCCCCTAGGAGTGCCATGTAGGGAGTGGAGGTAAGAATGGGCCGCCATTGCCCCTCCAGGAGTGTAGAGGGGTTAAGACCGCACCAGCATTACATCAGCTGGAAGATCAGGGCACACAGTGTTTAGGCAAGGGGGAGAAAGTCCCTATTAGAGAGGAGATCCCTGATGAAGAGGGCCTGGGCGTGAGTACCGGGGGTGAGTCTTTGTGGAGGGTCTGCCTAGCGTAAGTACCGGGGAGAGCCCTATGAAAGGGTCTCTTGGCGCGAGTACCGGGGGGACCTCCTAGATAAGATCATCTTGGCGAAAGTACCGTGGGTACCCCTTTTGAGAGAGGTTCTCTGTGCTATGAGGTAAATGATGGATGTGCCTTGATCTGCCTGTAACACACTCCTGGAGAGGTCTGCCCAATAAAGATACAACTGTTTCATCGTATACTTCGGTGTTCATCTGATTCATACTCAGGACCACTAATCAAGCAGTAAGAAACTACCCCAGGGAGGGCAATACTGCAAGGCAAAGAGTGGATCCCCTGAGGGGTTGAACTACAGCACTAAGTTCCCAGGGTGGGAGTTGTAGTCCCACGTAATCATCCCTGGGTGGAGGTACGCCATTGCTGGGAAACACCTGTCCCCCATAGTAAGCGGGGGCTCAGGGCTCCTGAAGCGCCAAACCAGAGAAATCAGCAGGTAGTGCCACAGAATCAGTAAAAGTGGGCTACATGTATAATAAAAGTCCTTTGCAAATGAAATATGAAACCCAAATTCTTTTTTTTTAATGAAAACACCAATAAACTTTAAAAACCAGAGCTGTCAATCATATATTTCCTGCCCTGCCTCTATGCCTCAGGCACGGTAGGGCATACTTTCACTTACCATTCAGTGCTTCACAGATGTTACTGCACTCCTCACATTCCCCTGCCTTCCTCACAACCTATAATTGTGTATCCTGTGCATGGGCAAGGGCATCAGGTCCAAGACAAGAATTTGGGATGATGCAAAGCTTGTCTTGATAACAGTGTCCACAAAATAAAATCTGCCTGCTTGTTGTGATTTTAAATTCCATGTGAGGGGAACAAAATGTTACCATTTTATGTAATGTAAGTAAATTTTATTTTGCTCAACTAACAGGATAAAAAAGGCTTTTGAACTATTTCTTAGGGTGACAGGTCCACTTTAAAAATGTAGCAGTTAGGGGTAGGAAGAGGCTGACTTAAATAGGCCCTTAAAGTCAGGATTGCTGGTACCTGGCTTTAACAACACTTGAGATGGAGACAACATAAAGAGGCAAGGAAGCAAATGTCTATCAGGATTATTTCCAGAAAATGCTTCCAGCGGCTCAGTATGGAAATGTGCCAGCAGTTTATCACAGTCCCGACAACCCCCTTTATTTAGCATTGGAGGCAAAATTATTTTGTAGTTACACTCTGTTTTCTCTTTTTTATGGCACATGACAATGTGGTGACTTTGGGGCAGAATTATCAAAGTACGAGTTCGAATCCCGAAATGGGTAAAATTCGGATAATCAGAAACAATCATACTTTGATAAATGTGCCCCTAAATGTAATGCACTTGAATTTGATCAAAGGGAATTTTATAGGAATTTTAATTAAATGTATCCAATCAGCAGATGCAAGAAAGATGCAATAATTAGGTTATGTAACTATAATGCCTATAAGGAACCCCTGTGACATTATTATCACTTAATACAGCCTAGGAACATGTGGTATTTAAAAGAACATGTGGTATTTAAAATAACTGCCTCAGTAATACTAAATACTGTATTATGATAGCGATTAACAAATATGGCTACAAAACCTCATTAACAATTACAATTACGAGGAAGCAAAATCCAATACAAGCTTGTGACCATAATGACATTATAGGTACAGTACTTATAGCACCCACATAAGTCTTCAGGTTTCAACTAAAAATAATGCAAAAATGTATTGCAGCATTATTTATAATTTTTTTGTCTGTAACTGAGGAATAGGCAGTTTTATATTTTCTCCATTTGTCAGTACTTTTTTGTCTGTCAGGTAGCAGAATAGCTAAGAAATAATAAGTTAATCAACTAATAACTGTTTTAATCAACTAATACATTTATTATACAAGATACATGTGTCAGTTTGTCAGAATATGTTTAGCAGCTTTGAACAGTCGAACAATATTCTGCTCAATGGCGCAAGAGCACATCTGTCATTGGGCTCCAGTCTTAAGAGCTAAACTACATGAGTGTTTTTTGCAGCTGACATTGACAAAAATGCATGCAACAAATTGCATATAGTCGCTCGCATCAAAATATAATGGGACTGACAAAAATCAGATGCATAGACTACATGTCATTTTTTTCCATCTGACACAACTGTTGGATGCAAACCTGGCATGCTGTGTCCGACACAATATTGACACATCTAGTTGGAGCATCTTTTTTCACATTACAATACATTGGTGTTGACACAGGAACAAAACACTGCATCTGACTTTATCTGATCTGACATTACATTACAGCTTATGAAGATCAGTTTTCTTAAGATTCTACTGTTCACAAAGTTTGATGAAAAAAGCTTGTGGAGTTTAGCCCTTAAGAAGGATATTAATGAGCTGGAGAGAGTGCAGAGACGTGCAACTAAACTGGTAAAGGGGATGGAAGATTTAAACTATGAGGTTAGACTGTGCTTAAGGGACATGATTACTCTGTACAAGTACATTAGAAGGGATTATAGACATAGAGGGGGTGTTCTTTTTCCCTAAAAAAACAATCAGCGCACCAGAGGCCACCCCTTTAAATCAGAGGAACTAAACTTTCATTTAAAGCAGCATGTTTTGTTTTTTTTTTACGGTGAGGCCAGTGAGATTGTGGGATGCCCTTCCGAGTGATGTTGTGATGGCAGATTCTGTTAATGCCTTTAAGAGGGGCTTGGGTGATTTCTTTAACAAGCATAGTATCCAAGGCTATTTTAATACTAAAATATACAGTTAGTAAAGATATTGATATATTTAGTTTATCTATGTGAGTGTATAGATAGGTTGGTAAGAGTGTGTGTGTGAGTCTGGGGTTCGTTAAGAGGGGTTGACCTTTATGGACTTTGGTCTTTTTTCAACCTAACTTAACTATGTAACTATCTAAATGGTCTTATTTACAAACTGCTCCAGGCAGGAATGGAAGTTATTGTAGTAGGAGTCCTGAATGCCTTTTTATAAGCCTGAAACTTTGTTGAGTGTTTGACTACAGTAAAAACTACATGGGATTTATTTGTGTACTTTTAGGTTTCTGCTTCTTTAATCTCACAAATACCACAAAAGGTCACCTAACATGAAATGAATCACCTCACTGGAGTAATTCAATTCCCATGTCTGTACAATCAATCAGACCTTCCAAACAGTAAAATTATTAGTAATGCGACTGACTTTTCAAATAACAGAAAACTTCTGTAGAATTATGTAGGAATATCAAACACAGATACAAATGTCTATGTATGTATGTATGTATGTATGTATCTATCTATATATATATCTATCTATCTATGTATCATCTATCTATCTATCTATCTATCTATCTATCTATCTATCTATCTATCTGTCTAATCTATCTACATCAAAGTGCCCACGTAAGCTTTAATGCAAAAGTGGGTTCAATTTTCCATAGTCTTTTATCCATTCATATGTGTAACTGCAGCAAAATTGCATGTAATAAGCTTAGGGTCAGTTCTATTCAGTATTATGGTCTTATTGTCTGACAGTTATGTAATGTCATATCTGTCGTGATATAGGCAATTCCTAGAGCGCTAATATGTACTTCAGTGGTTTAACCTTTAGATGAAGCAATGTGATTTGTGCTTGTTTAATGGCAATGCAATTTTTTTGGCAGAGCTTGTGTGTAAAGGGAACCTAAATATTTTTCCACATTTTTCTTTGTAATTGCCCTGAAAAATATTAGCTTGTAAGTTGTAACTCATATAATTATATGAGTTGTTGCTTTGTTTTCCCATGCTCCTACAGTATAAGGCAATGGCATATGGATTTTTCCATTTCCACAGTCCTCTCAGGAAGTACAGCAATTGAAAGGCCCATGTCCTAAGTGTTGCAAAATATTGGAATGACAACAGTGACCCTCAAAACAATAAATGATTTTCTTTTCCAAGTTCATCTGGACTGTCAGTGATGGAATAATCCTGTTGGGCTGGGCTGGAGTAATCCTGTTGGGCTGGACTGGGCACACAGAAGAATAAGAAGAATAATATTGCCTGTAGTGTAGAGATCCCAGTGGATAGAGAATAGAGATGATCCAGGCCACTATGGGGCGTAGTGTTTAGTGGCCACAGTGACCAGTGTAAGAAAAAATTTATGGTTTGCACCAGTGAGCAGTTTATTACTGCAAAAGTAAGAACACACAGAATGGAAACATGTCCTGTGTGGCAGCCTGGTGTGGCAATACCCTAAAAGTGAAAGGGTAGAGGGTAATTCAACAAAGACAGAACATAAAAAAATAAATGGCAAGAGAAAGTTGAAAAAAACCAGGCAGCAAATAAATATATATGGGAAGGAATAGCAATAGTAGATTCAATATGGCAGTTTGTGCCCATTTTTGCAATACTTAGTAGATAAACCCCCATGATATGCAAGCTTGCACAATAAAATCCTTTAATGGTTTATTGGGCAGTATGTTTCCCAGAAATACCTCCCTCCCATCAGAAGATAAGATAGGTGCTGAGCGCAGAAAGAATCCAACACAATATTAACACATTTGTCAAACATGTTGCAGTTAAGCAGCTTTTTGCATATACTGTAAGCTGCCTGTTTGTTCTCTGTAGAAGAAGAAAGCAGTCATTATCTCTTCCCTGATACAATGTCTGTCGTTCTTAGAAATAGTTAGTTTTTATAATATATAAATTTGTGATGAAAGAATCCTGGTCAAAATCCAGGTTTTTGTATAAGCATTACATTATGCATGGCCATAGTATAATGTGTGTTCTTTATCAGCAAGTAGGTGTGAAGTCAAGTCAAATCAAGCCAAAAATACTTGCTCTGGTGCATCAAAAAGATTTTGCTGAGTTGTGCTAGACATACTTTATACAAGGCTAATGGTTTTATTCTGCTCTTGTTTTGCTTTATCTTTAAGATGTTAATGTTCTCAGTTTTGTATCCCAATGGCAATTGATCTCATTCAGAGGCGTAAATGTACTCATATTTTTATTGAATTAGAAAAAGAAAGAAATAAAGTTATAAGAGACAATTCCCATCGACGTCTACTGAACCTCACCAGCTTTTACTTGCCCAGTTTTTCTAGCAACTTTTTCTGGTTGTTTTCTTTTATAAATACAGACTTTTCAAGGTGCTGGAGAATATTCTCCAGTATATTCACGTTTGGGTTTTTCGCTGCATTTTTTTCTTCGAGTTGTGGAAAAAATTAAAACTCATTTTTTGATAAATAGGTCTCTAAGTATTGTTGGGTATAATAAGACCGTGCAAGACCATACCTATTTCAGGATTTAGACATAAAAAAGGTTAAACAGTTGCAAAATATGTGTGAATGTGTCTCTCTATGAAATCAGGTTCATACATCTAACTGACTGAAATGCACATAAATGCAGCTTATTACAAATATACATAGAATACATAGAACAATAAACATGAGTAGGCATATATCACAATATATTTGGAAAGATGCAAAGCAAGCATTTTTATTGTCACCTCTGCCATGTAAGGTCAAAATTTCTGATCATATTCAGCATATTATTTAGTCCTTTCTGTGATGCCTTATCATGCAAGGGTTCCCTAATTAAGTGTAAGAGCTTCAAGCTTTTACCCCTTTGTTCATTTTGAATTTTGAATTGTGTAATTCTGCTAATTCAGTTCCAGTTTTTCCATGGAATAGCGTTTTCGTGTCATAAATAGACAGGCCCGGATTTGTGGAAAGACCACAAAGGCCCAGGCCTAGAATGGCAACATTTAAGGGGCAGTATGTGCTCTGTTGCCTACTAGTAGAGGTAGCAGAAAGAATGCAGTTTCTCTGCTAGGGCAGGAGATTCGACAGCTGCTTAAATCTCCCACCCACCTAGTGGTCACAGTGGCAATGGGGGGTGTGATGGGGTGTGCTACCGTCACCAGACTAGGGGAGGATAATTTCAAACACCCATTTACTTTAATGCATTTGGAGAATCCCATTGACTTGAATGTATTTTGTGCAACAAAAAAAACCACAAGAATAAAATGCCCATTAACCCCTTAACTGCCAACGACGTACAGCGTACGTCGTTGCAGGAAAAGGCTTTATCTGCCAACGATGTACCCCCTACGTCTTTTGGCAGATAAAGAGTTTTTAGCAATGACAGCCCCCTAGGCAACGAGCCAGGGGGGCTGTCATGTCCGCCCTGCGACGCGATCGTCGCAGGGCCGCCCCCCAAGCAGCAGACGCGATCGCATCGCGTCTGCTGCTTGCTCCCCACTTCCTGTTTCCCCCCCAAAAGCCGGCCCACTGACCAGGACTGCAGCAGGATGACAAGCCATGCGATCCCTGCTTCTGTGTGTTTTATTTTTTGCATTTACACACTTACATACATTTATACCTACATACACTTATATACACTCATATACACACTTACATACTGTCACACTACTTTTACATATGTACACACGTGTATACAAAAACATTTTTGTATTTTTTTTTCCATTTTACCACTTGTTTTTAGTTTATTTTCCCTAAAAACTGTTTATTTTTACAGAGTGACTATTGGATCAGATATTCTGACCACTAATTACGTGTGACTTATTTTGTTGTTTCACTGATTTGCACAATTTTTGTGGTTTTATTGCATTTTTATCCCTGTATAAGTGTTCCTGATCTGTTTTTAGCATAGCTTTGCCAGGTGTAACTTTGGTGTACAAAAATAATTTTGAATTCATCAGAATGTGTACATTCCAAAAATATATGGTTTTCTGGGGTGAACGTACTTTTTACTAGCTTTATCCCACATATAATGATGTAAATGTGTTGATTCTCTGTATAGTTAAGGGGGGGTTACTGCACATAATACGCTGTCAGGGGGCTCTGTGTCCAAAAGCAGAGTTGGCAGGCGAGAAATCCACATACGCTATTTTGATTTTGGGGTCAGTACATACCACAGACTTTGGTATATCAATGCATATTGGGCATCAAACTGTTCAGTAGGCCTCTGGTGTTCCTATTTGGGGTGACTTGCCTTTGTACGCCAGAAATTGTGTGAGTTAAATGTGGCAAACTGCAACATTTTTAGGAGATATCATAAAAATCGGCAAACTTAGGAACGCTTTGCAGCTTGGTACTTTGGAGTAAAAGTAAATGTGTACCCATTATAGATTCGAGCGAATGTGTACTTTCCAAAAATATATGGCTTTCTGGGGTGAGCGTACTTTTGTATAACATTATCCCACATAAAGGATGTAAATGTGTTGATTTTCTGAAATGACACATCATATTTTCCCATTGGGGCCCCTACATGCCACATATTTAGTTAAACCTATACATATTGGTCATCAAACTGTTCATTGCACACCTGGCGTTCAAATTTAGGGTGTTTTATCTTGGTACCTAACACTATGTGGGAGATAAGATGCTGCAAAGTGGAAGCTTTGAGGGGATTTTTGGAAATGTCATCAAAATTGCCAGCTCTAGAAAAGCTGTGCGGCTTGGTACTTTGGAGTAGAAAGACATGGGTACCCATTTTGAATTCAGGGGAATGTGTACTTTCCAAAAATATATTACTTTCTGGGGTGAACGTACTTTTTACTAGCTTTATCCCACATATAATGATGTAAATGTGTTGATTTTGCACAACACATTGTGTAATTTTCTGGGATAAACCTTCTGTTAGTGGGATTTTTTGACCTTGAAATCTAAAGTACGGTATGCAGCTTTCTGAAGCAGTGCTTTTTAAAATTTTGTAGACATTTAGAAGCCTATATCTTGTTACAGAATTGGAATTACACCAAATTCTACCAAATTTTGAAAGCTTAGTTTGTCCTGAAAAAATTGATATATAGTTTTCCTGGGTAAACTAAAGGTCCCCCCGAGGAAAGGCCCCTAAAGTGAAACAAAATGTTCAAAAACTGTCTGGCATTAGCATTTCCGCTTTTTCCAAAACGGCTGGCAGTGAAAGTGTTAAGGTCAGTACATTTGTTGATAGAAAAAAACTCAAGAAAAACCACCTTATGACCTATATGCATTTGGCATCAGAAAAAACATGGTGAAAAGTACCCACATTTTTTCAGCATTCCCCAAATTTTTTTGGTTTTTTTTTGAGAAATGCCAACTTCAAGGTCATTAATAAACAAATCAAAAAGCAAAGGACTGACCCCTGCGGTACTTCACTAACAACACTGGCCCAATTAGAAAATGTTCCATTTACCAGCACTCTTAGTAATCTATCCTTCAGCCAGTTCTCTATCCAAGTACAAATTATGTTTCCATCTCAAAGAACTATTCTTTGGATTACAATGTTATGGATCAATTCTGCAATAAAGAACAAGGAATTAACCTCATGTGAAGTCTTTTTTGCTTTGTGAGTAAACTATCTACTGAATGATTTTATGATTTTTTTTATTACTATATTACACTATGTACATTGCACAATTTAATTCTGCCATTTAAAATGTTATTCTTGAACCAACAAATGTATTTTTTTAGCTGTAATATTAGTGTGTAGGCAGCAATCTCAGTGCATTTTGCCTGAGTCTGAGCTTTCAGAAGGAGCCAGCGCTACACATTAGAACTGCTTTCAGATAACCTATTGTTTCTCTTAATCCCATGTAACTGAATGAGACGGATTTGAAGTTTTACTATTGAGTGCTATTTTCATAGGGAGCATTTTTAGCCATACAGGTGTCAGGTAGCTGCTATCTTGCTACCTTTCCATTGTTCTGCTTATTGGCTGCTGGGGGAGAGAGAGAGGGGGAGGGGTGATATCACTCCAACTTGCAACTCAACAGTAAAGTGTGACTGAGGGCACCTGGGAAATAAAGATTATGTCTAGCCCCATATCAAATTTCTCTTTTACCTGATATGTTTTGTAAAAAAACATGTTTTACCATGACAGTATTCCTTTAATAACTTTTACTTTAACTGCATTTTGGTGCTGGAATAATTTTTTAGCACTCACGCTAGCTACATATAACGTCCCTCTGTAAATTGTTAGCAGATCAATTTTGTAATATTTATAGGACCATATTATTTTTGTACCTTTTTAGTTTTACATGGATTACTATAGAGAGCACATCAATGCTGGTATGTTTTATACCTTATTGTCTACAACAAAATGCAAAGATAACCAAACAGGAAAAGGGTGTCATAATTTTTATTGTGATTTTTATGGTGTTTGTAATACAGAATTACACTGTGTAAATTGCAAATAATTCACTGTACTATTTAAAATGTTATTCTTGAACCAATAAATGTATTTTAGTTGTAATATTGGTGTGTGGGCAGCCATTACAGGTCATTGTGCCTGATTCTGAGCTTTCAAAAAGAGCCAGCACTTTACAATGTAAAGCCTGCAAAAGAAAATAGAGGTCTAATGGTTTTAATACATGTTGTAGATCTAAGAGTAATGCCAAATGCTGTATTTTTTCTTGTGTTCAGGAAAAGTGGAGATGGCTATAGATTTCTTTTTTTGCCTTCCTCTGTATCATCTATGTGCTAAACAGAAATAACTTAAACAAAGGTTACCATATGCTCAAACTTATCGATTCTGTCGACAGAAGGCACTTAGCAGCAATATAGCAGTATTTTTGCTCACTGCTGTGTAATTGGAAGAAGTAAACTAGTTGCAAGGAAAATGTTTACAATGGTATATTATTTTTGGCAGGCTACACTATCTCAAGCTAAAGAAAAAAAAGACATACGCCTGACAGATGTAGGCATAAATGTATACTGGTTGAATGAACAGGGAACACTGGTACAATAAAGCTTTATCGGAAGCAAGCAAAGAGGGGAAAGTACTTATTTTAATGCCTCTTCTGCTTGTAGTAATGCTTTGTACCGGAACTGAAACGACATGAGATGACAGAGAACGGCACTGTTTGAACAACTGAACAGAAGCTTTCATTGGTGACGGATACACTTAAAGCAAATTCTTCAGGGAAGCAAATGCTGGTACTATCGTGGGCCATTAAATGGCAGGAAGTGCGCCATGGTTTGTTTTAACATGACAAAATAAATGCTCCTTGTGCACTCACATGTAATGTACTGTATAAACTTTCACACCATTTGTATACAGTTTGATCTGCTTTATCCTCACTTTAGGGCCCTTGGCCATAAAGCATTACTTATGGAGTATGGAGAAAACAGGCAATTGAAACTCCACTATATGTTTGTGAACACATTTTATTGTTATGTAGTCTGGCATGCACAGCTAATACATAGAAATAATTAGTATATTAAAGTAAATAAAAACATATTTTTTACAATTACTGGTTGATTACGCACCTCTGTTTGTAGTACCTGTCTTCAGATATTGTGTGTCAAATGTTGCATAATTAAAGGGTGGAATAAATATGCATTAATAGGTGAATAAACATATAGGACGTGCTACAAATATTGGACCCATTATCCAAAAAGCTCCAAATTACAGGAAAGCAATCTCCCATAGACTTCATTACAATCAAATCATTTAAATGTTTAAAAATTTCAACTAAGATATAATTAATCCTTATCGGAAGCAGAACAATCCTCTTTATTTAAGGAGAAGGAAAACTACTGAAGCATTTAATTGCCAATAGGTTAGTCACGATAGTGCAAGGTAGAACGTTATGTCTATTCTGTAGAGTGCTTTAAAAGCTTCAAACAGCCTTAGAAGCTCCTTCTGTTTTTTTTTAAGATAGCAGTTGCCATTTTTGCTTGGTTTGATGTCACTTCCCTGCCTGCATGCTTCTGAAACAGCTCTCAGCTCAGATTACTGCAGAGATGGGAGGGTGGATGAGCAAATTGAACAGGCTCATGCCATGCCCTGGAGGGTTTTTCTGAGAGCAAGGAGTCTTACACAGAGGATCATGTATACAGCATAGAAGGAAATAAATGTGGTGTTTCTTTTCATTGAGGACTCAGAGCAGCACTTCTGTTTATGGCTGTGTATATATAGACCTTTCTGATAAAGTTTACTTAGTTTTTACATTTCCTTCTCCTTTATTTTTTAAATTATTTTTTAGCAGACATGGTGATCCAAACTATGGAAAGACTGCTTATCCAGAAAACCATAGGTCCTGAGCATTCTGGATAACAGGTCCCATACCTGGACTACTATAACTAGAGTATAAACATCCAGAGCAACACACATTGGTTGTGAATAAAACACAGCATGAAGTATCGGATAACATTGCTGCTGGGGTGCCTAAGTTAGAAGAGGTGGTTTAGAAGTCAAAAGAGGCAGAGTCTTTTGCCTGCTGCTTGCCCAATGTGATCATTTAATTGCTTGCCTCTCAATTGGCAACTTTTGTGTACTGTTTATCTTTTATTCTGATTGCTTCTTAGAATAAAATAGATGATGTTGCCAATAGCAACCAATCAGCAATTATATTTGAACAGTAACCTACAAGTTAGAAAACAAAAGCAAATATCGGATTGGTTACTATGGCCAACATCACCAGTAATTATGGTTTACATGCTTTATAATAAATACGCCCTTAAGTGCTAAATTTATTTCATATGCAGCCTCAGTCCTTTTGTTATAAAGTAAGTTAACAGTCTGGGAGGATGATAATGTGCACAGAAAAAGGAATTTAGATGGCTAAATGGACAGGACAACCAACTTATGATGACACTGTGAACATGTATTCACAATGGGAGTTTTCCTGTTGGGCCAGATTTGAACATATATTAAATAAATATCTTTATATCAGTGAGAACCCCACAGTGTCTCCTACAGTCCTGGTTCCCCCAGCAACATTTGAGTCTGCTGCCTCTTTTTTATGCCCCTGTTCACTTATCTCTAATGTTTAGTTTCTCCTCACATATACCTAGCAATTAGCAATAGCAGCTAGTCTGAGATTTATTAGCACACGGTCTTTGTGCTCTGGATTATATTTCAAGAAAATCAGACTATGAACTGGAATATAAACAGTCAAATGAAAATGACTACAAAGGTAGATATCAAATTAACCGTAAGGCTTACAATGGGTACGTTTCCAAATGGAACATTCTGCAGTTAAATCCACTATGAATTATCTAATGCCGCAGGGAAAATTTATGGGAAATTACAAAGTGTTGAAATGTTACCAAATGGAATTAGACCGTGTTTATTATTTCATTCACGTTTATATCATGCTTTATTTTATTATACTTCTGTAAGGCAAACACCATTCCTACAGTGGTGTGGGATCTTGATTTTTGAATATAGTTTTGAAATATCATACTAACAATGTCAAACATTTGTGTTACAGGGCAGCACTTTTACATAGCAGCATTCCTATTTAATGTCAAGTCTGAAAAGAAAATTAGAAACTTTTACAGACAATTCACCTAATATTAACAACATATCTCACAATCTGTATTTAGTGAGTTACAGTATATTGTAAAGAGGGTGAATTAATGTAATATACATATAGGTTTTCAATGTTTTACTTTCTCACATTTTATAATCTGGTATGTTATATGAGTAAATACATAGGAGATGAATTTATGAAATCATATATATCTATCTTTAGCACCTTCTTCAATAAGTAACTCATAGAAACTAGTGAGCAGTTAGCTTTATTAATATACTACAGTTAGGGGCACATTTACTAATCCACGAAAGTCCGAAAGCGTCCGAATGCGTTTTTTTTTTATTGATCGGTATTTTTGCGATTTTTTTCGTTGCCGTCGCGATTGTTTAGTATTTTCCGCAAGTTTTTCGTCGCCGTTACTACTTTACCGTATATTTCCTGCAACTTTTTCGTCGCTGTCACGAAAAATTCGGATTGGTTTTTCCACCGTTTACTATAGCGCAATCCGAAAAAATCGCGACGGCAACGAAATAATCGCGCAAAATACGATAAAGACGCGATGGCGATGAAAAAGTCGCAACAAATACGAAACAATCGTGACGGCGACGAAAGAATCTTTCTCTTCTTTTCAAATCACAATGTAATGACAGATAAAGTGGCTTTTTAATGAAACTTTCCACCAAGGTGATTTTTAGCCGACTGAGAAGCACCCGCGTAGCCTGCCACAAATGGATTCAATTTTTAATAAATGATAGACTGCTTGGCCACATTTGGTCGCTTCTCTGTTGTGTTATAATACTCAGGCCCATGTCCTAGCAGCTGAGAGATGGGGGTTACATGATGTGGCATCACAGGCAGTATGGTCTGGGGAACAGGAGCTTAAATAATACTTTCCAGGAGGAACATGTTTCTAATAGCCTGTGCAAATAAATACTGTGAAAATGTGTATAAATTTGCCCTTGTATTGACAATTTTCTAGGGAAATTTTGGGGAATTGGAATCATTAAAAAAAATGGTATGCTCTATTTTTCTGAATTCCAGCCTGTGGAAACCTGACATTTTTTTGACACCTTTTGGTCAGGAGCTCCATGTGCAATTCTATACCAACTCCTTCCCAAGATGGGTAAAAGAGGCTGAGGGGACAACAAATATGTTTATTTTCTGCTATGTCCTAAATTCTGCCTCATGGTTAGAATAGTCCTTAGGACCCTTAGGTTGGGGATCTAGGACAATATGTTCAGTGTTGGGTCCTCATATCAGCAGTTAGTTCACTCTGGACATAAAGCCATTTAGGACATATAGATGCATTGTATCATGGCACCAGACTCTGGACCAAGAAAAGCACCATGTTACTAGTTTTAACACATGGATACCATGACAACCTGCAGTTAAAAAATTGTGATCAGAGAGGGTCCCAAGCTAGCCTTCTCAAGCTTAGGGCTCAAGTCATCTGCATATATTTCCACCAGCTCAGGCTAATGGCATAATTGGTGTTTTCCCCACAAAACATACCAGCTCTGAAAATGCTGATACCTCCAGTGTAGGCAGTAATTGACTGCAACTACCTGTCACTGTGGGTTACCTAGGGCACTGAGCAGAGGATGCAGGCCAAGTGTTGCGTAATGTAAATCCTCTTGACTTTTGTTTTTCCCTTCAAGGGCCCCCTGTGACAGTTGGGGCACAGAACCAATAGCCTTCTCTGCCAAACCCTCAAACTGAATTTTTAAGAGACTGAACAGGGTGATTTCAATGCAGTGTTTAATGAAATGACATTCACAATGTCAGAAACACAAAATTACATTCAGATTTAATGAAAACAACTTGACGCCAAATAAAGTACCATTAGAAATGAAAAATATTTCAAAACATTATATTCACATGGAAACAAATCAGAAATATACATTATATTCACATTGAAACAAATCAGAAATATATATTTTTGGAGTTTCATAAATCCCTTTCTGACCCCAAAATAATTTTAGCTCCAAAAAAACAATAATGTATATTTTACAATATAAACATTTTAAGCTACATGGGAACCATTATGCAGAGAAATAAAAACAACATGAACTAATGCAACATAATGTATGTTTTATGTTTAATGTATCCATCCTTCTGTGAATTTTTTATACTATCTATTCAGAAAATATGGTCCTGCAAAGTGCTGTCCATTTTTACATTACAGTAACAGTACAATTAGGGGAAAAACAGTTCAATAAATAAGTTATATATAGATTCATCGAGGAGGAGATAGCTAGGAGCTCTGGGTCTTAATTTCAGGTATAAGTGATGGACTTTTTTGCATATACAGTATCTTGATATCATCTACATACAAATAATATTTGATGATATTTGAAGTTAAGTTAATGGAAAGAGTGTAAAGGGGGAACAACAAAAGGACAAGTCACAGAGACACTTCCACATTATAAAGAAAACTATTTGTTAGAAAAAAGGCTATAGATTGATCATAGAGATGGAGGCAATATAAAATTTCATTGAAAGGGAATAATCAACAGTATCCAACACAAAGGTGGATATAAATAAAGAAGTGTCTCTTGTCCTTGGCAGGCTGGTTGTGCCCCAGCAACACACTACTGTGCCCTACTCACATCCCATACTCCAAACCCATATGGGGTATAAATACAAGTGACTCCCAAAAATCTGGGAAATTGGACAGGTCTGATATTGTCCAGAATGCTTGCCCAAAGATATAACACTAAACTAAAGGGGTTGTTCACCACAAAATAAACTTGTAGTATGGTGTAGACTACAGAATTCTGAGACTAACTGCAACTGGTCTTCATTTTTTGTGGTACTTTTTGTGGTTTTTACATTAGTTTCTGAATTCTTCGGGCTTGATATTAAAACTTTTATATGGTCGTTAGGGGTTAATAATTCTAGCAACCAAGGACTAGTTTTGAAATAAACATGCAAAGAAAACGTAGTAATAATAACAAGTAAGAATAAAATTGAGGCCTCGCAGTTAGTCTGATTTTCTTGGTTGCTAGGGTCAGTGATCCCTGACAACCAGATAGAATTTTCAAGAAACAAGAAAAGCCAAAAATTTGACAACCATAAAAAATAAATGTTGACGGCCAACTGAAAATTTACTTAATAGAATAGGTTCATTTAAAATGGACTAAAAGTTAATGCAAAGGTAAACTTCCCTTTAAAGTGGAACTGTCATTGATAAAAATATGCACATAAACTGTAGTAAATGCCTGCTCGCTCAAACTAACATTTTTTTCTACTGCAATCGACTCAGTAGTTAGTTTGTCTGTAGGGCATATGAAATTGTTTACTCAAGCTGGAGTCAGCCAATTAGAGCAGGTGAAATCTGTCAGTGAATTCATCAAAATATAATTCAATATATACACAACTATAAGATAAAATTATTTGGAAAACAGTAAACATTGACTACTGTTCAACGGAAGTTTTACAACAGAGATGATTTTCCTTTAACATTAAGTACAAAACTATTGTCTTCTTATTACAAATAGAAAGCAAATTAGTAAAAAATTAAGAATTGTTTGATTTGGAGAATGGCATCAACCTGTTTTTTTCCAGGATAGTGGGTCTATGGATAATATAACCCATACACATACATAATGATAGAGATGGGGTGTATGGATTGACAGTTTTGTGATTTTGTGTTTATTCACTGGCTTGAGAAGTGAATTGGGCTGCTACTTAAATAGTTAAATGTAACAATTTATAAATCGTATGCTGTCTTCCTCATTGATTTTAATACATAGCACATTTGTCTGATGTCTGATGCTGCAGACTACACTGATTACCATGCTGACATGCAGATCATATTAACTCAACAACATTGTTTTGCTGTGTTAATAATTGTGACTACTGTCTTTTCAAATTGATTTTCCTGCTATTCAAACACAAACACAAACAAAATACATTTATTTAGAACAAACATTGTTATTTTTGCTAACATATTTGTTTGCTATAAATTTTTTCCGGGAACAGATTTGTTCATATATTGTTTAGATTCCACATTGCATTGTTAACCTCTATGGAATCTGCTTTGACATTTAACATGAACATGTGCAGGACTGTAGGGGTTTATGCTGGTAATCATTCCCAGTTATTTTGGCTTCTCTCTTTCCCCCACTACTATAAATTACCTCACAAATTTACAGTAATTTTTTAGACATAATGTATATGCTGGTTAGCCTCCCCCCATAGATATGTAGTGTACTTTTGTCATGGTCAAAAAGTGAAATTTTTGCCAGTCATGGATTTGCTGTGATATTCCACATTTCGCAAATTTTTTTTCGCAAAACTGATGCAAAAACTCACCACAACAAAAATCTGCTGAGTGAGGAAAAAGTCATGGTCGCTGCAAAAAAACAAAATTGTGCAGAAGCAATATTTTGCAAATCTTTTGCCGTTTCGCACATTTTTCAGCAGTTTTGCAACTGCAGTGTGAGACAAAACAGGACAGATTCACTCATCACTAAGTGCTATAGAAGGAAGAAAAGCACATGGTATGAAACAGGTGTGCAATGATCTACAGTATGCCAGATGTTGTATGCATGATATCAGGTAGTTTTGGTTAATATGGAAAATTGGCTAATTCTTTGCCACGTTATCACACTCTAAATATACAACAAACTCATCAACATCAGAGAATCGTAATCCATTTCCAGGGACATTTTCACACACTGTGCTGCGAGTGGTTACACGCGTGACACTTGGGGAAGACCTTCTGGAACCCAGCCTTTTTGTCCTTCCATGGCACATGACCTCCTTGAACATCTCACGGAATCGTGTGGACAGTAGGTTGTACAGGATAGGGTTAACCACAGAACTCAGGTAGAATAACACCCCAGAGATCACATGGACAAAGCTAAATATTTGGTGCATCACTTCTGTCCAGTCATTTATGAAACTCCACATCAGTCGTTCCGTGTGAAAGGGTGCCCAGCAGATCCCAAATACCACCACTAAGATAACTGCAGTGAAAAAAACAAACATTTGTGAACATCCACTTCACATTGATGTGTCTTTGTACAATTCTTCAAACAGATGCAGATTCATTATAATTACTGGTAACAACACTTTGCTGGGCATTCATAATCCAAAAGGGCCTGTAATACCAACAAGGCACAAATACACCAATATATACAGTAACCATGGGAACTGCATAAAAATGCCAGCAGGTTTGATATTTTCCTGCTGTTTTAAGCAACTATGTTTCCTGGAATGGAAAGACATGGCAGGCAAATCTCCTATGTGTACCAATGGTGTAAAGAGTCTATAAAGCCAATCTGCACCAAGGTATTGAGAAGGACATACAATGATCTCTGGAGCAATCGATGACACTTTCTAAGGATTTTGGCAGATCATTTTTTTCTTCTATTAGTATTTAGTGCATGATTAGAAGAAGGCAGCAGCAGTCAATGAAAAGAAATATTTAGAAATTATGCATTGAGTAAAATAATCGAAAACATATGGTAATAAGTATGGGTAAATTGTATGTAGAACAAGGTCCGTTGCTGTGAGCACTACAGCTTACATGGACCTACGCAAACAGAGATTTTACAAGAGCAGGGCCCATTCAGGGTGATGTTATAAATCATCTTAGAGGTCATTTATAAATACTGGGCAAATTCACATCTAGGCAGTAACCCATGGCAACCAATCAGATGCCTGCTTTCATTGTTCTACATGCAGCTGTTTGAAAAAATGACTGATAATTTGTTATGAATTACTGCCTAGGTGCAAAATTGCCTAGTGCTTATAAATGAGTCCCCTTGAGTTTGCCCTCATCTAGTAAACCATAGCAAATAATCAGATTTTTTTTGGTTAGTTGGTTAGTTGCTATGGGTTACTAGATGAGTAACACATTTGCATATATATGTATATAAATGTATATAAATTTTAAAAAGAGCATTTTATTGCCTTCAGTTTTAGATTCAGTTTAAGATTAACAGTCCATCTAAAAAAATTACATAAAACTGTTTATAATCACCAGTTATGACCAGACATGTGCATGAAAGATGTATATTTTCACTTTCAGTAGAGGCTGGTAAGCAACATAAGTATCGCACCATCTATTGTTTCTCTAAAAAGTAAAAACACACACTTATTTAATTGAATTGTTGTAAAGCTTGTTGGCACTACAAAAATAAATGATAATGAAATCAAATCTCTGATAGTGCTCAAGGTGTTAATATTTCCAAGATTTATTACTGTCGTCACTTCTGTTCATCCAGCTGGGATATTTCTCTCAGAACCAAGAGGCTGGGGATGGCTTCCTAATAAGGACAAAAACTGACAAAAAATTCCACAGATAAAAGAGGAGTGCAGCCATGGGCTGTCATAGTGAGAGAGGCCAGAGCTTCAAGCAGCAAGATACAAACATCACCTGGATGAATTGCAGGGTCTATAAGCCCAGATAAGTTGCTATCACTCAATGACAATGACAGTGCACAGCTTTCCGTATGGTAGCCACTCAGGAAGAGACAATCACTTTGCTTGCCGATATTTATAGGCTGGTTTTATAAGCTGGGTTGCAACATACGCAGTGCAGTGCTTAGCATTCATTAGATTCGTGTTTATTTCCTACAGGTTTGTTATGACATGTCTAGCTAAAATGCAGTGAGACTTAGTATAAAAGTCAAACTCATAACATAAGAATTCAGAGAAACAGATAGAATGCTGATGGACAGGAAAATGTTCATTTAAGCAAGGTGTGGTCTCATTTAAAGAAGTTTAAAGAAGACTGGTTTTCTTGACTAAAGCACTGTAAAGCAAAAAAAACTAATCCAAAATATCTACTGTTACTGAAATAATAAAATACATTCTATAATTCATAGAAACAGTTAGACCACTGGAACATAGGGTTAGGGTTGCCACCTTTCCAATTTTGAACAGCAAAGTTTTATCTTGGGCAGTCTGGTTTAAACGTTTATCTGGAGAAACCGGGGCAAAATTCTCCCAGTCTGGCCAATAGTCTTGTGCTCCTGATATCACCCCACCCTATTACATACCCTTAGCTCCCCTTAATTTCATCATCCCACCCAGAAAGGTGGCAATTTTAGATGTGCAAACCAACCCCTTGGATGTTGCTCCCAATGTCCCCAAAGCAGGTGCTTATTTTTCAGTTCCTGGCTTGGCAGCAAGTTTCAGTTGAATAAAAACAAGATGTACTACCAAACAAAGCCTCCTGTAAGCCTCCTGATAGTGTGCATAGAGGCTACCAAATAGGCAATCACAGCCCATATTTGCACCACCATGAACTTTTATGATGCTTGTGTTGCTCCCCAACTCTTTTTACATTTGACTGTAGCTCACAAGTAAAAAAGGTTGGGGACCCTCAGGTCTATGGGCATCCAGGGCTGGGCCACGTCGGGTGCCCAGCCACGTTGCCCTTGCATGCGTGCACATGCGTGATGACTACGGGGGAAGTAAATGGCAAGCAACTGGTGGAGCAACAAGGGTCCAGACTAGGGGTATGTGACAAAAGAGATACATGCTTAGGGGCCCTTATTATCAGCAGAAGGTTGATGAGAGCAGTGAAAAGACAGAGATTGTGAACTGTTAGTTTCTATGTCTCTACACAACTGCAGTACTAGCTAATAAAGGTTTCCTTTTAATAGTCCTCATTCTAATAATATAAATAGTGCTGCATGGGTCACTCGGGGGAAGTTCAAGAGAGACTAGAATGTGTAAACAAAGGTCTGGGACCAGATGGTATTTATCCCAGGGTACTAAACGAGTTTAACTCTTTAATTGCCAAACCCATTCACTTCATTTTTCAGGATTTATTGAGGTCTGGCATGGTGTCAATAGGTTGTCAAAGTGGGGTAATAAGGGTAACTGACTTGGTTGGGCAGCACACTGGCAAATACAGTAATGTTCAGTGATGATGAATGAAAAGTTATGCACTTAGGTAGAAATATCATAAATGTAAGTTATACACTATATGATAGTGTGTTGGGGTAACCTTAATTGAGAAAGATCTGTTTTTTTATTTTGTTGATAAAAGCTGTGTTATTCTAGGCAGTGTCATTCATTGGGTATTTAAGCAAATCAAGTTCTATCTTGAATAAAAAAGGCATTAACTCGATGGATGAAAACATAATTTTGCCTCTTTATAGATCCTTGGTAAGGCCTTACCTTTAGTATGCAGTGCAGTTTTGGGCTTCTGTCCTTAAAAAGAACATTTATGAGCTAAAGAAAGTGCAGAGATTTGCAACTAGATTGGTAAAAGGGATGGGGGTTTTCAACTATGAGGTTAGTCAATGTTGGGCTTGTTATCTCTGGAGAAAAGGTACTTGTTAGGGGATATATTTACTCTTTGCAAGTACTTAAGAGGACATTATAGATAAACAGCAGATCTTCTTTTCCCAAAGAAAAGATCATTGCACCAGAGGCCACCCCTTTACTGGTTGTGCTTACTCTCTGCCCCCTTTTCTGACATTAGAAGGGCAATAATAGTAAGTTATCCTTAAACATGGCTCTAACGAGCTAACTCAGTTTTGTTTTTTTCATTGAATTGTGATTCAGCATCACACAATAGCTCTGTGTTGGAGACTGTTGCTTTGACAACTATGTTAAATAATGCAGTATAAATTTAAACTAGTAATCTGCAAAAAATAAATTGTATTGATGATTGGGAATATACAGTAAATAAAATAATATACAATAGAGGCTCAGTAATTAAGGTTTCTGTTATTGTTATTGTCACATTTAATAAATTCAGTAATTAAAAAGCGCTGTTACCATAGTTTTTGAAAAAGTTATTTTATTAAGGATTATATATGTACTTCAGGTTTCCATAGCAAGAACTGAAATTCTAATCACGTAATATGTATGATCTATGGCTCATGTGATTCATGGTATGAAAATAGACAGCACTCACCCATTATCTATATATATATATACTGTATATATATATAACATTTAGATATTCTGGGGAGAATGTAATAAAAGTCAGCAATGGAAAATATATATGCAATATTCACATTGCAAATTGTATGCCTTTTGGGTGAATTTAATATAGTTTTTGCTAACGCAGAGACTGTTTAGGGACCACTTCTAACAGCGAAAGAAAGTGAAAGTGTATGTAATAAAACTTCTTAATAAGAATGCTCTAAAAGGTTAAGCCACATTCAAGCATGCCTAAAAAGTTTACAATGTGCAATTAAAATTTGCAGTGCAGTAACAGTCTAATGAAGAATATTAAATTTTTTTTCTTTCTTTTTACAAAAGTTTTTCTTTTACGTTTATGACTTTTGTTACATTCCCCTGTCTTAAGCAACTAAAATGCCTTCCCCTTTAAACAAAACAGTGAATGTTTACTGCAATATATTCAAGCTGGCAAACTACACCAAAGTCATCCCTGGTCTGGCCAGTCCTATACACTTACTTTCATTTTGTTCATTAACAATTCTACTGTTTCATTATACATTTTTCCCAAGGACTAGTTTTAACCTGCGACTTATTTTCAAAGGTTAAAGCTCCCAAATGGTTGCCCTTTTTATTGCCACCACTGGGATCATTTAACTCTAGCTGGGAAAGGTGTGAGCTACAACATGAAGCCTTTTTTTGCTATAGTTTATATAGGGGCAGTGGACAGCTCAGTGTCAGAAATCAAAATTTTTGCTGTGCTTGTGCTGCCAACTGCAGCATTGGATTGGGGTGTCCAAAGCCCACCAGGGCTGCCAACTAGAGATGTAGCGAACTGTTCGCCGGAGATCTAAATCACACTAAAATCGGGTGTTCGCAAGTTCGTGAACTTTTAGCGATGTTCGCAATTTTGGGTTCGCCTTAGCTGGAGCCAAATTTTGACCTCTCACTCCAGAGCCAGCAGATACATGGCAGCCAATCAGGCAGCTCTCCCTCCTGGACCTCCCCCGGACCACTCCCTTCCATATATAAACCGAAGCCCAGCAGCCATTTTACATTCTGCCTGTGTGTGCTTGATGAGTTAGCATAGGGAGAGAGCTGTGCAGGGGTTTGAGGGACAGTTTAGGTAGCTTTGCTGACTAGAAATCTACTTTCTACTGCTCTGTATGTAGCTGCTGGGGACAGCTGATCTCATCTGCTGTAACCCAATAGTCCTTGTAAGGACTGCTTTTATTTTCTGATTACTGTTACTCTTCTTTTCATTGTGTACTGCAGCTCCGTCTGTGTGTGTTGGAGACAGGTGTGCTGCTCATAGTAGTGCACTAAGCACCAACCACACATTGACAACATTTTTTTTTATTTGTGTTTTTTTACTTTGCTACTGTAATTTATAGAGCCCAGTGCTATTAGTCTAGCTGTGTTGGGGACTGGTGTGCTGCTCCTAGTAGTTCACCCCCAGCACCAACCAGAGATCACTTTTTTTTCATTATTATTTTTTTTTTTTTTATTTAACTTACTGTTCTTTAACGTGTCCAGTGCTGTTTGCTGTTGTTCATAGTAGTGCACCAAACACGTTACACATAGTAGTGACATTGCAATAAAATCACCTGAGCGATATTTTTCCACCAGCAATAATATATTCCGTATCCACTACTGCGGCGTTTTGTCTTTGCATGTGAACCGGCCGTAACCTTTACACGACTTGATTGGCATGTAGACGCCGGACGTTTTAAAGCAGTTTATGACACAAGTTTAGAAATGTAGTGTGATTTGTGCCCTTTAAAGCACAAAACGCAACGCTGTGTCAACAATGTATTTTTCAGAGAAATTTTTGCCCTTGATCCCCCTCCTGCATGCCACTGTCCAGGTCGTGGCACCCTTTAAAAAACTTTAAACTTTCTAGTTTTTAAAGTTCGCCTTCCCATTGAAGTCTATGGGGTTCGCAAAGTTCGCAAAAGTTCGCACTTTTTGGCGGAAGTTCGCGAACGGGTTAGCGAACTTTTTTTGTGAGGTTCGCTACATCTCTACTGCCAACTCAGGGGCCCTCTACCTTAGTCTCCTGCACACAGAAAACCCAATGCTACCCCACCATATGTCTGTGAGCCCTGTACCTTTTGCTTCCTATTTATCCCAAATAGGGGATGGTAGGTGCTAGTGCCCACAAATACTAGGGGGGAGCAGGCTTGGGGCAGGTGGGCCCACCAATTTCCTGGTGTCTTGCAGCCCAGTTTGACCCTGGCCAACTGCCAGTGCTTGCTACAGATAATTTTATTATCCACTAGGTCCTTTCTCATCAGTGATTTTTTAATAACTTAGTTTCATCAATGGTATAAGAGTTTTAAAAGTCCAGGTGCATAATTTAACATTTAAGAATCTAATCTGCCACTTAGCCACCTAGATTGCCTGTTTTTCGAGATCCTGCTACAAGGCTGCCATATCCTGGATGGAATTAATTGAGCTGCATTGTTTTGTGTTATCTGAAAACACTGCAAACTATGAACTGTGCCCAAAATGTAAGTTTCACATGTCCAGTTGTTAGTGTTGGCAGAATGAGTGAGAATACAGAAGAAATGACAGCTACACGTGCTACATTTATGCTTCCATTATCAAAGTCACTTCTTCCACTGTAATCTAGAAGGTATTTATTATGATAAGGGTTTTTCAGCAAAAACATTAGAAGCTTTAAGTGCAAGTGCAGAACATTACAGCGTTCAGCCTAAATGGCTGTTTCAATGTGTGATTTTGTCATATGCTAATTATAGGAGGCAAAGGCCAAATTTAAAGATCTGTTAATATTATTATGCCCAAGCTGTGCTCTATCAATTCAAATCTCTATCGACAAACAACCTGTTTTTGTTTAGGCAGCCTTCTGCTAATATTTTGCCCCCCACATTAACTCCCTCCCGCAGTTAAAGCTAAAGATTATTTTAGGCAAAAAACTTATCAGCAAGGATGCAAATATAGGCATTTTATTTTATGTATATAATGTGTTTATTACTTCTGTTTACCTGTTTATATATAATAGCACAGAGGAGCACTCAAAAGCCAAAATTCCTAGGTGCTGGTAAGCATATGTAATGTTTAAGAGGATAACTTTTAACAATTTATTGTAAGAAAATACAATATTTAAGAGAAACTGAAGAGAAGCCATAATAATCTGCCTGTGCTGTAGGGATCAGTTCCACACCCTCTGGAATAGAACTGAATGGCACAGGTTTCACATAATACAATGGGATTCATTTTTTCACAGGAATCTAACCTACAGAGCATATCTGCTGGCTGCTCTGTAACCTGTGCCTTTCTCCTTTTTCAGATAGAATGGCTGTCCCCATGGCCACACAACAGTTTATTTATATAAACTATAGTAGTCTTTCTGAATCAAACACACCAGTTTTACCAGTGCAGTTCAACAGTACATTATATTGTAATTATGTTGTGTGTAGTGCTCCTGTTTTATCTAGACTGAAGCAGAACGCAGCTTACTTGGGGCTTCTTAAGTGAACACTATGGTGCCCATTCATTAAACCACAATTTTGTTTCAGAAAAAACGATTGTATTTTTTCTATTTGATAGAACTTTTCATAATGACCTTGATAATATTGTTAAAATTCCACAACTTTTTAATGGTTTTCATAACTTCCACGAAAAAGTTGTATTTTTCACAAAGACTACGACCATTTCAGAATTCATTCAAGCTTTGGTATGGTGACTATCTTTTGGCCAGGTTGGTGCTGCAGAGTGCCATTGAATCATATGGAAGGCTTCCAAAATCATGCATTGAAGTTTCAAAGCCAGAAAGGTTTTCATGCTGTTTATGAACATTTGGATCCGAAAATTCCGTGACTTTCAGAATGCAACCACGATATTTTTGTATGGCCGGTAAAAGAATTTTCATGACATTTTTGTACATTAGAAATTATCATGGTTACTCCAAATTTTTTCCAATCGTGCTTTTAACCACCCAAAAATCATGGTTTAATGAATGGACCCCTATGTGTTGGCACTTTTGCCCCAAGGTAAAGTAAAGTACCCTTTATACCTGTGGTTCTGCACTTGCTTACACAGGTTACGAAATTTTCGGGCCTCCAAATAAATGGGGACAAACCAATTATCTTTCCACTAGTTGATGATACCCCATCATTAACAGATCCAACATCGAAATTGAGTTTATTTAAGTTTATGGCCAAATATGTATAGCCAAAAGTATCTGTACACTTGTTTATCCAACATAGGCACATACCCGGTGGGTAGTGTTCTCCTGGCATATGGCAAATGCAGACTTTTCTGTCAGACTGCCAGATACTGTATCATTTATCACATAAAGGGTGTGTTTTTACTGCTCCAGAGTTCAATGTTGGTGACCTTTACACCACTCCAGCTGCTACTTGGCATTGTGCATGGTAATGTTTGGCTTGTTTGCCTGTGAATGCCATAAAAAACTCACATTCCTTATGTATAGCTCTTGTGCTGACATTGCTTCCAGGGACAGTTTGGAATTCACCAGTAAATGTTCTAACTGAAGAATATGACATAAAAAAGTGCTCAGGATATACTGGAATTTAAGGAGTATATAATATATATATACAGTATATAATTTTGGAGCTATTAATTCTAAACCTGCAAAAGATACTAGTCCTTTTCCCAAGGTTCTTTTTCATGTCTGATGTGTAGGGTAGCGTTTGTGCTACCAAATACCTTATGGCCAAATATATCCATACAAATTTTAAACCAACATTATCTAGACCATTATCTGAACTGTAATCAGTGTTAGTACAATTTATATAGAGACTACGTGAAACAGTAATCCAATGCTACTGAAAATATGATCAATCCACGCTTGCAGTCTTCTTATGTCCAATAAAATGCTGTACTCTTGAAAAAGGTTTCTTGTTCTGGAAGTTATTTCTATGCAAAACATCACTTTGACTTGTCACTGTGTCATCCACACCTTGTGTCTCAACCCTTTCTCCTTGTAGATTGTAAGCTCTTTTGGGCAGGGCCCTCTTCACCTCTTGTATCGGTTACTGATTGCTTTATATGTTACTCTGTATGTCCAATGTATAAAACCCACTTATTGTACAGTGCTGCGGAATATGTTGGCACTTTATAAATAAATGTTAATAATTTGTGTCCAGAACATTATTTCACAGTTGTGTGCCTTCATGCATAGCATAAGCCGAAGTTGTTTAATTAATGGAAGGCTTATCCTTTATACAAAACTGTGTTTTTAAGGGTTTCATATACCAGTTTCTTAAAGGCCTGGTTGCTAAACATCAGTGATAAATGAGTTGGATGAATAGAGCTCCAGATATTTAGAAGGAATCTTATCTTGAAAGATATGTATTGTGGGCTCATTTACTCTTTTTTGTATGCCTGCCTAAAATCCTTTATATATATACATATGTATATATCATGATAACCATTCACTTGTGCAGATAAGCATTATGGGCTCATTTACTCTTTTTTGTAAGCCTGCCTAAAATCCTTTATATATATATACATATGTATATATGATGATAACCATTCACTTGTGCAGATATGAAATGGGCAATGAGATCATCTACTCCTTTCTTTATGCATGCCTAAAGTTATATATATATGTAACACCATACTCACAGGTCTTTAGTGAAAAGCAAAAAATACATTTATTGAACCAATGTTTCGGTCTCAACAGCCGAACCTTGATTAAGGTCTCTATTGAGACCAGGTTCATGTTGTTCTATAACTTCCTGACTCCTGCACTCAGGTATGTAACCTTATCTTGCTGTTTTACATATATAATCATAACCTTTTACATGTACAGATGTGCAGATAAGCAAATTTTCTTTAATTTATTGAGGGGAGGGGTTTATACATGTTATACATGACTATACCACTATTCTTAGCTATTTAGATTAGCAGCTTCCTGCTAATACATGGAAATACACAACAAATTCCAAAAATGTCTGTGTTGGCAAGTGGTAGAAGATACTTGTCAAAATGTTTGTTTTTTTTATGTACTCTTTCTCTTGCTATCAGATGTCAAATTAATGATGACCTGTGGGACCAATAACATCTGCCCCAGAAAGTGGTCTTGGAAGACATTCTAGATGTGTGATCCTTTATTTTTTATTTATTTCTGTAGTCATAGTAGAGCAAGATCTACTATAATGTTGCAAACTAAGGTTTCTTAGCAAGATTTATGTTAAAAAAGAGCTGTTGAGCATAATAATTTAAGATTATACAAAAGGTTAATCCTGTTAAGTGGTGACTTACATTGCATTCCACATGAACTGCAGCTTAGAAACCTATAAACCATAAGTATGAAATCAGTTGTATAACTCCCACTCACCCGCCTGCTCTGAAGCTGTTCATGCTCAGCAAGGCTCCCTAAACGTTTGCACATACCTCAGATGTGACTGTATTGCTACATAGGCACAGTTATATTTCCATACCTGCAATTAACAACTCTTGCAATGGGAGAGAATGCAAGCAAAGCTCTTAACAGAACATAAACACTGGTGAATTTTGGTAAATTGCTGCTTTAATGCTCGAGAATGGGAGTACTTTTACTAAACTATTTCAACCCTGGTATCAACTCAGCATCTTTTTTTTTACCCCCAAAAAATATATCTACTTTAGAAGGGCTGCAAGAGGTTCATATCTGTCACTGCTCATTTTGTATTCATTTTGGTCCTTGCGAGGTCAGTAATTCGACTACCAGTGCACAAATTAGTCAATTTTTGCAGGGGACTATTTCATTACTTGCAAGGACCACACATGGAGTAGCTTCAAATTCCCTGTTAACAAAAACAGTACATTTTCTGCATTAAAACAATAGGGCAAATGTATGTTGAGCACAAGCCCTATCCATTGAACACAAGTTGAACAAAGGGATATACTGTCCTTATATACAACTAGTGACCATACATTATAACTGATAGAGTTCCACTGAATTTTTTTAAAAATGCTGCAGCTTATATGACTGATGCACCTTCAATTTGTAGAAAAATTCTTCAGCGCACCAATTACATGCTTCCATAGGGTGCTTCAATTCCTCAGCTGCTCCCAAGCCATTCCATGTACTTTACAAAGGGAAGAAGCGCACCACTATACCGGCCATGCCTTTTGACACATTTATTGCAGAAAGTAAGTGTTACAAGCTTGCTTTCGGGGGTGACCCCCTTCTTCAGGTGCATTGCAACGAAAGCTTGTGCCACTTACTTTCTGCAATAAATGTGTTAAAAGGCATGGCCGGTATAGTGGTATGCTTCTTCCCTTTGTAAAGTACCTTCAATTTGGTCACTGACAACAATTCAACCCTTTATAATAATTGTTAGATCATTCTTGTGGCTTTAGAAAATTTTAATAAAGCAGTGATTGCACAAAAATATAGATACTTAGTACTAAGCATAATATGAATGATTACATTATTATTAGAAGCACATTAGAAAAGATCTCTGCTAAAAGGTATAGCCATGACAACAGCTACTTGGACAGTAGAGATGTGCATATGGCTCTCTATATGGCAAATAAAAAGAACAAACTTTATTTCATTCTTGTACATTAAATTTATACTCCTACTCATTCACACCTTTGTATATGACACACATTACTCCCACATATATTGCACCTTTAATACAGTTATACACAGCTACTCTTTAAACAATGGACTCTGGCAATAAAATCCTCTTATGTTTTCAGCCTTTTATACCACAACCTCCTGAAAAAATACAAGGACTCTTTGAAACTATTTTGCAGTTACTGTTTCAGCCATGGAAAGTGCCCCAAGTAAAAGTTATGAAAGTTATTTTTCGTCATTATTATTTAGAAAGAGATTTGTTTGAAGCAGAAGAATGAGAAGCTGCAAGCAGTTGCTAGTAATGCAATCTCAGAAGCAGAACCTGTATGCGCAATTTGGAAGCCATGCACACAGGCAGATGATTAAAATCCAAGACTTTCTAGTTTTTTCACTTATGAGATCCTGAGTACAATTTCTCTCATTTTTTCCTCTCTTTTGTATTTTTTCTTGCATCGATTTTTTTCTCTTAATTCTCTAATTTTAAGAAGTTTTCATAGTCTTCTATTGAATTAATTTACTACCCCAACTTGATAATTCTTGAATAAATCTGCTGCTAGAATTAGAGAAGAAATGGCTACATCAGTCATCTGCTAGTTATCTAACATTGCTGGATTATTATGCCAGGTTGCTTTGCCCACAGTAATCAACTTCAGAAGGGCACATATAAGGCTGCTGAGTTCAGAAATGGAAAATTTGTTTCAGCAGTTATCATTTGAAATAAAGAAGAGAGAATCAAGTGTAAACAGAGCAGGCAGAATTCTCTTGCATCACTTGGCTGCTGGCCCTAATGCTTTATCATGCAGTTTTGCATTATAATGCTGGACTTTAGTTTGCATCATGCTTTAATCCTTGACAATATGCTGGAGAATTATAAGAACTGTTACATTTAAGTGAAGAAAAACTGCTATGCAAAGCCAAACCAGGTGTAGGCAGAAGAGGCAGGTGCCTGGGGTTCAAGGATCCTAGGCACCTACCTCTTCAATGGTCAGAGTGGCTCATTGGAATATCAGGAAAATTCCTGGTGGCCCCAGTCCTGCAAGGCCCTGCACACCATCACCCCCCGCTGGACCACTCCAAACTGCTCACTGTCCATATTCTTCATTTATCTTATTATTACGTCTGGAGTTAATGCTCATTGTCCATTTCTGCAATGATCTTACTGACATGTCTGGAGTTAATGGATAGCTCATTCATTTCTGTAGGGACCTTACTGGCACGTCTGTGGTTAATGAAGGCTAAAGAGAGTAGCAAAGGGCCCAAAAATGGTGTATTTTTTAGGGCCACAAGATTCACTTTCCTCGTAGTCCCCATATTTTGTTGAGAAAGCCTTGCTCCTCTGTGTACATAACAGCACTGAAAGCTGTGAAGGGTAGTGGTGATGGCAGGTGTGCTTATGTGTTTTGTGGGCCCCTGAGGTGAGGCTTTCTGTTGGGCCCCAGGCATCCCCGTCTGACACTGACTTATTTTGCCTCCTCCTCACTTAGGCCCTGTCACACCAGGGGGGGAGAAGAGAGGAGTTGCAGAGCGGGGGAAAGGGAAGGGTGTAGAAGTGGTGGGGTGAGAGAGTAGTTGATGAGCTGGGGTGGTTAGGGGTGTAAGGGATAAATTGGTGGACCAAAACATAAATTGGTGAGGGGGGTCACTTGTTCAGAGTGAGGCTGGCGGCTTGCTGTGGGTGCCCTACTGTGTTGGTCTGGCTCTGCTGCTATGGAAGTTATCTGTCTTTTTTAACATAACTGAGCCATAAAACAACTATTGAAGAAAATCAACAATTTGCACCCAGCCATATAATTTGTGTTGATATGAAATATCCTGGGTTGTATCTATGGAAACTTTTGCAATTTAATGCTTGCCAACAAATTGAGGTATTTTCCTAATATATAGCTTTATGGCCCCTATATATAATGTTCTGTGCTTAATCTCATTCTTGCCAAGAATGTTTTGTACTTCCGATTCACTGACCCTGCTCCATTTCCAGCATACAGTCTAATAACAGAGTGACATGTTTTGATCCTACCCTTTTATTCCCCTCTTTCAGTTGTCTTGCTTTAGTATATATTTATTGCAGTAATATCACATAGCCCACGCATCAGTTCATCACATAATAAGCACTTTAGCTGGATACAAGGTACTGTACATGCAACAGGCAAGGTTATAGTTCTGTGTGAAGTCAAATGGTGTTTGAAGAAGAGCACAGAAGTGACTGAATCCTTCCATTGCCACTGCAGCTCAACAGAATTACCTCCTAAAACCTCTTCCCATACATCAAATGGTACCAAAAGTTGACAACTTACTATTAATGAAAAGAATGCTGTCACAAGCCTTGAATCTAAAATTAAAGTACATCCAATTGTAAGTGTATTTAATATTCTGAGTAGTATGTATTTTATAGCAGAAGTATTATAAAAAGGGAATTCATTTCTAAGCAGATAATACAATGTGATGATTGACAGCTAGTGGGAAAGAAATGATTTTTCACAATGCCTCAGTTATTTAGTCTGATTCTTTATATATGCAGAATATGTATGTTAAATAATACATGAATCAATATGTTTTAATCTGTATGAAGTTGTATGTGGGATTGGGAACTGGCCTTTTCAGACTACAGTTACTTGTGTCTCCTTTGCTGCACCGATTTGGTCCCCTTAGTTTTAGGACCTCTGCAACCCAACTATGTTTTTAAAAATCAGTATGGTCAGCCTCACAAGATACCTCCTTTAAATCCTAATCTTTGCAAACAGCAAAAGGTTTGTAAATGATAAGAATAGTGGGTGCTATTTAAGGTGGCCACATAAACTCCATTCTACACCTGTTCATTGCAGTCTGGGGTTTGAATTGGAATTTAATCTCAAGATTACACCAAGCACACATAGCACAAAATGAATGAAAAAAAGATGAGCCCTAAAAAATGTAAGAAAGGGCTCAAGATTAAATTCTCAAATTCCCAACCAAAATATTCAAATCAGTTATAGGACATTATAACTAAATCTTAACTAAAGGTGACAAACATTCTGAAAAAATATTTTTGGGCATACTTTATTTTTATATTCAATGCACTTTTGCACTCTGGTGTAAATAATGACTTTTCCCTGGCACATGATTTGTGGCATTAGTATAGCCCTGATTATTTAAAGGGGTTGCTCATCTTTGAATTCCTGTAGGATTTTTAGGAGCGTGGTGAGTTCTGACTTTCAGCCATTGATACATACCCTTCTAAAAATCCCATAGGAATGAATAGAATGTGATTGAGTTTTTATGTATTGAGCTCTAAACTTGCATTTTGATAAATCTGCCCCTCAGTATGACGTAGAGAATGCAGTTCTCAGACAATTTGCAATATGTCTTCATTTTTTTATTTTTTAATTGGCGGTTTTTGAATTATTTAGCTTTTTGTTCAGCAGCAGTCTAGTTTGGTATTTCAGTAGCTCTGGTTGCTATGGTTTGGAAAAGGAACAGGAATATGAATGGAGGAGGACCTAAATAAAAAGATAAGTAATAAAAAGTAACAATAACAAAATTGTAGCCTCACTGAGCAATCCTTTTTGGCTGCTGGGGGTCAGTGACATTTGAAAGCTGGAATGAGACAGAAGAGAAAGGCAAATCATAACTATAAAAATAAAAAATGAAGACCAAAATGACAAAATAATCCTAATTCAGGCATTTCTGTGCCATATTAGGAATTAACCATGCCCATTTTGGGATATCATTATATATATTAGAGCCATTTTCATAATTTTATGTTTTTTTATACAGGTATTGACCCCTTATCTGGAAACCCATTATCCAGAAAGTTCCCAACTATGGAAAGGCCATCTCCCATAGACTCCATTTTGTTCAAATAATTCAAATTTTTAAATGATTTCCTTTTTCTCTGTAATAATAAAACAGTACCTTGTACTTGATCCCAACTAAGATATAATTAATCCTTATTGGAGCCAAAACAGTCCTATTGGGTTTAATTACTGTTTAAATAATTTTTTTTTAGCAGACTTAAGGTAGGAGATCCAAATTACGGAAAGACCCCTTATCCGGAAAACCCCAGGTTCCGAGCATTCTGGATAAAGGGTCCCATACCTGTACTGCTATTTTATTTCCATTTGCACTGGTGCTTATTTTGAGCTTCACAGTACAAGTCATACAATGCTAGGTGTTTCTATAAAAATGTTCTTAAGGTAAAAAATGATTGGTATCTTCCTTACATTGTCTAAATATCCTATCCAATATACTAAAGATAACACTGCCCTTTCTCTCCAGCAGAAGTCAATTCATTATACAATAGTATCGGCCATAAAGATGGTATCCTAGCAATTATGAAGATCATTACAAGAAGGTTACATTTTCTTAAGTAGATCAATGTTCTTATATTTAAAACCTATTGTTAATCATAATTAATTAGTTTTTCAGGACCAGTTGTATCTGCTTTATAACAAGCACTTATGTACAATTATGTTTTGCAAGTATCATGGGCATAACGTGTTGAACTTTAACTATCTGCCACAAAACAAATGGATGGATCAGAATATCGAACCTGTGGTGCTTCCAAAGTAGCTGAACTGCAGTTCCCAGCAGGCCCCTCCTGGCAAAAGCACTAATATTCTTGGAAAATATAAATTACAATGATTTGATATATGAGGGGTCATTTTTGATGTGTAAAGCAGGATGCATAGTGCATAGTGCACATAGGTAGCCCTTTTCTGCAGCCCTACCTTCCCCTAATTTGTGTCATTCAGGAAGTGCTGGTAGGTGCAGGCTGTAATGGGGCACTGTACTGTTCTTACCTCCCTGCCAACACTGTGCTCTGCACCTCACATCAGATTTTGTTTTCTGCACAAGATGCAGAGCATATCCAGATCACACTTATGCACTTCTATCTGGGGTCTTCAGGGCCGGAACTAGGGGTAGGCAAAACCTCTCCTGCCTACCCCTAGCCTGCGCTCCCTTTTCATTGCCCTCGCCGCTTGTCATTACACAGTGGGGCGGGGAAGTGCAGGGGCGAGGTGGCCGACTGGGTTGCCTAGGGTGCCCGGTCGGCTTGGCCCGCCCCTGGGGGTCTTTATAAATAGAGCAGTGCTGTCCAACTTGCGGCCCGTGGGTCTAACTTGTGCTGCCCACACTTGGCTCCTAAAATCTCATAACTAGTTTAAATAACGCTACCTGCATTCACACATCAGATTTAGACTGCTGGAAAGCACCCACATTAATCCCATCTTCACACCTTAGACGTAGAATGTAAGAAGGCACCCACATTTTGTCCCTGATCGTTTCTGAATAATATAAGCCTCGGTTCTGATTGCTACCTGTGCCTGCCCTACGCTGCCTGTCCTGTTTTACCCTGCCTTAACCTGTCTGGCCTACACTGCTCTACTCGGCCGGTGGAAAAAAAGGTGAGCTTGAAGTTCATTGATAGCATTTCAATGTTTGGGGTCCCTATGATTTTCCATGTGCTGGGGGTTGAGCCTAGTTATTCAGGTTATTGAGTTGGAGCAGTCAATTGTGACCTTTAATATGGGCCCTTTACCACACAGGTCAGAAAAATTCCAGCCCTCAGTACAGCACTGGTATAGAGTATTGTACTGTAATTGTTGGATTTTATCTTTAGCAGGTTTAATTTAGGCATAGAAATCTGTGATGATTCTAAACTAAAGTAGTTACTTTATAAGTCTCTGGACAGGAATCCTTGCCTAGGGCAGCGTTTTTCAACCACTGTTCCGCGGCACACTAGTGTGCCGCGAGATGTTGCCTGGTGTGCCGTAGGCAGGGCACCAATGTACTAGGGGGGCACTGCTCTTGGCACCAATGTACTAGGGGGGCACTGCTGCTGGGCACCAATGTACTAGGGGGGCACTGCTGCTGGGCACAGAGTTAAATTTTTTAACATTTTCTAATGGTGGTGTGCCTCGTGATTTTTTTCATGAAACAAGTGTGCCTTTGCCCAAAAAAGGTTGAAAAACACTGGCCTAGGGCATCACCGGAGCTCAGCACCCCCTTCCCTTTGTGAAACAAAGGGGTACTTCTCTCCATTCAGCTTTGCCACCAGATTTAGCTGCAAGTGTCTGGCCAAGTGCTGGGGTTTTTTTTTTAATGTAATAGCACCCAAGGGCTGCCCCTCTAAAGCTGCCTTCCTAGGTATGGGCCCTCGAGTGTTTATATATAAATATGGCACTGCATGTGTTGGTTTTTTGTATACATTTGATTTCTACATTAATTTCAATAATGTTAGTTATTACTATAAATTAAATTATGCATTTTATACTCTATCTCTAGGTCATAGGCCAACTACATTAACTGTAATTATATATCATCTTCCTGTAGGGAATATACTTATATAATTTTTTTTTTAGAATAGTGGAGCTATAAGTTCCTGAGAAGCAAAATGGGTCTTTTTATTCTATTTATATTCTATTTATTTAAAATAATAGTACAATGTACTATTCATTTGCTAAAATATGTTAGTTACATGTTCATTTGTGGACATGTATCTCAGAATCAGAATAATTAAACTCCTAGTCAGTGGGCTTTATTGGTTTTATTTCATTTTTAAACTGACGTGATGATGTTTATGTTATTTACCCTATCTGTTATGACCGGTCATACACTAGTTTTTGGATAGTAATCTGTTCTTATATATACAGTATTTTTTTGCATATATTTTGCTGGGAAACGGTTGTCATTACCTACCTGCAGGTATTATGATGTTGCGGGCCTATGTGACAAAAATGTTTGATAGGTGATTGAGATGGGAAATTAGTTTGCCTCCTTCTAGTTGATGTTCCTATTTTGATTTATAATGTGTTCAGTTCCTGTGGTGAGATTGTTAAGGTAGGGGAAGGGGTATTCACCATATTGCTTGCCAAGTGCTAGAGAGAGGCGGCTGTGTGAGAAAGAAAGGTTGGTCCCAGACTTCACGGCACAGTAAGGAATCCAACTGTAGGGACTTCCCCCAGTGGTTAGTTAGCGTAAATTGGCCCTTCCCTTATAAGTGGTTGTGTAATAAAGCCTGTGGGATTGTGTCCCTGCATATTCTCTTTACACATGGAACTGATCTATGTGTGTGAATAGCAGTCATATATTTTTAACAGATTCTTGGCTTCAAATAAAGCAAAAGTAAAATACACTGGCAAGGTTATGGATGATGTAAAACAGAGAAAAAGAAGCTTTTTATTCAAAGAATCAGCTTAACGGAGATTCAGTAAAGCTTTTAACTTAACTGACTTGATGCCTTACTGTACCCTTATGTTGCCAGTTAAAAGTGTGATACAAAATATCCATAATGCAGGTGTGGGATCTTATAATATAAAATGCTTGGACCTGGGGCTTTCTGTATAAGTGGTTTTCTGTAATATAAAGTAGCATACCTTATGGCTACAAAAAAACAAAACTTTTAAAGAACAGTAGAAAGGTTGTACATGTATAGGATCTGTTACCTGGAAACCCATTATCCAGAAAGCTCCAAATTACAAAAAGGACATCCCCCATAGACAACATTTTAATCAAATATTTTTAAATATATTTAACCTCTTTATTGGATGTAGATACAGACAAGACCAGATAGATAGGCTATAGAGCATGGGGGTACACTGGACTCTAACACACAGGATGAGCTTTCTCTACGTGGAAAGATCAAGGGGAGGTGTAGTGATACTACAACTCGCTTGGGCTGTGTGCAAAGTAAATGAATGGATGCCAGAGAACAGAACTTGTTTATTTCCCAAACAAATGATCCACAGGATTATGAAATACTCACAATAAGGATTAAGCAGGTAGAAAGATATGGTGTCCACTGGTTTATCCCACCTCAGCAGAGTGTGGGAAAGGTAAAGATAGGCAAGTAGCATGGCACCCAGGGGCGCTGCTACCATGAGGCGAGACGAGAAACTCGCCTAAGGCGACAGAGCCCCCAAAATTACCAGGGGCGGCAAAAAGTCAAATTTCCATTTTTTAAGAGCCAAATTCCCGTTTTTTACAAAAGTAGTCTGAATTGTAATCCTTTATCCTTTGGGTTTCTACCTTAATGGTCTGGATCCCCTATAGCAGACGTGGCTCAGGGAGAACAAAGCGAAGCCTGATACCCTTGTCAGTACTGTGACCCTTCACTAAGGCAACAGAGCCTGTAAAAAAGATTACTCACAGCTAATCTCTCCTGGTTGGAGCCAGAAGACTGCTCTATCTATATAAAACGGACTATCTCACTAAAGTGCTATGACAGATGTCATCTACTTATACTTATGCTTATACTAATCCTCGTTCATGGGGTCCCTGTTCCCCAACTTCACTAAAATTTAGATGGTTCTGTAGGGTATAATGGCTTAACTGGGGCCCTGTTGATCTGAGGCTCAGTGGAACTTCAACAGATGCTGCCAAAGAGGAAGATCCACCCCTTTGCTAATCACTCTGTTATAGTGTGAAATGAGTGGTCTACCTAGGAGCCAATAATGTATAAACATGCTGATATCAAAATAGATAAATGGGTCTTTGCCCAGTAACAAGGAGTAAGGAAATGGTAAGGTTTAAAGTCATTGGGACATATTAACCTTATGGGTCCCTACAAATTATTTCTTTTTTCCCTATAATAATCAAACTGTACCTTGTACTTGATCCCTTTCTTTCTCCTTTAAAGTATGGAGATCCAAATTATGGAAAGGCTTATTTTAAAGGAGAATGCAAGGCAAAATTTAAAAAGCATACTGCTTAATAGCCCTTCTGTTATTTAGTAAAAAGGCCTCACTTTTGGCTCACCTAATCAAATATTTACTCAATCACACTTACTTACAGCCTACAGGAAGGACAGAGAGATTTCAGTGATGTCACTAGTCTTCACACTGCTGTAGGCTGCCAGCACCATATCTCAGAGAAGCAAGCAGGGATCTGGGAATTTAGATATGCAGTAAGTACTTAAAAAGAATGCCTTTAGATTTACTTTTAATTTATATTAACCTTTCATTGTCCTTTAAGGACCCCAAGTCCCAAGCATTCTGGATAAAAGGTTTCATGCCACTACCATCATCAAATATGTATCCTCTGTTATTATTATTGTTGTACTGATTTATTATAACGGATCAAAAGGAAATCAGCCATAAACATGTTTGTTGATAGCATAGGAACTTGCATTGCCTTATATTGGGGCTTTCTGCTTTCCTTATAATATGGCAGGCTCATGTCATGCCACCAACTGAATGTAAATGTTTGTTTCTTAGCTTGTATACTCACTGCCACATATTTGTAGCTGTAAGTAAGTAAAAACTTATTTTTTTATCCTGCTCATATTGCTGGAGCATAGTTCAGCTTTGTTGGCACTGGAATTTAGATGCCATTCTAGTCACATTTAATATATACAAGGAGCCGGTGGGTAATAATGAACAACACAGACATTTTAATGTTTTTGTATATATGAGAATCCCATAAAAATGTGCTTCTCTCCTTATATTGCTAGTCAGTTAATCTGTTTTCCAAAACACATAAAAAAGGTGCTTCACTTGCTATGTGGCGCATGAAGAAGAGCAGCCAACATTGCAGTTATCTATGACTGCTGAGGTCCCAGCAGATCTAGGTAGAAGGAATGTGGGAATGCTAAATAACTCTTTACAAATTTACCTCTACACAATGAAGACAGAGAAGCAGTTTCTATAGCAGCACTGGTTCAAGAATAAATATGCATAAGCGAAGAGACTACTGCAGTGGGATATCAGGTCTGTAGCGCAAGATGGCCTATGTTTCTCAACCTTAAGTCTTGCATTTGTTCCTACAACTGCAGCGTCATAAACTGGACCTACAATGTACATATTATAAGGCAATGCAAAGTCTTGTTTGCCCAGGACCCTACCACAACTATAGACAAGCTGAATTGAAAACCTTCTGTCACAATGTTAAAACATTCATCTATTTCTAACCTTCTCACCATTTTCCACACTTACATAGCATTTTTGTCACCTGTCTCCTTCGGATCTTCTCCTGCTGCAGCCGAACGTTTTGGTAACCGTCTCCCTCCTTCCCTGATTTGGTCTCTAAGACTTGCAGCATTTTCTCTTTCTTAAGTTGAAGGCCAATAAGAAGGTACAGGACACTAATGGTGCCCATGGGTAAAAAGAAGAAAAATATGGTGGTAATTTGGATTATGAGGTTGTATATCCAGCGGGGCCGTACTACAGTGCAGGTGGCAGAGCCTGGCACTATGCCTATTCCCAAAACACGTAGGTGCAATATGCCATTAAGACTTGTATTGGGGATGGAGCACAGTATAGATATAACCCACACAGAGAAGATGACTCTCTTGGCATGATTTCTAGTTACCACATACTTGGCCCGAAGAGGATGCACAACTGCAATGTACCTCTCCACACTCAGTGCAGTTACATTCAGTATAGATGCAAAACAAACTGTCTCAAAGAGCAGCGTCTTAAAGGAACAGCCACTTTGCCCAAAAACAAAAGGGTAATTGCTCCAAAGCTCATAGAGTTCCAGGGGCATTCCCAGAAGAAGAACAAGTAAGTCAGAAATGGCCAGGCTAAGTAAGTAATAATTAGTCGGAGTTCTCATAATCTTGTGTTTGATAATCACAATGCAAGTCAGTGTATTCCCCACAGCTCCAACTGCAAAGATGAAAAGGTAAATAATACATATTGGGGTGAAGTAGGTAGACCTTCGAGGACCCAGGTATTTAAAGAGCAGCTCCTCCATTGTCATGTTACAATCCTCTGGGTTCACATCACAAAAACTATAGCAATTGTTTCGGATGTTCACTTCCAATTCTTTTAGGTGATATGAAGGTTCCACATGATTCAGAGAATCCCCCGCACTTGAACAGTTGCCAAATGAAACAGGCATCTCTCTATATTGATAAGTCTGGCAGCCACTCCTGTGGGGAAAAAGCAGCAATAAATGCCTTGTGGTACAGGAGAAGCTACTTTCTTAAAAAGCAAATAAAGTTTGCCCAAAATGAAGCAGCTTTATGCCCATGGGCACACTGTATATTTGCTTTGATACATACTAGTTCTTCATATGGGATACAAATATATAAATGTTAGCCTCAATGATTTAGTTAGTGAGGAAATGTGATGTAGAGGAAGAAAGGGGAAAAACTGTCACCATCCATTAACTGGAGTAATTCCAATTTTTTTCACTACAATAACTCCTCTGTATTTTTCTGTTTTGCAAATCACATTATTTTTTCTTTTTCATCATGTTAGCAGTTTTTAAACTTCTAATATCAATATAAGAGGACACTATCTGCAAGGAGGCTATTCTCCCCATACTTGTGCACTCCAGTTTCCTCCCATACTGTAAAAACCTAGTCAGGTTAATTGGCGCCTGAAAATGTATGTAAATATAATAGCAACTTATCTACTAGGTTTTTTCTCATATCCTTCCCACAGTCATGCCATGCCAGATGGCAAATCTTTCATGTAGTTTACACAGCAGGTTTGTTTTAGACGTGTGCAACTACATCCAACTACATCCAAAATCTCTCATTTAGTCCTGCCCTTAAAGGAGAAGGAAAGGCATTTTTTCATTTTATTGTCAATATATTAGCCACCATAGTGCAAGCTAGAATACTATATTTATTCTGTAGAAAGCATTACCATACCTGAGTTAACAGCTCTAGAAGTTCTCTCTGTTTGTTTAAGATAGCAGCTGCCATTTTAGCTTGATCACAGTAACTTCCATGCTGCAGCTTTGGCTGCTGGTAGCAAAGATTACAACAGAGATGGGAGGGGGAGAGAGTGGAAGGGAGGGAGAGAGAGGAGCAAACTGTGCAGACTTGTGCCGCACCCTGAAGCACGTGTACACAAAAGAAAAAAATAAATCCAGTGTTTCTTTTGATAGAAGACTTAGTGCAGCTTTTCTGTGAGTGTCTATGGCTTTATTTACATAGAGAATTCAGATACAGCTTGTTTTTTTGTAACCTTTCCTTCTCCTTTAAGATGCAAGACAAAGGATGCTCACTAAAGGCCCATGATCACCCCACCAAAGGAGTAAATTAATGGTCCAGGTCTCAGAAGCAAAAACAAAACATAAAAACCTTCTCCCTCTAACACACATAGCTCAGCTTTCCCTGAAACATAAACAGCAATATCTTTCAAAACTCTTTCTATGACATACACAGATATCTCTTCTCTCTCTCTCTCAGTACATACACTGCTACATATAATGGCACACATGGACATTTGAAGTGTTTTGTCGGCCCTGACAAGGCACAATCACAGTGTTTCCATGCACTTTGTACAGGGAAAGATTTGTAGCATATTGTCATCTTCTCTAGAGGTGAAAAATCACTGGGCAATAAGCTGCTACAAATCTCTCTATGTGCCATTATGCTAAAAAGTACAGCTTTAAAGGGGAAGGAAAGGCAAAGTCACTTGGGGGTGCCAAAATGTTAAGCACCCCAAGTGACTTTAACCGCTTACCTTGTACCCCGGGCTGGTGCCCCTGTTAGGAGAAAATAGCACCAGCCCGGGGTACCTGGAGCGCAGCGCTTCCTCCTTCCGCCTTCCACTTCCTAAACTGCCGCTGGCCGGGCATGCACAGTAGAGCGAAAAAGCCGACTTAAATGTTTAAGTTCGGCTTTTCACTCTACTGCGCATGCGCGCGCAGCAAAGCCGGAAGGAGGAAGCGCCGGCAACTACCCCGGGCTGGTGCTGTTTTCTCCTGACAGCGGCACCAGCCCGGGGTAAAAGGTAGGCGGTTAAAGTCACTTGGGGGTGCCTAACATTTTGGCACCCCCAAGTGACTTTACCTTTCTTTTTCCTTTAAAGGACATGTAAAGTCTTTTCCACTGGGGGACCCCAGGCCAGTGCTCCTGTTAGGAGAGAACTGCACCAGCCTGTGGAAACAACTGTCAAAGGACTGTGCCATCATCCCTTATGCAAACTCCTACATACAGCGATTATTGTAAAAAACAAGGTTTTGTGTGATACTCAGCGCCTGCATGTAGGGAGACAAGGCAATATCAGCAAAAGCCTTGGATATCAGTCATATTACCATTCAGACAGGATAGAAATTTTTAGCGAGCGACTTTGAAGGAGCCCAAACATCTGTGAAGCGTAAATAGTGAATCAGATAGAGGTAGAATTCTTTTGTTTCTACCTGCATATCTGAGGATTCAGCTCTTAGTGTTAAAGTCCCCATACACGGGCCTATTATAGCTGCCGATATCCCTTGGACCGATTCGGCAGCTTATCGGCCCGTGTAGGGGCAGAACCGAGGGGCCTGGCCGACCGATATCTGGCCTGAAATTGGCCTACATGCCTCCCCGATATCACCCACCGTAGGTGGGGATATTGGGTGAAGATCCGCTCGTTTGGCGACATCGCCAAGCGAGCGGATCTGCCCGTGTATGGCCAGCTTTAGTAGAGAAAATGAACAATCTTATTGGTTGCAGGAAAGATCGTACTCAAGACGTATATGGCCACCTTTATGCTAATGTGCATGTGCAAATGCCAAACGCCAAAGGAATGAATGATCTTAAGGAAAGGAGATGCCTGCACTTAGAGGTTTTTTACATAGGCTGGTGCAGTTTTCGCCTAACAGGAGTGCTGACTCAAGTAAAAATTTAGTGATCTATTTTACCAGGGGTGCCTAACATTTTTGCACCCCCCAGTGAAATAGACTTGACATTTCCTTTAATAAAAAAGCTTTACAGTAATGATGTGTGGGCCAGCCCCACAGGTTGGGCAATATTGGCAGGTTATGGGTGGGTTCAGGCTGACCTCTCACTTCCTCCCTCCCCACCTGCAACCTTACACTGCCCATCTTCCGCACCTGAAGAATCATTTTCACTGCTTCAGATGAAAGTTCTGTTCTTTAAATCTAAAGTGGTGGCCCCTGGGTCTTTGAAAAAAAGATCCTACACTATCTGTCTATAATGTCCTCAAATGTACTTGTAAAGAGTCATCATTGCAAGCACTTTTTCCTCAGAGAAAACAGCCCCAACCATGACAGTCTATATTTATGGTTTAATTGTTCATTCCTTTTACCAGTTAAGTTGCATGTCTTTGCACTCTCTCTGGCTCATTAATATTCCTCTTTTTATTAAGGTGAGTCCTTACCAGGGATAAAGAAAGAGGGGAAATGTATCCCTCAAATTAATTCTCTTTTTTATGTAAGACAGCAATTAATTTGCTTTAGTAGCCACTGAAACACAATACATAGAGTTACATAGTTTTTGATTCACAAAAATCCCCAAATCCCACTCTCATCAACCAATGTACCTCTATCTGATACTAAGCGTCCCACCCCTTCTTGCTTAATTTTTTTGCTATGTACATATTTAAAAAAAATATTACATTTCACTTGTTTATTCTACTCCTTGCTGCAATGCCATTTCCATTCTCTATTTTAGCTTGCCTAATTGTTTTTACATGATTTATTGGCTACACTTAATGCCTTAAATGCACATTATTTTCTTACCAACCTCAACGCTAACCTTTCTAACAAACAATAATGGTTTTACTTTACTTGCTTGCAAGGGGAATACACTGAGAGGTAAATACTTGTTAAGCAGCATTTTAAAGGCATACATGCTATTCCTTAAAAGGAACATATCAAAAATTGAAAACAAACACACAGTTCCCCCATTTGACAAAAAAAATATATTTGAATTTAAAATTCTGTGCATTTTTAATAAAAAAGCTGTTTTTATTGTATGCGCTGATAACTCCCTCTTGCACACTGAACTAACGGTGGCCGACGGTTAAGGGATTTGATAAAATTGCTTTTTATTGGAGGCAAAACAACCCTATTGGGTTTAAATGATATTTAAATAATTTTTTTTAGTAGATTTAAGGTATGAAGATCCAAATAATGGAAAGATCCCTTATCCAGAAAGCACAGGGTCCCAAGCATTCTGGATAACAGGCCCCATACCTGTACATTGAAAAAAGTCTTATTTTTAAATGGGAAAACTGCAAGTTAATTTTTCATGATATGTCCCCTTTAAATTCTTTTTGTAACCTACAACCAACATCTCCTGTTCTATAAAGTTACATGGATATGTTCTCACCCTGAGTGAGAAGCAGAATCTGACACATTGTCAGCCTAATTCTCTGCTTTTGTTGCTCCCAATTTTGTTTTTTTATGAAGGAGTAAATACTTTGCTGGATCTGTGTTCAGTGAGTGTGAAATGTTGTTAAAAGTAAATGGTATTTAACAAAACCTGTGTATGTATGTCCAGTTCTTCATCCAAACTACTAATCCAGATTTGTTTGGGAGCTTCAGGATTTCAATTTCATGTTTTAATTTATGGTCCTGATTTATTTAAGCAGAACAGAGAATTTTACTACTGAAGTAAAGTTGTCCATAAACTGTGCAATACCCTTGTTTGCCAAGGTCGCCAAATGAGCAGATCATCTCTCGATATGCCCATTTACAGTGGGTGATTTCGGGCTAAATCAATCACTTGGTCCTAGGGCCAAGCAATCTAATTAAAACAGTGGGTATATGGGCTGTCAGCCCAAGGACTGCATCAACAAGCCAATGCGCTCCTCGATCAAGATCAATTTTAGGGCAGGTATCGGTCAGTTAGGCCCATTGGTGGTGCCCATTCAGGGGCAGATAAGCTGCCGAATCGGGTAAGGTGCCCATACACATTCAGATTTTAGTCTTGTTCCGACAAACATTAGAATATTGGTAGTACGTTTTAATGCAAGGATCTAAAATTAACATTCAGACTGAGGATGTTCTGAACATGTAGTTGGCAGACATCAGTCATACAAAAGACTTCCATTTTAGATCCCCTCAAGGATATTGTCTAATACACAATACATGTGCAGATTTTATCATTATCTGAACAAAATTTTCTAACCTTTCTGATCAACGAAATGATCGATTACAATGGTACGAAAATTATCGGGGCGATAATTCTGATCCCACACAGGTCGGAACATTTATGTCCAGCTTGAGTATCATGCAATGGACTTGTAGACTGTGAGCCTTACACCTGCAATCCATAAAACTAGGGGAAACGCCTACATCACCTGTCCCTGTAACATAACTGTCTTTTCTTTGTAACATACAAAGCTCATCATTTCTCTATCTGTTTCATGCACAGCTATCATTTCTGTCTCTCTCTTTGTGAGTTGTGACATATACGGCTATCTTTTCTTTCTCTCTCTGTACCAAACACATTTAATTTCTCTCACTCTGTTACACAGCTATCTCTCTCTCTTTGTAACATAAAGCAGTCTTTTCTCTCTCTCTCTCTCTCTCTCTCTCTCTCTCTCTCTCTGTAACATACACAACTGTTTCTTTTCTCTTTGTAATATAAACAGATACACATCTCCTCTTTCTGTAACATACCTGGCTATCTCTCCTCTCTCTGTAAGATACATACAACCTCTCTTCTTCTAGAACATTACACAGAAGCTATATACTGTATATAGATTGACTGCAGAATCGGACAGTTTGTTGACCTGACTAATTTCCTGCTTTTGGGATTCCCAACTTTATATTTCCATGAAGAAAAAGGAAATAAATTACTTTGCTGCATCTGTGTTCAGTGGGTGTGAAATGAAGTAAATGGTATTCAGCAGAACTTATATATTAAAGTCCATTTCTTCTTCAAAATTACTAATCAAGATTTGCTTGGGAGCGTCTGGTATACCTCATTTTGGCAAAACAGAGAATTAAGACTACTATGCCAAGCTAGTGTCATACTAATACATTAACCTTATGTGGCTATTTATTAAATTTAATTTTTAAAAGTGGATTTTGACCAGAATGACCCTTTCTCTGCTATATCCAGCCAAATTAATGGCATAGGATTAACATGAATGTAAACATGCATTAAACCAGTGCATACATTGATAACAGAGTAAACACATTAAGTAAATCACTTCCCCTTTATATGTAACAGTAGCTGTAGCCTCTCTAGCAAAGTACTATGGATACGTAAAGCCATTAATTTTTTCCAATATTTCTTTCCCCTTAAATACTTCCATTCCATCTTAATGAACAACTCCCAGCATCCCCGTGACAGCCATTGGCCATGCACCGACAGCTGGGGGACCCTGGTTTGGCATCCCTCATGTATACACTATAGAAAATTACACAATTGATAAACAATATGATGTACTTTTTACTTTTATCTCCATTTTTCCCAAGGGGGCTGTAATTCCAAAGCCCAAGAAAAAGCCCAATCCAAATACCATTTCTGTTTTTACATTTAAAATATTTAAGCAATTCTAAATAAGAAAAGACCATATTTGCCCATATGTATCCCTGTGGCAGGTGTAATCTAATTTACATGTTAACTTCTCTATACAACATTGTACTGTTAAAAAACAAGACAAAAGCTGAAAGTCCTTTAGGACTGTCAATACTGTTAATACTCCTGTGTGTACGTGAGTGCTTACTTATCTATGGGCTGTTACAGCTGGATAAAAAGGCTAAGTGTCCCTCTGCAACTCTGTTTTGTTTCCTTGCAGCTCACATTCTTCTGGGAAGTAGTGCTGCTGTGTTAACTTAATGGCATCTGCTGGGTTTTTATTTACTTAGAATAATAGAATAAAACAATGAGGCAAGCAGTAGGATATAGACAGTGTAAACCTGTTTTCTTTATAGCTACTTCTGAATGGATGTTTTCTCTGTGGAGATGCATTAAATATCAATAGGGAATCTAATTAGGGAGTTTGTGGTGTATGTCTGCCTGGTGCAGACCGATTTCTTTAACCTTTCCCATACTGGCAGTTGTATCTTCATCTAAATGCCCTGTATGTTATTAGTGGAGGTACAGAGCATGCCAACATCTACAGAGTAAGACAGAAAACTCAATGATTAAAAACAAATCTGCAATGCATCTAAAACCAATAGAATCTCAGAAATGTGTTATAGTGCTTTTAACCCTATATTTTCATTGACTTTTCTAAATGGAATTTTGACAAACCATCCAGTTGCATCTAAAACCCCTGCCCGGTGCTCTGGTGCTTTTGCACCTAACCCCAGAACTAGAGCTTGCTGGCTATAGAGGGAGCTGCAAGGTACTCACCTGCTCTCTTGGTTAAGGGCTGTGTTGTTCACAGAAACTCAACATTCTTCATACAGTTTCCAACAATCTCAGGTATAGAATCTACCAGGATGTGCCTGTCCACTTCACTCTCCAATTAAACAGTAAGCTAAGCTCCGTCCTTACAGTGTTTATAAAGCTCCAGCAGGGGGTGGTGCTGTATGCTGGGTCCAACCCTGCATTCATATCTGACATATCCACAGCAAGCAAGCCCTGTCCCAGATCCAGTGGGTTCCAGATGCGAAGTGCTCTGCTGTGACAGATAATATACTGAAGTGGTGATACATGAAAATCTGCTTCTTTCTGCACAGCTCTCAATGTCTGGGGCATGGCCATTTCTCTGTCTCTATTGCTCCTTTCACTGTTACAGACAGATAATTGTCTCATATTTGCAGCAAGCACGGATATATCTGTCTTTGTGACTGGAAAGCTAAATGCAAGCATTTTCTTTTTTAACAGATGCAGTTAACTGCCCACAGGGCCCTGGTAAGATGCGCAGCTAAATGCCCCTGAACACAGCATATGCACAGTGAGTGCCCCCAGAGTCCCTGTCAAATGCACAGCTAAATGCCACATAACCCCTGTCAGGTACGCTAACTCCTGCAGATCTATGGCTAAATGCCCCACAGCATATGTAAATACCCCTAGAGTTTCTGTAAGATGCACAGAAAAGTGTGTTGCAGATACTGTCAGATGCACAGCTAAATGCCCCATTTTCAGCATGCAGTGAGTGCAGACAGAATTCATTTCTGATGTAAACTAAATGCCCCAGAATATAACATATGTACTGTAAGTGCCCCTAGAGTTCCTGCCTGATGCACAGCTACATGCCCCACAGCACAGCATATGCAGAGATAGCACCCCACAGTTCCTATCACATGCCCAACTAAAAGTGCCCATAAACCCTTTTAGATTAATAGCTAAATGCCCCTAAATGCAGATTACTGTACTCCACTGGAAAAGGATACAACATCCAAAACATCTTTAACAAGAAAACAAAATTTTGTTACAATTTATTCATGCAGTTAAACTAAACATTGGGCACAAGCATATACCCAGGATTAGGCATTTTCCTTGTTTTTTCTAAAGTCCTGCTGACTACCATGCTGTTGAAGGTAGTTTCCTGGCCTTTGCAACTACAAAATAGAAAAGGAATAATAATAAAAAAGGATAGAATTCCCAGCAATACTTAGTGGGGATAAATGCAGGCCTGATTGCTTCTGTCCTACCTACAACAGTCTGTGAGGACACCGCTATAATGAAAACTTAGTCCCCTTCACTAAAATAGCCACATTATCTATGTACTAACCCATATAGCTGATCAACTGCTATAAAACTTATTTCCCTGAAATCGCAGAAGTTTCCTCTCAAGGCAACTTTAGCGATTTTAGGGAAATTGCGCCGCTGCGTATGCCATCCCACCGGCGATTTACATTTTCGCCGGTGGGATGGAATTTTGGGGAGATTAGTCGCTCGCGAACAGGGAAATTTGTCGCAGGCGACTAATCTCCCCATGTGCCAGAGCCCTAAAGGACATGTAAAGCCTACATTTGCCTATAATGTATATCAGCTGGGCACGTCTTCCCCACCCAAATGCTATCATGTGTACTGCATATATCCCCTCCGTTTGCCAGCACCATCACATTTTCCTAAACCAAATAGCAGCTTTTACCCGGTGGCCATTTTTCCTTTGATACATAATTGGATACATTTAAATCTGCAAACAGCATACACATACAGACCCTTATTCAGCATACATTTTATCAAGAATACAGGTTCACACAGGCACAACTGTCTCTGATAAAAGTTCTGCTTTGTTTGAGCACTGTAATGGTAAAGCTGAGTTTAGGAGAAAAAAATTGAAGCAGACAGCTAGAGCTGAGTTTCTATGGGAACCAGCAATGCCATCTCTTTACTGGCTGCTAGACTGGAGGGTGTGTTTAGTAATCTGAGCTTAGAACAACTGAGCATGCCCACAAGCCAACAGCCAAAGCAAATTCCTGAGGGAGGGGGCTGAGTGGGTTACAGGAGGAGAAGCAAATCCAAGTGATTAAGGCAGTGGTTCTCAACCTTCGTAATGCCATAACCCTTTAATACAGTTCCTCATTTTGTGGTGACCCCCAACCATAAAATTAGTCCTAAGACCATCGGAAATATATGTTTTCCGATGGTCTTAGGCGACCCCTGTGAAAGGGTCGTTCGACCCCCAAAGGGGTCCTGACCCACAGGTTGTGAAACGCTGGATTAAGGGGATGCTGCAGCCTTACTAGTAACCTCTGGACAACCAGAGAGGCAGGTATTAAGATTTCAAAGAGGCTGTTCACTGATTAAATTTTTGTGTGTGGGGTTTACATGTCCTTTAACTTCGAGCATCTTCCTGAAGACAGTGTCTGATTGTAATAAAAGCAGATCCCTTTAGTAGTGTCTATAACTCTATGTTATAGTGTTATTTAGTTTGTTTCACTTCAAAGTTCATAAATCACATCCGCTAAATCCATATTCTCTGTGTTGAACCAAAATGTATAGAGGCCAAATTAGAAATAAGGAGGTTAGTCTTCAGAGTAATCCACATATGGTTGCAAGCTGTATTCAGATTATTGATACCATAAAGGTAATACTGTCAGGAGTTTATAGCACTACAAACCTTTAAAACAGCTTTAGTCATAGATTGTACAAGTGTATTGACTTTTATTGGAGCAAGCCATTTTACAGAAGTTTGAAAACAAGAGCGTTGCAAATTAATTTTCTAAGATTTTGTTATTACTTACTAAATGGCACCAGAAGAGAATATATAGAGGGCTGTTTAAACCAAAATGATGCTTAACCCTTATGATGCCTAAGGGAGCTAAATGCCCATTGTTTCTGTATGCATGTACAGATAATATAAAAACCATAGGGGATGATTCACTAGTCCGTGATATATTTTGCCACTTGCTATATTAGAGCACGATTTAACGCACATAACCATTACGTTCATAAAACTACTTTTCTGAAAATTACCATTTCCCTGAAAACTGGAGGCTGCATCACTCTGGGGCCAACACATACTTGAAAAATTCCCACTGCAAAGTTCTTATTGTGTTGCCAAAAGCTCACGAACCACAATTTTCTTTAAGTGCCGCCTGCCCCAAGTAGGTGTTAATCTTCGCACAGACTAATGCAATATTTAGTGCGTCTAACGCTTCATATGTGTTTGTGAATCATGCGTTAGTATTATTTCTACACGCGAATTAACGCATGCGTTAATATTAACGCATTGCATTAGCGCGTGATTTAACGCATGTGAAATTACTTTGACAAATCGATCCTTATTTATCGCATCAATTTGAACGCAAAAAACCATGCGATAACGCTTATCGACCTTTGTGAATCAACCCCATAGTCTCATAGAAAGGTTTGATTCCCCTGTGAAACTCCTACTTATGAATGTATTATAACAACAAGCACTATGGTCTGTGTTGTAATACTGTCATGGCTGCTATAGGTTCTATGCATTACACTAGAACACTGCTGGCCACAGTTTTTATGTACTGCTGTAATATACAACATGGCTGCAAGCTCGATAATACCAATAAAAATGGAATACATTTATTACAATTTTACACTGAGTAGTAATCTTACTAATTCTTTATGCAAGAAAGCATTAACAGAGACATTCACACCATCATCATTATTATTGTTTATTTATATAGTGCCAACATATTATGCAGTACTTCACTGAAAGGAAACATTATTAAACATCATTTATATCAGCCACTTACCCTATCACAGCTTACAATCTATGGTCTCTATTAAAACACACAATATGGCTGGTTTTATCAAGCACCAATTAATGCAATGCCCTGTAAAATACATTTTGGCTTAATTTTCTCTAGCAATTAAGTGGTATGTAGTGTAATTAACAATTGTTTCTGGGTGGCTGAAATTCTTGAATGAAAAGAAAATACTTAACAAAGAGCTTCGTGGCTTGAAACATGTTGTGCTATGGAAAATAAAAACACTTGTTTGAGCAAATTATCCTGCTTTATAGCCCTATTCTTGTTTCCTTTACTGGCATATGTAGTGTAATTGTAGTCAGGTCACAAAGAGCAAGATAGTCACCATGTGTACAGAAGGATTCATGCTCAGGCATAATAAGTGACACTACATCAGGGCATCATCAGTCGATCTCAATTGAAAATCTTTTCAGCCTATATCTGGCCCATTTAAAAATGTATTTAATCTCACGTTTATCTAGAGTTTTTTATGTAGGGATGGCCATAAATCACACCACTATATTGACAAGTTTTATTATCTGTTTCATATTGTTTTTGTGCTACATTTATCTAATACAGTTACAATACAACTGAGTCAGCACACAATTTTGCCAGAGAGCAGTCTATTTCCAACCAATCAAAACCATTTGTTAAAGGGATTCTGTCATCATTTTTATGGTATACTTTTTATTTCTAAATTGCACTGTTTACATAGCAAATAATTCACTCTGCCATTTAAAATTGTATTCTTGAGTCAACAAATATATTTTTTTTAGTTGTAATATTGGTGTGTAGGAAGGAGCCAGTGCTACAATTAGAACTGCTTTCAGGTAACCTATTGTTTCTCCTACTCCCATGTAACTGGAGGAGTCCCAAGCGAGACTTGGATTTCTTACTACTGAGTGCTATTCTGATATCTGCTGGGAGCTGCTATCTTGTTACCTTCCCATTGTTTTGCTGACCGGCTGTTGGGGGGGGGGTGATAAAAAAAAAAATAAAGAAATAAAGACCTTAGCTAGCTTTTAAAAATTTCAATCCAGGATTTTAGTAGCTCTATTAACTGATGTGCTTCTCATTGGAGGATGCTCCTTTAAAGTGAGTCTGTGATTAAATACCTTTCTAAGAGCCTTAAAAAGAGTTTTACATTAGTAACAATAAGTAAAGGGGACTGAAGGACAAACACAGATTCACTGCTGTATTGTAACCCACACAACATGTTTCGGGCATGTAGTGTGGGTTGAAATAAAGTTGCACTACAGCAGCAGTAAATCTGAGTTTGTCCTTCAGTCCCTTTTACTTATTGTTACTGGTTGGATTACGTGGTGCCAAAGATGGAGCAGCAGTGGGACCAGCAGGTCAGCAGCAGATCAAAGCAGTTTCAGTGGAGGAATTCTGGAGGGAAAAGTGGCAGTGGAGAGAAGTGACTCAAGCTCCATATAAATTACAGAAAGAACTAGAAAGGGAAGTAAAAACCACTGTGCAAAGTTTGGGGACTCTGGTTTTAATAGTGTCTGAATTGCAGCAATTTAAATTTAAACCAATAAAAATCAATAGGTAAATTGTGATTGGTGGTTGGTGGGTGTGCCCACTTTTTCTAACCTTGAGTCGAAGTCACCCAGTGACAAACAGTGGGCACTTTGGCATAAATAGTGTGAGAAAGGCAGCATTTTAAATTTAAACCAATAAAATTGGATGAAATCTGATTGGCTGTTAGTGGCCCAACCCACTTTTCCTATTTTTAAACTGCAGTCCCCCAGTGACCAACTTTGCAAAGATTGGGGACTCAGGCATGATAGCATTTAACACTTCACCATTGAAAGTAAATAGGTGAAATGTGATTGGCTGTTGGTGGCTCCACCCACTTTTTTTATAACTTTGAATGGCAAATACCCAGTGACTAACTAAATTTAACAACCCTGGAATTAATACTTAAATAATGGCATCAGTTTAAATATAAACCAATTAAATCTAATGGGTGGAAATGGATTGGCTGTTGGTGGCACCGCCCACTTGTTCTAACCCTAAATACGTAGTCAGCCAGTGACTGACTGTGCAAAGTTTGGAAACCCTGACATAAATAGTGTGAGAAAGGCAGCATTTTAAATGTAAACCAAAAAAATTCAATAGGTGAAGTCTGATTGGTTGTTGGTGGCTTCACCTACTTTTCAAAACCTAAAAATGCTGTCCCCTAGTGACCCTGGTGTTAATACTGTGAGAATGGCAGCAGGTTGAATTTCCCCATTGAAAATCAGTAGTTATAATCTGATTGGCTGTTGGTGGCTCCACTCACTTCTTCTAACGCTGAACCGCAGTTACCTGGTGATTAGCTCTGCAAAGTTTGGGGACCTTAGTATTAATATTTAAAGAATGGCAGCAGTTTAAATTTAAACATATGAAGTTTATAGGTGAAATCTGATTGGCTGTTGTTGGCCCTGCCCACTTTTCTAAACTTGGAACATAGTCACCCAGTGACAAACTGTGCAAAGTTTGGGGACCCTGACATTAAACATGAGAGAATGGCAGCAGTTAAAATTTCCCCACTGAAAACAATGAAAGAAATGTGATTGGCTTTTAGCGGCCCCACCCACTTTTTCTAACCTTCAGTACGTAGTCACCCAGTGACTGACTGTGCAAAGTTCGGAAACCCTGGCATCAAACCAATAAAAATCATTAGGTGAAATTTGATTGGCTGTTGGTGGCTCCACCCACTTTTTCTAACCTTGAACCACAGTTACCTGGTGCCTAACCCTGCAAAGTTTGGGGACCTTAGTATTTATATTTAAAGAATAGCAGCAGTTTAAATTTAGATGTATGAAGTCTATAGGTGAAATCTGATTGGCTGTTGTTGACCCCGCCCACTTTTCTAAACTTGGAACATAGTCACCCAGTGACAAACTGTGCAAAGTTTGGGGACCCTGACATTAAACATGTGTGAATGGCAGCAGTTAAAATTTCCCCACTGAAAACAATGAAAGAAATGTGATTGGCTTTTGGTGGCCCCACCCACTTTTTCTAACCTTGAGCACAAAGTCACCCAGTGTCTGACTGTGCAAAGTTTGGGAACCCTGGCATCAGACCAATAAATATCACAATCAAAATATATATAGATATATAAAAATCAATAGGTGAAATCTGATTGGCTGTTGGTGGCTCCGCCCACTTTTCAAAACTAAAACTGCAGTCCCCTAGTGACCAAATGTGAAAAGTTTGGGGACCCTGGAGTTAATACTGTGAGAATGGCACATAGTCATGACCCCATGACTATTTGATTCGAGTTTGGGGAGTGTAGCCTCAAAGCTGTAAGATTGGCAGCAGTTTCAATATCCCCATTAAAGTCAATGGGTGATATTTGATTGGCTGTTGTTGGCCCCTCCCACTTTGGGTCATCCAACAAAAGTCGCTGTTTCATTGGGGGTGACCCCATGATGATGTTATTCAAGTTTGGGGGGTGTAGCTTCAAAGCTGTAAGAGTGGCAGCAGTTTGAAAATCTTCCCTGTCAAAGTCAATGGGAAAATTGGGGGGTTCTGAGCGGCGCCACAAAAAGACGGGGGGCAGGATCACTTAGAAAAGCACAAGCAACCTGCTCCGCTATAGGGCGAAGAAATGTGGAGAGTTTGGTGTTGTACCCCTAAAACTGTAGGAGGAGTAGCGTTTAGAAAATGGGGGGCGCTAAGAATAATAATAAGAAAAAGCGGAAGAATCAGCTGAAGTCGAAGAACAGTTACAATTTGCCTTCTGTGTTTGTATAAGGGTATCAGTCTGGTGTAATCTGTAAATGAGCAGTAATGGCCAGTAGGATTGATTCCATTAACGTTTGAATGTGCATGAATCCTTTGATAAATTCTCCCTTTAATGTCTACTGCACCTCATTCTTCAGTCCATTTTTAGATCTGAATATATTCTTATTATCCCTTCTTTTATACAGCATATCCCACAGCACTTTACAGAAATTATACTTCATTCACATTAGTGTACATGTATAAAAAATATATTTTCATAAAGAAAGTCTCTCTCACCCCCTTTACCCTCCCCTTCTATCCTTTTAGTTGTGATATGAGAATTAAATTATTAAAAAAAAAAGCATTTCATGTTTTAAAAGCAAACATGCTGGGCTGACCGTGCTTTACATAACTGAAATCTTTACATTTTCTTACCATGGAGAACTGGAGGCAGAATTCACGCAGATACACAAAGGTTATTTATTATATTGCTATGGAGACCAATTTTTTCTGTTATGTTGCGTCCACTGAAAAATACTGGTTATTTAAAGATTATCTCCCTGATACCACAGTGAAATATATTCCCAGCCCACCATGGATCATTGGCCTTTGTTGGGTATTTTGGAGAAACAGAGGTAATATAACAAAAGACACGAAGTTCTACTTCATAGCAACCTGGGAGATACTTGAAGCAAACTAGTGACCAGTAAATGCGATTAGACCTGCAGCAAACTTGGAAACTCTTCTCTTGCATTTTCTTAAGAGGAACCAATTATTTAAAGAAACAGGTGGAATCAGCCAACAGAATGAAATATTTGGATATTCTCAACCATAATTAAGATGTTTACCAATACAAGGAAAACCGAATCTATAGTTCTAATAAAACAATAAAAATAAAAGTTTTCAATTCTAAAAAAGAATAAGGTATCGCTACTCCCATGGAACCAATGCCCTTAAGACTGGTGTTCTTTTTCCATAATGGAAACCCAGGTGATAGCCTTCTATATTTCTATTCTCACACCTTGAGTTGTTTGCAGTAAAAAAAAATGACTACCAAACAACTGCTACAACAGTGTAGTCATAACAAAACTTCCCTTTAAGCTACATCTTGCCTTGTGCTTTTACTTGAATGTTGCATTTGCCCCTTCTAGTGTCTATCTGACTCCAATCTGAACTACTCTTTTGTTATTAATCCACAAACACCCTATGTATCTCTAATATACCTCCTTCCCCCTCATGACCTTTCTGCTGGCCAGAATGGACGCCAACAGTGCCTACTCGATGAGGAACAATATGTTGCTTGGCATTTTAATCAGCGACTGAGCTTCAAACTAATGCATAGCGTGACACATTATAGCAAGCATCATGGCAAATACAGTTACTAGCAGTAATTTAAAAATAAACCGTCTACTACTGGCTCTCTAAGGCTATTTCTAAAGGAACAGGGTAATATAAGGAGTAAGGTCATGCATTCTGACAGGTGAAACGGAAGGCATAGCCAGGCATGCAATACTGTCATTGAGACCAGGCCCCTGCAAAGCCCCCATCTAAAGTATGGGAGCAATATAAAAAGTATCAATATCCAATCTGCTGTTCTCCAGCTTCTTTTGAATTACATCTTCTGTAATGCGTAAAGCCAGAATATTGATCAAAAGACTGCTGGACCCTTGCCTTAAATACTACCCAAGGGCCAAGGGATCCCCTGCAGTGTGCAAAGTGCAAATTCAGACACAATCACCATATTTTATGCCCAAAATGCAGTGATTTTTCATAATAATTCCAGCATCATTGTGTCTGCGAGGGGGAGAAGCTATGCATCAAATTTGCATGTCTGTTTCAACATGAATCAGACACAATTGTGCTGGAAAGTCCAGGTGGTGCTCAGCATCAAAGTGATATGTGTCCAATTCGTTAGGTGCAAGTGTACTGTGTCAATTGATGTAGGCAGAGGTGGTGGCAGCTAGTGATGAGCTAATCTGACTCGTTTTGCTTTGATGAAAAATTTGCAAACCCTTGAAAAGATTCATGAAACGGAAAAATTGATGCATGGCAAAGAAGAGCATAATTTTTTTTGCAAATTTCACAAAAAAATCCACCAATGGCGAAATGCATAAATTCACCACAAATTCATGTCTGCCAAAATACTTTGCTCACCACTAGTGGCAGCTACAGGGTTCACCTATACTGAGTGCAACTATAAAGTAGTACAAGAAGAGACTTTGGACACAAGTGCCTTAAACAGAACTGTTAATTAGACTACAGCAAGCTCTCCCCAACTGTAACTGCACCTGCAGTAAGTAAATGACCACTTACTAGAAGTTTTCTATATCCACATCACAATGTATCACGCCACAATGATGTCTTTATAAATGAAACCAGCAATGAAGGCAACCTGTATTTATCACGTTTGAACTGTGCATTGTTCAAGATCAAAGCAACTGGCAGACACCTTTGAACTGAAGGGTACAGAAGGGTACATAGGCACAGGACTAAGGAGAAAGGCTCATCCTATAAAAAAATATGCTTAATTTTAATTTGCTTCCCTTTGCTTTGATTCAAAGTGTTATTACTAGAGGCTAAGTGTGTGTGTGCTGGGGGTCTAATTAATCATTTTTGTTTATTTTATATATTGGAGGCAGGGTTTAGTAAAGTAAAACAGTATAGGGTGGCATAAATTGTAAAGCAGGCCCTATTGCTAGGCATGTATACTGGCTACTGGTTAGTATATGGTTCAATAATAACTGATAGTAGTTGGTGAGGCATTATTCCAATTCTTCCAACAGTAAAACAGAGTAAAACATAAACGGAATCCACCCCACCTTGTTTTGCGTTAGGGACAGAGAGATTGCTAAATGTGAATGTTATTATGCATTAGGCTCTCCCATGGATATGTTATTTATGACTTTTCCCCAATAAAATCCTCAAATAAATCCCAAAAGGAATGACTGTTTAATAGGGCATGGGATTATAGGTTCTCTGTTATGACTGTGTGTGTTGTATCTTTTTTCCATCTGTGCAGTGTGAGTCTGATGGAATTCAATCCAATAATAAAACCATCTCTCAGACTTCCACTATCAGCAATCCCCTGATGCCTTGAACTACAAGCTCTTATTAGCAGGGCCCCATATGACAGGCATTCCCATGACTCCCTAGAGTGAACGCTCTTATTAAGAGGTCTATTTCCTATCACCTGTTTTATTCTGTGATGTGAGTCCTGGCAAAAGAAGGGAATATTATTCAGTGCCATACATATAATGATGGTCTGTTTTCATAAAGAGTGGTACATACACCCCCTTTCCTAAAGCAAACACACAAACAAAGAGAGCAAACCATAGCCAGATTGTTTTATTGTATCTGTTACATACAGTATATACATATTATTTACTTACCCCAATTTTTAATCCCATCATATACTATAGTTATCCATATGCAAATTTCAGAAAAACTCCTACATTTCTTAAAGTGCATTGTGCTGAATTTGTCTTGGAATAGTTAAAGAATCAACCACAAAAATATTTTTTTTCCTAATAAAAGAAAACATAATTCTAAGCAACTTTCCAGTATCAATTTATTAAAAAATTATTAGTGTTTTAAAAGTTATGTGTATATGTAATTACTATAGAAAGCAGCATTTGCTGAACTCCTGGTTGTTACTTTTTAAACAATGTTGCAAGTGCCAGGCTCCTCCAGCAATACAGTATGTCAGTCTGCTGCCTTGTGTTACATTGTTTCTTATGCCAGAGCCCCCAGGGCAGAGAATAGAAAGAACAGGCAGACACTGCTTTTAATAGCAGTTATATGTACAAATAACTCAAAAACCACTATAAATATGTAATCAATGTATATTGCAAAGTTGCTTAGAATTAAGTCTTCTTTTATTAGGCAAAAAAAAAAAATATATATTTTTGGGGTTGACATGTCCTTAATCACTTAGATTTCCTTCTCCTCCTGTAACCCACTCGGCCCCCTCCCTCAGGAATTTGCTTTGGCTGTTGGCTTGTGGGCATGCTCAGTTGTTCTAAGTTCAGATTACTAAACACGCCCCCAGTCTAGCAGCCAGTGAAGAGATGGCATTGCTGGTTCCCATAGAAACTCAGCTCTAGCTGTCTGCTTCAATTTTTTTCTCCTGAGCTCAGCTTTACCATCACAGTGCTCAAACAAAGCAGAACTTTTATCAGAGACAGTTGTGCCTGTGTGAGTCTGTATTCTTGATGAAATGTATGCTGAATAAGGGTCTGTGTATGTGTATGCTGTTTGCAGATTTAAATGTAACTGATTATGTATCAGAGGGAAAATGGCCACCGAGTGAAAGCTGCTATTTGCTTTAGGAAAATGTGATGGTGCTGGCAAACGGAGGGGATATATACAGTACAAATGATGCCATTTGGGTGGGGGGGACTTGCCCAACTGATATACACTGTAGGCAAATGTAGGCTTTACATGTCCTTTAATGTTATTTATGAAAGCATAAAAGATTTTTATGTGTTATATCAGTAAAGTTTTCTTGTAGATTTATTGTTGGCACCACTGTAAATTAATAGTTAACAAATAATGATAGCAAATATATCAATGCATTATTTAATTACATTTATTTAATATACATTTTTACAATGTATCTGAATCATTATCAATTGGTATGATATGCCCCAGCACAAGTACAGTGATAAAATATCAAGTATTTAATTTGAATTATGATATCTCATTTTTATACTGCTTAAGGACAAGGAATCCCCCTGCCCCCAGTGCTACTTTAGCCAATGATCTGCCACATAGCCCCCTAACAAACTCTTGGAAATGCTCAAAAATGCTATTCTCCAGCCTTTAAAGTTATTCTTTATGAGCACTTTGCAATATTTTTGCATTATATATGTAAGCAAGTTCCTTTCTGCACATGTGCACCTATACCCTATCCCCTGCCCAGTGACCCTGTATCATAGGTGGCACAACCTAAAGCAAGAACAGTAGAATTAGTAATTATTAAAGCATGTGTCCAAGCAAACATGGTATAGGTATCAGACCCCTTATCCGGAAACCCATTATTCAGAAAGCTCCGAATTACGGAAAGCCTGTCTCCCATAGACTCCATTATAATCAAATAATTAGGATTTTGAAATAATTTTTTGAGAGAATTTCCTTTTTCTCTGTAATGATAAAACTGTACCTTGTATTTGATCCCAACTAAGATATAATTAATCCTTATTGGATGCAAAACAATCCTATTGGATTTAATTAATGTTTTATTGATTTTTTAGTAGACTTAAGGTATGAAGATCCAAATTACGGAAAGACCCCTTATCCGGAATACCATTGGTCCCGAGAATTCTGGATAACGGGTCCTATACCTGTACTAAAGTAGAACAGTCATAGCATCACCACTTCATGGTGTGCAATTCTCTTGTAGCCAGTATTACTTCCTGCTGGGAAATAGATACAATAGGCATAATGATAACATTCCTAGATGGCAAAATGTATACAGGTATGGGATCCCTTATCCGGAAACCTATTATCCAGAAAGCTACAAATTACGGAAAGCCTGTCTCCCATAGACTCCATTTTAATCAAATAATTCAGAATTTTAAAACTGATTTCCTTTTTCTCTGTAGTAATAAAACAGTGCATGTAATTGATCCCAACTAAGATATAAATAATCCTTATTGGGTGCAAAACACTCCTAATTAATGGTTTATTGATTTTTTTGGTACACTTAAGATATGGAGATCCAAATTACGGAAAGACCCCTTATCTGGAATACCCTTGGTCCCGAGCATTCTGGAAAACGGGTCCTATACCTTTACTTGGTACCATATTCAGACAGCATTAGGTTTGGATGAACTATAACACACTCCTATAGCTATGAAATTGTATATGGTCTCTAAATGGACTGAATGCACCCACAGGGGTGTTGAACATACCTACACCAAAGAAATGGGGAGTGTTATGACTTCCATTCTATTTTATTGCTCTATTATGAATGGGAGTAAGTACAACCTATTAGCGTATAAGTGCGTTTGGTGCTCCCCACACAATTTGTTCTCAAGCAAACATGGCTCTATTGGCCAATGATGATTCTGGTGCCAGGCATTAGGGTTCAGTCATGATGCCAGTGATGGCCATATTCTATCTTACAGTGGCTTATTCGCATTTGCCAGATATAAGTCAGAACTCAGGCACAAAATTATGTGGTTAAATACTGATGATTGGGAATGCATGTACACAGAAAGTGATTGGTGAGAATACAAACTTTTTTTATTATCCAGGTGAACATAATTTACCAAATATGAATGGGACCATTTTGAAAATCCTTGTTGGACAAGGAGCTCATTAGTGTGTTGATGCGGTCCTTGTCCGATGGGGCTCCATAGGCCCCACTGGACAATTCTGATTGTTGGCCCTGCAGCACTGCATTCAGAGTGAAAATACAAATCTTTAGAGTTGTGCTTTTGGGCACAAATATTTGTACCCATGTTTTGCACTATGCACCTTGCTGAAGGTTTTGTAAATGAGGCCTAAAGTATGTCACGTAAATATGCATCATAGAACTAAAAGCCACAATTGTATCCATATAGTTGTAATTCTGCCAGCTGCTGTCTAAAGGGGAGGTGCAATCCACTGCTAATAACAAAATTCACCAATTTGTTTTTAAACCTTCAAGAGATATGCATATAACACAGACCTTAATTATTCCCTAAGGCAGGAAGTTATAATTAAACCTCCCTGAGATATAGAAAAATATTAATTTAACACAGTTCTTTTATGCCACTAATGGCAAGTACTTATTATTTGACCTTCCCATGCACTATATTATCTACTGTCAGAATTTCAAGAGGTTCAGATTATTTCTCAGCTATTATATAAAGAGCAGAATTGTAACTTAAAATAAAACCATAATTTAGCCCAATCAGTCACTGTTTGTCATGTCAGCCAAGCAAAACTTTCTTAAATGACATCCATATATTTTGAGAGCCAGCAACCCCCAATGCCAGTACCACTTACCCTCTCAATAAATGTGTGGCATGCCTGAGCAATGTATTGCCCCAGGATGCAGAGAATTTGATGGGCTTGTACACTGGTATCTAGCTACATGGGGTGGCCCACTGCACATGCATTTCTCTTTGAATCCATAGGAGAAGGATAGTTATGCATCACAGATGGTAGGTAGAGATGGCATTAAAATATGCATAATGGCCACTGAAAAATTAAAACTCCCATTATTATATCTGGGTTTTATTTAAAAAAGAAATTGTCTGTTCCCAGTCTATAGGGGTCAAGTGCACTGTGTAAAGTGCAATGTTGGATGCTATTGCTCTACTTTTTACCCACTATGCAGTGTTTCTTTCCCAGTAATTCCAGTGTATTTGTGAGAGGGAGTAATGCATTTGCAGCTGATGCAATAATCACTCTTATATGTGTGTTTTGACACAATTTGGATGCAGTTGTGCTAAAAAGGTTTAGAATGCTATCGCTTTCAGCATTCAGTGGCAAAAAGACATTAGTGCATGATTGTCTAGGCACACTTGCATGTTGTCTGTTGACTTAGATCACTGTGGGAAATCTGGAGCTACTGCCACCTTTTTTAAAGGTTTAAACTGCCCTTGAATGGCCATCTTAAGACTGGAGGGATACTGTTATGTATGCCTGGTTTGGAAGGTCTTTCATTAGTCAATTATTTCTAATACCCTATGCAGTAAAGCATAAAATGAAAACACTGTAACTGTTGATCTTTCCCAGACTATCCACTTTAAGGGGGGGGCTCTGAATTCTTCCAGGAAAATCCAATTGCACTCATTTTCTTTTATTCCGTCTCCAGCTTTTGTCTGTCCATGGGTGTCTGGATGATTCCTAGCAGCTGCAGCATTAGGCAGGTGTAATTGCCTAAATACACAAGGAGCTGTTAGCACACCAGGTGTGACACACTTCAGGACATGACTCAGGACACTCGCCCCACACATGTCACTGAACTACAGAACCCACACAATATTTACTCAGCTACTGTTCCTGTCGTCCATAAAACGCAATATATTAGTAAAATACATTCTTCACTAAACATGGTGGCAGCTGCGTGCTTTGCCTGGGAGGGCATTTATACACAAGATTATGACTACCTAAAAAAAGGGCAATTTCTCAAAGGGTGCACACTCCAAACACAAGTGGAGGGCCTGGATCAATTTTGTTCAGGGGTGAGCAAATGCTTATTAAGAAAGACTGTTTTAAATTTGGTTTAATTCACTGAGTGGCTAAGAGCAGACTTTGAGTAATTGTATCTGAAAAAGGGAATGAGTCTAATAACATATCTATGACTCTAGGGCACACAGCAGGGTCAACCTGGGCTGGCAGGGGAAAACCCTGGTGGGCTCCGGCCCCTGTTGGCCCTCCTGACCCAGATCTGCTCCCTGCCTGAAACCCTGCCCCGATCGTGGCTGCAAAGAAGAAAACAAGGTATGCATAGGGGGGGTTGCATGTTGGGTGGACCTCATGACTGAATCCACACAGGTGAACATGTAAAACAGGAATGTTTTGCTGGGGAACTTACACAACGGAAAATTTTGGGCATGCAGACAGATCTTTGGATTCCAGGATGAGAGGGGTCCTTTGGGGGGGAAATAATGGATAAAAGAACAAATATTACATTGTATTCCAGTTGTTAGCTAAATTCAACATATGGCCCTCCAGCTGTTTTTGAGCTGCAACAAAAACAGCTATAGACTGCAGGTTCCACATCCAATGCAACTTCCATCAAATTTGGGGCCCCAGCCTTCCTGAATTGCAGGGGGTCTTTCATCTCTAATTTCAGCCTGCAACTTTTTTCATATGTAGTGGACCAATTATTTGATAATTATAATACAATGGAAATGATACACAAATACAAAGAGTTTATGGAACCCTTGTGCTTCCATTTGGTAACAAAATCTATATTTTTGTTGTGCTTGACAATAGTGTAACTAACTTTTATTATTTTACATTTTTCACATAATCTAGGCTTCCTGCTTTCTTGCACTGTCTCTGGCCTTTTCTCCCCACCACCCAGGTTAGATATCCCTGAATGAAACTCTTTCCCTATTCAGTTTCAAAAATGCTCTAAGATCATTACAAAGAGTAATGCGCAGCACTTTCTGTTAGAAGGGTGACAGGAGTAAAGTGATATGGATCAAGGTACCTTATGCCTGCTGGGGATATTATAAAGGGGCTGAGCCCCGCCAGAGACTTGCTATCAGCCGCCTGTCAGGGAGAAGTAATTACCCAGTCCAAACAAAGTCGCTCACCATTGTCTGACAGGAGTTTCCGAGACCAGAGTGTTGATTTCAGGTAGATGACATTAAATGTACAGTATTTATCTCTGCCGTGAAATTGGCACCATTCACTTTGAAAGTATGTCTTAAAAACGTCCATCAATGAACAATGAATAGGTCAGACAGTGCTGTTATATTCTTACAACAAAGCATGCTTATGGCAATATTCTAATATTAGTGCTAGAGATTTTGCTTGTGCTTATAAGAGCATAGCTAGGCTTGTATGTGTGTATTACGATATTACAAAAGAGTCATAAATGGGTGTTTACTGACACCATCCATTTTTGTTTATGGAATTCAGGTATATACATTTGCAAACTAAACACCACCAGTTGAGTGCTCCTCATTCTCCTGCACAGCAGCCATGTATTTTGATTATACTGTACTTTCACCTTCACCTTATTTTACTTATTCTTTCACCTTTCATTTATATTCACCTACTGCAGTGGGCAACAGTGTTGAACAAGTGGTTCAAGGGGTATTAGCCACAGACCTGGTGTTCTGTGAGAGTAGTCAATCTTTGATGTAACTACTAATAAACCGTGACAACTCCCTGTCCCTGCCCCCAAGAGACAAATCAATGTTGCTGGGGGAATGCTGCCTGCAGCTTTCACTAGTGATTTTCTCTGGTTATATTCTTGTATGGCTGGAGACAATATGTACCCTGCCAAACAACTTCTCAGAATGCACACTGCAGCCACACAGTCATAAACCCAGTGCTGAGATATCCCTTTCTTCAAACTGCATGAGTTTTACTTACAGGCTAGTAAATCCACATATACATATGCTAACACCTATGCATACATCAGTCACTTAGCAAACAGACATCTCTCTCTACCTGTATAAACAGGCCTAGTCTTGAGATAGCTTTACATGGAATGTATCACATTCTAAAGATAATATGCATGTATGAGCAAAATACCTAAAAGATGGAAAGCTCATTTAACCCAATTATTTTAAAAGGGCTGGCAGAGAAGACTAATAGCCCTAAAGTCACAAATGAGAAATTTTAGGCGACACCTAATCTTTTCAAACAGAATATTATGGCCAGTGCTTCCAAGGGCTGAAGGGGATTACTTTAGAACCCCTTACTTGATGAGAGCTTGGCACAAGTCCAGCCACAAGTTATGATATTTTATTGTGCTTAATCTAGTTACAAACGATTGGATAAGGAGTCTCACATTTCTTTGCCAGTATGCAAGTTACAGCAGTCATTAATTCTCTTTAGCTCAGCTCATCCTGAGCTAAACTCTGTGTAGTGTTCACTGGTTATTATTGAAAGGTAGTGATCTGCTTAGATTCTTCCAGCGTAGAGGCCCCTGTCAACAGCTTATTTCATAAGGATTTCAGTTCTTGGAAGTCAGATTTAGAATTTTCCCGGAGTGGGTGGGGTTAGAACACAAGTTACATAGTACATGGAAGTGTACTGGAACTAAAGTGGGAGATTAGAACAAACACATGAAGACAAATGGTTATCTTTAAGTGGCTGTTTAAATAGATAACGACTAAAGTGTTTTAGAGGGAATGTGGCTAAACAATATATTACACAGAGATAATAGGGCTCATTTATTTACAAAGGTGCTAAATCGTCTCAGCACAGTTACTTACCAATCAGATTATTGATCTCATTTTCTAATGAGGTAATTACTGATTAGTTGTTGTTGTTATCTGCCTCTAGATAAGTAAATAGCCTTTATACAGGTGTTGTCAGCGCCAGATTTGTGTTCCGTGCACCCCTAGGCTGCCCCCCCCCTCTGAGCACGCATGCGCAACAAAACAAAACATGCCGCCCCTAAACTTCTGCCACCCTAGGCCCGGGCCTTTGTGGCCTCTCCACAAATCCGAGCCTGGGTGTTGTGCTAAAACACACATAGATACAATTATCAGTAAATTATCAGCATTGTCTATTTTAGTAGCCATGACAAGTATCTGCTACTAGTAGCTCCATGTGTCTTCATCCTAAAGGCAGCCATACATTATAAGATCCATACACTATAAGATCTGCTCATTTGGTGTGGTTGCTAAACAAGCAGATCTTTCAACCCATATGCCTAAATAAAGTGGGCGATATCGGGGGCCTCATGGCAAAAGATCAAATCACAACGATGGGAATAGGACCCATCAAAGTGAGGACAGCATCAATAAGCCAATTTGGTCCCTGCTCCAATGGGAAAATCGAAGAATCCCAATCAATATCTGGCCAATTTTCAGCTGGGGTGCCAATACATGGGCAGTTAAGCTGCTGAATCGGTATGAAGGACCCAAATATGCCCATGTATGGTGCTGCTTTACTCATTAGGTGCTGGCAATTCAGCAGTTAATAGTGATGAGCGAATCTGTCCCGTTTTGCTTCGCCATAAAATTCGCGAAACGGCAAGAAAATTTGCGAAACGGCAAAAATTTGCGAGACACAAACAATTCTCCAATGGCGAAATGCAGAAATTCACTGCGAATCCATGCCTGGCGAAAAAATTCGCTCATCACTAGCAGTTAAGAATGTCCAGTTGGGAATCTCTATTTACCACTATCAATTCAGGCCTCTTAAGGTACACGTTCAGATTTTGGTCTTTTCCAATGAATGTTCAGATATCGATCGTATGTTTAAATGCAACAATCTAAAAATAAATAACAGTCAGACTGAAATTTTAGGATAAAAATAACAAATCAGAGTTTGTATGTCTGAACATGAAATAGTTGTCAGACACCATTTGTATGAAAGTGACTTCCTGGAAATGCATCGTAGGTCGTTATGTTCTAACCTGAAACCGAAACGTTCTAACCTGTCTGGTCAGTTGTATAAAAATGATCAGGATGATAATTCTGACCCCACACATGGTTCCAAATTCGTATGAAACTTATTTTTGTATGATTATATTGGTGTCTGTATGACCTCATGTTAACGTTAAATTGCTCATTTACCTTTTTTATTATTTTTTTTTTTATATTTATTATATAAATAAGGAGCAACCTCATATTTAGTTCAAGAAAACAACTTAGGATTGTTCCAGTTTTGTAGACGTTTATGTCCTTAATAATGTCATAAGAGTTATTTATGTTATTACTTGTGGGCTATTTAGTACTTAATGTGAATCTGTGTATTATTTATTTCCTGGAAAAAGAGAAGCCAGAATTATTCTAAACAAACCACTAAAAGAAGGATAAAACAGTTAGTCAGTTAGTCAACTGGCGCCACTGAGGTAATGAAACCATCTTAGCCTGAAAAAGCAGCATCATTTTGTTGCAATGTTTGCGTGACTGCAGTACAGTTAAGCCTACATATTTTTTCATACCATTACATATTATTTACATGTTCAGACTGCATGTGTGTCCTGTAAGTCATTCTTACCATTACTTACACACATGTCCTCATAACCATTTGCAAGTACTGGCATAAGCTTAGTAAACTGGGGGCTGCCAAAATTCAGGCCAAAAACGTACTAAAACTAGTTACAAACACAAATCATATTTAAAATATAAAGACATATATTGTCTTAATATATATATTTTTTGCACTTTGCACACTGCTTTACTCTGTTTCAGAATTATCATGTACAAATGAAGAAGTGCAATCCTATGATGCTGAACACCATAGGCGGAGGGTGACTTTTTTGTTTGGGGAGGCTAACACAGACTGACCTACAGCTAATGTGAGACTTAGTGGATTCGCTGCTGGTGTAAAAAATTAGCCTCCCAACTACCTCTTGCCGTTCCCACTGACTCCCAGGGATACTGTGCAAAAGTGCGAGTGGGGGTGCTTTTTTTAACCCTAAAATACTTAGGATGTAAAAGCATTCATACGTCCACTTCTGTTAGGGGTTCTCTATACATTTGTGTTTGTGATCAGTTAGCTTAAAGGGGTAGTTCACCTTTAAATTAACCTTTAATATGATGTAGACATTGATATTCTGAGACAATTTGCAATTGGTCCTCTTTTATTTTTAATGGTTTTTCGGTTATTTAGCTTATTGTTCAGCAGCTCTCTATTTGGTATTTCAGCAGCTATCTGGTTGCTAGGGTCTTATTTACCAGGTAGTGGTTTAAACAAGAGATAGGAATATGAATAGTTAAGGGGCCTGCATGGAAAAATAAAACTGTAGCCTCACAAAGCAATAATTTTTGGTCAGTGACCCTCATTTGAAAGCTGAAAAGAGGCAGAAGCGAAAGGCAAATTATTAAAAAACTATAAAAAAATTAACTAGGAAGACCAATTGCAAAGTTGCTAGGAATAGGCCATTCTATAACAAGTTAACTTAAAAGTGAACCTCCCCTTTGGATGTGTTTAAGTTAGCTTTATAGTGAGAGAGGCAGTGGGTACTGACATCCCAGGCAGGTTATATACAGTGAGATGCAGTGTTTACAAAACCAGCATATTATATGCCATGAGGAGCAGTGGGTACTGATGGCAGATATTCAGGCCCTGGCACTATAACACTGGCACTGATACACAACATTGCCCCACTGTAACTAACTAGAAATGAAAAAAACAATGACAAAAGTAAAAGAAAAATAGAAAGTGCAAAAAACCATAACAAATATATAAAAGCACAATGAGCATTGTCAGGGGGGAAAGTTAACTTACCCTCCATCTGTTAGGGTAGGTGATGGGGATATTATAGATGTCAGGTGACAAAAAACAATTTAATTTCAGCTAGTGGGTCAGTCTTTAGAACATATACAGTATAGTACCTGTGTATAGTACCTGTGTATAGTGCCTGTGGGATGAAAACTGCAGCAAAAGTTCAAAGTTGGTTCTTGGGTAAAGTTTACAGCCTGCAGATTCTTCTTTTTTTAGTCTTCAATTCTGCACTGCCTTCAGTTTGCAAAATCTCCCGATCCCTGTGTGCATCTGCGCCTTGATTGGTCAATTTTACTGCCTGTCAAGAAAGCTGTGCTCTGATTGGATAATCCACAAGAAGAAAGATCCAATCAGAGCATAGCTGATTTCTGCAGAACCCGGAGAAGATTTGCAGGACAGTGCAGAAACGGAGCCAGGTTTTTTTTTTGTTTTTGTTTTTTTTTAAAGTGCCAAAGCAGGTTTGGGGAGGCATAGCCTCCCCTAGCCTTATTGAAAATCCGCCTATGCACCACAGCCAGACAGGAGGAAAAAGTAATTTCTGAATTAGCAATTCTTCCTCTGGTTGATGTGAATCAGTAGTAAAAAGAAGAAGATGAAAAAGATTAATAAGAAAAAAGAAGTAGTACAAAGAAGAAGAGTAAAAACACTGCAATAACTGATGACTGTGCCATATGAGTGAATATTTGCTTTATTTTGACTACCCATGCACTGGGACAAATCAGTCAGATCTGACTCTTTGGTCAAGAGGCCATCCACTGCGTTATACTGCAGGCCTATGCAGATTTATCAGGAGTGACAGTATCAACATGCCACTGTGGTTGTAATGGGGCTACCTGTGGCTAGCAGACACCCATTACCCAAGCTTCACTTGTAAATTCTCCTCTAACCTACACCTAAATGCTCACTTACCTACCTGACACACAATTGCCTCTGGGGCTCTACCCCAAAACACTCACTCTTCATCAGTACAACAACTGTCCTTTCTCACTAGCCTACCTATCTTTCACTCCTAGAATGAACTCACACCCCACTGCTATCCACTTACTAGCCCTAAAGGAGTGCCCTCCCAAAGCACTCCTTTATATAGGCTAGAACAAGGTGGCTTGGCACCACCTGCTAACTGAACCTGCACATTGCCCAACTATTTACAATACAAAACTTTATTTACATGGTCATTGTTAGACAGGACTTTCTAAAGGTGACCATACACTGCAAAATCCATTCGATTGATGAAAATATGCCCACCTATGGGAGGGCAATATTCGGCTAATTAGATTGTTGGCCCTAGGGCCAGACAAACAAATTAAAACAAGGGGCATAGGCACTGTCAGATTGGGGACCGTATCAATGAGCTGATGCGGTCCTCAAACTGAAGGAAAAATCAAACCTACCTGATTGACATCTCGCCAGATATTAGTTGGAGAGGCCCATCAGTGGTGCCCATACACAGGCAGATAAGCTGCTGAATTGGACTAAAGGACCAATATCGGCAGCTGAAAATGGCCCTTAACTTCCCAATAGATATCTAGATGATTTAAACCAGATATGGGACAGACAAGCTGTCTATCAGACAGGCCAATAATCTGCCACTTTGGGTTAGATGGGCAGAGTCAGCAGTTTTATCTGCATAGGTATGACTAGTTCCCAACGTTACAACGAGGGAACACTTTTGCATATATTATGGCCCTGTCCGAACATTCAATCACTCTGGGATATAATCAGACAATGGTTAAACAAAGTACTGTTATTTGAACCAATGACACTGGTCCTTGGGAATAAAATTCCAGAACTTAACAATCCAACCCAAAAGCTTGCTAATGCACTTCTCACAGCTGCCAAATGCTCCATCATGGGGAAACAGAAGAACACACTCCCCCTTATGGAATTAGACTTTCTGGAGAGGGTCCGCCATACCAGGAGAAAGGAATACTTGACAGCACTAAGGGACAACACTATGGACCTGTCCAACAAAATCTAGGGAAATTGGGATGCCATGCAAAGGAACAGAACTAATAAACTTAGAAGCCTTGACCTGAGGGAAAAGGAACTATTTTCAAAACATGTCTGGTCCAGCAGATGTGAAGGTGGATAATGCCCAGGGGAGGGGCTAATGATCAAAAACATTACCTGTGCCAAACTCAGTATATCAGTATAAATGGACAGGTAACACAAGGGATCCCTTGCCCAGACAGTTTATTTGTTTGTAGTTCCAGTTCTGTTCTTATCATGTCCCCAACTGCAGGTCCCCTGTGGGCCAGTCACATATATGCTAATCTCCAATCAATGACCTCTGTAATCCAGTATAATGTGATCTCATAACTATGCCTTGTAACCCTGGGGACATTTATTGTTTTATGTGTTTATGGAAACATTTTCAAGTTAAAAAAATAAAAAAGAACTAAAGAATACACAATGGGGCACACTGTGCATATTTTCTGCGTTTTGGTTTTTTTTTTTTTCGTTAATTTGCACAACTTTTTCGTACTTTGTGACAAATTTTATGCAACCAAATCTTATTTGTCGCAATGAGTACGAAAGTTTCAGATTCATTAAAGCTTCGGTATTGTGACTATCTTTTGGCCAGGTTGGAGCTGCAGAGTGCCATTGAGTCCTATGGGAGGCTTTCAAAAACATGCACAGACGGATCAAAGTCAGAAAGGTTTTCCAACCGTTTACGATCATTCATGACTTTTGGATCGCCAATACGATATTATCGTGACTATTACGATTTTTTCATAAGCATTTTCATGACATTTCCAATTCCGAAATTATCGTGTCTAATCTGAATTTTACCCATTTCGGGATTCGAACTCGTACTTTGATGAATTTGCCCCAATAGGTTACGTTTGTAGATAAAGGGGAAAAAAGCGCTTTCTACTTTCAAGGAAATTTCATGTAGATTAACACCACTCCTGACCACTGTAGTGCAGGCCTGTCTGGATTTATGTTTTTTCCTTATACATTAGCTGTACAGCTAATCATGCCACCATCATATCGAATATAACAAGGATCTTGAGGTTTTGACCACTACAGCTGTTAACAAACCACATCAAAGAATTTATGAAAGATTGTGTAAAGCAGGAAACCTCCTCTTTATGATCCTTTACAATGTCTGCTGTAGTATGTCAAAGGGAAAAACTTGAATCCTTGAATTACTGCCCTAAAGTTTAAAGTACAAGGGACAAATACAGACACAAAATTGAGGGCATAGATCAATGCACATTCCCTGTTTTATGAGTAAGTAAGTGCATACAATTTCAAAAACAGGGGTTTTCAATTACAAAAAAAACTATTTTATGACCATAAAATTGTCAAGCCCCCACTCCTCTTCAAGGTAAAGTAAACCCCTTATGGTGGTCTTAACTATTTCTAAAAAGCAAGAGACCACCATACAGCCACATGGAAGTTTGGCCATTATGCCTATAGAACAAATCTACTAAAATACAAATATAAGTACAATGGAAGTGAGACTGATATACCCAAATTTACTACAAACATACAAAAGAGAGGGACCTAATCAATTCACATTCCCTGGTCCATCCATTTCAAATACAGTAGTTTTTAGTTACAAGGTTAGGTTCATAAAATTGGCAAGCCATAATACCATATGAAGGTAAGTCCCATATTGTGGTATATTAACTATTTAACTTTGGTTATATTTTCATAGGCTTGCACCTTCCTGCATGATGTATAGAGAACAGGACCTAAAGTCTTTAGTAGCAAAGTCAGTTAGTTTTTAAGTTTATGAAAGGCGCCACACAGGCAAATATAAATAGTCGCGCAAATGAACGCACGCCATGTTAGCCATACACGCCAATACTTGTGGAAAATTACTGTATTAAAAATGAACATTTCGCTGCAAACTGGCGGCTGCGTCACTCTAGGGGAAACACATACTTCAATAAATAGCACTGCAAAGTCCATATTTTATTGCAAAAAACTCATTTACTGTACTTTTCTATAATTATCGCCTGCCTGTAGTAGGTGTTAATTTTGAGTAAAATTGAGTAAAAAGACACATACTTGAATAAATAACACTGTAAGTCTATATTTTATTGCAAAAAACTCATTTACTGTACTTTTCTATAATTATCGCCTGCCTATAGTAGGTGTTAATTTTGAGTAAAATTGAGTAAAAAGACACATACTTGAATAAATAACACTGTAAGTCTATATTTTATTGCAAAAAACTCATTTACTGTACTTTTCTATAATTTTTCGCCTGCCTGTAGTAGGTGTTAATTTTCGCATAGCCGAATGCGATATTTAGCGCGCAAAAGTTATAGTGAATCATGCGATCGTATACTTTTCAGCGCGGAAATTAACGCATGTGGTAAAACTAGCGCGAATTATCACGTCTTTTTTACCGCAAAAAAGCGTGCGATAATTTTTATCGCACTTTAGTGAATCAGGCCCATAAAGTTGTAAAGTAATACCTTATGTATATTATATAAAGGATGACACACACCCCTTATTCTATTTAAAATTCGTGCTCTTGATCTACCCAAGCCTTGCCCCATTATGAACAAACACCCTTGTGGCCTGACCAAATTCTACCTATTCTTCCTCTCCCCTTTTTTGGTCCATGATTTAAGAATATTGTGTCTTTCTGGCCACAACTGGACTCCCAGCTGTCCCAGTAGTGATAGCACTGAATCCTGGCATATTTGCAGCATACTAAAATGGAAGAGCCAAAAACAATAGTTTTAGTTTTTGTACAATGCACGGATATGTAATTTTTCTACTATATTGTAGGGACCCATAGGGTTTAGCTCCCCTTTGGCTTTAAATCCTACCTATTCACATATTCTACTGTTACTGGGCAGAGTCCCATGTATCTAGTTTGCACTATACTTTATACCCTATTGGTTTAGTCTGGTTGATCACACCCCTTGCAGCCTCATATAGTGTCTAGCAAGGAGGTGTGGCTTCCTCTTTGGCTGCCTTCTGTTTACCCAAGAACAGCTCCACTGAGACTGGGTGCAGAAATAGGCCCCAGTACAGCCAAGCCATTACCCCAGAGCTTAATATCTACTCTGGTGAAGTCAGGGACAGGGCCCCATGAACGGAGGATTAGCAAGAATAGCAGAAACTGTTATAGCACCCTCTAGGAGAGTGAGTTGGTTAGACCTAGATAGCAAGGGCAGCTCAGGCCCCAACTAGAAGGACAGCTGGAAGTATTCCTTCCATCCGGCAATGTTGCCTTAGCTTAGGGCCACGTATAAGTGACAGGATACAGGTTAGTCTAAACCCTGATCCATGCCCAGCCGTAGGACCCACAAAAGTTAAAGGTTATCAACCTGAGGATTGGAGTAACTATTTAGACTGCCTTTCCAAAGTGGTGCCAAGCTGACAGGTGCTTTACCCTGCCCAGTCTCCAAAAGAGGTGGGATAAACCGGTGGCATCCTCCTTTGTTATTCGCAGTGGGTTCTGCTATTTCTACCTCTGTTTATGTGAGTATTGATTTATCCCTGTACCATTACCATTGTGTCTTGGACAATAAACTTGTATTATAGTTGAACTACAAAAACCTTTCTGGCGTCCATATTTACTAAATCTGCACTACACAGCTACAGTGAGTTGTAGTTTAACTAAACCCTTGCTCCATCAGGTATCTTCCACCTAAGCGAAAGCCCCTCCAGTTTAAGGGAGTCGCATGTAACCCATGCTCTCACCTAAATACTAGCCTGGTTTCACTTGAATATAGCCAAAATAGTGTTACAATATATTTAACTTTCTAATATATATCCGTTGTCTAGTTCCACATTGGTTATAATACATCTAAAAGAAAGAAAGAAAAAGAAGGCAGTTATGTCAGAAAAATGCAATGAGGCAGAGGCCTTGTACATTGTGTGAAAAAGAGTGACTTAAATGTTCCAGTTCACACTGAACACAATAATATGCATTTTCCAGCTTTGTGCTTATGAATGAGCTTAGAGATTTAGAATTTTAAAAGCAGTAACTGTATTTATTTACACAGACCAATCACAAACTTTTGCTGGAGAAATACAAAAAAAAATACAGGCTTTGTGTAACTGCTTCCTTTCTCTATAAGATTTATTTGAGCTGTCAAATCACTAGGGAGGGTCACTTGTACTAAAAACAACACACGTATCACAAATATGGCGGAGGTTACTGGAGAAAAATTGAATACTTTAGACATTAAAGTAATACTGTCATGGGAAAGCATGTTTTCTCAAAACGCATCCGTTAACAGAGCTTCTCCAGAAAAATTCTGCATTTAATCATTTTATTAAAGCACAAACATATTTTTTTAATATAAAATTTCACATGGGGCTAGCCATGTTCTTCATGGGTTATACATTGTTTCGGAGGGACAGGGGCAATAGAAAAGGAGGAGGGGTGTGTCTGTTCGTTAAGCAGGAATTAAAAGCAAATATTAAGGAGGAAGTGATGGGGGTAACAGAGGGAGCTGAATCCTTATGGGTTGAGCTTCTCACAGATAGTAAAGAATCTACCAAATTAATGGTAGGGAGGCTCAGCTCCTGTTTCAAATAGAAAGGGCTTCTAGTTTGGGGCAAGTGATAATAATGGGGGATTTTAATTATCCTGATATTGACTGGAATAATAGTACTGCCAGGGCAGTAAACAGTGTCGGACTGGGACCCCAGGGGCCCACCTGAAAACCTTAGGCCATTGGCCCACTCTCCAAACTATTTTTCCTCCTTTCCTCACCCAACCTCTTTATTCTCCTAGTCTCTTTTATTTACATGCTAGCCTCTATTCTTCCATCTATTTCTCCTCTTTGTTCCCATTCAGAAATAGGGAATGACCATGAAACAGGCCAAATGGTCAGGAGCAGGAGGGCCCACTGACACCTGGGCCCACCGGGAGTTTTCCTGGTATCCTGGTGGGCCAGTCCAACACTGACAGTAAATGGGAACAAGTTTATAAACTTGCTGCATGACAACTTTATGTCACAGGTTGTTGAGGAGCCAACCAGGAACCATGCTATATTGGATCTAGTGATCTCTAATGACCCAGAACGTATAGCAAATGTGCAAGTGGTTGAACCCCTGGGTAATAGTGACCATAATGTTATTTCATTTAATGTTTGGTGCAGGAAACAAATTTACACGGGGGCAACAAAGACACTGAATTTTAGGAAAGCAAATTTTAGATCCTTAAGGACAGCGCTTCAGGGCATAGATTGGGGCATTATGTTTTCTGATAAAATCACAGAGCAGAAATGGTTGTCATTTAAAATGATATTAAATCATTACAGTTCTGAATTTATTCCATTAATAAGAAAAAGTAGAAGTGTTAAGAATCACCCTATGTGGCTTAACTCTGAGGTAAAGAAGTTAATAGGGAGAAAAAGGAAAGCTTTTAAGAAATATAAGTCAGAAGGGACAGTAGCTGCGTTTAATGAATCTAAACACTATAACAAGTGTTGTAAAACAGCAATCCGGAAGGCAAAGATAGAAAATGAGGAGCGCATTGCAGTAGAAGCCAAAACTAACACCAAAAAGTTTTTTAAGTATATTAATTGTAGAAAGATGCAGGTTGAGGGTGTGGCCCCATTGAGTTATAGTAACAATATCGTTACAGCGGATACAGAAAAGGCAAATGTGCTAAACCAGTTCTTTTCTTCTGTGTATAGAGGAGCCAGAGGGCCAAGTCCCACCCAATAACTGCACTGTTGCCTCAGCTCCAACTATTCAGTGTATTCCACCTGGCACCTGGGCCAGGTGGAATGCACCCTCGGGTGTACGCCCATCACGTTCAACCATAATGCCTATATATAACCTGCCTAACTGCTAGTTGATCCAGAGGAAGGCAAAAACCCCCATCTGAAGCCTCTCTAATTTGCTGCAGAGGGGGAAAATTCCAAGATGGCAATCGGACCAGTCCCTGGATCAACTTGTACTAAGAGCTATCTCCCATAACCCTGTATTCCCTCACTTGTACTAAGAGCTATGTCCCATAACCCTGTATTCCCTCACTTGTACTGAGAGCTATCTCCCATAACCCTGTATTCCCTCACTTGTACTGAGAGCTATCTCCCATACCCCTGTATTCCCTCACTTGTACTGAGAGCTATCTCCCATAACCCTGTATTTCCTCACTTGTACTGAGAGCTATCTCCCATAACCCTGTATTCCCTCACTTGTACTAAGAGCTATCTCCCATAACCCTGTATTCCCTCACTTGTACTGAGAGCTATCTCCCATAACCCTGTATTCCCTCACTTGTACTGAGAGCTATCTCCCACCATAACCCTGTATTCCCTCACTTGTACTGAGAGCTATCTCCCATAACCCTGTATTCCCTCACTTGTACTGAGAGCTATCTCCCATACCCCTGTATTCCCTCACTTGTACTAAGAGCTATCTCCCATAACCCTGTATTCCCTCACTTGTACTGAGAGCTATCTCCCACCATAACCCTGTATTCCCTCACTTGTACTGAGAGCTATCTCCCATAACCCTGTATTCCCTCACTTGTACTGAGAGCTATCTCCCCTACCCCTGTATTCCCTCACTTGTACTGAGAGCTATCTCCCATAAATCTGTATTCCCTCACTTGTACTGAGAGCTATCTCCCCTACCCCTGTATTCCCTCACTTGTACTGAGAGCTATCTCCCGTAACCCTGTATTCCCTCACTTGTACTGAGAGCTATCTCCCATACCCCTGTATTCCCTCACTTGTACTGAGAGCTATCTCCCATAACCCTGTATTCCCTCACTTGTACTGAGAGCTATCTCCCATAACCCTGTATTCCCTCACTTGTACTGAGAGCTATCTCCCATAACCCTGTATTCCCTCACTTGTACTGAGAGCTATCTCCCATAACCCTGTATTCCCTCACTTGTACTGAGAGCTATCTCCCATACCCCTGTATTCCCTCACTTGTACTGAGAGCTATCTCCCATAACCCTGTATTCCCTCACTTGTACTGAGAGCTATCTCCTATACCCCTGTATTCCCTCACTTGTACTGAGAGCTATCTCCCATAACCCTGTATTCCCTCACTTGTACTGAGAGCTATCTCCCATAACCCTGTATTCCCTCACTTGTACTGAGAGCTATCTCCCATAACCCTGTATTCCCTCACTTGTACTGAGAGTTATCTCCCATAACCCTGTATTCCCTCACTTGTACTGAGAGCTATCTCCTATACCCCTGTATTCCCTCACTTGTACTGAGAGCTATCTCCCATAACCCTGTATTCCCTCACTTGTACTAAGAGCTATCTCCCATAACACTGTATTCCCTCACTTGTACTAAGAGCTATCTCCCCTACCCCTGTATTCCCTCACTTGTACTGAGAGCTATCTCCCATAACCCTGTATTCCCTCACTTGTACTAAGAGCTATCCCCCATACCCCTGTATTCCCTCACTTGTACTGAGAGCTATCTCCCACCATAACCCTGTATTCCCTCACTTGTACTGAGAGCTATCTCCCATAACCCTGTATTCCCTCACTTGTACTGAGAGCTATCTCCCCTACCCCTGTATTCCCTCACTTGTACTGAGAGCTATCTCCCATAACTCTGTATTCCCTCACTTGTACTGAGAGCTATCTCCCCTACCCCTGTATTCCCTCACTTGTACTGAGAGCTATCTCCCATAACCCTGTATTCCCTCACTTGTACTGAGAGCTATCTCCCCTACCCCTGTATTCCCTCACTTGTACTGAGAGCTATCTCCCATAACCCTGTATTCCCTCACTTGTACTGAGAGCTATCTCCCATACCCCTGTATTCCTCACTTGTACTGAGAGCTATCTCCCATAACCCTGTATTCCCTCACTTGTACTGAGAGCTATCTCCCATAACCCTGTATTCCCTCACTTGTACTGAGAGCTATCTCCCATACCCCTGTATTCCCTCACTTGTACTGAGAGCTATTTCCCATAACCCTGTATTCCCTCACTTGTACTGAGAGTTATCTCCCATAACCCTGTATTCCCTCACTTGTACTGAGAGCTATCTCCTATACCCCTGTATTCCCTCACTTGTACTGAGAGCTATCTCCCATAACCCTGTATTCCCTCACTTGTACTGAGAGCTATCTCCCATAACCCTGTATTCCCTCACTTGTACTGAGAGCTATCTCCCATAACCCTGTATTCCCTCACTTGTACTGAGAGCTATCTCCCATAACCCTGTATTCCCTCACTTGTACTGAGAGTTATCTCCCATAACCCTGTATTCCCTCACTTGTACTGAGAGCTATCTCCTATACCCCTGTATTCCCTCACTTGTACTGAGAGCTATCTCCCATAACCCTGTATTCCCTCACTTGTACTAAGAGCTATCTCCCATAACCCTGTATTCCCTCACTTGTACTAAGAGCTATCTCCCCTACCCCTGTATTCCCTCACTTGTACTGAGAGCTATCTCCCCTACCCCTGTATTCCCTCACTTGTACTGAGAGCTATCTCCCATAACCCTGTATTCCCTCACTTGTACTAAGAGCTATCCCCCATACCCCTGTATTCCCTCACTTGTACTGAGAGCTATCTCCCATAACCCTGTATTCCCTCATTTGTACTGAGAGCTATCTCCCCTACCCCTTTATTCCCTCACTTGTACTGAGAGCTATCTCCCATAACCCTGTATTCCCTCACTTGTACTAAGAGCTATCTCCCATAACCCTGTATTCCCTCACTTGTACTGAGAACTATCTCCCATAACCCTGTATTCCCGCACTTGTACTGAGAGCTATCTCCCATAACCCTGTATTCCCTCACTTGTACTGAGAGCTATCTCCCATAACCCTGTATTCCCTCACTTGTACTAAGAGCTATCTCCCCTACCCCTGTATTTCCTCACTTGTACTGAGAGCTATCTCCCATAACCCTGTATTCCCTCACTTGTACTAAGAGCTATCTCCCCTACCCCTGTATTCCCTCACTTGTACTAAGAGCTATCTCCCCTACCCCTGTATTTCCTCACTTGTACTGAGAGCTATCTCCCATAACCCTGTATTCCCTCACTTGTACTAAGAGCTATCTCCCCTACCCCTGTATTCCCTCACTTGTACTGAGAGCTATCTCCCATAACCCTGTATTCCCTCACTTGTACTGAGAGCTATCTCCCATACCCCTGTATTCCCTCACTTGTACTAACAGCTATCTCCCCTACCCCTGTATTCCCTCACTTGTACTGAGAGCTATCTCCCATACCCCTGTATTCCCTCACTTGTACTGAGAGCTATCTCCCATAACCCTGTATTCCCTCACTTGTACTAAGAGCTATCCCCCTACCCCTGTATTCCCTCACTTGTACTGAGAGCTATCTCCCATAACCCTGTATTCCCTCACTTGTACTGAGAGCTATCTCCCCTACCCCTGTATTCCCTCACTTGTACTGAGAGCTATCTCCCATAACCCTGTATTCCCTCACTTGTACTAAGAGCTATCTCCCATAACCCTGTATTCCCTCACTTGTACTAAGAGCTATCCCCCATACCCCTGTATTCCCTCACTTGTACTGAGAGCTATCTCCCATAACCCTGTATTCCCTCACTTGTACTAAGAGCTATCTCCCCTACCCCTGTATTCCCTCACTTGTACTGAGAGCTATCTCCCATACCCCTGTATTCCCTCACTTGTACTGAGAGCTATCTCCCATAACCCTGTATTCCCTCACTTGTACTGAGAGCTATCTCCCATACCCCTGTATTCCCTCACTTGTACTAAGAGCTATCTCCCATACCCCTGTATTCCCTCACTTGTACTGAGAGCTATCTCCCCTACCCCTGTATTCCCTCACTTGTACTAAGAGCTATCTCCCATAACCCTGTATTCCCTCACTTGTACTGAGAGCTATCTCCCATACCCCTGTATTCCCTCACTTGTACTGAGAGCTATCTCCCATACCCCTGTATTCCCTCACTTGTACTGAGAGCTATCTCCCCTACCCCTGTATTCCCTCACTTGTACTGAGAGCTATCTCCCATAACCCTGTATTTCCTCACTTGTACTGAGAGCTATCTCCCATAACCCTGTATTCCCTCACTTGTACTAAGAGCTATGTCCCATAACCCTGTATTCCCTCACTTGTACTGAGAGCTATCTCCCATAACCCTGTATTCCCTCACTTGTACTGAGAGCTATCTCCCACCATAACCCTGTATTCCCTCACTTGTACTGAGAGCTATCTCCCATAACCCTGTATTCCCTCACTTGTACTGAGAGCTATCTCCCCTACCCCTGTATTCCCTCACTTGTACTGAGAGCTATCTCCCATAACCCTGTATTCCCTCACTTGTACTAAGAGCTATCCCCCATACCCCTGTATTCCCTCACTTGTACTGAGAGCTATCTCCCATAACCCTGTATTCCCTCACTTGTACTGAGAGCTATCTCCCATAACCCTGTATTCCCTCACTTGTACTGAGAGCTATCTCCTATACCCCTGTATTCCCTCACTTGTACTGAGAGCTATCTCCCATAACCCTGTATTCCCTCACTTGTACTAAGAGCTATCTCCCATAACCCTGTATTCCCTCACTTGTACTAAGAGCTATCTCCCCTACCCCTGTATTCCCTCACTTGTACTGAGAGCTATCTCCCCTACCCCTGTATTCCCTCACTTGTACTGAGAGCTATCTCCCATAACCCTGTATTCCCTCACTTGTACTAAGAGCTATCCCCCATACCCCTGTATTCCCTCACTTGTACTGAGAGCTATCTCCCATAACCCTGTATTCCCTCACTTGTACTGAGAGCTATCTCCCATAACCCTGTATTCCCTCACTTGTACTGAGAGCTATCTCCCATAACCCTGTATTCCCTCACTTGTACTGAGAGCTATCTCCCATACCCCTGTATTCCCTCACTTGTACTGAGAGCTATCTCCCATACCCCTGTATTCCCTCACTTGTACTGAGAGCTATCTCCCATAACCCTGTATTCCCTCACTTGTACTGAGAGCTATCTCCCATAACCCTGTATTCCCTCACTTGTACTGAGAGCTATCTCCCATAACCCTGTATTCCCTCACTTGTACTAAGAGCTATCTCCCATAACCCTGTATTCCCTCACTTGTACTGAGAGCTATCTCCCATAACCCTGTATTTCCTCACTTGTACTGAGAGCTATCTCCCATAACCCTGTATTCCCTCACTTGTACTAAGAGCTATGTCCCATAACCCTGTATTCCCTCACTTGTACTGAGAGCTATCTCCCATAACCCTGTATTCCCTCACTTGTACTGAGAGCTATCTCCCATAACCCCGTATTCCCTCACTTGTACTAAGAGCTATCTCCCATACCCCTGTATTCCCTCACTTGTACTAAGAGCTATCTCCCATAACCCCGTATTCCCTCACTTGTACTAAGAGCTATCTCCCCTACCCCTGTATTCCCTCACTTGTACTGAGAGCTATCTCCCATAACCCCGTATTCCCTCACTTGTACTGAGAGCTATCTCCCATACCCCTGTATTCCCTCACTTGTACTAAGAGCTATCTCCCATAACCCTGTATTCCCTCACTTGTACTAAGAGCTATCTCCCCTACCCCTGTATTCCCTCACTTGTACTGAGAGCTATCTCCCCTACCCCTGTATTCCCTCACTTGTACTGAGAGCTATCTCCCATACCCCTGTATTCCCTCACTTGTACTAAGAGCTATCTCCCATAACCCTGTATTCCCTCACTTGTACTGAGAGCTATCTCCCATACCCCTGTATTCCCTCACTTGTACTAAGAGCTATCTCCCCTACCCCTGAATTCCCTCACTTGTACTGAGAGCTATCTCCCATAACACTGTATTCCCTCACTTGTACTGAGAGCTATCTCCCATACCCCTGTATTCCCTCACTTGTACTAAGAGCTATCTCCCCTACCCCTGTATTCCCTCACTTGTACTGAGAGCTATCTCCCATACCCCTGTATTCCCTCACTTGTACTGAGAGCTATCTCCCATAACCCTGTATTCCCTCACTTGTACTAAGAGCTATCCCCCTACCCCTGTATTCCCTCACTTGTACTGAGAGCTATCTCCCATAACCCTGTATTCCCTCACTTGTACTGAGAGCTATCTCCCCTACCCCTGTATTCCCTCACTTGTACTGAGAGCTATCTCCCCTACCCCTGTATTCCCTCACTTGTACTGAGAGCTATCTCCCATAACCCTGTATTCCCTCACTTGTACTGAGAGCTATCTCCCATAACCCTGTATTCCCTCACTTGTACTAAGAGCTATCTCCCCTACCCCTGTATTCCCTCACTTGTACTGAGAGCTATCTCCCATACCCCTGTATTCCCTCACTTGTACTGAGAGCTATCTCCCATAACCCTGTATTCCCTCACTTGTACTGAGAGCTATCTCCCATAACCCTGTATTCCCTCACTTGTACTGAGAGCTATCTCCCCTACCCCTGTATTCCCTCACTTGTACTGAGAGCTATCTCCCATACCCCTGTATTCCCTCACTTGTACTGAGAGCTATCTCCCATAACCCTGTATTCCCTCACTTGTACTGAGAGCTATCTCCCCTACCCCTGTATTCCCTCACTTGTACTGAAAGCTATCCCCCATACCCCTGTATTCCCTCACTTGTACTGAGAGCTATCCCCCCTACCCCTGTATTCCCTCACTTGTACTGAGAGCTATCTCCCATAACCCTGTATTCCCTCACTTGTACTGAGAGCTATCTCCCCTATCCCCTGTATTCCCTCACTTGTACTGAGAGCTATCTCCCATACCCCTGTATTCCCTCACTTGTACTAAGAGCTATCTCCCCTACCCCTGTATTCCCTCACTTGTACTGAGAGCTATCTCCCCTACCCCTGTATTCCCTCACTTGTACTGAGAGCTATCTCCCATAACCCCTGTATTCCCTCACTTGTACTGAGAGCTATCTCCCATACCCCTGTATTCCCTCACTTGTACTGAGAGCTATCTCCTAGAACCCTGTATTCCTGCTGACCTGCAGTAACAGCATCTGCAGCAGAAGCTTCAGCCTCTACTGAGCATGCACTACCAACTTTTACTAAACACTCTGTAACAAAACAACAGTTACAAATAATACATTAGTTGATCACATGCACCCAAGAAATATATCAATTTATCAAATTTTTACAGTTCCCAGTGCCACCAAGCTGACAGAATTTAAATGAGAGGGAAAAAAATTAAACTAAGTAATTTTTAGAATCACTTTCATAAATAGAGCATGAAAAGCAACTGTAAAAAGAAATTAAAGTAAATTGTAATCAGCATTTATTTCCTGAAAATGTGTCCCTGTCAAAATGTGTTAATTTATATGAATATATCTGGAGATCTATATAGAATATTACATTGCTCTCTACCTCTGTGCATTGCAGCACTCATATCGGTATTCAAACCTATACGTTTAAACCATGGATATTTTAATATACTAATCAGTATTAAAGGAACAGTAACACCAAAAAATGAAAGTGTATAAAAGTAACTAAAATATAATGTGCTGCTGCCCTGCACTGGTAAAAGTTGTGTGTTTACTTCAGAAAGTCTACTATAGTTTATATAAATAAGCTGCTATGTAGCCATGGAGGCAGCCATTCAAAGGAGAAAAGGCACAGGCACATAGCAGATAACAGATAAAACACTATTGTATTCTACAGAACTTATCTGTTATCTGCTATTTAACCTGTGGCTTTTCTCATCTAGTATAAATAAATTTGAAGCAACTGGACTTGTTTAGTAATCATTGAAGACGTTTCACTACTCATCCGAGCAGCTTCTTCAGTTGAACTGAAGAAGCTGCTCGGATGAGTAGTGAAACGTCTTCAATGATTACTAAACAAGTCCAGTTGCTTCAAATTTATTTATACTAGATATACCATGACCTGGATGAATGAAAATCTTCATAGACATGTGCCTTTTCTCCTTTTTTCCAGCTTGAATGGCTGCCCCCGTGGCTACACAGCAGCTTATTATATAAATTATAGTAGTGTTACTGTAGCAAACACACCAGTTTTACCAGTGCAGGGCAACAGTGCATTATATTTTTATTACTTTAAAGCTCTTTCATTTTTTAGTGTTACTGTTCCTTTAAAGCAAAACATCCATGGCCATAATGCAGGAGGAATACAATTTAACATTATTGTACTTGGCAAAAGGCAATGTTTACCTGAGGTTCACAGGTCTCTTCTTATTACATGCACTAAAATTATATATATGCTAATGAGCTGAAAGTTTATTTGTAAATAGATGAGAGAAATTGCTATTTATAATATGTTATAGAGAGCAGAGAGGTTCTGCCTGCAGCACAGAATAAAAGTCTGACACAAACATCGTTGGCTGAAACTTAATTTCAACTCATTATAGGTTTTCATGCTGCTGTATATGCCTGCGGGCAAGGGAATAATACTGATATTTCAATCAAACTGTATGATAGTTTAGTGAGTTCAGTGAGAGATGCCAGATGTGCAGTGGGACACAGAAGCTTAGCCCATAATCCATAGCCCAAAGCCCAGAGTCAGTCTTGCACAAGGACCCTGTAAAGTCTGGCTCTTCATCTAATTTAAAAAATTCTAAACTAGGAAAATAACTCCTATAGGATGATGGAAAGCACATTTGAAATGTGGTATAGTAATATGTTGTCAATGAATGCTCCTTTACATACTGCACCTCATTGAGAAAAAACTTATTGAGGAAAAGCTGAGCTCCAGCGAGCATTGGTTGTAGAATTATAGAGTGCTGGCGCTACAAACAAGGAACTTACAAATTATAGAACAGCAGACAGACAGTAGCCCTTATTTACTGTACATGAAAAGCTAACTTAAGTGACCTGGGTTCATATAAGTAGATTTGCTTGTGGGTCCAAGTGAGGGTTTACAGTTAAGGAAACAGTGAAGTAATGAAAAGATTTTACTGTATGGGTATGTGAAAGTGATAATTGCTTCAGCAACCTTGTACTGTTCAATGAAGAAGAATTGCTAAGTAACTGCTGCGTTCATTGGTCCTCTTCCTTGCTTTAGACTCAGAAATAAATTGAGTTCAGTACAATTGTTTCTCTGCAAAAGAAGTTGAGAATACGTTCTCCAGACCTAGTTATTTTGCAGACAGAAAGGGGGTCTGCCCAGTGTTTCCTTCAAAGTAATTTGTTTTTGATTTAAGAAGAGCCCACTACACCCTTTTTGCCAATGTAATGTTTGTTTGTTTATTTAATTTGTTCTTTTTTGAAAAATGCATCTAATGTATAATGATAGTTAGGGCCTCATACCCACTTGGCCCCAAAAGCCCCATTTGGATTCCCAAAACCCCAACAACTGGGCAAGGACATTTCCACCAGATGTGGAGTTCGGGACTGTGTCCTGGGAGAGACATACGTTTGGTTAAAACCACACAATTTTCCCAAAGCAGGGTTAGATTGTTTGCCTTTTACAGTTTTTACATTTTTCTAAACTGTTATATAAAGTTTATCTTGACATCAGTAGTAGGAAAGCTTCTGGAAGGGGTAATAAGGGATAGGATAGTTGAATACATTGCAGTTCACAATACTATTAGTTTGTACCAGCATGGTTTTATGCGTAACAGATCTTGCCAGACTAATTTAGTTGCCTTTTATGAGGAGGTGAGCAGGAACCTTGATGCTGGAATGGCAGTTGATGTCATCTACTTAGATTTTGCTAAAGCGTTTGATACTGTACCTCACAGAAGGTTAATGATCAAATTGAGGAATATTGGCCTAGAACATAATATTTGTAATTGGATAGAGAACTGGCTGAAGGATAGAGTACAAAGAGTGGTGGTAAATGGAACATTTTCTAATTGGGCCAGTGTGGTTAGTGGAGTACCGCAGGGTCAGTCCTTGGTCCTTTGCTTTTTAACTTGTTTATTAATGACCTGGAGGTGGGCATAGAGAGTACTGTTTCTATTTTTGCTGATGACACTAAATTGTGAAAAAATATAAGTTCCATGCAGGATGCTGCCGCTTTGCAGAGCGATTTGACAAAATTGGAAAACTGGGCAGCAAACTGGAAAATGAGGTTCAATGTTGACAAGTGCAAAGTTATGCACTTTGGTAGAAATAATATAAACGCAAACTATCTACTGAATGGTAGTGTGTTGGGGGCATCCTTAATGGAGAAGGATCTAGGGGTTTTTGTAGATCACAAGTTGTCTAATTCCAGGCAGTGTCATTCTGTGGCTACTACAGCAAATAAAATGCTGTCTTGTATAAAAAAGGGCATTGACTCAAGGGATGAGAACATATTTTTGCCTCTTTATAGGTCCCTGGTAAGGCCTCACCTTGAGTATGCGGTGCAGTTTTGGGCTCCAGTTCTTAAGAAGGATATTAATGAGCTGGAGAAAGTGCAGAGACGTGCAACTAAACTGGTTAAGGGGATGGAAGATTTAAACTATGAGGTGAGACTGTCGAGGTTGGGGTTGTTTTCTCTGGAAAAGAGGCATTTGTGAGGGGACATGATTACTCTGTACAAGTACATTAGAGGGGATTATAGGCAGTTGGGGGATGTTCTTTTTTCCCATAAAAACAATCAGCGCACCAGAGGTCACCCCTATAGATTAGAGGAACAGAGCTTCCATTTGAAGCAGCGTAGGTGGTTTTTCACGGTGAGGGCAGTGAGGTTGTGGAATGCCCTCCCTAGTGATGTGGTAATGGCAGATTCTGTTAATGCCTTTAAGAGGGGCCTGGATGAGTTCTTGAACAAGCAGAATATCCAAGGCTATTGTGATACTAATATCTACAGTTAGTATTACTGGTTGTATATATAGTCTATGTATGTGAGTGTATAGATTGGTTAGTATAGGTTGTGTGCTGGGTTTACTCGGATGGGTTGAACTTGATGGACAATGGTCTTTTTTCAACCCTATGTAACTATGTAACTATCTTTGCTGTAAAACTGTGTGATTATTTCCTAGTGGAATCCCTCTGAGGGTTGCTTCTCAGTGTCCACTAGGTGAAGGCACTGCGCTGTAAATCCCTGTTCCCCAGTATCTTTCATATGCAAGGGGAATTCAACCTTCTGAAATAAGCAAGTAAACACAGCCCAGAAAAGTGAGTGTAGTGTAATCCAATTCATGTAGAGCAGTGATCCCCAACCAGTAGCTCGTGAGCAACATGTTGCTCCCCAACCCCTTGGATGTTGCTCCCAGTGGCCTCAAAGTAGGTGCCAAAACAGAGCCTTCTGTATGCTGCCAGTCCACAAAGGGGCTACCAAATAGCCAATCATAGCCCTTATATGGCACCTCCAGGTACCTTTTTCATGCTTGTGTTGCTCCCCAACTCTTTTTACATTTGAATGTTGCTCACGGGTAAAAAAGGTTGGGGATCCCTGATGTAGAGTGTGCCAAGAAAAGGTTACAGTTGTATTTAGAGTAAGCAAGAATACAAATTCAGTATCCCTGTATGTCAGACTGCAGAAGTCAATGTAATCTTGCATTTGATTGAATGCTGCAGACAGTAGGTCCAAACAGCAAATAGAGAACCACATATGGTCGCAGGCCTGTAGGGAGCTCTGTCCTGAATAATTTTAGAATTTCAGTAGGAATGTACATTTTGTCTTTGCTTTCCTTAGAATCAGCAAGAGAATGAATTCTACATTTTCTAAAACATGAGAAAGGTCAGATTTGTCATTTTAGTGCAGATGTTATGAGCAGTTTACTTCCTTACATAATTTCCCCTCACTTTCCACCATAGTTCTATTTGCTTAGTGCTCTTGAATGCATCCAGATTGGCACAATGTCCAAACCAGTCAGTTACATAAAGACCATGAGCAATAGGAGAGCTTTTTGCACAGCAGGTCTCTGACATCTGAAAATAACGATTGAGCTCTTTAACCAGATGGATTAGCACATAAGGTTAAGTTCCATCATGTAATGTATTGTATGTTACTATGGGAAACAGCACATAGCCCCTGTATTAAAAAAAAAACAAAACTCTTTTTATGACATATAACTTTTTATCTTTTTGTGAATTAATAAGCTCAAGGCTACAACAATGACAAACCTGTGGTTAAATTTAAAGCATTTTATATTTGAATCGATCTAAGGACCAATATTGGCAGCTGAAATCAGGGAGAGGGTTGGATGGGTGGCAGGGGTCCCCTGGGGGCATTAGAGTAGGGGTGAGCAGCTTGCAGTCCTCCAATTATAGTTGAGCTACAATGTCCATCACATCAGTTTTCAGCTCACATTTGTTGGATGCACGTTGTTAAACTTATATAAAGAGCAGACAAATAAAGAAACCCTAAATATGTCTTATCATGTAAACTTCAGAGAAACAGATTCACCAAAACAGGCTTAAAGGTTGCACCTATTCAGTAAATCAGGCACCCATGCAAACATGCCACAGTTTGCAGCATCAATGATGATTGTGATCCAGTTGCCACAAGTGGGGGAAGCTATTGGTACAATATATAAACCTTTAAATTAACACCTGCTCAATGCACCTGTCCGCCATAGCAGGTGCATACTGTAGTACAGTACAGGCTGGAGCACTTTCCTCTATTTCCCATAAATGATTCGAGGACTAATTGCTGTGCAGTTCCCAGTGACAGGATTTTGGGACAGTTACTGGTACAGGATCTAAAATTAGCATGAAGTACTGCAGGGAATTCCTATAATCTGCGTATAACTGTACACCACAGCATCATAGTAAATCCCACAATGTGCGTTATATTAAGCAAATGCAAAATGCTGAATGCCTAGCCTTCTGGCAAAAGTCAGATGTCTTGTTCCAATGGGAAAAACTGTCAACAATGAACTTTTGAAAACAGCAACATGTTTGAGAACGGAAATTACTATAAAAATAAAGATCCCAATTGGATAGTGGGAATGGACAGGTCATGAACAGAGACAACTCATCTCCTCTGATACACAGCTTTCTCCTAAAATAATGGGATACAGCCAGACATAACCACCAACTCCAACATGTCCTTTTACATGACTGGTATAAGTAGCCTGGTTTTACACAACCCCCAGGCGATTTTTATGTATTGTTGGATAAACCTAAGCCTTGGAATATTGTAAATATATGGATTTAGGTAAACATCTATTTATTAGCAAAATACAATTCTACACACTAAACGTTCCATCTGCAGCACAGCTCTGGTCTTTTGGGGCTTGAGACCTCAGCTCTGTTAGTGCTGCAAATAACCGGCCTCATAGGGAATACATCAAATCTGCTAACATACATTTCAAGAGATTATGAAAAACTCATAAAATACAATTCAATATTGTCCACAATCATTCCTTTTAGATATTTATGAGGGCAATTTAATATAACATTCTCACAATCTGTACCTTGCATTTTAGAAGATAATTGGAGTCTTACTACAGAGACATGGCTGATGGCATTGTGATTTGCCAGTTACACCTAGCTCTATGACAGGAAGCCTTTCCGTCCCATTAAAATTCCTGTGGATTAGCAAGAGAGAGAAGAGTCAGACAGCAAGGCAAACATAAATACACACACACACAAATACACATATATATATAGTGTTATTTATCCCTGTGCGTCATTTTGAAATGTGCTCTGAATATGTGTTTGCAAGATGCCACAAACTGCCTCTCACTGATGTCAGGGTGAATTTGTGTGAAAATATTGGCACTGGCAATTTTCACACTGAAGCTGCCTGTGCTGGGTTATTCAGTGATTGCCACTGACAGCAATGGGATTTTGTACTGTTTTAACTTTATGTTTAAGAACTGACAAATGCTACAGGCAAAATGTTTGGAAACTGCTACATGTGATACAAGCTAAGTGTTTTGATGCATAAGTTTGCAAATAGAAATATAGGCAGTCATATTCCATAAATATTGTTATTACTATTTTTACTTATATGATACTAAAGTTATGATAAGCAACAACTAATTAGGAGCAAGAATCTTTTGCCCATGTGCTACTCACAGTCTAAGTCAGCGGTTCTCAACCTGTGGGTCGCAACCCCTTTGGGGGTCAAACAACCCTTTCACAGGGGTCGCCTAAGACCATCAGTCGCAGCATTAGGAAGGTTGAGAACCACTGGTCTAAGTTTTGCTTGCTGAGTTAGAGGGACACTGGGCAAGTTGCAAAGGACTATAACAAGTTGTCTGAGGACTGAAACTGAAAACCTGGGTTCCTTGGGTCTGAGTCCCTAAATGATTCTTTCTTAACCAGAAAATGGTTAAGAAAATGGTGGCCATTGGGGGCACTGGGGCACTCTCTTTGAGGGCACTGTGTATGGGGGGCCCTGGCCAGCATAGCGTTAGGGGGCACTGTGTATGGGGGGCACTGTTAGGGGGGCCCTGATACTTTTTATGTCTGTGTGTCCTTTGTATTGATGGGAGGGGTCATTGGGGAGGGGCCATGTGGGAGGGGGGCCCAGAAAATTTTGTTGTGAGAGCCATGAGCCTGCATGAGATCTTTGGTTTGTCAGTGCGAGGCTGGGAGTTGTAGTACAGCTAAGACAAGTAGTGATTAAAACACATTTTCTATGTGGAAGCAATGTTTTTTCAACAATTTATCCTCTGAGGGGTCCCTATTACACAGTGTCTTCTCAGTCAGCCCCAATACATGCACTTTCCCCACCCCATCACTGTCACTCCGCCCACTGCTCAAGCACCCAACAACTGCTGCTTACAGGGGTGCAGGAAAAGTCAACTTCTAGGGACACTTAAATCATTACTGTTCTCAATTTATTCCATTAATAAGAAAAAGTAGAAGTGTTAAGAATCACCCTATGTGGCTTAACTCTGAGGTAAAGAAGTTAATAGGGAAAAAAAGGAAAGCTTTTAAGAAATATAAGTCAGAGGGGACAGTAGATGCGTTTAATGATTATAAACACTATAACAAGTGTTGTAAAACAGCAATCAGGAAGGCAAGGATAGAAAATGAGGAGCGCATCGCGGCCGAGGCCAAGACTAACCCCAAAAAGTTTTTGTATATTAATAGTAAAAAGATGCAGGTTGAGGGTGTGGCCCCATTGAGTTATAATAACAATATGGTTACAGCGGATACAGAAAAGGCAGATGTGCTTAACCAGTTCTTTTCTTCTGTGTATACAGTAGAGGAGCCAGTGGGCCAAGTCCCACCCAATAGCTGCACTGTTGCCTCAGCTCCAACTACACAGTGGTTGGCACAGGATATGGTGCTTAAAGGGTTACACACGATAAATGTAAACAAGGCACCTGGGCCAGATGGAATACACCCTCGGGTACTGAGAGAGCTAGGGGCAGAATTGCAGTGGCCCTTGTTTCTGATATTCTCAGACTCGCTTTCATCAGGTATGGTACCTAGGGATTGGAAGAAGGCGAATGTCATTCCCATATTTAAAAAGGGAGTAAGATCTCAGCCTGGCAATTATAGGCCTGTAAGTTTGACATCCGTGGTGGGCAAGTTATTTGAAGGCTTGTTAAGGGATCACATTCAAAATTATGTAGTGGAGAATGCCATTATGAGCAGTAATCCGCATGGCTTTATGAAGGACAGGTCATGTCAGACCAATTTAATTGCTTTTTATGATGAGGTAAGTAAGAAGCTGGACAGTGGGGATGCAGTAGATATCATCTATTTGGATTTTGCCAAAGCATTTGATACCGTTCCCCACAAACGACTGCTTTCTAAGCTAAGGTCTATTGGTCTTAGTGAAGCCGTTTGCACATGGATAGAAAACTGGCTACAGGATCGGGTACAGAGGGTGGTTGTTAATGGTACATTCTCTACTTGGAATAAGGTTCTCAGTGGGGTCCCTCAGGGTTCTGTACTGGGTCCACTTTTGTTTAATTTGTTCATAAATGATTTAGGGGAGGGGATTATAAGTAATGTATCAGTGTTTGCAGATGACACAAAACTCTGCAGACCAGTCAATTCTATCCAGGATGTGACATCCCTGCAGCAGGATCTTGACCAACTGGCAATCTGGGCAGCTAAGTGGCAGATGAGATTTAATGTGGATAAATGTAAGGTCATGCACCTGGGATGTAAAAATATGCAAGCCCCGTATAACCTTAATGGGACTGCACTAGGCAAATCCTTAATGGAGAAGGACCTTGGAGTCCTTGTAGATAATAAACTTGGCTGTAGCAAGCAATGCCAGGCAGCAGCTGCAAGGGCAAACAAGGTTTTGAGCTGTATTAAAAGGGGTATAGATTCACGGGAGGAGGGGGTTATTCTTCCCCTTTACAGAGCGCTGGTAAGGCCCCATCTAGAATATGCTGTTCAGTTCTGGTCTCCAGTGCTCAAACGGGACATTACTGAGTTAGAGAGGGTCCAGAGAAGGGCAACTAAGCTGGTAAAGGGTATGGAAAGTCTCAGTTATGAAGAAAGACTGGCCAAGTTGGGTCTGTTTACACTGGAGAAGAGACGCTTAAGAGGTGACATGATAACTATGTATAAATATATAAAGGGATCATATAATAACCTTTCTAATGTTTTATTTACCAGTAGGTCCTTCCAACGGACACGAGGGCACCCACTCCGTTTAGAAGAAGGGAGGTTCCATTTAAACATTCGGAAAGGATTTTTTACAGTGAGAGCTGTGAGGTTCTGGAATTCCCTCCCCGAATCAGTCGTGCTGGCTGATACATTATATAACTTTAAGAAGGGGCTGGATGGATTCTTAGCAAGTGAGGGAATACAGGGTTATGGGAGATAGCTCTTAGTACAAGTGAGGGAATACAGGGTTATGGGAGATAGCTCTCAGTACAAGTGAGGGAATACAGGGGTATGGGAGATAGCTCTCAGTACAAGTGAGGGAATACAGGGGTATGGGAGATAGCTCTCAGTACAAGTAAGGGAATACAGGGTTATGGGAGATAGCTCTTAGTACTAGTTGATCCAGGGACTGGTCCGATTGCCATCTTGGAGTCAGGAAGGAATTTTTTCCCCTCTGTGGCAAATTAGAGAGATCAACTAGTAGTTAGGCAGGTTATATATAGGCATTATGGTTGAACTTGATGGACGTATGTCTTTTTTCAACCCAACTTACTATGTTACTATGTTACTATGTTACTTCCTGCCTCCAAGCCTCTCCACCAATCATACAGCTCTTTACCAGAGCTTTACAATGGTGATGTAGACCAGCAATAGCCTGGGGGGGGAGTTTGAACTTTTTTGTAGTTGAAATGCCAGGGCCTATTTTGAATCCCAGGCCTGGTGGGGGGTCAATAGAAATGTTTGTGTGAGAATGCTTTGTGGAGCAGTCCCGCAGGAGGACTGGTGTGTGTCTCTGATGTGCTGGGTGGTGTAAGGAATCAGTCTCACAAATACAATGGAAAGCAGGGTTTCTTATAACAACAAGAACATGTGTAAATATCTCTTTCATTTCTTCTTTAACCTTTCAGTGTTTTTTTTATGTTTTCCATTCTCACATGCCCTCCACTTGCCAAATGAGCCCAATACCCAGAATAAAGACACACACACACACGGTTTGATGGTTCATCTGTGTAAGTCACAGGTTTATTAATGATAAAAATAATAAATTGTTTTTTCATTGATTCTGAGGAAGGCAAAAAACCTCTGAGAAGCTTTGAGCTAATCTGCTTCACTAGAGGCAAAAATTCCTTCCTGACTCCTTAACAGCAATCGGATTTGCTCCCAGGATCAATGCCCTCACCCTGCTTCCCATAATCAAGGGAAGCAGGGTGAGGGAAACACAAAGGAAATATGGTACCATACACACAAGCCCCTTTAAGCTGCAAGGTGAATGGTACATTCCATTCCACTGGGCCCCAGGTAGCTGCAGACCCCGGCTTCTGCATTCCGAGGGATGGAGTGGAAAGGAATGCAGTGTCTACCGAGTAGCTTACGGTGCTTTTGTGTATGAAACCATATTTTTGATGGAAGGGGAGGCACTGCAGGTAGAATTGCGGCAGATGTAGAATTGGGGAAGTCTTACCTTCTGCTGGTTGTTAAAGTGAAGGTACCCAGACTGAGGTGCAACTGTACTTACTGAGGGTGCTGCTTGCGCTGATGTCAGTTCTGAGGGCAGTCTGCAAAAACCAAACATAATAACTTTAACCTCAAACCACATATTTTTACCTTAGCAAGTGATATCCCTGTAATAACCCTATAACACTTAGGGGCACATTAATCACATGGGGCAGTTAAGTGAAATAAAAATATCGACTAAGCATATTTGCACCTTTTCCCTCAACTTTCTGTGATTGTGGGACAAAAACCATTTGCACAATCTCAGTTCCTGGCTTTTAAGGGGATAAAATGCTGTTCTATTTGCGGAATGATGAAGATTCACTTCCCATTGGTTTTTATGGCATCTCAGCAGGTTTCAGCTGCACAGGATTTATATGGCTTTTTTATGTTTTATCCTAATGTTCAAAGTCCCAGAATTGCAGTGGATTTTAATCAGCCCCTTTCTCTTTCCATAAAAAATAGTGAGAATTAAAGAAATCTATTCCTTTGAAATAACAGCAAACAAAAAAGAAAGTGAGAGGAGGATGGTTTATATACTGCACCTGGGTATCTGTCGATGTTTTTCAGGAGTATGGCCCTGTTGATCTCCTCTAGTTGTTTATAGAGGTACTCCAAGTAGACTTTGGCATCATTCCTGTTCTTCCGGAACTCAGCCTTCCAAGTCAACCACCGCCATTTGGTGATTGTCAGGCAGTCTCTGGCCATCCAATAATCATACAGGGCCCTCCTGATCTCAGCAGTAATGTACTGCCTAATGCAGTCCAAGTAAGGGCTCACCCGGGGATCCTCAAAATCGGTGATTCAAAGATCCCGTGCTCCTCCTCCCTGTAGATCCACCGTGATCTCTAGAGAAATGCAGGAAACAAGACAACATTTAGGTCTCCGGCAGTTTGTATTTAATCCCCAGGAATAAAAATGAGAGTGAGCAGCCACTTTAGAGAGGACAGAGAATAAAACGAGCTGTAAGCGGCCTTACCTGGCTGTAGCCTTTCATAAAGTCATACTTCCTGCTGGGACACAAGCCCATCTCTGATGCCCCTGTAATATAAAAGAGAGATTTGGAAAGGTTAGTGTTAATGTGGAGATGTAACTAAGAAACTAAAGACCCAAATACATATAATAATTAATAATACCCCTTTTCAACCAGAAAGCTCTAAAAACAAATTCTGACTTGCATGCTCGTCCCCCCACCTTGCCCAGGCCCTGCTCCATTAAACTAAAACAAACCCACAGCCATGAAATTAGCTCTTAGTAAAAAGTGCCCCGGGACTGGTCCAATTGCCCTCTTGGAGCCAGGAAGGAATTTTATCCCCCTCTGAGGCAAATGTGTGTATATATCTTGTGTATTTAGCTAATTATGAATATTTCCCTGTAATAATATAGCAAATGTAATGCCTAGTAAATTTTTATGGCTGTCTATATGGCTGAAATGCCCCATTCAAGATACAGTGTATAATATATAATATTATCCCCTAACATATTACTTAAACACTTTCCCAGCTGCTCCTTTAAAGGTTTCAGATATTATTTTTATCAGTTTGACATTTCTCAGCAATATACCATTTCTTGTTTCAGTTATCACGCTAGACGCTGCCCGAGCTTTAGACCGCGTTCTGTGACTGCTAACTTGTTCTTGCTTGTTTCTCATGTTCAATTTACCTTTTTATTTAGACACATTAGGTAAGATTGTTTCTCTTGCATTTGTTCCTCAAGGGATTAATATATTTTTCCAGCAACAAATTAACTACAAGCAGATTTGCTAACATTTTTATGTTTTGAATAATATACTATTATCCTTTGTAATTTAAAATCAGCCTTTCTGAAATTGAGTTCTAACCTTTATTATTTTGAAAGCCACTTATGAGTGATACTCATTTTTGATGCCATATCCTAAACTCTTTTTTTTCTAAAATATAAGATGTCATGTCTGCATTATTTAAGGTAATAAAATCCACCGAACACTCATTTTTATTTGCCTGGTCCAATTTCACAGTAAAGATTAGCTGAAAAAATCATTCAGTGCTCCCATCAAGTGTCCCCTACTCGAACAAAATATACATTACATTTCAAGTGTGGAACAAAGCCAGCAAATCTGACATCTCTATTAATGATGCAGGGAGGTGAAATTTATCAATGGATAGAGAAGCCTAGGCTGATAATAATTCTAGTAGAAACACTGGGAATCCCTGATGTATCCAATGAATTTATTTATGCACTGAAAGAGACTTTTACTGTAGGAATAAATAAAGAGAAGAAGATTCTCATGGTCATTACCAGGAGTGGCCAAGTCTAGGTTTAGTCATAATGGCTACACAAAGGTCAATTCCCATAAAATCTGCTTATCTATGCAATTTGGGACTTCGTGCTGAAGGCCAGCGTATACTAATGCCATAGTAGATTAATTGGTTAGCAGACTAATTGGTTAGCAGACCAAATTGCACAGGGATAGGGGGAAATGTAGTTCCTCACTCTTCCTGACAGTTATTGTCCTCCTTCATGTGTTGATTGGAGACATGGTTCAGCAAGATGATCTGGCCAGAATGACTAAACACACTCCAAATGGTTGTCAGAAGGCCCCACAAAACTACTGCTGAAGAATATAGCTGTAAACACTCAAACTGCATGGCCATTTAAATGTGTGTTTCACTATATCAAACACAGAACGGTACTAGCTGAAATGTAAGTCTCCACCTAATAGAAATTGTTTGATGCTTTATAAGACCTGTGAGCACGGACCCCTGTTTAAGATAATGGGTATGCACATATTTAGTATACTATACCCAGGTACATTTGATCGACTTAAATGTGCTAATAGACTGTGTAAATATATATATATTGTCAAACACAAATGTTTAGGTTTCACACAGAAACCTTTATCAGGGGAGAAAAACACATTTTATGTACATTTTTTTAAATAAAACGACACATTTTTTTAAAACAAAAATTATATAAGCAAATCAGACCTGAATTAATATATAGGAGAGTAAGGAAATTTCCCCAAAGCATGGTGTGGCATAGTGAAAAGGTCACTTAGAGCAATTAATTGGCTTTAGGAAATTCTAACATTTGAGTTATTTTTTATTTAGTGTTAACATTTCAGGTTTTACTTGGTATATTTCTCACCCATGTGCATCATTTGAAAGCCCTACTGTAACACTGAAGCGGAACAGAAAATATGAAATAGGATTAAGTTAGATAAAATGTCTGGCCTGAGAGAATCTACTACAGGATATGCCAAATTATGGTCATTAGTAGACAGGACAAACCTGTTTAAGTGATATCTTTATAGCATTTCTTACTGTTCCACTTGCCAGGCTGTGTATGAAATGGGGGACTGGGTTCCCCTACTTGTTCAAACTTTTACAATTCCAATAAAAAGTACTGAAAAAAATAAGGGCAACTAGGAGAAGGGGAAGTGGTGACATTATTTAGGTAGAACATTGGTTGACAATGAAGATTTATTTAAATAGAATATTTTTAATCAAGGATAATCTTGCAACTGCCATGCCTAAGGCATCAGTGCAGGACACTGTCCTTTTCAGTGTATTATAGATTGTTCGGGGGAAAAAAGCTTTCTATATTTGCAGGTGACAAAGAAGAGAAACAACAATTATACAACAGAAAAAACCCTTGGTAATTGAGTCAAATCAATAATGGATTTAGGAGCAGGGGTGGATAGTTTCAAAATAATTCTGCCTATGCTTATATGATTAGCTAGATTCACCCTGATCTCAGGGATCATAACAAAGGCATACAAGATAATAACAACTGGTTATAACTTTTTAGTGCCACCCTCTTTGGAAATTAGCATACCATAGTGGTTTGGGATTTTTCTGTGGTAAACTCTAATTTCACACTAATAAATCTGCCTCTTAGGGCTTTATTTATTCAAATTCAAGCTTGCAGGGAAAAAAAGAAAAACAGAAGAAGCCACCACTGCTTTCCCTTTTGGTCCCCACTTGCCAAAGGCGGTGGTATGCTGAAGGGTCTGAGGTGGAGTTAGGCCTCAAGTCAAGTGAGTGCCAGGAAATATTGGTAACTCACTCTAGGGGGCTGATTTACTAACCCACGAATCCGACCCGAATTGGAAAAGTTCCGACTTGAAAACGAACATTTTGCGACTTTTTTATGCGAAAAGTTGCGCCTTTTTCGTAGCGTTAAAACTTAAAAGGTGCGAAGTTTCGCGTAAGTTTTAACACTACGAAAAAAGCGCAACTTTTTGCGCAAGTTTTAACACTACGAAAAATCGCAAGATTTTACGCAACTTTCGTAATGGCTACGAAAAACTCGCGTTTTTACGCAAAAATCGTATTGGTAACGAAAAATTCGTAAAGACGCCGAAAAAATCGCAAAATATCGATCTTTACAAAAAAAACGCAATCGGACTCATTTCGACCCGTTCGTGGGTTAGTAAATCAGCCCCTAGGAGTGAGAAACAAGATTGGGGTAGTTAGTAGAGCAGCCAGGGGCAGTAAGGGTCAGAAACCTGTGTGTATGCCACCAGTATAGGGTCTCAAGCATAGTAACATAGTAACATAGTAAGTTGGGTTGAAAAAAGACATACGTCCATCACGTTCAGCCATAATGCCTATATATAACCTGCCTAACTACTAGTTGATCCAGAGGAAGGCAAAAAACCCCATCTGAAGCCTCTCTAATTTGCAGCAGAGGGGAAAAAATTCCTTCCTGACTCCAAGATGGCAATCGGACCAGTCCCTGGATCAACTTGTACTAAGAGCTATCTCCCATAACCCTGTATTCCCTCACTTGTACTGAGAGCTATCTCCCATAACCCTGTATTCCCTCACTTGTACTGAGAGCTATCTCCCATAACCCTGTATTCCCTCACTTGTACTGAGAGCTATCTCCCATAACCCTGTATTCCCTCACTTGTACTGAGAGCTATCTCCCCTACCCCTGTATTCCCTCACTTGTACTGAGAGCTATCTCCCATACCCCTGTATTCCCTCACTTGTACTAAGAGCTATCTCCCCTACCCCTGTATTCCCTCACTTGTACTGAGAGCTATCTCCCATAACCCTGTATTCCCTCACTTGTACTAAGAGCTATCTCCCATAACCCTGTATTCCCTCACTTGTACTAAGAGCTATCTCCCATAACCCTGTATTCCCTCACTTGCTAAGAATCCATCCAACCCCTTCTTAAAGCTATATAATGTATCAGCCAGTACGACTGATTCGGGGAGGGAATTCCACAACTTCACAGCTCTCACCGAATATTTAAACGGAACCTCCCTTCTTCTAAACGGAGTGGGTGCCCTCGTGTCCGTTGGAAGGACCTACTGGTAAATAAAACATTAGAGAGGTTATTATATGATCCCTTTATATATTTATACATAGTTAACATGTCACCTCTTAAGCGTCTCTTCTCCAGTGTAAACAGACCCAACTTGGCCAGTCTTTCTTCATAACTGAGACTTTCCATACCCTTTACCAGCTTAGTTGCCCTTCTCTGGACCCTCTCTAACTCAATCATGTCCCGTTTGAGCACTGGAGACCAAAACTGAACAGCATATTCTAGATGGGGCCTTACCAGCGCTCTGTAAAGGGGAAGAATAACCTCCTCCTCCTGTGAATCTATACCCCTTTTAATACAGCTCAAAACCTTGTTTGCCCTTGCAGCTGCTGCCTGGCATTGCTTGCTACAGCCAAGTTTATTATCTACAATGACTCCAAGGTCCTTCTCCATTATGGATTTGCCTAGTGCAGTCCCATTAAGGGTATAAGTGGCTTGCATATAATTACATCCCAGGTGCATGACCTTACATTTATCCACATTAAATCTCATCTGCCACTTAGCTGCCCAGATTGCCAGTTGGTCAAGATCCTGCTGTGTTGTGTCATCTGCAAACACTGATACATTACTTATAATACCCTCCCCCAAGTCATTTATGAACAAATTAAACAAAAGTGGACCCAGTACAGAACCCTGAGGGACCCCACTGAGAACCTTATTCAAAGTAGAGAATGTACCATTAACAACCACCCTCTGTACCCGATCCTGTAGCCAGTTTTCTATCCATGTGCAAACGACTTCACTAAGACCAATAGACCTTAGTTTAGAAAGCAGTCGTTTGTGGGGAACGGTATCAAATGCTTTGGCAAAATCCAAATAGATTATATCTACTGCATCCCCACTGTCCAGCTTCTTACTTACCTCATCATAAAAAGCAATCAAGCAGGCTCAGCAGGCTGAGGAACAGGAGATTCCTGGAGTGAGAAACCACTGTGAGCCTAGCACTGGGGATTCCTTCACCAAATGAGTGAGGTCTACCTCTGGGGTGTTGTGAAATTGTTTGAATATCAACTAGTGAAAAAAGGTATTTGAAGCATTTACAGTCATTTGTGACTTGTAACATCTAAAAACGCCCACCCAGAGACTGTAGAGCAAACGGTAGAGTTATTGTTTAAGAACCGCTAGCGAGCAAGAAAGAGAGAAAGAAAGAACATCTTTAAACGTGGGATACAGAGTGAGTGGTTAACCATTCCTCCAGTACAGTGAAGGCCCCCCTGAGTAAAAGAGTCACATGTAACATGTGATCTATTGGGAGTTACAGAGGGTTTTTTCCAGAAATAAGTTTAATCTATGGCAAATGCCTGCAAATGTGGGAGCATTTGATTGTTAGTTAATTGCAAGTAAATAACAAGTATAGTTACCATAACATAACTATAGCATCTATTATTATAAATCACTCCACCTGAATTGGCAACTAACTAAGTGATGACAAAGTAGATGACACTAAACTCGCTGCCCACAAATTTCTTACGCTAGCAGCTTCTCTGGATAAACATTTCAAAGGCTTCCTTTAAAAGTAATTCCTTAAAAATACATTGTATAATAGGGGAAGTTAATTTCTTAAAATCTTGCATATATCTCTGCACTGTGCACTATATTCTGTAATAAAATATGTATGCACACCTTTCTTTAGTATTTTTGTCTGTAAATGTTTTTATTGGTCAAGCAAAGTTTTACAGTTCCTATTTTGGGCTCTCTTAAAGGCACAGTGTTTCATACTTGAGGAACCCATGTCTTGCAGTTTTCATATTAGAACCTCTGCTTGATTAGACATCTTGGTGCAGATTTATCACAGTGTAAAATTAGAGCTTACACAGCAAAATTCCCCCAATTAAATTCTATGGGATGTGTGGGGTGTATTTATTAAATTTCATAAATCTGCCCCTGTGGAGCTCTGTGAAGCAATTCCTCCTATATTGTGCGACTCTTTTACTCAGGTGGGCCTTCACTGTACATAGGGAATTGCATTATCATGAATGTCACGGTCACCTAACTCTGTGCAATTCACTATTCTCCTTTCTTTTTCCACCATCTCATCACTGCACCTGTTTTACATTGGTTTTCATGGTTTTGTCATGCACCAAATTTGTTTGGTTAGGGTTTAAATGTTTGTGCTGCTTTCAGCCTGTTGGTTTGTCCATGAGGAAGAGCACTGTTTGTGCTCTAAACATTGGATTTTTGTAATAAACTTTTTTCTGTATCTTAAGTCCCAGTGTGTGCGGTACTCTGTCAATATATATATATATACACACACACACAGTATGAAATTAAATAACCTTGCATTCTATATGTGGTTCATAAAGAATGGTTTAGTACCGTATTAACAAACCTCCCAACTGTACCGATTTTCGTGAGACAGTCCAGTCCTGACAGCCCAGTCCCGGATTCTTACTGAAAAGTCCCTCATTTCCCTTTGTATCTTTTTAAGCGTTCAGTGCAGGAGATCAAAGTTTCTTAAACTTAGTTAAATTTGCAGAGAGTCCAGAAAACGTAAGCCCCTCCTGCACTGAGATACAATTATAACTAATAAACTAAACAGGTCTCTTGGGGGAACCTAGACTCAAAGGTTAAAGGGCAATTTTACCTTTTTAGCAAAACTGTAATAACACATTAAATGACCATAAACCCCCTAGAAATGTGTTCAAACTTTAAATAACCTGCCAAATTTTGTAAAATGGAAGTTGTACTTACGGGGTGTAGCCACAAAAATGGGCGTGGTCAAAACCTTTTTCGCCACGCATTTCTTTTTGTCCCTCTTTACATTTTTCAAATGTTGGGAGGTATGTATTAATACAGGAACACATAAACATTTTGCTTAAGGTGCCTTTGCTAAATTAGGGGGCAGATTTCTGTCATTGAAATGAGACATGGAGAGAATTTAATAGGCTTGCTAACAATTTGTTCTATAGGCATTTTGATCTATTGTGCAGGAAAAATGGCCAAACAATCATGCTGGATTTTATAAAGAAAGCTAAATACATTTTGAAAAATACATTTAAAAAAAGAAAAAAAAATATATATATATATATTTTTTTTTTTTATGCTTATTTTTGACAGTATTTTAACAAATGATTTATTGCTGGTGCTGCCTAGTCACCCTTTCCTTGCCTTCCCCAATACCACTGTCCAATATCACCACTATATACTTAATCCCAGGTCTTATGTCTGCCCACATCCCTTAACCCTTTATCTTCATGTATACTTTAACTTTTATGATGTCCATGATGGTGTATTTAAGAAATCTAGCAAGATGCGAACCTTAGTTCAGGTGGCAATTTAGCAAAAGTAACCAAAAAACTGGCCCTCGTAACTTTAGGAGTCAGTTGCCATTTTGAATGCTTCCTCTTTGCCCTAGCAATGTGTCCTCCTTCAATCTGCTCCAATAGAGAAGTGTGGAAGGAGTTGGAATCTTTTATAGTTATATCAATGTTTTAAAAGAACCGAAGTACTAAGGGGCTCAAGAGTGCATTCCTAAATGCTCATGCACAGACCACTTTGACTAACTGCACTCAGCACCTTGCACCTGATAAAAACATGGAAAATTTCAAGTTTTTTGCACTTTGCATTCCTAGTCGTAAATAGGTCCTACAGTATCTGGCATTGACTGGTTATAATTATAATCCTTTAGAGAAGGCAGAACATGAATTGTAGGATTCTTAAAGGTTCTCTGCTCCTCCCAGCACTGTGGCTCAAGGGGGCATTAGTTTGCTCCTCTAGTCCTATCCACTTGTTGTAAGCATGACCTCTACATCCCCACACACCCGCCTGTTGTAGGTCCTGCTTCACATAGCCAACCAATGTTTTTGTAGCTATCCAAAAGATTGACTGCCCATTGTTTTTTTTCCTATAGATGGCCTTTCCTCCAGTCTTGTCCCCAATGTGTTCAAGGAGGCAAGCTGTCATGACTATAATGTGGAATCCAAGTAAACAGTCATCTCTGGTCAGACTCTTTCATGAACAGATGAACTCCTGCTAGCACAAGTCTTCACGGACGCCCTTTTGGGGACATGCAACTTTCTGCTGCAATGTACACAGGGAACCATTTCATTTCAGAGATCTGACCAATATAGCAAGGTACTGACAGGTTGCTGTTGACAGGTCCATGCCCATTAACCTGCCAGTCATGACTTTGTTTTGGCATCTGTAACCTTAAGCTATACTTTTGACCCTTCCTCCTCCTGTTGGGCAAATGCTTGCTTGACTAACTTGACATTCTCTCCAACAGCCCACCCCTCCTCCCGTCACCTAGTATCTGCACCAATCAGGTGATGGGTCCTCTGTGGTCGATAGTGATGTTGCAGATGACGTTCCAGTGCAAGGTTTAAGAGCATGCACAATACTTGTTATACATCATTCTGATCTTTCATTCTACTTGTGTCATAGCATTTCTCAAGCAGGCAACAGACTTTGAAGGTTTTGTTTGTAGTTGATCTTCCATGGCAGAACCGCATTGGTAGTCGCCAAGTTCTTGTTCCATGAATAACTCAAGCTGATTGAAGTGAGTATTGGCAAGATCTTTTAGACAAGCTTCAGCAAGGACGTACAGTACTTTAAGCTTTTTTCATGAATGGGCATAACAGCAACTGTTATATCTCTATATCAGAAGATGAACTCATGGGATAGTTCAGCTCTACTAAAGCCCATTCAGATTCTTCCCACAATTTTGCTTCAACATCTGGCTTTAATTCAAGGCTTGTTTTAGGTTGTGTATGTGTTTTTCTTTCAGGAATAAAAGGGGACTGACTCTGTTTCTTCTCAAGAGCCTCCCAATCTAATCCCTATAAAAACAGGAGAAATAAAGTATACTTTATAAACCTATTCAAAGTATGTAGATATTGAATTTCATGCTAGTAAAAGACAAAATCATTAGCTTATAGCAGGTATAAGCAAAAATAACTGAATCTGACGTGAAAGATGCCAGAACATCTTACCTCAAAGTAAGGAGTCTTCTTCACATCCTCAGCACCATGTTCACCTGTCCCAAGGCCATCCTGAGGAAATAAATTAACAAATTGTTGTTATACAGACAGACGTTCAACACAATACCCTAATCACAAAAGGTTCAGTTATGATTCTGTGAAGCCATTAGCACAAGAGTGGTACATTCCTTTTTTAAGAATAAGAGTAAGGACAAATATAAACATAGGGTATTAATGAAAATGCTTTCCTTCTGCGCAGAACTCTCATCATACAGATAACAACATGCTGATATCATGCTTGGAACTTACATTTACAAATATGCTGTGGCTTTCTTCAAGTTATATCTTTAGGCTATTTTGGCTCCTTAGTAGTTATAACCCTAAAAAACTGAAGAGTATTTCTTCCATACAATGGCACCTGAAACAAAAATGTTGGGGGTAAAACTAACCTACAATAATGTCTAAGGTCTATACTATAACTTTTGAGCTATGCAGGTCTTTCTAATAAGAAGTTAACCAAGCAGCCAACAAAGTAGATATATGCTTGATATCTAATGGTTTCATTTTAATTTTATATCTTTTCATATTTTTTCTGTTTAAGCATCTTTTATAGTAAAGTATGTTTTTTTCTTGCAAGCCAGAGGGGTTTAAACAAATAGGGCCTGATTCACTAAAGTCCGAAATAAGGAGTGCTATTTATAGCATGCGTTAAAAATCTTATCACTTCTTATTTTTCGCTCGATTCACTAAAAGGACACTTGTCATAATTAAGAAGCGATGTTCTTGGCGTTATTTATCTTGCGACGACATATTTTCAAGCAATATATTATGCAGCGCACAACATATTACGCAGCACGTTGCTTGAAAATATGTCGTCGCAAGATAAATAACGCCAAGAACATCGCTTCTTAATTATGACAAGTGTCCTTTTAGTGAATCGAGCGAAAAATAAGAAGTGATAAGATTTTTAACGCATGCTATAAATAGCACTCCTTATTTCAGACTTTAGTGAATCGGGCCCATAATGTTTTCATTATAGTAAATATTAATGTTATCTAATTTTGTTTGCTTATCTGGTCTGATATCTGAAGCCAATTTAATCTGTTATAGAAGCTAACATTTACTGCCAGTATTGCTTGATTTACTTTTAGTGGAAATTTAGAAATACATACATTTTTTAAAAAATTCAAGCTGAATTTTTTTATAGTGTAAATATAAACATACCAAGGTTTCCCATGTTATGAGGGTAATAATTATCCATTTCCAGATTTTTCCAAAACCTAACTCATTAAATGATAACATTAAATTAGATATATTCATTCTAAGGCATGTGGTACGCTAGGCATTTTTTTCGGCCTGTGTAGACTGTGTAGTCTGACTTCTGCTCAGGCAGAAATCTCAGGCAAATAGGCAAATTATTGGCCTATTAGTGCATGGAGCTGATAACAGCAATGTCATGGAGGTCAGTGCATTCAGAACACAGAGCAGAAACAGAATACTGGCACACAAGCAGAGAAAATGTATTTGAAAAATGGATATATGGAAACTCTGCCAGTGACTGCCTAGTTAATTCTCTAAATGGATACTTACGAGTAAGCAGTTTTTAAATGAACACTCCCAGTGCCCCCCAGTCTACTGATCTCTGGGGCCATATGGTAGAGCGTTCCACAATCACCAGTGGTTGTGCTGTCAAAGGTCATTCCTAAAGCGGAAAGAAAACAGTGAGTTAAAAAGGTTATCCATAGAAAGGCTGTAATAATTGGTTGAACAGAAGAGTAGCAGTGCCCCTTTGTCTGTCTCTGGTTATAATACATATAGTATATATGGCCAATGCTACAGATCAACTGCATAACCATGTATACTGTATGTTACATCATCTTACTTATAAATCTTCTTGGCTGAGTAATTTTTACTTACCAATTACCATACAATAATACATATTATGTTCATGTAAGAACTGCAGGCCAAGAATCATGCAAGCTGAATACAGTCTGCACAGATTAAAATAAAGTTAAAAATATATCACTGTTGTAAATGCATGGCTATCAATATGTGACTACAACACATATAAGTTATTACCGAGCCCATATATTCAGTGGAACATGGCATGTTCCCCAGTAAATGGTTTTGTGTGACTAGTGGGAAAGAAACCAATGTTCTACCTACTGAGTGCCCCATAATAATAGTTTTATGTACATATAGTGGTAAGAATGCCATAAGGGTATTTCACCTTGGGTAGCACTCCTGAAATGATAAGTAGTACTTAATTCTCTCAAGTGGAATTTCATGTAGAGTTGGGTATTATGCCAAGTCTCCTCCTTCAGCATACTCCATAGCCAGACACAGATGATGTCTAGTCTGAAAGGAGCCAATTAACCCGACAAGGAAAGGACTTTGTTTCTTGTTGACCATCAGAAGGCTGCACTGTTCTAGAGCAACACTGGAAAATAAAAACCATTAAAACTCAATACAAGAAAAAGTTATACACATTGAATTATGGCAGAGACAGTGGGGGGGGGGGGGGGTCAAATGTACCTTTTTAAAGGTCTAAATGGTTTATGATTCAAAATGAATTTGCCAGTGTAAGGATGTTGCAGAGGTTTGTGTAAGACCTATCTTTAATAAATGTCTAAATGCACGTATTCTACATTATTAACTCCTGTTAATGGTACATCTTAGCCATATCATTTTTACCTGCTATGGTAGAGAGCAACAAATAATATATACATTGTTTATTTTATGGAAAAATCTATATTTTTACAGCTAAATGACACCACTCCTTTAAACTTACCGTTTAAATATACCGGTACTGTTGATATCATGCATTTCTATGGTGTTAAGAGAAACAATCTTTCCAGTATTTTTGTATTGTGCCTTATAGACCTGCAATAATAGAGCCTGATGAGATAAAATGCAATTCATATTTGGTGCTGCAGTTTTAATTGGGTGTTTTTAATGGAGAAAAAAACACATTGAAAATTGATTATATATGGTAAGTCCAGGTCTTAAACTAGGCTAACCTACTTTATCCTTAGCTATTTTACTTATATAAAAACCTATCTTGGAAGTACATACCATTTCCTGGTCACTAACTGGTTGCTATAACCTTTCTTTTAATTTTTTTTTAATTAGAGTTGCTCTAGGTATGAAAGTCTTTGTAATGTCACCATAGGCACAATCTGTTAAAATATAGGAACCCTACACTTTTCCATGCTGTCTAATTTCTAGCCAAATGGTTCAACTGTATCCCTAGGTTGCCCTGAATAAATGTAAATATATAACAGAATAGCTCACTGTGGAAATACTCATAGATGGTGGCGCTTTTTGAACCAACTTAAAAACAATTACATTTATTTGATTAAACCAATTTCTGGTACCTTCTCTGTTATGGACCAAGATGCATATACATAGCAGAGTACTTCAGCCCAAACCATATACAGGTATGGGATTCATTATTTAGAACAAAAATATCTATCTATATATTTTACCTTCTGTCAACCTCATTTTGGCCTAGGGTTTTATCAATCTTTTCTACAATCTGACAATAATTAGTCCTCCGCAAGAGAAGGAAAAATAATACTAATAATTCAGGTTAATACCACAAATGAGAAAAACCTATTTATTTTAAAATAAAAACTTATTATGTACTCATTAAGAACATCAAAAAATGAAGCGGGTTTCCTTAGAGGTACTGATCAAAAGAAGAAACAAATGTTGGTTTACCTTTTTTTGAAGTACAGATTTTTTCTCACAATGTCCAGACACCATATTATGAGTTTTAAATTCTGCTTCTAGATGGTGCTAGAGTGCAAAGACTTGCCAACAAAAGACACATTGCTGCATTTATATATAGATGCCTAAAGGGCCTACAATTTTCACTGGGATTTTTCTTATATCCCTTGCAAACAAATTATCCTGAATAAAACAGCCTCGGCTCTTTCTCCCCAAAATCAAAACTGATGTTCAGTTTCTCAGTAGGAATATTTTAATCACTTTGCCTGATACGTACCTGATCAGAAGATAAAATATTACATATTTATATAAAATATATGACTGAAGTTGTTTTCTTTATCCAGAGGTAATTGCAGTATAATACACAAGAGTATTATACTGTAGCTATATTTAACACTAAGGGGCACATATAATTTAATTATAATTCACGACCGCCGCTTCCATGCACAAACTCCCCTTTTTCTTACATTGTGCTTTAGACCTTTCATTTGTCTCTTCTTTTCTGTCTTTCTTGGTTCTTGCTTTTTTTGCTTTTGTTTTTGAATTTTCGCTTTTTTCATTAAGAAGCACATTTCTCAGTTTGCCCTTCATTATTGGCTTCCTTCTGAGTTTCTTTTTCTAGAATCTTCCATCTTTCTTTTCCAATCAGACTGTTTCTGATATTCAGTCTCCGGTTTATTTTGGGCTTCTGTCCACAGAATTTTTCCATTTTCATGAAGCAGCATATTTCTTACTTTGAGCTTCATTGTTACTCTATTAGCTTCTTCTTGTACTTCTTTTTCTAGAATTTTGCGTCTTTCATTCTCTATCAATTTCTGTTTCTGCTGTACTGCAAATCGCTCAGCTTCCTCTTGAGAATCTCCATTTAGAATTTGCTTGATTTTCTTCTGTAGTATAATTCTTATGTTCTGCTACCTTGTGAATCTGTCAGCTTCATCCTGAGATTGCTTCTCAAGAGCTATTCTTCTTACACTTTCTTCCTGCTCATTCTTCTCTGCATGCTGATAGATTGTTGTAGCCTAAAAATGACTGCAAATAGAATGCTGCAGAAATGAAATATACAAAATTAAGCATTGAAGTACAACAAATACTTAGAACGAACAATAATATAACAGGGTCCAAAATAAAAAAATCCAAGTATTAAGTTCCAGGTCATTACATTGTCAGTGTGGTTATTTTTAGTCATCTGCAATTTCAGATTGACGCAGTAATTTGAAAAATGTTTTCAATTGAAAATTAAATGATGGCATTGCATATATTTAAGGGAAAAAGCACAGTATCTTTTACAAATTAAGAATCGTTTTTGTCCAAATGTATTGCTTTAATAGGAGCATGGACAGATATTAATTTAAATTAAAGTTAAATACAAATTAAAAAATAATAATAATAAATTAATTTAATAAATTAAATTAAAAAACATAGTTTGTTTGTAAGTTATATGTTGGAATCAGTCAACAAATAATTGTTTGGTTAACTGTTATTTTCTGGGTAAGTGGACCAAGCCAACAATTTTGCCGGCTTGGCCCGGCACTGGAACTTACTGCTTTCCTCTCATGTCCCAATAAGATAATGCTTTTGTTCCACAAGGGGTTGAGTTACAAAGCATTAGTGAAATAGTTCACTTTAACATTATACTATAGAATCGCTTATTTGTTCATCATTTTTAATAGTTTTTTTTATTACCTCTGCTGCCTTCTTACAGCTTTTAAATGGGGGTCAATGACCTTAACAGGCAAAAAGCTATTGCTCTGTGAGACTACAATTTTATTGTTATATTGTTACTTTGTATAGCTTATCTTTCTGTTTAGGGCCTCTACTATTCATATTCCAGTCTGCCAGTGTAAACATTGCCTGGTTGCTAAGGTAAACTGAGCTATAGCAACTAGATACAATTCTAAACTCGAGAACTGCTAAACAACACATTAAATAATTTTTAAAAAACACAAACATTAAAATTGCTAATTGATCTGACTATCAATATCTCCATCATACTAAAAACTAAATTTAAAGGTGAAAACTTCCTAAATGGGCAGGCAGAGTATGTCTCACACAGGCAGCATAGGGCAGGCAGAGTATGGCACATACATGCAGCATTGGCCAGGCAGAGTATGTCACACACAGGCAGCATAGAGCAGGCAGAGTATGGCACACACAGGCAGCATAGGGCAGGTAGAGTATGGCACACACAGGCAGCATAGGGCAGGTAGAGTATGGCACACACAGGCAGCATAGGGCAGGCAGAGTATGGCATACACAGGCAGCATAGGGCAGGCAGAGTATGGCACACCCAGGCCTCATATGGCAGGCAGAGTATGGCACACACAGGCAGCATAGGGCAGGCAGAGTATGGCACACACAGGCCGGGTAGGGCAGGCAGAGTATGGCACACACAGGCAGGCAGAGTATAGCACACATGGGCAGCAAAGGGCAGGTAGAGGTTGGCACACACAGGCAGCGCAGAGCAGAAAGAGTATTTTATACAGTGCTGATATCTTACTGAGTATTTTCATTACTCACATCCAACCCCATCAAAATAATCATCTATAATTATATAGATGTGCACACCGACTAGGATAAGCTTTTATCTGATGCCAAGTAACCCATCTGTAGGCTTTTGGAGTGTGTAAGAAAATCAAAGCACCCAGAAGAACCCCCCAGAGACACATGAGAAGTACACAGACTCCATACTGATATAAATTACTGCTTTTACCTGAACCCAGAACCCTGCTGTGCAGTTAGAGAGCAGGACTCCATGTGTTCATGCTTGCAGATGCCACTGTTCTACAGCTCTCTTTGTTAAATATATTACAGAACCAACATGGCAGCGCCCCCTCTAATGTATGAATTTAAACCATAAAGCTGGCAGTATGTAGCCACATCTGACTATTCTTTATGCTTTAGCTATTTATATGCTATAATTTTGGTGCTCCTGATGTTTTTGAAGGGATTTTTGCAACTGTTTAGCTTCACTTTTTAGTTATACTAAAACATAATTAGAGGTGCGGGTGGGAGTGCTGAAAGCAGGCAACACAGTCATTATGCATGTCCCATTTGCCCTTTGGTGCATCATCTTGTTATTACTGTTCAGGAGAACATGATCCCATTTTCTTGGTTTTCTCTCACTCTATTCCTATCTTGTATTTCATTGAACTTCATCTTTCCATTAATGTTGTGGCTAACAATGACAGCAAGGGATTAAATGTGACATTATCTTTCCCCAGTGTTGAGAAGAGTTGGAACTTGAAGGGCACAGAATTCACTAAACATGTGAACTATCTTAATTTAGAGATGCCTCATTGATACTAGAGTTGCCAGTTTAGAGATAAAAAATCAAAAGGCCATAATCTCTGGTCAAACCTGCTCTTCAGCTTTCTTATCACACCAGCAACATTGTGATGTGCCTCATCTAGCTTCCTAGAAAAAATGTGCAGAATACTGAGCAGGCCTGGCAATGGCATGTATTTGTAGGCTACAGTAAAACATAGCACAACACTCAAGGGGGCTGATTTACTTACCCACGAACGGGTCGAATGGAGTCCGATTGCGTTTTTTTCGTAATGATCGGTACTTTGCGATTTTTTCGTATGTTTTGCGATTTTTTTCGGATTCTTTACGAATTTTTCGGATCCAATACGATTTTTGCGTAAAAACGCGAGTTTTCCTATCCATTACGAAAGTTGCGTAAAAAGTTGCGCATTTTGCGTAGCGTTAAAACGTACACGAAAAATGCGCAACTTTTCGTGTAAGTTTTAACGCTACGAAAAATGCGCAACTTTTTACGCAACTTTCGTAATGGATACGAAAAACTTGCGTTTTTACGCAAAAATCGTATTGGATCCGAAAAATTCGTACAGAATCCGAAAAAATCGCAAAACATACGAAAAAGTCGCAAAATGTTCGTTTTCAAGTCGGAACTTTTCCAATTCGGGTCGGATTCATGGGTTAGTAAATCAGCCCCAAGGTATCCACTGCCGAGGAGGGTTGTTCCTACACAACAAATTAAAAATGACACAAAGTATTTCAACATAGTTGTTTTATAAAGAGAATATATTTTATTAAAAGGATATTTTATTAATAGAATATACAGTGTGATTTTATGCTGTCTTAGCAGCATAAAATAAAAATTTTACACTATTCCCTACTACTGCTATGTCCTTTTACCTGTAGGAGAGAGGCATGAAAGCTAGGGGCAGCACCACTGATAATGTCAGCAATGGGGCCCACAGTTAATTCTACGCATGGGAAGGAGCATAAGTGATGGAAAAGAGCAATAGTCATTGCTACAGCTTTTGATTTAGCAGTTGATTTAGGCCTTGTTTAACATGAATTTAATGAATAGGTCTTGTGCTGAACATACGTGTTTGCCATTTGTTTAAAAAATCAAAAAATGTATGGTTTTTGTTATTTCTCAAGCTAAACAGGGCATACAGGTAAACTGAAGCTACTCCGTGATTGGCACTTGTGAGACAGATAATGAGATTACCAGTGCACAAGACTCCTTCTTATCTGTAAGCCACAACAGTCACTACAAGGGGTTGAAGAACCATTGCAAGGACCAAACAATATGGAGTAGTCTAGTTTAGCTCAAGCCCCAGGCAGAAGTAAAAGAGAACAAAGAGGGGTAAGAAAACTTTAGTAGTCATGCATTCTGCCCTGGGGAATGGAACCATCATGGGGTGCAGGCCAGCCCTGTCCCTAACGCCTGCTAAGTGGCAGATGCTAAGGACAGGACCCTGTTCTCTGCAGCACCATAACCTGCAAATCCAAATAACATGCACATTATGTGCCTACGTGTCTGTCCCATCCTCCCAGTCATGAGTATAGGGATAAATTGTGCTGGTATCACTCCTTTGGCAAATTGGAGATAACAAGTCATTTCAGTTATTATGTATTCCTTACTCGCTAGAGCAAGCTTTATCAGGCTTCGGAACTCCAACTTCAGTGAATAAAAATGTATCACAAATAGATGGTTCTGCAGTCAAAAATTAGGCTTCAGCATAACTCCAAACAGAAAGCAAGGAAAACAAGTTTCAAGTTATGGAATTTCCTACCAACAGAGGTATTAAAAAGTGATTTATAAGTGTACTCAATTGGGTTGACACCTTTCTAGTAAAAAGGATATTTAAATATAATGTGTTAATCAATTAGCAACTAATATTCCAGAGTTTCATTTAACTGCCACCTTGAAGTCAGGAAAATATTTTTCTTGTGATGCTGAACTGGCAGCCGGTCTGCTGGGGATTTATATTGATTTCAGTTGGATAAATTTGTAGAATGCTTGAAAAAAAAAGTTTGTACAGCATACCTGATGTCTTTTTATTGCTATTGTAAGTATTATACTTTATATACTGCAGAGAAATTCAGCAGCGCTTTACAGCGACTATAAATCATTTTCACCAGTTCCTGCACAGCTGAGTTTAGAAACCCATACCAGATTCACACACCAAATAGGTTTTAAGCATGATGGGAGAAAACCAGAGTTCCATCCAAGCACAGGGAAAGCATACAAACACACAGGGGAAAGTGCTTTGTAGTGATGGTCGGGTCGACAAAAAGTCCCTAACCCGCCAGCTCCCAACCTGAGCCCAACCCCACCCAGCAACCCACCATCATCTTTAGACCCGCGCCTAACTCACCCAGTCTCTGATGTCATAAAGGGGGCTGGCATGCACCTATAAATAGAGGCTGCTGCAGGCAGAAGGTGGGTACAGTAAGGTCACAGATGGGGAGTGTGGAATAAAGAGCAGGTTTTGGGCACATCAATAGTGCCCTGCCAGCCAATATACTACTTTATTGGTACAATTTGTGCCTATGTTTAAGGAACAGAAATTATACCAAATTAAAACAGCCTAAATGATCTTAGTTCATTGCATTCACAAACCAGAGCTCTTGCATTTTCAAGGGCACTTTTTCATCTTCTGAGTTCCCTCTCTAAGACAAGACAGTTTCAGACATTCCCAGACCTTCATGTCCTCATTTGTTCCAAAAAGAAGACAGTGATAACCTGAGATTTCTGAAAAATACACAGCACGGAAACTAGTATTTCCTGGCAGCAGCTGAAGCAAACAGGTGCAGTCATACCAGTAATTCATTATTTTCAGCATCTTGGTTAAAATACATTCTTTTTATGGTATTATTTTGCAACACACGGATGATTGAGTACGGAACTCTAGTTCTAGGTTTCGGCTTTGGAGGAACATGTGAGTCACTTTAAAAATAGTTTGTTCCACATTGCGGGATTTGAATTGTTTACTTTGTAGTGTGCGCTTGATAAAAGCCTCCAGTATGTACATGTACTTGTCTGCTCATTTAGAATAAATTACAAGAAAACTGAACCCAAATGGTACAATCAAGAAAAAAATGGCAAATAATAGAAACCTTGTATAAATAGTTACAATATTCACCATTTGCTAGCAGCACTGTGTTGATGAGTTTGATTCTGGCTTGGACATGGGAGTCTTTATGTTTTCCCTGTGTCTGTGTGGGTTTCCCCAGGGCTCCTCCCACACTCTAAAAACATAACTGGTTTCTGACTAAACTGGTGGATACACATAATAGACAGAACATTCTAAAGTAAACTGTGGAAAGTGTATGAAAGGAGAGTGGGCCTTATAAATGTCAGTAAAGATTAAGGCTAGTAAATGACAGGTATGTGGGTCAGTTGTTATCTAGTCTAGTGCAGCTTGGGCTTCTCTAGGACCTGAGCTTGAAGTTTATTAACAAAATCCTTGGAAACGGCATTCTTCAGGACTTACCCTCTGTAAATATAGTGACAAAATGTTCATTTAATCTGTCGTCACCTTTACTGACCTGCTATTTGGTTTCTTATAAACTAAATAAAGGGACCTCCTGTCTGTAAAATAAATAGTCTATCCCGGGAAAAATAGTAGCAATTTGAATAATCAATAAGCATTTTTTATTCCCAACCTTCCAGATGCATTGTTTTGTTCCCATGTCTCCCTCTGCTGTTTCAATAGCAAAGTGTATCTGTTGGGAAATATTTGGGCTTTGTGGGTCCTTTGTGCATTTGGATGGTAGATGGGATACCACAGAATTTTAAAACAAATTAATTGTGTATGAACAAGATATTTTTGATATTCTCAGTTTAATACAGAGATATATATACATATAGTGCCAAATAATGTATTATTTTCAAACAATCATCAGTTGATTAAAAAAAATGACATGGATGGGATCCATTATTGGAATGTTTGGGACTGGGGTTTTCCCAGTGGACCACTATACCACTGAAACATAAAATAAATCCAATAGTTATTTTGCCACTAATATGGATTCATGCAGCTTAGTTACCATCAAATGTAAAATCCTGTTTTATTATTACAAAGAAAAAGGAAATTACTTTTAAAACGTTGAAATATTTGCATAAAATGGGAAATGTTCTTCCTGTAATTTGGTTCTGGATGCCACATGCGCCTATAGCCCTTCTATTGTGTGTTTGTTGTTTCATCAAATTCATTATCCCACATGAATCTGACATTTGCTTTCAATATCTTTACTGCACTTGATCAATCACTGCTCATTGCTTATTGGTTGATATGGATTTCTTCAATGGTGAAAATGTTATCCTATACTATATCAGTGTAGAATGGTTGTTTATAGGCGTGTACTGCCATGTAACAAGCATTTTAACAGGCCATTGCACAGCATGTCCTGTGTTTCATCCAGTTATAGTTGAACGCATGGGGAAAGCACCACATTAGTGAATTTGGATCCATACAAAAGAATACTAAACCCTTCAAAAGATCCACAAGACTCACTTGAAGGGAAAATGTATCTTCTTCATATCAAATGATAAAATATAGGTTTATGGCTTAAATATGTTGAAGTATGTTGAAATCAACATATCATTATCAAAATGTATATGTGTTTCAGTCTATATCCGAATTGTTTTATTCAAGTACAAAATATACTGAAATTACTGCTACAAAGGAATATTTAAAATGAATTCCTCTACTTCAAAACCAAGATGAGCCACCTATGTTGGGAGAAATTAAGTACCTATCCAAGGTGAGAATTGTTCATGGGGAAGCAAGGGTTTATGAGCTTTTTGGCTAAATGCAAAAAGTCCTCCAAGGCTTCGCCCTGCCACTTAGCTGTCCATTAATAACCTAGTACATTGTTTAGAGATAGATATAGAGAGGTACATCTGCATCTACTTTCCATACCTTTACAGTTCCAATCTCTTCCAGCACAACAGGTTTTTGCTTATATATAGTTTAAGGACACTATATGCAACAGTCCTTGTCTTTCTGTCAGCAATAACACAGTTCCAAGCTTGGGAATCTTTTCAACCCATACTAAGCCATCAGGCAACAGGTGAAAAAAAAATTGGACACAGGTTCCCTGAGTGGTTTTGAATTATCTTTTGGATTAAGCAGAACATCCAGGGGTACAATAACTAATGGTTTATGGAAGGATCTTTTTTACCTGCTAAAGAAAACAAATGTGCCTGTTTATCAGGGTTTAAATAACTCGGGGTTTAAATTATCCCTAATATACCAGTCTAAAAAAAGCATTCGAAAGCACAGAAGATATTTATATGTTACCCTTTCTCACGATGGCTTAGCCTTATCACTATGCCCAACCCTAGCACATAAAAAGTCGAGATGTAGTTAGCTAAAGCACAGCAAAGCTTTAGTAAATATGACAGTAGGGAGAAGATACAACTGCACCAAGTGTTACCAAAAAGTTTCATGATCATCATTTCTTGATTTTAAACCTATTCTGTCTTACATCTTCCCTCTCCTATCTCATATAATATCTCAATTTGTATCTTATTCTGTAATTAGTCTTGGAAAAGGAGTAACAGGAGTTACAGCTATACGGCTAAGCAAATCTACATGGCTATCACTGAACCCTTCAGAAAGGGAAAACAGCACTTAGGTCTGTTATTCCTGTGCCTGTTTGGGGGTACAATGTTTGCCTTTGACACCTACAGGCTTATTTATCAAAATTCAAATTGCTAAGACTTTTGTTTTTGTTTTCAGTTCAAATAAACTCAAAATATTACCAAACTCTAATGTTTGCTTATCTTATTGATTAAAAAATTTGAAACTAAAAAACTCAATCAAATAAAACTGAAAAAAATGAAATGCATCCAATTAGTATTTTACTAGCATTTATTCATTTTCAATGGGTCTACAGACAATGGGTTTAAAATGTGAAAATAATAATAAAAAAATCACTTCAATTTTGCTTAAGACAATTCCCACTGACTTCTACATGAAGCTTTTAGATGCTCTTTGCATTCAAGTTTTTCAAATTGTTGGCACTTAATAAATATTAAACATTTAAATCTGGAAACTTTTATTTGAATTCTGGAGTTTTATAGCAAAAAAATGTAAGGTTTTCGGCCTGCGCACGCCACTGAGACGGCCTTATGTAGAGTGGCAAATGATCTCCAGACTGCCAAGGCCAAAGGACGCTACTCGGTCCTCATTCTCCTGGACCTTTCCTCTGCTTTTGATACTGTCGACCATTCTGTTCTTATGCAAATTCTCTATTCTCTGGGTATCTGTGTAATTTTGCATTCTGTAAGATTGTACAGCGCTGCGTACCCTTCTGGCGCTTTATAAATCAAGTTATACATACATACATACAAATCAACCCATATAGCTTAGCAGGAGGTCTCTGGTCTTGCTATGAAGTCATATAGAAAAGTCACTCAAAAGAATCAAGATTTTAGGGTCACATACACTCATAAATCCTTACATTTTAAGAACAATTGTTGTAGAATGGAATTTTAAATGCAAGTTTAGTGGGAAAGGGCAAGTGATCAACCCTCCCCAATCTTGCCTACTTTGACAATCCAGAGAAACCATCAAATACCTGGGGGGAGAGAAAATGTTATTTCTCTTTTCTTGTTTTTTTTCTATTCAGATTTAGAAATATGTAAATAGAACAATTTGAAGAAAAAAAGTATTAATTAAAGCACTGCATATGCAGCAACAACATCACAATAATTCTGTGCTTCAAAAAACAGAAATTCCCTGACTGGGTAATATTACTCTTGCCATTATTTTGTGTGACAAGCTGTTTTGTGAGTTAGGAATGATATTATAAAGTGATAAAAACAAAGTTGTTCCCAATATTGCATGCAGTAATCTTTCACTCATTAGCCTTTCATGCCATATTCCCAAGTTCTGCAAAGTAGTAATAGATGGTTCTAGAAGCAATTCCCAGAGATGTTATTTCCCTCCAGTGCTGCATTATATGGCTGTCAGGAAAACCTGCTCACAGTCATTCACTCAATGATATAAAAACGGGGCTTTTCTGTCGAGTAAAGTGGCAGTTTAGGCATAAGGAGAAAACGAAAATTGGCAGCAGAGCAAATTACAGATAGTGTTGCATATAATAACAAAAGAGCCATTGGGAAAGCTCGCATGTGAATTATATGCCAGGTGTAGGTTTTAGAATAACAAAAGTAAAAATAATAGTTATTACATTTGATATGATTAATATGTTTGTTTTAACTCAGATATGAAAAATGTGACTTTTTATCTCAGTTCTGTGGGCCAGTAGCTTCCATAATTAAGTTTGAATCAGTCAGTGGTTAATTGATGTGCTGCCACACGCTTAGGCAGGTTTTCTCCTCTCTTTTTTTTTAAAAGTCTCTTTTAGTTTTAACCAGAGAAATCATGCTGTGTGTTTCCAATACTGATGAGAACATCATCAAAAAATGTTTGTATTTAAATCTGCTTGATGGTCAAGTTTAAATGTAACTAATTATCTCCATACAAGAAACAACCTCAGGCACAATTCAATAGCAATTATTTAGCTTTAACCAAGAAAACATTGGATACATTTTAAAGGCAAATAATAATGTTCACAAAAATAGCACTATTAATGACCAGTATTTGACATTTTAATGAAATGTTTTTCTACTTCTTGCTGTTTGCTGAATGCCAGAGGGTATAACAACCCTGTTATAACAACCATATTAAAAATTTCCTGGAAGAATGGAATCAGCAGATCTAAGGAAAGTCCTTACACCATGTACTTGGATAGAGAACTGGCAGAAGGATGAATTACAAAGAGTGGTGTGAAAGTGATACTGACACGAAAAAATGACTTTTCAATTTATGAATCTACATAAAACGTTCCCTATAGGTCATGTTGATCTTTTTTCACTGTTGGGGCTGGTTTTGTGAGTAATTCTTACTTGAAGTTCCTAAACCTGACGGTTTTGCAACCTGACTGTCCCTTTTGTCAGTTATAGCTTCTAATGCTAACAGCCTACTGCTGCACAAATATGGCCGCCCCCTCATAGAGGAACATGGGGGATCAGATAAGGAATGGAAAAGCATCCCTTTTTTGGCAAAATTATAAAGCTCATGCAAAGGCAGTGTTATTATAGATGTAAAAAAGGTTTCATTTCTGGTGTCAGTATCTCTTTAAGGGAACATTTTCTAGTTGGACCAGTGTTGTTAGTTAAGTACCGCAGGGGTCAGTCCTTGGTCCTTTGCTTTTTAACTTGTTTCTTGATGACCTTGAGGTGGGCATTGAAGGTATCATCTTTGCCTGTAATTATAAATTGTGCAGGATGCTATACTTTGCAGAGTATTGCTGCTCAGAGATTGGAGCAAATAAGCTTCAATGTTGATGAATGCAATCTTATGCAAAAAGAATACCAATTGTAGTTACACTTAATGAAATTGTGTTCTGGGTCCTTCTTTATTGAAATGGATTTGGGGGAGTTTGTGGATAACAGACTCTACAACTTTAGACAGTGTTAGTAAGTCTCTATTAGAGTAAATATATTGCTCTTTTGTATAAAAAGGAACGCTGACTTGAGAGAAAAAAAAACACCTCTTTATAGGTCCCTGGTAAGGCCTCACCTTGAGTATGCAGTGCAGTTTTGGGCTCCAGTCCTTAAGAGGGATATTAATGAGCTGGAGAGAGTGCAGATACTGCAACTAAACTGGTATAAGAAAAAAAACAATTAAACTATGAAGGGACTGTCAAGGTTGGGGTTGTTTTTTATGGAAAAAGGGCACATTATTACTCTTTACTAGTGCATTAAAGGTCATTATAGACAGTTCTCAGTTATAGCAGGGAGGTAATTTAGAGTGGTTGAACTATGTAACAGAGTACAATGTAAACAAAGCATAAGCCCCACATAAAGGGCAGGATAGAGTGTTGTCAATTTTACTTAAAATACATGGATACTTGTACTAATAGAGCCACAAAATGGCTGATTTGGCAGTGAAGTCTCTGGTTCTACTAAACTAAAGTCAAAACAAAAAAACAAAGCCATTGACAAGGGTGCCCAAATGTTTAATAGAAAAGGGGCACAGATGGAGAAAGAAAAATATGTAGCTGTACCCTCAATTAATGTTAAGCATGGGAAAGTATGTTTTGTTCAGACTGCACTAAAACGTTATAGTGACCCAGGGCAGTAAATTGAACAGTGCATTAAATGGCACACAGCTATAAATGGCGCAATGACCCCTTGCATTAAATTCCAAAGTAACATCCACCATTAAATGGAACAAATGTCTACCAGCAATAAATGGTGAACAGAGCCTGTGCAAATCATAAACATTTAATTTATTATTAGTTTATTTATGTTTATTTTATTTCTGGACATTTACAATGATGGATACACATGATCAAGAGTACCAAGAGAAAAAAGTAAGGATTAATTAAAGAGGTGGTTTAAATTAATTTTTAATGCGATGCAGACAGTCTACTGATATATCTACAGATATACTGAGTCCATTTTTTATTTTTAGTGGTTTTAGAACAATTTAGCTTTTTGTTAATCAGATCTTCAGGCTGGAATTTCAGCAGCTATGTAGTCAATATACCCTAGCAACCAGGCAGTTGTTTGAATGAGAGACTAGAATATAATTATGGGAGGGCTTGAAAGATGGGAATGGAAAGATAATAAAAAGTAACAATAATAATAGTATTGTAGCCTCAAAGAGCAATAGTTTTTTCACTTATGGGGTCAGTGACCCCCATTTGAAAATGAAGAAGAGATATATAAAGAAGGTAAGTTATTAAAAAAAATAACTTAAAATGAAGACCAACTGAAAAGTTGCTAAGAATAGGACAGTCTGCTTAAGTGTGAACATACTCACAGCTATATTTTAAAGAGATGAAGCCCTTAACCTTCTACCTTATTACAAAAGCCTTGCAACTAGCCAGCCCCATCTAGTTCAGACTATAATGATGCCAGAGGTAGTTAAAAGAGAAAGGAGAGACTGAATTTAATAGTTGCAGGTCATTTAATCACAGTTGGACAAAGGGATTTTTTACAAGATTCTACAGACTAGGCAGATAATGTAGAACAGCAGTGAAAATAAAAATGAAAACATTCATGGAATGAGACAAATCAGCTTGTTTCCCATTGTGCCAGAAACGGAAGCAATGGTTCATTGAGTCCACTTATAAATATACCTTTGCATTGGCAATCTAGGGGAAAAAAACAACATTTTAAAACAAAATACATAAAACAGTTAATGGTATGTGCAGAACATATGTGATGCATTCATTCTGTGCCAAGATGCATTCTAGGAGCATTTCAGGCACATGGGTGTAATGGGGAATAGATAATGACCAGAAGTAATGCATTAGTAACACAGGTTCCTGTAGGAGGCACTCGCCCGTTTCAGGTACAGCGGCCATCTGGAACCTATTTCTAGCCCATTATCAGTTTTCATTTTTGCAGATTTCCCTGACAAAGCTTAGTGCTAAAGTGTTGTGGTGATGGATAACCCGTAATACTCAGATGCATGGAGCTTCCTGGAGTCTCTAGGTCAATGTTTATCATTATAATCATGGCTGAAGTAATTCTGTCTTGAAGCTAATGTGGTCCATGTAACTGGCAGAACAGATAGCTACAACAAAAATAATTTTAATGGTTGATTGCTTGATGTAATTCAGAAAGGCAGAATAGAACACATTTGTTGACAAATTGTTGTGCCTTCATATGTTGTGACTTGCTACACCAGTGAGCTGAGGGTGAGAGGAGACCTGGGTGATGTGGGTGCATCAAACAGAAAACATTTCTGAAGGTGTGGGAATGGGTACTCCCATCTCCTGCTATGTTTGCAGCATATGAGGTAAATATTTAGAAAGTAAAAACATTTATTTTCTGCTTTTCTAAGTGCACAATTTTGTGAACATAAAGGCTGTCAGGTTATGACTTAAAGAACACATTGCTCATAAATCCTCTCCACATATCACAAAATTGAAACCTGGGTATACTCTGGAGCTAGTAAAGCCTCTATAAAAATAACATCACATAAGTTACAGAAGAGTGCAGAACACCTGTCATTTCTCTGGTGCATTGGATTTACCATTAACTGAACAGGAGGACATAGATACATTGTATGAGTACACATTAACAGAATCAGACAAAATGACAAAGTAGAGGAAGAGTACTTGGGGTTTTTGACACAATTAGCTGAGCCACAAATATAGGAGAAGCTACAATTGCTTCATTGCTTTGTGAATATGGCTTTTAGAGTAGGCTTTACCTATCAATATATGAGCCTACATGTACACTTTGGATGGCAGTATAAAGTACTCTTTATACTGTTCTTATTATTCAAGTCCCAAGGTGCTTCACCCGATTTCTTAATATTTATAGCTATACATTCATATGGCACCCAGTTAGATGGCTTGCCACGTTATTCTGGCATTGGTCAGCATGAGATTCTACATTAGACACAATTCCATCCACTATTTTTATGATGAAATGGTTCACAGACAAGCTGCTATGGAGCACTACATTGACATAAGATATGGGACACTTGCATTCCTACCTGATAAATTCTTTGAATTGTCCTTCTTCATTCATAGCTCTGGCAGATGAGACCAACATTTTTAATTATATTTTGATGCTAGCTATACAAAGAGGGAACATTGCTGGCTGTGGAAAAAGGCATAACTGCCCTAGGCCTTATTTCCATATGGCCCTGATGTATTGTTACTTTAGTAACCCATTAATAAGGAAGAAAATTCTGGGGTTACCCTTACAACACAGTTTTCAGAATTATTCTGCTTGCTAGCCTTTTCTGTTAATCTGTGCTGCCCTCCAGTGGAGAATGTGAATATCACAGTGTTTTCATAACCAGATGTTAAAGGAGTTTAAAAAGAACAGTTTGTTTGTATCCTTTCAGTATCACAGTCTAACTCCTTTATTACTTTACTTTTATTGCCATCCCTCCACCCCTGCTTTGATAAGCAGCAATATCAAATTCCAATTTGCTCTTAGAGCTCTCTAGACTCTGAAGAGCCATAGAAAGTCTGTGGACCCATGGGAAACTGTTTGGGCACTTTAATGGTTAGGAGAAATCATTAATCCATATACAGAATTGCTGTCGGGGCAGCTGCACTGGGGAAATTATTTTTAGGGGCATCCAATGCAGATTATTGTTCCACTTCTTATGACATTTAATACAACCCTGCCCTGGTGGTGCAGATATCCCCAAATGACCGGCACAGATCAATTCAGCAATAGAAAATTCACACCACACACACCATTTTTTTATGTGGGCAGAGAGCTTACCTCTTTTATTATGACCACCTGTGCATCAAATGGTCACAATAAAATGGGTAAGCTCTGTAATCTATAAAATATGGTTTGTGTGGTACTTTTAGGGGCTACGACACATGCACTAAAGAAATTACCAGCGTTAGCACAGGGGAGGGGTGTGGAATCCCTTTGGGTAAAGGTTACATCATAGATAAAGGGTACAAAGGAAATTGTCATTGGTGCATTGGTAGCATATGCTACAAACCACCCTGTATAAGTGAGGAGGATGAGACCCAGCTACTGTTACAAATGGAGGTCAAGTTCTTATCATGAGTGACTTTAAATATGCAGACACTGACTGGAGTAATGGGGCGGCCAAGTCAGAAAAAGCTAGTAGGTTTGTAAATATGCTAAATGACAAGTAGTTCACAAACCTTCAAGGAAAGATTCTGGTATCTGGTAATAACTAATAATACCAAACTCATCTCTAACATTTGTGTGGGTGAGAATTTAGGGAACAGTGATCATAACATGGTCTCCTTTGAGATTATGTGGCAGAGATAACTCTATAGGAGTGTATCTAAAACACTAAATAAAACACTGCAATATAATAACTGGGAAAGGCTTTTCACAGGGTTAAACGCCAAAGGAAAATGACCTATCTTCAAAATGCTGCTTAATAAATACACAGGTCAGTATGTTCCCCCTGTAAGCAAGGAAAGACATCACAAAGCAAAACCTTTATGGTTTGATAGAAGTGTGGTTGCTTCCTACCTGGGATCTTAATTTGAAGCAGCCTCAAGAGGACTGTAAGTAGGAGGTACAAGGAGCGGTGTGGGGAAGGGGGGTTTGCAATGGGGACAGAGAGTTTGCAATGGGGGTGGGCCCTTAAGGTGCTGACCCCCGTGGCCCACAGACCCTTCTGTCCAACACTGAACATAGAGACAAAAAGGGGTATTTTAATGAGTAGTAATATAAACCCAAAATTATTTTTAAATATATAAACAGTAAAAAAATAAAGCAAGAAGGGGTGGGACCTTTATTATTATGGATGTGTGGTGTTAAGGCAGGTAAGAAAAAACATGCTTTTAAGGCATTTAAGGTTGCTGGTACAGCTTGAACTTTAATCAGGTACTAGGAGGAGGCTATGCAAAAATCTCCTGCCTGCCAGGATCAAAGGCCCCCCTTAGGTTGATGTTTGATGAGAGCAAGATAAAAGCAGAACCAGCTAATTAATGTTTCCTTTTCAATAAACTCATTTCTAATAATATGACTAGGGTTGCCACCCGGCTGGTATTTTACTGGCCAAGTTGGTACCACCTGCCAAGGTCAGGGTGGTATTACAAATTACTGGCAAAATATAGCTGTCCCGCCCTTGATCCAACCCAGTCCTTCTCAAACATATATTTATTTCCTCCCGATCACTCTTCCTCCCTTCCCTCTGGCCCTTCCGTGCTGTAGCTCTGCCCCTTTTGTTCCGCACCAGCCAACCCTAAATATGACTGTTGATGCATGGGTGAAAAAATCAAAAGAGACTATAACAGAGGTAAATAAAATAGAGCAAAGGTCCAGGACCAGATGGTATGTACATCCCAGGGTACTAAAACAAGCTCAGCTCTGTGATTTCCAAACCTCTTCACTTTATTTTTTTGGATCCCCTAAGATCTGACATGGTGCAGAGAGATTGGCAAATTGCTAATGTGGTGCCACTTTTCAAAAAGAGAACCTGTTCTCCTGAAACTATAGGTCTGTTAGTTTGACATCAGTATAGGATCCATTATCTGGAAACCCAATATCCAGAAAGCTTGGAATTACAGGAAGGCCATTTCTTATAGACTCAATCCTATTTAACCTACAATTAATCCTTTTTAATGTTTATCTGTTTTTAAGTAGATAAGGTATGGAGATCCAAATTACAGAAAGATACCTTATCCTAAAAAATACCCAGGCCCCAAGTATTCTGGGTAACAGGTCCCATATCTGTAGTAGGAAAGCTTTTATAGGGGTAATAAAGAAGCAGGAACCTAGATCCTAGGCAGGGCCGGATTTCCGAATTGGCCGCCCCGAGGCCGCCCCCGGTCGAACGCCCCCCCAGTGCGCATGCGCAATACAGGGGGAGAGGGGTTTCCGTGCGCATGCCAAACAGGGGGGCGGGGCGCCTTGCGCGCCCATGTGCAGTGGGACAAACTTGGATACGGAGCAGTGGGGAGAAGTCCCCCCATTGCTCCGTATGGGTAAAAAACGTTTTAGATTTTGGTGCGGCGGGGTGGCATGCCGCCCCCAGGTTTCTGCCGCCCTAGGCCTCTCCACAAAATCCGGGCCTGATCCTAGGGTGGCAGTGGATGTGATCTACTTAGGCTTTGCTAAAGCATTTGATACAGTACCTCACAGAAGGTTATTACTTTACAATAAGAAGGAGTTTCTAGATAAATTAAATTGCCTTCTATGAAGAGGTGAGCAGACGCCTAGACTGGGTGGCAGTAGAAGTGATTTACTTAGATTTTGCTAAAGCATTTGATAGGGTTAGGAAATCAAATGTGACCAGTATCAGCTGTAAGGCAAATATTACATGTATAGCATTTTGTGAAACTTTAGTTGGTAACAATGCATGTGTGTGCTAGTTGTGACTTTAGGGGGCTGATTTACTAACCCACGAATCCGACCCAAATTGGAAAAGTTCCGACTTGAAAACGAATATTTTGCGACTTTTTCGTATGTTTTGCGATTTTTTCGGATTCTTTACGAATTTTTCGGATCCAATACGATTTTTGCGTAAAAACGCGAGTTTTTCGTATCCATTACGAAAGTTGCGTAAAAAGTTGCGCATTTTGCGTAGCGTTAAAACTTACGCGAAAAGTTGCGCATTTTTCGTAGCGTTAAAACTTAACGCTACGAAAAATGCGCAACTTTTCGCGTAAGTTTTAACGCTACGCAAAATGCGCAACTTTTTACGCAACTTTCGTAATGGATAGGAAAACTCGCGTTTTTACGCAAAAATCGTATTGGATCCGAAAAATTCGTAAAGAATCCGAAAAAATCGCAAAACATACGAAAAAATCGCAAAGTACCGATCATTACGAAAAAAACGCAATCGGACTCCATTCGACCCGTTCGTGGGTAAGTAAATCAGCCCCTAAGGCTTTAAGACTTTATGTCTCAGTCACCCTCACTTTTAGAATGTAAACTCTTGTGAGCAGGGCCTTTCATTGTCTCCAATCCTCATCTAAATGTAACTGTAAACCATTTTTTGTGAATTGTCTATATGTGCATGTTAACTGTTTTGTACCCCTTTATTCTGTAAAGCACTGTGCGAATTGACAGCGCTATATAAATAATAATAATGTTCTTTCTGCTCTTTTGATTATATATAATTTCCCATTTTGGTCACAAGAGGGCAGCAAACCCAAAGACTGGCCTAAATATACCCCTGGAAGTTTACAGCACAGGAAGAGGTCATGAAGAGATTCAGAATAAACTTTTATTATGCCAGAAATGTTTGTTTTTCAGTGAACATCATTTTTCAAAATTAATTTTCCCCCTACTCATATAAATTCTGTAAGCTAGATTGCTCACCTGAAAAATTCGGAACATTCTTAGCAACATCAGATAAATGGCACCTACAGAGAAACTTTAGTAAAGGAATACAGAAAAGCTGCAGCAGACAATCACAGATCCCACATACAGTTATTGTACAGAAAAAGTAAACTTTAATTACAAAAAATATTAGGTACATGGGGTAGCCATATAAGTTTCATGCTGTATAACCCTAATCATAGGCTGCAGGTCTAATGATTGTACACCCTTGGACACTATGTCTGGTGAACTTTGATTTTTTACTTATACTTAGCAGGGGCTGCTATTGACCAATGTATCAAATAGCATGTAAAGTTTTTAGCCTCCTTATTTACTGAGCTGATGCTAGGAAATGAAATAAGTAGTAGGAAGGCTTTGTCATTTAGCCATGAATGTAAAGAAGTGCTGCAATAAAGAGAAATATGTTGGTTCACTCTAAAATCTTTCTGAAAAGGCCTGAAATGTTATGCTAAGAGGGTGACTTCAATCCAGCCAACCCACCTACACACATCCCTATTTTCTGCACAGATAATTACTGTCCTACAACAAGCAGAACCATTACTTGGTGTGCTCTAAATAGATAGGAATCTCTTTCTTAAAGGGGCAATATACACCTATATAAGCCAAAAATAAACACAATAAATGGGACTTGTGTTGAAAATTCCTGGTGGACAAAGGTGTCAGTGGGCCCTTTTGCTTCTAACTATTTGGCTTAAAGTCAGACTGGCCCACCGGGATACTAGGAAAACTCCCAGTGGCCTATTTCTTGGTCATTCCCTATTTCTGCATGGGAACAAAGAGGCTTAAGGTGGTAGAGTTTAGTATGTAGAGATTAGAGACTAGGGTAATCAACAGGTTGAGGGAGAAAAGGAGGAATAATAGTTTAGAGGGTGGGCCCATGGTTCAAGGTTTTCTAGTGGGCCCCTGGCATCTTAGTCCAACACTGCCCATATAAACAGGGTCATTTGTTTAAAAGTAAATAAGCTCTGAATAAGTAAACTGTGAGTTGAATCCTTTGTTATGTCTATGGCACATTGATGTCTAAAAGCCCCTGTTCACCCTGTTCCTTATAGAAATGAATAAAAAATTGTTTTGGCTTTGAGATCAGGAGCGTTATACAGAGGCTTTATCTTTGATTTGTTTTACTAACTTTTCCTCTACTTGGCAGTACCAGAAAATGACAGAAAGTGGTTTTATTTTCTTGTTTAGTTCATAGGAAAAACAAAATTCATGGATATTTCTTAATTAAAAGGTAAAACGTATGTCCATCACAAGCCCCACTCATGTTGAGAAAAGAAGTATACTGCCCCATTAAGGAAACTATACAGTAAACTCAGTATTTTCTTATTCACCACAGGAGAAATGTGGTGCTATACAATTGTCAGAAGGGTGTGCTGGTAGGCTTTTACAGTAAAAATGTATGTATTTTAGAATTGTCTCCCTGAGGTGGTTGCACTAGTAAAGGGTCACAATAAAGGGTATCAAGAAATGGTTTGATATTTTGTTAGCAAAATATAGGGTACCAGGTATTAATAAATATAGTTCACCAATCATTTAGCCATGCTGAGCGGATGCAACCAATGTGAATATACACCCTCTGGAAAACTGGAGACTTTTGTAACTCCTTAATGTCTGCAAAAAGCTGTACTGAATTTATTTAAGAAGAAATGGCTAAACCTGGCAGATCCTAAAAGAAAAGACTCTCTGAATGATAAATTTCTAGGCTAGTGGTTCTTAGTTGTGGCCACCAGAGCCATATAATAGGGCCACATAGGAGTTTGGAAACTTCTGTGCAGCCACTGCTCACATTTGCAGAGAGGAAGAAAGCTTTAAATGATGTTTAACGTTCAAAGAGCTGCACTGGTACGTATGCAAAGTGGATGCAGATAAATTGGGGTCACTTTGCCTTTTAGTGTTGCAAGTCACTGCATTTAATCATTTAATGCTGTTAATGTGTGCTCAACATCAGTGTTGGTAGCTGTAGTTGAACAGTAGCCTGAAGTGGGACATCACAGCACAGGAGACTCTTTTTAAGGCATGATGATTCTGAGACCCCTCTGACTGGGTTGCATACTTTATTGGGGTATATTTGAGCTGCAACCAGAAGAAACTGTTTATTCATTACCACTGTTCTAGCCTCTAACCGGTATAATAATTATTTGGGTTGCTTTCATAAGTAATGGAAAGATGAGAGACATTATATATTCTTACTTCCTTCAGTTTACCAGTGGTGAGATATTACAGAATCAGTTTGTAGCTGAATTATTAATCTTTCACCAGCAGATGGCAGAGTGTATCTGGCTTGTGTGCCACTGCGGTGCCATTATCAATGTTCCTTAGGGGCAGATTTATCAAATTGTGAGTTTAATACAGAAAAACTCACCCATGTTCTATTCACTTCTATGGGATTTTTAGAAAAACAATTGCCGAGAATACGCCCCACTACTCTACATTTACCCTACCTTGTGCCTGCACCCTAATGAATGAAATACACTCAGGTGCAGGCACATGTAGCTGATATCCGCCAAAAAAACGCAAGACTTCATATCTTCGGTGAATATCGGCTACATGTGTCTGCACCCGAGCGTATTTCATTCATTTCGGGTGCAGGAAAAGGTAGGAGTGTATGGTGGTATTTTCGGCAAGCGATTTTAAGCTTGCCCAAAATATACTCTATACCAGTGGTCCCCAACCAGTGGCTCGTGAGCAACATGTTGCTCTCCAACCCCTTGGGTGTTGCTCCCAGTGGCCTCAAAGTAGGTGCATATTTTTTCATTCTTGACTTGTAGGCAAGTTTTGGTTGTATAAAAACCAAATATACTGCCACACAGAACATCCTGTAGGCTTCCAGTTCATATAGGGGCTACCAAATAGCCAATAACAGTGCTTATTTGGCACCCCCAAGAACATGTTTTATACTTGTGTTGCTCTGCAACTCGTTTTACATTTGAATGTGGCTCACGGGTAAAAAAGGTTGGGGATCCCTGCTCTATACGCTCAGTACACCCTTCGCTCAGTGTGGCATAAGCCTAAGTTAATTTTAGTATGATGTTGAGAGTGCTATTCTGAGATTGCATTTAATCTTAATTTTTTTGTTACTGGTAGTTTCTTAATTATTTTTGTTCCACAGCTCTTCAGTTTGGAATTTCAGTAGTTATCTGGTTGCTAGTGTCCAATTTACCTTAGTAACCGGGAGTGGTTTGAGAGAGTGACTATATATATATGAATAGTAGAGGGGCTGAATAGAAAGATAAGTAATAAAAAGTGACAATAACAATAAAATTGTAGCCTCACAGAGCAATAGTTTCTTGGCTGCTGGGGTCAGTAACCGCCATTTGAAAGCTGGAAAGAGGCAGAAGAAGGCGGCAAGTAATTCATAATCTATAAAAAGTATAAAATGAAGACCAATTGAAAAGTTGCTTAGAGTTGGCCATCCTATAAAATATTAAACGTTAACTTAAAGGTGAATAACCCCTTTAATTGATGACATAAATTTTATGCACAGGGAAGTAAAACATATAAGTGCTCATTTAAATCCAGGAAGTGCAGTTGCGGCCCCTGTGATTTCCCCACAGTAAGCATACAAGCACTTTCATATAGTTTCGCTTGGTGCAGCTTAGTCCTTCCTGCCGTCCATTCCAAATCAAGCTCTGCTGTGCCTATTGACATGGGAACCCTGGAGCTGGTGCCGCCTCCTGACCAGACGGTAGCTTCTGGGTTCCCTTCACGCCCAGTGTCAGTAGGAGCAGCCCACTTGCCCAAAGAGTTGGGCCCAGATGTCATGCGCATGCTGAACACCAGAAATGACACGAGGCAGACTTCTGCGTAATTGGAATGGAAGGCAGGAAGGACTAAGCGGCACCAAGCGAAGCTATATGAAAGTGAAAGGAGTGCATTTTTTGTTAAGGTACCTTTAATGAAAGTGCTTTTATGCTTACTGTGGGGAAATCACAGGGGCCGCAACTGCACTTCCTGGATTTAAATGAGCACTTATATGTTTTACTTCCCTGTGCATAAAATTTATGTCATCAATTAAAGGGGTTATTCACCTTTAAGTTAACTTTTAATATTTTATGGAATGGTCAATTCTAAGCAACTTTTCAATTGGTCTTCATTTTATATTTTTTATAGTCATGCTAGGTTCTAGTTGTGTTTCACTTGCATTGTCATGGTGGGTTCTAGTTGTGTTTCACTTGCATTGTTGTGGTGGGTTCTAGTTGTGTTTCACTTGCATTGTCATGGTGGGTTCTAGTTGTGTTTCACTTACAATGCAAGTGAGCAAATGTCCACAGCCAGCAGACCATAACCCTATAAATTAACCCCACAAGCAGAAAAATTAATGCGAGTGAAACACAACTAGAACCCACCACAACAATGTAAGTGAAACACAATAAGGACCCACCATGACAATGCAAGTGAAACACAACTAGAACCCACCACAACAATGCAGCATTGTCATGGTGGGTTCTAGTTGTGTTTCACTTACATTGTTGTGGTGGGTTCTAGTTGTGTTTCACTTGCATTGTTGTGGTGGGTTCTAGTTGTGTTTCACTTGCATTGTCATGGTGGGTTCTAGTTGTGTTTCACTTGCATTGTCATGGTGGGTTCTAGTTGTGTTTCACTTACAATGCAAGTGAGCAAATGTCCACAGCCAGCAGACCATAACCCTATAAATTAACCCCACAAGCAGAAAAATTAATGCGAGTGAAACACAACTAGAACCCACCACAACAATGTAAGTGAAACACAATAAGGACCCACCATGACAATGCAAGTGAAACACAACTAGAACCCACCACAACAATGCAGCATTGTCATGGTGGGTTCTAGTTGTGTTTCACTTACATTGTTGTGGTGGGTTCTAGTTGTGTTTCACTTGCATTGTCATGGTGGGTTCTAGTTGTGTTTCACTTACATTGTTGTGGTGGGTTCTAGTTGTGTTTCACTTGCATTGTTGTGGTGGGTTCTAGTTGTGTTTCACTTGCATTGTCATGGTGGGTTCTAGTTGTGTTTCACTTGCATTGTCATGGTGGGTTCTAGTTGTGTTTCACTTGCATTGTCATGGTGGGTTCTTATTGTGTTTCACTTACATTGTTGTGGTGGGTTCTAGTTGTGTTTCACTCGCATTAATTTTTCTGCTTTTGGGGTTAATTTATAGGGTTATGGTCTGCTGGCTGTGGACATTTGCTCATTAGAGTCACTGGAGCAAACACAGCAGTAACCACTGGCCATACCTGGATCATCCAGGGTTTTACCCACCACCATATTGAATCTCTCCATGTCATCCACTTTTCACTTATTCCTCATATGGCTTTATGTTAGCTGCTTTATTCACTATGGTTATCATTTATAACTTGGCCCTCATGCGGAGACTATTTTCTATGTTTATTTACTTTTCAAGATCTTTTCAAATGATGTGTTATCCAAGCTGCTTACTCATCTCTCTTATTGTATGGTGTCTTTCTGCAGCCTTACAATAGTGATAATGTCACAATAGAACTGTCATTGTATCCTCTTGGATTCATTTCACACTGCACTGTACCTTGCGCTCTGATTCCAAATATACATTGCTTAAAGCAACCCTAAAGATCAACATCATATAAAAATTGCAGGTTACAGCATTTTCTGACCACCACATAGAAAGCCCATGAAAGTAAAAACTTTATGTTGGCTCTTTACCTTTGATAAATATAATATATATCATTTTCCCATCCTTGGATAGATTTTTAGTTACATAGTAGATGAGGATGAGGCGTGACATATGTCCTTCAAGTTTAATGTTTTGTTTAAGAAAATGCTGACTAACTTGTATCTCAATCCTTCCTGAATATAAAAGAACAATATCATCATATCACCCAATGCAGCACTGGCTATAAATCTGGCGCTGGCTATAAGTAGCCATTCTGTTCAGGTATACATAGTTTTCTCGCTTGAAGCTCACTACATCAAGTTATTAAGAGTGGCTTAAAAACTTTCTAACGGCTCAGTTTTTCCATGGCTGCTGGCAAGCAGAGGGATTCCATATTTAGCATCAAACGTGCTTGGGTAAATAACCTAGCTTGACAATGTCTAGAAGCACACTGATGTACCAGATACTGCCAGTAGAGACATTAATGAGAAGGAAAGAACTCCTTTACTAATACAAAATGTCGGGCAGAAGAATTTTAAATACAACATTTTAGCAGATTTGTACATCAGCCACAAGGTGGCACTGGATCAAAAAAATGAACAACTTTGGAGAGTTAAATAGTTGTCCTTAAAATGACCACAGAATCTGTCAACTGTTGCTATTGGAACCAATTTGCCTTGTTGGTATTATATATTAAAGTAGATTGCTGTGTAACGTGCTCGTGCTACAGTATATAAATAAATGATGACGCTATGCTAATGATCTCTTATTAAGTTCCCTATTCTATTCATAATTAGTGAATGATAACACAAATTCTTTTATTTGAGTAATGATTTGCTTTTTGCCTCAAAAAGGTGTATTTAATTTTCTTTGATTACTCTTTTAAATTTAGCCACCAATTTAATAAAGTGGGAGACCTACTGGTTATTTATTCTATCCTGCCTAGACTACTGTTACCTGCTACTAACTGGCCTCCCCAACTCCCATCTCTCCCCCTACAGTCTGTATTAAAATTAAGAATGTGCCAGTATTTTATACTCCTCTAAATATAGAAGGATTGTGCTTAAAAAAGTTGTATTTCAGACTGATTTATTGAGAAATTCCACCAAAACTCCACTAGCCCCGCCCATCTGTTCCACTTCCTGCTGGCTGAATTCTCTGGATGAGCTGGGGAGCCGGCGGCCCTCCGTACACTGCACTGTAGGACAGGAACCAATCAGCAGCTAGGCTGACCTGACAGGGAACTGAAGTCTGTCTTTGTTTGTGTGAGTGCAAGGCTGTGATTGGCTATCCCCCTTCTACTGTGCTTCTGGCAGGGACTGTTAGGACACGCCCACTCTTCATTTCAAACACGGACAGAGAACGATAGCATGTATAGGGAACTCCAATAAAGGAGCCATTTTTACAGATAGAATACATTTTTAGCCCAAAGTGAAACCAGCACCATATATTATTCATAATTGCCTACAAAATTAGTTTTTTTTCCATTTATCCAATATGTCTCCTTTAAAAACTGCTGCTAGAATTCTCCTCCTCTCATCCAGGAGAGTTCAGGCCCTTCCCCTGCTAAAGGCCTTATCGTGGCTTCCTATTAAACAAAGAATATCTTACAAACTCCTTCTCTTAACCTTCAAAGCCCTCCATTCCTCTGCTCCTCACTACATCTGTTCACTTGTGTCTCCGTACGTTCCTGGCCGACTCCTTCGTTCCTCGCAACCAATCACTTGGTTGCGCCCCTCACTACTACTGCTGTTTCCCGCCTTAAACCTTTCTGCCTTGCTGCCCCTTACATTTGGAATCCCCTCCCTTATTTCCTCCGGAGAGAATCCTCCCTCAGTCTTTTTAAAACTAAACTTAAAGACTACCTTTTGGAGCACTCACCCAGCACCTGATCTGGGAACTGGCACTTATATTGTAATATCACCCACTGTGACCTACAGCACTTATATTTGCCTATTTGTGTCTGTAAGTTACACTCCCATTTCGATTGTAAGCTTTACGGGCCAGGGACTTCTATCCTCTTGTCTCTCTGATTCTTAACTTGCAGCTGTACCTTGTATTTATTTGTATTTATAATAATACTTTGTATTTATCTATTATTATTTTACATACATAGATACATACATGATTGAGAATTATACACTTGCTGTCTTGAGTTATTAGTCCCTTATTGTCTCAGGACCTCATTTTGCAGGCTTCAGCTACTGCAAACTTATACTACAGGTACTGGACTTATTATCCAGAGCTCTCTGGACCTGGGGTGTTCCTGATAAGGGGTCTTTCTGTAATTTGGGTCTCCATACCTTGAGTGTACTAAAAAAATGTTTTCAACATTATTTAAACCCAATAGATTTGTTTTGCCTCCAATGTGCTGATTAAAATTTAGGTTATTACAGGCAGTGTCTTAAGTAGCGGTCACTGCCAACCCCCCCTACAAAAAATGCGGGGCTGTGAACATTTTCAATTAGGAAGTGGCTGGGGAGGGAGGATTTCAGTGCAGCAGACCTGCCCTCCTCTATAGTTATGTGGATGATAATAGGCATGGGATCTATTATTCAGAATGTTTGAGACCTGGGTTTGAAATTTAAGGGGTCCATAATGTGGAGCAGCATGCCTTTAGGTTACTTAAAAAAAACATTAGAATATTAAAAATTCCCAAAATAATTATTTTGCCATTAACAAAGATTCAGGGTAGTGTCTTACTAATAATAATTACATAATAAGTCTGTAATGTGAAATTATTTTCCTAGGCTCTACTGATTCGAAATACGCATTGCATTGCTGTATTTCAGAACTTTCTGGACAATAGATCCAGTACCTGCATTTTACAGAAGATTGCCTTAATACGATTGTAACACTATTTTGGCTTAGATTAGACAACCCAGGCTAGTAGTGTAGTGTAGAGCATGTGTTACATGCGACCCTTAATTCTTAGGCATGGGCCTCCGCTAGGTGGGAGAAGTAAGATGGAGCTGAGGGTGTATTGAACTACAACTTCCTGAGGCTGTGTAGTGCTGATGGTATAAATGGATGCCAGAAAGGTTTTTGCTGGTGAACTATAATACAGATTTATTGGTCCAAGACACAGATGTTATGCAGGGTTATCATACTCACAGACAAGCAGATTGAAATAGTGCAATGAGGAAATGCTCTTTTGTAGAAGAGAGGGTAGAGTCTGGGCCGGGATACTAGTCCAAGTAGTAGGAACTCCTTCAGGTTGATAACCTCTAGTGGATGAGTCCTCCGGGTGAGTAGGAATCAGGGGTTATCCTACCTGTCACTATCTCTACTCCGTGGCCCTGCACTGAGGCAACATTGCCGGATAGAAGAAATACTCCTGAATCTAATCACTCCTTTGGTGGGGCTAATAGCTGCCCTTTCTAGCTAGAGCTGACTATGCTCACTTCTCCTAGAGAGTGCTATTAAATAAATCTGCTGTGCTTACTTATCCTCGTTCACGGGGCCCTGTCCCCGACTTATCCAGTTGGTAAAGTGTTCTTTGGACTAAGGTGGCTTACTGGGGCCTGTTGCTGCACCCAGGCTCAGAGGGAGCTTAGGTAGCAGACAGGCAGCCAAAGAGGAAGCCACTCCTCCTTGCTAGACACTATATCAGTCTGCAAGGGGAGTGGTCAACCTATACTAACCTATAAGGAATACAGTTAAATAACTGAAACCTGAGTATAAGGGCTCTGCCCAATAACAGTAAAGATTTAAAGAGGTAGGGGATAAAGCCATAGGGAGCTTAACCCTATGTGTCCCTACATGATTTTTTCAACAACAGGTGTAAAATCTACTGGTCTGTAGTTTCCCTATCTTTTGTGTCTGTGTCATTGAAATAACAGGTGGAGAAGGATTACCAAGGAAAGAGTTGGAATACAATGTTAGTAAAAGGTAATGAACTTTATTAACTAATTTGCATGTGTTAAAACATTTGTTTAGACACAAAAAAGTAGAGATATAAATTACGTACAAAATAATAGCTCCATATAGATAAACAGCTACCATAGTAATCTGTGTAATAGCTAAATGAGACTTTATGAGAAAGAAAGTATTCTGGGTGAGAGGCCATTGCTAATAAAATCCCAACACTGCCACTGTTCTAAAGCACTGAATACAAGGCCATCTATATGTTGCTGTATTCAGCTGGCTACAGTGATCCATCAAGTACTAGCCTCACTGCTGCCATGTTTGCTTTATTCAGCAACATAAATAGGCAGAACCAGCAAGCTGAGCCAAGGGGATGAGACTGGTATCAGGTTACCCATCAGAAGGTTTATTGCCACAACATAAGCAACCTGAATAATTCTGTCCTTGAAAGATTCTTATGGGTTTGGTGACTGGTAGTACAGACATGGAGTCAGATTATACAGGTTGACCACCTAACAACCATACTCCTGTTAGCTTTTCTTGCCAACGCCACTCATCAAGGCCTCATGATTCTATTCTCTACATAGTAAACAGGTAGCCTAACTGTTATCACACCAATACCAAATGCGATGCAAATGCAGCTGTATCCTAATCTGTTTTTCTGCAATGTAAGCTCCATCAATAATATAGTTGCTATGGGTTTATGCTTTGTTATTTGTGTCCAAAACAAATAAATAAACCTATAAACCTCAAAAAAACATAATGTATTACCACCTTATACCAGACCTGTCACCTGAAATCCTCCAAAGCAGCCAAGCTGGAAGCAAGGGGTGGGCTAAGGTAGGGTGGAACAGGGCATGGTCTGAGTGGAATAGGGGCTTAAAAGGTGGAGCCAAGATGCACCTGGTTCAGTTCTTATTTAGGCTGATGTCTCAGTCATACTGGGTTTCAAATTGGAGTCAATTTTAAAATTCATATATAACAGTCTAAATGTGTAAAGCCATATCAAGCATTTGCATTTGATTAGGTGCTGTGCTGCCTACCCCTAGATGCAGCCTTTGGTTCCATTACTTGGTACTGTTTTCCTGTACAGAATGTCATCCTCACTGGGGTTCTGTGCTCTAACTGCATGCATTACAAGTTGCCTAAAATAATTCAAAATATAAAATACTTAAAAAAAGGAAATTTATGATTTCACCAGGGTAATAAAACTTCAGTAGGGGGTACTTAAGTATCATACTTGTATATACCCAATATGCACCTTTTATTATATTACCCCCTACATACAGAGTTGAGCCAAGTAGTACTGTTGCCTGAGGCACCAACCCCCAACCCTTTACCCAGTTACACATTACTGGGCCCCCAACACTCCTCTCTAGTCCATTCCACATACCACCAGAGCCAATCAACACCCCTACCCCCCACCATCCAGAAGCCCCTACCCCTGCTCACTACCTCTTGCCACTAATGTATATGGTTCCACCACTGGGAAAAAAAACACTGTCTCTCTACCCATCATTGTGGAGGTGATCTTAGTCATAAGCACTCGCTGGATTCTCTTTTTTGTCTGTGCAGATTAGAACTAATATTATTAATTTTTATGGAGTGAGAGAGATATTGGAAGTAGAACAGTATTCTGTTACCAGTTTCTTGCTATGTAACTGATGTCACAAGCTGCTATGGGTGAGTATCATTTTTAGCAGTCCTCTGCAGGGTATAATCCAAGACTACAGCAGCACAACAATATCTTCTCCCCTCTGACTCCAGCGCTGATGATTGTTGTTCCTCTCATGTGCATTGTTCAAACAGCCCTCCTGGGAGTAACAACTGATTCGCAGCTGCACAATTATACCTTATCCCATGGGCTTCAGTGCCAAAATCTAAAAACCTGAGTGCCTGTTTTTCCTGCAAAGCAACCAAGAGCACAGATTGAAATGTCTTATGCTCTACGTATTATGATTTTTATTCTGCATGATGCAGTTGTTGCTTTATTTTAATGGGAAAAAGGCACAGACAGATCCGTTAGCTGTCAGAAGCATAGTTATTGCTATTACCTTACCTGTGTTGTGTTTCTGAAGTGACTGAAAAGTCTGCAGACATCCCTGATATGATAGGTAACTATTCAGCTATTACATATTGTGTAAATATTTAATTATGTCATTTTATCAAGGACATTTTATGGTGAGGAGACCTCTTGTGGAAAGTTAAGAGGTTCTCTAAATGTTTTACGTTTGGAACAGAATTAGTAATTGCTAAAACATCAAGCAAGCAACATCATGGTCCACATACTGTAGCTCTGGTCTAAGCAGACTGGGTTTCCAACCAGTATGCAGTACAATACATTGGTCAATTCATTTCATATCATTAGGCTCTGTACCCACTGGTATTTAGCGTGCACATGTATTTCACAGAAAGTGAATGCAGTCAGTGTAGATGCCACCATCTTGCTTTGAGAGCTCTTACCTAGTTCAAAACATCAAAAATGGGAGTCTTATTATCAAAGAGTGACTTTGTTGTCCTTAGGGTAAATACTGCCCTGTGCAAAATATTGCAGGAGGCACCAGTTAAAAAAAATGAACGGTGTTGCCCACAAGCTGAAAACACAGGCCAAAGCAGCCAACAATGTCACTTTCCAGTGCATACATCCATACCCATTATTTCAAAATCCAAGCTGCCCCCCCTCCCATATAGATTGTAAGCTCTACGGGGCAGGGACCTCCTTCCTCTTGTGTCCTCGACTCTTAACTTATTGCTGCTGTATTTATCTGTTTTTATTATTATACTTTGTATTTATCTACTATTATCTTATTAACACCCTGTTTGTATTAATGTATTCTACTGTACAGCGCTGCGTACCTAAGTAGCGCTTTATAAATAAAGATATACATACATACATACTTCTATGCCTTAAGCTTGCCTTATAGTGATGTGCAAAAAACTGTGATAAAAATCCGATCCACACCCGCACCTAACCCGCCCACTCCTAACCCGCGCCCAACCAACCCGCTGCTCTGTGGCTATTTATACACCCATGCCCAACAATCTCTGATATTATGGAGGGGGCAAGGCAGGCAGGCGCCTATATATATATAACATATATTATTTTTTAGGGTGACAGGTCCCCTTTAACCTGGTGTTAATTGATGGTGTGCACATTTTGCATTATATGCTAATTATATATTTAAATAAATTACATTCTAAATTACATTAGAATTCAAATGTGGCAAATAGCACATTTAGCATCAACCAATTAATACTCAATGTTCTGGTGGTAAAATTCAGAATTTAAAAGGGAAAATATACCACCCTGTTTGACATGAGCTCATTCAGTTGGGCTTATGCATAAAAGTGGCATAAACACTGAATATAAATTTATTTTTGACACACACATACCTCATTCTACAGCTTGCAGGGACCAATTTTCCTGACCCCTCTCTTTAAATATCACAAACTGATCCAACCCTTTCCTTGCCTTGTTCCATTGTGAAGTAATGGATCCTGGTGGAATGATGGAGATGGAATCTTGAAGTCACTCTGAATCTCAGAGAATCTGTGCAGAGGGTCTGCAAATTCCAGAATCCATCTCTTTCCAATAGAACAAGGTGAGAGAATAGTGGTGTGTGGGCCAGTCGGAAAACCCATCGGCCGAGCAGGTTTGGGTGGACCTTCATACAGTGCTTGTGAGTTCAGGCTGAGTGCTCATTCCTGCCTTCCCCACCCACAACCTTCCTCTGCCTGACTTTATCTATAGGTGCGGATGCATCTATAAATACAAGTGCCTTGCATGGGTTGGCTGTGGGTGGGTTAGGGTCGGGTGCAGGTTGACATTTTGTCACTATTTGCATTACACTGTCAGCCTAAAGGATGTTGGAAAATGGTTTGTAGAATATGTTGGTCCTTTATAAATACTTATTTATAAAAACAATAGGTTAAATTATATGTGCAATAAATTACACTATACATATTAAACATTTGTTTTAGAAGTGATTCTGTACATTCCAGTCTCATAGACAGCAATTTTCATTCCCAAGTTTTATTTTCAAGATAGCAATTTGCAGAAGAGAGTGATCAGATCTATAAATGGCAATGTTTTTGCAACTTGTAAAATAGATCAAAATGTTGTAACGCAATCACTGGTATGAACAAAACCAAAGCTTCAGAGTACACTGCAAATGCAATGAGTACAGAGTGCAAGTGAAAGGTTCAAACAGCCCTCCAATTAAATTTCATAGGATTAAAGAAACTGTGGCCTGGGCTTCCCAAGTTCCAGGGAGTCATGTGACAGAAATTACATCACTTAGCTCTGATTATAACTGGGCCTATCTTCTTCCAATGAACCTAACCTAAAAAGTTGTCAATTTCTTCTCTAAATTACCTAGGACATATTTGTTTACACAAGAAAAATGATCAAGATCAGAATACAGAAATACAGATATCGGGCCCCTTATCTGGAAACCCATTATCCAGAAAGTTCCAAATTATGGAAAGCCCATCTCCCATAGACTCCATTTTAATCAAATAATTCACATTTTTAAAAATGATTTCCTTTTTCTCTGTAATAATAAAACAGTACCTTGTATTTGATCCCAACTAAGATATAATTAATCCTTATTGGAGGCAAAACAATCCTATTGGGTTTAATTACTGTTTACATAATTTTTTTTAGCAGACTTTAGGTAGGAGATCCAAATTACAGAAAGATCCTTTATCCAGAAAACCCCAGATCCCGAGCATTCTGGATAATGGGTCCCATACCTGTATAAAGAGAAGAGATATAATTTTGCTGTCCTCCATATGTTATCACAGGGGTTTTCAGATTTCTTGGTTTGAGCTTCCATTTGAGATCTTGCATTTTTCAGGTCTTCCTTTGCTGATAACAAGGTCATTTATACAGTACATAAAATAGTGTTATAGTGTCTAATATTGTGGTTCATATGTATCTAGAACAGCAAGTTAGCATTAGACCAAATTTTTTCTGATTCCAGTCCAGACCATGTATGCCATCCATACACTGCTGCTGCCCCTTCACCATTAGTTTAGGAACCTCTCTTTAGGAATATGAAAATTGTACAACATAGAACAAAAGCAGTCCAGTTGACATGTTTTTTTACTGCTAAGACAGTAAACTGTTTGTATCTAATGGATTTTGTCCTGAGGAATATTTATAGAGCCTGCTATTTAGACAGAAATCCAGATTTGTTATTATTATCAAGTTATTTGTGATTCTGTGTGAAGTTGTGAAATACCTTTGGTTAGTAGGAAAAGGCTCATCAGATTAATTTTGCGTTTTTGCTTTATATACTCATTTCACCTGTGTAGAAACTGTCATTTAGAACTCATTTTACTTTAGAAGATTTTGATGAATTCTAAGAATAACCTTTGTCCAATATTTTCACTTTGAGCTTATTAGCTTAATATTCAAAATCTTCTGCTTGGAAGCAATTGTGCTCTAATCTCCTAAAGTGACCATATGCTGCATTGTATATCCATTAGGGGGGATAGTTGGCTATTTGGTCAGCATCTATGTGAAAAGCTATGCCTTCAGAAATATTTTATTGAATTTTGTCTTACAAATCAAGATACATTGGAAATATCTATACACTACCTTTTGTCTTCTTCTTGACTGGTGATTCTGTGACCTCTGCAGAACATTAGGTGATAAATTCTAAGGCAAATGCCACACATCATTTTGTAGCTGATTCTGCAAAACTTGTGGTGACAATAGTGTGAGAATTCAAGTAGATAACCTCATATTATAACCAGGAAGGAAAGTTTGAGAACAAACTTCATGTTGGTTTGAAAAACGTGAAGTCACTGAATGAAATCTGATCTGTTGTTGGCTCCGCCCACTTTTTCTAACCTTGGACCACAGTTATATATATATATAGTATATCAAACTCAACAGTAGAAAGCACTCACAGCTACAGCATCAATCAGGTCAGTGATTTATTTCAGCATACCATCTACGCGTTTCGATCACCACAGGATCGTCATCAGGATGACGATCCTGTGGTGATCGAAACGCGTAGATGGTATGCTGAAATAAATCACTGACCTGATTGATGCTGTAGCTGTGAGTGCTTTCTACTGTTGAGTTTGATGTATTATTTTTGTCAGCACCCAGCCTGTGCCCGATACTGGTGAGTGCAGATTCTTTGCAAGACTATATATATAGTATATATATATATAGTATAGCGGTTTTATATAGTAAAAACCACTGTGCAAAGTTTAGGGACCCTGGTTTTAATAGTGTCTGAATGGCAGCAATTTAAATTTCCCCACTGAAAGTCAACGAGGGACACCTGATTGGTGGTTGGTGGCTCCGCCCACTTTTTCTAACCTGGAATCGCAGTTACCCAGTGACTCACTCTGCAAAGTTTAGGGACCCTAGGATTAATAGTTAAAGAATGGCAGCAGTTTAAATTTAAACCAATAAAAGTCAATAGGTGAATTGTGATTGGTGGGTGTGCCCACTTTTTCTAACCTTGAGTCAAAGTCACCCAGTGACAAACAGTGGGCACCCTGGCATAAATAGTGTGAGAAAGGCAGCATTTTAAATTTAAACCAATAAAATTCAATGGATGAAATCTGATTGGCTGTTATTAGCCCAACCCACTTTTCCTATTTTTAAACTGCAGTCCCCTAGTGACCAATTTTGCCAAGTATGGGGACTCTACACTTTGGGGACTTTACACTTCACTATTGAAAGTAAATAGGTGAAATGTGATTGGCTGTTGGTGGCTCTGACCACCTTTTCTAACTTTGAACAACAAATACCCAGTGACTAACTTTAGAAAGTTCAACAACCCTGGAATTAATACTTAAATAATGGCATCAGTTTAAATATAAACCAATGAAATTTAATGGGTAAAAATGGATTGGGTGTTCGTGGCACCGCCCACTTTTTCTAACCCTGAATACGTAGTCAGCCAGTGACTGACTGCAAAGTTTGGGAGCCCTGACATAAATAGTGTGAGAAAGGCAACATTTTAAATTTAAACCAAAAAAAATCAATAGGTGAAGTCTGATTGGCTGTTGGTGGCTCCACCCACTCTTTAAAACCCAAAAATGCAGTCCCCTAGTGACCCTGGTGTTAATATGAGAATGGCAGCAGGTTGAATTTCCCCATTGAAAATCAATAGTTAAAATCTGATTGGCTGTTGGTGGTTCCACCCACTTTTTTGAACTCTGAACCGCAGTTACCTGGTGACTAGCTCTGCAAAGTTTGGGGACCTTAGTATTTATATTTAAAGAATTGCAGCAGTTTAAATTTAAACATATGAAAAATAAACAAAAAAAAACTTGAATACATAGTCACCCAGTGACTGGCTGTGCAAAGTTTGGGAACCCCGGCATCAAACCATAAAATTCAATAGGTGAAATCTGATTGTCTGTTGGTGGCTCTGCCCACTTTTCAAAAACTGAAAAGTTTGGGGACCCCGGTGTTAGTACTGTGAGAATGGGTGCAGGTTGAATTTCCACCAGTAGGTAAAATCTCATTAGCTGTTTACAGCTCCCTTTCACTTTTGGGCATCCAACAATCATATTTTCATTCAGGCTGACCCCATGACTGTGATTCAAGTTTGGGGAGTGTAGCCTCAAAGCTGTAAGACTGGCAGCAGTTTCAGTTTCCCCATTAAAGTCCATGGGTGAAATTTGATTGCCCGTTGTTGGCCCCTCCCACTTTGGTTCAACCAACAAATGTTGGTTCATTCGGGGTGACCCCATGATTTTTTTATTTAAATTTGGGGGGTGTACCTTCAAAGCTGTAAGAGTGGCAGCAGTTTGAAAATGTTTCCTGTCAAAGTCAATGGGAAAACTGGGGAAGCGGCGCCGCAAAAAGACGGGGGGGGGGGCAGGATCGCTTAGCTGCTCCGCTATAGGGCGAAGTGTGGAGAGTTTGGGTGTTGCACTCCTAAAACTGTAGGAGGAGTAGCGTTTAGAAAATGCGGGGCGCTAAGAATAAGGAGAACAAGAAGAAAAAGCGGAAAAATAATCTGAAGTGGAAGAACAGTATGTTGGGTTTTTTTTATACCAACATAATAAATTAAAATCTTGAGTATGGCATATGTGCAGTTGCCACACAATAGACCAGTTGGAAGCACTGTCAGTTCTGTTCTCACCTTCACCTTTTTCCTTGTTTTTTTTTTATGTCCATGACCCAGTTTTCTTCCCTTCACTCATGCTCCTTTTAATACTTTTTTTTTTTCTCTCTCCCTCATCTATTCTTATGCTAACATTGCAAATTTTGAAAGAAGTTAGAAAACTTCCACCCCAAAGATCCCTCTTTTTTTTGTGTGCACAAAAATTATCGTTTGTGCAGAGAAGTGGGTTGGTCAGAATAAGCACAAAATAACTAAAAGGGACCATTCAGACTAGGGCTGCAAGCTGAAAAGTACATGTGTACTATAGGACAGTCCCAGTCTACAACATTTTAAAGTTATCTTAAACAAATATAATTTGAGAGGCAATCATATGATTGCACAGACTATTTTTCTCCGCTCCTTTTTCTGGCAGAGCCACACAAACCCTTCCTGCTCTTTGTTCCATTTTGAAATGATTTAAGAAGTCTACCTTTCAGAGATTGTGTGCACCAACCAGTCTACAATTCCCAACATGTTACACACACACACACACACACTTTATATGCGGTGCACTGGCATGGCTGCCACAGCATTGCCTTTTTCCATGCTTAATTAGTAACAGCTAAGCTAATAAGGCAGCTAAACACTACCATAATTATAAAAGGTATTTTTTTTTTTTCATTTTACTGTATTTCTGGAGTGTTATACACATTTCTGAGAGCCCTTTGATACAGGGGCCTTGTTTAAATTTTGATGTACCAATATTGCTCAGTCTTTTTTTTTTTTTTTCTTTGTACTATGTTGATAAAGAACACACAGAAACCAGAATAGTTAGAACAAAAGGAAAGCCTGCAAATTAAAATTGCAGTTTTATTGACAATACTGCCACACACATCCAATCAGGCCAAACAAAACAAAAAAAAAGCAATTTCATAGACAAAAACAAAAGAAAAATCTTTGGCCATTCTCATCCAAACTCATCTAAAGTACAGCTAAAAATATGTTCAAAAAGTTACTGGAATGATCAGAATTTTATATTGGGGGTTTTGTCTTATTTATTTTAAGTTTTTTTTATAACAATTTTTGCTTTTTTTGTAAAGATTTTGCCATTTGGAGAAGAGACAGCTCTCACCTCCACACCTCCCACCGCCCTTCCCCCCAACCCAGAAAAGGGGGTTAAAAAATGCAAGGTTTTTTTTCCTCCATATATATAGCCATGGGAACAATTATCAAAAAGGAGGGGGGGGGGGACAAAAAAAATATTAATTTAAAAGCCCCCCCAACACCCTGGCAGTCAGATCCCCAGTACAGAAAAGGACAGTTGTATACCAATATGTACAAAAATATAAAATGTAAATAAAAAATACAAACAGAGGACCCCTTCCAAGGCGTTTGTTTTCCCAGTTTTTATAAAAAGGAAAAAAGCAAAATAACCCCTCTAGAATTTTAATGAACAATTCCACCCCACCCAAAACATTATGACTGGAAAGGAAAGCAAATGAGTGCATTCTATACTGGCAGTGCAGGGCTAAACCCTGGCTGAAGTGACCCACAGGTTGTTGCAGAAAGTAAAAAAATTTAAACAAAAACAAAGCCTTGTGGGCACTGTGACTGGCACCTTTGGAGGTGGTGTCATTTGTGGACGGAGGATGGGGGGCCAAAGAGGCTGCATGAGGGGTCGGGACGGAAGAACTACTTTTCTGTGACCCATATTTGAGAGTTGAGGGCAGGCGGTGGGGGTAAGGTTATATATAGACTTTATTTTGAGACAGGGACAATTCCCCACTCTAGTCGTCTTCATCTGTTTTCTGCTTCTTTGTTTCAACATCATCATCATCATCCTAAAATAAATTAAAAAAAAAAAAACACATTAAAGGAAATTGCATATGTACCACTCTGTTTCTTGCACTGCCTTCTGGTCTGTTCGCTGGAGCAGTTATGTAGGGGGTATGTTTTACACACCTCAGCACGGGATGACCAGTAGATACAGCCAGCAGTTAAATGTTTCAAAGAAATAAGTGCAACATACACCTTTTTTTGCTTCCTGTTCAGCCTATATAACTCCAAGCTCCACCTCCACAACATCTATTCTTTTCAGAAGTCTACCTGTGTCCTAACCAGTCATAAATTTGCCGATTTTCACAGCAGACTTCAAAGGGGCCATCTTCTGATCATCTTCTGTTAGAGCATGTGCAGTTGAGTCCACGTTCTGAATCAGCTTCAACTACCCATTCCGACTACTGACAAAAGAGGGTCAGCAGACAAAGTGCCTTTAAACTCGGAACACAGCTCAGAAGATTTATAGCAAGTTAGCACACAAGGAAACTTCTGAACAGGGAGGCTAAAAATGGGTAGGATTTAGTTCTAACAACCCTGCTAAGTATGGGAAAATTAAACTTAAAAAATAAAAAAAAAGGTTTTGCTTGGATGAGTTTCCCTTAAATAGGGAGCCTGAAAGCAAACAGGTTTTTGTCACTGTAGTTCTCACTAAGTGCATATAAGCAGACTTAAATTGTGCCGAAGGAACCGATGTGCTAAAAGTATGTGTTTTATAGGACTGGTATGTTTGAAGGTGCATATGTTACTGCATTGTAAACTTAAGAATAATTTGTTTTGTGTTAAACACCTTTTAGAATGTTATATGTTTCATTATCTAATCCTTTTAGCATCAGACATAAAAGATGGGTAAAACTAATCATTGAGTGAAAAGTTAAAGTAAAGTAAATTTAGTTTTATGCCGGTCCTTATGACCCACCTCATCATCTTCTGCTGCTCTCTTGCCAGTGGCTCCCTCTACTTCGTCGTCTTCATCATCATCATCTCCTGCAGGTTAAATTTACACGTAAAGAATAATCTTCCAACATTTGACAGGATACAGACCTAAACTAGTACTACACATCTGTTAAACCTGAACCACACAGCTGAGCTGACAGTGTTATAGCAGCTGAAAAAAATATTAGCTTCTCTGTAGAAAGTGACAGTGTAAAATTTAAACTAAAATGTTATAAAGCAAACCGTCACACCACTAAATGTAAAAAAAAAAAAAAAAAAACTGATTTGTTCTGGTAGTCTAATCAATTTTAAACACTCACCATGGCTGCCCCAATTTATTTATAATGATAAAGATCTGTTCTGGCAGAGTCAGTTTGTCATTCAGACAAGGCTATCCCTGGCCGGTCTGATTGCTTAAGAACCTGTCAGCACAAGCATTGTGACTTAATGAAGATGTTAAACTATTAAAATTCCTTAGCGATCACATTTTTGCCCAGTTCAATAACCAACATTATAATCATCTACTAGTAGAATATGAAACGATGCAAGTCAAAACAATTGCACCATGTCTAGTAACCTTTTGGCATGTAGCATTTACTGGTCCAAACACCTACTTTTTTTTTTATAATAAGACTTCTACCCAACTATTAATTTTAAAGTTTCTGCACCCCTGACTAACAGTGCAGTTCAGCTTGTCATAAACTAGATCAATGGGAACACAGTATAATTACAGTGCTTTTATGTTTTGATAATATTACAATGAATTTGAACTGGCTTGCTATATTAGCCGAGGCAGTGTGCTTGTTCCTCTAATTAAAAGAAAGTGCATGTTATTGAACACAAAATCGCATGGATCCTATATATGTGAAACATAGCTGAAAATTAAAGTCGCAGAAGTGTTCATTGTTTTGGAAAGGTTCATGTTCCTTTAGCTATCTGTGCACCAATATTATGCTCAGCAAGAAACAGAATAACTGCGCTGTCAGTATAATCTTCCTTCAAAAGAGAAGGCAAGCGCTGCTATAATTTTTATTAACAAGGTTTCTATTAAGTCTGGCAGAATTACCTTCTACTTCATCCTCTTCATCTTCCTCATCTACCTCTTCTTCTTCATCACCTTCATTCTCTTGCTCACCATTTTCCTCATTTTCCTGAAGAAGAAATATTAAAGGAAGTCAGGTGGTGAACTGCATAATCCGGGTCACTTATTAGCAAAGCCAGATATAAATTAATATTACCATAAAAATATGGGTTTATCGTCATCCTAGAAATACACAGCCCATTGCCCCAAAACCAAAGCAAAATCATTAAACATTTACCATCATTTATTTATAATTTAATACGTTTCTGGCATTTCAATCTCAGGAGATAATAAATGGGGGGTGAGGAACTAAACAATATATGAATGTCAGCATTATCACCCCATTATTTGTAATATTTGACAGCTAAAAATGCTTTAATTGCTAATAAGCTTGGTTCAAGAGTGTTGTTGACACCGATTAGACTAAGCTCTATGGGGCAGGGACTGCCTTCCTACTGGGTCTCATCCCATATGAGATTTAATCTGTGTATTTATACATATTGCATTTATTAAAATACTTGTCCTCCCTGTGTAATTTTGTATATGGTAAGATTCTACAGCACTGTGTATCCTTGTAGCACTTTATATTAGACAGTACTTTGTGTAACGTATGTATAACTTTATAAAGTCATTAGCATTTACACTGCATGGGATAGTGGGTAAACATGTCAAATACAAGCAAATCCCATTACTCACTGCATTTCCATTGGTAGGCTTGTCCTTTCCATTTTCTGCTTCTTCTACAACTTCCTTCTCTTTTGCTTTTAAGTCCTACAAAAACAAGAAAGTTTTGGTTACAGGTCATGGTAATGGGCATTATTAGAACAGTAACTATAGGAAGAGCAATGTTTGCTGGCAAACAACACAAAGAGAACCAGCTGTACAGAGAAGTAACAGGCAGAGACAAGCATTAAGCACAACAGACATCTTATGAAGAGCAAAAAAACTTCTGATTTATGGTATAAACTTGATAAATCGATTAAGACTTGTTTTAGTAATTATTAAAAAAAAAAAAGTATACTGCATGTGAAACAGCAGCGGTACATTGTCTCTGGCTGCCTATAAATTGGGTTTGTAGTAAATGATAAAATATGATAAATTAAGGTATTTTCTGTATTTCATTCACAGCAAAATAATTGGGATCCTTAGCAATGTAACTATATGGTGTTTATTCTACCTATATTTGATACAGCACACTTATTTTTAATTGTACCTTCTACATGTAATGGAGAATCCCCCTGGCGTTAATATGGGGAATAAACAGGCATCTGAACGAACAAAAGACTTCCCCTGTACCTGCACGCACCATACGTAGTTTTAAAATTGGCGCCACCAGCTAGGTAAAGCAATTGGTTACATTACGGTACAAAGACCAACCCATGTCCATATCAGGGCATCCGGAGCAGCGCATTGGCCCGACACTAACATTTCCAGCCCCCATTTGGCGCAAAGTCACCTGGAACTTGTAGTTCTCTGGTTATTCTCTTTCAAAATTCCCTACTGCGACACGCCCGCTAGGGGAGGGAAGAGAAAGACTACGACACCCAAAAGGCAACACGTAGTGACGCGCACAAATGTATGCAGGGGGGGCGGTGACAAGCAAGAGAACGAGGGGGGACGGACGATGGAGGAGACGAAGACTCCATAATTCAATCGGTATATTACAACCAGCCGTCAGATATTTCCAGAGATTATATTTGCTTTAGCAAGGGGTTTATAAAACGACAGCTCGTATGCTAGATAGGAAGCTGCGAAGGCTGCGCAATAAAGCAGGTAGCCTGTAATGGTTTAGCAAGGTCTGTAATTAACCCTCCCCCACCTCCTAATTAAAGCCTCTGCCTTTAAAGTCTAATCCAGTTACCATCTGTCCCCCTGCGTTAGTCTCTGTAGGATAAATGACTCCCCAGAGGACTTGTGACGCCGGACGTGGTGGAGAACAGCGGGCTCAATACAAGCAAAGTGACCCATCTCCCAGCCCGGCATGATCCAGCTGTGTAACCCCCCCCCCCCCCTAATCTGTCAGGGGCACACAGGGAGCCGGGACATAGCAGCGCCACACTGGAAGACGAATTGTTTGCAGTACATAAAAGTAAAGGGCCAGTCCTACCTGCAATGAGCCCAGCCCTCACCTGCCCATAACACAGGGAAAGGGAGCTCTCCTACACGTGGGAGCCACACTGGGCTCTCGGAACCCTCAGAGCGGCGGAAGCAGAGTTTTGGCGAGAGCTGGGCGCAGGTGGGGCTCGGCATCAGCCAAGGCTATTTATGGCGGAGATTAGCCCGCACATCTCGCTGGAAGCCCGTGGTAATGACCTCCAAATGGGTCCGCTCCTTTAGAATGGGGGTGTAAAGCATTGGGCCCGCGGGCCGGACCCTTCATGAAACACACCCGGTCCCCAGTTGGCCCAGATGCTCTGTAGAGCTCGGTTACATGAAAAGCGTGCCCCACATACATCACGTAGCAGTAGATAAAAGCATAATCGGCCTCCTACACTGACAAAGTTGGGATGCCCTGTTGTACAGCGCGATTCCCCGATCTGTCGCTCAGCGAGCATTACACCTGCCATACATTGTTTCAGCCAAACGGCACCTGGGCTGGTACTGAGCGCCACATCCAGACCGCCGCCCCCGTAGCAAATCCTCCCCGCTTGGGTAGCCGAGCCTCACTCGCTTACATGGTACAGGCGGGAAGAACAGTGGCACCATCCAGCTAGCAAATTCCACCCCAAATACCCAGGGCTGAAGGGAAGCTTGGCAGCCCGCCCAGTGCCCGCCAGCCTCTCATATACAGAGACAGGGCGCTCGCTAGAAAGCGAATCGACTGGGACCAATAACCGTAGCCTATGGCAGCGCTAGGGGCAAGGGGACATCATGCAGGGTACAAGTGTCAGATAGGGTCGCAGCCTTCTACTGGGCGCTTCTATAACAAGCCAGGACAATAGGAGATCGGCAGAAGGGTCACACTAGCAGCTTCAATCGCACTGCCCCATCTTATCCACCTCCTCCAACCTCCCGCTCGTTTCTCACACTCACGGAGGTCCTTTAATGCATTGGAGCAAAATCTCCGGGACTAACCAGTGAAGAGGCTCCGGGGCTATGAAGTAACGCTGCCAAGTACCTAGAAACTTACAGATAGCAGTCTGAACTAGCAGCTAGTTGAGCAATGAAGCCCGGGGAAAGGCTGGAGATGGCACGTATGCGCCCAGGGTGCCACTCTGTATCAGGACCATGGCTAATCCCAGCAGGACGCCACACACGCAGCGCCTTTTAACTCGTTATCTGTAGGTACCGCACTGTCTAACCATTAACCGATTTCATTGCCACTACTAACTACTGCCGGTCCCTGCCATACAATAGATGGAGATCCGCGCTCAGATATTCCCACTGACAGACACTACTCCCCCGCCAACACAGTGACATTCATAGAGCCAGTGTGAGGGACATCGCGGGCTGAGCCGCTCTCATAACACCAACTGTGCCCACAAAATGCCCTCTCAGCGCTCAAACTCTCTCTTACCTTGGGGGTTTTCTCAACGCTGGCGTCCACTGCTGTGTCGGACATTCTTAATATAATAAAATAAGCTATATACAAAAAACCAAAGTAATTGTGCAGGTCCCGGGAGCTGGAAGCGAGTGTTACAGGAACAATGCAAAGATGGCTTTTTATTTCTTATAATGACTGCCAGTGAAGAGCTCACGCGGCGCCAGTCCTTTTAATATAGATCAGTGGGAGGGGCGTAAGACCGGCTTCTCGCCTTTCAATTGGCCAGACCTCCAAAGAAAGGAGAAAAAAAAATATACCGTTTGATTGGTCATTGCTCAAACAATGGGGGAGGGTGACTTGTTTTCTTTTCCATGGTTTAGCTGCAGTACCAGCTGTGGCCTGAACGCCACCGCTGTGGAAATCGCCGCATGCGCAAAAGGCTCCTCTATCGCCGCTATTGGCAAACCAATGCAAATGAAGAGGAGCGTTTTCCCCCACCCCTTGGAGGGAGGGGGGGTTTAGTACCGTGTGCAAAGCAAGGAGGTGGGGTACCCTTTCGATAAGGACTGCCCCTTTTACATTGTGAAACATGCCCCTAGGGCATTTACATACCCTCTGCCCAGCAAGCGATATAAACATGCCGACATAAGTCGCTATAGGCAACTAGCTTGTCATGTATAGTACTCCTGCTGAGCCAACGTGAATTCAATAAAGTTACATCAGGAGTTATTTGTACAGGTGAGAACCGAGCGATCCCACACTCACCTAATGTCAGAAAATCAGCCTCAGCTCCATAGCTATTCAATTATAGCGCCCAATAGTCTTCAACTGCTGGGGATACACAATGGGGGGGGGGGCGACGGCAAAGGTCGCAGGAGCTGTAGCGTATTTGAAGCAAGAGCGCCGCACGTTGGCCACCCATAGCATTCAGCGATAGCCTATTCCCATCTTGGCGCCAAATGTATCCTATAGGAACACCTTTGCGTTGTACGGACCACATAAATCAGCCAGACAAAGCGTTACGCTATTAATATCGCAGGTTGCATACTGATCTGCCTCTCCGCTCGCCCCTGCCTTCGCATACAGCAACATTATTTGCTACACAGGCTTGTGAGCGATACACTACTACATTAGCGCGTTACTACGCTCCTCCCCTCAAAAGGTACACAGAGACGGGGCGCACCTGTACCCCTGAATGTCACTTAGCGGGTTTCCTATACGTGCATGAGAATTCCACCAAGGACTATACACAGACACTCGCCTTACAAAAGACCGCATATGAGAAAGTAGACTTAAACATTATATCTATTCTATTAATTCGAGGTTTAACCCTTTACAAACAGAGCCATTCTAAGTGGTAATTTTCCACTCCGTTCCCTCCGCCCACCTTAACATCGTCACATATTACACCACCCCTTGCCTTCTTACGAGCTAATGTGGTGCACTTCCCTATTTGGCCACTTGGCCTCCCTTTGTTACTGGCTTATCTGTAATACGCGGAGCCTGCGTGTAATGCATACTATGTGGTTATAAGACGAGTAACAAATGTATTGCTTTGGAATTGTTACATACATTACAAGACCTATTTGCCCTAACAAGAAGTCTTTTTGAGACCAGTCGTTTTTGCTTGTTAGCAGAAAGTTAACATCGAATTTATACCCTCGACACGCCCGCTAGAGGCAGAGAGAAGAAACTACAACCCCCAGCAGGCAGTAGGCTGTGACGTCCGGTGCTTTTAGAGAGAGTGAGGGGACGGAGGATGGTACAGACGAGGTTGCCATAAGTCAGTGGGTGTATTACATACTCCCCCAAATCTGTCAACTGGGCTCCAACATTACATTTCCTTCTTTATGAAATTAGTGTTTTCAACAAGATAGGCCGTACCATAGCTACTTAGGCAGGTTTGGTTTAGTGGAGTAAGTAATTAACCCCCACCTCCTAATTAAAGGCTCTGCTTTTAGACTTAATCCAGTTGCCATCTGTCCCTCTCCGCTACTCATCATGCCAACCTCAAGCACTTCTGTCGACTAAAGGTTAAAAACAGTACGTTCAACACAACCAACCCATCTTTAAGCTGTTGAACTGCAGCTCCCACATCCTCCAGCCTTACACTGTGGAAAGTGCAGAGTTGAAGTTCAGCAGGGGAGCCAGCTAGATCCAATTAGCCCTAAACGTTGCATACGGCTGTTCCAGTAACGTGTTTGATTCAGTAACCCCAACCCGGCTAGGTGTCCGCTCACAGACCCAGAAGAGAGAGTTGAAGTGCTTCCCAGAACATGGGACCCAAACTGTGTGCTCCTGAAACCCTAGAGCCGATGGGACCAAGGTTTGGCGAGAGTCGGCCTGGAGGCTAATCTTGCCAACTACTGCTTATGGCCGAGGTCGCCCCGACATATCTCTATCCGCACACCACTATTCAAAGCCATTGGGACTCCCTATTGAACAGCTGTGCGTTACCCCGGGCTCCCGCTTATTTCACCCCCCGCGCATTTATCCCACACACCCCGCTAGGAACAGCGAAAGGAAAATGAGCCCGTACTCCAAGCGCTTCCTTTATCATTAATGGAATATGACAGGTCTTGCAGCAGCGCTGTGGAAAATACAGCATAATATGCATTGCATAGAATCACACGTTTGCCTCTATAACATGTCCGAGAAATAGGAGGGGGTGGGGTTAATGGAAGGGTCGCACTAGAAGGTACCATTATATCGCTCCAACACAGGCGGAGCCCCGGATGCTACTTTACTGGGGATGCTGGGAGGTTTAGTTTAATAATAATGAAAGCCGCAGGCTACAGAATCCAGAGGCAGAGGAACGGCCCGCACAGTACCACGCTCCCTTATAGGTACTTAGAGCTGGAATGCTAAACAAGCGGGATAAAGCCCTAGGGAAGGCTGGGAATGGCACATATGTGCCCAGGGGTGCCGCTCTGCATGGCTAATCCCAACAGGATGTCACACAGGGCAGCAGCACATCCCGGACAATGCAGAGCCCAGATATCCCACTCACAGGCACAACTCCCCCACTAACACAGTGCCATTCATAGCGCCAGTGTGTAAGAGACATCGCGTACTGTGCCCACATGTCCTCTCAGCTCACAACTCTCCCTTCTCTTACCTTGCTGGGCTTCTCAACACCGGCGGCCACTGCTGTGCCTGACATCCTTAAATACAAATAAGTGAATCTATAGATAATGCCAATAAGAAGATCCGGGGAACTGCGAGACGGGGGAGTGGGGCACGGGGTGGAAAGTATTTTTTTATTTATCTCTTTTAATAAAAACAGATTAACGTTTACCGGGCACCTGTGCTTTTAATATAGATCTGTGGGAGGGGCATAGAAGCTGTTTCTTGCCTTTTGATTGGTCAGATCTCTAAAGAAAGGGGTGAAAAAAGAGCATTGCTCAAACATTGGGGGATGGGAGACATTTTCCTGCTACAGCTCTAGCTGCGTTACCAGCTGTATCCTCAGCGCCCCTTGTCAGAGAATGGCCCATGCGCACTAGGCTGTCTCTAAACTGTCTTTTGCCAAGAAATGCGAAAGGCTGTATTCGACTTGTGTCTCTAGTTCACTGAGCGTGCTTAAAGGTGTTGTCTGCCTTTGAGTTAACTTTTAGTATGATGTGAAGAGTAATGTTCTGAGACAATTTGCAATTGGTCTTTATTTTTTATTATTGGTAGTTTTTTTAATTATTTCAGTTTTTGTTTAGAAGCTCTCCAGCTTGGAGTTTCAGCAGCTATTTGGTTGCTAGGATTCAAATTACCTTAGCAACCAGGGTGTGGTTTGAAAGAAAGACTGATATATGAATAGGAGAGGACCTAGACAGAAAAATAAGTAATATAAAGTAACAATAACAATAAAACTGTAGCCTCACAGAGCAATAGTTTTTTGGCTGCTGGGGTCAGTGACCCCCATTTGAAAGCTGTAAAGAGTTAGAAGAAGAAGGCGGCAAATCATTTCTAATAATGAGAAACTAATAATGAAGATTAATTGAAAAGTTGCTTAGAATTGACCTTCCTATAACATGCTAAAAGTTAACGTAAAGGTGAACTACCACTTTAAGAATTGGGGCTTGGGGGGGGCCAGCTTTTAAATTAAAATAACCATAATACGTTATTATATCTGCTCTCTGCCCACAATAAAGGCTTGCTACCCCCTTTTTTTTCTAGAAAAAAAGAGGGCCTTTTATCTGTTAATTAATATAGCCAATTAAGAATGGTTGCACAGGAGAAGCACACAGGAACTAAAGCTATCCAAACATCTTCCCCACCCTTTCTAGTTCCACTGATTATTATTGTTATTACACTTTGCCATACGTATCTTGGTGGCCTCCCTCACTAGGCTCCTCCTGGCACACTCACTTTTGTTGCCTGTTATTAGCAGATTTACAGCTATGCTATATTCTTTCCATTTCTTTAAGTACAAGGAAAGGTAAAAAAAAACAAGAAGTATCTGAAAGGTCCATGTGAAGTTCTCTTTGCTTTTCCCCTTTTTTCATATTTTATACAATCTACCCCCAAAGCCTAGGTAAGATCCTGCATTGTAGCTTACGCACAAGCTCTAGTGATGGTGTGCTAGTCACATGGGTGGGGGCAAGCTTCTGCATTCACACATGGGTCAGCCCAAAAGCTGCACACTCGTCAACAGGCCAGCCCCTGCCTAACCATGATAGCAATAGTGATTATAAAGGAATATAGAGAAGTTCCAGCAGTGAATACTGGGGTATGGTAACCTATGCATCGCATTTTAGCTGACTGTATACGGGCCAATCTGTGGGCATAACTTTTCCTTTATCTTTAATCGCTGATTTAATGGTACTCCAAGGGATATTCTGTGACTTTGACATTTTCTTTTATTCTCCAATTTGTACTTTTTAATCACCTTTAAACCCCCAACTATACCCCCAAACAATGTAGGTCTCTATAAAAATATATTGCACAAACAAGCTCATATGTAAGACCTAAATAAACCATTTTCATATAAATATACTTTTTTAGTAGTATGTGCTGTTGGGTACTCCTAAATAGAACATTGCCATTTTAAGAATTAAGGGCCTTCTCCTGCAATCATAGAATTCACAGTGCACACAAACAAGCCAAGGCACACATACAGTGGTGTGAAAAACTATTTGCCCCCTTCCTGATTTCTTATTCTTTTGCATGTTTGTCACACAAAATGTTTCTGATCATAAAACACATTTAACTATTAGTCAAAGATAACACAAGTAAACACAAAATGCAGTTTTTAAATGAGGGTTTTTATTATTTAGGGAGAAAAAAAATCCAAACCTACATGGCCCTGTGTGAAAAAGTAATTGCCCCCTGAACCTAATAACTGGTTGGGCCACCCTTAGCAGCAATAACTGCAATCAAGCATTTGCGATAACTTGCAACGAGTCTTTTACAGCGCTCTGGAGGAATTTTGGCCCACTCATCTTTGCAGAATTGTTGTAATTCAGCTTTATTTGAGGGTTTTCTAGCATGAACCGCCTTTTTAAGGTCATGCCACAACATCTCAATAGGATTCAGGTCAGGACTTTGACTAGGCCACTCCAAAGTCTTCATTTTGTTTTTCTTCAGCCATTCAGAGGTGGATTTGCTGGTGTGTTTTGGGTCATTGTCCTGCTGCAGCACCCAAGATCGCTTCAGCTTGAGTTGACGAACAGATGGCCGGACATTCTCCTTCAGGATTTTTTGGTAGACAGTAGAATTCATGGTTCCATCTATCACAGCAAGCCTTCCAGGTCCTGAAGCAGCAAAACAACCCCAGACCATCACACTACCACCACCATATTTTACTGTTGGTATGATGTTCTTTTTCTGAAATGCTGTGTTACTTTTACGCCAGATGTAACGGGACACGCACCTTCCAAAAAGTTCAACTTTTGTCTTGTCGGTCCACAAGATATTTTCCCAAAAGTCTTGGCAATCATTGAGATGTTTTTTAGCAAAATTGAGACGAGCCATAATGTTCTTTTTGCTTAAAAGTGGTTTGCGCCTTGGAAATCTGCCATGCAGGTCCTTTTTGCCCAGTCTCTTTCTTATGGTGGAGTCGTGAACACTGACCTTAATTGAGGCAAGTGAGGCCTGCAGTTCTTTAGATGTTGTCCTGGGGTCTTTTGTGGCCTCTCGGATGAGTTGTCTCTGCGCTCTTGGGGTAATTTTGGTCGGCCGGCCACTCCTGGGAAGGTTCACCACTGTTCCATGTTTTTGCCATTTGTGGATAATGGTTCTCACTGTGGTTCGCTGGAGTCCCAAAGCTTTAGAAATGGCTTTATAACCTTTACCAGACTGATAGATCTAAATTACTTTTGTTCTCATTTGTTCCTGAATTTCTTTGGATCTTGGCATGATGTCTAGCTTTTGAGGTGCTTTTGGTCTACTTCTCTGTGTCAGGTAGCTCCTATTTAAGTGATTTCTTGATTGAAACAGGTGTGGCAGTAATCAGGCCTGGGGGTGACTACAGAAATTGATATTGAAATTGATAAACCACAGTTAAGTTATTTTTTAACAAGGGGGGCAATCACTTTTTCACACAGGGCCATGTAGATTTTGAGTTTTTTTTCTCCCTTAATAACGTGAACCTTCATTTAAAAACTGCATTTTGTGTTCAATTATGTTATCTTTGACTAATAGTTAACGGTTTTTGATGAGCAGAAACATTTAAGTGTGACAAACATGCAAAAGAATAAGAAATCAGGAAGGGGGCAAATAGTTTTTCACACCACTGTACATGCTAGGCCACATCAGCCAATTAATGGACAGAGTTCTGTCTTTTACTCCCACACTACTCCTGTTCCAGTTGGAGCTGCACTGTTTCTGGTCATGTGATCTCTGAGGAAGCACACAGCCCATCTCTAAATGGTGGCAATATTTACTGATATATATATATATATATATATATATATATATATATATATATATACCAGTTTGTTGAAATAGGTTACTTAACTCATAAACCTCACTCCCCCCTCATTTAGGAATGTCTAATCTGAGCTACCACCCTCTAGAGCTGCAGAAGGAAGCTAAAACCAAGTTAAAATGGCAGCTGCAATCTTAAACAAACGAAGGGAGCTTCTAGGGCTCTTTACTCAGGTATGGTAATGCTTTCTGCAGAATAAATATATTGTTCTAGGTGGCACTATGTGGCAAATCTATTGGCAGTAAAATGTCAAAATGACTTTCCTTATATTCTAACACATTATAACATAATATAAACTATCTGTTGGTTAAGTATTCATTCTGGGGGTATAGTCTTCCTTTAAGTGTCTTTTGTCTTCACGGTGTAGGTTATGCCACAATTCCAATTTACCAGAAGTTGGACCTTTCAGATATGGGTGGATTTCATCATCCTTATCATCATCATTTATTTATATTGTGCCACCACATTACGCAGAACTTTATATTAATATTCAAGAAAGAAGGGTTTTACAAAAATAAAATAAACGGGTTACAGAATAAGGGTGCATTTAGGGGGTCCTATTTATTTATACTACAATTACTTGTGTCATATTAAAGGAGGTGTATACTTGTGCAATCAGTTATTTTATATTGTAATTAAATCATTTTGTTTTCACTTCTACATTCAGGTACTGAGGAGCAGGATGTATGGGGAATTTTTGTGGCTGGAGGGTGGGGCAAAAATCACAAATGTTGATTTTTGAGGGGGCACGTCTTGCAGGGGAGTGGGGGGTGGTTAGGGAAGATCATAGACATGATTTTGCCATATTGGGGAGTGGTAGGGCTAATAAAGGGAGTTATGATGCATGCTGGGGCATATACAACCCGGATTCCAAAAAAGTTGGGACACTAAACAAATTGTGAATAAAAACTGAACGCAATGATGTGGAGGTGCCAACTTCTAATATTTTATTCAGAATAGAACATAAATCACGGAACAAAAGTTTAAACTGAGAAAATGTAACATTTTAAGGGAAAAATATGTTGATTCAGAATTTCATGGTGTCAACAAATCCCAAAAAAGTTGGGACAAGGCCATTTTCACCACTGTGTGGCATCTCCCCTTCTTCTTACAACACTCAACACACGTCTGGGGACCGAGGAGACCAGTTTCTCAAGTTTAGGAATAGGAATGCTCTCCCATTCTTGTCTAATACAGGCCTCTAACTGTTCAATCGTCTTGGGCCTTCTTTGTCGCACCTTCCTCTTTATGATGCGCCAAATGTTCTCTATAGGTGAAAGATCTGGACTGCAGACTGGACATTTCAGTACCCGGATCCTTCTCCTACGCAGCCATGATGTTGTGATTGATGCAGAATGTGGTCTGGCATTATCTTGTTGAAAAATGCAGGGTCTTCCCTGAAAGAGATGACGTCTGGATGGGAGCATATGTTGTTCTAGAACCTGAATATATTTTTCTGCATTGATGCTGCCTTTCCAGACATGCAAGCTGCCCATGCCACACGCACTCATGCAACCCCATACCATCAGAGATGCAGGCTTCTGAACTGAGCGTTGATAACAACTTGGGTTGTCCTTGTCCTCTTGTCCTTGTCCGGATGACATGGCGTCCCAGATTTCCAAAAAGAACTTCAAATCGTGACTCGTCTGACCACAGAACAGTCTTCCATTTTGCCACACTCCATTTTAAATGATCCCTGGCCCAGTAAAAACGCCTGAGCTTGTGGATCTTGCTTAGAAATGGCTTCTTCTTTGCACTGTAGAGTTTCAGCTGGCAACGGCGGATGGCACGGTGGATTGTGTCCACTGACAATGGTTTCTGGAAGTATTCCTGAGCCCATTCTGTGATTTCCATTACAGTAGCATTCCTGTTTGTGGTGCAGTGTCGTTTAAGGGCCCGGAGATCACGAGCATCCAGTATGGTTTTATGGCCTTGACCCTTACGCACAGAGATTGTTCCAGATTCTCTGAATCTTCGGATGATGTTACGCACAGTTGATGATGATCTTTGCAATTTTTGCTGGGTAACACCTTTCTGATATTGCTCCACTATCTTTCTGTGCAACATTGTGGGAATTGGTGATCCTCTACCCATCTTGGCTTCTGAGAGACACTGCCACTCCGAGAAGCTCTTTTTATACCCAATCATGTTGCCAATTGACCTAATTAGTGTTATTTGGTCTTCCAGCTCTTCGTTATGCTCAAATTTACTTTTTCCAGCCTCTTATTGCTACTTTCCCAACTTTTTTGGGATTTGTTGACACCATGAAATTCTGAATCAACATATTTTTTCCTTAAAATGGTACATTTTCTCAGTTTAAACTTTTGTTCCTTGATTTATGTTCTATTCTGAATAAAATATTAGAAGTTGGCACCTCCACATCATTGCGTTCAGTTTTTAATCACAATTTGTTTAGTGTCCCAACTTTTTTGGAATCCGGTTTGTATTATTTGGGTCCTATTCTGTCTACTCTGGGTGACTAATGGACTAATATTTGAGCCCGCTGGGGCCCTATGATTATTCATAGTGGCCCTCTTTGTGTGCATGATTTCTTCAATAAAACCAAACTGTATGTCTATCTAGGCCTGCTTAAAATATATTTATTTATTTATTTATTTATTTGCAGAGACAGTCAGCAAGAGTGCTTCTTCCCAATGCAGACACTATGCTGGGGGATACAATAAAGGGTTGAACTTAATGGCCAAAAATGTACTGTGTGCAATAGACTTACATCATTTTTACATAATTTATTTACATAAATTGAACATATGTCTTATATATATTATGTAAGCTTTGTTTCTTTTTCTTGTTTAATGGATACATTAACTAGGAAAGGTAATACCAAAACTGCATATAAGACTGTGTGAGTTCTGGTAGCGGCTAGACCAGAGTTTTGGGATTTCTTTTAGTGACATATTGTTGCCCAGTGAACTTTGTACTCTGTAAAGGTTAGTGTTATATTGATGTTGCACAGAAAACTATTCTGTCAGCAGTACTGCCTTGATTTTCTGTTGAAAGCAAATCACTAACATTTTGTATAAGTACTACAAGATAATATCAGCATCCAGGCAAGTTACCCACCTGTATGTGCAGAGCTCAAGACGTGTTTTATATAAAGTATGACTTTTTTTAAAAATCTTATGGGATGATTTATTACTGGTTGTGAAGGGCCTCTGTACCACCATGCACATGATTATGGTCATGGGAGGAGGGTATGACATTTCCTTCAAACTGACGCGATTGGCAGGGGGCAAAACAAACTTGGCGGGGCACCACATTTTACAGTAAGCAGAGCTTTTAACCTATGGACCTTTGCCTGCATGAGGGTGCTGTTTGTTGTACTTCAGTTGCAACTGATTATCAGAAGACTGAGAAACACTGGGATAGCATAGTCCCTGTTAAACCTTTGGTTGCTTGACTCTACATGCATTTTCTGCCTGCCCTCACACTGGCCCATCTGGCTATGATCTTATACTTACTGTAGTCAAAATGGACTTTGTTTCATGGTATGTACTGCTATATCTCCAGCCTATATTAGCTTTTCTGAAGCTTTCCAATGCTGAGCATGACAGGTAAATTTGGGTAAAAACACTAAGAAGTTAGCTAAGGCTGCTTGGCCTGTCATACGTTAATGGAGAACTAAAGCTTAACAAAAAAAAGAAGCCTCAAAATGCTGCACCTTTTATTTTGAAACCCAGTACCAACCCCAGGCAACAACAGCCCTATAGCAATAAAGATCTGTGCCTCAAAAGATGCCCCCAGTAGCTCCTCGTCTTCTCTGCTGATTCAGTGCACAAGCTCTGTGCTGCTGTCAGTTACTGAGTTTAGGGACCGACTCACAATAAACTGTATATAGAATATAAATGTCACACTATAAGGCTAATTATTAAATAATATAGATTATTACTGTATGGCAGCTCTAAAACCAGTGCAATTAGCATCAGAAATTAATAAATTAATAATCAGCCCTGTAGCATCAGCTTCTATGACATGTGAACCTCATTTTCTGCTTTATGAATTGTGAAGACTGATAAGCTTAGCTTCTTAACAGCTGACCAGACCACACTGAGTTTCTTTCAGGAACCTTTCCATTTTTGTGGTACAACCTACCTGTTGCCACCATCAAAGATGCAAGCCTTGAAGGAACATATTCGAGAAAACCTAGCACTTATTGTAACGCGGTGTAAACACAAGTGTCAAACAGCAATAGAATTGTTGATAAATTACGCCAAGAACATCGCTTCTTAATTATGACAAGTGTCCTTTTAGTGAATCGAGCGAAAAATAAGAAGTGATAAGATTTTTAACGCATGCTATAAATAGCACTCCTTATTTCGGACTTTAGTGAATCGGGCCCAAAGTTTGTAGTACACGTTGGATCCCTCCAAAACTGGTGCTTAACTCCTCCCAACTTGTTCTCAAACTATTACCAACAGTTCATCATGAATTGTACAGGTGGTGTCACCACCCTAGCAAGGTTCACCTACTCTAATGTATATCCTGACTGACCACAAGACCTTGAAGTATCTTATTCATGTCAAGAGACTTAATCCTCACTACCTTGGAAGATTTATAAAAATAATAAGAATTCTGTTAGTATCTGTACTGAACAAGAAGTATTTTCTTAAAAAGTTTCCAGCACACTGTTACAGGAGGGATTTTACATGCTTATCTCAGCAGTGCATGAAGAGCTAGTTCTGACAGTCATTTTGAGCTGAGGGCAGTGTGATCCTCCTGTTGCCTGGAGTACAAATGTGAACAGTACTTATGTCTGGAGAGAAGGATCATGCCTGAGCCTAACATGACTGACAGAATCAGCTAACCATAAAAGTAATGACAAAAAATAAATAAACAACACCCACCAGTGGTTGCTTTTATCACACTGTAGACATTTCTTACAAATTGGCAGGTCTGCAGTTATATATCTAGGTTGGATATAAGGTGCAGCATTTCTAGGATCATAGGATGTTTTGGTACAGAATACCAGCAGCAAAGGTTCAGCTTGTCACATTCAAATGAATGCCAAAAACAGGTTTCTGTGACCACTTGCAATAAGGGTTAAAGCAGAATAACAATCACCAATCTCTCTTGGGCACTGTGATTGCATTAGAACATATGCCCTTTGCCATGCATGTCACCAACTCCTGCCTGTCTAGCAGAACACAAGCTGGCGGTGAGAGGGGAGGCTAGAATAAAGACTGCAGTTCTAACTCACATTTTACTAGGGGATCTTAACAGACTGATATTGTATTCTAGCTGAGTTTTACTACTTCATGAGTCAGCTTTGGTTGGAAAAAGGAAAAACTCTGCAAAACAAGCCTTCAGTCTAGTGTAACAGCATGTTTGACATGTAAAGAGCACCCTCTACAGCAAGACAGAGAATAAAGCAGATGGAATGATATTTTCTCACCCACTTGGATCTAAGGCACAGTCTGGGCAGCTGCTGATCAGATCCCAGCAATAGAACAGATGTGCTGTTCATGTGGAACCAATTCCTACAATCTACTTTCGCTAATTTGAAATCCTTTCACTAAACTGATGAGCCATGGTATAGGCAAAAATAAACCTCCAGGTGGGATCTGATCAGCAGCTACCCTGACTTTGATTTAGGGTATGGGCATGAATTATCTTTGCTTAGGAAAGTTTTGTTGAGTGTTTTTCAGCTCCCCAAATGGACAAAACAAAATTATCAGAATCATCCCCCTTTGGTTTTAATGGAAATCAGTTGCATTAGATGCACTCTCGGATCAGGAGATTATCACTCAATAATGCTGGCTGACGCATTTTAAAGTGATAACGGCCTGGCCAACGATTACAGGCAATTACCATAGGATTGATACAGAATCGGATAGTGGGCAATTATGAGTATTTTGTCAACCGCAAACCAAGTAGGAAACAGCCCATGTACTAGTAACCTAAAAACTGAATTTAGAAACTTATCCACAGTGAAAAAAACTTTCTTAAAATGATACTGACATTAGAAATTAAAACTTTTTGTACAAATATAATAACATTCTTTTTGCATTCTCTTTTTAATTTCACCTTTAAGCATTTGCCCAATGCTTTTATATTACCTATCTAATCCTACATGTTCCTCTGTGAGGGGCTGCCATATTTGTGAAAGAGTAGTCTGTTAGCATTAGAAATTCTAGAATTAGAAATAACATTTACTTACAAAAACAGATCTATCGATAGTCTCTAAACTCAGGATGCCAGGGTTACTCAAGATACTAGGGATGCTTAAAATACTTGGCATACTCGCAATACTTGGGGTACTTGATACCCAGGACACTGCAATTACTCAAAATACATGTGGGTACTTGAAATATTGAGGGTACCTGGAATACCTGGATGTACTAAAGATTCTCTGAATACAAGAGTTAATTCAGGTACTAATATTTGGGGGGGTATATGATATAGAGAGCATACTTAGAATATTTAAGATACACAGGATGCTCAACATAGCCATGATACTCATGATATTTGGGATACTCTCAATACTCAGGATGCCCGGGTTACTCTAGGTAGTGAGAGTACTCAAGATACTCAGCATACTCAAATACTTGGGATATGTTGGGTACTTAGGATACTTCAAGCACTCAAGATACTCATTGATTTGCATAAAACCGGAGGTACCTGGGGCACCCAGGTTACATGGGATACTCTGAATACCAGAGATGTATAAGATACTAGGAATAATGTACATGTGGTACTCAATATACACAAGCAGTACTTGAGATAGTGGTGATACTAAAGATACACAGGATACTCTAGATACTTAACATACTCCAAAATGCAGACTGTACTGGGGGTTATGTAGATAAGTAAGATACCCAGATAATATAGATATTTGGGGTAGTCTCGATGCTCAAGATACCAGGGGTACTCAAGATAATCAGAATACTTGAGGTACTCTGGATACACTAAATACTCTCAAGGGTACTTAAGAAACTGAGGATACTTGAGATATTCAAGATGCCCAAGAAGGTTGTGATACTCCTGATACTTGGGAAACAACAGTTGGGACTCAGGATACCCAGGTTACCCAAGATACTGGGAATACTCAAGATACTTTGCAAGCCTAAAATACTCTGGATACTCAAGACACCTGGAATATCACTGGGTATTTAAGATACTCTGGGCCCTCAAGATACTTTTGGTTCCCAAGAAGTTACTGAAGGTACTTGAAGTACTCAGGATACACAAGGTACTTGGGATACTCTGAATACTAGTGATATTTAAGATGTCCTTGATTCTTAAGATACACGGGATACTGGTGATACTCAAGTTAATCAAGATACCCAGGTTATTTAAGATACTTGTGGTACACAAAATACATGCAGGGCATTTGAGATATTTAGGATACCTGGAATACTTGCTCAGGATGCTCAAGATAATCGCTGTAGTCAAGATACTCAGGATACTCATGAGAGGTACTTGAGGATATTCAGGACACTCAAGATAGTCTGGATACTCAAAGATACTTGACATACTTGGAGTTCAAAAGATAACAAGGGAACTCTGAATGCTATAGCTATTCAAGATACTCTGGGTACTTAAGATACTTGTGATACTCGATACATGTGGGGTACTTGAGATACAAAGGATACCCAAAATATTTATAATACTGATTATACCCGGAATACTCATGATTCTCTAGATACTCATTGTGTTGAGAGTACTCAAAATCCCTGGGAAATTCAGGACAATAAAGATACTCTGGATAATAAAAATACCCATATTAAACTGGATGCTCAAGATACTCAGGATACTTTAGATACTTGTATACTCGCATACACAAAGCACAAAAATAAATTAGATATTTTAAGTGCTTAGGCTATTTTAGGTCCTCGGGAAATCTAAATAGTATCTCAAGAACCCCTATACTCAAGACACAAAAGATACCTGTATACTATAGATACTAAAATGCTCCAGATGCCAGGGGTACTTATAATACTCAGAATACTAAAGGCTCAATATACTTAGAATTCTTGAGACACTTGGGATGCTAAATTGGTACAGCTATTTTATTCCCTTACATTAAAAAAATGTTTTTTTGCTTTGAGTATTTCATGGGTTTGATCATACACTAAATAATGCCTTTTTATATTTATACAAACATCAGTATGACCCCCAGGGCAAGTGCAGCTTAGTATTTTTAATGTAGAATGCAAGTCTCTAGCTGTAACTGAACTACAATCTTTTGTCACACACATTTCGCTTGGGCTAGTGTAAGCAAGTCTCTCACTGGGGCTGATATACTTATTTAGATAATAGAAACTGTCAGATTTACTCCACCCATTATAAGTTCTTTATTTCTTATCTTTCACGGTGCTTCCACTATTGCATCGGTAACTTCTGCTTTGTTGTTTTCTTTCATTCCATTTAGTTATTCTTGCTAACGATTCACATGGATAATATATTCTTATTTTAACAGCAGATTGCTCTTTTGCCTCTGCTTACTTAATTTATACGTGGCATTGGCCTGGGTGCAGACACCTGGAGTGGAGCTTCAGTAAGATGCCTTAGACAGTCAATATTTTTTGGGTTTTTCTGAGAGATTTTGGTTTGGGCGTCTGTGTACTTGAAATGCCAAGGCTTAATTTGAAACTCAATCCAAACCTGCAGGGGCCATTGTGTAATTCCAGCTCATTAGTCCCATTTGCATGCAGGTTCTGAGCTCTCATTTCCAATAAGCACATTTGTGTAGATCAGTGCTGTCCAACTGGCGGCCCGCAACCCCCCTCTATGTGGCCCCCCACCTGTCTGGCTGCTTTGATGGCTTACTCTTGTGTAAGCTTTAAATGGTATCAGTACTGTGATTAACTGCCCCCTGCATGGTTCTCACCTCAGATTCAGGCTGTAATCCCCCTGTATTGTTTAAAAATGTAATCCCCTGTGTTGTTCACACCTTTTAGTCTCTGCATTGTTTACCCCCTGCAGCGTTCACACTTCAGGATCAGACTGTAATCACCCACATTGTTCCCCTGTTCACACCTCAGACTGTAGGAGCAGTAGAAACCCATAAATAATCCCTGCACACTACAAACAGAACATATACTGAGGTGGTACTGCAATTAAAAAGTTTTTTAATATATAGTTATTGTGCAGACTGTAGGAGCAGTGCCAGCATTGTGTCACTGTATGCTGTCTGTGTGTGCCATACACACACAGGCAGGGTAGGGAAGGAAGAGTATGGCACACACAGGCAGCATAAGGAAGGCAGAGTATGGCACACACAGGCAGGGTAGGGAAGGCAGAGTATGGCACACACAGGCAGGGTAGGGAAGGCAGAGTATGGCACACACAGGCAGGGTAGGGAAGGCAGAGTATGGCAGGTTTTTGCTGTACTACAACCATTAATATGGGTATGGTCATGTGATAACACGGGTGTGGTTTCAAGTGGGCGCGGTTTCAAAAAGGGGACTGGTTAAAACTGGCATCCATTATCGGCCCTCCACCACGTAGGTCAGAAAAATTCCGGCCCTCGGTACCACAGAAGTTGGACAGCACTGGTGTAGATGGTTGCAATCTATACTTATTGTATATATATATATATATATATATATATATAGACATTTACACAAATAAGGCTAAATCTGGCCACACACTCAAGTGGGAGTATGACAAAAGAGGTATATTAAGTTTTTTTACACCTAAGAACAATATAATGACACTTTAACTCCATATTTATGATTTAATTTTAATAGGACAAGAAAATTTGAGTTAATAATGCTAAAAAACTTACATCAGCTTCGAACAACCAAATTTGTGTGAGATCCAAATTTGTAAAAGTGCCACCTAGAGAGCAACCAAAGCATATTCTTGAAACCTAAATCAGGCTTTTGTGAAAACAATGTTCTTTTTATGACAATTTAACACCATTATTCTTTCTGATGCCAGTTTCACCCTCACTCACCTTGTGATTTCCCCTTAGGGCAAAGTCACATGTTGTGTAAGGTCTTCTTTTCTCTACCTGCATTTTGTAAGCAGGGGGCGAGAAGCATATCTGCTCTCATCCGCAGCTCCATGTAGCTGCACCGATAGGCGAGTGCAGCTACATGGAGTGGAGATTGGCTCAAAAATGCATGCTTTTACTTTTTATGGGCTCATCTCTGCTTTGCGTAGCTGCACTCAGGCCAACACTGTGCCTGTCAGTGCAACTACATGGAGCTGTAGGTGAAAGTGGATTCGCTTCTGCCTACAAAATGCAGGAGGAGAGAAGTGAACCCTACACAATTGGTAACTTTAGCCTTACAGTGTGTCAGTTTCAGTTGGCTTGGTCCTTCAACCAACTTTGTTCATTTCCTACCAAAAATGAGACAGTAAAAACATGTTTGTATGCCTTTCTTCCCAGTCCAATCAATTTAGTCAATATGTCTCTGCTTTAAACCCAGCAAAGTGGAAAAGGGCTTCTTCAAATGGATATTGTGTTTCCTCATGAAGGCTTGTTTTGTTACACTGTGAGTTAAAATACCCTGTTCTCCTCTATGAGGCCTTTGCCAATGGGACTGCGCTGAAGCACCAAACACACATAAGATGCTCCATGATGTGTCACAGGATTGCATGAAGAAGCTCCTTATATACTCGAGCATAAGCCGAGTTTTTCAGCCCAAAAAAAGGGCTGAAAAAGTCACCCTCGGCCTATACTCGAGTATATCGATTGTCTGTATGTATATGTATGTATGTATATCTTTATTTATAAAGTGTTACTTATGTACGCAGCGCTGTACAGTAGAATACATTAATACAAACAGGGTGTTAATAAGATAATAATAGATAAATACAAAGTATAACAATAAATACAAGATAAATACAGCTGCAATAAGTTAAGAGTCGAGGACACAAGAGGATGTAGGTCCCTGCCCATTAGAGCTTACAATCTATATGGGAGGGGTAACTAACAGACACAAATAGGCAAATATAAGTGCTGTAGGTCACAGTGGGTGACATTACAGTATAAGTGCTAGTTCCCAGATCAGGTGCTGGGTGAGTGCTCCAACAGGTAGTCTTTAAGTTTAGTTTTAAAAACACTGAGGGAGGATTCTCTCCGGAGGAAATCAGGGAGGGCATTCCAAATGTAAGGGGCAGCAAGGCAGAAAGGTTTAAGGCGGGAAACCGCAGTAGTAGTGGGGGGCACAACCAAACGATTGCTCTGTGAGGAACGAAGGAGTCGGCCAGGAACATGCGGAGACACAAAATTTTAAATTTAAAGTTGGCAATATAATGTTTATTACTGGTTATTGTTCTTTATTGTTACTTTTGCAGAATGTTGTATTGTGGGGAGGTTTACCTTGTGGTCCTTCTGGTTTTTTGACTCTAGATATGAACTAAATTGCAGTGTTTGCCCTGACTGAAAATGAAATGTATGTCAACATGGTATCAGCAAATGTGGAAGTCAGAGGGTTCACTGCTCCCTAAGATTTGCTTGACTGTCACTGACTAAATATGCATTGATGATGTTTATTATCCATGTAAATTATGAAAGACCCTCTTAATTCTGATGTCCGAGGAGATTGATTTAAGAGTGAGTGGAGAGAGGAGAGTGATTTAACAGAATTTGGACAGGAATGTTCTGACACTGAATCCCTAGGGATACATTTAGGCCTTATCTTACTTAACCCTTCCGATGAAAGTTTACAGCCAGTACAAAGTCAAAGAGATGATTTTCAGAACATATATAAGCATTTTAAATGCTTGAACTGTAATTGTGAAGGTTGCCTCCCCAAACTTGCCTGACAGTTAAAAAAAAAAACAACTTAGCAGTAGCAGCTGCTACTAGGCACCCTAGGCTTATACCCGAGTCAATACGTTTTTCCAGTTTTCTTAGGTAAAATTAGGTACCTCGGCTTATATTCGGAACGGCTTATACTCAAGTATATACGGTATATAAGTATAAAGAGCATTGCATAGGTATACATATATCTTAGCAGGTAGAGAAGCATGGTTCAGCAGTTAGTACTGTAGAGACATGCACATGATAAAGGTGAATTCTGCACTATAATTAAGGGGAGAATCTGCATTTTGTCTGAACTCAATAGTAGGTAAGCTAAAGAGTGGGGGGGGGGGGGGGCAGGGGCCAGATGTTTAAATAAAGTAGGGTTATCCACCTTACAACCTTTTCACAGTTACAGTACAGCTTTCAGAACCACCAAATGGCTTTAACTGTGGGTTTGTCCTAAAATAACTAAAGAGTCATATATTGGATAGCACTAATATAAAGTCGCCTTCCACTACCTTGCCAGTTATTATGTTGGAAAACCCAACATTCTGTTCTTCCACTTCAGCTGATTCTTCCACTTTTTCTTTGTATTCTTAGCACCCCCCATTTTTTAAACACTACTCCTCCTACAGTTTTAGGGGTACAATACCCAAACTCGCCACACATCTTTGCCCTATAACAGAGCAGGTTGCTTGTGCTTTTCTAAGTGATCCCGCCCCCCCCGTCTTTTTGTGGCACTGCTCTGATCACCCCAAATTTCACATTGGCTTACAGCTTTTAAGCTATAGCCCCCAAACTTGAATAACATAATCATTTGGTCACCCCGAGTGAAACAGCAACATTTGTTAGATTACCCAAAGTGGGAGGGGCCAACAACAGCCAATCAAATTTCACCCATTGACTTGGGGAAATTGAAACTGCTGCCAATCTTACAGCTTTGAGACTACACTCCCCAAACTTGAATCACACAGTCATGGGCTCAGCCTGAATAAAATATGATGACTGTTGGATGCCCAAAAGTGGGCGGAGTTGTGAACAGCCAATCAGATTTTGCCTATTGACTTGGTGGAAATTCAACCTGCTGCCATTCTCACAATAATAACACCAGGGTCCCCAAACTTTCCAACTTTTCAGTTGGTCATTAGAGGACTGCGGTTTTAGTTTTGAAAAAAGTGGGTGGAGTCACCAACAGCCAATCAGATTTCCATTATTGAATTTTTTTTTGGTTTAAATTTAGAATGCTGCCTTTCTCACACTATTTATGTCAGGGTTCACAAACTTTGCACAGTCAGTGACTGGCTGACTACGTATTTAGGGTTAGAAAAAGTGGGCGGAGCCACCAACAGCCAATCCATTTCCACCCATTAAATTTTATTGGTTTATATTTAAACTGATGCCATTATTTAAGTATTAATTGCAGGGTTGTTAAACTTTGCAAAGTTAGTCAGTGGGTATTTGCTGGTCAAAGGTAGAAAAAGTGGGCGGAGACACCAACATCCAATCACATTTCACCTAATTATTTTAAATGGTGAAGTGTAAAATGTTGTCAGTCCCACAATTTTTATGCCTGAGTCCCCAAACTTTGTAAAGTTGGTCACTGGGGGACTGCAGTTCAAAAATAGGAAAAGTGGGTTGGGCCACTAACAGCCAATCACAATTCACCTATTGACTTTTATTGGTTTAAATTTAAACTGCTGCCGTTCTTTAACTATTAATCCTAGGGTCCCTAAACTTTGCAGAATTAGTCACTGGGTAACTGCAGTTCCAGGTCAAAAAAAGCCAATCAGATGTCACTCGTTGACTTTCAGTGGGGAAATTTAAATTAAAAGCATATTAATAGGGGTCTACATCAATAAGGGATAATGCCAATATGTCTTTGAAGTCTAAACGAAATGTTAAGAGCACGTTTAATCCCCCGGGTCAATTTCAATCTATAGATGTATTTGAAGCATGAGTGATGATGGAATTGGAAAAAAAGCTGCAAAATAAAATAAGCAAACCAAATAATATTTCTTACTCAGAAAAAATGGCTTTAAAATCTCTTAAGGAGAATTCTTCCATCATGATCACTAAGGCTGACAAAGGTGGTGGTACTGTCATTTTGGACAAAAATGATTATGAGAGGAAAACAATAAGGCAGTTATTCAATGTGGCACATTATAAAAAAATTAATGCTCCTCTGAAATTTAAGGATGAGATTTACATTATCCTAAATGTTGCTGTAATGGAAGGGGTAGTTACAATACAATCATTCATAGAGTTCTTCTGTAAGTATCATAAGGCTCCATATATTTTTTACCCAAAATCCATGAAAGTTTGGATAATCCACTGGGTAGACCGATAGTTTCTAATGTGGGATCTTTGTTACAACCTCTGGCTATTTATATTGATTCATGTCAGACCAATTTAATTGCTTTTTATGATGAGGTAAGTAAGAAGCTGGATAGTGGGGATGCAGTAGATATAATCTATTTGGATTTTGCCAAAGCATTTGATACTGTTCCCCACAAACGACTGCTTTCTAAACTAAGGTCTATTGGTCTTAGTGAAGTCATTTGCACATGGATAGAAAATTGGCTAGAGGATCGGGTACAGAGGGTGGTTGTTAATGGTACATTCTCTACTTGGAATAAGGTTCTCAGTGGGGTCCCTCAGGGTTCTGTACTGGGTCCACTTTTGTTTAATTTGTTCATAAATGACTTGGGGGAGGGTATTATGAGTAATGTATCAGTGTTTGCAGATGACACAAAACTCTGCAGGCCAGTCAATTCTATCCAGGATGTGGCATCCTTGCAGCAGGATGTTGACCAACTGGCAATCTGGGCGGCTAAGTGGCAGATGAGATTTAATGTGGATAAATGTAAGGTCATGCACCTGGGATGTAAAAATATGCAAGCCCCGTATACCCTTAATGGGACTGCACTAGGCAAATCCATAATGGAGAAGGACCTTGGAGTCCTTGTAGGTAATAAACTTGGCTGTAGCAAGCAATACCAGGCAGCAGCTGCAAGGGCAAACAAGGTTTTGAGCTGTATTAAAAGGGGTATAGATTCACGGGAGGAGGGGGTTATTCTTCCCCTTTACAGAGCGCTGGTAAGGCCCCATCTAGAATATGGTTTTTTTTTGCCTTCCTCTGGATCAACTAGCAGTTAGGCAGGTTATATATAGGCATTATGGTTGATCGTGATGGACGTTTGTCTTTTTTCAACCCAACTTACTATGTTACTATGTATTTTTGCAAGAGGTTTTGCCAACCCTACAACCTTGTTTATCTGACACCACAGATTTTTTAAATAAATAGTGCCTCCTAATAACCATTGTTTATTATGTTCTGAACATACTGAATTTTTTTTGCAACTCCAAGGTTGCGCAAAGGGTGCTAATATGGTTCCTGCGTATGCTAATATATTTATGGAGTGGTTCGAAAGCACTTATATATTCACTAATAATGGCTTTAATGGATATATCCACTCGTACATGCGTTATGTGGACAACAGTTTTTTTCTCTGGTCTGGGACCAGAAATAAATTGGCTGAATTTTTGGAGTATTTAAATGGAGTTCTCTCCACTATTAAGTTTACTCTTGACTCACAGGACAGTTGTTTACACTTTTTGTAAATATTCACTATACAGGGTTGGGGTCCACCACTTCCCTATACAATAAACCCACTGACAGGAATAACTTGTTACAAGCCACCAGTTTGCACCCTCCAGGAGCTTTTAAGGGTTTACCTAAGAGCCAAATGATTAGGACAAGGCAAATTATGTCTAGTGATGAATTGTACGAGCAGGAATCATCTAAAATGATTAATAAATTCTTGGAAAAAGCGTACAAAAAGGAGGAACAGGTGTTAAAAAGAACAGTGAGACCTACAGGTATGGGACCACTTATGATGTTAATGCCAGAATGATTAAAGGAGTAATTTTTAAATACTGGGGCATTTTAAAATCTGATCCCAAGTACGGTAAACTCTTTGGCGAACCACCTATGTTTTCTTATAGAAAAGCTAACCATACCCCCCAACTGTCCCGCTTTTCGTGGGACAGTCCCGGTTTTTACAGCGCATCCCGCTGTCCCGGATTGTTCAATGAATGTCCCGCATTACGGAAATGCAGAACATTCATTAAACTATCCAGGCCAGCGGGATGCGCTGGCTGCAGCCGAGCTCTCCGGCTCCATCTCGTCCTTTGGCTCCTGCTTCTTATTCGGCTCCTCGTACAGCGGCGACAGGCCCTTTTATAAGGTTGCGCCCGTGTGTACGTGTGACGTCACACGTACGCACGGGGCGCAACCTTATAAAAGGTCCTGTCGCCGCCGTAGAAGGAGGCGCATAAGGAGCACTGTCTATTGGGCCATTGGGGGCACTATCAACTATTTTAAAAATGAATTTAAAAAAATGGGGTGTGGTAATTGGAGCGTGGCCACAAAGTGGGCGTGGTCAAAAAATTTGCTTTTTTGTCCCTCTTTTCATTTTTCAAATGTTGGGAGGTATGCTAAAACCGTCAGAAAATTGATTGAGGGCCCACAAACTGTGCACAGTGATTTTTTTTCTATATAACTGTGGTACAAGGTTAGAAAAAGTGGGCGGAGCCAACAACAGATCAGATTTCATTCAGTGACTTCAAACCAACATGAAGTTTGTTCTCAAACTTACCTTTCTAGTTTTTTATTATCACCACTATTACTACAGATGCTGAAGTGCTACCTTCATAGACAGCAGGATGCATTGTTGTACAGCAGGGATCCCCAACCTTTCTCACTCATGAGCCACAATCACAAAAGGCTTAGAGAGCAACACAAGCATCGACACTGAGTACATGGAGGTGCCAAATAAGGGCTAAGATGGGCTATTAGGCAGCCTCTATGCACACTATCAGCTTACAGGGGGCTTTATTAGGTAGTAAACCTTGTTTTTATTCAACTAAAACTTGCTTCCAAATCAGGAATTCAAAAATAACTACCTGGTTTGGGGGCACTGAGAGCAACATCCAAGGGGTTGGTGAGCAACATGTTGCTAATGAGGCACTGGTTGGGGATCACTGTTGTACAGTATTTCCCAATATCTTATCTTTAAAGACGACCACAACAGGCCCTCTATGTTACCTTGTTTCCCATAGTTGTTTCCAATTCATTTGTGAGGCATGGTTTAACAAGCAATCAGTTCCTCCATAGCATAAAGCCATGACTGTACTCTTTCAGAGTTTCTTAACTATGATGTGGATAATAAAGTAAATGTTTTACACCTCATTTTCAAACAGAACATCGGCTCATGAATCTAGGCCATGTTTATGTGTTGTGTAAGAAGCAAAAAGAAAAACAGGTGACCTGGCAAGAGCAGTAACTTAACTATGCAGCTATTATCCTTTATTATGGGGGGAAAATGTCTTCTCAGTGTAAAAGAAAATATGTGGCAACCACAGATATATTTTAAGAGGACTAAGATGGCAAACATTATATACTTCCAAATACCACATCAAATACCTAAAAAAAACACAACCTGATATGTAAAATGGAAGAAGAAATTAACTTTGGTATCTTGCAGGCAGGTTAAGGTTACCAGGTCATGTGAAAAATGGGGCACATTTTAATACATGTAAACCTAATAAGAAGAGGTTGCATCACCTTACTGATCATCAGTCCAATCAGCTGGGCCTTTTGGATAGGTTTTTTCAAAATGTTTTCAGTTTTTGCCATTAGGGCCGGAACTAGGGTTAGGCAGAAGAGGCACAGGCCTGGTGCACAACAGTGTGTGTGTGGGTGGGGGCCCTAGGACATAAGCCATATAAATCTACTGCCTTGAGTAGCTTTAAAGGAACAGTAACACATAAATATTTATATACCTTATTTGCCACAAAACATCTCTAATAATTTTTAGCTTGGAGCATGCTGTCTTCTATGGCTTGAAACTGCAAATACAAATAATTGTGGAGTAGTTACCTTGCTCTAAGCAGGGCCAGAACAAGGGGTAGGCAAAAGAAGCACCTGCTTGGGGCACAACAGTGAGGGGGCACTAGGCAGGTATCTCTGTTGCCAACCCCCATCTTTTACCCCCACAGTGGATTTCCCAGCACTCCCTCCCTGCATGGCATGACTGTGTGCATGCACACGCGGGAGGGGGGGCTATAGGGGGAAGCAGTGTGGGCAAGGTGGCAAGGTGGCCCGCCTCTGGCTCTAAGTCAGGACTCTCTGACAGAAGGACCATAAGGTGGATGTGGCCATGCAAAAGCTCCACAAATCTTTGTGTGTGTTTAATATGATGTGGTTCTATAAAACTTGGTATGGTGCACATCTGGCCCAATACAATGATTATGCCAGACAGGAGTGTTCTAGATTATATTATTTCTGTTTTAGCAAAGTTCTGTTTTATCTTGCAGGTTTAACTATCTTGGGTGGGGTTGGGTGCTTTAGATTAGCACAATGTTGGTGCTGTGTAATACAATGTCAAGTAGGCCCGGACTGGCAATCTGTGAATTGTGACTAAAGCCAGAGGGGCTTCTGTAAGATGCCATAGACAGTCACTATTTATTAGGCTGGTGGGGGTGTACTTTACTGTAAATACCAGCAGGGTCGGACTGGGGGGTGCAGGGCCCACCGGGGCTCTCACCCCAGGGGCCCTGCAGGTGCCCCAGCCAGCCGTGTCCCCTACCCCCCGGGGCCCCCCTAACCCCCCCCCCGCAGGGTCCCCACCTGACATCCTCCCCGAGCGCACATAAATTGAACGTGTTGGGGAGGAACAGTCAGAAGGGGGAGCGCCGGCAAAGGTCGGACTGGGCCGCCAGGGCCCACCGGGATTTTTCCCGGTGTCCCGGCGGCCCAGTCCGACCCTGAATGCCAGGGCCTATTTTGAATCCCAGTTTGGACCCAGTCAAGTGTAATTTTACCAAGCATATTTCCTGTCTAATGCACACATGGCCAGCAGCAAAATTACTAGATCTGCATAGGCTCTATGACTAGAGGCCCTAGTGACCTGCAGATAGTCAGCATGGTGAGACAATGCCACACCCAGCAAATATAGAAGGTACTAGAGCAACAGAAAAACCTGACTTCTCTCTTTGTCTTTTATGATTTATTTGGTGTAAGAAGAGGTGGATGAAACTAAATCTCCCTGTTCCTACCGAGAGAGTTGCTGCAGTAGGGAGGTACATGTTCATTCCATACCATCTACTCACCAGGACAGAGCTTGATAAACCTGTTTTGGTATTACTAATACTCTTCCTCTTTTGTTACATGCCATGCCATAAACTAGCTTCAAAATGAGACAACTAATCTTTTACTCTGAGTTAGAAATGTAAAGTAAAAAGTAAATTAATTTCTTATAATAATAAAGTCTGATATGTGTGTGATGATGTCACATGTGTGTAACGTAATGTAATTCCTGCTTTTTAAAGTGCACCCGACTGCTGGAATTACTACTGATTCTTGTACTAGTTAACCTAATCATTTCCAATAATGCAGAATACTGAAGGGTCAGAAAACCTGGACCCTTCACCACTTATGAACCCTTTTTCTGCATACAGACAGTAATGTAATTAAAGCCTTATGGACCCTTTTGCACAATCCTCTTTATCAGTAACACTGTTCCTTAACCCAATACCATTTTAATAAACAGGTAAAAGAAGCATTTGCCTAGGGCCCACCAGGACAGAGTTTTTATCTGTTATACCTTTTGACAGGGGCATCCTTAAAGATGGCAGACCTTGAGGGTTGTTCTATAACAAGAGAGGGGGGGGGCAGAGAGCGGCCCACCAATGAAATGTTTGCCCTGGTCCTGCTGGTAACCTCACCCTTTGGACTGAAACTCTTAGCCCTAATTTTATTCTGTAAACCTTGTATTTTACATTATTGTAGGAACCCTGTATGTGTTTGTGATACTGTAAAGTACAATGTATATTGCTGGTGCTATATAAATAAATGATCATTAGTTCATCTTAAGATCCTTTACAATTATCTGCTCACCAGAATTCTGCGAGGGTCTGGTCATCCTTTCTGGCTTTCCTGGTTGCCTCATGAATTGCTTCATGCACTACTAGAAGCTTTTTTTGTGCACGTGGCTTGCTAAACTGTAAATCAAGGGATCTTGCCTGCACAGCAGATTGGCAGACTTCAGACTCCAAAGCCAAAAATTCTACAGTAGTTTCCTCAAGAAACCCATATATATTTGAAAAGTACACATTCTGATTAATATCATTCCAATAAATCTAATATGGGTAAATACGTCTTTTTACTCCAAACTACTAAAATGCAAAGGTTTTTTAATTTTTTATAATATTTATGAGAATCTATTTCAAATCATGCAATCTTTTCTCCTACATGTGATCAGGAACAATGGTGAAACATCATATATTTGAATATCTAGGGTCTTCTGAACAGATTGATTCCCAGAAGCATAGGGTTACCAACATATCTGGTAGACTACCAAAAATGAAATAAATACAAACTGTCAGAGAGGTAATTTCAGCTAATGTGAAATCAACACATTTAATGTATTTTATATGGGGTAAAGCTACAAAAAAGAATGTTCACCCAGAAAACCATATATTTATGCAAAATACACATTCTCCCGAATCTAAAATGGGTAAATATGTTTTCTTTTTACTCCAAACTGCAAAGCCAAAGTAAGTGGCTTTGATGAAATATCTAAAAATCACCTCACAGCTTGCACTTTACTGCATCTTATCTACCATATGTTATTAGGCATCAAGATAAAAAAATCAGAAGTATCAGAAGTATTCTGCAGCTCTTAACCATTATTCTATAGAGACCATCCCAGTTTATACCAAATATAAAGTACATCATATAGCAGGCAAAAAACTGTAAGATTGATTACTACAAGTTATCAGTCCTTTTATTTCTACATTGTCTCATAAGGTCCTCACTAGAGACAATTCACCATCAAGTAATTTCCACACACTTAGAGATACTGACACCAGAAGTGAAACCTTTTTTTACATCTATCATAACACTGTCTTTGCATATTATTTATAATTTTGCCTTAAAAGTATTTGCCTGATGCTTTTACATTCCCTATCTGATCCCCCATGTCCCTCTATGGGGGCTGCCATATTTGTGCAGCAGGAGTCCATTAGCATTAGAAGCTGTAACTGACAGGCTGAGAAGGGAGAGTCAGGTTGCAAAAAACAGGTTTGGGAATTTCAAGTAACAATTACTTACAAAATCAGCCCTATCAGCAAAAAAAAAAAGGTTAACATGACCTATAGGGAACTTTTTATGTAGATTGTATCACTTTAAGAAGAACTGAGCAGCAATGTGAGGATGGCACAGTAAGCCATTTGTAGATACTTGATATTGTCAGCAATGCTAAATGTATTGTTATTTACCTGTATGCTGTTAAAAAAATGTGTATTTATAAACCTCCATTTTTAAAAAGAAATGGTCAAACTCTGCCTTAATTTGCTCATATTTCACCTAAAATTACATAAGTATACAATCTGTTGCTTGAGACCTGGGATCAGGGGCGTTTCTGGGCCCAGAGCCACCCTGAGGCGCCCTCCGGCGCTTACCTTTTCTTGCACGGTTTAAAAACTGGAAACCTCGATTTTTGCCGCCCCTGGTAACTTTGAGGCAATTTTTTCAGCTCACCTCATGGCAGGCAACAGCGCCCCGCCTAGGATTTCCTAGATAACGGATCTTTCTGCACCATCCCTTAAATCTACTAAAAACATTAAATAAACCCAATTGTAGGATTGTTTTGCAACCAACATGGATTTATGTAGCTTAGTTTCTGTCAAGTACAGGGTATTGTTTTATTATTTTATTTTTTTGCTTAAAATGGACATTGGAGATTTATCGGGTTTTCTGCACAAGAGATCCCGTAGCTGTACTGCTAGATAAGGCCTGCTCATTGGCAGCGTAAGGTCTGGATATAATACAGTACCATTTTATAGCTCCAGAATGCCAAAGCGTTCCACAGATTTTACTCTGACCTTGGCTGTAATATTAACTAATGTATATTACAGATCACTGTTGCCAGCACTGTTATAGAATGCAATCAAGGGCCAGTGCTAATTAATATGTCATCGCTTGTAATGTTTTACAATTGTAACATCATATCAAATAGACTTGGATCAATAAAAATACCAATAATAAACACATTTTGATGGCATTGTGGGTAATATTGCTGTATTGTAGTGCTGTAGTTCCATTCAATTGCAACCAGGGAATGCAACAAGGCATTTATATATTCTTATATCCTCCCGGGACTCCTGTTCCCTCTCACACTCCCCAAATATATAGGAAAGCTAATGACTGTAAACTACAGGGGGGGAAATGAATGATGAGAAACCTTTATAAATAGATGAGCAAGATAATACATTTTGAAATATAATAAATATTTTTTTATTTACAGTTCTGCTTGACATTCTAATATCCAACAATGTCACCAGTGTGTTATGTTACAGCCCCATCTGCTGACCACAATATAGTGCTACACTTCTGCTACTATTCTGCATCAGGTCACAACTGCCACAGAATTATTCTATTATTCTTCCTTCTCTGTATAAATGAAATTAAGGTTAGCACAACAGAAAAGCAAACCTCTAGATATCAGTTCGGTTTGTAAAAGCACAGGCAGTCAGTGATGCAGTAACTTGAAAGCAATGTATGGATGTGGTAGGAAGCATGATAACAGGGCTGGGCAATTATACTGGAAGGGATAACAATAATATAAAAGAAACAAATCATGTAATATATGTGAGTAAAACCGACTTGTGTGAATCCAGGTGATTTTATGTACATAATGAACCACCAAGGTGACCTCTAATATGCTTATATTTTATACCTGACAACAAGACTGTTTATAGGGTTAGATTTTAAAGGTAATTAATGCAGTGGCCTGGCGTGCCTCCACCCTGCCCACCTGTGTCCCCTGCACCCAGGCCAGAGAGCAGCTGGGGAGGGGGTAGTTTTTAGACCTATAGAAGATGCAGACCCAACGGTCCGGGCTTCTGTGCAACTTCTGGGTCTGCTTCCTCTATGCCACTGAATTAATGGATCCTGTATATTACAGATATTACAAAGCAGATCCATTTTCAATGACATCAGCACTACCAATAGTGCATGTTTCAGTACATGCTCACCGGAGCATTGAAATGTGCCTGACTCATCCATCCAGCTGGGCTGCTGCCTTATCCACCTGTTGTCCTGTAAGGCTATCCTAAAACTTTCAAATGCTGGCTCTGAGTACTGGAACACTCTAGCAGCTAATAGCTAAGAAAATACTCTTATAATAATAGTATAGCGAGGTAATAAATACAATCTTCTGCGTGTATATATATCATACATTTAAGTTTTCATTCCATTTAGTTTTGGTTAGTGCAAATATTTCTTAATTTATGAAAAATTTGGAAAATATTTTTTTTTCTAGCACCACCCAGTTTTCTTAAATGAGTTTTTCCTAAATTTACTTTGTTCCCCTGCTCTTAGCATAATCTGCAGCAATACCATGGAGTATTTTACCTTTATGTGAAATGTCCATCTACAGGGAAATCTAGTTTTGAGGTGAAAAAATATATATTTTTAATTCTAGTAAACAAGTTCCTTAATACAGATTAAATTCCTAAAATTGAGAAAGGTTTCAGAATGATGTGTTGTGCATGTGTTTCATTCATTGTTCTTTTCAGGTGACTTATTGCCAGCAGAGGGCAGCCAATCCATAGTCTGATATCATTTTCCAAATTTGATGATCCCTGCCCTGGAGCAATCTACCTTATTCTTTAATATTTCAGTCTCCATCTGGAAACCACAACCTGGTCTTTCAAAAGATTAGGCCTCCTGCCTACCCAAGGCTCAGGGAGGGAATCCACTTCAATTTCATACAGAAATTCAATGTAAAGTAAATCAAAATAAAAAAATCACTGGACTGGCCGGTCTGTCCAGTATGTGACCTGATTAACAATTAATCAGCAATTTTATACAGAAATATATATTTTAAGATTGGGAGATTTACAAATGAGCAGTAATTGTATGCATATTTTTTATTTATAAAGCACTTTGTACAGCACTATATTTTGTTTCAAGTGATACTCATGCTTACCTCTGAAAAGCAAATAATTTTTGCCATGTTACTACCGATTTGTAGATTTCTAGCAATTAATTGGTCTTAATTAGTGTTAATGGTGTTTGTGCCTTGCATTAATTAATAACCCCTATAACAATAAACTGTAAATGGCACCCAGTGAAATACAATCTGCCCATAAATATGCTCTGAATGCAAATAAAAGACTCAACCGTAAACATTTATACAATATTTATATATTAAGACTAATAGTGATCACACAATTGCAGGTATTTCATATAGTTTAATTGGTCTAATCTTACTATATGATCCTTGGTGCAAGTGAAATTGATCTTGCCAAGATATCAGCCCACCAATGATCTGATTCAGCAGTGTATCACGTTATTGGCCAGCTGGAAACCATGAGCACTGTATCAGATTTGATCAGTACAATTTGGCCATCTTAATTTCCAATGAACTGGTAACAGGGAACTATATGCCATATAAGCTATGATCTGATTTAACTGATAGTGGCATTTTGTCAGTAGTTGCAACTTGCTTCTCCTCTAGGATATTTTATTTTCTGCCCCTCTCTTCTGAGTTGTATATATATACTGTCTGTTGCCTATTATGTGTTTGATATTGATGGCACTGCCACAACACTATGCCTTTCCTACTTATCAGTATCTGCCTTTATCTATACTGATAAAATAAAACATATGTGTTCCCCCAACAATACACCTGCTCCAGGCAGGGCCTCCTTAGGATCCTGAAGCTTCAGCACACTTGGGAAGCTTAAAAATATTGAGTAACACTATATTTCAATAAAGCAATACATTACAAAAAGTTCTATACTGTAGTCAGCAAGGCCTGTGTTAAGCTAGGTTTCATTATCTTCAAGGACATCCCAAAGAGTTTCCAGCATGCCCCAGGGGTGCTAAAGCTTGTTACATCCCGTGACCATACAAGTCCCATTATTGCAACTAGTTTTTGTTTTATGGCTGTAAATTCTGCCAAACCCATGCAAATCCCTGTACTTAAATAACTGTAATACCCAAACACTTAAGCTAGCACCCCCAGCTACAAAAATGGCTGTAGTTAGATACTGATGGCTGCATCCATTTTCTAAAAACCTGGTGCTCAATGCACCTCCATCTTTACATGCTATACATAATTTACACTTTCCCACCAAACCCCAGTATAATCTCATGCCAGCTACAGGAAAGTAGTTGCCTTCAGGCTCAGTTCTTGACATGATAATGTGCACAGCAGCACTGGGTATAGGAATGCTATGGACATTGCCTAGCTAGAACAACTTTCAAATGTGGCCTGCAAGACCAGACTGGAAATCTGTGGATTCTGGCAAATGCCAGAGGAGCTGCAGTAAGATGCTATAGACATAGATGGACGCTATTTTGTGGGTGTAATAGCATAGCATTAATGAGAGGGATAGAAATATCTTACACTGTACACCCTGGGTCATGAAATAATGATTATCAATGCCCTACCGTTTTCTGTGGGGTGTAAAGCAGTTTTATGGGACATTTAACAATATTAAATAAATAAAATTTGCCCCCTATTGTATACTTATATACCCATTACCCATACTGAATTCATAAAGTTCCGGAACAAATCTCAGAAAGAGATTTTCAGCTACTAAAATTTAAGTGCATGAATTGCCACCTGGGGTAATGGGCTGTTCTGACAGAATATTAAAGGAACAGTTCAGTGTAAAAATGAAACTGGGTAAAATAGATAGACTGCGCAAAATTACAAATATTTCTAATATAGGCAATCAGGCAAAAATGTAATCTATAAAGGCTGAAGTGAGCCGATGTCTAACATAACAGTCAGAACACTACTTCTTGCTTTCAGCTCTCTAATCTCTTAGTTATTCAGTGACTTTAGAGGGGCCACATAGGACATAACAGTTCAGTTAGTTTGTGAGCACACAGGTCAGATTCAAAAGCAAGCAACTGAACAGTTATGTCCCCCCCCCCTCAAGTCACTGACTGGTTACTGACTGTTAACAGCTTAGAGAGCTTGAGCTGTAAAGGAGGAAGTAGAGTTCTGGCAATTATGTTAAACTTTTGTTCACTCCAGCCTTTATGGATTACATTTTTGCCTAATTTATTATATTACTGTAGAAATTAATTGTATATATATTTATTTTGTGCAGCCTATTTTACCCAGTTTAATTTTTACACTGAACTGTTCCTTTAAGACCACAACTTGTATTTGATGACTATATCTGGCAGAAGAGGTGGCAAGGCTGCTCAATAACCCTGTTTCTTTGTAAAGCATTTTTAAAGGAACTGTGTAGTCAGTGTCACCTTGTTCAGTGCAGAGAAGGGCTTTGGTTTTAGTCTATTTTAATTTTCGAGTTTGTAAGGCAACCATGCCATCTGCTGTATATAACAGATACTGCAATTGAAATTGCAGTTTGTAATTAAAAAAGCTTACAGAGCGCAGATCTACACCCATACCACACTTTTATAGGGTGTGTGCAATAAGTACTAATCATTCTTTGTATTCCAAGTAGCTCTAGCTTATGTATACCTATGCAACACCATTCTTTTAGTTTAATTTGATATTAAAGTCCCATGTGCATTGCTGGCATGATTACGGCAATGGCATTAGTGCATACAACAACCAAATAGTAGTAGTTTTGCTACTAGATTCTAAATAGAAACTGTCTATGGTATCTTATATCAGCCCCTTTCACATTTGCCAAAATCCACAGATTGCCAGTCCAGGCCTGAATATAGCCATGCAACCTCAAACCCAGCTCACAATGTGACGACCAGAGTTCAGCTCACAGTTCCAGTATAACTTATGGTAAGATATTATAGACCTGAGCTGCATTGCTGCATGGTACTGACAAGTCATTCTCCATAGCCAGGCACTAAATGAAAGCTCCTTTTGACCTATATTAGAGTAGTTTAAAAAAAACACACCATGGATTTTCTCCCTGGCTTGAATCTGGATTCCCACAATGCTTTGCAACCGAGCAAATCTCACTAAGTCTGCCGGAAGCATCTGCTCTTCATACAATAGAATGCTACAGGCAAGGGGAATTCCAGCTACTAATCACAGGAACAAACTAGCCAGCTCATTTCTCTTACACACCAGCCGCCTGCTTGTCACTTCTTCTTTTCTTAACCCTTTGTGCTGAAAAAGAACCATGATAGCCGCAAAATAAATAATGCCACATAAAATCTGGTAAAACTTAATGTGATTTCTAAAACCAACCATATATATGCCATAGGACAATGAAAGGTTAATATAAATTAAAAGTAAGTCTAAAGGCATTCTTTTTAAGTACTTACTGCATATCTAAATTCCCAGATCCCTGCTTGCTTCTCTGAGAAATGGTGCTGGCAGCCTACAGCAGTGTGAAGACTACAGTGACATCACTGAAATCTCTCTTCCCTTCCTGTAGGTGCCAGCGGCAGCCTTCCTATTCTCTGAGCATGTGTGTAACTTGATCCTGTCTCCTGTTCTGAGCTACACATGCCCACCAGCCAATCAGAAGCGGATCTGGCAGAGGGGAGGGGGGGGGGACGACGGAATGAAACACATGTGCAGTATGAAGCAAGGAGGGAAAGGAAGGGAGAATACCTTTTTAGAGATGGCTGCCTGTTCTAGAAAATGTGAAGTAAGTGTGACTGAGTAAATATTTGATTAGGTGAGCCAAAAGGGTGGCTTTTTTACTAAACAATAGGAGGACTATTGGGCAGTATGCTTTTAAAATTTTGACTTGCATTCTCCTTTAAGGCAGGCTGCTTTGAATTTACTTTCAATCCATTTGGAAGTTAATGGGCTATATCTTGACACCATTTTATGGATACTAAAAGCTCCTTCATTAAGGGCTCTTACACTCTTACAGGCGTTTCAGGCTGTGTTCCCCTGCAGTGGATCTATCCTGAGTTCCACTGCAAAGAAATGCAGGAACAACCAAAGCCTATCCTTCCAGATCATATTGTACTCTGTAAGCTGAAGGCAAAACTAGTGAGCCCTAAAGGACAGTGCTGTCCAACTGGCGGCCCACAACCTCCCTCTGTATGGCCCCCCCCCTTACCTGTCTGGCTGCTTTGATGGCTTACCTTTGAGTAAGCTTTAAATGGTATCAGTACTGAGATTAACTGGCCCCCTGCATGTGTAAACCACCCACATTATTCACCTGTGTCACACCTGGGCAGCATAGGGCAGGTAGAGTATGGCACACACAGGCAGGGTAGGGCAGGCAGAGTATGGCTCACACAGGCAGCATAGGCCAGGCAGAGTATGGTACACACAGGCAGCATAGGGAAGGCAGAGTATGGCGCACACACAGGCAGCACAGGGAAGGCAGAGTATGGCACACACAGGCAGCATAGGGCAGGCAGAGTATAGCAGGCACAGGTAGCATAGGGCAGGCAGAGTATGGCACACATAGGCAGGGTAGGGAGAGCAGAGTATGGCAGGTTTTTGCTGTACTACCACCATTAACATGGGTGTGGTTTCAAGTGCGTGTGGTTTAAAAAAGGGGAGTTGTCAAAACTGTTTCCATTATCAGCCCTCCACCACGTAGACTGGAAAAATTCAGGCCCTCGGTACCACAGAAGTTGGACAGCACTGATCTAGGAAATGCTACCCTCCTGCCTGTATATATAATCCTGAATTACAGGATCAATTTACCATCATTCATTCCCCATATATATTGTATTAAACTACTGTAAATAACAAGAGTTGAATGTTTGCTTATTATTTGCCATTTTATTTTCCAGTTGGCTAGTTGCACATTGGGAGTTCTACCCTTTCTCTCACACGTTCTGGTGAATAGCAAAACACATTGCCCTGAGGCACATTGCATTGACATGAGGTAAATGCCCAGCTCATTTGCCAATACAGGGAAAATCTGAATCTGAGTAGTAACTCACTGTAACAAATTAACTTTTCTACCTGCAGATGGTGGAACAAAAACACTCATTGATTGGTTGCTATGGTTACTGCCCAGGTTCTTATTAGCTCAATGTTAATAAATAAGCATGACTGGCTTGCTTAGCATGCAATGTAAAATCTACATGAAGCCTCACAGTCATGGTTTTCTTCTTTTCCAGCCAGTTCAGGAGTTAAGGACATCCTTCCAGCACTTGACAGAGATTCACACTGCCTATTCAACTTGTCCTGCTGCTCTGCCTAAGTGCAAATTGGTTATTTACATCTCCCTATGAATAGAACGGGTTTTAAATGTTGCTTAAAAAAACACCATGGAGACTTAAAGAGTTAAAGCTGGTACTGCAGCAAGAGGTGTGAAGGGCTTCTGTCTGGATGGCTTTAAACCTACAGTGACCCTACAGTGAAGAAAACAAAAAGGATTAGAATGGCTGCTGTAGAGAGCGATTAGACTGGAGTGTAATTAGATCTGCACTTATAATATATTTCTATGATTTTTACTAGCCCCAATATTCCATTTCATGCTGTTAAAAGGGTGGGTCACCTTTATAAAATGGAACATATTCAAAAAGTATAACACAGATGATGACTTTCCTCACTTTTTTTTTGTTTCACCATTTTTCTCAAGTGTAGCTTTTAACAATGAAATTTGTCGCCAGGCTAGCTACCTTCTTAGCTGTTAATATTTAATATATTATTTTATATATTAGTTGATACATTTCTTACAGTAGGAAAACACCATCAACAGAACTCTGAGAGCATGCTTAGTAGGGGCTAAAGCTTTGGCTAAGTAGTGTATCATCATCATTTATTTATATAGCACCAGCAAGTTATGCAACATTTTAAAATCAGAGAAATTACAATAATTTAACAAACAAGAAAAAAGAATCAGAGGGCCCTACTCACATGAGCTTGCAATCTAAATCAACTTATGAATCCAACTGTTGTTGGCAACCAGGCTTACTGAGCTGCTGCAAAGTAATTATTTGGGGATACTTTTGAATTACATGTTTTAAAGGTTAGCAGGACAACTGAAGGGAAAAAAATCATTATGCATCTCATTTTGATAAATAATATGTATTGTATGTATAGCTTTTAATGTATTACAGGGGATCAGGAAAACCGACACTAAACATCATGGTGACCTGTTTTGTGTCCTGACAACTTGATTAAGAATTCCTCTTTTTAGGGGATCTATCCCTGATATACCCTTAAAAAACTGCAGGTCTGCTGAAAACTGTTTCCTGAGTTATACTTGCTCGCTATCAGAGCACTAAACCATACAATTCTGCAACAAGACATGAAGCGCAATTTAAAAGTACCCATGTCCAATGGCCTCTGGCAGACCTGTCAAGCATCACTCACTTAGTATGACGGTAATGCTATCAGACCTGCCCTCAAGCTCTCGTGCTAGGGTAGCAGAAAAGCCACACAGGGTCCTGCCTATTAGTGACACGACTGCCCACACAATTATCATATCGAGTAAGTCTGCCAGTCAGCTTACTGAAGGTAGGATCTGAAAAATAATGGCACCCTAATCCTGCTCATCCTTGTCTTTCGGGCACCTGGGAACTGAGCCTGGGTGGAGGGACAAGCAAGACTTTAGAACAGTCATTACTATTCTAGTGGGTGGGAAATGGGGGACACTCATAGTTTTGTAGGGGGGGGGGTTCATCATTTACCAATGACCCTCTTAACAATTCTGCTTTACGACAGTTGTTAAAGGAGAAGGAAAGGCAAAGTCACTTGGGGGTGCCAAAATGTTAGGCACCCCCAAGTGACTTTAACCGTTTACCTTGTACCCCAGGCTGGTGCCCGTTAGGAGAAAACAGCACCAGCCCAGGGTACCTGTAGCAGAGCGCTTCCTCCTTCCTTTTCCTAAAATGCCAGCGGTCGGCGCATGCGCAGTAGAGTGAAAAGCCGACTTTTCTGTTAAAGTTCGGCTTTTCACCCTACTGCGCATGCGCGCGCGGAACCAGGAAGCAATCGCAGCTACCCCGGGCTGGTGCTGTTCTCTCCGAACAGGGGCACCAGCCCAGGGTAAAAGGTAGGCGATTTAAGTCACTTGGGGGTGCCTAACATTTTGGCAACCCCAAGTGACTTTGCCTTTCTTTCTCCTTTAAGTATAACAAATTATGAGTGCTATGATTGCATTTTAAACATGGTGGTGCAGCTAACAGTAAAACTGCCCATACACGCACCAATATAATCGTATGAAATGTAGTTTTGGGGGTTTTTTTAGACCGTGTGTGGGCTCTAAATTATCGTCCCAATAATCGTAACATTGTTAATCGGACAGTTTCCTTCCATGCATTTCCAGGAAGTTACTTTTGTGCAATTGGTGTCTGCCAACTATTTCATGTTCAGAACATCCTCCAATTTATTATTTTTAGGGCTTTATCCTACAATTTCAGTCTGAATGTTAGTTTTAGATCGTTGCATGTAAACGTAAGATCGATGAAGACTAAAATCTGAATGTGTATGGCCCCCTTAAAGTTATGTGGAGAAGGAATACTGAGGATTTTTTTCATGGTTGGGCCAGGGACTTTTGATTCCTGTAAATGCAAACCTTAATGCTACAAAATATCAAGACAATCTTGAAAGTTATGCACTTCCTACTTTGTGGCAACTATTTGGGGAAGGTTATTTCCTGTCTCAGCACAATAATTCCCCCTATGCACAAAGCAAGATCTGTACAGAGTCAGTTTGCAAGGAAGTAGCCTCAACACCAGTGAAATGAACTGGAACACCAAATACAAGCTAGACCTAATCACCCAACGTAAGTGCCAAACCTTTCGAATGCTCTAATGGCAGTGATCTCCAACCAGTGGCACATAAGGAACATGTTGCACACCAACCCCTTGGATGTTGCTCCCAGTGGCCTCAAAGCAGGTGCTCATTTTGGATTTGGAGACATGTTTTGGAGGCATAAAGGCTATGTATACTGACAAACAGAGCCTCCTGTAGACTACCAGACCATTTAGGGGCTTCCTAATAGCCAATAACAGTCCTTAATTTACACCCCAGGAACTTATTTATGCTTTGTTTCCCCCAACTTTTTTACATTTGAATGTGGCTCACAGGTAAAAAAGATAGTGGACCTCTACTCTTAGGGAAGAATTCCACCAACAATGTTCCCACAGCTAGTGGAAAACTATACAAATAAAAGGCAGACCAACTTTTCTATTGAAACCCTGGGTTTCGGAATGAGATGTTGGAAGGCAGGTATGCAGATACCTCTGGTCTTCATTATATATTTTTTTATAGTTTTTAAATGATTTGCCTTCTTCTTACTCTTTGCTGCTTTTAAATGGGAGTCACTGACCCGACAGACAAAAAACTGTTGCTCCATGAAGCTGCAGTTTGGTTACTTTTCATAACTTATATTTCTATTCAGGTCCTCTCCTATTTATATACAAGTCACTCATTCAAACCACTCCTGGCTGCTATGGTAATTTGGACCCTAGCAACCAGATAGCTACTAAAACACTAAACTGGAAAGCTGCTGAACAAAAAAGTAAACTAAAAAACTACAAATATTAAAAAAATGAAGACCAATTGCAAATTGTCTCAGAATATTACTCTCTACATCATACTTCGAGTTAACGCAAAGGTAAACATTCCCTAAAGTGCTGTGTACTGTCACCACTATACAACTTCAAAATTCAAAGTCATTGTATTTGAAATGTGCCTGGATCAAGCATTTTTTATTTTTTTTAACATCCCCTTTAAATGGGAATTATTTCAAAATATGTATCCCAATTGACTATGCTTGCCATTTTTAACAAACAAATGGACTAGCAATTAGTTGATATGTATAACGCAAACTGGATCTGTCTCTATGCAACTGAAGTAATGATTTATCAGCCATATGGTGTGTGTGCTATTATAAAGGAACAATCTAGCAACTGCTAATAATCTCCTTTATCTAGGGACACTTTGAAGATTTTTAGATTTTCTGTAGTTCATTCATCCTCACTGAAACACTGGGCACAAGTAATATAAAGCAGTCACGTGGTCTTCTGAGAGAGATCTCATCATATTAATGTATGATTTTCAGCTCACAGACTAACGCATAAGCTTTAATGACATGAATGTTGCCTGATTTGCCTTTTATTGCTGTCCCATAAGATCAGAGGTTTAGGGAACTGCACTAAATTGGCACAAAATCAGCGTGTGTCCTACTAAAAATCCAATGCAGTGTGAGCATACTCCTTATATAGTCACTAGGTTTTCCTTCTGTACAGCGTGGTCTGTTTTCTGATTATACGCAGGAGCTCAATGTACAATAAACAAATATCCTTGGCTCCTTCTCTCTTTATATACACACACATGCGTGTGTCACCGAATAATGTATTAGGGGAAAACCAGAAACTTGAAACTGTCTGAGTTTGAGCCTATCCATAATAATCCATGGGAAGGCATTTAGCATTTCATGTTAACTCTTAGAGGAACAGGATTTCATTTGAAGGGATTCCATAGACCCAAGCCATTCCATGTACTAGGACCCAGGAATTCCCAGGGCAGCTATGACCTTTGTCTGTTACAGTACAGAGCAAACCATGAGGCGATGAGCTAACCCTCTAATCGCTTAAAGGGACATAACCTCATATTTCCTCCCCCTTTTGTGCGGCCATATGGCACAAACACTAATATGTTAAATCCCAATTCCCTGCTTCTATTTGTACTACTCTATCCCGTACATACATTTCTAGAATCACCCTCAGTGTGATGCAAAGGGGGCACAGTACCAACTCATACAAATAACCCTCATTTTTTAGTGTTCAAATGATGAAGATAGGCGAGTATTATTAAAGTGATACTGACACGAAAAAACTACTTTTCAAAATATGAATATACATAAAAAGCTACCTATAGGTCGTGTTGGGGGTTTTTTGCTGACAGGTTTGGTTTTGTAAGTAATTGTTACTTGAAGTTCCTAAACCTGACTGTTTTGCCAACCTGACTGTCCCTTCCCAACCTGTCAGTTATAGCTTCTAATGCTAACAGACAAATATGGCTGCCCATCATAGAGGAACAGAGGATCAGACAGGTAATGTAAAAGCATCAGGCAAATAATTTTATGGCAAAATTATAAAGTTCTTGTAAAGACAATGTTATGATAGATGTAAAAAAAAAAAGATTTACTACACTACACTTTCTGGTGTCAGCATCTCTTTAATTGTCCCTGCTGAGGTACAGCTGGGAGCTCAATATCAAAGCGTCTCGGGGGAGGGCTGCACAATCACTTCCATCACATTTATGTTATAAGCGAAATAAAAGCTACAAGTACGGGTTTCAGTCATCCCCAAATGACTGGGCGCCTGCAATGGTTTCCGGCCAGCCCTGCTGTTTATTTCCAATATCTGCTTTTATCGCCAGCAATCTAATAGCGCCATACTGCGAGCTACATGTACAAAACTATCCTCCTAGACTTATGTATATTAATATCAATTGCCCTACGTACCGAGAAACCCTACAAATCCCTGGACATACTTTCTTCGTTGCATAATGTCCTCCTGTATAAAGCTGATAAGAGAAATACCATACAAGGTGGTTATTTATCCACGAATAAAACATCCTGTGGTTTCCCGGCTCGTCCTACTGAAAACCGACGTTAGCCTGCCTTTGAATACGTTCTCAGTCGGGGTTCATTAAGAATCATATACGTTGCAAATGCCCTTTCCCTGTAGCAGAAAGGAGTCACACAAAACAACGTTCCTCCTCCCATCTCTCACGTCTGTCAGCCATTTCAATACAGCTAGGGCTCTTGTAATCAACAACCAAGTTCCCCTCTTTCTGTTACTTGGAACAGTCCGCTGATGCTGGGAGGCCAGATATTCTCCCAATATGGTAAGAAGATGAAGGATGTACCATTTTGTTACGTGGACTGGGGGGGGAGCAGTAACAACAAGGAAAGAATTATTTGCCAAAATCTGGTTTAATAAATCATTTCTACGCTACAAGAGTGAGATTGTTATACACCCCTTCTAGGATAGATTCAGTAAAACGTAACTCTGCTTTTTTGAGAACACATTTGGGAAACAAAACCGGTTCATGTAGACCATGAGCTCAGCAAGAGCGCCATTTCTATTTATTGACATAGCATCGTTCGACATGGAACATTCCAGCCGCTGCTCTTTTGTTGCGAAACAAACGTCCAGATTCCTCAGCTGCAGCACAGTGTGTGAGCTGCTGTTTGTGGCGCAAACGTAAATGAATGCTTGAATGCATTTACCTAATGAGGGTTTTACCTATCAGAATACAAGAGCGAACATATATAACTATTATTATATATGACTACTTGTTACACAAAGGTCTGAAGGTTAATACACCTTTCCGATAGGGTTGCTACAAGGCTATGATTCTTAATGCCAAAATTGTTAGGAAATATAAAAATATAGGAAAAGTTGGCAATCCTGTCTAATGATGGGACTGAACTGCCCTTGCTACAGTTTTGTGCATTTTGCATGGTGTTGCCACCTTTAGTGCAAAAAAAAAAAAAAAAAATCAACCTTCCTATTAATTTATGTTTCCTATTTATAACAATGGGATCAAGCAACATTTTTTCTACCAGGCTAGTAAAATGCTGGCCATGTAGCTACCCTGTCTGTGCATATGGATACCAAAAATGAAAGGGGTTGCTATCACTTCTGAGAAAAACTACTGGCTGCCTTATATCTTCTCGTTTCCTTTTTCTTAATAACAGTGGCAGAGTTTCAGTGGCTTATGTCCATTGTGCAAGCACAAAGAGAAATAAGAACAAACAGAGCCATACATTGAAAGATGCACTCATTTGACTAGGTCCTTAAGGCTGATGCCACACGAGGCGTAGGGCTGATATTTTCGGCAAGCGGAAAAACGCTTGGCGAAATTTCAGCCCTTTGCCTGCTACTTGTGCCTGCACCCGAATGAATGGAATACGCTTGGGTGCAGGCACATGTAGCTGATATATGCATGAAAACACGTGAGAATGCAAAGTCTTGCGTTTTCATGCGTATATCGGCTACATGTGCCTGCACCCGAGCGTATTCCATTCAATCGGGTGCAGGCACAAGTAGCAGACGTAGGGCTGAATTTTCGCCAATCGTTTTTCCGCTTGCCGAAAATATCAGCCCTACGCCTCGTGTGGCATCAGCCTAAACAAGCTGATGTTTTCCCAATAAATATTGGGCAGATCCGATTCAATCATGTCCTCAAAGTGCTGATGCGCTGTCCAAACAATATCTGGCCAATTTTTGATGGGGCATATGGCAACCATGTTATTTCTTTTTGCTACAATAATTGTTGGTCCTAAATTTAAAGGGGAAATCCACCCCCAAAATGTGCACAGTGCCTTGCTCCTGAAACAATACTTTTGGTATTGTCTTCTAAAGTCTAGGTGACCGTCCAAATCTAATTGCTGATTGGTTGTTATGGGCAACATCACTGGTGAGGTTTGTCTCCAGTGTTAATAAATACTCTCCTAAGAGCTGGCTTATGCAGCTGTGTATGGTGTTTTAATGGGTACACATACCCCTATTTTTGTACCTTGAGCTGCACACCTAGCAAGTTTAAATAAGTAACCTCTTTGTCTATTATAGCTAAAGCAAGTATTTTATATTTTTTATCTGGCGACAGATAATCATTCACATTGTCCTTCATATTGCAAAAGTTTGTGCTTTCCCTGAGCCTTCTTAACATTTAACCTAACACCAAACTGTGGAAGCAAGTAGTGACATGCATAGCCTAAAAATGAGCACAGCACCTAATACAGACTTATCAGCCTCCTTAAGAAACTGCCAATCATAAAGCAACAGGCACTCTTGTAGGTGTGTCAAAAAATTAACTTAGGTTACTCATCATCTGATTCACAGAGTTTGCATTCCTGTTGCAGCCTAACTAGTATTTACGTGCAAAGTTAAGAGAACTACATGACAGTACTGTTACCACAGAGTAACTACTATTATTAGGTTGTTGTGTGCCCTAATGCCATTGCCCTTATCATGCCAGCAATGCACATAGGTCTCAAATATCAAATGAAACTTAAAGGATAGCAGGACATGTCAATAAGTAGATTCTAGAAAACACCAGAGGGGCTGCTGTAAGAAGCAGTAGGCCATGACCAACAGGTTGCTCACCAAACCCTTGGTTGTTACTCCCTGTGGCCTTAAAGGTGGTGCATATTATTTTATTGGAAGCAAGTTTTGGCTACATAAAATCAGGTGTACTGCCAAAAGAAGAATTTTCCAAAAAGGCCCAGATTGGCAATGTGGAGGCTGCTGTAAAATGCCATAGTCATTATTTATTGGGCTGGTGGGGGGCTGTTTGGGCCTCTGTGTACTTTAAATGCCAGGGCCTATTTTGAATCATTGTCCAGGCCCAGGAACATTTTTTTCATGCTTGTTTTGTTCCCCGGCTCTTTTTACATTTGAATGTGGCTTGTGGGTAAAAAAGGTTGGGGTTCCCTGCCATAAACTGTGGAGCTGAAATGCCAGGGACTTTTTGAATCCCAGTTTGGGCCTGAAGTACACCCATTGGCAAAGTAAGCATCTGCCATTTTGTCCCATTGATGATTTTACATGCTACCCACACTTTCAATGAGTAACCCAAATGATCAGATTGGGTAATGATCCACAGCATCAGTGTAATACAGATATGTTGCAAATTTCCAACAGGATGATTTATCTGATATTAGGACGTTGGCCCATGTGGTGCCAGTCCAATTCACAATCTATATAAACTGCCCGCTAAAATTGTTCCATTTATTTATTTATTTTTTAAGCCCCGGCTCAGGAGCCAAATCACAGAATTAATAGACCATTATAATCTATCATTATTTTCTGCTCGGCTCACGCACCAAGCTGGTGTGCTGGGAGTGAAATGATACATCCTCAATTGATGGTGCTGCCCAGACATGTTTCGAGGAATGCTGCTTTTTTTTTCAGAGTAAGCAGCCCTGTGTCTTAGCAAAAGCTTAAAGTGCTGCAACACAGACTTGAAGGCATCCCTATTGTAGCACAGCTGCAAGGTGAGGCCCAGTGTGGGGTGTACATGGCCAAGTGGATTGTGATGTCTCAATAACACAGACTTGTACTTCAGTAGTATAGAGTTTGATAAGTTACTGTAGTCCTAGAAATGGAAGTTTTGCATTTCTCTGGTACATAATTGATAACCCCACCATCAACTAGTCCAATTTAACAAACTTTTTCTTAAAAATCTATTTATTTTATAAGCAGTACATTCGCACCTTACCAATATCAACTTACAATTTAGCAATCTCACCTAAAAGAAGAAAATTGCAACACATTTAAGTAGACAACCTTCCAAAATATCTAGCTTTTCTTCATGAAAGTATTTATTTAATCTGATTATTTAGATTAGAAGATTACAGCCCAATAATAAGAGGCCTGATGGTAGACACTTTATTTAACAGCATTTAAAGTTTCTTTTTTTTACAAATCATGATTCATGTTTGCATAGTGACTTGTTCCTCATTTTTATTTTTTCTATAGATGTCTTCATGCTGGAGCTTGAAATAGATGGTCCTTTGTAATTGTGTGTCATTATTTTCTTTTGTGGTAATGTATTTTTCAGTAGAGGCCCAAACTCCCTTTCCATACAAATTGGCTCAGGAACAAAACCCCATGTAATAATATAAGGTAAGGTAATAAGTATAAGGTGCACAGGGAGGGGAAGGGGCTGGTGGGCTATGAGGGCCCAAGAGGGGATGTGGGGGCACCTGGGGTAGCAGCAGGGCCGCCATCAGAAATCACGGGCCCCCCTTCCACCAGTACAAAGGACTCCCAGACATGAGACATTGGTAGCCAGCAGGGCCCACCCCCTAGTACATTGGTAGCCAGCAGTGCCCCCCCCCAGTACATTGGTAGCCAGCAGCGCCCCCCCCCCCCCAGTTCATTGGTAGCCAGCAGCCCTCCCCCCCCAGTTCATTGGTAGCCAGCAGGGCCCCCCTAGTACATTGGTAGCCACCCGCTGACGTGCATGTACGCACAGGGGGGTGACCAATAGGATCACCCGCTGACCACCAAAGACAGGGCCCGGAATTGATTTAAGGGGGCCCAAGCTACTAAGAAAACTGTAGCACAGCCGGGCCCCCTTTTAAAGTTAAAATCGTCCGGGCCCGGGACGACTCTACCCCCTGTGCCCCCCTGATGGCGGCCCTGGGTAGCAGCCCCTTGGGATTTGCACATCCTAGTCCGACTCTGGGCAGGTTAACTGGCTCCTGATAAAATTGTCCTTGTTGTGTGACTGAGATATGAACTTTAGATTGTAAGCTCCTAAAATCCACTAGGGCAGGGTTAAATGTAAATGATAGACAAATAAAAACATGTAAAAGTATGCTGCCTTACCTGCACCATTGCAAAGGCACTGTGCTATAGTACTTGGCTGTGATCCCATCTATCAGTGCAGCAGCTGGCTCTGTTGTTCTTAGGGTTAAAAGGAGACTGTTTAATGCTGAAGTATGATGCAAAAGAGTTTGGGCATCGAGGTCCTGCTGCAACTGCAAAAATTATTTTTACACAAACAATGACCTTTAATGTAACTTTGGAACCTCAGAAGCATCTTAACATTCTCTTTTTACCTCCCAACATACGGATATAGAAATTCTGTCTCAAACCATAAATTAAACTGGCAAAAGCCTGTCCAATTACATACTGTGAAACAGTGCAGTTTGGCCATTTGAATTTCAGTTTGCAATGTTTTTTTGTATACCTTGCTCAAAACTTGCCACCATCCTGTCCACACAGAGTTTGTGAGTATTGGGATGGGGTAGTGCAAGGGCATAATCTGGTCTAAACTCATATACAGTTGGCTAAAATCTCTCCTTCATATGGTACCGGTATCAATTTGGAATTTATTGAAACAACTAATGTTCTTTCATTGGCTTGATTCTCAAAGACCCATTTGAAGCTTATCATAGCTCATGTAGAACAAGACAGTTTGTACACTATCTGAGAAAAGTATAAATATATAATAAGGAATTATATTTGCATGAGAAATCAAAGATTAAGCCTTGTGGACCTGCTGAACTGCACTGAAGTTACAGCACAGGATTCCAAACTGTGGGTCTTGGAAGAGGTGGGTGACAGTGCTAGTCTAAATCAAATTTGGTGTAACATTTCACATGGTTGTTTCTTTGTTCTTCTAGATATTCCTGAAATGCCATCCTATAAGCGATATCTGAAAAGTATAAATATTTCTGTTCTGGATATTATAGAGCTAGTGGGAAAGTTGGCTTAATATGCAGTGTTTTCTGATTTGAACCCCTCCACTTCATATTTGTGTGCAATTACATAATTAGAATCCACCTGCCAGGCAGAATCCAGTCCTGTCTTTGGACACATATACGGCACAGAAAAGGGCCTAATTTTTATGTGTCTTAAGCTATTTTTACTGATTGAGAAAACAAGTGGCCCAAATGCCAAAGAGGAACTAAAAGCTGCAAAAAAGAAAAAAAAAACTGCAGTGGAACTACAAGGTTATTAAGTGTTCATTAAGCATTGTTTGGAACAAACCAGTACTGGCCTTAGGATCAGTTATTGTTATTTGCATAAATGTATTTACTTCCTACCGAGGCATAGATTTACACAGACATAAAACACGTCTGCTGGAAAAAAACAGTTTATAATTAATTACTATTACAGGGGTGACAAAGATACACTAAGGGCAATGACACATGGAGCTTCTTGTTGCAGCTAGAAAATGTACAATACTGATAACAGTCTCTATGTGTGTTTTAGCAAATACTATTCCCAGTATTGTCCATGGCAGGGTGTCTTCTGGCATTTTTTAGCAGTGGCAAGTAGCACTGTGCATTACAGCCCTAAGTGAGAGATGGTGATGACAGAGTGAAAGCAGGATGACAAGGCCACACACATAGGTAAACATTTGTAATGCCACAGTGCTACTGTATTTAGTAGAAATCCCTAGACTGTGTAGCTGCAAACATTGCTAACATGTGCATAGCTTTCATTTCAAGACTGAAATTCGATAAACATTTAAAGGTGTAGTTCACTTTAAGTTAACTTTTAGTATGTTATAGAATGGCCTATATTAGCAACTTTTCAACTTGGTCTTTTTTTTTTTTGTTATTGGATTATATGCCCTCTGCTTCTTACTCTTTTCAGTTTTTAAATGGGGGTCACTTACCTGGGCAGCCAGCTATTTTTCTAAGAGGCTACACTTTTTTTTTGCTATTTTTAACTTCTATTACTTATTATTTTGTTCAAAACCTCTCATATTCACACCATTAATCAGCCAGCACAAGAGATGACCAGACTTCTGATGGTCAGAAACCAAAGTCTTCTTAATTTATTACTGGGTCTACAGAAAGAGAAGATACCCTAGTCAAGCTCTTTGTAAATGCCAGAGTTCCACCATACACTAACCGATTGACTCATATTGGTGATGCCAGTCTCTTGCGATGTCTATTTAAAAAAAGTTTTTAAGAGGCTTTACATCCCCTTTAAGAAGAAACATTTTAAAGAGGAAACAATGCACAGAAGCCTTCTTTTCTGTAGGAAGCACTTACAGAACACACAAGAGTTAGTCCATATGGACCAGTGCATGCATAAATTTAAAGTATATTATTTTATACATCACAACCTTCTGTGCAGTCCTGTATTTACATTTCATCACTGCCAGGAATATTCTAATTCTTTAGTTTCATACCGGAAATTTCCATCCCAAGACAGGGAAAGAGACACATCTCTATGTTACTTTGTCAGTCCGTAATGGTTCATCTGAGTCATGCAGTTTTGCATCCTATACTTAAGATGAGGTGACAGACAGATAATCTGAATTATAGGAATGCAAATACCGTATAGGGAACTGTATTATTTATGTGGAAAACTTAAGACCCCACAATGCCACAATGCATAAAGCTGCCACCTGTTACTCATGAGTGGACCATGTTTGCAGATCACATTTCTAAGAGATATAAGAGATTAGTATGTGTAAGATAATGGCACCATCTTTCTGACCCTCATTTGTCTGAAAGACACTGATGTCAATGCCACAGGGAAAATTCCTCCTTTTTAAGGCTGTACACATTGAAACACCATATATGTGCAGTTTGTATGTTCTTTCTGTGCTTACTTGGGTACTATGGTTTCCTCTCACACTCCAAAAACATACAGGCAGGTTAACTGGCTCCCATTAAATTTGACCATAGCATATGTGAATGTAACAGAGACTTTGGTTGGTGACTTTTGGCTAGCCAAACACCAAATATAGCACAGCTAAAGCAACCTTAAAATATTTGACACTTCTATAATGTCCATGACTTCCCATTTTGTAGTTACACAATGAACTTTAGTCCTTTTGCTCTTCATCCCTTGGTTTGTTTCCTTCAGAACAATGTCATGATATTCGGTCTTGGGTGTCTATATACAGACTTGGGATCGACACATAATGCCATTTGTGACATGGGAGTTGTACAGTTTAGTTGTACAATGTAAAACTTTTTCTTATTTGGAATTAGGGTTTGGGCATGTGTGTTTTATACTTGACTGGATGCAGTTTGGGAGATGAAAGCTTTTTTGTAATCTGCAGGATAATTTAATCAGGTTTATGTCTTCTAAGGGTGTGTGGTTGCAAGGGAAGTAGGTTCCAGTTCCACTTGTTGATTTAGGCATAGGTCATTTTCTATACATTTTGTCTAAAAAAACAAGCTCGGTGACCAAGTAACTTAATCTATGAAGATTGGCTTTAAAAACCCATAATCTAGCAGCAGCTGCAAAAAAAGGTGACCTTAAATTATTTTACCTCAATGACAAGTAGTGTACAGGTATTACAATAAAAAAAAGGTTGCATCCTAGCTGTACACTAAAATATAACCAAGCTGCACATATGCCATCAGATTAGGCTAAGGAATACACATTTTATTAGAAGTTAATATACAATGTCAGCTGTCAAATCTAAAAAATTAATGCACCTATAAACAAGATTCCAAGTTGATCAGTGTTTATTAACAGAGACAAGAACCAGGTATAGAACTAGGTTCCTCTGTCTACAAACAAGCCTGAAATGAAAGCAACAATTAGAAGAACAGTGTTCTAAATACGAAGATGGGAGCTTATATAAGCATACAAATAAGAGGTCAGTTCATCAATATTATACAGGTGACTGATATGTCATTAAGCACTGGTATGCTCAGGGTTGCCGCAGTTAGAAGACAGATGGACCAGTGTACAGTTTCACAGACAGATGGCAAGTACATATGTAACAGATATGTCCAATGACACCTTATTTTCATTAATACCAGCATACAGATGTGATGGGTGTGTCAGATTATGCAAAACAGCACAGACCACCACCCCAAAATCAACTTTATTAATAATTGTACTCTTTTCATAAGAGGCAGACACAATTATAATGCAAATAAATATATTCTTACCTCAATAGTTAGAAAAAAACACATTAAAACAGATATTAAAAACAATTTCCAGTAAAATGGAAGGTACCCATCAATCTGTAATTTCCTATCAAAAATAAGTATATCAGAATACAGTATAAACACCATATATCCATCCTTTAACTGTAAAAAGTGCATCTATAATCATTTATAAAAATGAGTTACACAGCCATATCATATATGTTCATTCAATTAGCAGGTGTAATGGTATACTTAAATGTACAACCAATGGACTGAAACATACTTAACCTATCAGTGTTTCTTGTAAATAATAATAAAAATGTACACATTATATGTATACAATCTTATATTCATGTTCTAGCTTCTACCACCATGTGTGTCTGTGCTCAATAGTCCAAAAAGCAGCCCAGCATTTGCTCCTTTTTCTATTATCACTGTAGATTTTGCCCAGACTTTCCCCTTTGAGTATTTCCCTTAATACTCCAAAATAGCCTTAGGCTATAACGTACATTCCATGCCTTGCTCTTTGAATTATTTTTTTTTTTTAAAAAAAAAGGTAATTTTTTTTTTTACTATGTTACTATCTGCCTCTTCTCTCTTTCCTTCCCTTACCTCTGCCTATTTCTATCTTCTCTTCCAGTTTCTTCCAGATGTAATTTCGTTGGTATCTGTCAGCTCTCAGTTACTGTTCTCCTCTCACATTTCCTTTCTAGCCAAGGTTATTCTACCTTCTTCTCTGTTTCTGCAGTTTGCTCCTCTCTCTTTGGGTTGAATAAAGGCTCCCCCTCCTCTCTTTTTTGGGGGTGGAGTGGGGGGTGAGATGATACACTGGAAGGGTCTGTGAAACTGAACAGTTCTAAGGGATGATGATAATACAAAACAAAGCAGTCACTGAAAGTGCATTATTATGTTGGGTAAAGGCAGCTAACAAGACGACAGAAACAGATTAGTGCTGTATAAGAGGGTCAAGAAATGATAACACGAGGGAGGAAAATTATCAGGAGACAAACAAGTATAAATTATACTTTAAAGAAATGATAATGGACAACTGCTTAATTTAAATTATAGGCATTTCTTATATAAATGTCTTAATGTGCCCTTTCCAGTAAGTAGATTTGCAATGTAATTACAAGAGCTAATGAGCTATCCATTGCCAAAGAACATAGCTATCTGCTTAGTTAGATGGCAGAAATCATTTTCACTGTTCAACCTACTGTTGGGCTAGAAAATGCCTCTGTAAAAGAAACCAATGAGCATGAGCAGTCTTTATAGGAGGAGGAGGAGGAAATTATCCTACCCAGCATCATTTCCACAGTACCTGCAGGATGCCATTGTGGGACTAGGTTCTACTTAAATGTCAGAATGTGATATTACAGAATACTATCACTGCTAATATTCCACCAATAAATTACAAACGTATTATTTTATATACAAATCTATATATCCCATAAAGCTTTAAGCTATGTATAATTTTAAGTATGGACAATTTAATACACCTTCTGCAGATATATGCTTGTATAAATGTGCACAACAGCAACTACAATTCCATCACTTTCACCAAGAACCGGAGTGCCACCATTTGGCAATGTAATTGGGCTTTGGACATGTACTTGTGAAATATAACAGCAAGTTTTTGTATACCAGATTTAATTACAGAAATACAATTAGGAAATTGTTAGTCTGTCCGGTAAGAGCATTTCATTGGCCAAAATTAAAAAATACAAAAAAATAGCAACTATATATCAGACTGACGGTTGCAATTAGTGATTCAACAGATCTAGACTGGGACAGTTGGTCAGAACGACAAATGTGTAGCCAGCTTGTACAGATATCCAACCAATTCTTACAATGCATGCTTCCTTCAATGCATCTTGCAACACTGCCATCCAGTGCTCGGCCAAGCTAGAAGGCCACCCAGAGGCAACCAATCCTTGATCACAGCCACAGGGAGAGTGATGAGGGGCAGGAGCAGAGAGAATTGCAAAAATATGCATGCATCCAAGATCCCTCAGGACTCTGAACTAGGGGTAAGCAGACAGGCTAGCGCCCCCTTATCACTGTTGCACCTAGGAACGTGCCTCTTCTGCCACCCTCTTATATGTTCTAATACTGTAATTCAGAATTATCCAACCTGCATCCCTCCAGCTATTGCTGATCTACAGCTCCCAGCAACCACTGAGAGCCAAAGTGCTGAGCCCCTCCTTTATTACTGCATAAGAGTAATAGGAGGACACAGCCTGTAGCAAAGGTCTCAAACTGCTTTTGAGATAAAACAAAATGAAACAGAGACTTCCAGTTCCTCTCTATGGTAAAGTGCAATGGCACCACAGCAAGGAAAGGGAAATGCCATTACCATATTATCTTGTTTATAATGCCTACGGCCTTCAAAGTACATCATTGAGAAAGAATGACAAAGTATCATAATCATAGTTAAGCATTTGCTAACAGTCTGTTTCCAGATGAATGCTTACTGTAAATTACACATTGCATTACTATAGCATTGCAGATTCAGTATCATGTACAATGCATGTTTGCCAGTGAAAGGGTTAAGTGTTGCTGTTACAGTTCATAGGAGAAAGAGAGTAGGAGAGGCTCTGGGCACGTTGCCACAGGAACTGGTGCCAGGGGAGTGGTGAGATGTCATGTCAGATGGCTGCTATGGAAACTTTCCCTGATCCCCAGCCTCCTCCTGACATGGGGGAGGGTAAGAAAGGGGTGGAGGGCTCAGTGTTTCCATGGAGACGGACTGGTCAGACATGAATGACGAGATATATGGTTAGAGGGCATATTTATAATAGGAGGAGATGATGTATGAGGAGTAAAACATGATAACTAGAGGGGGAGGGGAATGAAACTAGAGAAGCTGGGAGTACAGGGAAGGAGGGGTGGAGAAAACAAGGTGAGAAGAACAATAAGAAAGCAAGAAATAAAAAGGCACAGTGAGAAAGGCAGAAAATCCTAGCTACTCTGCTACAGGAATAAAAGAGGGAGATAAACCCTCCCTTGGCACAACACAACTGTGTTTATAGGAACATTTACCCAAAGCGGATTTGCAGTCTCTGGGGAGGAAAGGCGCACCCTGGACCATCTCTGGTTTATAAAGCGTCCTAAAATAGCTTCTTTGTAACTAGCACTGAGAGGAGGCGCGCCGAGAGGAGAAGGGCTCCAGCTGCACACAGGGAGGGCAAAGCTGAAATTCACATTTCCTTTTTTGTTCAATACTGACCATCAGGGAGACAGCTTCTGCCTGGCCATGGTGTGGCTTACGCATCCATAAAAGCCTAAAGAATCAAACACGGCAGTAAAGCATTCATTCAGCAGTAGCACTGATGTTCTGCAGCTTATTTCATGTTTTAATTAAAACATTTCTTTTTTTTAACTAATTACAACAATATTTTAATGTATGGCATAACCGTCCATGTCATCTTATCCTACCAACCTCTAATTCCACACTGAGCTGACAGGTAACAGCCTCTCAACCAATATAGCATCACATAAGCTGCTTAAAGAAAGCTCTGGCTCTTTCCCTAAACCATCTTATCACACACATGCACCCTGAGAAGGTACAGTAACACCCCCTATGGAGCATTCTCCAAACTGCTGCTGTGCCTGCCACAGAACTATAGAAACAGGGAATTGCAACCCACAGTCACCATTTTATCTCCAGAATCCTAAGTGCCAGGGCCTCTGATAAAGTAGGGAGCACCCAATACATAAAATAAGCACAACCTCTGTATTATAGACATGAATTAAAGCAGTGTTTGAAGCAGTATATGTATTTAGCCTATAACCTGGTTTCAAACCTTTGCAATGCCAGGTCAGAGAGGGTTCTTCTTCCTTACACTGAATGTGGGTGGGAATGGAATGGTGGTGGGCGGACATTTTGTCCTCCACAAGGTTCTTGGGACACAAAACTGAATTGCATCTTTTCTAGAGAGCGGTTTAGGAGATAATTTACATAGAAGGGATATATAGGTTTTCCTCTTGCTACAAATACATCTCACTGATACAGTACAGACTGTTATACTGTCACACCACAGCTAAAATGCAAACCGCTCCACAGAAATTCACAAGCAAATATAAATCAAATTCTCCTGTTTATTTGGCAAGACACAGAGGGCATGCACATTTCAGGGTGAACACACTTCTCCAGAACAACTTGGGGGATGGGGGAGTGTCCCAAAGAATTTTATGTTTGACCTGATTCTGTGTATATGCCTTTCCCATGCTTCTGAAATTTAGCTTTCACCTAAACAGTGTTTGCTTTGCTGCTATTTCACACCTAGCAGGTTTTACTTAATTGCTAAATACTATATTTTTTAACCGATTGTGGTATTTTTATCTTTAAAGGGCTTCACTCTTGCCCTTACGGAGTCAGCATCAATTTCTAAGTAAAACTCAAGAGCTCCAACTAGTGGAAGATGATGGTATTGCTTCCACTATTGCTGGAATTATTCTGCAAATTACAATAACTTTTCTGTAACAGTAGTGCTTCTAACCTGGTTTACTCTGGAGAACCAATTCCAGCTCTCATGTCATTTTAGTTTATTGTGCAGTGCACAACATGTTTCAGATCATTATCTGTAGCTTATTATTCCCAGATTGTAAGCTCTTTTGGGCAGGGCCCTCTTCACCTCTTGTATCGGTTATTGATTGCTTTATATGTTACTCTGTATGTCCAATGTATGAAACCCACTTATTGTACAGCGCTGCAGAATATGTTGGCGCTTTATAAATAAATGTTAATAATAATAATAATAATAATAATCATCTCCAAAAGATGGCAAGGTACAACCCCCAAAAGGTTGGGCTATTTTTTGGTGTGCTGCCTTAATGCTTCAATATGATAGCCTATTAGTATTTTTTTGTGGAAAAAAGTTAAAAGGCCTTGTCCAAATTGTACTTGCTAAGTCATACTTTCCTTTTAAACTCTCATTTTTTTGTTGCTGTTTAGGTGCAGTTATGCTATGTAGGTAACCTAAGCCTTTTCTACTGAATCGCCGTACAGCAGCTTATGTATATAAACTATAGTAGTGTTTCTAAAGCAAACATACCGGTTTTACCAGTGCAAAGCAACAGTACATTATATTTTAATTATTTAAAAAAACACTAGGTTTTAGGTATTACTGATCCTTTAAAGTGGGCTTGGGCTAAACATACTAGTTTTAATCTTGAGCTAAACAGGTCAAACTGCGAGACTGAAGTTACTCCATGTTTGGTCCTTGCAAGGTTATTAGCTTATCAGTGCACAGATTAACTCCACTTCCCACCATATAACTTATGCTAACAAAACAGTCACAGTTGTATACTAGTTATCTACTTTGCAAGGACCAAACATGGAGTAGCTTCAGTCTCCCTGAACCACATTTTTTCCATGACAGGAGCAAGAAACCAGCTTTGGGCACATTCACTTGCATCACCATGTATTCCTGTTAATTCACATCTGTTATAAAATAATAGTAGTTTTGAGAAGATAATACATTTTTGATAATATAAAGGGGTGTCCAAATATATTAAGCAAAACATCAGTCCTGTTCTCTCACCTTTATTGATATGATAGAAGAGAAGATGATATTATGGATTGTTTGGTTACTAACAAAAAAGGAGAAGTATATTTTATTAACCATTTTTAAAGTAGTGTTGTTTATTTAACTGTTGTAGTATGTTTTCTGCTGTTTGGGCACTAAATAACAGTTTGGTGGGCTGTATCGCTTACAGCAAGTTTGCCAGAAGTTGTATTACTTAGCTGTAGTTACATTTCCCTCAGTTTGAGGTGGGTGGGGTTTGGTTAGTTGCACCTGAAAAGACAGTATAAATAAAACCCCTGGGACTGCAGTGGAGCTTGCTCTAGTGGTTAACTGCTCTGTAAGTGGAGTTATAAACACAGGAGTTAGTGAGTTCTAAGTGGAGTTAAAAACAAAAGGGGTTGAAAAAAGTTCATTTGTTATTAAATCTTTTCCCCTGTAATGAATGTCGGCAAGATTGAAGGTCTGACTCGCTCTGCCACATGTATGCAGATTTGGAACAAGAGTTCCAAAGTGCTTACCTCAGATCAGGGTCAGATAGTTGGGGGGGGAAAACAGCAGCAGGATGATAAGACAGTCAGCTGGGTAACAGTTAGAAAATCTAGTCTGGGGAAAAGGGAGGCTGCTTCGTGGGTTTGCACATTCCAACAATTTGCCAAATTGTGTGACGAACATGAGAGGGTGAACTCTGGACTGGCAGTACTAAATAGGGGCCAAGAGACCTGATTCTCTAGTAGTCGTGGGGAGGAGAGCAAAGATAGGCCTAAACAGATTGTGGTTATGGGGAATTCAATTATTAGGAATATAAGGAGTTAAAGGAATCCAAAATCATTTTTTAAATTTGTAAATAGTAAAAAATGAAGCAAGAATGAGCAGAACCATTGTTATCACAGGGAGTCAAGTTGGTCAACGAGTACTAAACAAGCTTAGCTTTGGGATTGCCAAACCTCTTCACTTAATTTTTCAGGATTCATTGAGGTCTGGCAAACTGAAAGTCTTAAAACTACTGTATATGCCTGTTAGTCTGACATCAGTGGTAGGAAGGGGGCAATAAGGGATATGGTACTTGAATACATTGCAAATCACAATACCATAAATTTGTGCCAGCATGGTTTTATGCATAACAAATCATCCAGACTAATTTAGTCGCCTTTTATGAGGATTTGAGCAGGAACCTTAACTCGGGATGACAGTGGATGTCAGCACTTGGACTTTGGTAATGCATTTCATATAGTACTGCACAGAAAGTTAATGATTAATGAAAATTATGGGATATTGGCCTGGAACGTAATATTTGCACTTGGATAGAGAACTGGCTGAAGGATAGATTACAAAGAGTGGTGGTAAATGGAACATTTTCTAATTGGACCAGTGTTAGTGGAGTACCGCAGGGGTCAGTCCTTGGTCCTTTGCTTTTTAACTTTATTAATGACCTGGAGGTGGGCATACAAAGTTCTGTTTCTATTTTTTCTGATGAAGTTCCATGCAGGATGCTGCCGCTTTGCAGAGCGATTTGACAAAATTGGAAAACTGGGCAGCATAATAAAAAATGAGGTTCAATGTTGACAAGTGCAAAATTATGCACTTTGGTAGAAATAATAAAAATGCGAGTTCCACACTAAATTGTAGTTTGTTGGGGGTATACATAATTGAGTAGGATCTGGGGGTTTTGTGTAGATAACAAGTTGTCTAATTCCAGGCTGTCATTCCGTGGCTACTAAAGCAAATAAAGCTCTGTCTTGTATAAAAAAGGGCATTGACTCAAGGAATTAAAACATAATTTTGTCTCTTTATAGGTTTCTGTAAGGCCTCACCTTGAGTATGCGGTGCAGTTTTGGGATCCAGTTCTTTAGAAGGATATTAATTAACTAGGGAGAGTACAAAGATGTGCAACCCAACAGGTAAAGGGGATGGAAGATTTAAACTATGGGGTTAGACTGTCGAGGTTGGGGTTATTTTCTCTTGAAAAAAGGTGCTTGCAAGGGGACATGATTACTCTGTACAAGTACATTAGAGCAGTGCTGTCCAACTTCTGTTGTACCGAGGGCCGGAATTTTTCCAACCTACGTGGTGGAGGGCCGATAATGGAAGCCAGTTTTGACCACTCCCCTTTTTGAAACTGCACCCACTTGAAACCACACCCATGTTATCACATGACCATACCCATATTAATGGTTGTAGTACAGCAAAAACCTGCCATGCTCTGCCTTCCCTACCCTGCCTGTGTGTGCCATACTCTGCCTTCCCTACCCTGCCTGTGTGTGCCATACTCTGCCTTCCCTACCCTGCCTGTGTGCCATACTCTGCCTTCCCTACCCTGCCTGTGTGCCATACTCTGCCTGCCATACTCTGCCTGCCCTACCCTGCCTTTGTGTGTGCCATACTCTGCCTTCCCTACCCTGCCTGTGTGTGCCATACTCTGCCTTCCCTACCCTGCCTGTGTGTGCCATACTCTGCCTGCCCTACCCTGCCTTTGTGTGTGCCATACTCTGCCTGCCCTACCCTGCTTTTGTGTGTGCCATACTCTGCCTTCCCTACCCTGCCTGTGTGCCATACTTTCACTGTGTGTGCCATTCTTGGCTGGTTTGTGCCATACTTGGCCTGTGTGTGCCATACTCTGCCTACCCTACCCTGCCTGTGTGTGCCATACTCTGCCTTCCCTACCCTGCCTGTGTGTGCCATACTCTGCCTTCCCTACCCTGCCTGTGTGTGCCATACTCTGCCTTCCCTACCCTGCCTGTGTGTGCCATACTCTGCCTTCCCTACCCTGCCTGTGTGTGACATACTCTGCCTCCCCTACCCTGCCTGCGTGTGCCATACTCTGCCTTCCCTACCCTGCCTGCGTGTGCCATACTCTGCCTCCCCTACCCTGCCTGCGTGTGCCATACTTTCACTGTGTGTGCCATTCTTGACTGGTTTGTGCCAAACTTGGCCTGTGTGTGCCATACTCTGCCTGCCCTACCCTGCCTGTGTGTGCCATACTCTGCCTTCCCTACCCTGCCTGTGTGTATGGCACACACAGGAAGCCTACAGTGACACAATGCTGGCACTGCTCCTACAGTCTGCACAATAACTATATATTAAAAAACTTTTTAATTGCAGTACCACCTCAGTATATGTTCTTTTTGTAGTATGCAGGGATTATTTGTGGGTTTCTACTGCTCCTGAGGTGTGAACAGGGGAACAATGGGGGTGATTACAGCCTGAGCCTGAGGTGTGAACACTGCAGGGGGTGAACAATGCAGAGATTAAAAGGTGTGAACAGTACAGGGGATTACATATTTTAACAATACAGCCTGATTACAGCCAGAATCTGAGGTGAGAACCATGCGGGGGGGGCAGTTAATCACAGTACTGATACCATTTAAAGTTTACACAAGAGTAAGCCATCAAAGCAGACAGGTGGGGGGCCACACAGAGGGGGGCCGCCAGTTGGACAGCACTGCATTAGAGGATTACAGACGAAGGGTGTTTTTTTTTCGCAAAAAAATGATTAGCGCATGGCTGAAGTCTCCAGCAACTACTACCTAGAAAACAAATATGCATTCTCCATTCCTCAGCTCACCAAAGGTCATTAGTGGAACGGAACTTTCATTTGAAGCAGCGTAGGAGGTTTTTCATGGTGAGGGCAGTGAGGTTGTAGAATGTCTTTCCTAGTGATGTTAGATTTGGTTAATGCCTATAAAAGGGACTAGGATAATTTATTGAACAAGCACAGTATCCAAGGCTATTGTGATACTAAAAATCTACAATTAGTATTGATATTGGTATATATAATTTATGTGAGTATATAGACAGGCCGGTATGGGCCTAAGTGTTTGGATGGGTTGAACTTGATGGACTTTGGTCTGGGTTTTCAACCCAACTGAACTATGCGACAGCATCAAAGCTATCCCTAGTTTGCCCAGTCTGACACTCATTTTCACCTGATTAGTTTTCAGTTCACACTATTCAATATCATTTTCAGAAAGACACATTATTTCAATATGCCTCTCACAGCTTTACTAAGGCTAACCTACTTTGTTGCTTATTTGTTTTTCAGGAGGGCTCCTGGGTTAGTTAGCAGTATCGCCACTGCTGAAGTTGGCAGGTACTATGAACTACTGTGAGCAGTAGTCATGTCAGCATAATTTCCCAATTCTTGTAGTGGCCAATGAGTTACACTTGGCAAATTAGTTTAAAAAGGACATTGTACACAGAAGAAAAATTTTGCCTACAGCCTTTCAGCCTCTGAGGAGGATTTACATATGTGAAGTAAGAACAGATATTTGTGACATTTTCTTTTTATTTAGACTTTTACATACATCATAGTCCTTAACATGAGATGATACAGCACATCACCTACATATTAAGGGATATAAAAAAGAGCAAATAAAACTGTACAAAAAGAAAAAAACAATATAAGCCTTTGCCCTGATCTAAAACGTTTACTGCCTTCTGTTCCTAATGCCTTCCAAAGGATCTGCTATCTTATTTGCTCTTGTTTTTCATTTTCCTATTCCCCTGTATTTCTACTTTAGATCATGGTGCAAGAACCCTTGAAACGTACCTTTGCGGTCTTCAAAATTCAGTGTGAATGTTGTATATGTCTTACCTTTTAATGACATTCATTATACATTAAACACGTCAAACCCCCCCGTTTTTTTTTGAGAGTTACCCAATTTTGGTGGCTCTTCCCCAGTCTCCTGTCCCCCAACAGCATTCTCCTGATTTTTCAGAAATCTCCCGATCTCCAAGTCGATTGGCGAATTCCTGGCGTGCATGTGCAATAAGCATTGAGTGATTTTCTGCTGGGCTTTTGCGCATGATGTCACTTCTGGGTATCAGGAAAAAGTTTGGCGGCACGTGACGCATAGCCCCCTATAAAGTCATCGTATAGGTTGACAGCCCTGCATAAATTAACCTAAAAAACATTATATGGAGACTGAGGCACCACTGTCACTCAATATTCTTATGGACCGTAGCCAACAGGACACTTTCTTTGACCCTGGAAAGATGTGACAAAATCTACCATAAAAAGTTTAAGACAAAACTCAAAGCAGAGCTCAAATGGATTCCTAAGCTCACAATAACAAAAAATGGGATCATAAAAGAGCCCAATGCAGGCAGTCAGGAAGGGATGATCAAGGCATCAATGCATCCCTCGTCCTTTGGCATTTTCAAACCTGCCAATAGATATCTGGCTGGGCTCAGACATGGCAACTGCTAGGGAGCCTGGAGGAACAGGGAGCCCACAAGAATAGGCGAGAGGGGGACGCTGGTCACCCACAATGCATGCACAATTACAGGTGTGCTTTTTGTGGGTCAATCTCAATTTTTAAAGGCATAATATTGGCACAATACAATGCAAACCATCCTATGGTATGTGCAAAAGCAGCACTCAGTAGGCAGTGTTTCTTAGAGAAGAGGTCCAAAGAAGAGGTACGCTAGGTAACAGATAGATATTATTAAAAACTGAAAAACCACCAAAACCACAATTTGCTTTCTTAAAGGGATACTGTCAATTATATTATGTACTTTTTATTTCTAAATTGCACTGTTCACATAGCAAATAATTCACTCTGCCATTTGAAATTCTATTTTTGAACCAAAAAATATTTAAAAAAATATTAAATTTTTTATACTTTAATATTGGTGTCTGAGCTTTCAGTAGGAGCCAGCGCTACACATTAGAACTGCTTTCAGGTAACCTATTGTTTCTCCTACTCCCATGTAACTGGAAGAGTCCCAAGCCACACTTGGATTTCTTACTATTTAGTGCTATTCTGATATCTACTGGGAGCTGCTATCTTGCTACCTTCCCATTGTTGTGCTGCTGGGGGGGGGGGGGGGAGATATCACACCAACTTGCAGCTCAGCAACTTTTACACATGCCTTCATACTATCCCAGTTAGATTACTAAGTACGTGGCCTTCTAGGCTTCCTCCTTTCAGTCATAAATACCACCGCTAGAATCCTCCTACTTCCTCCTGTTCTGCTTCTGTTAAAATATTGATCATAGTGCGATGTTAGACAAAGCATAGCATACACTTCTGCAATACTTCTGCTAACAATACTTCACTTGTGTCCCTGTATATTCCTGACCATTTGCTTGGTCTCTTTTTACAGCCACCATCTTGAACTGCCCACATCCTCTAACACCCATCTTAAATCTTGCTGCTCCTTGCCTATGAAATGCCATCCCTGATTTCTTCCATATGGAACACTATCTTAGTATTTTCAAAACTAAAGAGGTAGCAACATAAATAAATTATGTTTTTTAGGCATGAATGCCACCACAAATACCTGTATTAGCACCCCTGTCTGTGTGGAGAATTTAATATTATGTATATACTATTACGAATATGAGTCTTCAGAAAAGGGTAGAAATATGAGAAAATAATTTGGCAGTGGGCTGATGTGTGCCATATATAAATGCATGGATTACTATGCTGAATGGTTATGGGCTTCTGTGCTAGGGGTCCTGGGTACTTTGCAATGCCTCATTGTGCTCCACTGATAATTTTTAATAAATCATCATAATGAACAGAACAAGGGCATTTTCAGCAATAATTTTGTAGCCATGCCTAAAATATGGCAAAGCACATGCTTTTCCATCCTGCCCAACTCCTAATACTATGGTTTGATTTTCTGGAATTCAAGGATCATTTGAAACCTAGACCTAGGGGTCTTTCTGTGATACTTACTTTGGTTATCCAGTGCATATTAAGAATCAAACTGTTTACATTCATGTTTATGATGATATACCCTAGTACTAAAGGAAAGGAAATGCAGCACAGGTTACCTGCTATCTTAAACAAACAGTGAGAGTTTCTAGGGCTCTTTACTCAGGTATGGTAAAGCTTTATGCAGAATAAATATATTGTTCTAGGTGGCACTAATGTGGCTAATCTATTGGCTGTAAAATGCCAAAATGGCTTTCCTTCACCTTTAAAATATGCTAATTTCTGCTGCAGTGCTTTGGAAATTCTGTGGCGTACTGCTGTGAGGTTTTGAGCCATTCTACTATGTATGTATGTATGTATGTATGTATGTATGTATGTATGTATGTATGTATGTATGTATGTATGTACTAGTCAAGAATCTCCATAGAAGAATACAACACAAATGCATAAACTGTATATATAGGTATGGGACCTGTTGTTCAGAATGCTTGGGAACTGGTTTCTTTCTGTAACTAGAATCTCCATATCTTAAGTCTACTCAAAAATAATTTCAAAATGAATTAGGATTAATTATATCGGAGACTATAATGGTAAAATAACGGACTTTCTGTGAAGATCTGTGGCCACTTCCGTTCAGTGAGGGATTGCCCACAAGTAGCTACAAGCTGCAATTCTGGCTGAAAAACAAACACCATGCATTCCAACAAGGACTAAGGGCAATAAAAGGTTGTGGCTACTTGTCTGCAGCTCTTACTGTCAGCAGATCCATTGCACTTTTTTGCAGTAAATTTACAGAGACAATTAGCAGATGGCCAGTTATTGTCCATGTGGTTTTACTGCTGTAAAAGCTGTTAGATACAATATGACACATTCGCATACAGACAGAGTATCAGGAAATGCCTTTGCCTATTCAAACAGTCCAGAAGTATTCTCATTGACTAAAGATTACACATAAGAACACCTGTGTTTTGCTGTGAAAATGATTCAGTTCAGAAGTGGACCTGGGGGTAAAAGGACAATGCACAATCCTGCAGTATGAAGATACAGTGAAGGGGGACTCAGCTAGCACCTATCGGGAAAATTGTTTCTTAACTATTTTATGCCAAAATTACTGCTGACTACCCAGCTATGTTTGGTCTCACACACACTATGAGTGATGTTACATGCATGCACATTATACGCAAGCTGGCACACTTAGGGGCCAAATTAGAGCTCACCACATTAAACTATTAGGGGCATATAAAAACCACATAGGCATAAAGAGTGAGGGAATTTTTTAGTGAGCTTTAATTTCACACTTTGATAAATCTGCCCCTAAGCCTCAACTGTATGTTAATATCCCAATATGACCACCTGCACCAGGAGTTCCCTCCCAGTATAGGTGTTATAGCATTCATTTACAGGTGTTATAGCATTCATTAACATCTGCACAAAAGAATATGGTTTCCCCCAAACGGAGTGTGGGCCCCATTAGCCCATACCTCTGGTGGGGCAAAGAATTTTCCCCTGATAGGTGAACTTTAATTAATACTATGCATTTAGACACTGAAACAGCTTTAATAAAGACCAATTCATCCTGTTTTGTTATAAAAAAACCTTTTTAAAAAGTAACCCCTTTTTTGATACATGTGTCAAAACATGACCCCCCCTTTGCCAATTTAGTTTAGGATCCTATCCAATGCATTATCAATTAAGCTTGGAATAGTAAAAGAAACATAGCACTCATGTAGCGCAGTTGTAGATGTGGGACTTTAACATATGTAAAAAACTGCTTTCCACCTATAAGTGGCAGATAAATCTAAGGTCACTCACCTAAGATTTAAAATATGCAAGTCACTTATACCCTTGTACATTTCTTGGAGTCCTTGTAGATAATAAATGTTGTTGTATCAAGCAATGCCAGGCAGCAGCTGCAAGGGCAAACAAGGTTTTGAGCTGTATTAAAAGGGCCACAGATTTGCTGGAGGAGAGGGTTATTCTTTCACTTTACAGAGCGCTGGTAAGGCCCCATCTAGAATATGCTGTTCAGTTTTGGTCTCCAGTGCTTGAACATGATATTGAGTTAGAGAGGGTCAAAAGAACTAAGCTGGTAAAGGGTATGAAAAGTGTCAATTATAAAGAAAGACTGGCCAAGTTGGGATTGTTTTCGCTGCATACATAATAACTATGTATAAATATATAGGGGGGTGGGTCATATAAAATTCTATTTATTTACCAGAAGGTCCTTTCAGCAGGCACAAGGGCACCCATTATGATTAGAGGAAATAAGGTTCCATCTACATATTCGGAAAGGGTTTTTTAAGGGGGGGGGTTTGGGAAGTTGTGGAATTTTCTCCCTGAATCACTCTAATTGGCTGATACATTAGATAGCTTCAAGAAGGGCTCGGATGGCTTTTTAGTAAGTGAGGAGATACAGCGTTACTGAAAATAGCACTCAGAACAAAGCTGATTCAGGTAATGGTCAAACTGCCATTTTGGAACCAGGAAGGAAATTTCACTAGGAAAATAGTTCTTTTTTAAGCATGTAGTTATTTAAACTTAAAAAGGGAGAAAGACAGATGTGTCTTTTTTTTAACACAAGTTACTATTTTACTAGAGATTTAAATGCAGCTATTCAATCGCTGTGACTAAATACAAAAGTTAAGAGTCAATGTCACGAAAAATACATAGCACAACTGCATCTATGGCAGCAATTTTCTTGTTCTTTGGCTATTTACAGCATTCACCTTCGCTTTTTAACTTTATCTTCCTGAGGTTATACAGTCTCTGAATAATCACAGCTGGATTTAGTGATGCCAGGGTGAATGAGCCCTGACTCTTGCCAGCGACATGTAATTAGACTAACTTGTGATTGAAGCGACCTGGGGCCCAATGTTAAAAAAAAAAAAAAAAAAAAAAAAATCTCTTTTCCCTTACCAAATTTCAGAGAAAACAAACAGTAAGGCCTTCATGTCAAGACCTATATATGCCAAAAAGCACACTGTAAAGAGATCTACAAGCTGCAATATGGCAGTAATTCTGCCACCTTGTGGTGGCCAAAAAAATGGCACGAAGAGGTAAAAACAACCAAAGAGAAGTTATGGTAGGGAACTATTGTCAAATTATTAACATCTCTGTTTCCTAATGCACCGTATTTATTACGTGGCACTTCTGGTTCAGAACTTTTTTTAGGTTCATGTATAGTAAAACTGCATCCAGTAAATGCAATAGGATTAATCAGGGTATTTACATATTTCGGGGCAGTACCTGATGGGGCTGTAGATTTTAAAAGAAATGTGAACGTCATTGGCACAGGTTGTAACAGTTCGACACACCAGCAGTCACAGGGAGGGAGGTCTGGCCAAAGTATAGTCCAGTTTTTCAGCAAACTCAGATTAATGCTTTTCTAAATCCAAAAAGAGATTTGACAAAAATGAAGACTACACTGGGGCGCTATCTATAACTTCTTTTAGACCACTGACAAAAAACTTTAATTATTAACCATTGTAGTGCTCAGAAAGACATTTTTGATGAGATCAATTACCACTGCAAGCAGAAATGAAGCTGTCATTCCTTCCTTCATTTCTTCTTTTCTTGCTGAACTAACAATAGCTCAAACTGAGCAAATACAGCAATAATGACTAAAAAAGTCTGCAAAATTGGGCAGCCAATTTGTCGAATATCAATCAGGTTTCCTTAATGCAGTAACAAAATGCTCAAGATAAGACTAATAAGGGGGCGTTACAAACTAACCAAGTAACCCTGAAACATATGGAAGAAATAGAGTAACTTGTGTATACATTTGTGATATAGTGAACGTTCTTACCATGGGTGACTATGATAAGATGTAGAGCTGAAGTGGATCTAAAAGATAACAGAAAAGAATAATAGCTTAAAAGAGAAAAATAAGGATTAGGCATGTAAGAAACAGAAACAGGACTTTAGGCAAGAACACATTCTAACACAAACCAACACCTTCAACATCATATTAGCAATGTTCCTCTCTCTGCGAACCTGAGAAATCACAGTGAAGGAATTTCAGGCTGTCTGGGGAGGTTCTCCCTCTTGCACACATGATTGGACTCCTCCAATATGGTAAAAAAGAGAAGTCAGGAAATGACAGAGTGCAGAAAACTAGTCATAAACACACTCCAATGGAGGCAAGGTGTCTGCATTTCAAAATTACTAACCTGTATTTGTGCTTTATAACCATAACGGTCCAGAGTCAGTAGAGGCTCAGTATCCTCTCTTGATTGTTGGGAAAGGCTAGATAGCTAGAGAAATCAGGAAAGAAAGCCAAAATAGCAAAATAATAAAAATGAGACAATTAATGAAAATCAATTCTCTCTCTAAAAAAAAAAGGAAAGTTAATACACAATGTTACTATTGCACCATCTGTGAAGAAAGCCTCTGCAGGATAAATTATTTGTTAATTAAAAACTCGTTTTGCATTAATATTACTGGGCTTTGACCGTCACAAATGCTAAAATAACAAAAATGAAAGTTGCCGGCATAGGTGGCCTGTGCGACCTGTATGCCAGGGCTTACAGCAGGGATCCCTAACCTTTTTTACCTGTGTGCCACATTCAAATGTCAGAAGAGTTGGAGAGCAACACAAGCATGAAAAATGTTCCTAGGGTTACAAATAGGGGCTCTGATTGGCGATTTGCCAGCCTACATGAGAATCTGTTTGGCAGTACACCTGGTTTTATGCAACCAAAACTTGCCCAAAAGCCAGGAATTAAAAAATAAGCACCTGCTTTGAGGCCACTGGGAGCAACTGGCATACAGTCTAGAGTTGGTCTTCCAGATGTCCACTCATAACTTTCTACTATTCATGCTGCTTCTTCCACCATCCAGTTCCCTCACCTCTCTCCTCTGCTCCTGAAGCCTACCTGATTACCTGCTGGGCAGCTTATGAAAAAAAAAATCAAACTCTTTCAAGCCTTAGATCTCTTTCATTCTCTAAATATTCTTACCATACAGTGTATCCCTTAGTACTTGTGTTCCACTCACAATGATGGCTCCTCTATTCCATTCACCCACATAGTCCACTCAAGTAAATCTACCTTAGCTACTTTGCTTCTGAAGCGCTATCCCTCTGTATCATATAACTCCAATTAGAATTTCTTTCTAAAAGTACAGCCCTGTATGTGCACTACTTTCTGTTCTCACTTGGATCTATATATTTTATTTTTAGGTTGCAGCTTTTATTTAACATGCATTTCAGAACAGATTTATTTGTTGGTGAGGGTTTAGCAACTTCATGTGCAAAAACAGGGCAATAGCAAGGATTGTGCCCTTATGCTGCACATCAAGAATAAATGAAAGGTAAACCTTCATTTTTTAACTTTAAGCTTTTTAATATTACAATCAAGAACACAAAAATGTATAGGGAGCCTAGATAGTCAAAGTAAGACAATCCAGGTTGTCTGTGAAGTCTCTTTCTGTCATACACTGAAGGGCCTCTCCAGTTTGGCAAAAACGGAGGCGTCACTGAGCCAGGTATGCAATGGTTAAAAACATTAACATACCAAACCTCTGCACAAGTGTAAATAAATACATAATTATGGCAGAAATTTTAGAAGCACAGCTGCCTGTTGAATAATAGAGCCAAACAAAACAAAGGCAAATCATAAGGCTATGGCCCAGAGGGCATTTTTTTCTTGTCTGCATGTCTTGGGTGACAGAGAAGTGTCTGAAACTCTAACGACTCTTGCAATTGGTTACAAACAAATCAGTCAACCAACCCTGATGCTTATGGGGACAATGGGGTAAATCATATCTACATTGATGACGTGAACACTTACCATGGGAGGCTACCACAGTGCTTTCTGGATGAAACTGCAGACCTAGAAAGAGAATAGAAAATAAAATGAATAATGGCCAAGCATTAAAACAGCTGAAGAAAGAAAAACGTGGAATAGGCATGCAAGAAATGAAAAAAGGACTTTAGGCAAAGAACATGTTCTAACACAAGCCAACATCTGCCACATCATATTAGCAATGTTCCTCTCTCTGCGAACCTGAGAAGTCACAGTGAAGGCATTTCAGGCTGTCTGGGGAGGTTCTCCCTCTTGCACACAAAATCGGACTCCTCCAATATGGTAAAAAAAGGGAAGTCAATAAATCACAGTGTGCATAGAACTAGGCATAAACACACTACATGTCAAATCTGTAGCAGTCTTCTCACCAGCATCTGTGCTTTAGAATTCTAACAGTCCAGAGTTAGAACAGGCTTTATAGCACCACTAGGTTCTTGAAGATAAGCTAGAGAAACCACAGAAGGGACAAAATAGTAAGAATGTCAAATAGTAATATTTAAAAAAAGGAAACATATTGTAATAGTGTGGCTTCTGGATAGAAATCCTTTGGAGGAGACAACCACTACTGTTGCTACTATAATATACTGCATAGCAAAATAAATGGAAGGTAAAACCACACTTATACAAATGTTGATATCACAAACAACAACAAAATAATGTATATGTTCATTCTTGTCCCTCTCTCTGCGAACCTGAACAGTCACAGTAAGGCAAGTCCAGGCTGTCTGTGGAGCAGTCTTTTTCTGGCATACACTAAAAGGACCTCTCCAGTACGGCAAAAACGGAGGTGTCACTGAGCCAAGTATGCAAAGGAAACACAAGCTCTGCAGTTAACATACACACAGATGTATAAAATGCAAATGAAAGCATTATGGAAGCACAACTGTCTGTGGAATAATGGGTACAACATGAATACTGAAGAATACAAGAGAAACCATAGAACTCATATGCTCAAATAGCATTTGCTTGCATGTTCCAAATGGCAGGAAGGTGCCTGAAACTGCCCTTGCCGTCTTTCATTCTTGCAGTGTCACATATTTGCCACTGGTTACAAATGATTAAACTAATGCTGAAACAGATGATGACAATAGGGCAAACTGTGTCTATATTTGTGACTAAGTGAATTCTTACCATGAGTGGCTTTTACAGCTCTTGCTATATGAATGCAAGATCTAGAAAAAGAACACAGAACAAAACAAAAGATGTGTAAAAACTCAAAAAATATGGAAAAGGCATTTAAGGAATGGAAACAAGACTTTGGTCAAATGAAACACCAAAAAATGAAAGTACTTTAAAAATTATAAAAATATAATGTACTGCTGCCCTGCTGTGTACCCATGGGGGCAGCCATTAAAAGGAGAAAAGGCACAGGTCACATAGCAGATAATACACCATTATATTCTACAGAGCTTATGTGTTATCTGCTTTGGAACTTGTGCTTTTTTCCTGCTTGAATGGCTGCCCCTATGGCTACACAGCAACCTTATTTATATAATGTTTCTGTAGCAAACACACAACTTTTACCAGTGCAAGGGAATAGTACATTATAATGTAATTACTTTTACACACTTTTGTTTTTTGGTGTTACTGCTCCTTTCAGAACATGTCCTTACACAAATCAACAGCAATGTCCCTCTCTCTGCGAACCTGAGAAGTCACAGTAAAGGTATTTCAGGCTGTCTGGGGAGGCTCTCTCTCACACACAAGATTGGACTCCTCCAATATGGTAGAAACGGGAAGTCAAAGAAATGTGTGCAGAAAACTAGGCATAAATGCACCACAAAGACTACAAAGCATCTGCGTTTTAAAATTACTTACCAGTATCTGTGCTTTATAACCATTACAGTCAGAAAAGGTTTAACAGCATCATCACTAGGTTCTTGAGGGCAGGCTACAGAAACTACAGAAGGAACAAAACAGTAAGAATAAGTCAAATAGTAAAATTCTCTATTTTTTAAAAAAAAAAAGAAATATATGATGTTAATATTGTGATTTCTGTAAAGAAAGCCTTTGAAAGACGCAACCACTATTGTTTCTGTATTTCATGAAAACAGTGAATCATTAACACCGTACAAATATTTTATGCATATATATATATATATATATATATATATATATATATATATATATATATATATATATATATATATATATATATATATATATATATATAAGTGGGCAGAGTCAGGGAATTTAAAATAACAAAACTTACAAGGTGTAGGCTTAGACAGTCAGTGCAACCTGTATGTATAGGCTTCCAATATACAACTGGTCTTTCAAACCTCAACTCATGAATGTCTATGCTTCATACACCCTGTTTCAAAACTTCTCTCCTCATCTCCTGAAGGCTCTTTTGTTTCATGAGTCACCAGAGAGGTAACTAGAGAGGAAGCCATTGTTTTCTCTAATTCTCTACATCGAGTCTCACCATATAGTGCACCTCTCAGCACATGTGTTGTCACTGACAAAAACCTTTGTTTTCTATTACATTTGCCTTCTTAGCTTACCCAAGCATAAAGGCCTTCCACATAAACTCTGGTTCCTCTGGAGCGCTCTGCCCTCTTATATAAATCACACAACTCTCAAGATCAACATTTTCAGAGACATATAACATTTTACTAAAATTACAGCTCTGTATTGCACTTCTTTCTGTTCCCTATCTGCATATTTTATTTTTTCCCAAATAGATCTATTTGTATATTGGGTTTTAGCAACTTGAGTAAAAATGGGTCAATATCAAGAATTGTTACATTTTAGTTATGCCCTTATACTGCATAGCAAAATGAATGGAAGGTAAAACCACACTAATACAAATGTTAATGTCACAAACAACAACAACAACAACGACATGTATGGAATACATCAGATGGTTCATTCGTGTCCCTCTCTTTGCGAACCTGAACAGTCACAGAAAGGCAAGTCCAGGCTGTCTGTGGAGCTGTCTTTTTCTGGCATACATTGAAGGACCTCTGCAGTACAGCAAAAACTGAGGTGTCACTGAACCAAGTATGCAAAGGTATGAACCGTAAGCTCTGCAGTTAACATACACTAGATGTGTAAATGAAAAGTGAAAATGAAGGCATTGCTAGGGTGGGCACTATGGAAGCACAACTGCTATAGCTCAAATGGCATTTTTTTGCCTGCATGTTTCAAATAACAGGAAAGCACATGAAACTGCCCTTGCCCCTTCCATTCTTGCAGTGTCATGTATTTGCCATTGGTTACAAAGTAACCAAATAATCCTAAAATAGATGGGGACATTGGGGCGAATTGTGTCTATATCTGTGGCATAAAGTGAATTCTTACCATGGGTGGCTACCAGAGTGCTTGCTTTATGGAACTGAACACAAGATCTAGAAAAAGAACAAAGAGTAAAACAAAAGATGGGCAAAATCTCAAATACTTTGTAGTTAAAAAGAGAAAAATAGCAAATATGCACGTAAAGAACAGAAGCAGGACTTCAGACAAATTAACAACATGTCCTAACACAAACCAAAATCAGCCACGTCATATTAGCAATGTTCCTCTCTCTGCGAACCTGAAAAGTCACAGTGAAGGCATTTCAGGCTGTCTGGGGAGGTTCTCTCTCTCTTGCACACAAACTCGGACTCCACCAGTATGGTAAAAAGGGGAAGTCAAGATATGACAGTGTGCATAAAACTAGGAATAAACACACTACATCTGAAAACTGTATGTCTTCTTACCAGCATCTGTGATTCATAAAACATAACAGTCTGGAGAATAGTCTGGAGAATAAACTTGATAGCATCAATAACTTGAAAGGCGCAGGCTAGAGAAATCAGAAAAGCACAGTAGAAGGAATGAGTCAAATAGTAAAAACCTCTAGTTTAAGTAAAACAGAAATTGTCTTGACTTCTGTGGCAAAAGCCTCTAGAGAAAAGTAAACCATCAACACAAACTAATGAAACGTTCTAATGAGAATTTCAGCAATTTCCATTATTTTTTTCAAGTTTTCAAGATATTAGCTGTTCCTTCACTGCTGAGACAACAAAACAAAGTTAGATAAATATCTTGTTAGAATATGCTTTGCTCAGAAAATTAAGTTAATGAGCAAAGAACAGCCATTTGATATTGCTGTGTATAGAACTGATGAAAGAAATATCACAAGACATTACCTTTTTCATCAACTTCGTTTTCGACTGTGTCCACTTAACAAAAATGAGCAGCAGGTGGCAATGACACTTCAAGGGTTTGAAGGAGGTGAAGCTCTGCAAGTAACATACACAAGATGCATAGAGGAAAAGTGTAAATGGAAGCATTGCTAGGCAGGCTTTATGGAAACATGGCTATATTTTGAATGATACCCCTGAAACTGCCTTCTCCGCCTCCCATTCTTCTGCTGTCATGTATTTGCCAGATACAGAAGATACACATAATAGAAATGAGTTTTAACAGTTGAAAAAAGAAAAATAGTGTATTTGACACCCCTCTTCCCCCAGGTTGAAGTATATTGCAATATATGGACAAACAATCCCTGTTTTGCTTAAAGGGGAGGGCAGTTCTTGGTAGCTTAATGCACAGAATGTCTTAATGTCCTATATTATTTACAATATATATAATGGGTGAGTGCAGAGGATCTTTTGTTGTTGTCTATATGTATTTTTTTGTCTCAACCTCATTGCACCCCTGCCTAATGGTTTAAAATGTAGTGTTGAGCACAACTTTCCCCTTTTTTTGCTATACTAAATTAATAGCTGCCACCCCTGACCCTCTCAATTTCTTAAACTTTTTTTGTAAAATTCAGCATGGATACCTTCTATGAAGACGTGGAGCAGACACCTAGGGGTGGCAGTGGATTTTGCTAAAGCATCTGATACAGTACCAAACAGGTTACAAATTACATTAAAGAAGAAGGAAAGGCTAAGTCACTTGGGGGTGCCAAAATGTTAGGCACCCCCAAGTGACTTAGATCGCTTACCTTTTACCCCGGGCTGGTGCCCCTGTACGAAGAGAACAGCACCAGCCCGGGGTAGCAGCGAGCGCTTCCTACTTCCTATTCGCTTGCGCGCGCAGTAGAGTGAAAAGCCAAACTTAAACAAGAAAGTCGGCTTTTTACTCTACTGCGCATGTGCCGGCCCACGGATTTCGCCGGCAGACGAAAAAGGAAGAAGGAAGCGCTCACTACAAGTACCCTGGGCTGGTGCTTTTTTCTCCTAACAGGGGCACCAAGAAAGAAGGAAAGGCAAAGTCACTTGGGGGTGCCAAAATGTTAGGCACCCCCAAGTGACTTGAATCACCTACCTTTTACCCTGGGCTGGTGCCCCTGTTGGGAGAGAACAGCACCAGCCCAGGGTAGCTAGAACGCTTCCTCCTTCCTGTTCGCGCGCATGTGCAGTAGAGTGAAAAGCTGAACTTTAACAGAGAATTCGGCTTTTCACTCTACGTCGCATGCGCCTGTTGTTTAGTCATTGTAAAACGAAGGCGGAAGGAGGAAGCGCTGCAGCTACCCCGGGCTGGTGCTGTTCTCTCCCAACAGGGGCACCAGCCCAGGGTACAAGGTAAGCGATTAAAGTCACTTTGGGGTGCCTAACATTTTGGCACCACCAAGTGACTTTGCCTTTCCTTGTCCTTTAAGGAACACAATATTTGTACGTGGATAGAGAACTGGCTTAAGGATAGATTACAAAAAGATTTGTGCTAAATGGAACTTTTTTTTTTTTTTTTTTAAATTGTACCAGTGTTGTTAGTGCAGTACCACAAGGCTCTTTGCTTTTTAATTTATTACTGCTAGCTTGTGCAAAAGTTTCATGAAATGTGTTTCAAGGATGACATTTGGGAAATGATTCTATGCATTTCAGTTGGGTTTTGGGTGCAAATTACCAACAGTGCGTGGCAGACCTGTTACTGCGAGTGACAGGATAAGGGGGCTTAAATCATGGTGCAGAGATATTTGACTAAATTAAACTGGTTACCAATTTAATTGGAAAATGAGATTCAATGTTGAAAAAAAAATGCAAAGTTACACACTTGTATAAAAGTAACAAATGCGATTTATACTGTGAACGACTGTGTGCTGGGGGCCTTCTTAAAGGGGTGGTTCACCTTCAGAACAAAATGCGTACAAGTTGCTTCAAGCGCATGATCCAACGTCCAACAGATCTGGCAGGCTGAGCCCACAATGCAAATCATGTAATCCGCACTGAAGAGGAGGAAAAAGGACAATGGAGCAGCGTTGCTGATCCCAGATATTTTAATGCAGTTGAGTTGCATTTTGCAGGTTATTTTATTCTGAAACCGTTGATTTTAAATTAGTGAAATGCTTCATATGTGCCCAAAATCAACTGTAAAATTTTTGGTTTGAAAGTGAACTAGCCCTTTAAGAAGGATCTAGGAGTTTTTCTGGGTAATAGTCTTTGCAACCCTAGCCTAGGTTAGGCATCACTCCGTGGCAACTAAAGCAACAAAGACGGAGGAAAAATTTTGCCTCTTTATAGATCTCTGGTAAGGCCTCACAATAAGTATGCAGTACAGTTTTGGGCTCCAGTCCTTAAGAAGGATAATAATGAGCTGGAGAAAGTGCAATGACATGCAACTAGTGAAACTAGTAAAAGGCATAGAACAATCACTTATGAGAAAAGACTATTAAAGTTGGGGTTGTATTTGGTCTCCTTTCAAAAAAGGGACATGATCCCTTAGAGCAGGGGTCCCCAACCTTTTTGGCACCAAGGACCAGTTACTACCAGGAAAATGATGAGTGAGATGATGGGAACATGAATGCGCGGCCTTGCATGTACGGCGTGTTCAATCGCGCCTCTATGTGCGGCGCGTTCGGTTATGAATCCAGTTGCATGGCGCGCTCATTCACGTCCTGAATTGGGCGGCGCTTGCTGCTCGTGGTAACGTCAGCGGCCCAGTCCCATGCAGTCCGCGGCCCGGCTGTTGGGGACCCCTGCCTTAAGGTGGCCATACACGGACCGATTTTTTACTTACAAACGACCGATTCCCGAACGATCCGATGCTATCGTTAAGTTATCGTATAGTTGGTGGTGTACGAACGATCGTCGGCCCACTAAACGAGCAGACATTATCGTCCCCAAAATCGATCGGCCAGGTTTAAAAATTTTGGTCGTTTAACGATAAAATCTGCCAGTTGGTGTGAGTGTCAGACATTTGTCTTTCAACGATTGTTCTCTGCGCATGTCACGATTGCCAGCAACGACATCGATCGTACGTAGATGTACGATCGTAGGTATTTTACGATAATGGCAACGACATCGATCGTACGTAGATGTACGATCGTAGGTATTTTACGATAATGGCAACGACATCGATCGTACGTAGATGTACGATCGTAGGTATTTTACGATAATGATGCGATAAAATCTTTCCCGAATTATCGTTGCCCGTGGATGGCATATCGTATGGGAACTCGATCGCCATACGATCGTTTGTCGATATAATCGTCCATCGCACAACGAGCGAAATCGCCTCGTGTATGGCCACCTTTAGAGTACGCCTGATTTGTTATCCATTGTGAGCTGCACAGTACAACCCTTCCCTGGGGCAAACCTGCTACCTGAATGAGATCTGATTAGTCCTCATGAACTTGTAATTATGGAAATTGTAAATGACCCCTATGTACTTTAAAATACCAAAAAAAGAAAGGTGGTTAACAAAGGTGGTCAGTGTGGCCTGGCTTACAGTCTTACTGATCTTCCACATCTCTATTACTTAGGCTTGCATACACACCATCCATTTTCAGCTCTCCTCTGTTCCTAAAAAAACTTTCAATTTACCTGTTAAGCAGCTCATGTAACAAAAATGTCACCTTTAAAACCGCAGATTTGATTACCTATATATCTTGCATATCACAGCACAGATGTGTTTTTTTTCTGTTTTATTTGTCTAGAGCTTACTCCAACATAAATGCCTTCCACTTAAACTCTATTCCTCTGGGGCGCTTTGCCCTGTTACATCTCCCAAGATCAAACATTTTCGCACTCCTATAGAATCTCTTTGAAAGTAAAGTTCTATATCTGCATTGCTTTCTGTTCATTTGGCTCTGTATATTTTATTACTGCGCTGTCAGATGAGCCATGAATTCCCAAACAGATCTATTTATTTAGGAAGGTGATTGATGAATAAAAATGGGGCAATAGCAAGAGGTTTTAAGAAGTCATTATGCCCCTATACTGTAAAGCAAAATAAATGGAAGATTGTCACAAAAACCAGCAGCAAAAAAAACAAGCAGAATAGATTCCTTACATATATCCCTGTCTCTGCAAACCTGTTATTTAATTGTTAAAATGTTATATTAAATTATAATTGAGGGTAAAAACGGAGTTCACAGTTCTTGCTTCCTACAACCACTAATTTATTAAAAAGGCAAAACAAAAACATAATTAATACATTATTGGATAACGCATATGAAACAACTTCTTATCATAGTTTTAAAGCATACTAACTATTCCTAAACTATCCCTTTGTGTTACCAGAGTTCAATATACTACCAGTGAAGTAGTGTGTCCTTTACTGTCCAGATTCCAAGAGAGAGAGCTAGCCTTAGCAAGTCTTTATAAAGCATATTCCTCCCTCAATATCCACTCTACGTAATATCCGTTTTCCTGTCCAGGAACAAAGACTCACCTCAGCCTCATGGAGAACATATTTGCAATGAAGATAGATTCATAAGGCAGTATATAAGGGTATCATGTTCAACAGACATGCTTTCCTTTGTCTCAGCTTCTCAGTTGCAAATGACCCTCCCCCTTCTCACTGCCATGTGGTCACTCTGCTGCTGACAAGTACCTTTTGTTAACCATTCCTGTACCAGGCAGGAAATTATGCAGTTAACTCCTCTTGGACCAAAGCGGTTTTATCCATCTCAGAATTGCACTATTAACAGAACCTGAAAAATTACAGTTAGGAAAGTCCAGGCTGTCTGTGGAGACTCTCTGTAGCACACATGGAAAGACTTCTCAAGTATAGTAAAAACTGAGGTGGCACTGAACCAGGTATGCAAAAGGTAACAAAACAAGCTCTAGAATTTACACGTTCTACACATGAATGCATTACCATAGTAGGCATAATGAAACTGCCCCTTCTACCTCCCATTCATAGGCTGTCAGGAATTTAACATTTGGTAGAAACCAACCAACCCTGAAAAACAGGGTATTGGGTAAATTGTGTCTATAGATATGACTTAGAGACGGATTCTGCAAAGTACGAGTTCGAATCCTGAAATAGGTAAAATTCGGATTAGATACGATAATTTCTGATGATCGCAAAGGTCACGAAAATGCTTACGAAAAAAACGTATTAGTCACGATAATATCGTATTGTCGATCCGAAAGTCAGAAAACTTGGAAATCATACATTGATAAATGGGCTCCATAGTGTAAATTCTTACCATTAGTGGCTATCACAATGCCTGCTGTATGGGCCAGATCTAGAAAGAGAACACAATGAATAATGGACAAGAGTTCAAAAAGAGAAAAATACAGAATAGGCATGTAAGGAATGGAAACAGGACTTCAGGAAAACTAAGAACATGTTCTAACACTAATAAACAGACTCCACATCATATTAACAATGTCCCTCTCTCTGCGAACCTGAGAAGTCACAGTGAAGGCATTTCAGGCTGTCTGGGGAGGTTCTCTCTCTCGCACACAAGACTGGACACTTCCAATATGGTAAAAAAGGAGGTCTGGAAATTCAAGTGTGCAGCCTCACCATACAGTGTATCCCTGAATTTGTGTTCCACTTACAAAAACCTGTCTTCCCTATTCCATTTGCCTACAGGGCTCGCACAAACATAAATGTATTTTATTCACACAACTTTTGCTAATAGTACAGCTTTATATGTGCACTCTGTTTTCCATTTGGTTCAGTACATTTTATTTTCAGGCATTACATTTTCCTTCAGGTGTACCAGGAGGAGATTAAGTTGTTAATAAAGGTTTAGCAAATATGCGAGTAAAAATTGGAAAACTTCCTGGTTTCCCCCAAGTAATTATGCTTGTATACTAAATAGCAATATAAATGGAAGGAAAATCTAATTATACAAATTCAGATGTCACAAACAAAAGAAAACTGTATATTGTTCATTCTTCATAAATGTCCCTCTCTGTGTGAACCTAAACCCACTGCCATAATGCAACCCCAGGCTGTCTGTGGAATCTCTTCCAAGTAAGGTGTCATTGCAGGTAACACAAACATGCTATATAGAGAACAAGTGCAAGTAAAGACATTAAAAGATCAGGCATCATGGTATAACTACATGTGAAATAACATGTACAGGATAGTTAACTCTATTGATCAGGGCCCTCTATACTTCTTGTAAAGGTTAAACGTATTGTATGCAAACTGTGTGTTCAGTGTACAACCGTTTATTTACAGAGCTAAGGAATACATGATAATTAATGGGATGAAGACTAAAACACCAGAGCAACCAAGACAGATTATAGGGCCATGGAACAGAGTAATCGAGGATAATAACACTTGCATGGTAGTTATGACTGTTATTTACTTCGAGTGGGCTTTTCCAGTTACCCTTGCTTTCTGTGCATATGCAGGTTCCAGGTTCCCACTGTTCTCCATATCATGCCTCTGATCCTAGTGTCTCCACTCCATAATGGAAATAAAATACCATCATTTTTAAAAGCTTGCCTTGTTCTATTAAAGGATACATTTTATATAAAGTTCATATTCAGTTATAATATTCATACTCCCTCAAAATGTGACATGATGCAGAAAGAAGGCAGTTTTAGGAGGTAGAATACTTTCAAAACCTCTATTATAAGAGAGCTGCAGAGACAACCTCTGAAGTCTGGCTGAAGCTAGAGCCAAAAGAAACATGGGGAGTGTCCATCAGTCTCCCACAGGAAAGGCTTTACTCAGCAGTAGCAGGGAAAACCCCTCCCTCCTTCTGTGTCTCTCTGCTTGTGCTGCTGGGGGGGTGGGGGGGAGGAGGGAGTAGAGCAGGAACTGACTGCCTGTGACATCGCTAAGCCCCACCCACCCTTTGCATATTCACTGCACTTTAAAGGAACAGTAACACCAAGAAATGAAAGCGCTTTAAAGTAATAAAAATATAATGCACTGTTGCCCTGCACTGGTAAAACTGGTGTGTTTGCTACAGTAACACTACTATAATTTATATAATAAGCTGCTGTGTAGCCATGGGGGCAGCCATTCAAGCTGGAAAAAAGGAGAAAAGGCACAGGCACATAGCAGATAACAGATAAAACACTATTGTATTCTACAGAACTTATCTGTTATCTGCTATGTGCCTGTGCCTTTTCTCCTTTGAATGGCTGCCTCCATGGCTACATAGCAGCTTATTTATATAAATTATAGTAGACTTTCTGAAGTAAACACACAACTTTTACCAGTGCAGGGCAGCAGCACATTATATTTTAGTTACTTTATATCCTTTAAGTAACTCTGTTGTGTTAGTGAAGTGTATCAGGGCCAGCAGCCCAGAGCCACATACTGAAGAGTCTAAACCGGAAGCTGGCATAAGGTCTGGGTAGAGCACAGTTTTCAAGCAGTTATTGACATATTTGAACCCAAGGGTATTAAAACAAAAGCACTTCTATTTTACATGGTTATATGTATGCACTTTATTAGTGGTTACACCCACTTTCTATGCAAGTTTATAAAAACCACATCTTAACCCTTTCCATTCACATTTATCAATACATACAATTGCCAAAAAAGCACAGTTCTGCACATCCTTTGATTCCTGAAGCCTCATTTACAAATGCAGGTCATAGGGCAAGTTTCAGGTGCAAATTGCCATTTTTTGAATTACAAAAGAAAATATAATTTTTCAAAAAATTCCAATGCAAAAGAATGTTAGTTGTATCCAACCCAAGTTTCATGTGATCCAACACAATTTGCATGAATTGCATAAAAATGATGGCAAACGTTTTTCAGTTGAGAAGGCATCACTTCTGCGCAACAATGCGCACAGTGTCAGTAACAGCATTAGCACCAGTGTAGCTTTTATAGACTGCAAGGCTTCAGAGACAAATCATTGCTAAACAAGTTGAGTTGAGTCAAGTGAAGCAATTTATCACACAAATGTGTGTCCTAATGATAAATTAAAACACACAGATTGTTGCTATCAGAAGCTTACATATGCTTGAATGTTTGGGCTGATAATATACACTCAAATTGACACACACAGGTTGAGATGGCAATGAAGGGCAAGTATAACGTGCCTTGTTTGATAGTAATTAGTGTCCCAGCATGCCCACAAAATGAAAATAGTGCATACAGAACAAGAAATGCAATAAAACAACTCACAAAAAAAAAAAAAAAAAATACTAAAGCAAAGACAAAAAAAAAATCAAAATCACAATTTCACTGTATAGGCAAAATAATTTCTCTATTAAGTAAAAATAATACAATACAAAAGTAAATAGATTGTATTTTTAAATGTGTCTATGGGGTATATTTATCATGTTGTGTAAAAAGTGGAGTAATGCATTACCAGTGATGTTGCTCATAGCATCCAATCAGATGATTTGCTTTGGTTCTCTAATTGTTGAAATCTGCTGATTGGTTGCCCTGGGCAACATCCCCAGTAATGCTTCACTGCACTTTTTACACAGCATGATAAATATACCCCTGTATAGTGTGTTAGTGTAAAAAGTGTGTTTGAGAGACATACCAAGGTAAAGGCAGGCAGGCAACACTTGAGGGCTCCTGGATCTGACAGGGGGCTGCTACACGGCCCAAGATGGCATGGAATACCACAGAAGACACATGCTTATTTGAGAGAAGTGCTGAGGTGATCGCATCTTTCTTTAGGGCAGCTTTTCATCAGCAGAGTCTAAACAACTTGTTAGACTAGAAGGAAGAAAGGATAATGCAAAATACAAGGACAAATACAAAATAATCTATTACAGTCTATTACAATTCATCTTTTAGTAGGACAATTATGCCAAAGTAACACTGGATTGCCACAAGCATCATCTGATTAGCATAAAACAGTAACCAGTGTGCAAAACTGGGATGTACTTACCCCAAAAGACCCACAGCTGAAATGTCAACCAAAGATGGTTTTAGCACGCATTAACTTGAGGGATGATTAGTTACACAATCAACAAATGTCTTCATTCTTTGTTTAATTAAAAGGAAAGTTCACCTCTTAGAATTTATGATGTAGAAAGTGATGTTCTGAGACAATTTGCAGTTGATCTTAGCAAAAGAAGACTATTATTTTGCAACCTTGCAGTGGCCTGAAGGGCCCTTTCCTATTCAGGAAAGGGCCCCCAAAAAAAATATTTTTTTTTTTATCAGTAAAGTGTAGTAGTAGAAATGGGCCACATGAGGTCAGCAAAACACAAGAACACCACATGAGCTGAACCCTATACCCCATTGTACAAAAATCTTAATTCAGTTTGCTTTACGGCCTTTTTTTCCATCCAAAAGTCCCATTTCTGCCTCTTAGATTTGTGGTTTTTCTTTTAATCCAATGTTTTCCATGTGCTGCTATATAAAATTTATAAGGCCTGTCAGCAGGAAGTAAATAACAAGGCTGATATCGGCAAGTCTGATAATAAATTGGCTTTATTACAGGTAGTTATAAGACAGAATGACTATTTTTCAGGAATGACAGCTTGAACAGATTGCAGTGCAAGAAAACATGATACAAAGATCAGTATTGTTTTCAGTATTGTGTTGAGTTCTAACATGTGATACGCATTATTTGGTACTGTCTATGTGTTTCCCGATCCAACAGTTCCAGGTAACCAAGGTATAGAAACACGATTGAGGCTTTATTAAAGAAGTGGAGTCTGCGAAAACTGATCCTGTATAAGTGGTTATAAGGTGCTAGAACAGGTTTGGAGGGCTTTTGGTTAAACATACTACCTAACACAATTGTACAGCACTCCAGCATTTTGTCTTTAAAATTAACAAATTCCCACACGACAACAACTGTTACAACTATGGCACCCAGCTAGTAAATTTACTCCTGGCTTACAAAAAATTCTAGAAAGAATAGAAAGCATATAAGTGCCTGAAACCATTTCCAATTAAAATTATGGAGAAAAGTCTGCAGGTCTTATTATGTTGCATCACTCTAAGCGCCGTTTCCGCACTTTGCCCCACTAGTTGCACCCCAAGATGTAGCCCCTGTGCTCCTGGAATGAAACACAAAGTTTTCCCTCGCTCTCAATGCATGGCATATGAGCATCCCCTGAAATGCCCTGTAGCCCACACTATTCATGCGCACGGAGTGTCTGGGCTTGCATCACAAGCCAGTTGCTTTGTACCCAAGAGCAGTGCTATTCAAGATAGATTTTAATCCAGTGCAAAATTCATACTGTGACTCCCTGATATGCAATGGTTCTGAATGTATATAGGCATGAAATATAGATTTACCATACTATATTTTTTAATTGTCTTAAAGACTAATGCTATTGTGTTAGTTGCTCATTTTTAAGCATACTTGGATTTAAAGTTCACCTGCAGAAAAATCATTGTTTTAAATAGTACACAAAAAATAACTTTTTTAATCTCTATTTTATTTAACCCCAGGATCCATTCTACATCTTGTGCCACCAAAAGATGGCTTTTAAGATGTCAACCCAATGCCACCTCCCCACACTTACCTTTCCAGCACTGAAGGGGGTCGGGGGGGCTGAATCGCTAGCCCAGGTATGGGATCTGTTATCTGGAAACCCTTTATCCAGAAAGTGCCGAATTATGGGAAGGCCATCTCCTACAGACTCCATTATAAGCAAATAATTAAAAAAGTTGATTTTTTTTTTTTTTTTTTACTTTTAAGTGGCTTGTACTTGATCCCAACTAAGATAAGATTAATGCTTACTTGAGGCAAAACAATCTAATTAAGTTTAATTAATGTTTCAATTATTTTTTAGTAGACATAAGGTATGGCAAAATAAATTAAAGATCCCTTATCCAGAGCACTCCAGGTCCCATACCTGCACAGGGAGAGCAACTATACCCTCTGCAATAGAATAGCCATGTTTCTGGTTTTAAAGTTACCAGGAGCAGTTTTTTTTGCCACCCCTGGCAACTTTAGGGGTTCTGCCGTTTAACCACCTTTCTAAAATGTACATTTTAAAACAAATTAATTTCCTCCCCTCATGTTTATTAGTTTAAGCAATTAATGTATAAGTTTATGACAGTATCTCTTTGACAGACCTCGGTAATACTCATGGTGCATGCCCAGAAGTGACTGAAACATTAGCTACTAAGAAATGTACTACAACTTATTTTTAAAAATTAAATGTTAAAAAAAAAAGAGAAAATAGTCATCATTTGTTGTAAATAATTAAAAAAATAATTTTTGTGAAGGTGAACTGCTTCTTTAAATATGCACCTCTTCTATAGTTTCTTAAATTATATGGGTGTGTCAGCTCCACAAGAAAAGGGTGTACAAATTTACTAGCAAGTACATTACCGGTAAATTTAGAATACCAGCCCCAGCAGGTGTTTTACAGTCTAGACCTGTAAAATGCCAGTCAGGAGAAGGCCCTACTGATGAACAGTCCTAGTCAAAGCCATTGACACATTTATTTATAAACTCATGTTGACCCCCTCCCCACTCCCTTTGGTGATAGTGGTGGGTGGGCTGATCGCAGATGTATAAGGAATTGTGGAACATTGGGTAGGGTTGGCAATCTGTCGACTTGCACATCCCTATAATGCACATCTGAGCGGTACAACCAGGTAAACACGGGTAGTGCTCAGTGGCAAAGCAGTTCTAAAATTAAAGCCAAGTTGGACCAAAGGTTTGATGCAGAGCCAGACATGTTCTAGAAGGATGGGTTTAAAAGGGGCAACAGTATGATCTTGAGTGTGAAGTGCACCAAAGAAAACTAATGATAACACTATTTTGTCACTGCTGGTCACCTAAATTAAGAGTTAGAGCATAAATCTCTGCTTAAAACACCCCTTTGAATTAAAATGCCACAAAATTTATTTATTGGTTCTATAAAGCAAATGCAAATGATCAAGACCAATTTTTCTAAAGAAACCATGGATAAACATATCTGGTGTGTGTGTGTGGACATTGCCTTTTTATGCAAAAAATGAAAAATAAATATATAACCATTGACAGGCAGTAAAGCATCAGGACATAATGTAATTTATCACTGCATAACAAGAACATTCCTTCTGGGCATATTGGTAAATTACATACAGGACTCTTCATCTACATCGAGTCACTAATTCAATAGGCTGATATGTGTGTGCCTCAGATAGCCAGAGATTTGGGATGAGTGACTGTAGTACAGGTATGGGATCCATTATCCAGAAAGTTCTGAATTACGGAAAGGCTATTTGCCATAGACTCCATTTTAAACAAATGATTATAATTTTAAGAAATTATTTCCTTTTCTCTGTAATAATAAATCAGTACCTTGGTACTTGATCCCAACTAAGATATTATCAATCATATCAGGGGCAAATCAAGCCTATTGTGTTAATTAAATGTTTAAGTAATCTTTAAGTGGACTTAAGGTATAGAGATACAAATTACAGAAAGATCCCTTATCCAGAAGACCTCAGGTCCCGAGCTTTCTGGATAAGAGATCCTGTACATGGTTCATGCCTCTGACTGCCACTCATTTTAGGTTTGTTTAGTTGACATACAGGTTTTGTAGCACAGTTAATCATGCAAATCCAGCACAGACATGAAAACTACACCCTAGAGTTCTGAATTGGATTCTTAGGGGCACATTTACTAATCCACGAACATCCGAAAAGTGTTCGAATGTGTTTTTTTTGTAATGATCGTATTTTGCGATTTTTTTCGTAAATTGTCGCGACTTTTTCGTAGCCATTACGACTTGCGCGAATTGCCGCGACTTTTTCGTAGCCGTCGCGCCGAGTACGAAAGTTTCGGATTCATTCAAGCTTCAGTATGGTGACTTTCCTTGGGCCAGGTTGGAGCTGCAGAGTGCCATTGAGTCCTATGGGAGGCTTCCAAAATCATGCAAAGTCTGAAAGGTTTGCCCGTCGTTTACGAGCGCTCAATACGAAAAAGTAGCGACAATATACGAGCAAGTCGTAATGGCTACGAAAAAGTCGTGACGGCGACGAAAAAACCCCCCAAAAAATACGAAAAATGCAAAAATGTTAGTTTCCAATCCGAATTTTTCCCATTTGGATTCGTGGATTAGTAAATCAGCCCCTTAGTGTCTATAAAATAACAACATCTTTGCTCTGTTTGTAACTGTTTTTAGGTAGGAATGCACCAACAGATTTGGTCAAATACTGACCTAAATCCAAACATTAATCTGGGTAATTAAAAAAATTTTTTTTTTTTTTTTTTAATTACATAATGTAGGAAACAAATGGATTATTAGTTCTAGGCATGCCACTATTTGCTGTGGTAATTTGAGCATTTATAAGGGCTATGACAGAGGCATTTGACACACAGGCATTTGACACAGACTATAGGCAGGCCATAGGCTATAGTTAGAGAGAATGGCCCAGGAATGATTCACATTTTACATTACATGTAAAAACAGATATACCAGAGAGATGTGTGGTGTGCCACAGACCTTTCTTCCACTTTATTAAAAGTAGAAAGCCAAAGCACCATCATTTTTTTAGAATAGGGCATTAAACAATCAATTATATTTAGTTTTCTAAAACAATGCAACTAATGTTGTTGTACTATGTTCTACTCTCCGGTGGTGTCTCCCGCAGGCAGGTGTAGCTTGCATATAGTCTATAGGTTCCTTTTAATTTATGTACTATCCATTTAGGGGAACTGAAAGAAGAACCCCAAAACCTAAAACGTGGTACATTGTCTTGTGCATGGCCATTTTATATACCAATAAGTATCAACATTAGCTTCATTTATCTCATTCAAAGCAATGCCTGTAGAAACCAATGCATCACATGGAAGGCAAAGATGAGGTAAAATAATGCCAGTTATACAGAAATTTGAGCCATGAAATGTGCAGAGCAGGTTTCTACATGCTAGTCACTCTTTTATAAAGGAAACATAGGCCATCAGCATTGGAATTTTTAATAATCCAATGAAAAAATCCTAATTCTTTTTTTTTTTTTTTTTTTTTTTAACTCAGGCACCACTGTGTTAAGCTTTTTCTAACACCTATTTATTGCTTATTTGTAACAATAACAAGATGCTGTTGGTCTCTCAAAGTAATAGTCACTGAAGCTAGCAAAGAAAATGTAATCACAAGGTGCTCTAAGGCTTACTTGGTCTCACAAAAACTACACAAAGTATCAATTCCACAAAAATAAAAAAATAAAAAATAAAAAGACTGTATCCATGTAATGGTATAATTTAGGGCAGAGGTTCCCCAAACTACTAGGCTCCTAGCTGTGCCTAAAGCAGTGCAAAGAGTGCTCAGGCTAAAGGCTAGTTAGAATTAATTACAGAGTATTTGTATTATTTCTAGATATTCCTAGAACAAGAGTATGGTGACTACTAAAATATATAACCTTGTTATAGACTAAGAGCTATGGGCTAGTTGGGAGTTCGAATCCAGAAATTCTTATTTAAGCCTAGATTACGCTCTGGCTTTATGTTCCCTTTGACAGCAAAGCAACACTATAATAATTTTAATGTTATGTGGTAACACAATAGCTTTTAAAAAATGTGTTCATTTTAGAGGCCCTTGAAGCAGTTAATTTGTTCACGAATTAAAATGCAGAACTAGTTAACATATGACACTGACAGACTCCATGAGACAAAAGTGACAGATACTGCAACTTTTTGTGGTTTCTGAAATCTCCATAATTCTAGGAGCTGCCTGTAAACATAAGCAAGCCAAAAGTACCAGCATATTGCAAGTTTAAAGGGCAGATATTAGAGTGCAGTGCTGCCGCTTCCTGTTTAGGGTGCTGAAGAGGTGCAAAGCACTGTCCAAACACATTGCCTTGATTGCTGTGGTCACTCCAAGGCTGGGCTAGATTTAGAGAGCAAAGTCTAAAACGTAGTTCAAGGACTCATCAGCAATAGTGCGTGATCTGCACTCTTTTGTATGTCTGTAATGACATAACATGTATCTTCAGATTTCACATAAGTCTGTAGCACCCAATGCAGTGTCTTAAAAGATGAGATGGATAAATATGTAATGTTTGAAAAAATAAAAGCAGAAAAACAGGGAAAGAAAATGCAAATCCACCTTCAAACGTAGAAGAGTCTAACTCTGGAAGTACTAACGAGAAGGTCATCATCGAAGAACTTGGTTTCTATGACAACATTACCACTGGAAGGCAATAAGAGAAGAACACGTTTAGAAATTGGAAATAACTGAATAACACAGTTTTAAAGGTTTTACTTTACGCTGAAATGAAATGATTGGGTTTTTCAGAACACTGTAAAAAGGGAAAAGTCAAGGGAGGGACCAAGTGAATCTGCTGAATTCTAATTTGGTAGTCACTAATAATTATCTGAAACTTTCCAAACATGACGCCATACAATACAAAACTGACTTACAGTGGAGGAAATAATTATTTGACCCCTCACTGATTTTGTAAGTTTGTCCAATGACAAAGAAATGAAAAGTCTCAGAACAGTATCATTTCAATGGTAGGTTTATTTTAACAGTGGCAGATAGCACATCAAAAGGAAAATCGAAAAAATAACTTTAAATAAAAGATAGCAACTGATTTGCATTTCATTGAGTGAAATAAGTTTTTGAACCCCTACCAACCATTAAGAGTTCTGGCTCCCACAGAGTGGTTAGACACTTCTACTCAATTAGTCAGCCTCATTAAGGACACCTGTCTTAACTAGTCACCTGTATAAAAGACACCTGTCCACAGAATCAATCAATCAAGCAGACTCCAAACTCTCCAACATGGGAAAGACCAAAGAGCTGTCCAAGGATGTCAGAGACAAAATTGTAGACCTGCACAAGACTGGAATGGGCTACAAAACCATTAGCAAGAAGCTGGGAGAGAAGGTGACAACTGTTGGTGCGATTGTTCGAAAATGGAAGGAGCACAAAATGACCATCAATCGACCTCGCTCTGGGGCTCCACGCAAGATCTCACCTCGTGGGGTGTCAATGATTCTGAGAAAGGTGAAAAAGCATCCTAGAACTACACGGGAGGAGTTAGTTAATGACCTCAAATTAGCAGGGACCACAGTCACCAAGAAAACCATTGGAAACACATTACACCGCAATGGATTAAAATCCTGCAGGGCTCGCAAGGTCCCCCTGCTCAAGAAGGCACATGTGCAGGCCCATCTGAAGTTTGCCAATGAACACCTGAATGATTCTGTGAGTGACTGGGAGAAGGTGCTGTGGTCTGATGAGACCAAAATAGAGCTCTTTGGCATTAACTCAACTCGCTGTGTTTGGAGGAAGAAAAATGCTGCCTATGACCCCCAAAACAACGTCCCCACCGTCAAGCATGGGGGTGGAAACATTTTGCTTTGGGGGTGTTTTTCTGCTAAGGGCACAGGACAACTTATTCGCATTAACGGGAAAATGGACGGAGCCATGTATCGTGAAATCCTGAACGACAACCTCCTTCCCTCTGCCAGGAAACTGAAAATGGGTCGTGGATGGGTGTTCCAGCACGACAATGACCCAAAACATACAGCAAAGGCAACAAAGGAGTGGCTCAAGAAGAAGCACATTAAGGTCATGGAGTGGCCTAGTCAGTCTCCGGACCTTAATCCAATAGAAAACCTATGGAGGGAGCTCAAGCTCAGAGTTGCACAGAGACAGCCTCGAAACCTTTGGGATTTAGAGATGATCTGCAAAGAGGAGTGGACCAACATTCCTCCTAAAATGTGCGCAAACTTGGTCATCAATTACAAGAAACGTTTGACCTCTGTGCTTGCAAACAAGGGTTTTTCCACTAAGTATTAAGTCTTTTTTTGTTAGAGGGGGGTTCAAAAACTTATTTCACTCAATGAAATGCAAATCAGTTGCTATCTTTTATTTAAAGTTATTTTTTCGATTTTCCTTTTGATGTGCTATCTGCCACTGTTAAAATAAACCTACCATTGAAATGATACTGTTCTGAGACTTTTCATTTCTTTGTCATTGGACAAACTTACAAAATCAGTGAGGGGTCAAATAATTATTTCCTCCACTGTATAATCTCCTTTGTATAAAAAAAAAAAAACCACGAGGTATGCATTGCCCTTGCCCATAAATTCTGTATGTAAAAGACGAAATGTGCACTATTACATGACGCCATTCTGACGAACAGGAAATTGCACAGAAATGAGACGTATGTTAGTGTAAATAGCAGCGATAATCCATTTTCTTGCAAATTTTACAGCCATGAATAATTTCACTTTTTTTTTTTTTCAATGCATGGTTTGTGACAACAGGACAATGTAAATTGTAGGTTTTTTTGTATTTTACTTTTTTTTTTTTTAACAGAATTTGTGATTATGATTCTGCATTGAGGCCCTTTTAGAAAGAACTAAATGTATGTGTCAAAACAAAGAGACAAATGGGCCCTAATTATAAACTATGTACGAAAATGGTGAAGAGATAACATCACAAGTTGTAACAGAATGCCATGTAAAATAATGCAGAGCAATAGAGCTTAGTAATAAATTTGGGCATATGTGAAGTAGAGTGTAAAAATTGGGCATAAAAAAGAAAAAAAAAAGATTTTAAAGGTTTTTCTAAATAACAAAAAACCCCAGCACTAAACACCACCACTTTTTATACCAGTTAATTATTTACTTAATTGGCAAATAAGAGTTTATTGGATGCCAGGTCAGAGGAAGTGTAAAATAATGGCACAGTCATGGAAAATATACACCTTAAGGCTAATTGCCAGACGAGTCGTAGAGCGGTTATTTTCGGCAAGCAGAAAAGCGCTTGCTGAAAATTCCGCCCTACACCTCCTACTTGTGCCTGCACTGGAATGAATGAGATATGCTCGGGTGCAGGCACATGTAGCCAATATACGCATAAAAACGCGAGAGAATGCAAAGTCTCGCGTTTTTATGCGTGTATCGGCTACATGTACCTGCACCTGAGCGGATTCCATTCATTCGGGTGCAGGCACAAGTAGGAGGCGTAGGGCGGAATTTTCAGCAAACGCTTTTTCAAAAATATCCGCCTACGACTCATCTGGCATTAGGCCTTAGCCCTGTTTTGATCACTGGTTATTATTTAGCTCTTGGGAATAAATAAATAAAATGATTTTACACAGGTCAGATTTTGGTAAACCCAGATGTAAAATTTCTAAAGGAACTTACGTTAAAACATTTGCTGGCATCATCTGAGATTCAGGCGCAGCCTCTATTAGGGACTGCCAGGTGTTCATGGAATTGGGTATCACAAAACCAAACTCAAAGAACCACTCTGTAGAGTAAAGAAAGCTAAGTTTAAGTAGCTGTATCAAAGTAAGGATGCCCTGCAGTTTTTAAACCAATAACTATTATAATTGTACTTTTCAAAGCAGGATACAAAATTTTCTGAAATGTTCAGAGCTTTCTGCTTAATAAAACAAAAGGCCATGCCTTCTGAGATGCCATGTTTTGTGTGCTGCATAAAGCAGCAGAAGAACTCCTGTGTATCACTCTCTTACAGCCATAACTCTTAGCCAGGGGTCGCCAAACTTTTTAATCCATGAGTCACATTCAAATACAAAATCATGTAAAAGTTTCCTGGGGGCACCCAGGAAATTGGTAGCCTACAGGAGGCTCTATTTGGAAATGTTTTTTATGCAACTAAAGCTTGACTTTATGCCAGGAATTCAAAAATAAGGACCTGCTTTGAGGCCCCTGGGAGCAACATCTAAAAGGGTCGGTGAGCAATATGTTGCTCAAGAGGCACTGGTTGGGGACACACTGTTTTAAGCAGGTCCAGATGATTCACCATAAGTTAATGTATAATATTGTATTGTATAAAAATTTAAAAAAAAAAAGTTAGAATCCAGTCCCAACAACTACATTTTGACATTTCCTTTGATTTTTGCATTGGCAGTTGAGACCCTTGCTCAGCTTATAAGACATGACCTACATATTTCAGGAGCTGGGAGAAGAATGAGGATATATGACCTCACTGCCAAGGCTTTTTGTATCAAGTAGTAGAGTCATTGCAGGTCCCTCTGCATTAACACACAATGCAAAGCCCATAGGTAAAATGGAGGATTTTTTTCTTTCAAAGCTAATTCCCTACAACAAAGCATATCTCTGACACACTACACACTGCCCCCTTCTTCATACTAAAAAAAGAGATGGGTACAACTAGAAGCCCCCTATAAAACACATAGCATCTAACATCCCAAATAAAGAATCGTTTTATAAAAACTATCAACCTTACTTCATACCACATACACATTAAGAAACATGGCTATTATGATTTTACAAGCTTGGAAACAATGTAGGGTAGAAAGGATCTCTCACCACGGTCTGTTCGCCTACTTGTGCAGGACATCCTTTATCATAATATTGTTTACTGCTGTACCAACTTACCATTTTCTTTCATATTTTTGGGGTTTACATCACCTTTAAGGTAAAAAGTACCACCATTTCCATGCTAAAGTTGTAGAAGTTCTGCAGCATGAGAGACTATCCTGAGCCTAGGTAAATGTACATATTAACATCTTCTGCCAATGACTAGATCTTGCCACTTATATTTAGAATTCTGCTTACCTTCTAGACATTGACCTTTGAAGTATACTTTCTGTTCAAGTCTGAACTTCTCCATCTGCTCCGCAGAAGAGAAATTTAGCTCCCTAGAAACAGCTTTACACTTTAAAATTTTCTTTGGTACTCGAGCTGCAAAAACAGAGAAGAACTTAAACAAACTATGTATTGTGATATAACCAAGTCCCTATCAAAATCACTGGGAAATAGCTTCTGAAGACTGGAAAGTGTTTTAAAGGAGAACCTTCTGCATTTTATGAGCTTTTACTAGCTCTTACATAAAAGGGTTGTTCACCTTTAACTTTTAGTATGATGCAAACAGTGATATTCTAAGGCAATTTGCAATTGGCCATCATTTGCTTTGTGGTTTTCCGCTATTCAGCTTTTTGTTTAGCAGCGCTCAGGTTTTGTAATTTCTGCAGCAGATTGCTATGGTTTTGTTTACCTTAGCAACCAGGCAGTGGATTAAAAAAAAAAGCCTGTAATACGAATAAGAGGTACAGAAGAGAAAGATTAGTAACAACAATAATAAAACTGTAAGCTCACAGAGCAATAGTGTCTTGCTGTTGGGGTCTGTGAACCCATTTGAAAGCTAAAAAAAAAAAAGACATAGAAGTGGAAGACAAACAATTTAGAATTTTTAAAACTATAAAAAAAGAAATAAGACCACCAACTGCAAAGTTGCTGGGAATATTCACAAAGGTGATCCACCCCTTTAAAGGAGAAGGAAAGGCAAAGTCACTTGGGGGTGCCAAAATGTTAGGCACCCCCAAGTGACTTTAATTGCTTACCTTGTACCCCGGGCTGGTGCCCCTGTTGGGAGAGAACAGCACCAGCCCGGGGTAGCTGTAGCGAGCGCTTCCTCCTTCCTACTCGCGCTGCTGCTGTTTGTCCCGGACAATCGCATGCGCAGTAGAGTGAAAAGCCGACTTCTCTGTTAAAGTTCAGCTTTTCACTCTACTGCGCATGAGCACGCAGCGATAAAGGAAGGAGGAAGCGCTGCAGCTACCCCGGGCTGGTGCTGTTCTCTCCGTACAGGGGCACCAGCCCGGGGTAAAAAACATATTCCTTTGAATACTTGAAACCCTGCTGCATTACTGTGAAGCTAAATGGAACAATGAAACAATACCTCTGTATCCACCAGGAATGGATCTACATGCCTGCTGTTACACGTTTGCTTGCATGTATCCATTATTAATTTACTAACGGCTATACCAATTCTCTGGTGACCTGTCAGTGTGTTAATGTTTTTGAGTGTTTCATAAAGAAATACTAATTCATATGCCTTTGAAATCTATGAAATATGCTGTCTATACCATTTGTTATTCCCTTGTATTTGAGTAGTATAACTGTTATGACACAATGAAACAACATTAACTGAGCATAATACATTACCTTCGTGTTCAACCCCTGGAACCGACAGGTCCTCTGTACCCTGCCACAAAATTTTCCCAGTTTCTGCATCTCGGAGATTCATCCAGTTCCTGATAATGTCATCATTAAGGAAATTCAAGTGAAATATAGAACACTCTTTTTATTGCTAAATCTGTTGAATGCACTGTAAAACTAAAACAGAGTACTAAAAAAACAAATCTGTTTTACAAATCTGTTCATTATCCTTTTCCTGTAGTTTTTGAGATATTAAACAGCCTAGAAGCTTGCTTCCTCTACCTTTTCCTTTCTAGCACTAGAGCTGAGTATTCTGAGTTTCTCGAATCGGTTTTTCAAGGTGGCCATACACTGGGCGATTTCAGCTGCTGATACCAGTCCTTTACAATGGTTCGCCAGCTTATCTGCCTGCGGAGCCCCTGACTGAACTGTACTGAAATTGGCCAGCTCTCAATCAGGCAGGTTTGATTTTTCCATTGAATCGGGGACTGCATAGGATCTGGATCAGTCCCCAAACTGATGGTGGTTATAGAGCTGGGCGGTATGACCAAAAATTTATATCACGGTATTTTTCAAAATTATATCGGTATCACGGTATTTGACGGTATATAAATAAAAAATAAATAATAAATAATAAATATTGGTGGGCCCCCCCCAACCAGATAATTTATATCTTCTATATTAGAGATACTTATATATAATTCACTCCCTGGATGTGCGTCCTGACAGGCAAGAAATCAGCCAGTCAGCACACATACAGAGCAGATTCCTGGATTAAAATGCATAGCGTTTTCATGTTCAAATCTGGATTCATTGTGGTTGTTAATTTAACTACATTTTTGTGAAATGAAAGTGCTATCAATGTCACTGTTCTGTACTGATCAGTGCAACAAATAACAGAACCAAAGATGGCTCGTAATTAAAACTTTAGGCAGAAAGTATGTTAAATACAATAGAGAAAAGTTGCATAAATTCACCACCAGGAGGCAATGTGCATAAATGAACTATTTATCAACCCAGCCTTCTATAACAAACACACCATCACTTAAGCCCTCCAGCGATGCGTCCTAGCGACGTCGCGTGCGCGCTGACGTCACGTACGCACGGGCGCAACCCGGATATAATTGGAGAAAAATAGCAGGAGGCGCGCATACCGGTATAGCGGTATGTTGAAAATTCATATAGTTTTTTTTTTAAAAAAACTGGTATACCGGTTAAACCGGTATACCGCCCAGCACTAGGTGGTTATGCCCACTGTTTGAATTCAATTTTTCGTCCCTAGAGCCAAACGGCCAAATTGGCCTAATATTGCCCACCCAAAGGCGGGCATATCGGGAGAAGATCTGCTCGCTTGGTGAGCTCACCAAACAAGAATCTTACAGTGTACCAATAAGTTATAATTAACGCAATTGCACTGAAACTTCTCAGTAAACTGGACACAACTGCAATGAATGTTTTCCAAGCCAGGTTGACTTAATTTCTGGCATTCAGCATAAGAGTCACATGTACACTCAATTCTTTAGACGCCAGGGCTCTGAGGAAACCTTGGACCCACCATTTGGTCCAGAGGTAGCAGTAGCTTCAGGTTTCCTCTATACCAGGGATCCCCAACCTTTTATACCCGTGAGCCACATTTAAATGGAAAAAAAGTGTTGGGGAGCAACACAAGCATGAAAAAAAAGGGTCTGTTTGGCATTATACTTGGTTTTTATGGAACTAAAACTTGCCTCCTTACCAGAGATTAAAAAATAAGCCCCTGGTTGGGGGGCACTGGGAGCAACATCCAAGGGGTTGGAGGGCATCATGTTGCTCACGAGCCACTGGTTGGGGATCACTGCTCTATACCGAAGTGCAAAGGGCATTTCGACGCAAGCACCTCTAATGGGGTTTTACATGCAACTGACTCCTGTCTGCTCTTGCTAGGGGTAAAACCAAACATTTGGATTGCTATTAATCCTTTAGCAGTGAACAATGTATGTACATAATCTAAGGACCTAATCCTACTAGTGTGAGCATAATGCCATATGTGCAGAGTTGTAGCAATATGAGATGCAAGTTAGCCCAAATGATGGATGCCTATAAATGACAGCGTAGAATCAATTACTAGGATTTCACTATAAAGAGACATATGGTCATCTTTTCATAGTCTTCTGTACAAATAGACCATAGAAGCCTTAATTTAGTTTGTTGTTACAGCATCTACATTTTTTACTTGACTTTTGATATCCTCAGACTTATTTATAATAATATAAGGGACGGATATCTTTAAAAATGTATTAATTTTTTTTTACTAGCAATCCTGCACTGCCTTGACAACCTTGAAAATATATACCTATCTACATTAACATATGCTCCAGGGAGAAAAGCCAAAGGCACCGGTGTCTTCAATAGGCCCTGTGTGCCCTAAAAATGAGCTATAAAAGGATGGGGGGGGGGTGAGAGCAGGTTTTGGAATGATTTGAAGCTGTATAGTCCATACATTTATTTGCTCAAAAACTAAAACAAAAAGCAGTCAGTGAAATCGCTAGGACCCATATGCAAAGTGAGAAATGCAATGTAGCAGAATTCAGGTTTACCAGCATGGTTACATGAGGCTTTATCTCATAATGTGATTAAACAGATTAGACTCTCTTCATCCACACAAGAAGAACAAAGTTACTATTTTTAGAAGATTTTATATCTAAAGAAAACAAAACAGGGTAATTCAACAGATAGTAAAATTACATTTAAAAAAAATGTTTAATAATAACAAATACAGTATATACCATAATATTTAGCACTGAAAACCTCGCACAAGATACTATTGTTCTGCTTGCAGTAATAGTGCAGTGGTAGGGAAGTCAATTTGCTTGGAAAGAGAAGGGCATTTTTGCAGTAAGTACCTACAGCCATTTAGTGCCGTTTCTTCTACCTTAAAGTACATGACTCTGTACACATAGATTAAGCCTTGTTTTCCTTTGCACTCCATCACCATGGTACCAAGCCCGAGGGATAAACAGAATCAGCAGTGAATGTCTTGTAACACATGGGTGACAACTGTTTAGACATGTAATTTAACCTTATGTCAAGTTAAAAAATGCATGTGCTACTGTGTATGACCTATAAAGATGAACATAAATGAAAACTAAAGAAATATACATACATAATTGCACATACACCACCTATAGGTGGTCAGATCACCATTGCTGTGCAAACTAAAATGCCTAGCAGTATTGCAGCAAACACATAAGGTAGCAATGTCATTCCCAGATTGATATTCTGTGGCCAAATGATCCTGATATGTTGCCGAGATGGAAAACTTGTAGAATAGACTCAAATGATGTTTTTCCGCGATGTGAGGATTATGTGCGTGGGATTTATGGAATACATGTGTTTGAAAGCTTCAAGGAGAAAAGAATTGTGCTAGAACAGGTTGTTACCTCCAAGAGCTGCCTCACCACCATATGTGTGTGTCTGCTGAGAGACAAGATTTATCCATACACAAAAGCAGGTGCTGCTCTGGGGACTGCTGAGGCAGCTGACTTGGAAAAACGGTTAACGCAAGGATTAAATCAACTTGTGTGTTAGAAAACTGTTTTGCAGTCTTTTGGAAGAATTATCTTAATACGACAGGCAGCCAATAGGTAACGCTGTGGTCGAGAAGGCAAATGTCAGAAGAACATTTTTAGGAAGTAATTTTTCGAGTAATTATGTACAAATGGCTAGTGCCGCCATCTGAAAGACACTGCGCCGTTATCCACTACTTGTTGAAAAAATTGTTTACCCATGCACAATTCCAGCATGCCTGTTTTATTCTGCCCTCCATTTTTTTTTTTATACTCCTATAATCAGTACCTGAGAATAAGTACCATGAGAATCTTTATAAACAAATGGTAGTTTGTCCTTTGTTTAGGCTGTTTGTTGCCTACTGCATTTTGGTGCACCTGTGAATAGTTGCCCAAATTCAAGAGCCTTAAATAATGAACTGACTAAACTACAAAAGGTAGTTAAAAAGGTTGTTACTTTCTAAATATAATAAATTAAAAATTCTGTACCATTTCCAGTTACTCTTCGCCTTTCAGCATTTGTCTTTCATCATTCTCTTGCATTCAGAAGTCGGGGTCAGATCTTACTTGACAGGTAGGTTTTATATAGCGGGGCTTCCTTTCCTAGCAGATGTGTTACAGCTAACTCAAATAAACAGCACAAACAAATGTAGAGAAACTGGATTTCTCTCAAAGCTGGTTTTTTTAAAAGACTGAGCTCTAATACCTCTTCTAAGCAAAGTGTAAACCCCCCCTCCAAAGGATATATTAGACTTAACGGTCAACCAAAATCTGACCACGACTTATGCATGGTGAGAAAATGAAGACAGGTTGTGGAGAGGAGGATAGGAAAGAGTAATCTGATTATTTCAGAAATGGTACAGAATTTTGAATTGATTATATTTAGAAAGCTCCTTATTTCAGCAGGTCGAAGCTTATAACAAATTGTAATTTTCGCAATAGACCCCCTTTAAGGAAAATGTATCAAAACAGAAACCGAAAAGCAATGAATTGCAATGGACTGCTTCTAACTGATAGCAAAGATGTTTGTACAAACACTGCTGTCCCATTATTGTTCTTAGATGTCGCAGGTCTTGTTCCTTAAAACTGCCTTCTTATGATGTGAGAGTTAGAAAATAACTCAACCCACACCCAAACCCGCAAAAAGGTGTAGGGCCCATGCCCAATTTGTACCTGCGTCTTTCTGCTTCATATACTTCTGTGCGTTCCTCTGGTTCAAAGACAGAGAATCTTTGGGAGGAAAGTTAGAACCGCATCCAACCTGAACTCCGAATGATCACCCAAATTTTCATTCTAACTTGGGGCTTGGGGTCAACCCCACACACAACTAGCGCTTTCCTAAGAACATACTACTGCATTGCTTAGTAAATAGGGTCTTTAATTGTAACATTTATTTCACACACCCACCAGTTTGCAAAGTTACGTAGTTCTTTATCCTTCACATGACATAACTGGGTTTTGCCAAATAGAGATGTCAAACAAATATTTACAATGTTTTGTTTGAAGCAGATGTCGAAAGTTTTCAATAAATACAGCACTGTCTTATCAGAAACTTGACAAATAGATGAAATTAGGCCATTTTTTAAATTTTGACCAATTTTAATACAAATGTAACACTTTATAAATATATCCCTATCTGTAATTAGCAAGACCTTTTCAGTGATCAATACACCTGGGACAGCAGCTACTTCCAATGCTTTCCTATGAGAACCATACTGCCTATGTCAGCAAGGTCCTGTGAGAGAACACAGGTGTCTGCTACGTCACAATAATCCCTTTCATACGACAACACATGCTCAAGGTTTATTCATGCCAGTTTTCCCTACAGCAGCTTACATAGGTACATTTTTATTAGGGATGCACCGAATCCAGGATTCGGATTCAGCCAAATCCACGTGCCTGGCCGAACCAAGGACCAGAATCCCTAAAATCATGCGACTTTTTGTAATATAAACTTGGAAGTTGAAAATATTTGAAATACACACGTTATGTTATAAGGCTGATTAGTAAATACAGATTATTAGTACATGGTAGCTCTGAAGCCAGTGCAATTAGCATGAGAATTTAATAATCAGCCCTGTAACATCAGTTAATATGACAGGCAAACCTAGTTTGTGACAACACCTAAGCTTAGCTTTAAAACTGCTGCTCTGAGCACACTGAGCATGTGAGAGTCACTGGCATTCCTAATAAAATCCAAGATGAGGAGCTCCTGGGACAACTTTGGAGGCCTGGACCATTACTGTTACAGATGCTGAAACCTTAGGCTGGTGCAATAAGTTCAGTACATAATATATGGCATTCCTAGCCATATTCATTTTTAGCATTTAGTTCTCCCTTAAACCCTTCAGCATGCCTTTCTGAAATTAGTGCAACATTTTTAAAAGTATATATATTTTTTCTTTTCTTTATTAACTACATTTTTGGATGGCAAGTATGCAGAAAAAAGGCCATTTTTAGTAAAAGGAGCAAAATCACTGGAACGCATATGTTCAAAACGAATGAGCATTTTAGTAAATGCTGGCCAGAGAACCCTGCTTCCAGAGTGTTGTAAAACAAGTCTGGAGCAGAATGACTTTCTTCAGTGATTTGTGTTGGAACAGCTTTTTCTTTTCAAACATAATCTATTCTGGATGAAGCCCTAAAAACTCACATAAGGAAAAAAAATAAAAATAATAACAGATGTAGCTGAATTTTTTTTCCAACATGTTTAACGGATTACATGTTTTAAATATTTAAATCCTAAGAGTTGACGGCAGGCTCAGCTCTAGGTAATGCCCAAGTTATTGAAATATTATTTGCCTTCCTCGATCTATCTCATAATGACACCATGTATTAGCAATCTTCCTGAGAGCATTAAAAGCCCATCAGCCTTATGGCACAAGCATACTGTGCAGAAAATAGACCTGGCTGGATTCATCCCCAGCTGCTATAAATGACAGCAAGATGTACACCTGCATTAAGACACTTCAGCAGAAACGTGTGCCTGTCATGAACACACCACAGCGGAGGTTTTTCCTAAGTGCAAGATAAATTCCACATTAATTCTGCCATTGACGCCAACCACAAGTTAAGCTTCTCTGCTACTACACGGGCCAGCATCCTACTGCTGCCTAAAACTAAAAGCCTCCCCCAAGTTATGGACAGAATGAGTTTTGGTTACAAAGATATTTTACTTTTTACTGAATTGGGGGGAGGGGAGGGGAGAGGGAGATTAAGAAAATACCAACATATTTTACAGAACCGCATTACCTACTGCATTCAGCATTATATTAATCATTTATTGACATACAGTAGGTGCAAACTTGCAGTAATGTAATGTAAACCACAGCAACCAATCAAAAATATGCTTTCATTATTCATTTTCATTATAGGCAAACTATACCCCTGAACTTTGCAGGTCCCTAAAAAATATTGCATAAAACAGCCCCATATGTAAAACACTGCTAAACAAACCATTTTTATATAAATATATTTTCATAAAGTATGCGCCATTGGATAATCTTAAATAGAACACTGGCATTTAATGTACCAAGAGCTGCCTCCTGGCCCTCACGGTTTTCACACACAAAGGGCAAACATAAAAGCTCAGTTACATTAGCCAATTAATGGGCAGAGTTGTTTCTTTTACTCTCACACCTTTTCCTGTTACAGTTAAAGGTGCATTATAACCTGTCAGGTAATCTCTGAGAGAGCACACAGAATGCAACAAAATGGCGGCTTATGGTAAGACGACAATATTTACTGATAAATGTGCCAATTTGGTAAGATTCTATTGGGGTTATGTAATAACAAGCACTTAATTTGCTAAGGAGTAGTCACCCATAGCAACCAATCAGCAGGCAGAATTTACTGGTCAGTTGTTTAAAAACAAACATCTTATTGGTTACTCTGGGTTACTGCTCCTGGGCTGCCTTTTACAATATAAATTAGGTGTTAAGTATTCATCCAGAAGGCACATTTTTCCATAAGGGCAATGGCAGACAAGGAGATTAGTCGCCCTGCAACAAATCTTCATTGCAAGCGCGACTAATCTCCCCGCAATGCCATCCCACTGGCAAGAATGTAAATCGCCGGTGGCATGGCACACACGTAACTGTGATGTCCCGAAGTCTCCTCTCAAGACAACTTCGGGCGACTTTGGGACATCACAGTCACGCATCTGCCATCCCACCAGCAATTTACATTCTTGCCTGTAGGATGGTATTGCGGGAAGATTAGTCGCCCACAGCAACAAAAATTTGTCATGGGGCGACTAATCTCCCTGTCTGTCACTGCCCTTAACAGCTATGAGATGATACAAGCTAATTGCTGGTTGCAGTAAAAACGTCAATTAACTGGCAGGGAATTTACTTAAACTGTGTGTATAAGATAGATTAGATAAACATATACTATATTAGTTATGCCATCTAATGCAAACGAACAGGGAGATAATTAGCAAAGTATGTTCACATTCTAAGTAAAATAAGCACTAGAAAAAAAAGGATGTGCTTATGATACAAGAAAAAGCTAAGCGGCAGCTTAAAAAAAGTTTTTTTTCCCCTCTAAAACACACACCCAAATGATATATAAAACTAACCCATTATTCCAGAATTACAACCTTTCTAAGAGACACTATTCTCCTTTAATTCTATGCCATGTTGGCAATGCCACAATCCTTACTTGCCTTATTCCTCCTGAATTTGCACCCAGGGAGCAGTAAAACAGAGGGCTGAGAAATGCAACAGTTACTTAGAGTTATAATCCCTTTTCCCCCAGTCTCTGCATGACGCAGGTTCAAGTTCAGCCTTTTGCCAATCATTCATAAGTAAAAAGTGAGCAGATACAGACATGAAAGCAAGGAAGGAATGGGCCACACATGGACAATACAAGATATTTCCAAATGAAACTTAATAGATTTTCAGCCTCAGAGGAGTAGCAGGTCACACTGTACAACAAAGCACAGACTGGTTCTCTTCTAGTCCACCTGGCAGGACACAAGAAAATCATACGCTCCTACACATACAGTTGGGATCTTCATTGCGTAATACAGACATACAGTCATAATGACCTCTACCTTAAATTTCAGGCTCCACTAACTCAAACTGAGTGCAAATTAATTATTTTAGTGTGAGATAAACCAATGAGTCTAGCATAGAATGCAGCATCCGCCCAAGATGCACAGATGTAGCTACACTGCTGACACAGTCTATTCTTGGGGGAAAATGCCTCATGCATTGTCTCAGCCACACGGACATCTGTGACCCTGAGCATAGAAGCTCAAAGTGGGACAGACTGATAGCTATCAGTATTAGACGGCAACAGATGTATGCGTTGGAGTTTTCTGAGAAAAGCTGCCAATTATTCAAGACAGGGAAAAGACACATCCAAAATGTTCAGAAAGCTTTTTTTTTTCTTTTCTTTTTTTACCAACATTTATACTCTTTACCCAGAGAGAACAGCAAATGAAAGCGATATCCTATACAAAAAGACCTTAAGCTCTCCATAAAGTCAATTTAATCTCACTCAAAAAAGCCAAAACTAAAATATACAAGACTTAAGGCTCTGTGTGTACATTATGCAAAAAGAGATTTAACGAGGGAACTCACCTAAGACAACCCTTTAATTTGATGTAGAATATAGTAATGTAAGACAACATTTTGCATTTGTGTGAATATATTAATAATAAAGGTACAAAATAGCGATGACACAATATTGTTACAGTTACTGTTTTATATGATTTGTACTCTTAAGGTAGCCATTCACAGCATTTTAGCTGCCGATATGCGTCCTTTAGACCAATTCAGCAGTTTATCTGCCGGTGTATGGGCACCCAATGGGCCTACCAACAGAGATCTAGCCTAAAATTGGTCAGATGATGATCTGGCAGGTTTGATTTTCCATTAGATTAGGGACTGCATCTGCTCGTTGGGCCACTAGGGCCAAACGATTGAATTAACCCAATGTTTCTATCTCTATACCGTTTACCCCCTCCAACTCTCCTCTAATTTTCCCCTCTTTCTTCTCCTTCTTTATCTTCCTCCCCATTCTATCTAGATCTAATTGTTAAATTCTGAGCAAACGGGTTTGTCTGCACACTCTAAGTATATTGAAGAAAAGAGCCTGTACTGTCCTTCTCATCCCCCCCCACCCCCATCCACAGTGAAACTGCGCATGCACGCGTTGGCTCACATACATGCATGGGGCCAGTGTGCACGTGTTTGTTCTTCGGTCAGGTGACCTGCTGGGTTTCCTAGGGCACCCGGCTTGGTCCAACACTGGAACCAGCACAACAGGTCTTGAAGCGGGATTAACCCTGCGTGTATATGTCTGGTGAAGGGATGTGTCCCGTCTTTGAAATACACACATCACTGTGCTAACAAATACTTACAGAACAGTACCCTTAAAGGACAAGGAAAGTCAAAATCTATTAAGCATACTATTAAATTGTACTACTATTGCTGTGTAAAAACGCTATATTCCTGGCTTGCCTAATAAAAAATTTACAGAGATACACATACTAGAAACTACATACTTGTTTCAGTGAACGGCACCGCCATCTTGTCCAGCATGTCTGTATGGGGTATTGCTCAAAAGTACAAGCCAGTTCCCCCCCCCGCTCAGTTACATGCATCTGCCGCCCTGCCCCTAACATGCCGGCTCCCTGAACAGCCCCCTGCTACGATCCCCAACATGCCGGCTCCCTGAACAGCCCCCCCCCCCGCTCCGATCCCGAACATGCCGGCTCTCCGGACACCCCCCCCTCCGACCCGTTCCCTGCATCTGCCGCCTTACCCCCCCCTCTAATCCCGAACATGCCAGCTCCCTGAACACTCCCCCACCTGTTCCCTGCATCCCCCCCCCGCTCTGATCCCCGAACATACAACCCCCCCGGCTCTGATCCCCGTCCGAACATGCAGGCTCCCCCGAACACACACAACCCACCCTTCTCCGACCTGATCCCTGCATCGGCTGGGCTGGCTATCGGCTCACACACACGCTCTAATTTCTAGGGCACACAAAACCAGTTCCCCTCCGCTTCTGGCTCCTGCCGCTGCATCTCTTCTGCATCGCCACAGCAACCAGGCGCTCCTGCTGTGTCCGCATGCGCTGCCTGCATTTACAAGTCGCCAAGTCTTGAGGGAGCAATGCATTATGGGAATCTTCTCTACCCAGCTCAGCGTTTTTTTTTCTGGTTGGCTTCTGATCTTCTGAACGGGTGAAGTATGGGGAGACTAAAGGGCACTATTAAGACAACTGAAGGTATGCCTGCAGCTTGAGATTAACTCTTTGTTAGCCTTTCCTTCTCCTTTAACAACATAATAGGCAATTACCATACCCAAAGTGATATGGGTAGTCCCTTTGACCATTTTTCAGGTTAAAGGCCATACTAAATGCAACGTCTAGGCCAAAACATTGTTAAAAGGAAGCAAAAAGTAAAGGCTATAAGTGTATATTGGAGAGAAGAGAGAACTGAGCAGACTCAAGCCCCCCAAAAAATGAAATAAACCCAATAGGATTGTTTTGCTTCCAATAAGTATTAATTATATCTTAGTTTGGATCAAGTACAAGGTACTGTTTTATTATTACAGAGAAAAATGAACTCATTTCTAAAAATTAGAATCATTTGGAGTCTATGGGAGATGGCCTTTCCGTAATTCTGAACTTTGTTTAACGGGTTTCTGGATAACAGATACTATACTGTACATTGGACTGCATACTAAACTTTTTGACAGACCACTTATAAATTCACTAGCGGATAGAGAACTACAACTGCCAATCTCCCTTGACAACAGAGACCGAACAATCAAGCTTTATTTTATTCATAGAGCATACTATACCCCAGCTAAATTACACCAACTATTCCTCAGAATGCCCTGGGTATCATGTACAACAGAGCTCTTATTCACTAGGCTTGGGAATATACAGTGTTAGCTAACCTAAATGAGATCCTGGAAATACAGAGCACCCAGGGAATGTCTCTTTGGAATAGGTCACTCAGTTTCTGGGCACCTTTGTTTAAAGAATGTTTATTTTTAGCTGAAAAACATATTACACAAAAATGGAAGGATTTACTGCTTCCTGATACTGCTGAATGGATCTCAAAGATTAAACACCTTATGCGCAAAGCTCGAGGCAGTCCAAAAAACAAAACAAAAAAAAAAAAAAAAAAAAAAAAACACCCCAAAATTTGGGGCGGGTGGCTGGAGTGGGCTTCATTAAGTATGTTAGGCACACACCCTATAAATATGGGACTGGTTTCCTGTTTGTGTGCTGCTATGTATTACATAAATTGGGTATTCACCCCTGGTTCTAGAGCAGAATAAACAGAAAAACAACATATCAATACTTATAATCTTCTTTCCAGTTACCAGGGCCACTGAACCTAGCAAGTACAATACATGACAAGTCAAAATATGAAAGCAAATCCTTAGAATATAGCATTCTCCATATTTCTAATTTAAACCACAGCAACACATCACTAGAAGAAAGAACACATTAATATATCATACATCAGGGGTCCCCAACCTTTTTAGCACCACGGGCGGGTAGGAGGTAAAAAAAAATTTCCACGGACCGGAGGCAAAGGGGAGGGGGGCGGGGCGCGGCGCGTAATACATGCAACGGGCTGGGGGGGGGGGGGGTGCGCTGCGGCCCACTGCCATGCCGTCCACGGCCCGGAACTGGTCCGCGGCCCGGCGGTTGGGGACCTCTGTCAAACATGACTCAAATTAAAATCAATATTTAATGCTAGATGCAAAGGGAAATGTAAGTGAACCATATTGTTTTACACCATTAACTGACCAGTTTCTGATAGAAGACATAAAGCTTCAGAGATCAAGTAACTTCGATAGTGTGTTCTGGACAACTACCGAATCTTCCACTGCGTTTTAAAATGTGTGGACAATCATCCTAAAGGATCAAAACCTATCCACAACAAAATTCAGCTTTTGTAATTAACAACACTCTCAAGTTAACAGCCGTAAAGTTGTAGTACAATGGTTCAAATTCAGTAAGAAAAAGTGACCTAGGGACAGTGTATACTACCTCTTAAATAAGACTTATTAAAGGGAAAGTATGCACATTAACAATTTTGCTGAACAGGAGAATAATAAATAGGACTGGAGATAAAAAAACAAAGTAAGTTTTTCAAACTATGATATGGAGCCCCTCCTATTCCTAAGCTTCAACTTATGTTAGGCTTTGAAATAAGGAGCAGCATTTAACTCAAGACATTCTTTGGCACTACATTGCCTTACACGTAAAGAGTTGTTTTTTTTTTTTTTGCATTTTATTGCATGGCAAGCACAAAGGCTTGGCATTAATCTGACTGTAGGCTGAATGCACATCATTTACTTTTCAGTTAAATGCATTAAACTGAAACTGGGGATTTAAAGGAGATTTGCCACATTAGTGCCACCTAGAGCAATATATTTATTCTGCACAAAGTATTAACATACCTGAGTAAACAGCCTTAGAAGCTTTCTCCGTTTGCTTAAGATAGCAGCTGCCATTTTAAGTAGCTTCCTGCCTCCAGTCTAGCCGCTATAGCTCAGATCACACATTCCTAAGGGAGGGGGGAGGGAGTTTTGGTGGGAGGGGGAGCAGGAAAGGGGAAAGAGAAAAGAGCTGTGTTTCTTTTGCAGCATTACTGTAAATGCTTATGGCTGTATTCACATAGATCTTTCGGATTAGGCTTACTTTTCCTTTCCTTCTCCTATAAAGGACAATGAAAGCTCAACTGAGTGGTGGTGCCTCACTTATTGTCACCACCAAGTGAACTAAGCTTTCATTGTCCTTTAAATTGCTATGTGTTTTTCCCAGATTAGGTTTGTCACCTGTCCAGGTTTCAGAGGGAATGTCCAGGTGAAAACTGCCTGCCCGGTTTTCCAAATTAGGAGATCTGGACAGGACATCCCAGAATGTCAAAGAATGTCAGTCCCATGTCCTAAAATCTAAAGCCACCCCCTGCCCAGAGTTACTTTAATAAGGCAACAGGTGGCAACCCAAAGCCCAATGCTTCTTTTAGAGAAACAAAAAAAGCAGAAGCACCACAGTCAGAAAGGTTTTCCCGCCGTTTACGATCGTTCGGATATGAAAATTTCTTGCCTATCGGATTGACAATTGTTTCAATGTGAAAGTTTCGGATCGTAAGTACAAAATCTTCGTATTCAAACGAACTGAAATTTGGTGACTTTTGCAAACATCAGAAACTATCAGATTTTGCGATTCGGATTCGTACTTTAAGGAATCTGGCCCCTATTCTCATCTTAAAATAGTAGTTTGTAAACACCTAACATCAAAATGGCTCTGACAGAAATCCGATATCGTTTGGCTCAGTGTCGGACTGGGCTGTGAAGGGCCCACCGGGACTCCGGTCCCAGGGGCCCTTCAGGTGCACTCATCCGGGCGCGTCCTCAAATCCCCCCCCCCCGTAGGGGCCCCCTTAGCCCCCCCCCTCGCAGGGCCCCCACCCGACGTCCTCCCCGGGCGCATAAATTTGACGCGTCAGGGGAGGAGCGTTCAGGAGGGGGAGCGCCGGCAAGGGTCGGGTCTGGGCTGCCAGGGCCCACCGGGATTTTTCCCGGTGTCCCGGCGGCTCAGTCCGACCCTGGTTTGGCTACAGGCATAGGATTATTCCTCTTGGTCTCATATTCCAAAAGCCACAAAGAATTTTTAAAACATATAAGGGATCTCATCATTGAAAGGTATCAGTCAGGATAGGGGTACAAAAAGCAAGACGAAAGCCTTTAAGTTGGCCCATACACACGCCAATATTATCGTACAAAATGAGGTTATGGTGCGATATGTTGGATTAACGAGCCGATATTGCAAAATCCTTGTATATTCGTTGTCTCGTCGATCAGGTGGGACAGACAATTTTGATTGCCCCCCCATTGAAGGCACCCAAGCAAAGGCAATCATTTAGGGCTTAATCATCAGATAGGGGTAGAATTCCTATTGTTTCTACCTCCATTCCCGAAGATTCAGCTCTGAGCGTTAGTGGAGGGTACAAGCGACCATTGATCACAGGAAATATCAATTATAACGTGTATGTCCACCTTTACTCACAAAGAAAAACATCCAAGCCTGCCTAAAATTTGCAAAAAGGTATACCCAGTCCCTCACAACCTTGTGAAAAAAAATGTATTATGGTCTGATGAAACCAATGTTGAACTATCTGGCCATAATACCAAAAGATATACTTGGTGCAAAAATTACACAGCACATCACAAGGACACTATACCCACAGTGAAGCATGGTGGAGGCAGCATTGTGCTTTTGGGCAGCTTTTCTTCAGCTGGAACTGGTGTTTAGGCAATGTGGATGGGATCATGCATAGTTCCAAATCCTTCAAACATCCGTTAGGAAGATGAAGATAAAGAGGAACTTCACCTTTCATCAACCCAAAGAATACATCTAAATCAATAATGCAATGGCTTCACCCAAGGAGTATTAATGTTCTGGAATGGCTCAGCCAGAGCCCAGACCTTAATCTGACTGGTAATCAGTGGGTTGACCTGAAGAGAGCTGTGCACAGGAGATGCCCTCACAATTTGACAGATCTGGAAATTTTTGCAAGGAGTGGGCAGAAAAAACTGCCAAGTCCAGAAGTGCTAAAACTCAGAGCTTTAATAAAATCAAAAGGTGCTTCAAGCAAGTTTTCAACTTTGTTGTATAGATCGCAATTTTGCAATAAAGGTGGAATAAGTTCTGACAGGATTTCTGTTTTGTTTTTTTTTTAACAAAAACCTGCCATTTTGCAGGGGTGTGTAGACTTTCTATATCCACTAAATGCCTTGTCACACTGCAGATCCTAGAAGGCTTAGGACAAAGATGCTAAATGTTTCTCATACTGTAATCTCTGGCAATATAAAAATGGTGGCGGAAAAAGCGAGCAGCTGTCAGAATAATCTAGCTTTCTACAAACGAATACAAAATCAAAACGGAAGCTGGAAGAAAAATGTATTGTTTTGCTTACCTTTTTCATTTTAATAGAAAGCAAACAAGAAAAGCACAGAGAAATACAAACTTCAAACAAGAAATTGATTTCCCAGCAATAGAAAAAAAAAAAAATCATGTACCTCTGGTTTCATCCATTCCCCGAATTCTACAAATAAAGCCCTTGCACGCAAGGCCCATCTGCTGATGTGAGTTTGTATCAGTGTGTCATTATTTGTAACTGGTGTAGCACATTGCACAGTTCTACAGTCAATGTCTGGAGTCAATTCAACAACAATAAGAGAAATTCTATTTATACTGTTAGAGGCCCCTGTGACCACTTGTGGCTGTTTGATACTGGTTGATGGAGCTTCTAGTATTTTCCATATTACACTAAGCCTCGATAAATATTGGAGCATTAAATACAATAACATTCCAAAGGGAAACTAATGATTATGATAAAATTAGGTTATTTGTGTAGAGACCGTTGTGCCACTTTCCCAAACCACAAACAGAACGTAATGTTAAATCTATGTACATAAAAAGGACAAGGGCGCACAGTGCGTATATCTACTTCTCTCAGCCCTGTGTTTTTCAGTCAGACTGAAAGAAGCTTATCTCCTTGCCTGCACAATAAACTACAGTGTGGGCACACAGAGTGAAGAGGATCGGAGGTCAGTCTGAAAAACGAATGCTTTCATGTTTTTCAGGTGCAGGAAAAGGTGATGTACCGTGCTAGCCAGTCAAAATGTTTACAGGGTAACCCTTTTGAAATAAAAACAAAAGTGTTATAAAAGGCGATACCTTTATTGGCTAAGATAATCATAGCAAGCTTTCAGAACATTAAGCTTGAAAAAGGAACTAAAATGTTCTGAAAGCTTGCTATGATTATATTAGTTAGACAATAAAGGTATCACCTTTATACCACTTTTTTTTTTTCAGCCTGACTAAAAAACACAGGGCTGAGAGAAGTGAACATTTGCACCTTCTGCCTTTGCCCTAATGTAAAAGTTTACCTATTAAGTTTTTTAATTATTTTTTAACACTGTAGTTTTATGCCTTTGTAAAGGTAACCTTTTACATTTCTTTTTCAGTACAGAATCATCGCCAACCACTATTTCAGCAGTACCTGTAAATAAATGATCGGTGGTGCCAGGGCCATCTAGACATTGCCTCACTACTACACCATTACTTCCTCTTACCAGTGCAGCTTGAGGGACTATGGCATAAAGCATAAATTACCACCAAGCCCGTTGGCAGACCAAAATACAGCTGTAATTCCTAACCGAACCTGAGCGACAACTAATTTAATCCAACATGGGAAAACATTTTGTCACTCTAGCTATTCATACTAGTTTTCAGTTAGAACTATTATTTATACTGTTATACTGTTAAATGTAATCTTGTTACGATCATAATGACATGTATTATCTAATCTCTATTATAACATAATTTGTCCAACCACTATAATCAATAAACATTTCTGATAAATCAGGTATATTTTCTCTTAAAAAGAAAAAAAAAAACATTTTAATTTCTTTAACCAGGCAAAACAGAATACATGCTGTACCACAGCCAAGTTGTCCTTGGGGTAACTCACAATCCCGAATCAATTTACAGTAAAAATTAGAAAAACTGGTGTATGCCTTAAATATACTGTAAAGCAGTGTTCCCCAACCAATGGCTCGTGAGCAACAAGTTGCTCGCCAACCCTTTGGATGTTGCTCCCAGTTGCTGCATAAAAACCCAGTGTAATTGCCAAACAGAGCCTTCTGTAGGCTTCCAGTCAACATAGGGCATATATGTCAAACACAAGGCCCGGGGGCCAAATGCGGCCCACCTGGCTGTTTTATGTGGCCCTTGGTGAGTGAGTCTGACCATCCAGCCTGATCAATTTCCATTTTCCTCACATAGTAACTAAGACTAAGGGGTATATTTATCATGCTGTGTAAAAAGTGGAGTGAAGCATTACCAGTAATGTTGCCCAGGGCAACCAATCAGTAATCAGATTTCAACAGTAGCAAAGCATCTATTGGCTGCTATGAGCAACATCACCACATTGTGATAAATATACCCCTTAGTATCTTACTAAGTATATTAATAAAAAATTTGGCCCACGACTTAGTCTGTGTTTTAGATTTTGGCCCCCTTATGTGATTGAGTTTGACACCCCTGACATAGGGGCTATTAAATAGCCAATTATAGCTCTCATTGGCACCTCCAGGAACTTTTTTCATGCTTATGTTGCTCTCCAAAACTTTTTTCATTTGAATGTGGTTTACTTCTACAAAATGATTGGGGATCCCTGCTGTAAAGGAACACTTTGAAAGAAAAAAAACAAAACTTTAGATCACTACTATAAATGTTCCAGATAACATATCTAAGAAAAAAATGAAAGTCATCCTACCATAATAGTATTAATGCTCTAAAGGTGATATGTGTCTCTGTGTGATCCTCCTTTAAACAGTGGTGTTAAAAGGGGCTCTGTGTAGCTTGCCATTTCTGTCTTCAGTTGCAAGCTTTTTTTTTTTTGTTACCTTTAGCGGTGGTATTGTACATTTCTTGTGTCCCCAAACTTACTCCACAGGTCCAAATACATACTTTGCCCAATGCATTTCATCTTGGTAGGCTTTCTAAAGTTATATGGTCTAACTAAACCAAACGACAAAAGGGAAAATTCCCAGTAGGTCCAGGCACAAGTGAGCTCTCCTTTTCTCCAAGAATGTGGCTTTCTATGAAAGTATTATAGCTATTCTCTTAGAAAAAATAAATAAATACCAAAAACAGAAGTAACAAAAAAAAAAAAACAGTGGGGGTAATTTACTAACATAGGTGCTCAACTGCACTGGTACAAGTTTACATCACAACCTATGGATATCAGATTTTGTAGGATTAAATCTGACCCACAAAAGTAGGGATGCACCAAATCCAGGATTTGATTCGGGACTCGGCCAAGATTCAGCCAAATCCACACTCTTGGCCGAGCCAAATCCTCAAAATCACATTACTTATGGTCACAAACACGGCTCTAAACCCTTACTTATCCTAATTTACGAATACAAATTAGTATTCAGACTGTTTGGTATTTGGCCGAAACATTTACGATAGCGGATTCATTGCATCCCTACACAAAATCTAATTTAAAAAAGTTACTCAGCAGAACTGCAAAAGAAAAATGCAAGGGTAAAATTTTACCTGTAGTTAGCTACACATATAAAAATCCACTGGTTTGTTCAGGCTGCGATGTTGAAGCAGAGTCAAGTCATATTTAAGCACCCAAAATAAGAAAATCTCTGCAGCCCGCCGCTGGATACTTAAGGCAAAAGCCAGCAGTGATACTGAGGGAGAACTTGATCTTTAGCGATCAGTGCATGCTCAGTACAGTAGGATTGCCTGTTCATGTGCTTATCAAAAGATGGAAGAAAGGGAGTGAGCTGAGCAGAGTCTGACTGGAGTGACTGGGGCCCACTGGGTACTTGACTTAAGGGGTCCACCACCCAGCCAGTGCTGCTCCTAGCTCACCAAGTTCCCACTCCGGAAGATGGCCGTTCCACAGTAGAACTTATGCCCATCTTTAACTTTTAAAGGAACAGTTCAGTGTAAAACTGAAACTGGGTAAAATAGACTGTGCAAAATAAAAAAATGTTTTCAATATGGTTAGTTAGCCGAAAATGTAATCTATAAAGTATTATGTAGGCAGATGTCTAACATAGTAGCCAGAACACTACTTCCTCCTCCTAAGTTGTTAACAGTCAGTTACCAATCAGTGACTTGAGTGGACATAACATTTTGCACAGTCTATTTTACACAGTTTCATTTTTTACTAAACTGTTCCTTAAACAGCAAAATAAGTAGCACAGCTAAGCAGGGAGAGGTGATGGCTGGGGCTTGCGGGCAGACTGGCATTCAAAACAGGCCATGGCATTTCAGGCAGAGATGCCCAAACCAAACAGCCCCCCATCAACCCACTAGTGACTGTCTATGGCATCTTACAGCAGCCTCTCTGGCATTTGCCAGCCAGGGCTTGGGTGGCAGGGTCTGGGCCCACTGAGATTTTTCCTGATATCCTGGTAGTCCAGTTTGACCCTGGAGCTAAGGTCCAGTGCTTAAGGCAGCACCAGACAAATTAAAAAGTTTAGCTTCCATACAGGGCCCAGTGGGCTGCCTATATCGGTCTGTGTATAGACACATGGAAAGACTAAGAATCCTATATATACTAGGGGCTGCCAAAATGTAAAGCACTACCCAGTGCATTACATTACTATACTATCTCCTCAGACCGATGCTCCTTTGTGTCCTTATTTTTTCAGATTTTAGTCTATTACACATGCTCAAATCTAAGTTTATGAAAGGCACAGCTGAACCACTTTTAGAAAGTTTCCCAAGCCAGTAGTGATGTCGGGGTCGACTTCTTGTCGACCTGCACCCCCCCCCCCTCTCCATCTGCACCCAAACTGGCCCGCAGCTTCATGTCTATTAAATAAAAAAAGACTCCAGTGATTAAATTCACTTAGAGGGGAATTTACATATCAACACTTCCCCTACCCCAATGACAAGGTTTCTTTCCCATTAAAGACACAACACATACAAGACCTTAACCACATCATCAAAAATAAGTCTACTTCTATAGAAATAGACCTAGCAATCTGTAATAATGACCACCCCTTCAGATCAAAAAAACCTTATAGAAGCCACTTATCATATACCTCTGCCTATGGCATGAATTCAAACAAAAAAAAAACCACTCATTGAGAAAATGAAATCAAATATCTGATAGGTTGTCATGAGCAACTGAATTGGTGATATGTAGTAGTTGTTATCTTAGTAAATCATCCATACAGAGAGTTAACCCATACAAAATGGCTGCAATGTAACCGATCTAGTGCTTATTTCATAATGCCAGCAGTTGTTGTTTGTCTGTTAAACAAGCAGGTCTGATGCAGACTTGCACTTTTTTGTAGTATTTTATTATACAAATTTTGAGGTGTTTATTGCGTCTCTGAATCCCAATAGTGTGTGTATTTGATGCATTTAATGTTCTAGCACCAAATATAAACCTATAGATAAGTATATCACATATGGTCACACCATGCTGATAGTTTGCATTAATGCCGTATTGCAGGGAAGTCCTACCTGTGGCCTGCCATCTGGACTAGATCTCCCTAAGCGCTAATCACTAATCACTTTTAATCTTCCAAGAGATGCTGAAAGCTCAACAGCTGGAGGGCCAGAGGCTGGTCATCAATGCAACACTGAGATAAAAAAAAATAAAGCCTGAATCACCAGACGCCACTCATTTTTTTGACTTAAATTTATATCTTATACTTACAACACCTGACCTACACCAAGGGACCCATAATTGTGATATCACTTTCTCATAACATGCTCTTTTCCACTTACACCCTTATTGTTGGATACAGTTTGAATCCCTTTAGGATTTGCTTGGCTCTCTCATCCTGAGACATGTTGAATGCTGTCCTTGATTTCCTTTATCAGTTGAAGGATTATCCCTTGAGATATACAGTTCAAGTTTTCCGGTCCTAGTTATGCAAAAGCTATAAAAGCCAGTGTTGAGTTTTACAGTGATTACAATAGACTTCTGGCCTCTGTAGATGATCCAGGTTTGTTAAGCCTGCATAAGATTCATACTGACACAACAAAAGTTTAGTTTGGTTTAAAATTAAATACGATGGTCTTGGAACAGTACTGGTATAAGTCTTGTTTAATTTAAATTTCAGAAAGTACATGCATGACGGTCTCTCGCTGGCCAGTAGAATGACAATAAAATAGGTGTGGCCTAACCCTAACTTGGACTGTCAGAGTAATTCCATTTCAGCCAGTGCTAGCAACAGCAACCAGCACAAGCAATCATAGGTGATCCAACAGTAGCTTCACTCTCTCAGTACATACACGTTTTAATATGCAATATCTTGAGATGTGTCCAAGTGCCAATTCTGGCAGGTGAGTTGGGGCCCTTGCAGCAATTGATGATATGGACAATACACAAAATATAACTGCAATGGTAGATGGTTTGAGCCAGAAAGGGTACAGGCAAGCGATATCAGCCAGTCAGACCACAGGTAGGCTGTACAGGCCAGACATAGTGCAGGTAGGTCGGTGCTGGGGTAATCTAGCAGCATAAACAGCTTCTATGCATTAAGTAGTAGTTCCACACCTATATCACACCCACCACATAGAGTAATAATCCTGAACAGAATTTGCAGTTTTACTTGCACCTGGAGGCGAGCAGCGTGGATTCTGCCTCTGACAGACGCCCTGATCAGCTTTCCGTAACACAGAGGTCCCAGGGCCACGGCACTGGGAAGAACTCTACAATGTTGCACTGCTTTCCGGAATCGTATAGTAACTACTCGTTATGTCAGCATGGATTTAACAACTAGCTCCTCGTCTACAGGATCTGGCTAAGAAGATTTACTAAGCTACATCAGTTCCTCCTATTTGCCCTATGACGTTTAGTACAGTTCAACAAAAAATGCTAGCACCGGCCAATCACAGTCGGAATCCCTGCTGAGTGATATCGCCACGCACCAATTAGGAGAGAGAGAACGTCGCACGCAGGGCGGGACAAATCGATTTCAAGTCTGGTTGAGTGCTCGCGCGTCACTAATTTGAGGAACCTCATGTTGCATAGAAACGGAGGAAAGTTGTACGGGACACGAAAAGGGTCAAAATACATTCACTGGCTACTTGTTCCAGGTGGTAATAGAGAATAATTGAGTTTGGGTGATCTTGCAAAGTTTACTTACTGAAGCAAAGCAATTTAGAGCACAAGTTCACATGTTCACAACTCGTGTAGGTAACTTAATGCATTACATGATGACTGTTAGTAACTACATAGTTGGGAAGATACTGGATTCTATTTTTTTTTATTTTAGGTTAAATTTACTGGCGCAAATTTTCTCCCCCTCTTATTCAACCATAGTTTACAGACCCGGACTGTGATTCAAAATAGGACATGGCATTTCTATTATACAGAGGCCCAAATAGCCCCCCCCCCCCTCCCCAATAAATAGTGACTTGTAGATTGTAAGCTCTTTTGGGCAGGGCCCTCTTCACCTCTTGTATCGGTTACTGATTGCTTTATATGTTACTCTGTATGTCCAATGTATGTAACCCACATATTGTACAGCGCTGCGGAATATGTTGGCGCTTTATAAATAAATGTTAATGTAATAATTTATAGTGCACATCAGGCATTTACCAGAATACACAGATTACCAGTCCAGGCCTGAGGGGCACCGAAATTATATTATATAATGAGAGGCAGTGGGTACTGACTCACAAAATACATTTTATATAATGGGAGGAACTACGTACTGAAAAACCAAATATAAACTGAGAGGAAGTGGGCATTGAAACACTGCCAGGAGAGCTAGTAGGGAGAGGCGACACAAAAATTCTCTTAACTGCACAAAAACTGGATACCTACAGTGGCTTGCAAAAGTATTCGGCCCCCTTGAACTTTTCCACATTTTGTCACATTACAGCCACAAACATGAATCGATTTTATTGGAATTCCACGTGAAAGACCAATACAAAGTGGTGTACACGTGAGAAGTGGAACGAAAATCATACATGATTCCAAACATTTTTTACAAATAAATAACTGCAAAGTGGGGTGTGCGTAATTATTCAGCCCCCTGAGTCAATACTTTGTAGAACCACCTTTTGCTGCAATTACAGCTGCCAGGCTTTTAGGGTATGTCTCTACCAGCTTTGCACATCTAGAGACTGAAATCCTTGCCCATTCTTCTTTGCAAAACAGCTCCAGCTCAGTCAGATTAGATGGACAGCGTTTATGGACAGCAGTTTTCAGATATTGCCGCAGATTCTCGATTGGATTTAGATCTGGACTTTGACTGGGCCATTCCAACACGTGGATATGTTTTGTTTTAAACCAGGGATCCCCAACCTTTTATACCCGTGAGCCACATTCAGATGGAAAAAGTTTTGGGGAGCAACACGCGCATGGAAAACGTTCCTGGGGGTGCCAAATAAGAGCTATAATTGGTTATTTGGTAGCCTGTATGTAGACTGGCAGCCTACAGAAGGCTCAGTTTGGCTTTACACTGGGTTTCATGCAACCAAAACTTGCCTCCAAGCCAGGAATTCTAAAATGAGCAGCTACTTTGAGGTCCCTGGGAGCAACGTCCTAGGGGTTGGGGAGCAACATGTTGCTCACAAACCACTGGTTGGGGATCACTGTTTTAAACCATTCCATTGTTGCCCTGGCTTTATGTTTAGGGTCGTTGTCCTGCTGGAAGGTAAACCTCCGCCCCAGTCTCAAGTCTTTTGCAGACTCCAAGAGGTTTTCTTCCAAGATTGCCCTGTATTTGGCTCCATCCATCTTCCCATCAACTCTGACCAGCTTCCCTGTCCCTGCTGAAGAGAAGCACCCCCAGAGCATGATGCTGCCACCACCATATTTGACAGTGGGGATGGTGTGTTCAGAGTGATGTGCAGTGTTAGTTTTCCGCCACACATAGCGTTTTGCATTTTGGCCAAAAAGTTCCATTTTGGTCTCATCTGACCAGAGCACCTTCTTCCACATGTTTGCTGTGTCCCCCACATGGCTTGTGGCAAACTGCAAACAGGACTTCTTATGGTTTTCTGTTAACAATGGCTTTCTTCTTGCCACTCTTCCATAAAGGCCAACTTTGTGCAGTGCACGACTAATAGTTGTCCTATGGACAGATTCCCCCACTTGAGCTGTAGATTTCTGCAGCTCGTCCAGAGTCACCATGGGCCTCTTGGCTGCATTTCTGATCAGCGCTCTCCTTGTTCGGCCTGTGAGTTTAGGTGGACGGCCTTGTCTTGGTAGGTTTACAGTTGTGCCATACTCCTTCCATTTCTGAATGATCGTTTGAACAGTGCTCTGTGGGATGTTCAAGGCTTTGGAAATCTGTTTGTAGCCTAAGCCTGCTTTAAATTTCTCAATAACTTTATCCCTGACATGTCTGGTGTGTTCTTTGGACTTCACGGTGTTGTTGCTCCCAATATTCTCTTAGACAACCTCTGAGGCCGTCACAGAGCAGCTGTATTTGTACTGACATTAGATTACACACAGGTGCACTCTATTTAGTCATTAGCACTCATCAGGCAATGTCTATGGGCAACTGACTGCACTCAGACCAAAGGGGGCTGAATAATTACGCACACCCCACTTTGCAGTTGTTTATTTGTAAAATATGTTTGGAATCATGTATGATTTTCGTTCCACTTCTCACGTGTACACCACTTTGTATTGGTCTTTCACGTGGAATTCCAATAAAATAGATTCATGTTTGTGGCTGTAATGTGACAAAATGTGGAAAAGTTCAAGGGGGCTGAATACTTTTGCAAGCCACTGTAGATGCTATTTAACCAGAGACAGGGAGAATGCCCTGTTTCTCTTGTGCAGGTCAGAGCGCAGAATGTGGTCAGATAATTAAGGGATCATTCCTTCAGAATCTGCTATGGCTGTAATTGAGTACACAACTATATACATTATCAGAGCTATAAACCCCAGGGGATTGTTGTGACATGCAAATCGCGCCGTCCATATTCTGGTGGGGTGTGTTGTTTGACGTCATCCCACATGCACACAATGCACATGACATCATGAAATGTTCACTGCACACTGCACTTTTTGCAATTGGAAATGATGTGTGCTTCTCTGAATACATGTGGCGTGATGTGGCTATTTCATTTATCAAGGACTGTCCAGTCCAACCACCCCCTGTATTCAGAGGAGCCCCAATTAGTTGTTGTAGGGGATGTCATTAGAAGCACATTAGAAGCTATTGTTAAGCAATGTATTTGGGAACCCCACTAACTACCAATGATTCATGATAAAGACAGGTATGAGGGCAAGATTGGTGCATGGGAATAAACATTTTTTGGGCCTGCAGTTCCAATGCCTATGTCAAAATGTATCTGCCCAATCAGATTTCAACTATAATAGGGAACAACAACATGTAACAAAACATGTATATGAGGGTTTTCAAAGGTTCAGATCTTTATAGCCATATGTTTAGCCCAAGATTCCATAGTACTACTGTAGAACTATTCAGCAGTGCATTGCGGAAATGAAAAAAAAAAACGTGTAACGTGTTCCTAACAGTTTTCAAGGGTGCAGAGCTTTGCCATCAATTTACTCCAAAATCACACTTTACTATTTGACCAATAAGTGCCCCATTACATTGTGTTGAAATACTACTAAGCACATTGTTGCAAAGGAGAAACCATAAGTATGGGTTCATCAGCTAATATTGGGTACAGACCCCTCACCTATCTAACTTCTCAGCATCACAAATGTTTTCAAGGCATAGTGCCTTTTCCAAGCAACAATATATGCAACAGAAAGTGATTAAGGAACCCAGAGCAAAGAATGTTTGGTCACAACATTATGAACACAATGGTGAGCTTGTACCCTGCTCACAAGCATAGAAAAAAGGTAAGTATAGAATATTTCTGAAATTCTGTTATTTCCCAGTAGAATCCAGCAGAGACCTGATAGTAATTTTATGATTTATCTTCCTGGTTGGTGTCCATGCATTCCATTAGACAGGGTTGAACTGGGGTGTGCAAGAGCCCTGGTGGGCGCTGCACCCCCGAAGGGGCCCCCACCATGGCCTCCACACAACCTGCAGGGGCCCAGCCACCTTCCCTTCCCTGAGTGTGTGTAAATTAAACTTACCTTTAGCATGTTGGAGGAGGAAGACCGGCGGCCCAGGGGAGTGGCCAGGGGGATCAGGTTTGGGTTGCTGTGGCCCACCGGGTTTTTTCCTGGTGCCACCAGCCCAATCCTACAAGGTAGTGAAGGCACAACCCAGAGGCAAAGCAAGAATTAATCATCCCCTGTTGAGATGTATTAGAAATAAATAAAAGGAGAGTAGTGGGATGTGACTGATATTAAAAGTAAAAATAATTCTGCTAACAAATAATGTTTTCTTTCCTTACCCTGCACCTAAGAGTATATTTATCATATTCTGGGGTAGATTCCAAACCAGTGGTGCTAGAGTTTAATGGGGAGGTTTAATACTCAACGTATATTTATCTTACACTGTAGGTAAAAGAGACCTGCATGTTGAGCTTATGGCAGCTCCCACACAAACAAATGACAGTAAATGGCATCCCATGGGCATAACAAGCAATGTTAATGGGCTTGGATATGTTAGGCTTTGATCACAGACTTGAAACATATGAACATTTAGTATAAGAAAGCGGATAAACTAACTACATAGGAAATGTATGAGGGTAGCTTGCTGCACCTTCTTCTCTTATGGATGCTCTGAAAATAATCACAGTACCTGCTAGCTTAAAAGAAAATATATCCTTAAACCCTACCATTTTTAAGAAGATTTATCTATAACTGACTATAGAGATATGTACCTGGCTTTGCACTGGGTAACCAGCCCATGCCCGGGTGACACCTGCGACAGGGCAAGAGACCTCAACTGTTGGGAAGTGACATTTGGTAAAAAGACTTTTCGTCCAGAGCAATTCAATTCAGCAATTCAAGCACTGCGCCTTCACATAAGAAAAGAAGAAGAACAGGAAGTAGAGAATAGGTTGAGGGTGTCTGTACCATTACATGCTGGTGGGTCACTGTAACTGTATATGGTGGGGTTGTAAAAAAAAAAAAAGGCACAAAGTTCTTACAGGTCTAGTCACCTATACTGTGTCTAATGCTGGTAGTGCTAAATTACCTATTATTATTGCCTGAACTATAAATAAAGTCTCTTTTCTCCACTAGGAAAAGCTGATACCAAGAGACCCCCAGCTCAGTTTTCAAGGCCTGACCCATTCAGCATGTCCACTTAAGGTGGCCCTACACAGGCCGATTTTAGCTGCCAATATCAGTACCTTAGACCGATAGGGACCAAAATCTGACCTAAAAACTTATAGATTAAAAAATTTAGTCAGATCGGGGACTGCATCGGCTCGTTGATCCCCAGGGCCAAACGACCGAATTAGCCTGAATTCGCCAATATCGCCCACCCGTAGGTGGGGATATCGAGAGAAGATCCTCTTGCTTGGCGATCTTAACGTGTATGGCCACCTTTACTTACACTTTCTATTCTGTGCTGGGAGGAGGATTTGGCAAAGTGAGTGACTGGTTCTCATTAAGCACAACTCTTTTTTGTAGGGTGTAAATCCTAAATATGGTGGAAAATAAAAGAACTGAGTGCTCTGGGTACTATTTCCAATGATGCGTAAAGAAACAAAATCCAAATCTGATTTCCCAACTATATACCAATGTGTTTTCCATCTTAGTGCGCTAAACACATATTATTTGCTATGTAAACAGTGTAATTTATAAAATAAAAAGTATACCATAAAAATCATGACAGAATCCCTTTATTAAACACGAAAAGTATACAGAGTGCAGTATGGAGTAGTAGACATGTGAATACAATATCCAAAAAATAAGTATACATATGTATATGCTTATAAAAGATAATATTCAACAGAAAGCATACAAAAATTGATCAAATCTATCTTCAACTGGATCTCACATGTTGGGGTAGTAGATTTGATTTCTGAAATGAATGACTACATTTTATATGCCCTTTTTTCTTCAAATGTAATATAACGGTCTAGAGTTTGCTACTTGTCTAGTAACTTATAGCAACCCATAAGCAGGCACATTTTTAAGAAAATGTTAGACTTTTTAATATAGTACCCCATATATTTGCTCCTTTTTCCTTCCATAGGGCTCATTTAGTAACACTGGAAAATTCTGTAACCCATTGCCATCAATCAGTGATTAGGTTTTTTCAGCCTGCTGCATGTAGAACTATAAAAGCAAAAATTGATTGCCATGGTTTACTGCCAGTGCAAATTTGCGCAGTGTTGATAATTAAGCCCCTTATTATGCCATATCTTAGTAAGTAAAGCAAAAATAAGCTACATTTTTTGACCATATGAAACTATATCTTTTTTTTAACCATTAAAAATGGCAATAGATCTCTCGCCCGTGATAGTTCTCTGCTATCGTGGGCAACTAATCTGTCCAAAATGCCTTTCTACCAACACGGGGAATCTGTGGTAGAAAGGGCTACACATTTTCCGAAGTCACGCAGTTTCCTCCTGCAGGCACTCATGTATTTTTGGAAAGCCAAAGCAATGTGTAGGCCTTTCCACAAGCCATTCCCTTTTTTGCTGGTGGAAAGGCATTTTGGAGAGTTTAGTCACCTGGGTTAGCAGGAATCTCTTGCGTGAGATTAAATCTCACCAGGGGACATTAGCCGAAGGGCTGTGGCAGACGGGGAGACTAGTCTCCCCGAATGACCATCCCGCCGGCTAGTATGTAAATCGTCATTGGGATGGCATATGCGGCGCCAGGGCCGCCATCAGAAATCACGGGGCCCCTCACAAAAAAAATTTCTGGGCCCCCCTCCCACCAGTACAAAGGACTCACAGATATGAGACACTGGTAGCCAGCAGGGCCCCCCTAATACATTGGTAGCCAGCAGGGCCCCCCCTAATACATTGTTAGCCAGCAGGGCCCCCCTAATGCATTGGTAGCCAGCAGTGCCCCCCCCCCCCAGTACATTGGTAGCCAGCTGTGCCCCCCCAGTACATTTGGTAGCCAGCTGTGCCCCCCTTGCCCCAGTACATTGGAAGCCAGCTTAGCCCCCCTTCCCCAAGTACATTGGTAGCCAGCTGTGCCCCCCTTGCCCCAGTACATTGGTAGCCAGCTGTGCCCCCCTTGCCCCAGTACATTGGTAGCCAGCTGTGCCCCCCTTGCCCCAGTACATTGGTAGCCAGCTGTGCCCCCCTTGCCCCAGTAAATTGGTAGCCAGCTGTGCCCCCCTTGCCCCAGTACATTGGAAGCCAGCTGTGCCCCCCTTGCCCCAGTACATTGGTAGCCAGCTGTGCCCCCCTTGCCCCAGTACATTGGAAGCCAGCTGTGCCCCCCTTGCCCCAGTACATTGGAAGCCAGCTGTGCCCCCCTTGCCCCAGTACATTGGAAGCCAGCTGTGCCCCCCTTGCCCCAGTACATTGGAAGCCAGCTGTGCCCCCCTTGCCCCAGTACATTGGTAGCCAGCTTTGCCCCCCTTCCCCAAGTACATTGGTAGCCAGCTGTGCCCCCCTTCCCCAAGTACATTGGTAGCCAGCTGTGCCCCCCTTCCCCCAGTACATTGGTAGCCAGCTTTGCCCCCCTTCCCCAAGTACATTGGTAGCCAGCTGTGCCCCCCTTCCCCCAGTACATTGGTAGCCAGCTTTGCCCCCCTTCCCCAAGTACATTGGTAGCCAGCTGTGCCCCCCTTCCCCAAGTACATTGGTAGCCAGCTGTGCCCCCCTTCCCCCAGTACATTGGTAGCCAGCTTTGCCCCCCTTCCCCAAGTACATTGGTAGCCAGCTGTGCCCCCCTTCCCCAAGTACATTGGTAGCCAGCTTTGCCCCCCTTCCCCAAGTACATTGGTAGCCAGCTGTGCCCCCCTTCCCCCAGTACATTGGTAGCCAGCTTTGCCCCCTTCCCCAAGTACATTGGTAGCCAGCTGTGCCCCCCTTCCCCAAGTACATTGGTAGCCAGCTGTGCCCCCCTTCCCCAAGTGCATTGGTAGCCAGCATCTTGTTGTTCGTCGTCGGCAGCGGCGGCTTCGCGCTCTTCAGGCAAGGCCCTCCCTGCATGAGACCTCGGCGCTTCTGAGTGCCGGCAGAAGACAGTCCCTTTTATAAGGTTGCGCCCCGTGCATACTGACGTGATGTACGCACGGGGCGCGACCAATAGGATCCCCCGCTGACCACCAATGACAGGGCCCGGAATCGATTTAAGGGGGCCTGAGCTACTAAGAAAACTGTAGCACCGCCGGGCCCCCTTTTAAAGTTAAAATCGTCCGGGCCCGGGACGGCTGTACCCCCTGTGCCCCCCTGATGGCGGCCCTGTGCGGCGCCGAAGTTTCCTCTCAAAGGGAAATCGCGTATGCCATCCCACCGGCGATTTACATACTCGCTGGTGAGATGGTATTTCGGGGCGACTAGTCACCCGCAACAAGGGAGATTTGTCGCGGGCGACTAGTCTCCCTGTCTGAGACAGCCCTTAAAAGGTCTTTACAATTGTTCCAATAGAGTAACACCCTAAAACTCAATACTAAAAGATGGGGGCCCCACCCACCTCTACCTCCTTCAACAGACAAGGCAAAAATAAAAATCACAATTTAATAGTATTGAATATATCTATCACATTAAAAACACCTTAAAAATTTGGCTGGCCAGCCTACCAATATTCACAATAACATATAATCACAGTAAAAACTAGTACCTCACTTCAATTCACATATATTAAAAAAGCAAAAATTAAAAAGGTAATGAATTTGGAGAGAATTGTTTTTTAAGGTGACCGCAAGCACAAGTTCCAATACAATGAATCTAGTGGGATAATTGAGAGGTTAACCCCTTGCACATTTCTTAACTCCTACTATGGATAACCAATGATGTTATGCAGGATTTTTTGGCAAAGTCACGATCCTTTAGTTTAATATAGTCAGTGGGATTATAAAGAAATTTATCATTTGCATGCTTCCTGATATGGGCTGTTAATAATAATGAGTTGGAAGTGTGCAACTGCTAAATCTCTCCTGCCCTAATAGAATCTAATAGAGTCCTAGCTTGCACTATTGTGGCTAATCCATTCACAGTAAAATGCCAAACTGTCTTTCCTTCTCCTTTAGTTGCCAGGCTTATTTCTTGCAGCAGGTAAGTTACAATTACAATTTTTACTGATTATGCAGCATCACCAGCTACATACACCTGACATATTGACACATACTAAGGTTGAATAAGATATGTTCCTACTTTAGTAGATTTAACCTAAAATACAACCCAATATCTTCCCAACTATGTTAATATCAATCAATTACACTTTTACCGCCTGAAACCAATAGTCAGTGTATGTATTTTGACCCTTTTCGTGTCCCGTACAACTTTTCTCCGTTTCTATGCGACGTGAGGTTTCTCTACTTAATGACGCGCGAGCACTCAACCACACTTGAAATCGATTTGTCCCGCCCTGCGTGCGACGTTCTCTCTCCTAATTGGTGCGTGGCGATATCGCTCAGCAGGGATTCCGACTGTGATTGGCCGGTGCTAGCATTTTTGTTGAATTGTACTAAACGTCATAGGGCAAATAGGAGGAACTGATGTAGCTTAGTAAATCTTCCTATCCAGAGCCTCTTGACAAGGGGGTAGTTGTTAAATCCATGCCGAAATAACGAGTAATTACTATACGATTCCGAAAAGCAGCGCAGTATTATAGAGTTCTTCCCAGTGCCGTGGCCCTGGGACCTCTGTGTTACGGAAAGCTAATCAGGGCGTCTGTCAGAGGCAGAATCCACGCTGCTCGCCTCCAGGTGCAAGTAAAACTGCAAATTCTGTTCAGGATTATTACTCTATGTGGTGGGTGTGATGTGGATATGGGTGTGAAACTACTACTTTTAGCTATTTATGCTGCTAGATTACCCAGCCAGATAGCCAGCTTGCACCAGATAAGACTACTTTTTACCAAAAAGACGTACTGACGCTTGATAAACTGGCTTGTTTATTACATTTACCAGTAGTGTAATTACACCTGTGTAAAAGATGCACATTTGTCAATGTGAAGTTAATATGCAACAACATTTGTTGTACTATGGGTTTAGTAAATTGCAAATATTGTGGCAAATCTTTGTTATGCCAAAAGTTTGTCAAACTTGACATTTTTGTGCTTTAGCAAATGTGCTTTGTCCTTTTGTAACCATTGCCAAAAAAGGATTCATATAACCCAGTTACAATTCCCTTGACATTGAAGCTGTCATATATTTGACAGTTGTGGCACTATATGCCCAAAAATGACGATATACTTACTGGTGCTTCCTTTATCTGTAATAAAAACGCACAAATACTAGAGTATTGTAGAAATGATACCTATATTGGCTAACAATAAAAATACATTGTAAGCTTTCGGAGCTCTAAGGCCCCTTCGTCAGGATAAATACAAATGAAAACTGAAATGAAAAAGATTCCAGTTTTCATTTGTATTGTGCCTGACGAAGGGGCTTTAGAGCTCCGAAAGCTTGCAGTGTATTTTTATTGTTAGCCAATATAGGTATAATTTCTACAATACTCCTTGTATTTGTGTTTTCTTATTATTTTTGACACTGGCTAACACGGTACTACAGTTTTTGTTTTGTTTCTTTATCTGGACACTATTGACACCAACTACACATAGAATTGTAATGTTATATGGGTGATTGAAGGTTGTAGTTTAATAGTAATCATTAAAATAAAATAGAGGATTAGTTGTCTTTTAATAATGCTATTTAATAAATAATAGGCCACAATCAAGAGCCATTTTCCCTGTTTTGGGCTTCATAATTGATTGCATAACATAAAAATTGTTTGTCTGAGAGAGCCCAAGTGTGTTCTTCTTCAAAGAGCTTGGTGCCTTTTTTATGATCATGGAATTTCATTGTGAATTTTAATAACCTTAATAACTTAACCATATGTGGTACAATTTTCCTATATATTGCACATCAGACATACTTTTCAAGCAGCTTCTGGGCTGCTGTCTTTGTTTTACACCACTGTGTGCCTCGATGGAATTATATTTCATCTAATTATTATTTTAAACTTTTTTCTTTAGTAGTTATGTATTTGATTAGAATATTCTCCACTGAACACTGCAGCGGTTCATACTTGCATAAATAAATGTTTACCACAGCAGAGGTAAATCTTGACAGACATAGACATCTTTATAGACAACTTAATTGTAGCAGTAGTGGCATCGCCAGATTATATCTGTAAATGCGAATACACTAAGAATAAATGTTGAATGTACAGAATGTTTGCCGCCCCACTCCGAAAGTATATTTTTTATGTAAACAAGTTAAATGTAACCCTGAAAGTGCATAATTTTCCTTTGAATTAGCTGACATTTATTGTTCATGCCATGTAACTTTTTTTGCTTCTTATTTATAGAGTTGTAGGAGAACAACTATAGCATGGCAGGAGAACAAAAGCCATCCAGTAACATTCTGGAGCAGTTTATTTTATTAGCCAAAGGCACAAAAGGTTCAGCCCTTCCAGCTCTTATAAACCAAGTATTAGAGGCTCCTGGAGTCTATGTATTTGGGGAACTTTTAGATTTACTTAACGTGCAAGAGGTAAGGATGAAGGCTACTGTTTCTTTCTCTAATAATGTTTTTTTAACCTGCTGAAACTTTAGGCACAATACTTGTCCAATAAAAACTGTATAGCTGTGCAGAAAATCTTCTAAAATCATAAAATGTTAAAGGAATAGTAATAATGCTGCTTTTACAGTGGTCATTATGAACCCTTTTGAATGTTTTTTTTATTGCAACTGATCATTGCTTCTTATTTTGGCATCTGTATAGGACACTGCTACTAGTGAGGAAACACTGCTGCCATATTGCTTAGTTGACAATTCACTAAATTCAGTATCAGTGAACAAATATATTTGAGGGAAAATATAATCATCTTTTAACACCAGACACTCTGGTTGTTCAAAGATTAATAGTAAGTCTGCAGCATCCCCTTAAAGGAACAGTTCAGTGTAAAAATGAAACTGCGTAATATAGATAGACTGCGCAAAATTAAAAATATTTCTAATATAGTTAGTTGGCAAAAATGTAATCTATAAAGGCTGGAGTGGGTAGATGCCTAACATATTAGCAAGAAGTCCACTTCTACCTGCTTTCAGCTCTCTAACCTCATAGTTAGTCGGTGACTTTAGGGGGGGTCACGTGGGACATAACTGTTCAGGTAGTTTGTGAGCACGCAGGTCAGATTCAAATGCAAACGGACTGAAAATTTATGTCCCATATGGCCCCCCCCTCAAGTCACTGAATGGTAATTCAGTTGGTATTAGGCTGTGCAAAATAAATAATATTTCTAATATAGTTAGTTAGGCAAAAATGTAATCTATAAAGGCTGGAGTGAACAAATGTCTAACATAATGGGCGGAACTCTACTTCTTCCTTTACAGCTCTCTAAGCTGTTAGCAGTCAGTAACCAATCAGTGACTTGATGGGGTTGGGGCAAATGGGCCATGTGTTTTATCTCAGATTTATTTTTCTTAAAATTTAAAAAATGCAATTGTCTAAATTTGTTTTACCTAAAAATTTGTAATATTGTGGATAGTTGTGTAATTATGGAAAGTGTTAGAGGTTCTCCACTCAAACTGTTTTTTCGCAATGAAAGAAAATGTAATTATGAGCAACTTTCCATTCCAATATACATTAATTAAAAATTGTATTTGCTATTGAACAAAATGTATTTTTCTTTTTTTTTTTTTAAATCCCTAATATCCACATGTACTCCAAAAAGTTATAGAATGGTGTTAAGCATTTAGCCTGGCATTGTGCCTCCCACTTTATGCACACTTACAAGATATGGTTCATGTACTTCTTTGGACTATACTATATTTTTTATTAGTTTATTTATGTTTCTCTCTTTCTCAATTTCCCTTTCACCCCAATAAGCTTGGTGATGGACCCCATTCTGGTTACTTGAAGCTTCTGAATTTATTTGCTTATGGAACATATCCTGATTATATTGGTAAGAAAGTCCTCCTACTGGATGATGTTACTGATGTGTCATTGTTTTTATTTCTTCTGTGTTCTGTGTTAAACTTGTTATATAACTCATTTACAAACAGATTAAAGTGGATGTCCACCAAAAGGACAAAAAAAATGATATGCACAATTAAAGGACATGGAAAGGTAAAGTCACTTGGGGGTGCCAAAATTTTAGGCACCCCCAAGTGACTTAAATCGCCTACCTTGTACCCCGGGCTGGTGCCCCTGTTCGGCGAGAACAACACCAGCCCGGGGTACCTGCAGCACTTCCTCCTTCCTGGTTCCGTGCGCGCGCATGCGCAGTAGAGTGAAAAAGCAGAACTTTAACAGAGAAGTCGGCTTTTCACTCTACTGCGCATGCGCCTATCGTATAGTCGCAGCTAAACGAAGGAGGAAGCGCATCGCTACTGGTACCCCGGGCTGGTGCTGTTTTCTCCTAACAGGGGCACCAGCCCCGGGTACAAGGTAAGCGATTAAAGTCACTTGGGTGTGCCTAACATTTTGGCACCCCCAAGTGACTTAGCCTTTCCTTGTCCTTTAAAGAACATTTAAAAAAAAGTAATTGTAAGGTATTTTTTAATATTGCTTACAATTTTCATTCTGCGAAAATTATATTGGGGCATATTTATAAAGCTCTGTTAAAACAGTTGGCTAAATGCACATTTCTGCACCTCTTTTAACACAGCCCATCACTGGTCTGTCCAGTATAGCTAAAAGCACCTGCAAAGCCATTTGTAAATAATTGACTTAGGCCAATGCCACACAGGAGCTGATCTCAGCATGTGAATCAGCCCCAAGGCTGCCATTAGCTCCCTGAACCAATGTGTTGGCCTGGGTCTAGGCACACGATGCGGATATCGGTGCTGAAACATGAGAGTTTGCATTTAGGAGAGGCTAATACTTATAAAAGTGTATGCCAAGAATCAGCCCCGACGCTACCATTCAATTTCTTTTCTTTGCCTGTACCTAGAACCATTGTGTCAGCCTGGGTGCAGGTACATGTGGTAGATATCTGCTCCCAAATGCAAACCCTTGTGTTTGAACGCCAATATCCACTGTAGGTGCCTGCTTGCCCGAAACAATGGTTCCAGATGCAGACAAAAAAATGGCAGTGTTGGGATTGATTCTAGGCCTGTGCTTTTCTGCAGGCTGTAATCAGCTCCCGTGTGGCATTAGCCTTAGAGACTGATGCAAGTCTAGTAAACTTGAATAGAAAAGGGATAGATATTTAAATTCTTACATAATTTACATCATTTTTCTATTGCTAGTTTTTACTCAAGGTAGCGAGTTTTTTAAATGTATTTTGCTAGGTCTAAATATATAAGTTCCACTGTAACACTATTGCATAACCTCTTATAAATAATGAATCTAGAGCTTTTAAAAATCCATTTATGCCAAAAGGGAAAACTCCTTTTTTTGCGAGCTCCAGTTTTATAATTATGTATTTAACTTTATACCAACTGTGCATGTTTCTAGTGTAAAATGAAATCTACACTTTTATAAAGCCTGTGTGGTGGTTTGTACAAACCCATTGGATGTCAGTAGTAAAGTAAAGGTGACACTGCCAGGATAGTTGCCTACTGGACAGCTAAAATAAGAAATTGTATGCTTTGTCATTAGTGAGCGGCAGTGATGTGTTCCTGTTTGCCTTGTCTTGCTAGCCTCAAAGGACAGCCTGCCAGAGCTCTCAGCTGTACAGAAGAACAAGTTAAAGCATCTGACCATCGTGAGCCTTGCATCCAGGATGAAGGTAAGTGAAGCAATAGTCTTTACCATTATGAAGTTTTGGTCTAAAGGTCCCCATACACAGGCTGATAGTAGCTGCCGATATTGGTCCCTTGGACCGATTCGGCAGCTTATTGGCCTGTGTAGGGGCAGAAAGGAGGGGCCTGCCCGACTGATATCTGGCCTAAAATTGGCCAGATATCGATCGGCCAGGTTAGAAAATTCAGTCGGATCGGGGGCCGCATCTGCTCGTTGATGCGGTCCCCGAACCGACTGCCCCATTGCCGCCCACATAATCCGATTGTTTGGCCCCAGGGCCAAACGATCGAATTTTTTTTATTTTTTTTTACCTAAACGCTCCCCGATATCGCCCACCCGTAGGTGGGGATATCGGGTGAAGATCCGCTCGCTTGGCGACATCGCCAAGCAAGCGGATCTGCTCGTGTATGGGGACCTTTAAAGTCCTTGGTTGTGGGAAGTTATTGATCACACAGCACTGTATATTTTATGTTGTACATAAAGCACATAATAAGCACTGACATAAGAAATCTTTGTTGTTTGTTTTTTTTAATAGTGTGTTCTATTTAATAAACTGTCTTTATACTTGATTATTGTTTGCGGCTGTAATTGATCTTAATTGATTTAACTGCATGTTCTCCTCATGGTGGATTATATGCATGGTAATTTATTTAAAATGTTACTGAAATAGTATTAAAAATACTTTTCATGTTATTGTCCATGTCAGTTTCCCAAAGGGTTAACACTTATTTTTGCTCAAAATATAGATTTTTGTTGCCACAGCTGGCAGGTGATTTATGTCCAATGTGCTTGAATTTGGAGTGTAACCCATATTTTTAAATGGATACATTCATGATGTTTATCATTGTCATGTTTTCTGGTACTTTTCAGGTGTTTTCTGGTACTTTAGGGCCAGTTTACCTTTAAAAATAAAAAAATTGTCATCCCCAGGTAATTGTGTCATAGGGTATGACGGGCAAAAGGGGTTGCTAGGTTAAATTAGACACTAGCAACCAGATAGCTCTTGAAAAACTGAGGAGCTACTGCACAATAAAAACCAGTTGTCTTAAAATAGCACTCTCTACATCATACTAAAAGTTAATTTAAAGGGGAGCAATCCCTCTTAATATTGTTTCACTTTTTGCTTCAATGTTGCCATTAAGATTTCACTGTCACCCCTGTCCTACATAAATGAATGATGCCATATTGTTTTTCTGTACTGGCAATAGTGAAACATTCACTTTACAGCCACTAAGGGTGATGTTGTATTTGTGTTAAACTTGAAAATTTCAGGACACCTTTTCAATCAGGCACTGCAGTTATAGCAGACAAGATAATCCAGTACAGAATATGCTCACTGTAGCATAGTTGGGACACCTAGGCTGCATACAGAGTGTTTCATTGCTACTACAGCAAACCCCATCTTCCATTCAGTGTGTTTTAGTTGTAGTAGCTGATAGGAGCCAATTATCAGGTAGCTTTTACTAGTGTACTTTTGGACTTGGACATTTGATTGTTTGAGTTTCTAGACCTGCAGCAAACATGCCTGTTATTACATTACTCTTTTTGTTTCCCTGATTGTATGCCCTTGAGAACAATTCATGAATTGGTCTGATCATTTGGCCCTTAAGCTCTTGAGCTTCACAGGCTACATGTACCTTCCAACAAAATTTAATGTCCACAGCTTTTAAAGGTACTCTTTAGATTTCTCAGTGTGACAACATAACTTAATATAATTTGAGGAACATGTGGTATAATTACATAGAAAATTGCGGACAGTTTTTTTTTATAGAGTCTTGGGCCTATGTGCTTATGAGAGGGATACCAGTTCTTTCATTTGATAGAGAAGAAAAAAATAAAGAATACTCATAAAAAAACAGCTGTAAACTTAAAATAGCTTAACAAACTGTTCATGTAAAAAGATCACCAGTTTCTTAACACCAAGCTGCTGGAGCTTTGTCAATCTCTTACAAAATGAAGTGCAATGGAAAAAGAAATTTATGAAACTTTAAATTTTGACTGGAGAGGACGTGACATTACATGATGTTTATATGGACACTGCTATTTTCCTTTGTTCTGTTAGCAAGGATTCAGCTTATGGCATTTATAACTTTTTCCATTTTTTTTCTGTCAGCTAAGTTCTTTTCCACTTTATGACTTTCACCAAACTAGTAAATCTGGTCCAGTAACTAAGCTGGGGAGGTAAGGGAGAGAGTGCAGGGAAGCACAGAGCTCTCTAGAGAGAACTAATTAGCTCTGTTTTTAAGTAGGGATTGTGCAGCAGGCTCCCGTGGTGGTCATGGTGCTATGTTGCTTGCCCTAGAGGCGTACAATATTCTAAGCATTTCTAAATGTGCCGTGTTTGCGTGTTCCAGCTCCGTGATGCTGATTGTCCAATTTAAGTTATAGAAGAAGATTTAAAGAACTTGCTTGTTTGAACTGTTGCTTTTTTTTTGCATATGCTTATACCATGTAAATAAAATTACAAATCACCAGTTGACATGTTTAAAGGGTTTATATCTATAATAAAATGTCAGTAATACAAGGAAATGAAAATGCAGAAAAGAATTTACCACATTATGACATATTACAAAAAGCAGCACAGAAAGAAGAACTCTGCTTTCTTTTGTATGATAAAGCTTTCTAAATATGCAATTATTTTTACTCAATTTAATGTAAAATTGCATGGGTATGTTCATTAATATTCTTAATGTTTCACTTAGTCTGCACTTCTTTATTTTTGCTAAATTATTTATTATGCAAATAAAGCATGATGTTTTCTATTTAAAGAGATAGTGGGAAATTTTTTTGGAATTAAAAGATTTTACTATGCAGTGCAATGGCACCATTAAGTTTTTCTGTAAATTAAGACTGACTAATTGTGTGTGTGTGTGTGTGTATATATATATATATATATATATATATATATATATGTATTATATATATATATATATATATATATATATATATTATATATATATATATATATATATATATATATATATATATATATTTATATTTTATATATATATATATATATATATACATACAAAAACAAAAGAGGAGCACACCCTATAAATAAAGCAAATGCCCTTGGTGCTGGTCAAACAATTTTGGTAGACAGACAGAGTACCGCACACAAAGGGACTTTATATAGAAAACAAAAATATTTATTGAAAAAAATCCGACGTTTCGAGCACCAAACTGTGCTCTTCCTCAGGGACAAACCAAAAGAAAAAATACATACACACCCCTTAAATACCCTACTGTGCAAAATGGCGCCAAAAAGTGCAGGTCATCACCATAGTAACCAATGTAAACAGATAAATACACAAAGTAAAAATCACAAATACAATACATGAACATAATTGCATATACAGCTGGTTACTAAAGGAAATCACAGACAAAAAGGAAATGAAACAAAAAGAATATGTGTAGCCGATGTGCAGAGTGAGAGTATCAATGTAGATAAGATACAATGTTATAGATCAGTGAAATGGGAGAGTCCCCACCAGAAGCAAGTGCACGTTGCCATTTAGAGCTGACCGAGAAGTAAAACAATAAATAGCTTACTGGGAAGCTTCCCCACCGCTTACATTGGTTACTATGGTGATGACCTGCACTTTTTGGCGCCATTTTGCACAGTAGGGTATTTAAGGGGTGTGTATGTATTTTTTCTTTTGGTTTGTCCCTGAGGAAGAGCACAGTTTGGTGCTCGAAACGTCGGATTTTTTTCAATAAATATTTTTGTTTTCTATATAAAGTCCCTTTGTGTGCGGTACTCTGTCTGTATATATATATATATATATATATATATATATATATAAATGTATTATATGACCTGAGTCTTTGGCAGTGGTAGCTTCAAAAATGTATTCTTTATGTCTCAGTGCATTCCTTACTCAGTTCTCTTGAAAGATCTGGAAATGAGGAACCTCAGGGAGCTGGAGGATCTTATCATAGAAGCTATTTATACAGACATTATTCAGGGCAAACTGGATCAGCGCAACCATGTGCTAGAGGTTGATTTCTGCATCGGACGGGACATTCCCAAAAAGGACATCAGTAGCATTGTCAAAACACTTCAAGAGTGGTAAGCACTTGTTCCTGATTTTATATAAGCGTGTAATAGAATACCTCTTTTTCCCTTTATTCAAGGTGGTGTTTTCAACAAGAGGGTGAAATTATCAGCCTAAACCTGTCCGTCCTGTGGATACCACAAATTTCGGTCCTGCCTGCACACCACTAGTTCACAATAGTTTTTTTTGTATATATGTATGTATAATCTTTATTTATAAAGCGCTACTTATGTATGCAGCGCTGTACAGTAGAACACATTAATACAAAGAGGGTTTTTTTTAAGATAATAGATAAATACAAAGTATAACAATAAATTCAAATAAATACAAGACACAGTTGCAATAAGTCAGACACAAGAGGATGGAGGTCCAAATATATTAAATTTTTTTGGGTGTCAAATGATCAGGTCAGCCTGATTTGGCCCACTACCTGAGTAGCCAATTGATATATTTATATAATCATTTTTTCATGTGGAGGTGCATTTCATTTAATGCTCTATTCATTGCTGCTTAAAGTGGATTTCATTTATAAAATTAGTTATTAGTGTGATAGACTAGGGTTTATTAATACAAAGAGGGTTTTTTTTCATGTGGAGGTGCATTTCATTTAATGCTCTATTCATTGCTGCTTGAAGTGGATTTCATTTATAAAATTAGTTATTAGTGTGATAGACTAGGGTTTATCAGTTTTTATTTTCATCTTCCCATGCTCATGTTGATCTTGTTACATTTACTAGCAAGATTACAAATAGGCTTAGAGATGTTTGCAAATATTATTATTGTTATAAAAGAGTAGCATATTCTTGCTGCCACCTGCTCCAATGGAAATTAATCAGGCATGCGCAGTAAACAGCTCTTGTCTGGTGATCACCTGTTCCAGGATCAGCTAAGTGCTCTCAGCTCTAGATTGAATAAATAATCCTGAAGTTCCCAATGGACAAAAAGAGGGAAAGGTACTGAATTAGGCTAAGAACAGATGAAGATTGTTGGGCAACCCAAGAGAGAAGCAAATGCTATAAATTATTACTTTATTGACCGGTCCCTCACACCCTCAGTATACTTCAGTACCTTCTCTTCACGCATAGTCACAGCTTTAAGAAAAAGAATACACAGGCAATTTTATGAAAAAATTACAGTGAAATCAAATTACAGTTGGCTAGGGGTGAAAAGCTTCAGACTACATGAAGTTAAGAATTCAGAGACAAACCAAATGTGTAATTTAGAAACAGGCTGTTGCTGTGTTTGAAACCAGAGGTCTGCTAGTGTTTTAGATTTAAATTTAAAACATATGTGAGTAGGACTACCCACTTGTATGGACTTAAGTCATTTAGGGATTGATACTCTGCTGTTTTTAAAGTACTACTGTATTTTCTTCATTTCTTGGTGTAGTACATTATGCAGATATGCTTATCCGTAAACCTGATATCCAGAAAGCTCAGAATTGCGGGACGGCCATATTTTATCCACGTTGAGCAAATAATTCAAAATGTTTAAATGATTGCTTTTTCTCTTCAACAATAAATTAGTTCTTTGTACTTGAGTATGACTAAACTGCATAAATTCATTTTGGTGGAAAAACATTTCTGTTGGGTTTATTTAATGTCTTTTTAGTGGATGCAAGGTATAGTGATCTGGAAAAAAATCCCTTATCTGGAAAGCCCCAGGTCCCAAGCATTCTGGATAATAGATTCTATACCTGTGTACTGTACAAGCTTCCCATCTCAGCACAAGCCATTCCCTTGCAGGTTTCAGTTTTTTCCCTTTAGTTTGCTGTTCTTTGTGTTTGGATTTTTTTTTTAATTATAATGCTATCTCTCCTCTGATTTGAAAGTTTTATTTTCTCTCATCTTTTATATCCCGGTGTGGACACTAAGCACAGGTTAAAGATATAAGGACACAGCAAAGTCAAAGAATTGCCCTCCTTGGAACAGTGGCAAGTTGGTTTTAGCAGCCCAAAAATACAAACAAATAGTGCAGCTTCTGTAAAGTAAGAAACCTAGAAAACCAAGGGATTTGATCTTTAAACAATTTCAGCTTCAAAAGCAAAATACTTCTATGTTTCTTAGAATGCGAAGCACTAGAATCCAGTAATCCAGAGAGGATAAAGTGAGCACATGTATGTATGATTTAGAGAGCATAAATTGTTCGTTACACGTGATAAAAGTGGTTTCAGCAAGAAAGTCAATGTTATTACAACATTTCTTTAGAATATTATTGTCACTGGACTGAAAAGGAACGGAAGAATAAAATACCACAATAAACTTTGAGTTTGAAAATGTTCTCACCTCTCTTGAACCTTGTGGTTTTGTGTCTCTAAATCTTCAGTTGGCCCTGTTTGCTACTTGCCTTAAAATAATCTCCTCAGTAACTCTTACCCTCTGGCCTGCATATTATATCAGAAGCCTTGCAGACTAAATCTTTCAGTGCCTGCTGTAAGCACTTAGTATTGAGGGAGGTGAATGGGAATTCCACATTAAAAAAGGAAGTAAGCGAAGCTCCTCAGACATTCACTTCCATAAATAATCTTATTAATCCTTATACAAATAAGGTGGAGGCTTTGGACACAGTTAGTCCTCTGCTCACAAGAAATGCCCTATATCTATCTGTAACATTTTCACTCTTTATGGAATACCTTATAAGCTGATGTTGAAACACTGTGTTTTGAAGAATATGCTGATCAGGAACCATAAACTACACTGAGCATAAAAAATGTAAAACAAATCTGCATCCCTTGTCTGAATCTGTATTCCTTTTAACCAATTTATCCATCTATAATAGATATTGGACCTTTCAAGTAAAAACTTTCTAATGCCCCACCTTATTTGTATGCAAAAAATAGAAATTCTAGGAAAGAAGTTTGTTACATTGGGTTGAAAAAAGACCAGAGTCCATCAAGTTCAACCCTTCTAAGTAAACCCAGCACACACAAACCTATACTTACCTATTTATACACTTGCATAAATAAACTATAATACAACCATTAACTGTAGACATTAGTATCACAATAGCCTTGGATACTATGCTTGTTTAAGAATCCAACCAGTCCCCTCTTAAAGGCATTAACAGAAACTGCCATTACAACATCACTAGGAAGGACATTCCACAACCTCACAGTTAAACATTCCTACGCTGCTTCAAATGGATACTCTGTTCTTCTAATCTAAAGGGGTGGCCTCTGATGCTCAATAAGATTGTTATTTTTGGGCCCCCTGTGAACTCTGTATATAATAGAGAGAGAAAGCCAATTTGAAAATAACCTTTAATCAACAATATGTTTCAGGTGTGATGGCTGTGAAGCTGTGTTAGTGGGAATTGAACAACAAGTCCTGAGGGCAAATCAGTATAAGGAGAATCACATTCGTACACAACAACAGATAGAGACAGAGGTAAGTATCTGCTAACACAATGCAATGTTATACCAGCAACTGTAGGCTAAGGAAATATAAGTTATATGGTGAAAGCATCTCGAGTTTTCTCATTATTCTTATAGGAAAGGAATGGGATAAAACATCTTATTTTGAACCAGCGATTTATTTTGTAATGACTGTCCCCATACTAAATTATAAACTGCATTGGAATAATCGTAATAAGAAAAATGACAGTAACATAGTTACCTCCTTTCTTCTCGAAATGGGTGCCCTTGTGTCTGCTGGAAGGATACCTACTGGTAAATAAAGCATTAAAGAGATTATTATATGATTCCCTTATATATTTATTCATAGCCTCTGCTCCAGTTTAAACAACCCCAACTTGGCCAGTCTTTCTTCATAACTGAGACTTTCCATACCTCTTACCAGCTTAGTTGCCCTTCTCTGGACCCTCTCTAACTTAATAATATGCCGTTTAAGGACTGGAAAACAAAACTGCACGTTCAAGATGGGGCCTTACCAAAGTGGAAGAATAACCCTCTTCTCCCATGAATGCATGCCCCTTTTGATTCAGCTCAAATCCTTGTTTACCCTTGCATAGCTTGCTACAGCCAAGTTTATTATCTACAAGAACTCCAAGTTCCTTCTCCATTATGGATTTGTGCAGTCCCATTAAGGGTATAAATGGCATTAAATTTCATCTGCCACTTATCCACCCAGATTACTAGTTTGTCAAGATCCTGCTGCAAGGATGCCCACTTCCTTGATAGAATTAATTGGGCTACAGAGTTTTGTGTCATCTGCGAACACTGATGCATTACTTACCTTTCCCAAAGTCATTAATGAACAAGTTAAATAACAGTGGACCCAATACAGAACCCTGAGGGAACCCACTGAGAACCTTACTCCAAGTAGAGAATGTACCATTAACAACCACCCTCTGTAGCTGATCCTGTAACCAGTTTCCTATCCATGTGCAAACGACTTCACTAAGACCAACAGACCTTAGTTTAGAAAGTCAATTGTGGGGCACGGTATCAAATTAGTCTGACATGACCAGTCTTTCATAAAGCCATGCTGATTACTGCTCATAATGCCATTTTCCAAAACATAATTTTGAATGTGATCCCTTAACAAGCCTTCAAATAACTTGCCCACAACGGATGTCAAACTTACTGACCTATAATTGCCAGGCTAAGAACCTAATCTCTTTTTAAATTGAGAAATTACATCAGATTTCCTCCAATCCATAGGTTCCATACTAGATGAAAGCAACTCTGAGAATATCAGAAACAGAGGCCTGACTAGCACTAAACTAAGATCTTTCTGTTACCGTGGGTGTATTCCATCTGGCCCTGGTGCAGTTAACCCTTTATATATAATGATATGCGTCAGCCACTGACTAGATTGAGCTGAGCCAACAGTGCAGCTATGAGGTGGATCTTGGCACTCTGCAATATAGGAATATTGCATACACTGAAGAAAAGAACTGGTTTAGCAATTTGCCTGTTTCATTATAACCATATTGTTACCATAATTTAATGGGGCCACACTCAACCCACATCTTTTTACTATTAATATGCTTAGAAAACTTTTTGGGGTTAGTTTTAGCCTCTACCACAATACGTTCCTCATTTTCTGTCTTTGCTTTCGGTATTGCTGATATAGCAATGCCAGTTCAGAGCTGTCCACCCCAGCATCTTCACCAAAAATAGCAAATCTATTGGTTTGGACATCTGTGGACCAACCCCCCTACCCTTCTGTCCCTTACTTCTCCTCTTGACAAGCTTCACAAGCTTGTCTCCCTCATTAGCCTCCACTGTCCCTTCTCCATACCCCACTCACAGGGCCCCTGCCAGTAGTTGCTCTGTGAGCCTCTTGTCCTCCCACACTCGCTGTGCAGTCAGCAACTTATTGAGGTATATACCAAAGAACACAAAGCCTGGTGAGAATTTACTTGACTAACCCCCCCCCTTAATTAAAAGGCAGAAGGAAAGAGAGAAGAGAAATGCTGTTTGTTACCAGCAGTAAAAGTCAGTCCCTATTGACCTACAAAATTGCACCTCCCCCAATTTTTCCACATTGGTTCAATCTACCGGTAGTTGCTCCCTTAAGACTTAAACTTAATTGAAATCCACAATTAAAAATTTTAAATTTTTTCTGCTTGAATTATTTGACCTTGCACACTCTCTTTGGGTTTCTTTCTGATCAGTGAAAGGTGCTCCCCATTTTCAAAATACTGTTTTGTTTACCTACCAGCTTACTAAACTCGCAGAGGAAAAAAAAGCTGTTTACCTCAGTCAGCCAGGTAACACTTAGAAAACACACAGCAGTCAATTAATTGCACTTACTTCTTCCTTTCGCCCAACACTCCCAGCATGCACAGCAAATGCCTTTTGGTTTTTAATGCATGCTAAATGCTTAATTTACATGCAACACCTAGATCACATGCATTATTAAACTGAAATCACAGGTAATTGTATTTCAGTTGCTGTTTTTCTCATTTATCTTGCCAAACATAATATGTGAAAAGGTGCGTTGGTTTGCATTCTTTCTACTGCTTAGCTAGAGAACTTCCCGGGTGCTACTGGGAATGGTAGTTCTGCAGCAGTTAGTTGGGAAGCTTTCATTGGCTGAACTACTGGAGGCAAAATTACTTATTTCTTCTACATATTCCAGTTGGAAACCAGTAAACTCATGAAGGTATAAGGAAACCTTAAAAGTGCTGTACATTTGTAACTTTTTCTTTGAGCCATGTCAGTGCAGATTTGTAGGCACACCGGCAGCCAGGGATGATAAAATGGCTGCATGGGTGTAGGGACATTTTATCCTTTCTGACATGCTGCATTGTGAAAGCTTTCCTACCGGCAATAGTGTAAATCGGTGGTAGAAAAACATGCGTTGTGAGATGACTTTAGAAAGCAGAAAACATGTTATGTTTTCCTGTAGGCGATTTACATTCTCGCATTCAAGTTTAGTCCCCACTGCTAGATGAGATTAATCACAGGGCGACAAATTTCCTTGTGTGTCTTTGCTCTAAATGTTTGGTGTTTGCTTCAGAAAGACTACTATAGTTTATATGCTGTGTAGCCATGGAGGCAGACATTTAAGCTGGAAAAATGGAGTAAGGCTAGTGCCACACGGGCAGTATCTACCCCTCCACTTTTAAAAATCAACAAGTTTTTCCCGAAATTATTGATTTAGGCCGGGTGCAGGCAGACGCAACATATTTTAAACCAAAACTGCATACTCAAGCATTATTCGTCTAAAATAAGCTGCACGTGCCTCAACCTGGGCCTAATCAGTGCTTCTGGGTGCAGGCACAACTTGCAGGTTTTTCAATGTGTGGGGGCGGATTCTTAGCCTGCAGATAAACACAGACAGAGAATCCATTGCGTGTGGCAATAGCCTATGGGCAAGGGCACACTGGTCGTATTGTCAGCCTGTGGATAGCTGCAGGCCGACAGTACGCCAGTACTCATTGTGCCTGCACCTGAAAGCATTATATCTGCCTGGGTGTAGACACATGCAGCCGCTATCCGCCAACAAATGGCAAGTCTTGGCCACATCTTTTTATAATTAATATACTCAAAAAACTTTTTGGGGTTCGTTTTAGCCTCTACCACAATGCGCTTCTCGTGTAAACATTTTGTTACATAGAAGACATTTTTTTGAATTACCAGCAGAGGGCACTGTCTCCATATATATCCTTGTGGAATATTCTTGCTCTTTATACAAAAAAAAATTTTGGAGAAATTTGTAAGAAATCCTTCATACACCACGTTGTAATCATTTTTTTGCATTTTCTTTAGAGCTTACCCAAAGTGGGAAAGCATTTGAAAGGGACTAGTCATCTGTGGTGGAGATTTATTGCGGGCTGCTAATCTCCTTGTGTGTCAATGCCCTAAGGCATATCTTGAGAGGACTCGCTGTGCTCTTCCATATAAAACTATGTGGGGCAGTTAGGGAGGCAAAGCACACTAAATGGAAATATAAGTCTACAGTGTCACAGTGCTTCTGTATCTTTTGCCTGGTCCTGCATCACTGTGACTATAAAACAATCATTTATTTGCTGTTTTCTTCATAAAGCTAAGCCAATTTTGCTCTTTTGGCTTATATACATGGCAACGTATATACATTTTTAGTTAACTATGTAAGTTGCTTTAGCGATATATTCATTGCTTTTCCTGTATCTATACTTGATTAGGTGACAAATATAAAGAAGACTCTGAAAGCCACAGCCTCCTCCTCAGCACAGGATACCGACCAGCATCTGGCAGAGCGTGAGGGCCCTCCACTAACTGAACAACGACAGCCCACCAAAAAGATGTCGAAGGTTAAAGGTCTGGTCTCCAGTCGCCACTAATGAAGATGGGTTCAGGGAGAAGGCTCCAGTGGCCTGCATACTCTCCCGGGTTGTTTGCAGACTAAATCATGATTGACCGGTGTATCAGCCTCTTCCTCCCTCCATACCTCTCAGAGAATAAAAATGCCATGGGCAAGAAGGAACCCATTGCAGTAACAATGCTGTGACTGTTTGGTTGGCAATTCTTTATCTGAGCAGGACAATTTACCTAGCAGTTTGCGTATCCCCTTCCTGCTGGAGAGGCTTTTTGTGAGACATGCTGCAATGTACAGCAGGCTCCTCTACTAGTTAGAGGATTATAAAAATGGCTTCTTTTTGCTGATTATTTAAAATCCAGGTGACTTTGATCTTGTCATTTTAAGGGATTTAAAATGTGCAAGGGGCATATTTGTAGATAATGCTCTCTGTTTCTTAAATACACCCCAGAATATTTTATTTTGCTCTTTTTCTCCAGGTTGAAAACTTGTTACTAGCTTTGCCTTGACATTTTCAGGAGGAGAAAATAATATTTTATGGTCCCTAAAAAGTATTGTACACCCACAAAATATGGTGACATTATTTTGTAAAGAGAAGTGGGTGATGGGTAGAAAAGAAAGTTGGGGGAACTTCCGTTTGTAACTGCACCACTTGGTTCTCAGGTTTCAAAGGCTTACAGTCAGGTGGGCAATGTAGAATATTCTGTTTATCTTTGATAATTTGGGGTTTATGGATTGTAACATAGCAACTGTAGCTGGTGTGGCCTATGCTCATGCCACCTACATAATTCAAGAAGCAGAAACTTTTTAGAGCAGGAAGGAAATGGTGCTAGGAAGAAACCTCTAGCTATTACAAAAGCCCTTTACACTTGCCTGGAGAAAAGCTTGGGGATTTTACATGCAGGTTTGACCTGTATAGCGCCAAATAACTGCATTGACCTAGTAATGTCCTCAGTTGGGGAAGTGTGCAGCCTGTCAACGATATTGTTACTGTTACTGTTGCTGTGCTTATAAATCTCCAAATTATTAAAAAAAAAAAAAAAATACACTTTTTTGGATTCCTTTTATTTTTGAGGTTGGTGTTTTTAATATAGAGGTTTGACATGGTGGGAAAGAGTTTATGTATTTTAAAGGGTGTACATGCCACAAAATAGGGGAAAAACTCATAGTGGCTAAGGCTGTGGGTATAGAACATGAGCTCCACAAAATTGTCAGCAGTATACTTACAGTATATACATGAAAAACAGTTAAACATTTTATTTTCTATTTATTATGGGAAGTAACTTACTTTGCACACCTTCATTTGTAGTCCTCTCTTGTTTTTCTGATCCTATTTTTTTTTCTGTAAATCCCATGGTACATTATCTTTATCTCCTGTTTTGGCATGTGCGAATCACTTTGTATTTCCATCTCTTTCTCATGAGCCAATGCACCATCTCATTTCCCCTCATTGCCCCCTTACTCCTATTTTCAATAATTTATTTACCTGGGAAGTGACGGTTGGCTCAGTGAATTGGTCTGTAGCAAAAGGGATGGTAGTGCAGGGAGGCAATTGTTTGCATTAAAAATAGACAACAAGTGTGTGATTTATATTGTGTTTCAACACTGTGAATTCAAATAAATCACACATTGGCCTCTCTTATAATAGTCTGGTGCATATTGGGGAGCAATGGCACCTACTAAATCTATAGGAAGACAGTACTCTTTGCCTACCCTTAGTCCTGCATTAGATCAGTGTTGGCTTTGATGCAAAGGGATGCACAAACATTAATGTGTTGTCTAGTCTTAGATTTCACTTCTGAGTCCTACTTTTTTTCCTCTTGAGCTTCTCTTTCTGAGTTTTTCTCTCTGATTATCATTGCAGTCTGTAGAAACAAGGAAGAACCCAAGTTCTTTTTGGGATACAAGTGAAGGAGAGAGGGTCTTCTAGGAAGCAAGCAGCTGGGAACAAATATTTGCAAGTTCATTAGTGACACTGCAATGTGTTTTACTTCAGTCTGCTAAAGGAACATTAACATCAAAATGTTTAATACATGATCCATCTATATGCTGCTGTAATAGTATGCGCATCTTACTTAAATATTTCATATGCTTCACATAATGAAAGTTTCCTAGCTATGCTTGAAGTTTCCAAGAAGGGGGATCAGGCACTATACATCCTGAATTGTCCTGAGTGCCTGCTTTTACTATGAACTAGAAGTCCGCTCTCTTCTAAGCTTTGTAGTGGAGGAGCTTTGGCAAACAGTATCTCCAGATAATATTGTATGTTCATAGTCTGTAGTACACCTCTCCCCCAACCAACACATGTATTAATCCTGCACATGCTACTTTACAGCAGGAGCGAACATGCAGAGGTATAAAATTAGACATAGAAACTTACTTTGGAGCAGTGGCATAACAGCATGATTTACATATGTACATATATATAAATTAAGAATGTATTTGCTGAGTCAACCTGGCATTTGATAATTCTTGGGAAAAAAAAAAAACTTATAAACAAAATATTTTCCTTTTCACCTCTAGGAAAATATGACTGCAGCGGATCCTTAAGTATAGCTGTATGTGACTGAAATGATTTCTATTGTAGGTGAATGTGATACAGGCCTTAACATGTGTACCTGGAGGACATAGAGAAATGAAGAATGTTTGCTTGATCTCTGCTCATTAGTAGAAGGTGTCCTGCCAGGAGCTTCTCTGTGGTTTCTCTCATAGAGAGACAGGGATGCATAACAAAAATAGATGTTAAGGGTATAGCTAAATGTTTAGTTTGTTAATAAAGGAATATACATAATAAACCACATCCCAAGCATATTTCTGTACATCACTGGTTATGATCTCTTGGTAAGAATTTACATTTCAAGGAATATTAACTTTGTTGTTAACAGATTTCTGCACTGCTTCCTATGACTGCAAATCATACAAAGCACCCAGACATTTGCTAATGGACACTAGATAGATTGAGAATTTTTTAGACCAGCCATTCCATCAAACCAAAGGGAAGCAAATAATTTGTTAATATCAATAGACATAAAGCTTCCTTTCTTGTTGATTGAAAAATGGGCAAAATAAAAAGACAAAGTGTTGCAGAAGAAGTTTAATATACTTTTTCCTGATGTAGCGCCAAAGTTATATCTGCCTGTGGCTCAGATTGGTAGGAGGAAAAGGCTCCCTCTAGAGAAAGCACAGGTCTAATGGACCCTATGAATAGGAAAGCAGAAGGGGCTTTGATGGAAACCCTTTTAAATTAATCAAAGGAGAAGTTCACTCTTTAAAATAAGTCCATTTGTCAATCCCATTCACAGTTCCTCAAGGCTGGATTCTCAAATCTACATATAACATAGATCAGTGCCAAAGGTTACAAGGGAATAAGTGTAGTATGATCATAATAATTAAACACCCTTGTTTAATTATTGAGGGCATTTTTATAGTCTTTGACTGCTTTAATTTCTTTTTTTTTTCTGATATTTTTTAGTGATGTATTTGAATTTGTATGGATATTTATTGTAAATAATATCTGCTTTTTATTGGAATATTTAGTAGAAAATACCCCCATGGAATTGTAAAAGTCCCCAATGGTCATTATAGGTAATGAAAATGTGAATAGAATGTAGTTTGAGGAAGGCGCATTTTTATGGCAACTGGAATGCTTAATGAGTTTAAGAAGGAGGAAGCAGGTCACAGTGAAACACGTCAAGTTAACGTCATATCAAGCTCAGCACAGTGGAACACAAATGAGAGGGGAGACGCCAGCGAAACTCCACACTCCGGCTGTCTTTTTAACTTTGTGCTGACCCAAAAGGATTTTATGTAAGTACATTACTTTTAAAACATTTTTTAATACATTGGGTTACTGCCCCTGCTTCTTAATTACAGAGAGAAAACAGGAAGCCATATGAGAGTCATTTGATATATGCATACAAATGCCTACTTCTAGTAAGTTGCCACCCTCTGGGGAAGGCGGCACAATTGTGATAAAGGAATACACAGCACGAATTCCCAGTTTGATGAAAACGCTGGCATTGGAACGTTTTTAGTGGCTTTATGGTTCACTGTAAAGTTTGAACACAAGGGTGTTTAATCAATTACTTTGATAGAAACCCACTTAGCAGCAGCAGGATTTAAACTAACATTATCAGCTGTGTGGGTAGCCAGGTCTCGGATAGTCTGGGTCTTGCAGTTAGAAAGTGCTAAAAGCTTTTGTCTAACCTTCCTATACTTGTATTTGCTTCAGATTTTTTTTTAAATGAACAACATTGACCTCTATTGACCTACTGCTTTTGCTACTTCAGCTAGGGAGAGTTTTATGGTTAAAGCCCTGGGTTGCTGACACAGCCTCTAAAATGGTCTCTTTAATATGCCCTTTGAGGAGGAGAAACTTTTTGGATCGGAATTGGAGCTGTTTTACTGGTGTATTGACAAACAGAACCTCCTGTAGCCTGCCTGTCCATATAGGGGCTACCTAATAGCCAATTACAACCCTTTTTGGCACCCCAAGAATTTTTTTATGCTTGTGTTGCTCCTTAACACTTTTAAAATGTGACTGTTGCTAATGGGTAAAAAAAAAAGTTTGGGGGGGCCTCTGATTTAGAGGAAGCCCTTTAGGAGGGACGGGTCGCCCAAATTACAATCAATGCCACTTCTCAGCATGCCAGCTGGACAAAGGCTAAAAAAACATTTTCAGGAATGGGAGAAAATCGCATCAGACTGATGTGTTCTCCAATAATAGAAAAAGGTTATTCTAAAGAATTCTTTCTTTTATACAAACTCCAATTTCAAAAAAGGCTTTGGCAAGACTTGCTATGGAAGATGCGATCCAAGACTTCAAAGATTGTGGAGTTTGGGTTCTGGTTCCACACAAGGAAGTTTTCCTCAGTGTTTATTCTCCAATCTTGGTCATACCAATTACTCTTTGTTCAACAGAAACAATACTGATAGCACCAGCCTATGTCAGGAGAAGTTGGTAAAGAGACCTCCTTCATCTGTCAATCAGTCCTCCATTGCCACTTTTGTTAATCTTCTGTCCCAAGCGATGATGTCACCTGAATCCGGCATCCCTTTAGCTAAAAGCATGGAGACTGAAAGGGGTTATTATGAAAGCCCAGGGGATATCTCCTTTATTTTGCTTTACAGCAGGAAAGACATTACTATAAAATTTTGTCTGTGGATTTGGCTTGTGTTCAGTAAGTGGTGTTTTAAGAGGAAGCTTACACCAAAGGTTGTTTCTATTCCTTTTATTTTGGATTTTTTGTTTAAAGGTGTCCTAAAAAACTAGCACCAAACACACTCAAGGTGCATATTGCGGCAATTTCAGTGTTTAGGAATCTTCCGTTAGCTGAACACCCATTTATAAGATGGTTTCTTAAACCCATGCAGAATATTTGATCAGAGTGGAATTTAGAATCTGGATGTTCTGAAAGCCCATCTGTGATCACCTTTTAAACCGCTCGAGGAGTCTTTTTGTATCACCTTTCCATCAAAATTGCATTTCTACTAGCAAAATTGTTCAGTGGTACATGCAGGGGAATTACAGGCTTTTCCTGTAAAAAACCATATCTTCACATATTTTAAGATGGAATAATTCTGAGAACAGATCCTGTCTTAGACCTAAAGTATCATCCAAGTTCTACAATAACTTTGAAGTCATATTTCTAGTTTTTTCCCAGATCCAAAAGGGTGAAGGGCAGAAAGATTTACATTTCCTAAATGTTAAAAAAAAATGTGTTTTCTGCTTTCTTAGAAGAGTACAATTATTTAAAATTTCAGATCAAATAATCTTTTAATTTTCTTTTCTAGGAATAGGAAAGGCAAGTCTGCATCGAAGATGACCATTTCCAGGTAGATAAAATCTGCAGTTTCCATTGCCTCCACATCCCTGTGGAAATCCGTTCCAGCTGGACTGAAGGCTTATTCAACTCGAGCAATGTCACCCTTATGTATGGAAGATAGTGGCTTATTAGTAGACCTGATTTGTAGAACAGCCTTGTGGTCAAGTTTCAGAACCCTACAGGGGCACTCAGGGTACTACAGATTAAACGTGAGGGCACACAAGGTAAATTACTTTTCCTAGAGCAGTTTTTAGTTGCGTTGCTTACTTATTATGGGGTGCCCTTTGTCCCAAATACATTTTTGTCTACAAAAAAACAATGCCCTGTACACAGATTAATGTGTGGCCATATACACTATTAAAGTGATACTGACACGAAAAAACAACTTTTTCAAATATGAATCTACATAAAAAGTTGCCTATAGGTCATGTTGATCATTTTTTGCTGATAGGTTTGCTTTTGTAAGTAATTGTTACTTGAAATCCCAAAACCTGACTGTTTTGCCAGCCTGACTGTCCCTTCTCAGCCTGACAGTTACAGCTTCTAATGCTAACGGCCCCCTGCTGGACAAATATGGCAGCCCCCTTATAGAGGAACATGGAGGATCAGATAGGGAATGTAAAAGCTTGGACAAATACTTTTATGGCAAAATTATAAATAGCACGCAAAGGCAATGTTATGACAATGTTATAAAAAAGGTTTGATTTCTGGTGTCAGTATCACTTTAAGAAAAGAAAAAAAATATATAATAAATATATATATATATATAACAGGTGACTAACGTTTCGGCTGTCTATGCAGCCTTTATCAAAGTGCAAATATGACACACAAACCCCCCTAATAAACTCGACAGTGGCGCCAAATGCATAGTGACGTCATAAAGTGGGAGTGTTAATGTACTCAAAAACGTGAAATAAAGAAAAAGTAAATAAAAATCAAAAGGATAAATCAAACAACAGAAAAAAAAATCCCAAATACAAGGTACCGTGGAACAAAGGGAAAAACACTGGTTAGAGTGAAGGTAAGTATACAAAAGGTGAAATAAGTGAAAGCGCAGGTACTGATGTAAACTGAACGGCACCTCCCACTGTCCGCGATGTGCTTGGAGTGCTTCAGGAAAACAGAATGGGCAAAGCATATAAAGAATAATAAAAGTGGCATCACCTGGTGTGGGGCGCGACTTCAGCAAATAGTTCACATTAAAGGTTAGTCTCTGTCGATCGGCCGGCATAAACGGCAGTGAGCGGTGGCTGTACTACGAGACCCAATGTGAGGAATGACAAGCGCTATTACCTGCAGCGCCAACTCCGACGGCTGGTTATGGGTACGACCAAGGAGTCTAGACCCGCCAAGGGGAGACTCAAATGTCAGTGCGACGTGCCAAATATTACTGTCCAGTATTGAAGAGTATAGGAGACCATTGTCAGACAGGGCTCAATTGAAAGTTTGTGTTATTATATAAAAAATAAACTTTTTTGTTTAATAAAATTTCAATACACAGCCATTGGGTTAATTTATATTATGGAATGCACACTACGGTCCAGTACGGTACTAGTGTCAGTACCCGGCAAAGGGGAGACTTCTAGACTCCATGTATTGTCCCACAGGGCCATCATGCAGCTTACAGAGTGTGGGGAAAGGCATAGCCAGGGAATTCAAAAATGTGCCGCCAATGAGGAAAAATAAAATGTTGATAATAGAAAAGTTCCAGAAGCGTTAAAAAATGTTGGACAGTTAAACGGGATATGTGCCTACAGATACAGGGTCTCACTGTAAGATGAAACGCATTAAAGGAACAAGTGAGAGCATAGTATAGAGAGAGTTAGGGAAATATGAGAAAATATAAGAAAATATAGCTAAGAGACAACAAGCACAATAGATATTGCAATTTGAAGGTAGCTATTTGAGGTAATAGTAACGACTAGTATCAAAACTGCTACACGGGGAAAAAGAACAAACAGGATCCAAATAAGCAACAATGTTACATAGTAGATAATATGATACAAAGACACTCCTTAATGACAATTTTCAGAATGGTTAACACAAAAGTCCAAGTTCATTAAGACCATATGGGTTAATGGTGTTCTGAGACAAAGGAACAAGTAGTTTTCAACCTTAGTACCCAAACACTGACGGAGTCTGAGTTGGCACTTTTGTTCCTACGCCTAGGACACATACAGGGTCGGTCTGGGGGGTGCAGGGCCCACCGGGGCTCCCGCCCCAGGGGTCCTGCAGGTGCCCCAGCCGCGTCCCCTAAACCCCCAGGGCCCCCGCCTGACGTCTTCCCCGAGCGCGTATAAATTGAACGCGTCGGGGAGCAACAGTCAGTAGGGGGAGCGCCGGCAAAGGTCGGACTGGGCCGCTGGGGCCCACCGGGATTTTTCCCGGTGTCCCGGCGGCCCAGTCCGACCCTGGACACATACACTTGACATGATGATTGATATTCATAGATTCCAGCAGAACATGAAATTAAAAGACCATTTACGCACCCCTTCTGACCACATTACACGTTTTAAAGCCCCCAGTCAAATTGAACCACCTAATACCCCCAAATCTATTGAAGCTTTTACCAGACTACTTATAGATGAGACCCCTAAACACACACACACAGCACGTAAATACCCTAATTTAACTAGAAATGAAAGAGATGCCATCGATAGTCTATTCCAAAATCCTAACATTGTTATCCGACCTGCGGAAAAGGGAGGTTCGGTACTGGTCCTTAACTACTCTGACTATCGTCAGGAGATCATTAAACAACTTTCGGACAAACTGGACAGAGACCCGGTGTGGTCCTTCAAAAAACAGATTGACAACTCATTACAGGTCGGTCTGAGGGGTGGCTTTATTACCGCTGATGTCTTTAACTTTCTGACGAAAGAGTTTCCCAAGTGTCCCATTTTTTATACACTCCCAAAAATACATAAAGACCTATCCACTCCACCAGGACTCCCCATTGTAAGTGCGTGTGACTCACTGCTGCAACCTCTCTCTATTTATGTTGATTATTTCTTGCAACCCAAAGTACAGAAGTCAATACATACATTAGGGATACTGGCGACTTGTTAGTTAATCTACATGCCCTTTACCTTGTGGTCTCCATCTTGCTACTATGGATGTTTCCTCTTTGTATACGGTTATCCCAACCACTGAGGGGATTGAGGTGGTTAAACAATACCTACTGAATTTTCCAGATAAGGATCGACCACCTATAGAGTTTTTGTTGACTTTACTGACCCACTGTCTAACACGCAATTATTTTAAATTTGAGTATACATACTTCTTGCAGATCAGTGGCACAAGTATGATGTCTAACGTCGCCCCTTCTTTTGCAAATTTATATATGTCCTACTATGAAAACACCTACATTTTTCCTAAATATGGGAAACATATCTTTAAGATGTTTCTCTTTATAGACGATCTACTACTACTGTGGTCTGGGACACAAGAACAATTTTCGTCCATGGTCCAGGAACTTAATGACCTCCTGACTACAATACGTTTCACATCTCACATTGATCCTTTGTCTATTGTTTTTCTGGATTTAACACTGACTATTACAGACTCAACTTTAATGACCACTATCTACAGAAAGGATGCTCATCGTAATACATTATTCATCGCTCTTCCTGCCACCCACCACATCTAATTAAGAGTATCCCTTATTCCCAGATGGTTAGGATAGTTCGCAACAACTCGGACCAACAACTTTTACATTCACAGCTTGCTGAACTCATACAGCGTTTCCTGCAGAGGGGGTACAATCTTCAATGCCTACTTCAGTGCAAAGAAAGAGGTCTTACACTACCACATGAACAGACCCTACGGACTAACTCTGCCCCACAGCATAAGGACCAGCATGAAAGGCTCACCTTCACTACAACTTTTACTCCAGACAAGAAGCTTCTCACAGATTCGATTTTATATCATTGGTCGGAGGTGGAGAAAGATCGGACGCTCCCCCCCATTTTCAGGACTCCCCCACGCATAGTCTATAGAAGGGGCAGGAGCCTACGAGACCTGTTGGTTAAAAATGACCCCACTCACTGCTACAACAGGCAAAGCAGACACCCCCATGGCAGCCCACTTTTTGTCCCATAAACATTCTTTGGCAAAACCTGCAGTGTATGGTTATTGACTTTATCCCCTCTTCTGTTAGGGGTGGAGACCGTGAAAAACTTCTTCTACGTTGTGAACTGAAATGGATGCATAAACTGAACACCATTAACCCATATGGTCTTAATGAACATGTTGGGTTTATTAGGGGGGGTTTGTGTGTGTATATATATATATATATATATATATGTGCATATTTGCACTTTGATAAAGGCTGCATAGACAGCCGAAACGTTAGTCACCTGTTGAATAAAAATACCTTTTTGTTGCACCTTAAGACCTGCGAGTGTGGTATACTTTCCTCCGATATCTATCTATCTATATACTGTATATATACACTGCTCAAAAAAAAAATAAAGGGAACACAAAAATAAGACATCCTAGAGCTGAATGAATGAAATATTCTTATTAAATACTTCGTTCTTTACATAGTTGAATGTGCTGACAGCAAAATCACACAAAAGTTATCAATGGAAATCAAATTTATCAACCCATGGAGGTCTGGATTTGGAGTCACACTCAAAATTAAAATGGAAAAAAACACTACAGGCTGATCCAATTTTGATGTAATGTCCTTAAAACAAGTCAAAAAGAGGCTCATTAGTGTGTGTGGCCATGCTCCTGATGAGGTGGCGGATGGTCTCATGAGGGATCTCCTCCCAGACCTGGACTAAAGCATCCACCAACTCCTGGACAGTCTGTGGTGCAACATGGTGTTGGTGGATGGAGTGAGGCATGATGTGCTCAATTGGATTCAGGTCCGGGGAACGGGCGGGCCAGACCATAGCATCAATGCCTTCATCTTGCAGGAACTGCTGACACACTCCAGCCACATGAGGTCTAGCATTGTCTTGCATTAGGAGGAACCCAGGGCCAACCATACAAGTATATGGTCTCACAAGGGGTCTGAGGATCTCATCTCGGTACCTAATGGCAGTCAGGCTACCTCTGGCGAGCACATAGAGGGCTGTGTGGCCCCCCAAAAAATGCCACCCCACACCATTACTGACCCACTGCCAAACCGGTCATGCTAGAGGATGTTGCAGGCAGCAGAATGTTCTCCACGGCATCTCCAGACTCTGTCACGTCTGTCACACATGCTCAGTGTGAACCTGCTTTCATATGTGAAGAGCACAGGGCGCCAGTGGTGAATTTGCCAGTCTTGGTGTTCTCTGGCAAATGCCAAACGTCCTGCACGGTGTTGGACTGTAAGCACAACCCCCACCTGTGGACGTCGGGCCTCATACCACCCTCATGGAGTCTGTTTCTGACCGTTTGAGCAGACACATGCACATTTGTGGCCCGCTAGAGGTCATTTTGCAGGGCTCTGGCAGTGCTCCTCCTGTTCCACCCTGCACAAAGGCAGAGGTAGCGGTCCTGCTGCTGGGTTGTTGCCCTCCTACGGTGTCCTCTATGTCTCCTGATGTACTGGCCTGTCTCCTGGTAGCACCTCCATGCTCTGGACACTACGATGACAGACACAGCAAGCCTTCTTGCCACAGCTCGCATTGATGTGCCATCCTGGATGAGCTGCACTACCTGAGCCATTTGTGTGGGTGCATGCCCAGGCGTTGTAGGGAGGTCACGTGGCCACACACACTACTGAGCCTTATTTTGACTTGTTTTAAGGATATTACATCAAAGTTGGACTAGCCTGTAGTGTTTTTTTCCACTTTAATTTTAAGTGTGACTCCAAATCCAGACCTCCATGGGAGTACTACATTATTTGTTACTAGCACCCAAGCAAGCACACTTTCTTTGCCCCCCACAATGTACGCAAAGAATAGGGCAGACTCAACAAAATATGGAGGCGAAAACAAAAGCAATGCTTGGGCTGCAACTCTCCCTCCAGCACTTCCCTTTAGCCGTAATTACCAAGATACAACTGCAGACCACTGCAGAAAATGGATAATGGACCCATCCACCCCAGACACGCCCATGCCCATTCTACTTTCTTTTTCTCTAATTCTCACTTCTCTTGCTTCTTTCTATTTCTCCCCGTATTTAACATTTGACTTTTGCAGATTCCTCTCCAGCTTCCTCTCTTTCACTTCTTGTGTTCTGCCCCCCATGTCTCCACTTGCCCCTTTATGTTCTGTTCTATCAAATTATTCTCCTGTTTGTCCTGTTTTAATATTTCGCCCACTACTGTCCCTACTGATTTGTTGTACCGTTTATTCAATAAACATATTTGTGGCTGTCTCAGCCAAAAGGTGTAATAAAATTTCCCACCATTTGTCCAGACTCTATGCTGGACAGTTGAGCAGTTGGGCCAAAACATTTGCTTCCAAAATGACTCTTATTGGCTCCTCCTTCTGCCAAAACCCTGGTGGCAAATGATAGAAGAATTGGCTGGAAACTGCCACCCAGTTTAATAATTTTTATATGTACAAATTAGCATTTTACAAAGCAAGGCAAAACGCACATTAGTTATACAGAACAATCCCCATTTTATCACATATACTCTGTACACTGTGGACTGCCTCTTCCCAATGCTGTTAAACTGCTTACTACCCTCATTGTTTACACAGAACTGTGTTTTAATGACTGGTCTAAGGCCACACCACAAGGTATCAAATTGCCATATAGGATTTTTGGGGGGCACCCTATAAGTGGATTTGTTTTATTGTATTGTAAGTGTGTTGAGGGGTTAGGGGACAATTGCAAGAGAGGAAGTGAGTTGGGGGATATGGGACTGCAGATTATTTCTATTACCTCACCAATATAAAAACTTTTTATTGACAAGTGAAAAGTAGTCCCCAGTGTAACCTTCAATTGATGTTTTTGGCATGCATTTTCCCGTATTTTAAAGGTATTTCCAACTGCAGGTCTGTTGTAATGGTGTACATCAAGTTTATTCTAGTTTTTTCGATGGGTATTCTTTTTTTCCACCCCTGCCAGTCAAGGCCTGGCTGCAAAAATGAATAGTATCATCAGTGTTGATAACTTTTGATAATGGCTTTGTGTGTGTGGGTAAATTGGGCCCAGATTCACTAAAGTTGGTGGCCTCATTAAAGAAGTGAATCTCGCAGTGTATCTTAAAAAAATCTTTCTTATTATTATTTATTATTATTATTTTGATACTCTTGGAAAAGCAAGGATGTTGCTATGTTCCAGAAACAGTGTATCTTTTTATTCTAATTATCAATTTGCAGAGCCTCTGTTTAACAAAATTAAATCAAATTAAATGATGCATGAGAATGCTGAGGTTCCACACTTTTCTCCAGATACTCCTGTGTGCACAGCCAGGCAGTTGATGGTCTATCACAGCATTGTCCAGCTGTTTCCATAGTACGCCAGTTATTTTCTGTTCTACATGTTTTGGTTCCAGATGATAAAAATATGATGACATCAACAAAAGAGACCAGTGAGCTCACGAGGGCCTCCAGTGGGACAGCCCTACTCTAGTCCAAGGACAGGTCAGCCACTGCAAATGCACTATTCCCCCAAAAATTGGGAAGCAATACCAGAGGTTATTGGGCCCCACTACAAATGTTTTTGTCTCAGAAAGATATTTCTCACAAACCTAGAATTAAACTGATAACGACCAGTAAGACTCTACATTCTACCCAGGTTTACTTATGGGCACTATAATGTACCTATTATAGTACAGTTGCAATTACCATAGATGGTCCTATGCTATGGGAGTCAGGAGGAGAACTTATTAAACCCTCGGACAGTGGTGGATTATTATAAGAATGATCAAGCTGAACAGCCAAGTCCCATGGCTCTGGGAAAGCCCAAGACTGTCCAAATGCTTATTATTACAATCTATCCTGCACTTATCAGTAAAAATAGCTATAGGCCATAGTAAATGCTACATACTGCAGCCCATTTAAAATGGGGGGGGGGGGGGGGTGCAGAATTGTGTTAAACCTGTCCAAGTCTAAATGATGACTGTGTAAAGGTCATTATCTGTGCTGTATTAGGATATATGGGCATTTATCTGACAATTAATTCCTTACCCTTCAGTCTTCCAGGCAACATACAGACTTACAGCCCTATTAATAATAATACAATATAATTAAGAGGCTCCTTTAATGCTAATGCAGTTTACTCTGGAGACTAATGAGGAGATCTGCTTTTTTATAGGCTTTTGTATAATGTAGGGAAGGAATATTGTTGGAGGACATTAAAAGAAAATGCATTTAATATATTAAAAATGCAGTTCTTCTTGTTTTATATTTCCTATGCATAATGAGTTTAACACAGTAATATGTACTACTACCCAACTACATAACAGATCTGCCTTTAGAGGGGGAGTGGGGGGGGGGGGCTGGACTGGCAAGGGACTGTGACTGTAAAATGTGGTGCCTGGGGATTATAGCAAAACTACATTGTTCTGTGGATTACATCTATTCTTAAAATAGAATGCCAGTGATAAAAAAAATCCTATACTTTTATAAGGATGGTTAAAGGAAATGAAGACCTTCAAAAAATTGCAAGATATTATGCTGTTTTTACACCCTAGTTTAATGAATTTTTGTTTAAAATGCAGCTCCACCTGCTGACCAGTTTTTACTCTGCTTAGGAAAGAAATCAAAGGCCTCAGGTCTGTCTAAAGGAAGACAAGCTTTTTTTCGGGCACTGGAACTATGAGGGCTTACCATTTCAAAGCTGTAACCTATCTAGCAGCAGATAGTAGTTAGATGATATTAACATCATGTGTTTCAAGAAAACTGTAATCTTGAAAATGTAATATATTAACTGAATTGTGGAAATACAAAAATCTGGTACTATGGAACATGTCCACCAAGAGTGAAAATAATCCTCTTGTGATCTACAATTTCAAAACCAGGTGTGGAGGGGAGATTAAATTATGCTTCTCTACCAGGGTAAAATACCATCTAATGAGATGTTTATAGGATATTTCCCTAATACTTATACATGGAACTATCCTTCATATTGCTATTTAGATTTTTTCCCACTCGGAAATAAATGTTTTTAATAATAACTTAATTGAGAATGTAACTGAGAAATAATACTTAAGGTTAACCTGGGGGAATTACAACAAGATTGAAAAACAGACCTCCTCTTGGCTTGGGTGTAAAGGGCTTTCTGAACTATAGGACTGGCAGAAATGGTGATTCAGATGGGGGATATTATTATACTCCTGGAGGTCCTATAAGATTTATTGCCCCCTGGATGTAATCCTGAATATTTTGTATTTTTAACCATAGTAGGGAGGACATTTTCCAGGGGGGTCAGAATATATAAATGGATACTAAGTAAGTGGGTAATTTGTCTTATACAAAGTTGAATACAATTTGGTGACCTTAACACCTAAGTAGGCAACTGAGGAATACTTCCACTGAAAAGGAAACTTAGGTTCTAAAACAGGGCTTCTGTTTTAGATATGTTAACTTTTAACCCTGCTACTTGATGGGACTTATCCAAGAGGTCAAATAAATTAGGGAGACTCATCAGGTGTTTGTATTTATGTATGTATAACTTTATTTATAAAGTGCCATAAGGGTATGCAGCGCTGTACAATGTTGCAATATACAAAATTACACACAGGGAGAACAAGTGTTATAATAAATACAATAAATACACAGGGAGTAAGTGTTTGCACCTTTATTATATCTAGAGTTATTCCCATTTATTTAAACTGTGTGTGCTAAGAGCCCTATGGCTGAAGCAAAAAATGATGGAGATAGTGGGACCCCCTCCCTTTCTGGATAGAAATAGAAGGGCTATTAAATAATTTTTTATTAGCAGTGGGAGTACTACAGAAATATTTAAGCATCGTAAAACATTAAATAAATAAGGCAATGACAATGAGTAACTAAAACACTCAATTTTAGACGTGCAGACTTTGCCAGTATAAGGGCATCTCTGCAATGTGTCAACTGGGAAAGGCTTTTCATGGGGTTAGACACAGAAGGAAAATGGAACATCTTTAAAACATTGCTTTGTAGGTATACGCAACAGTATATCCCCCTAGTAAGCAAGGAGAGGCATCGCAAAGCAAAACCTTTATGGCTGAATAAAAGTGTTATTGTCGAGGTTGGTAAGAAAAAACGTGCTTTTAGGGCATTCAAGTTAGCTGGGACAGCAGAAACTTTCATCAGGTACAAGGAAGCAAATAAAGCATGCAAAAAAGCTATCAGGCAAGCTAAAATAGAGATGGAAAGGGATATTGCTGCTAGGAGTAAAAAGAATCCAAAATTATTTTTTAATTATGTGAATAGTAAAAAAATGAAGCAAGAAGGGGTGGGAACTTTATTATCACGGGGGGGTACGTTGGTTGATGAAAACGGGGAAAAAGCTGAAATTTTGAACTCTTATTTTTCATCTGTCTATACATCTGAGGAGCCAGATAATGAAGGCTTCCCTTGTAATATGCCCAGTTCTAGTAATTTAGCTACTGACGCATGGGTCACTCGGGAGGAAATTCAAAAGAGACTTGAACATGTAAAGGTAAACAAAGGTCCAGGGCCGGATGGGATTCATCCCAGGGTATTAAATGAGCTGAGCGCTGTGATTGCCAAACCTCTTCACTTAATTTTTCAGGATTCATTGAGGTCTGGCATGGTGCCGAGAGACTGGCGGATTGCTAATGTGGTGCCGTTATTTAAAAAGGGATCCCGTTCTCAGCCTGAAAACTATAGGCCTGTTAGTCTGACATCAGTAGTAGGAAAACTTTTGGAAGGGGTAATAAGGGATAGGGTACTTGAATACATTGCAGTTCACAATACTATTAGTTTGTGCCAGCATGGTTTTATGCGTAACAGATCTTGCCAGACTAATTTAGTTGCCTTTTATGAGGAGGTGAGTAGGAACCTTGATGCTGGAATGGCAGTTGATGTCATCTACTTGGACTTTGCTAAAGCGTTTGATACAGTACCTCACAGAAGGTTAATGATCAAATTAAGGAATATTGGCCTAGAACATAATATTTGTAATTGGATAGAGAACTGGCTGAAGGATAGAGTACAAAGAGTGGTTGTAAATGGAACATTTTCTAATTGGACCAGTGTGGTTAGTGGAGTACCGCAGGGGTCAGTCCTTGGGCCTTTGCTGTTTAACTTGTTTATTAATGACCTGGAGGTGGGCATAGACAGTATTGTTTCTATTTTTGCTGATGACACTAAATTGTGCAAAACTATAAGTTCCATGCAGGATGCTGCCGCTTTGCAGAGCGATTTGACAAAATTAGATAACTGGGCAGCAAACTGGAAAATGAGGTTCAATGTTGATAAGTGCAAAGTTATGCACTTTGGTAGAAATAATATAAACGCAAACTATCTACTGAATGGTAGTGTGTTGGGGGTATCCTTAATGGAGAAGGATCTAGGGGTTTTTGTTGATAACAAGTTGTCTAATTCCAGGCAGTGTCATTCTGTGGCTACTAAAGCAAATAAAGTGCTGTCTTGTATAAAAAAGGGCATTGACTCAAGGGATGAGAACATAATTTTGCCCCTTTATAGGTCCCTGGTAAGGCCTCACCTTGAGTATGCAGTGCAGTTTTGGGCTCCAGTCCTTAAGAAGGATATTAATGAGCTGGAGAGAGTGCAGAGACGTGCAACTAAACTGGTTAAGGGGATGGAAGATTTAAACTATGAGGTTAGACTGTCGAGGTTGGGGTTGTTTTCTCTGGAAAAGAGGCGCTTGCGAGGGGACATGATTACTCTGTACAAGTACATTAGAGGGGATTATAGGCAGTTGGGGGATGTTCTTTTTTCCCATAAAAACAATCAACGCACCAGAGGTCACCCCTTTAGATTAGAGGAACGGAGCTTCCATTTGAAGCAGCGTAGGTGGTTTTTCACGGTGAGGGCAGTGAGGTTATGGAATGCCCTTCCTAGTGATGTGGTAATGGCAGATTCTGTTAATGCCTTTAAGAGGGGCCTGGATGAGTTCTTGATCAATCAGAATATCCAAGGCTATTGTGATACTAATATCTACAGTTAGTACTAGTGGTTGTATTTATAGTTTATGTATGTGAGTATAGATTGGTAGGTGTGGGTTAGGTGTGCTGGGTTTACTTGGATGGGTTGAACTTGATGGACACAGGTCTTTTTTCAACCCTATGTAACTATGTAACTATGTAACACTTTGTAGATATCAAATCTAGAAACAGAGGTTTAGAGGCATTGGCATCATTGATAATATTAATTAGTTGCCAAATAGCATCCATATTCTGGCAGTCTTGGATGAATCCTGATTGATCAGGTTGAATTAGTTTTGACATATAGATGCTAAGGCTAATGCCCCATATTTTTGAAAATGTACACTTAGTACTGGTAATTTTTGGCTTTTGAGGTATCAGCATCTTAGAAGGAATACCATGGCCTGATAACATACCAGAACTGTCAAATTGGGGATTTTAAATTCTTTAAACTTCATGTATTAGCTACGGGAAAGGCCATTAGGGCTCAAGCTGGATTCAGGGGCGGGCCGAGGCGACCGGGCGCCCTAGGCAACCCGGTCGGCTACCTCGCCCCTGCACCGCTACATCGCACCCCCCCTTGTGTTTTGACGCGCATGCGCAGTTCAAGCGCGGGGGGGCGCAGCACGGTGTGCGATGCGTGATACGAAGCGGCGCAACACAAACTGTGCTAGAGGTAGGCAGGAGAGGCTGCTGCCTGGCGCCCCCCAATCGTTGCGCCCTAGGCAGCTGCCTCTTCTGCCTACCCCTAGTTCCGGCCCTGGCTGGATTTATTTAGCCTCTATGTCCTGTAACCCAGGGGCCCACCAGAAGACCTAAGACCATGGGCCCTTCAAAATATTCTTCCTCCTCTCCTCACTCAACCACTTTATTATCCAATTCTCTTTTATTTACATGGTAGTATCTATCCTTCCATCTATTTCTCCTCTTTATTCCCATTTAGAAATAGACCATGAAGTAGGCCAAATGGTTAGAAGCAGGAGGGGCCCACCGGAAGTTTTCCTGGTATCCTGATGGGCCAGTCTGACACTGCCTGTAACTCACTTTAAAGAGCCTTGATTTGCACCATTTGATTTTTCTTTTTGTTATAGGCAAGATTAATGAATGAGCCCTATATATATGCCTTATGAGTTGCCCAAATGGTACCCATAGTTCCTCCTCTGAGTTATTCACCCAGAAACCCATTTACAAGGGATATTCTATAAGCTAAAACCTACAACCAGGGCAGTTGCTGATCAGATCCCACCAACAGACTGATTTTACTCTTACAGGGGCTCATCAGTGCAGTGCAAGAAGAATAACAGAAATGAGTGTTGTAGGAATTGAGTCTTGGCTAGAGGAAAGTCTGTTTTTTAAAACATTGTTTTTGTCATAGTAACTGGAAGGCAACAGCAAAAGACCCAAACTGATACTTTCAAATAATTTAAAATGTTTAATTAATTTACATTTGAAAATGGCTTAGAATGTAATTTTCATTAAACAAAGTAAAAAAAATCTTTTTGGGTGTACATCCGCTTTACCTACTCCTGCATTAATCCCCCATTCTCCTATGGCGAATGCAAGGCCCCTTTCAGCACCTTGACTTTCCTTAGTAGGAGAGACCAGGACTAAGGACTAGGAGTGGATTTATAAGCCTTGTTTTTGTTTTCCATTACACTCTAGTTCCACATGTAGCGTGGGCTGTACAGATGATAAAAAACCATTGCATCTGCAGAACTAATATTTGTTGCAGGTGGATTTTGTTTACAAATTTCTGTTTAAATATTCTAATCTTTTTAAGGGGGGCAGGGTAAGTTGTAGTCCAACATTCTGCTCCCATGCACAAACATTTATATTTTAGAGAATGGAACAACAGTTTTCTAGTCATAATTTTTACATTGTCACCTGCTTGGCAGAATTATACTGATTACTGTTTTTCTTATCATACATTGGAACCCTTATCATAGTTTCTCCAGTATCTCAAAAAGGTCAATGACATAAAATTCCCTATGACCGATACTCTTTAGAGCTTTTCATTATATTGATACCATGATATACAAGATATGGAGAGTAGAACTTACTACAGTTGTTGCCACCCAGTTGTTACAGCTTCTTTAAAGGAGATGGAAAGGCTTATAAAGAGTTAATCTCAAGCTGCAGGCATACCTTCAGTTCTCTCAATAGTGCCCTTAAATCTCCCCATATTTCTCCTGTTCAGATGATCAGAAGCCTCATAGGAGAAAAAAAAGCTCTTTAAAGAAAGTTCCCATAATGCGTTGCTCCTGCACCAAGACCAGTGTACATGCTCAGTGTGTAAGACTATGAGGAAGTTTCCTGCTGATTGGCTCAGATCCACATTCCTAAGGGGGGAGGGAGTTATTAGCAATTTTGAGGGAGGGGGGAGCAAAAGAGGAGAGAGCTGCGTGTCTCTGGCACAGGAAAACCAAGAGACAAGAAATCCTGTGTTTCTTTTGAAAGAGAACTCAGTGCAGCATTTCTGTAGGTGCTTATGGCTGTATTTACAAAGACCTTTCTGATAAAGCTTACTTAGCTTTTCCCTTTCCTTCTCCTTTAAAATACAGGCCGGCAATAATAAATACACAGTGCAACTGAAATGACAAGAAATTAGAAAAGTAAGTCAGAAGTAGAAAAGAAATTAAATGGAAGACTAAGAAAGGTAAATTAAGGTAAATTAATTTTTAGCATCTTTCAGCAGGAGCATACGGGCGAGTGGGAAGAGCAAGGCTTCTTACAAACCAAATTTTGTGGATGATACATTTTTTCCAGTTTTAAAAGCAAGAGCAGATGAAGGATGAATCACAGTCATGGGCCTTGAGACTTTATCCATTATAGTTACCCATGCAATGCATAATAGGCTTAAATGGAAAATATACCCCCTTTTTCACATAACCTCATTCACTTGTAGAATGGTTGCATAACCACTATTTGAACTGACAAAAATATAGATGTATTATATGTATCTTCATTATATACATGACTCCATATATGACTTCTTAAACCCCCCGTGGATTTACTTTACAGACAACTTTACAGAGTGTGTACTGATGAAGCTCTGAGAGGTTTGGGGAGAAGACGATGATGCTATGCAGGCACAGGACTAGGGTACAATGTTGTAAATTCTAAAGCACACTGATGGCAAGCTCTTAAAAGAAAGGTAAGGTCATATGCTTCTCTGTGATAAAACTTAAATGTTATTATAGAAAATTAAATACCACAAGACCTGAGACATTTTAAATGTGAAAATTAACCCTGCATTAAGAGGTCCTGGCAGAGAGTACAACACAGCTAAAGTTATTTGGAGGATGAGGGTCAGAGCTGGTGTTCTATAAAGTACTTGTTTGTTCAAATCCAGAATCATACACTTCAAAACTTGCTTTGCCTGTAATGCTTACAGGGAGTGGTTCCCTCAACTGTGTGCCGAATGGTGCTACATTTACACTTGGGGGCACATTCATTAAAGTATGACAGGTCCGAATACAAAAAATTAGTATTTTTTTCAAGGTTACAACTTTTGCGTATACAAAATTGTATTGTCGCGTTGAGTACGAAAGTTTCGGATTCCTTTACGCTTCGGTATCGTGACTTTCCTTGGGCCAGGTTGGAGCTGCAGAGGGCCATTGATTCCTATGGGAGACTTCCATAATCATGCACAGAAGGATCAAAGTCAGAACGGTTTTCCTGCAGTTTACGATCATTCAGATACAAAAAAATCATACTTTTCGGACATTATACGATAAGATACGATTTTTTCGTATTCCAAGATACAAATTTTTCGTACTTTAAAAAGCACGAACATCATTTTTATTGCGATTTTTTTGTATCGTGCTTTTTAAAGGTTTATAAATCTGCCCCTTCATTTTGTGTTTCTTAAGCATTTGTAAGCCCTACCCATATTGACTTTTCTTTATGAAACCATCACATGTTCACCTGACATTCCTTAACAAATTTCGGCTGTGTGGCCTGGGAAAATCTGACTTGTGACTTTAAAATAGACAACTGTGCCCATAAGATAATAATGCTGTAATGTTTAAGTAAAAACCACCAGCATTAAGGGTGTATTTAAGCCCATATGTGTGAAGGTATTTTATATGCTCATCTTACTAGAGTTACAAACATTGCAGCCAAAGCATATATAAAACCATTTTTGGGGGAAAAACAAAAGGGATCTACTCATACTTCTTGTTCAGAATAGCCTCAACTTCAAATGGACCTTACAGGTTGGGATTCCCCACAACTTGACCCCAGATGATCTGTTTATCAAACCTATGTTAAAACTGCACATAAGTTACATGCATGCATACTCCTGGGCATCCCATGTCTGGAATTATCCAAGAAAATGGAATAAAGGCAAATTTGCATAACCAATGTTTGGTAGTTGTAACAGTTAAAGGACAGAGTAAGCAAAATCTTTCAGTTTTGGTAGCTCATTTATCATTTGTGTCCCTGCAGGCAAGGTTCAGTCATAGCATCGACAGTGTTCTAAACCAGATAAGGACATATGATATCTGAATATTTAAGTTAAGTTGCTACTGTGGCACTTAAAGGCAAACCATACATTCAAACACTGTTTTATATTTGTAAAGCCGTTACATGAAAAATGTTTAATACTATGTGACATTAGGTAATACTGTATTAACACTCTGCTAATGTCTGCCCTCTGGCTTGTATCAGGCACTGTTGTCACACACAAACCAAGGACTCTCAGTCATGCTAGGTTACATCAGCCAATATAGAGATAACCTGCATTTGTTTCGTCACATTATCAGTCAGTGAAACACAGAACAGCACAAGATAGTAACATAAGAGAAAGACATAAAAGGGCAATATTTACTAATATTTATATGGAAATTTGACAGTTGAACTTTGGCAGCAAGTTTGACAATGGATACAGTATATTCCCTTAAATCATTAACCATCTATTTCATTATGAAGCTGTATATCTACTCCCACAGCATCCACAGTATATAGTGTCTCTCTAATCACTGATAAAAGGACTATCAGTGGAAGTTACTTTAGTTACATGAGGTCATTTATGACCACAAGCACAAATTTTCCTGCCATCAGGTGTTTGTAAAACCCCACTCAAAAGTACTTGAATCAAAATGTGCTCCTTGCACTACTGCAGAGTTGGTGCAACGCAGTCCTTCCTGCTTCCCATTCCAAGTCAAGCGCAGTTGCACCAACTGATGCAGGGGGCCCTGCAGGAGATGTGGGGGTTGCGGGGGCTCTAGTGGCGGCATCCCCAGTGGGCCCTGTACCCCCTAGTTCAGCACTGAATACAATTTTGTCTGATTGGCAATAAAAGAGCAAGCACAATTTGGAAATGTACATTTCTTATGAAAGTATAAGAGAAAAACACAGATAATGAATAATAAAGAGTGAAAAAAAAGAAAACTTATAGTAAATGTACAGTCAGTACAATACTGTTATACAATCCATTTCTGTTCAATCTGTGTAAAAATAATTTTTCTAGATATACTATTTTAACAAAACAAATCCAGGTGCCTGATTCCTTTGTTATGTAATGAATGGTAACCAAAACATGTATTATTAGATATGAAATGATACCTTAGGACCATGGTGGTACTCCCATAAACAAAGAGAACACTGTATATAAAAGGGCACCAAATAATATAAGAAATTAATAAGTAATAGTTACCTATTCATACTCGTAACTGCTCAGATCTATACTGAGAGAAGGGACAAGTCAAGCACAGACATGGCAGCCCGTGTTGTTAACAAATTTGTCATGGGTGCCAGATAATATGGAGGTCAGTTGTTCATTGATCATAATTGCGGTAACATGCTTTCAGCCGGGGAATTGAAATAGAAGAGGTAAGCCATGATATACTGTAGCAATCAGTTGCTTAGCAGCCATAAATATAAAGGTAATAAGCTTTCTAGAGTTAGTATAAATATTGGGAATCCACAAAATTGACAAAGCTATCCAGGGATCTTTCCTAGAATTGATAGGGTAATTAAATGAATCATTCATCATTCACTCTTGACCTAAAGCTTTGAACTATAGGACATTGCCACTACATTTGAACTATTGTTCCCTATTGTTGAAAAAAGACTTTGTTAGATGTTTCTACTTGAACATTTATGGTTCCTTCCCAAATACTTTCCCAAGCTTTTGGTTTAAGTGTTCATTAAATTCCTGTGTCCAATTCTTGATATATGATGGGGGATCTAATTTTGACGTTTAAATATAATACAACAATGATATCAATCCTCAATCCCCAAAACATGTATTTGGGTTAAGACTGATTGTTTATGTAATGATTGAAAGTAGTGCTGCAATTAATAAAATCTAATTTTTTCTGTGATGGATGGATAGAATTGGACCTCAAAAAAGGTCCAATTAAAGCACCCTTTACTCTTGTAAAGAGGATTAACACAATTTATACCATTAGCAAGCGACCACCAAAAGGAAGCTAGTTCTAAACCTGGGGAAAACTCAGGATTGCCCATAAGTGGGGTAACTGGTTTATGAGGTGATAACAGGTTAACATCCTGTTTGACCAGGTCCCAAATAAAAAGGATATGTTGCATAAACCCGGGCAATGTATTGGGCCTTTGTTTCATTTGAATCCAAGGTAGGGCAGCAGGGTTAATTAGAGATATAAGCGCCCATTCTAATTGAACCTGAATTGGAGGAGACGAATAATATAATTGGGCAATAGGGGCTATTAGAGCTACTTGATAATATTATAATAGCTTAGGAAAGTTGAGGCCTCCACATTCTATTATATAGTGTAGCTTCAGATACCCTATATCAGTGCTGTCCAACTGGTGGCCCCCAGCCCACCTCTGTGTAAAGTAATGAGATCTGTCTTGGGTACTGGAATGGGTAGAGAACAATAAAGATATATTTATTTAGGTAAAATGACCATTTTGTTAGTGTTAATCCATCATAACCATGAAATTGTATGTTTATTCCATTGGGTCAAAAAAAGCCTTAATCTTCCTTCACAGTGGAGAACAATTACATTTATAAAGAGTACATAGGTGGGAAGTAAGATTTATTCCTTAGTATTTCAAATGTAAACGTTTTCAGAAATATATAAAATTAAGTTGTATAAGTTTTACCTTGTTTTGGGAAATTAAGACTTAACGCTTCTTGACATGCCACTGGCAATTGCTTAAGGCTCAACACCTCTTGAGGCGTGCAACAACGCTGGAAAAAAAAATTAGCATTAAAGAAAATGGTGATTGTGCTTTGCTAAATTGCCCTTTGCTAACTGTAATTGTGATTATAAATGATCCCTGCTTTCTTTAAAGAATAAGTAAACCTTTTTTTTTCTATTAATAAAATTACTCTAAACAGCTTCCCAGAATTACCTACCTTTGTCCCTCTGTTCTTTCTGACCTGGTTCCTCAGTTACAAGCTGCTGGATTCCTCTCCTTCCTTGTTCAGAGTGAAGCCCCACTTCCTGTTCAGGTCTTTTTTTCTGTATTTAATGGGGTCTATTTGAAGGGAAAATGGGGGTGAATTTAGCTATGTGAAAAAATGGTAGGTGACCGCAGGTAACAGCAGATGTGTTCATCATTGTATCAGTATTGGAAAAGGAAGTCTTTAAATGACTTGCCTTGCAGCTGTGAAACCAGTTCTGCGCTCTCATGAACCAGTGACATACATCAGTTACTCGGTTTGGTACACAAAGAGGACCATATTTTTTCCAAATGATCTAAAAGTTTGGCCTGCAGACATAGGCAGATTTTCAATAAGGCTAGGGGAGGCTAAGCCTCCCCAAACCTGCTTGGCACATTAAAAAAAAACAAAACAAAACAAAAAAAACCTCACTCCGTTTCTGCACTGTCCTGGAAATCTTCTGTTCCTGCAAGCCTGTTCTGCTGTGCTCTGATTGGATCTTTCTTCTTATGGATTCTCCAATCAGAGCACAGCTTTCTTGACAGTAACATTGATTAATCAAAGCACAGATGCAGACAGGGCTCGGGAGATATTACAAACTGAAGGCACTGCAGAAATGAAGACTGAAAAGAAGAATCTGCAGGCTGTAAACTTTACCTGAGAACCAACTCTGAACTTTTGCTGCAGATTTTATCCCACTCCCACAGGTTCTATACACAGGTACTATACACAGGTACTATACAGTTCTAAAGGCTGAATCGCTAGCTGACATTAAATAGTTTTTTGCCTGACCTGACATCTATAATAATTTATAATCTATCACTTGTCCTAACAGATGGATGGTAAGTTAACTCTTTCCCCCTGAAAAAGCTCATTGTGCTTTTATATATTTGATGTTGTTGTTTTTTGCACTTACTATTTTTTTTTGTCATTGTTTTGTTCATTTGTAGTTAGTTACAGTGGAGCCAATGTTGTGTATCCGTGCCCGTGTTATAGTGCCAGGGCCTGAATATCTGCCATCAGTACCCACTGTGTTTCACTGTATATAATGTGCTGGTTTTGTAAATACAGACTGCGTCTCACTGTATATAATGTGCCTGGGGTGTCAGTACCCACTGCCTTTCTTGCTATAAAACTAATGTAAACACATCTAAAGGGGTGGTTCACTTTTAAGTTAACTTTTAGTATGTTATAAAATGGCCTATTCCTAGCAACTTTGCAATTGGTCTTCCTAATTAATTTTTTTGAATAATTTGCCTTTCTCTTTTGCCTCTTTCCAGATTTCAAATGGGGGCCAAAAATTATTGCTCTGCGAGGCTGCAATTTTATTATTATTGTAGCCCACTTTTGTGACAGTGCTGCTACCTGCTGATATCTTTTGGTGCTAACAGGAGCCCTGAGCCCCGCTAACTTGGGGGAACAGGTGTCACTTTACTTGATGGCGTGCCTCCACCCAGGATAGGGACAGATTAAACTGTAACTCCCCTCCCTGGGAACTTGATACTGTACTGTATTCCTTGGTCAGGGACTCCCTGCACTCCCGGTACCTTGCCCCTTCCCTTTGGGGTAGCTGCTTACCAGGCAGTGAGGATCCTCCTTGTATGAAGAGACCAGGACACTGGAATGATGCTTAACCAGTGGAACTTATTTTATTACTTGCAGACAGACAGGCAGGTTACACAGGAGCACTGTTATATGTCAGGTTACACTCTCCTCCTTGGAGAACCTCTCTCCCTGGGGCTACTCGTGGTTCTCCCGCCAAGTGATCCTCCTTTGGGGTTCCCTCTGGTACTCACGCCGGAAGACCCTCTCTAGGGCTCTCCCCAGTACTCCCGCCAAGCGGACACCCCTTTGAGACCTCACCTCGGTACTCACGCCCGAGCACCCACTGAATTAGGTAATCTCCTGATCTTAACACTGTTATCCCTGACTCCAGCTATGAGTGCTGGGGGATCTTAATCCCTCTATCTCCTGTAGGGGCAATGTCTGCCCACTAATTAACCTGTCTCCCACTCCTAGAGTGGTATGCCACTTCCCAGATCTACTATCTATCACAGGCCCGTTATAAGCCTCTGTCCAGAGGGAGGTCCCGGGCTGGAAAACCTAGCAGCACGTGGCTGCACTCCCTTATATAGTCTAATGTATCACCCAGTGGCTGCTAACTGAAACTGCAGGGATACTCCCTGTTAACTAATTACTTCCCAAACCACCCTTGGGAGCCTGTGCTAGGGGAACCATCCTAGGGAGCCCAAACTTTGGAGATCTCTACATTATTATAATTTTTTATTATTTATTTTTCCATGCAGGCCCCTTAACTATTCATATTCCCATCTCTTGTTTAAACCACTACCTGGTTGCTAGGTAACCAGATAGCTGCTAAATTACCAAATGGAGAGCTGCTGAACAAAAAGCTAAATAACTGAAAAACCATTAAAAATAAAAGAGGACCAATTGTAAATTGTCTCAGAATATCAGTCTACATTATATTAAAAGTGAATTTAAAGGTGAACTACCCCTTTAAGCTAACTGATCACAAACACAAATGTATGGAGAACCCCTCACAGAAGTGCATGTATGAATACTTTTACATCCTAAGTATTTTAGGGTAAAAAAAAAGGACCCCCACCCACACTTTTGTACAGAATCCTTGGAAGTCAGTGGGAATGGCAAGAGGTAGTTGGGAGGTTAATTTTTTACACCAGCAGCGAATCCACTAAGTCTCACAGTAGCTGTAGGTCAGTCTACAGTATATATGGCCCATCTTTAGCCTCCCCAAACAAAAAAGTCACCCTCCGCCTATGCCTGCAGACCACATTCACACTCACATTGGTGCCACAAAGTGCTGTCTATCTTGACCAAAGCAGAAGTGTGGGTGTGTGTCTCCAGCTTTTACAGAAAAGCCGTTCACTAGTAAAGACAATAGCTCACATAATGTATAGGTCGAACCACCTATTAAACAGAGGCCATTGGTTTATTTTCCTGCAGTTTTATCTTTGCAGCCGTGAAGCCAATTTTGCACTCTACACATTGGAAAGGTTGGGTTTTTAATGCTAGACACACATATCATTTTCTGGATATCACAAGTGCTTGCATGAGATAAAAGCGGTGAGGTAAACTATGGCCGTCCCAGAACTGATAAGAACAAAATTATGCTGTTAGGATGTATGTCACATGAGAATATTAAATATGCTCAGAGAAAGGAAATGGTATCTATGTCCCTAGTTAAAGGGATACTGTCATGATTTTTATGGTATACTTTTTATTTCTAAATTACACTGTTTATCTAGCAAATAATTCACTCTCCCATTTAAATGTTATTCTTGATATGACAAATGTATTTTTCTAGCTGTAATACTGGTGTGTAGGCGCCATCTCAGTGCATTGTGCCTGAGTTTGAGGGCCGGATTTGATAACATGGCGCCCCAAGGCCGCCCCCTTTCCCTGCATGCCCACCTCCCACAACCCCCTCCCCCTGCACACACATGCGCACCCATTTAACTCACATACGGAGCAGTGGGGAGAGGACTCTCTGAAGTTTCTGCGCATCTGGTCCCCATTGCTCTGCATGTGAGCAAAATGTCAGTGCGGCTTGGGTGGCATGCCGCCACTAAATTGTGGGTTGTCTCAGGGCCGGAACTAGGGGTAGGCAGAAGAGGCACCTGCCTAGGGCGCAACGGTGATGGGGAGCTAAGCAGGTACCTCTGTTGCCAACCCCTAGTCCGGGATCTCTTACCTCGACTCTTAATATCCTGGCGCTCCCTCTCTGTACAGTGCTCCCTCCACTACGTGTCTGTGCTTGCATGCACATGCAGGGGAGGGGGGGTGTTGTTTCAGACAGAGCAAGTTATTATTCATTAGTTTTAAAAGTTATTTTTTAAGGATGATGTCTTTACATTCTATTTAGCATTTTCATTCACTAATCAATTTCTGATATGTTCTTGCCTCATTGATATCATTGTGATGGGTATATTATGGGATAATTACAATGCATTTGTTTTTGGACTGTTTAACACATTAACGGTTTTCCGTATGGCACATGGCAACACTGGATTCAATGTTTCTAAATCGACTCCATTTTTAAGGATTTTGATGTCCATTATTTACTGGAGGTGTAGCTAGAGATCAGTTTAATCCACCTTTCATGATATTATATCAGTAGGCTTGACAAAAGGCCCAATCAGGTCAGAAATGTTGCCACATCGTACTTTTGAAGTTAAAAATAACATGAATCACTTGCTTCACACACACACATCAGAGTGCCACAATTACTTGCTCTTTCTACAAAGTATTATAGCGCACCAGGTCTGGAATAAAAAAAATAGGCCCTGGCCCAGTAAACAGTGATTGTCTATGGCATCATACAACAGCCCCTCTGCCAGAATCCACAGATTGCCAGTCCAGGACTGTAGGGCAGAGCTTGTGGTGCCTTTCATGCAGTACCAACTCATTAAATAATTCCAGTTGTGTCCTAATAAATAAATGCAATTGACAAAAATAAGTGAAATGAACTATTTTTATTATTTTTTTTTCCTTTATTTTTTAAAAGTTTCAACTATTTAGGACAAAATGTTACAATGTTTGACCCCGTTCATTTAATTACATAAATAAAAGATTTTTTATAAATATCTCTTATAAACAATATAAATAGCTTTACAACTTAAATACATCAATGCATGGTGTGAATGTACAGACAGCTCTGCCAGTCTCCCTCATACCAAATACATGTATCCCAGGAAATGGGACAGTTGAGCTGCTGGATGGGGCATTGGCTCTTTACCCAGGTTTGGGGCCTGTTAGGTAGAAGTTTTTGTGTGAGTGCAAACTCAAGAGTTGTGAGTGTTTCCATTAGCCTGAGGGGCCTGCTTGGTCCAATGCATCTGAAGCAGTCTCAGCCAGTCCTGTTGTTAAAAGCTTACCCTGCGTCTTATTAAAGGAATTTGCCTGAGAAACACAGTTTGGGTTTTTAAACAGAACCTGCTGTCTTTGTTATCAAATGTGTTATATTATTTACCAGGTCACTTAAGTATGTGACCCAAGCTCTTCATTAAAAACACAGCAATTTTATTGCATTGTCTGAATAGCTTTGATGTGTCTGATAACTAGAACCCTGCTGTGAGTTTCACTGTACCATATCGCACTGTGCGGGGCTATCCATTAGAGCCCTTTAAAATTACAAATACAGTGCATAAGTAATGTATAAATGACCTCTGTGAAATGCTTTTTTATGTATGTGGGTCCCAAAATAAGAGAGGGAAAGAGTTACCATTGGATAAAGCAAGTTTAAAGTTGCACTTCAGTGTCTTAAAGCAATAAGACAGATATTGTATCTGTGCCGCAGGACTGGATGAGATGTCCCAGGATGCACTGCAGTCTTCCCATATGTCTGCATGGGCTGGGAATTCACTATAATCTATGAAAGAGGCCAGCAGCTTATGTGGGCTACCACTCAAGTAGTCCAGAATACCCCAATCAGTAGCTCAAAGACATTCTAAACAAAATTAGAGATGTTAAGGGCTAATTCCAAGGGTTAAAATAAAAACTAAGTGGTATATGAAGGGTTTACTGTAGTCTGACAAAGATATCCAAGTGGCTGAAACATCAACAGACCATGGATAAGGAATGGTTTAGCACATACAGAGCCTAGTCACACTACACGTGAAGAACACGTGTGAGAATCTGCTTGGCCACCCCACAGGTGAAGCAGGTGTCTGAACTGATATGTAAACATCTAGGGAGCTCTCGTTACAGATATGTACACAGTACGCACACGTACGGCTCTTGTGCGCTGGGAACAGAATGAAAGACGACATGTGGTAACAGCAGGTCCTGTGTCCCATCGTACCGGCCTATGCCACTGCTAGGGAATCTCTGGCTTGGCCAATCAGAAGATCCTCAGCTAGGCGTCCACTCTAAGACAGGATAACAACCAGTGATCAGAAAACCGTTGTCAATGTTCGGAGCCTGGAAGAAAGAAAAAAAAAAGACCCTGGATTAGTCCCGTTATTAGGATGTGGCAAGCCAGGTTTCTGACTTCTCTCATACAGCACTTCAAGCCTTGTAACAGCACATGGAAAAAAAGCAGATGGAATTATGATCCCAGTTATTAATAACACAGCCACAGATGCACCACTGCCAGGAGCCTGGGAAGCACAGCTCTGGCCTCAAATCATTCATTTTCCTCAAATTGTCTCTGTAGTCCTCCCACCACTTCACAGACTGCAAGCTCCAACTGCAGACGTCCTGCTCCTATCTTTAACCCCTAGTGCCTTTGCTGAATTCTTCTGGTATCCAATGCAGAAAGATCGGTACCTCTCACTACTGCTCTGTCCCACTAGAGACCTTAGTGCCTTATGTGACCCCCAAGAGTTTTCCAAGTTCCCACCAGCCTGCATGGAAGTACTAAAGATTTAGTATGCAGTATATGACTTCATTGTTATTATAGGACCTGGCCCAGATGATTGGCCTTCCACGCAGGACACGTTGGATAGCGCTGTTATTCTACTTTAAGGGACAGGAAAGGCTATCAGGCAGGTCAGCTGTGTGTCACATGCCCAAGACTGGAAATGCCCACATGTGCTATAGTCACTAATGGGAAAATCATTTGTGTAAGTGCAGGACTAAAAGAACGCTCAGAGCTGTATCGGTTATCATGCTGCAAATACACATATTTAATGGCCACTACAGGCACAAGTAACTTGATTCCTTAGCACTAAGGGAATAACACAGGTGTTGTGGTTAGAGCTTGACTAGGGTGACCACACCTCCCATTTCATACAGACTAATTTTAAAAATACAGATGGCAAATCACTGGAACCAAGTACGCGTTTTCTGTGGATACGTTCTCTTAGCAAAAAAGCATCCTTCTGTCAATTCAATAATGCTTTACTGTTCCAGAACCCCCAACAGCCTTTGGAAATTATCATTAGAATGCAGGGTGTTTATCAGTTATAGGGAGGGCAACAAGTTGGACATCCTGCTTTAAACTGTAAGCCTGGATGCAGCTGGGGCACATTCAGGGATGGTGCAGTATGAAGGAAATGATGCAGAAAAAGAGTCACTGTAGATCCTTAAAATTCCTTTAGAGCGGGAATGATTTAACACAATAGGATCTTTACTGGAAAGACTTTATTTTCAGATTCACTGCTATTACTGGGTGTGCTAGCCTTGGAGCAAGTAGAGTCAGCCTTAAGGTCATTTAGCATAAGATTTGGGGGTATCTTATTTGCTGCCCTATATATTAGTAAGGTAGGCCCAATGTTATTGTACTTAGTGATGTCGTGAGAGACACCAACCATCAACACTTATGTATTATAAAAAATATTGTGACCCATGCTGTAAAATATGAGCCTATGTCTCCTGCCTTCATATATCAGAGAACTCTGCTTTGGCTTCTTATATTCATATATTTTACAATAACAGATTTCAGCTCATAGTAATTTAGGTTGCTAAAAAGACACAGGTCCATTGTTCCACCAGCACATTCCAGGCTATCATTTCAGTGAAAACCTCAGTGCACCCTGCAGATTTGGAAGCTAAAGCTCCCCAGCTGGAGGGCCTCAACAGAACACCCCTGAGATATACACTTTAGACTTCACAGGCTAAAAAAATTCAAAATGATCAAATTTTAAAATCCAATTTATAATATTGCCAGATGTTAATTTAATGATTTTCAGCTAATTGTTTCAAATACTGTGTGCTTTATAGTGCAAGCTTTCTGTAAGGTCCTTAGCCATAACACAAGCTCAGGGAGTTTGGCGGCCATGCCCTTCAGGAAGAGAACTCTGTGGATAAGAAAATGACTTCATCCATGATATCAGCCTTATCGCTGCTATAATTACTCATTAGTTACCTTTACACGTACATTAGTTAGTGTTGCCTTTAGCCACAGAGCGCGGAGGTGGCGGAACAATGAAATACTGGTAGCGCTACTGGCACAGGAGAAAATGGAAAATACCAACTTACCGCCACTAGATGGCACTCCAGGTCTTAGCACCCCAGGCCACTCATAGCGCCAATACGGTCCAGTTTGAGTCCAAAGCAGCCCTTAGAGAGTGCTTTCTTGTTGATCCCCTTGTACTTGCGAGTATTGGGGTGCTCGTTGAGTAACCTCGCCCAAGCTGCCCGCGACCTGGTGTCGGCTCTCAAGTCGCGCAGGAGTCTGGCACGGAATTTGGGGTCGATATTTCTATCCCCTCTCTCCCCAGAGGCCAAATATTCAGCCAGCTCGTCCCCAAGCAAAGCTCGTAACGACTGCAAAGCGAAATGGGAGACAGTAGGGAGAGGTTAGCAGAGGGCAGAATAACGGTAACGCTATGTCTGTACTGAGGGGGCAGGTGGATGCGACATTTCCCACGTACACTATTTCACTATACCTGAGCTTATATAGACCTCTGTCCGATATGGCAGTCCAATGGAGAGTGGAGGCTAATACCCTCACTAATGCCCCTGAGATTGCACTGGGGCACCGCCCGCTGGCACAAACAGAAAGCGAATGGGTCACGTCTTGCACATCTCTTGCCCTCAGACAGGGGTAAATAGAGCAATAATAATAAGCGGCAGCTATATCACCCCAGATAATTCCGCTGACTAAAGCCTGGACTCTGATCTGATTCCATTATGTCATTTTGCATTGGCAGCTCCTGCTGATTTAACCTCTTCCTTGCCAAACTACTGTGAGCGTCTACTGCACCTGTTGCACAGACATTCTGCACCCATTTATCCACCTACTGCCCGAACCTTAATGGCAGGTTCCGACACAACTATATTTATATTTGCCGTGTCTAGGAGGAGACACTTTAAGGAGAGAGTGGATTCATTTTTAAGAGGACTGTTTTATAGCCGGCAGATGTGTGGGTAACATGGAGTTACCCCAGCTTTAAATATGCCAGACACCTTTTGTACTAATTCTGGGCCACTATGAACTCCATGAAACAAAAATTGTCATTCATTCATTCACCTCCCACCCCCTTACTGTGCCAGCCATTCACCTACCCTCTATCCTTGTGTTCCATAACTCCCACCATAAGTACTTCTCCCTCACCCAAATATTCATTCACTTATCCACACACTAGTGACCCCACTTTCACCCACTTACCCTATCCGACTCTGCTAACTAATGCTTTCACGAACCAAGCAACTCACTCTGTTCTGCCATTCACCTACCTACTGGCAAGCATATTCATTCATCCACTCTTCCATGGCCTTAATAATGCCTCAAGTCATTACCCGTGTTTCACTCATTCTCCCATCACTAACCTATTCCCTCACCCATGCATTCGATAATCTCAACCATCAAGTCACTCACCCGTCACCAACTCGCAATATCTCTTTTACCTAGCGACCCACACACACTAAAGGTGGCCATACACGCACCGATATTATCGTACGAAACCTCGTTTCGTACGATAATCGGTGCGTGTATGGCATGTCAGCGAGCCGACCGATATCGCAGGAAGCTGCTGAAATCGGTCGGCTCGCCGATCGGCCAAACTCCTCCACTTTATCACCCACCCATCGGCTGACTTTCTATTCTGCTTCTCCCACCCATTCTAGCCCTGAACGGTTCTCTCATTCTGTCACTTACAAATGATTCCATTCCATCCCTCACCATTTCTCTTTTCAGTCACTAACTCTCCCATTCAGTAGCCGGTTCCCCAATTAAACAGGAGCAAGAATAGCTGTATACTTTCATGTGTGCCAGTCAATGATTCCTTCACCTGAAGAGATAGAACTACTTCATGCAGAAGCCAGATTGGAAATAGCTAATCAGTATAGATTGCACCCTTGGGGTAAGGTTACCTCAGGTCACAATAGTGATTTTTTTTATATATCATAACATAAATCAAATTACGCTGATAGGGAACAGTTACCCCAGTGATGTTGCCTGTTATCCCTAGCGTTCGCCCTTGCCTCTCCATCCATGAATGTATTAGTTAGATCGGAGCAGTAGCCATGCACCTAGGTGCCAGTACATCCCCTGGTACCCACACTGACTCCTACAGAGCTCACTCAGTGGCCCGGTAACGGCTCCACTCCTACTATGTACTCCTGCTTTCACTCCAAAACACACATTAGCAGGGCAAACAGCATGGCAACATGGATGACTTGGTTAGCAGTTTAGTTAAATGCTGCATACCCAGCTATATTATTTTAATCATTGGCACCGAATGCGCCAGAGCAGCGCAAGTCAAATTAAATGAATGCACTTCTGCATTCTTATTCATACGCATATGCACAACAGGGCAAAGCCAGCGTACTACTGCGCCCTATCCACAGGCAGTGCCAAATCTGAACAGTTTTGTACCCTGCCGCTTGTCAGGTCTCTGCGCTCTCTCCCTCTCTCTAGCCTTCCTATGTCTGGGTGCCCAGCACTGGTACTACATTTTCACCTTGCAACTGATTCATGTACACCTGCCCCTTTGCCCAGAGTAGATGGACTAGTGGAGACTGCACAGGCGGACTAGTGGCCGGTCTCTGGGTTCGCACAGCCGGACTAGCGCCCATTCCCTAGGGACTGCACAGTAGCTGGGAGACGTTTAGAGGAAGGAGGGGCAGATGCTGAAAGTGAGAAGGAGAATGCAGAAAGTTCGCTCCCAGGTGAGCACTTACCTTCTGGTGTGGCTGAACTGCAGGTTTCGCTTCCACCCTGACACACAGCACGGCCAGCATAATTCCCCAGCCCAGAATGAGAGACACATGCATCCTGACTCTGGGATTTAGCCTTTTCAGCATACAAAAATCCCCAAGTGTTACTGTAATAAAAACACAACTAGCAGAAAATCTGGAGTTGGCTGCGAGTCACCCCTCCTCCTCCTCCTGCTGCTGCTGCTGCTCCTGTAAGACTGTGAACTGATATCAACACCCCATTCATTTTATAAAGCATCTGGTGACGTCACCCTAGAGATAGGAGGTAGAGCACCCACCGCTTGGGGTTACCCTCTAACTCATTTTCTCATGATACATTGCATGTCCCAGCCAGGTCATTAGTTTACTTTCTAGGACTTTTTTTTGGATGGGTTTTAAAGGATTTTATATCAGTTAGGGATCACTCCTGTGGCTCCAAACAACTTATCCCATTACACATACAGACATATATATATATAGAGAGAGAGAGAAAGAAATATTATATAGATAGAGACATATATAGATAGATATTATATAGAGACATATATAGATAGATATATAGAGCGATATATAGATAGATATATAGAGACATATATAGATAGATATTATGTAGATAGAGACATATATAGATAGATGCTATATAGATAGAGACATATATAGATAGATAGAGAGATATATAAATAGATGATGATAGATATGCGTGCCTCTGTGTGTGTATATAGTTATCTGGCACTTTCAGGAAATATATATATCTTTGTGAGTCTTTGTGTGTGTAGTTATATATGTATGTATAGTTATCTGGTACTACCAGGTAATAGATACCTACGTTTGCCTCTGTGTGTGTGTATATATAGTTATCTGACACTTTTAGGCAATTTATAAACCTATGTGTGTCTTTCTGTGTGTATATAGTTATATATGACTGTATATGCATGTGTATACAGTTATGTGGCACTCCCACGCCATATATATGTGTGTATGTTTACAATTAACCCATATATACATAAAGTATACGTATACATATATTCATACATATATATGCACATATACACACATAAGCTAATGCTCATTTGTTTGGAACTGGACTTTCTCAGAATCATCTCTTTCAAAATACATTTCAATACCAGGTCCAACCAAGCTGTTTTGTGACTTATGGGGGAGTATGCTTCGTACTTATTCTGTAACACTTGGGCACCAGAAGGGCTGTACCTGGCTGCAGTGCTCAGTATCACATTCGCGGTGTAAATGACTAGTTTTGTGTTTGAGCGCTTTTATTTGGGGGCTGTAGAGGAGCCATGGGTTTTGCCATTGCAGCCACAGACTCCCCTCCCTGACATTGCTGCGCTCTTTGCTTGATGCCTTTGGCAGCTCTGTTTACATTCTCAGTGCCGCCACTTGTTCCAATACCTCTGGGAAAGTCAGGTAGAAAGCGGGAGATTCTTGCCTTGTACAATCCATGGCGGAGCTGATGTGCGAACTGAGAGTCAGTTCCACTCAATTTCCCGAGCGAGCTGACACATCACAGGGCAGGAGAGCCGACAGATAAAGCTGTTGTTTTTGGGTTCTTTGCCTTCACACACTGTGCCTTCCCTGAGAGGCTCATATATATACACACACACACACACATACATACACACACACATACACACACACAGAAGGGCGCGTTGTGGCCGATAATGATCGCTCCGCAACAGCGGGCTCTCCCTATGGGTGCTGCAGGCTGGCTGAGCCTCATGGCTGCTCCTATCATGTGGGAGAGTCAAATGGATAAGATCAGGGACTGTGAACAGCAACATTGCCATATAGCTCAGAATAAAGCCAGAGAGCTCTGAAATAAAGTAAGAAAACACTGATCTCTTGGCAGTTCCAGGCGAGATGCTTATCTGGTACTAATGACATTGGAATCTGTTTGTTGTGAGCAGAACCTGCCTGGTGGCAGACTCAAAGTACAAGGGATGCAATGGGTGTAAAGCTTAGCCAGACCCCCCATCCCACAGCTTGGAATCTGAGCAGATTTTTCCTTTCTTCTGTAATGATTTGGGTTTGACAAATTTTCTGTAATGATTTGGGCTTGACATATATAATTGCCATTCTGTTCTGTAAAAGCCCTTTTCTAGGCAGGGAAGAGAAGTCACACAATGTATTAACATGTTTAATAGGAGCAAGTGGCAAAATCTCTGTGCTCACAGGCATTTCCAGCAGGATGAGACATGGAGGTAAGCAGGGATCTCTGTCCTAAACTGTTCATTGTAGAAACCATTCATGCAACTAGTAAGAGCAAACGCTCCTGTAGGTAAGATTGGTCTTGGCTCATTTCATTGCTGTTTTTTAAGCACCTGAGAAACCAGCCAGGAGTTTCCTTCTAAGCCCATGTACTTCCCCAGTGACACTTTTATTTCATTACTACTAATTTGGTGTGTGCATTAAGATCTCCCAAAACTCAGGTTTGTTATCTCTGAAGTGTAAGTTACTTAGTTAAGTTGGGTTGAAAAAAGACCAAAGTCTACCAAGTTCAACACCTCTAAATAAATCCCATTGTACATTTATACTAGGGATGCACCGAATCTCGGATTTGGGCTGAATCCAGCTTTTTTTTGAAGGATTCGGCCGAATCCACAGTCCCAGCCGAACCAAATCCTAATTAGCATAAGTCAGCATATGCTAATTAGCATTCAGAAGGGTTAAATTGTAGGGGGAAAAAAAATGTCACCACGTGCCGTGCGCGCGGCTATTTTTAACACCTCCAACTCCTAATTAGCACATGCTAATTAGGATTCGGTTCGGTATTCGTCAGAATCCGTCATGGTGGGTTCGGAGTTCAGCCGAACCCAAAAAAGTGCGTTCAGTGCATCCCTAATTTATACACATACTTATACAGATATGTCTATACACTCATATATATATATATAAACTACATATTCCAGTACTTAAAGGAGAAGGAAGGGCTAATAAAGAGTTAATCTCAAGCTGCAGGCATACCTTCAGTTGTCTCAATAGTGCCCTTAAGTCTCCCCATATTTCACCTGTTCAGAAGATCAGAAGCCAAACAGGAAAAAAACCCACTGAGCAGTGTAGAGAAGATTCCCATAATGCATCACTCCTTCCCGACTTGGCGACTTGTTATTGTAGGAGGCGCGTGCGCACAAAGCAGGAGCGTCCGGTTGCCATGGCGACGCAGCATTGGAGAACTCTGTGACATGCAGGTGGGGGGAGCGGGGGGGCAGGTGCGGCGAGTGGCGGAGAGTTTGTGGCAGGAGCAGGGGGGGTTTGTGGCAGGAGCGGGGAGCTTGGGGGGGTTTGTGGCAGGAGCGGGGAGTGGCAGAGGCTTTGTGGCAGGAGCAGGGAGCGGAGGGGGGGGCTGGCTTGTGCTTTTCAGCCCATACAGACATGCTGGACAAGATGGTGGTGCCGTTCACTGAAACAAGTATGTAGGTTCTAGTATGTGTATCTCTGTAAATCTTTCTCTAGGCAAGCCAGAAATATAGCGTTTTTACACAGCAAAAGTAGTACTATTTAATAGTGTGCTTAATAGGTTTTGACTTTCCTTCTCCTTTAAACTAACTGTAGATTGTATATCTCGCTTGTAGAAATCATCCAGGCCCCTCTTAAAGGGAGAATCTGCCATTACAACATCACTAGGAAGGGCATTCCACAGCCTCACTGCCCTCACCGTGAAAAACCACCTACACTGCTTTAAATGAAAGGTCTGTTCCTCTAATCTAAAGGGGTGACCTCTGGTGCGTTGCTCTTTCTATAGGAAAAAATATCTCCCACTATCTGTCTCTAAAGTACTTGAGTAACTAGAGTAATCATGTCCCTTCCCAAGTGCCTTTTCCCAGAAAACCACCCCAAACTTGACAGTCTAACCTCATAGTTTAAATCCTATCTACCAGTTTAGTTGCACGTCTCTGCATTCTCTCCATCTCATTAGTAATGGTAAAAGACTTTTCCAATGGCACAAAGTTCTGAATTTTGTGAGAATTAGCCAAGTTCCTACTGATTTGATCTTCTGTGGTCAAGAGTTTCCATAAAAAAAGTTTGGATAAACACTTCCAAATGATAACTAACTCCATTGGGGCTCAAAAAAGATGACCCAAGAAACTCTGCAAATGATGTATCAAGGCAATGCAAAACTAAAGACTTCCATCAACCACAAGTGTTGCCTGTCCACCCCTGTCCAACCTAACCATTAAAACAAGATGGCCTAGTATGGCCTTTCACTACCCAGGTGGTGGGCTTTATTGGGCCCATCCGATTGCAGTCAGATCATAACAAACCCACCAGTTGACAAATGCATTAACAGCTCAACGTTATGCTCACCTAGTTTCTAATCTGCATGATAATAAATATCAGTCAGGCAGGTCACTGTTGCAGCCTTAAACATAGGCTAATAAGCTGGTCTGGTGTGGCCAAGTCAGCAAGCAATGTTGGCGCCTCTATGGGGATCTTTTGTGAAAATGAAAATTTAATATAAGCTTCATCTCACTGAAATAAAAAAACTTTCTAAATATAATCAATGAAATAATCTGTACTGTAAATAATAAAGTTATTCTTCAGTATCTCACTCTCAGCAACCTGCCAGTCTCCATGCTCTCTTCATGCTGAGGTCTGGGTCAGATTTTTGATTGACAGGTAGGTCAAACATGTTTTTTCTAGAAGAAGTTTTAGAGCTAACTTAAATTACCAACTGAAGCACAAACAAAAGCTAACAAAGTAACTGACTCTAGAACACGCAGAGAAACAGGGTTTCACCCTCCATTCACTTTCAATTGGAAATGCCTGCAAATACCATGTGCTGTACAGTGACAGTAACTTATGATTCAAAAATACAGCGCTGAGCATATTAGAACAATAAGTGTGACACAGTGTCAGACTGAAGTGCCAAGTGCCCACCAGAAAACCCTTAGACCTTAGGCCCACGCTACCCTTCTCTGTTTACTCACTTTCTTTAATCTCTTATTTACTTCTTTTTACATCTATTTTTCCTCCATTTCTTCTCATATAGAATTGAGTAATGGCTATGGTATAGGCATACAAGGCAAATGGTTGGGTGAGCAGGAGGGCCCACTGACACCCAGGCCCACCGGGAGTTTTCCTGGTATCCTGGTGGGCCAGTCCAACACTGGCGTGACACTTGTCTGCAATGAGTATCTGAAGGCAATTCCCATTTAAGGCTGAATGGGAGGCAGTTTAATGCATTGTCTCACATATGTAATAAAAGCCGCTAAATTTGCCTAGTAGTAGTAACCCATTGCAACCAATAATATATTTGCTTTTAAACAGGTGACCAGTAAATTCTACCTGCTGAGTGGGTTACTGCCCCTGGGCAAACTTAGTGCCTTTTATTAAATAACCCCATATGTCTCACACACACTCGACTTCAGGCCAGGAATGGCGTTTCTGTGAGTGCATATGGTTGTATTTACATAGACCTTTCTGATAAAGTTTACTTAGTTTTTAACTTTCCTTCTCCTTTAAACAATTTTGTGGCTTTTTTTTTTATTGCATTGTGTTATTTTTTCCTGAAAAAACAAAATGTATTGCCATTGCGAACAGCATATTTGCTAAACACACCTCACAATATTGCATTTTTAGCCATTTTATTGAATTCTTAATTCTGCATAGGTGTTGTTCGCTTGTTTCTGTCCTTAAAACCTATTTGGCCAGGGCAAAATATTCAAACTGCAGATTATACTAGGGGAAAAACATATTTTGTAAATCTATGCATATTGGGCATCAAACTGTTCAGCCATACATTGATATATTTACTGTACCTATTTTAGATTCAGCAGAATGTTTACTTTTCAAAATGTATGGTTTCTTGGTAATGCTACGGTTTCAGAATTTATGGCTTTGGAATCTAAAGTGTGCCGTATTCTGTTGTAGTGCTTTAAAAACTACTGCTAGGAGTTTTTGATCTACTGAAGTCAGAAATCTCCATAAACCTGTATATATCTGGTATTGGCAGTTTTAACCCAATATACATCATGTTAATTTATTTCTGTGGTGTGGCTAGATCCCAGTGGAAAAAATTAAATCTAACCAGTTGCAAGTAGCACCCACAAATCTTCCTGTATGCTGTAAATTGGGCATTGCCCTTTCACTGACTTTAATGGTAATTGCCTGGAACCAGCTAGTGCACTTGCAGGTCAGGCATTTATTTAACGCAAAGGCAGCAGTGAGTTGTTCTAATAATCGCCTGATAAGAGAGTCAAGAAGATTACTATTTATAATTAACAGAGGGGCAATTCCAAATAAGAATATCCCTGTATGCCATTGCCCTTAAAGGACATGTAAACCCCACACAAAAAAATGTAATCAGCAAACAGCCTCTTTGATGTCTTTCAATACCTGCCACACTGGTTGTCTAGAGGTTAATAATAAGGCTGCAGCATCCCCTTAATTCCTTCTCCTCCTGTAACCCACTCAGCCCCCTCCCTCAGGAATTTGCATTGACTTCTGGCTTGTGGGCATGCTCAGTTGTTCTAAGCTCAGATTACTAAACACGTCCTCCAGTCTAGCAGCCAATAAAGAGATGGCATTGCTGGTTCCCATAGAAACTCAGCTCTAGCTGTCTGCTTCAATTTTTTTCTCCTAACCTCCTCTCCCGAGCTCAGCTCAAACAAAGCAAAATTTTTATCAAAGACACAATGTGATGGTGCTGGCGGAGGGGATATATGCAGTACACATGATAGCATTTGGATGGGGGAGACATGCCCAACTGATATACATTGCAGGCAAATGTAGGCTTTAAGCTAGCCATACACAGGCCAACAATATACATACCTCCAAACTGTCCCGATTTTCGTGGGACAGTCACGATTTTAACAGCTCAGTCCGCAGTCCTCGATTGTTACTGAAAAGTCCCTTGTTTTCATTTGATCTCCTGCACTGAACGCTAAAAAAGATACAAAGCTTCTTAAACTTAATTAAATAAAAAACTTTTGTCAGAGAGCCCAGGAAACTTAACAGGCAACACCTGCACTTAGATACAGTTGTATCTATGTGCAGGTATCTGGTTTTGTGCTAGCTTGTTATTTTGGAATAAACATGTCTGTAACCTCCCTTATGCTGAAGGTCTGGATCACAGTCCAATACAATTAAATCAGCTTTATTTAGCCATTCACCAGGATTGTCTAATTGGGAAAATATCTGCTCATTTGGTGATCTCACATAACAAATGGAGCGTGTCATGATTTGCTTATCACCTATAATAACCAATCAAAAGGTAGCATTTTCTGACCACCTGTTTTCTATGGGTTACTGTACCTGGGTAATCTTTGTGCCTTATATTACACGTTAGGTTTGTATATTAATCTAAAGTAAATACAGTACTTATAAATATTTGCAGCTGGCATTGTCATCATTTTCAAATCTACTCCTTTGGAAAGGTCTTCCATGAGATGTTGGAACATTGCTATTGGTATATGCTTCCATTCATACAAAAGAGAAAGCAAATCAAGCCTAGCTTATAGTTAAAGTTCTAAAACAGGGGTGGCCAGACTTTCTTCGGTTGCGATCGACCGGACCGATGCGGAATGCAGAAGTGCTCGGTGAATGCGTACGTACAGTACCTGACGCAGCATACATACGCATTCACAGAGCACTTCCGCATTCCCGACTTGATCGTGGTCCACCAGAAATTTACGGGGAATCGTCTGGTGGACCGTGATCGACGTATTGGCCACCCCTGTTCTAATACATCCCACAGGTGTTTGGTTGTGCTGAGGCACCAGACTCTAGTACTCTTCCCGGATGTGATGTCAAGGGAGAAAAATGCTCCACCTCTGGATTTCCATTGATAGGTCTGGCAGCGACTGGGGAGGGTTTTATGTTTTTAAATTTTATTAATTATATAAGCACCTAAGGGCCTCCCCCTTAAAGGCTCCTGTCCTAGGCACAGGCCAATATATAAATACGGCCCTGCTAAGGTGCAGGTCGGGGAGAGTTCAACTCTCATCTCTGCAAGGGACCTACTTTGTATATAGGGTTATCTCTTAAAGTGGACATGCACAAGGTTTTAAAACCTGCTGACTTATATGTGTATGGCAAGTGAGCCTGCCAAACAATATGTGGTAAAAAATTGTCCACAGATCTAACAGGCAAATTAGCAAATCCCATGGTGAGTCTGCTTAGGCCAATATTAGGATCCAGTCATTGGATAGGGTCATTTTGATTTAAATTAAAATTGGGCACAGATCTGCTTGGCTGCGTCATTCAAATTCCAAAGGCTTATATACAAAGGGTATCAGCAATAAAAAGATCTTAAAAAAGGGACAATGAAAAAAGAAAGAAAATATATAAAGTAATTTGCCAGAATTTCGAAGTCGATATTTAAATTCCTAGTAGACAACCCCCTCACTTAAACCTCTGTTTTGGTTTACAGAAAGTCCATTGTGCCAACAGATTATCTGTGCATTGGTAAACTAATTATCTACCTCGCAGGGACCAAACAAGAAGTAGTTTCAATGTCCTTTTTAGCTTAAAGGAGAAGGAAAGTCAAAATCTATGAAGCACACTATTAAATAGTAATACTATTGCTGTGTAAAAAGGCTATATTTCTGGCTTGCCTAGAGAAAGATTTACAGAGATACACATACTAGAACTTACGGCGCCGCCATCTTGTCCAGTGTGTCTGTATGGGCTGAAAAGCACAAGCAAGCCCCCCCTCCACTCCCCACTCCTGCCACAAAGCCTCCGTCGCTCCCCGCTCCTGCCACAAACCCCCCCAAGCTCCACAAACCCCCCCGCTCCTGCCACAAAGCCTCCGCCGCTCGCCGCACCTGCCCCCCCCACCTGCTTGTCACAGAGGTTTCCAAAGCTGCGTCACCATGGCAACTGGACGCTCCTGCTGTGTGCGCATGCGCCGCCTGCAGTAACAAGTCGCCAAGTCTTGAAGGAGCGATGCGTTATGGGAATCTTGTCTACACTGCTCAGCGTTTTTTTTCCTGTTTGGCTTCTGATATTCTGAACGGGTGAAGTATGGGGAGACTTAAGGGCACTATTGAGAGAATTGACGGTATGCCTGCAGCTTGAGATTAACTCTTTATTAGCCTTTCCTTCTCCTTTAAGAAGTATAAAACTATAGATTCTTTGTGACAGAATAGGAAAAAAGTGTGCTCATCGAAATCCCTATTTATTAAACTCATGTTGAACAACAGGGTATACTGCCCCTTTAAAATGTATCTTTCTGAAATAGAAAAATTGTACTGTCCATCATTGCATAAATAATGAGAATCCTTAGTTACAGTAATCAGCATCTAATGTTTGTGAGTCACTAAGCCATTTATTAGCTTTATCTAACAAACTCTAATGCTATTGTAAGTCATTAATTATAATGTATCTCCAGGCTATATCCTAATGACTAAACTGTACTGGATGTATACTGTAAATATCAGAGTGGGGTCTATCTTTTGTTCTGCACAGAAGATTGTTTGTCTGATTCCTAAGCATTTATTTTCTGTTTATGTCTGGAGAGTGCCACACTCAATGAAGCTGATAGATAGGAGTTAAACTTCAGAGGTAAGGGACAGGCTGGAGAAGGCAATGAAGAGCCACAGATCCCAAGAATCACAAAGTTAGAAACCTGGGGACAAAAGTAAATTAAGGGGCTTCTTCCCAGTTTATGCATTCCACCCTTAGAGAGTTTATATGAGGATGCCACATTACCTCACATATTACTGTCTCTCTGTGCCCCTCTACACATGGCAGTTACCTGTCATCACCAATGGCGAGCATCTATTATTACCAACAGATGTGCTAAAAGTTCCTGTCTGTGTTTTCCTATCATCTGTTTATGAAAGATTTTCAAAGATTATAGATAACCCAAACACACAAAACTTAAAAGGAAAAAAGTAAATCAGCTAAAACGACATATACCGCAAAAGCTTTATAGTGATATGCCGTGAAAAGTCCCAAAACCAGTAGTCAACTGGATAGCACAAGAATCAGCCCAAATTCACTAGATATTTCAGGTTCCTTGTCTATACATGAACTTGATATTGGAATGTCTGTATTTACCTAAATCAAGCAATCCCTGGAAATAAGGGATATGACAACACATTTCTAAACTCTTTCCTCACTAACATAATATAGAGTTTCTATTTACTTTTTATATTCATATCCCATGGCTTCACATACTCTCTACTTATTACCACAATTGACCTTCTAGCTGAGTTTCAGGGGTATCTAGGGAAGTAAACAGACAGTATCCTTAAATTTATCTTGTCATTAAGGCTGAACCCCACTTGCCACTGCTTCAGCCCCCCCATGGGGCATCCCCAAAATTAGGAAACCTCCAATATAAACTATTCCTAAAGGCCATGTAACGTAAAAGCGGGCCATTAAATAAAGTTGGCAAAAAATGTTATGCGTTTGGTATTACATAGTCATTCTAATCTAAAGGTGCAAGAATATTTGGGGCACTAAATATTTATTGATGTTAATGATGCAGTTAATGCAGGAAAAGGCACCTATTAACATAAGCCTCAAAACCATAGTCCGTCTAATCCAAAGGTTCCCCTAATGGTTTGTGTTTATGAACACAACTGAACACAATTGCCTCAATGAAAGTGGCATCATCTCCACTCTGCAACTGTCTGCTGCATCTTGCATAAAACTTACAAAAGTGAGCGCTACATTTTGATGTGTGGTGTGCCTACTATTATGCTAGAATTCAGCATAATCCACTGCATTGTGGGTAATAAGCATGGGGATTTGAGACCAAAATGTTCACTTGCATCTGGTGTGTGATACATCGCTATATATTACCAGTAAACTGTGTGAAAAGAAAGAATAATGACTTTGCAGCCATATTCACCAGCTCTGTCCTTCATGTTATAGATAGGTTATAGAGGGCAAGAAGTCTGAAACTATCTGAGAAGAAAAAAATATAACCAGCTGTTGGTCGAACCTTACTTGATAGGACTGTATATAAAATAGCTTGTCCCAGTGAGGAAAAAGCTATTCAGAGCAAAGTGCAAGTGGGCTACAGTTAAGCTGGTAAATGACCCTGAGGGTGCTGTGTACAGACTCAGACCTCATGCAGACTTATTTTTCCTGCACTCTGTTGCCAACTGTGGCCCATACAACACAAATAACTCTCTCAGTGAAAGATTGCTGCAAAAGGAAACTCTCATACATGAAGTACAAATAGTGTTCTCCACATTCAAAATTGGTTAATAACCCTTTAACCGGACTAGGAACCTGATTAGACTAGACAAAATGTCATTGCTTAGCTTATTGTCTTAAAGAAGCATTAGGCAACAGTGATTAGCATTACTACTTTGCAGTGCTGGGTCATGGGATCATTTACAACCATGGCACTTCATATATGTTCTCCCAGTGTTTATATGGGTTTCTTCCAGTTGTTCTGGTTTCCTTCCCACAGTCCAAAAAGTAAATCTAGTTTTTGTGTGTTCATGGTAGGAAAAGTTAACCATATGGTTGGAGCCAATGAGTACAATAAAACAATTTCTGACAAAGATGCATAATATATAAGTTCAATATAATTCTTTGAAGAGATGTGTTATTCATTTGCAAATGTACATCAGCTGATTTAGTTCCAGATGGCTCTTCAAACCAGTATAAGCATCTCTCTCGGAAAAATTATGTTGAGTTGTTGATGACCTTACTGTAATTTGGAGAGGGTGTAAATAAACTGTTGAGGAGTTCTTATTCTAAAAGAATATGATTTACAAGTTACAGATTCACGCACAAGAAAACAAGTGCTTCCTGATACCCTTTTTTAACATGTTCCCACCTGTTTGCCCTACACAGTTCTGGACATTTCCTGCTGGACAGTGCTAGGAGGATCACATAATCCTTTGGATTGCCTGTGATGCCTTTCAGCAGCCTGACTGAGCTCTTCATGTGTAGTACAGTTGTAAACACCTTATTCTTATTGCACAGCACTGCTAAATATGATGGTACACCATGAATACCTGACAGTAAAAATAATCAGATACATCATTACATCAGATTCATCCTTATTCTGTGTTCACCAAACAAAATAGCTTTTATTTCGTACTGAAAGTGTTCCAAATCTTCTGTAAGGAAAGTGCTCTTTTCCCAGGAGACAACAGAGGAATCTCAATAAAGCAGTTTAACAATAAAACAGTTTAACAATGGTAAAACTAGAATAGGAGAAAATCACACGCTGAGAAACATTTTTAAGATATTTACTGATGAGAAAGCATGGGTAATGCTTCGCCTAGAGCTTCCCTTTTGGCTCCTGGCTGTCACGATCAGTATCCCAAAACCCAGAACAGACTCCAAGGACCCGGTCTCGGCTCACGCTTCTGCCTATAACCGCCGCCTTTCACGTCGGGAGGAGCCCTTCGCTACTCGGATGCCGCCAGGACTTGTTGTGAGAGACCCGAGGAGAGAGTTCTGAGCAGGCACGGGAACTAATTGTATGACAGGAAGGTGGGGAAACACAAGCGTAGTCAGGACGGGCCGGGGTCAGCAACAATCGGGCAAAGCGGTACAAAGTCAGGATCCAGTAGAATAGTCGGTCAGGCAAAGGTCGGTCCAGGCAGCAGGCAAGAATAATCAGGAACAGGCAAGGTCAATACAGGCAGCAAACAAGAGAAGGTCGGGTACAGGCTAAGGTCAAACACAGCAGGAACACCAGAGAAACACACCCAGGAACTTACAGGAAGCAGAACCTACGTTGGGCAATGATTACAAGCTAGAAGCACCTTAAATATTTGAATTTGGCGCCATCGTGACGTCATATGCGCGCGCCGAGCGTAGACGCGCGTGCGCATGCGTAGAGGCGCCGGACGCGAGCGCGCATGCGCACAAGGCAGAAGCCTTAAAGGGCCGCACGTCGCGCGCGCCCGCGCCTAGGGAGAATCGGCGGGCGTCCCCGCAACGGAGGAGGCGGCGGGCGTCCCCGCCGCCCCACTAGACCACCAGGTACCCTTACACTGGCCTTGTTGTAGGAGCTGTTCTATCAGGTGGGAGAACTGGCAAGAAGAACTTGGAGAAATACACATGCAGTTGGAACTCCTGGCTTTTGTGGGCTCATCAGAGTCCATTTTTATTAGTGGTTTGAGAAGATGTCTGCCACCCCCGGTAAGATAGCTAAATCCTCTCTGTATGTCGCCTGCAGCATAACAAGAAAATAGAAAATGACTTTTTCTTTAATTTGTCCAAAGCAGCATTAATGATTTGATAGTAGTTTGTCCATCTTTTGGTTATCTGAAAACTAGCTTGTTCGCCTTTGTCCCTCCACCCCCTCCATATGTAGAATACAGGAAAGGATCTTCATTTTGTAAATAAATCTTCATTGCAATTATTTTTTTCATTCTGAAGTGAGTGAATATTTTTGAAAATGACATCTGATTGGTTTCTGGGGGCTATTATATCTTTGTGCCCAGTAATAATTTGCCTATTTAGATGGCCCATTACTTTTATATGGAAATAAAATTTTCTCACAATTTTGTTAATTCTAGCCACAGAGACCTGCTGGCTGGCCGGCTGCCTGTATCTGTTGTTACTCATTTTCTGTCTTGTGGAGCAGTCATTTAACCTCATGCATTAGGCTGGATAATAGTGAGTAAAGTGACTCAAAGAAGTGGGCAAGCTTTGAAGATAGAAAGTGTGTTCTTTGAAGTAAATATTTTGTTTTTAATACATATGTGTTTGTATATGTTGGGAGTTGTGAAGAAGAATTGTCAGATTGTTCTCATTATCTGACATCATAACAGTCATAACAAGGATAATAATATTACAAAGTGTTGTCAACCAGGTCATCTACTGAGTGGGTTGCAAGGACAGATTAATGTTATGTTATTATAACTGAACTACCATTCTGCATTGTTAGAGAGACAGCAAGGCAAAATAAAGAGGGGGAGAGGAAGAAGGGGGGGGTGGAGATATTATTCAGGCTACAGTTTCCACTTCTGATGACTTAGATAAGAGATTGTTGGTAGTTATGTGAATGGAGTCACATATATTTAAATCATAGGCAGGGAATGGATACAGAATAAAGTAATTTTGCAGTTACTCAAGGTTGCTACTATTGAGAAATGCATCATATGGAAATCGTATTTAACCAAAACCCTTACAACTTAAAAATAGTGATTTTCTGACATTCCCCCCAATGTGTAAAGGCAAACGTTTGACCAGGTGCTGTAACCTATAGCAACCAATCAAACAGGTGCTGATTGTATACAGGGACTACTTCAGTCAGGGGCCCAATGGCAGGGGAGGCCCAGAGATGGAAAAGAGTGATTTACAAGCAGCAAAAGGTGCAGGTCTTGCTTGTAGTAGACAGGGTTTGTGTGGATCATGGGCATGGCGGTGTGGATCTTGGGGCATTTTTTATTTATTGGAGCCCACCACCCCAGTGGGCCAGTAAGCTAATAATCGGGGGCTCCCTAGAGGGAGCCCCCTGCTAATTTAGTAGTATGGGGCCCCATGATTACTGACAGTGGCCCTGTTTATATCTAAATTATTCAGAAATAATATAGCACAGACAGTACTGTACAAGTTGTAAAGCACAATAAGCTAGCCAAGATTTGTGCAGACATACAGTGAAATCAACTGTCATACTAAACATGTGCAAAACAGGTAATGATAATAAATTGAGTGATGCTCATAACCATGCACATTGCTAAAACAAATATTTGGACCTGACTTGAAGCTGAGTGTTGACATAGATTTACTGACTGATATCTGTGTGACAGCCATAACTTCCTGCTCTGATACATTCCACATTGTAATGATGAGATAATACAGTTTATTAACCACTGGTGAATAAAATTCAGTTTGAAAGCATACTGTATTTAACTTTCCAACCTCAAAATGACCTAGGTTTAAAAAAATTCCAAGTTTTGTGAAGGGAACCCGAGATGTCTGTCTTATGACCCTCCAGCTAGCATTTATATCACAGAATTATTACTTTTTTAAGGTAGGGTTCACTGATACCAACTAGGGATGGGGAAAATGCAGCTTAGCTGGTGTGACATACAGTTCACAGCATTGGTCATTTCCGATCATTGCTTGTATTGCTTGTACATTTACCCTACCTTGTGCCTGCACCCGAATGAATAAAATACGCTCGGGTGCAGGCACATGTAGCCGATATCTGCAAAAAGAAAACCAAGAGACTTCATATCTTCGGAGGATATCAGCTACATCTGGTGTAGACACAGGTAGGAGAGTATGGCGCTATTTAATGCCTGCCGAAAATATACGCCATACGCTAAGGGGCTGATTTACTAACCCACGAATCCGACCCGAATTGGAAAAGTTCCGACTTGAAAACGAACATTTTGCGACTTTTTCGTATGTTTTGCGATTTTTTCGGATTCTTTACGAATTTTTCATTACCAATACGATTTTTGCGTAAAAACGCGAGTTTTTCGTATCCATTACGAAAGTTGGGTAAAAAGTTGCGCTTTTTTCGTAGCGTTAAAACTTACGCGAAAAGTTGCGCATTTTTCGTAGCGTTAAAACTTAAAAGGTGCAAAGTTTCGCGTAAGTTTTAACGCTACGAAAAAAGCGCAACTTTTTGCGCAAGTTTTAACGCTACGAAAAATCGCCAGATTTTACGCAACTTTCGTAATGGCTACGAAAAACTCGCGTTTTTACGCAAAAATCGTATTGGTAACGAAAAATTCGTAAAGAATCCGAAAAAATCGCAAAAAATACGAAAAAATCGCAAAATACCGATCATTACGAAAAAAACGCAATCGGACTCATTTCGACCCGTTCGTGGGTAAGTAAATCAGCCCCTAAGTGTGGCATCAGCCTTAGAACAGCTGATTATTATTTATTGTTTGTGGTCTTTTAATTATTTAACTATTTTTGTTTGGCAGTTTTCATGTTTGCAATATAAGCTGCAATATAAGCTGTCACTACTAGGTTTAGTTACTTACCTTTGAAACAAGGCAGTGGTTAAAATGGCAGACTGAAGTTTTAATTGATTGGTAGGGTCATTCTGCGTAAAAAAAACCACAGGGCAAATATACCATACGTCACCTTCTTATCACCAGGTATTGGCTTGCAAAAAATGGTGTACTTGTCTAGCTGTGTATATATTTTTCCACTTCTGTAAAAAGCAGCAGCTGCTGTGAAATGCTCTGTAAAAACAAAAAAAAATTGCCTTTTTTATGCTGCTTTTTACCACATGAAGTTACTTACAATCAACATTTTCTCCACTGAATCAGGTGGGCATATCGGGAGAAGATCATCTTGTGTGGCAACCTCACCATACAAGCAGATCTTACCGTGTATGGCCACCTTTAGATGCCATTAATTGGAGATTCATGCGTTGGGGTGGAGGAAATGACTTGGTGGCAGACTGCAGCATTCAAGTCTAGGAGCCTTTCAGATTCAATGATAGCTCAGTTCCAAAATGTCAGAATAATGTTCAACCAATGCTCTGTTCTGCATCAAATGTACATTGTAGAGCTTTTTTACATTGTACAACAATGCCAGGACAAAACAAAGTGAAATCAGTTAACATAGCTTAACTTGTTAATTTAGCTTGTTGTTTATTAATACCAATGTAAAACATGAAATCCTCCAGTTGGGGTAAACAGATGGGGTGCTGCTGGCAGAACTGCAAAAAAGATTAAAATCTTTATAAAGTGAGAAGTGCAGAAACTGCTCCTCCTAACGTGAACATTAATGTTTATGAGGCACATTGTGGCTTGAACAGACTGACCTAAAAAGCAGGAGAAATCCTCCCTTCCAGAGCACTCTAGTGAGATTTTAAATTAACATGAATATAAAAGCACTAAAATATAAACGCAAACAACGCAAGGATGTTATTTGCTTATGAATGTCTGGGGTCCGCATGTGCTGCAAAGTGCACTTTTAGATCATAAACCAAGTTGTTCCCTTTCATTTTACATTGTACCTTGCTCTTATTGTATTACTCGCTATCTTTCTAAAAATAATATTTGGATTAGTGCTGCTTGACCTGGCAAGAACGCTTTTAGAAAACAAGCAGCATAGAAATAATCGTGTGGTTCCACTACAGTGTATAATATTCTGAAAACATGTTTGAAACACTTGTTAGAATTCAGAATAGGGGTATTCCTATTTATTTGCATAATGCAGGCATAGTTTATCCAGAGTCCAAACAATGCAAGTCCTCTCCACCCCTTGCTGTGGTATCACTGTCATAGGATATACAGTGGTGTGAAAAAATATTTGCCCCCTTCCTGATTTCTTATTCTTTTGCATGTTTGTCACACAAAATGTTTCTGATCATCAAACACATTTAACTGTTAGTCAAAGATAACACAAGTAAACACAAAATGCAGTTTTTAAATGAGGGTTTTTATTATTTAGGGAGAAAAAAAATCCAAACCTACATGGCCCTGTGTGAAAAAGTAATTGCCCCCTGAACCTAATAACTGGTTGGGCCACCCTTAGCAGCAATAACTGCAATCAAGCGTTTGCGATAACTTGCAACAAGTCTTTTACAGCGCTCTGGAGGAATTTTGGCCCACTCATCTTTGCAGAATTGTTGTAATTCAGCTTTATTTGAGGGTTTTCTAGCATGAACCGCCTTTTTAAGGTCATGCCACAACATCTCAATAGGATTCAGGTCAGGACTTTGACTAGGCCACTCCAAAGTCTTCATTTTGTTTTTCTTCAGCCATTCAGAGGTGGATTTGCTGGTTTGTTTTGGGTCATTGTCCTGCTGCAGCACCCAAGATCGCTTCAGCTTGAGTTGACGAACAGATGGCCGGACATTCTCCTTCAGGATTTTTTGGTAGACAGTAGAATTCATGGTTCCATCTATCACAGCAAGCCTTCCAGGTCCTGAAGCAGCAAAACAACCCCAGACCATCACACTACCGCCACCATATTTTACTGTTGGTATGATGTTCTTTTTCTGAAATGCTGTGTTACTTCTACGCCAGATGTAACGGGACACGCACCTTCCAAAAAGTTCAACTTTTGTCTCGTCGGTCCACAAGGTATTTTCTCAAAAGTCTTGGCAATCATTGAGATGTTTTTTAGCAAAATTGAGACGAGCCTTAATGTTCTTTTTGCTTAAAAGTGGTTTGCGCCTTGGAAATCTGCCATGCAGGCCGTTTTTGCCCAGTCTCTTTCTTATGGCGGAGTCGTGAACACTGACCTTAATTGAGGCAAGTGAGGCCTGCAGTTCTTTAGATGTTGTCCTGGGGTCTTTTGTGGCCTCTCGGATGAGTTGTCTCTGCGCTCTTGGGGTAATTTTGGTCGGCCGGCCACTCCTGGGAAGGTTCACCACTGTTCCATGTTTTTGCCATTTGTGGATAATGGCTCTCACTGTGGTTCGCTGGAGTCCCAAAGCTTTAGAAATGGCTTTATAACCTTTACCAGACTGATAGATCTCAATTACTTTTGTTCTCATTTGTTCCTGAATTTCTTTGGATCTTGGCATGATGTCTAGCTTTTGAGGTGCTTTTGGTCTACTTCTCTGTGTCAGGTAGCTCCTATTTAAGTGATTTCTTGATTGAAACAGGTGTGGCAGTAATCAGGCCTGGGGGTGACTACAGAAATTGATATTGAAATTGAAAATTGAAATTGATAAACCACAGTTAAGTTATTTTTTAACAAGGGGGGCAATAACTTTTTCACACAGGGCCATGTAGATTTGGAGTTTTTTTTCTCCCTTAATAATGTAAACCTTCATTTAAAAACTGCATTTTGTGTTCAATTATGTTATCTTTGACTAATAGTTAACGGTTTTTGATGAGCAGAAACATTTAAGTGTGACAAACATGCAAAAGAATAAGAAATCAGGAAGGGGGCAAATAGTTTTTCACACCACTGTAGCAGTAAATATAATGAATAGCTGATGATTTTGTTACAAGAAACCTATATTGCTGGGCAGAAGCATCTAGTCTTGAATACAGCCTGGGTGGTTTCTGCTTACCTGCAACCTGTTTCTCTTTTCTTATGAAAAAACATGTAAATTGAAAGAATTAAAAGCTGACTACTATATTTTCATGTTTTGTGTACTAGAAGGCAAGATGTTAATTCTGCTTCCTCTGAACATCATCATCCAAAACTTTTAATCTCTCAGCAGTACCTATGCATTATGGGGGACTTTACTATTATGATGGACAGATTGACAGTCTAAGCACCTCTCAAGTGAACCAGTTAAAGGGTCTGCCTGTTGACTTCTCTTAGTGACTCTTAGCACACAATTTGGTTAATACCTGGATCTGGAAATACCCAACCAGTCTTGATTACACATTTCAGTCAACTTCTTACAAACATTGTCAAAGACAGACTTAATTCTAGCCAAGTGAATTTCTACAATTTAGAGGAGTATACTGCTCTGGAACGTTATAGTTCTTTTTAGCAATCACATCTGTAACTACTGCAAACAAACAAATAGAAAAAGTTAAAAAAAAGTTACTTCATGCCATCTTAGAAATATTTGATCAAATTGAAAAAGTGGGCAAGGGATTGGCATCAACTAAGGCAGAGTGCCCAGTTATGGCAACCCCATCAGTCTGAGGAGATTATGCTAAAATGTATACCCCCAGAAGGAGTCTGCTGAACAATACCAAAAGCTCTACTCTATATTTTACTCCTCCAAGGTATACTGGATGAATTTACCCAACACTGAATTGCCAAAAGAGGGATTATCTTGATGCCCCGGTTATCCCCCTGGAACTCCCAGCTGAGTGTTATCGTAACTCCTGAAAAAGCTATACAGATTTTACTGCATACCTTACCAACCTCTTTACATACTTACTACTTCACTCTTTCTCTGAGGCAATTATAACCTGAATTTTGCAAGAAGGCAAAGACCCCCAACTTTTTAGTTCCTACCATTCAGTTTCCCTCCTTAACTCAAAATACTAGTCAAGATGCTAGCTAACCATTTTGCTAAGGTGATTATCCTATTGACTGAAGTGGATAAAACCAGTTTAATTCCAGAGAAGTCAACTGAGATTAGTGTTAGGAAACTATGAACTCAATTGTTTCTTGCTCATTATAATTCTGGTAAAAGAGTTGTGGTTCATGCCTTGATACAGAAAAAAACCTTGACTCAGTAAAATGGGCAAACCTTTAAGCTGCATTATTTGGTGATATTAACTCTACTATTACACCCAGGTTCTCTCTCCAGAGCACTTAACAAGGTTGCCTTTAATCACCCTACCTGTTTGCCCTTGCAGTTGAGCCTTTAGCCTCAGATATCCATCAGTTCTGAGACACAGGATCAGGTTCAGGTCCCTATGGGGATTCACCTTAGACTTATTAACTCCTTTAAACACCTGGGAATCAAAATCTCTACTGACCTGCCATCCTACCAGACCCTAAGGGGTTGATTTAATAAAATTTGTTTTTTACGACCTTGAAAGTCGTATAAACTCGTCATGGTATAATTCAAATTAAACTTAATCATTGTTGTATGTATAAAATGTCATGATAATGCTTAAATCATTTGTTCGAAAACTTTGAGTTTACATTCGAAAATACTGAATTTTTCAAGCTAAAAGGAATGTTAAAACTCAAAAAATTTGAGTTTAAACTGACGTTCGTTTCCATGAGTCCTCTTTATTTTTCTGAACCAGGAATTGCTCCAGTAGCCATTTTAGCAGCATTGGCACTTATTTTTGGAAAACAATAATGTGTTTAAGTTTGACTTGAACTTCACCTTGATAACATGAGAAAAACTTCCCCTTGAAAACGTGTGAAATGGAAACCACTGAGGGGATTAACTTCCCCTTGAAATTGGGTGAGACAGAAAACAATGAGGGGTTAACTTGTCCTTGAAACCTGGTGAAACAGAAATCAATGAGGGGATTAACTTCGCTTAGAAGGACAGGCTGTCACTATTCTATACCTCTACTATTCTAAGCCTCCATAGGTCTCGACAGATCAAACCTGACGGATTTTCTTTTTACAAAAATAGTTAAGTAAACATTAATAAATCACAAATTATGGGAGTTATTTTAAAAAAACTTGAATTTTTCAGAGAAAATTTCCAATAAACTCAAATTTTTCATTTACTGACGAAAACCCATCTGTGAATCTTGAAAATATCTAGATGTAAAAAAAATTGTCTTTTCCCCAAAATTGCTTAGTAAATGTGCCTCTAAATATATACCCTATTCTGGGTATGATGTCCCTCTTGTAAGTTTCTGTATCTTCTAAAGCAATATCCAGTGCATTTCTATAAAACTGTTTTTGCCAAAATAAGCAACATATAAACCCCCTTCAAACTGGCACAAACAGCTGGAAAAGGGGAATTTGGCATTCCTGACTTTCAGGTCTGTTACTTTTGCACAAAACTAACAACCCCCCCAAGTGGTTTCTCATCTTTACATTGTAATAAAGAATTCCCCCTATTCTTTCCTTTAGGGAGGGATCCAAAGGGTGTGCTACTTGGCCTAGATAGTTCCATTGTTTGAAAGAAGCACACAATGATCCTAGTCTGTACCCTACTGTTCCTAGGTAAAAAAACAACAAAACTATCCTTTTACTTTAGATGGGGCCATCTTGTGTCACATGTGCAGCATGGCTCAATCTGATCAATAAAATGCTTCCTTTACCCAACATGTTTGACCATGACCAACATGTTTTTATGTCAATACAAAGATGTTTTTCTCTATCCTAACAACTGACTCTGGCTTTGAGTTAATATTTGACTTACTGTACCACTGTCTTTTGCTGTATGGCTGGGTGTAGAAAAGGGGGGTGGTGTCGACTACCTGTAATTAAAAAAAAAAAAAAAATTCTCTTGAAAAAAAAAAAGCAACGCATAGCTGTCACAGTGTATAGAACTACAAATGTGCAACTTTATTATAAGTAACATCTAATAATGATAACGATAACAAATAATTAAATACTAGGGGAAGTTAGATTTCCCATTTGGAGGATTTTTCTCTTTTAAGGTTTAAAAGATACCACAATAGAGGGTAGCATTCTCTAATTCCAGACACTGAGCAACCTTTGCTTGCTCAATATGTTGGACAACCCTGAAACTCTTTAACAATTAAATGCAGCATACCTGAAAATCCCTGAATTGCAATCACCTTATAAATGCATTGTTAAAAACTCTGTAAATGTTATCTAATACGGTTCAATGTAAACTCTATTAGAAAACAATACAAAAATACTTTGGTAGTGAGCATCAAATTTTTGTTGGAAATCTGAGTTTTTAAAAAGGAATAGACAGCATTTAATATAAAAGCAAATGTTTATAGGTAAGTTGCTGGTCCCTATTTTTTTATCATATAAAAATAAATTATACTTGACTGTTTAATTTAACAGTTGGTGTCAAACAATAGCCCATTAATGCCTACACAAAGTCCAGGAAGACTACTCCACACAGTCTGGTACAGAGCCTGTCTCTGGCTTGAAACAATACATGCAAATATCTTAGATACACTGGGTATGTAAAAGTTCAGGGCACATGTGGACGTGCTCTGCTCCACAGAGTCAATCACAACTTCCAGCAAAAATAACAATGTGCACACTCATTCGTATATAGAGTCAAGTGTTTGCTTGAGATACACAGGCCCTACCCTTTCACATGAGGTAATTATGATAAGTTATATGCCAGCCTATGTCAGTCCCCTGAGGTTACCAGCTGGTGACAGCCAGGGCACAGGAAGGCCATTCAGAATAAATGGCATAAAAGGCCATGTAGAATAAACGGCAGTGCCAGCAACAAGACACACTGGGGAGAAATGCAATGCAAGGACTTTGTATTCTGCCTTAAATTCAACATATCAGCAAAAATGTACAAAAAAGTTCATTTGAGGGGGAGTCCATGTAATATTTTATAATATTATCTTTGTTTACCACTGGTTCAAGGTTTAAGCCATGGTAGAGGCAAACTGTGTACTGCCAGGAACCATACAGAGAATAAATGGGGGAATTTTATTTAAAGTACTGTAAACATTTGCCTCCCCCAATACTTATTTTAGTACTGTAAATAAAACAGTCAAAGGATTCCAGATAGCTGAGTATTACATATAATAATACAGTGACTTCCAAACAAACAAATAGCATTACATTTGTTAATATAAATGAAATATAAATATAGTTACATTGCTTCATCGACAATGTATTTTTAATGTGGTAATTTAAAGCACAGGCAGCGGAACATTATTCATGGAGAGGCGCTAAGGTTAAAAAAAAAAATATTCCAAACATAATCAGGAGTTTCTGGAATATTTTGTAAATATTATGTTAAAAGTTAGGAAAAGTTCCAGGTTGTGTGTGGCTAAGCCTGTTGCTTTCAAAGCACTATAGACAGAAAGATGTAAATAAGTGGAAATTGAATCTAATTGTCACAGAGTTTTTAGAGCAAAATGCCAAATCTTTGGTGCTGATTTCTGGTTGTTATGGGTTACTGTAATGAAAAAAAAACCTGAAAATACAGAGGGGATTATCCAGCCCTTACTGGGGGCAATTTATTATATGGTGAAAATAAAGCACATACTGCTGTTAAAACAAGCATATATTTTTGCCTACATTTAGTTTCCCTCAGGTTTTTTAGAAGTTGTTGCAAGACAAATCTGGTAAAATTCATGGCTTTTAGAGAAAATGCTGGATTCTGGCAGATAACACTAATGTTCGTGAACTTTATGAAATATAGAAAATCAACTTTTATTTATTCCACTTTGTATTTGAACAATTGTTACATATGGTTTTGAAGTAAAATAATAGTTATATGATATTTAAAAGACCAGTTAATGGGAAAAAACAAAAAAATGCCCCATATCCATTGACCCCTAATATATACAATTGATAACATGTACTTTAAAAAGTTCAGTATATTTGCAGAAAGCAAAGGTATTAAGTTACTTTTTTATTAGTTCTTTAAAGTGGACCTGTCACCCAGACATGAAAATCTGTATAATAAAAGTCCTGTTCAAATTAAACATGAAACCCAAATTAATTTTTATATTAACACATCTATACCCATTATAAAGGCATTTAAAAATCACAGCTGTCAATCATATATTGCTTGCCCCGCCTCTATGCCTTAGGCATAGAGGTGGGGCAGACAATAATTTTAGCTTTCCATTCAGCACTTCCTAGATGTCACTGCACATCTCAATTTCCCCCTCCCTCCTCCTCATCTAACTGTGTAACCAGTGCATGAGCCTGGGCATGTGGTCCCCCATTCTGGCACATAAACAAGATTTTGGCATGATACAAAGCTTGCCTTCATAACAGTGTCCACAAAATGGCAGCTGCCTGCTTTCTTTGATTGAGTAATTCCAAGACGGAAGGAAACAAGGTTTATATTATTTATATAGAGTAAGTAAAGTTTATTTTGCTCAACTAACAATGTAGAAAATAATTTAGACATTTCTTAGGGTGACAGGTCCGCTTTAAATGGATATAATCTAAAATGAGTTGAAAGTGAAAAATAATACCAGTATACAGATATCAGATATAATATCAGTAGAATACATTTTTCTAGGATGGTTTTGATTGATTTAAGCACATCTGTCAATAATACACACTCTTCAAGCCAGACTGTAAAAGTACTATGAAAGTAATATCACAGATCTACAGACATATAGGGGCCGATTCACTAAAGGACGATAACGCTTATATTTTTGGTTAAAAAGCATGCGATAATTAAGCCCTGATTCATCAAAGTCATTACGCATGCGTTAAGACGCATATCGCATGCGCAAAAAAGCACGTTATTTACCTTGCATTGCGTTAATAAGCGAATAGAAATAATACTAATGCATGATTCACAAACACATATGAAGCGTTAAACGTGCTAAATATTGCATTAGTCTGTGAGAATATTAACACCTACTTGGGGCAGGCGGTACTTAAAGAAAATTGTGGTTGGTGAGCTTTTGGCAACACAACATGGACTTTGCAGTGGGATTTTTTCAAGCATGTGTTGTCCCCAGAGTGATTCATCCTCCACTTTTCAGGGAAATGGTAATTTTCAGAACAGTAGTTTTTCGAAAGTAATGGTTACGTGCGTAATATCGTGCGCTAATAGAGCACGTGGCAAAATATATAGCACACAGCATAAAATAACGCATGTGGCGGAAAGAACATCGCTTTTTAATTATGACACGTGTCCTTTTAGTGAATTGAGCGTTAAGTCGCAAAAAAAAAGCAGTGATAACATTTTAACGCATGCTATAAATAGCGCTCGTTTTATCGACCTTTAGTGAATCGGCCCAATAGTAATATACTGTAGGCAGGAAGCTGTTTGAAATGGATATATTTAGAGTGATTAGTAAAATAAACTCCCAAAGAATGCATCAGTACAGGTAATATGGGGGTTCCAGGAAATTAGGGCTTAGTTACCAAATTCAGTAATTTAATTCAGTTACTGAAGCTACTGAACTGCTTTTATGTGTATCTAACTGTGGTAATCAAGTCAGGTATACACTTCTTACACACTGGAGCAGATTTAGCAAAACACAATCCCGAATGGGAAAAATTCGGATTGGAAATGAAAATTTCTAAAGATCGCAAAAAAAAATCGTATTAGTCATGATAATATCGTATTGGCGATCCGAAAGTCACGAAATTTTCGTACCGAACGATTGTAAACAGCGGAAAAACTGATCCGATTTTTTTGCGGTAAAAATATGAAAAAGTTGTTAAAAGCGTCGAAAAAGTTGCGCAAGCGTAGAAAAAGTCACGCAAGGTACAAAAAAGTAGTGGAAAATACGATTGGACCGATCGAACGAACACTCGGAACGTTCGTGGATAAGTAAATGTGCCCCACTGTGAAGTGTTTCTTTTCTACGAGTTGGCTATGTGGGGCACTTGACTTGCAGGGGCCAAAACCCTAGTGGAGTGAGCCATGGTTATGGTGGGATGGGGTCACACAACTATAAGGCAAAAAGGTTTAAATACTAAATTGTCAAAATATCCAGATACTGTGTCTAAAATGACATGTCCTCAGAGAAATCACTGTTTAGTTCCAAACTGTATTTAGAAGCAAAGTCAGCACAAGAACTATTTATATGGAGTGTGAAGTTTTTATGTGCGATCAGAGGTAACTTAAAGGGGTTGTTCACCTTTGAGTTAACGTTTAGTATGATGTAGAGAGTACTATCTTGAGATAATTTACACTTGGTCTATATTTTTTATTGCTGGTAGTTTTGAATTGTTTTACTTTTTTTTCTGCAGCTTTCCAGCTTGGAATTTCAGCAGCTATCTGGTCACTAGGGCCCAATTTAGCTTAGTGACCAGGGAGTGGTTTGAGAAAGTGACTGATATATGAATAGTAGAGGGGCTGAATAGAAAGATAAGTAATAAAAAGTAAAAATAACAATAAAATTGTAGCCTCAAAGAACAATAGTTTTTTGGTTGCTGGGGTCAGTGACCTCCATTTAAAATCTGGAAAGAGTCAGAAGAAGAAAACTAATAACTCAAAACTAAAAAAAATAAATAATGAATGAATGCCAAGTGTCGACAAAAGTGGGAACCACCTATCTAAAAGCACAATTGCTGGAGGAGGAAAAATATTCTTGGGCTGTTTTCTATGGCTTCAGGTAGAGAACCTTGTTCCTACTTTATGGCAATAGTGGGAGAAGGCTGTTTCCTGTTTCATCGTAAAGCCCACATGTACAAAGAATGGTACAAAAAGGATACGTTTGCTGAGATGATAATGAAAGAATTTAACTGGAGGTACCATGATCCAACTGAACACAGATTGGATGAATTGGAATGCCAATGTCAAGTTTAAATGCCCAAAATATACTAATGCTCGTGTTGATAAATCTAAGTGAATCCCAATTTTCAAAAATCTGGAGCAAAGTCTTCCCAAAAGAGTAAAGGCTGTTATGGCAGCAAAGAGAGGACCAATTTTATAATAATGCCCTGAGCTTTTCAATGAGATGTTGGACTGGAAGGTTTCTTGATAATTTTGTTTAAAGTTTAATTCTTCTTTGGACCATTTATAAAATCTGAACATGTTAATAAGATCACTTTATAAGCAACACTATGTTCTCTCTCCTATGTTTATTGGTGCACCTCTCAACATAGTAATAAATTGCAATGTCATTTTATCTCATAAGCTTATACAGGAGTAGAACATTAATAGACAGGGAGTGTATTAGACATTGACTAGGAAAAACTGTCTTGGTTCTTCAATCAAAGTCATAATTACCAAAATTAAATCACTACCGGCAGTAGTAAATATTTAGGCACTGCAAATCTCTTGCAGCTAATGGCAAAATGTACAGCTACTGTATACCAGCTGAATTAGTATAGAAACTACAGAACATAAGTATCTGAATGGGGAAAGACCCAACAGTCTATTAGAAAGAAAGTGCTTTGTCTGTGACAAAAGAAGATTAAACAGTGTTCAGTGTCTTTGTCTAATGCATGGGAGAGTGAACACACAGGAACTTTTTTTTTTTTTCCCAACTGTGTTTTTATTTATTTTTCACGTTTAAAGCACAAGTACAATGTTTACAGAAAATCAAGCATACATACACGTTTAGTAAAATACAAAGTTATACTTTCTAAGAAAAAGATAAACGGGTAAGCTTTCGCATCTTTTGGCTGAATTGGTAACAATATGTGGTACAAGGCTGATATTGTGTTTATTTGAGATGCACCATGGTATTCCCTCTTGGGAGTGATATAAGCTTAGCTCCCCTTTTTTCCTTTTAACTTTTTTTTGCCCTTTTCCACAGGACTTTGAGACCCATCTATGGGAATACCCACATCTAGGGTTTCCTTATTGTTTCTATTGGTTTTGGCCCTGTAATTCAGCATAGTAAAGGTGTCCATACACGTTAAGATTCGCTTGCTTGGTGAGATCACCAAGTGAGTGGATCTTCACCCGATATTCCCACCTACGGGTGGGCGATATCGGGGAGCGTGTAGGCTAATTTGATTGTTTGGCCCTGGGGCCAAGCGATCGAATTATATTGGCAGCAATGGGGCAGTCGGTTCGATCCGACTAGATTTTCTAACCTGCCCTATCGAGATCTGGCACCCAGGCACCTGTGACCTTATTGAAACGTGAGTGCCTGCTTCCCTTCTTTTTGATTTATATATATATATATATATATATATATATATATATATATATATATATATATATATATATATATATACACACACACATATACTGATAAAGACCTATCAATGCACTACATTAAAAATACATATACCAATATCTACACAAAAGTACTGTAGATCTTGAGATTACAATAGCCCACGATAGTTTGTTTGTCCAGAAAGTTACCGAAGTCAGTCTTAAAGGCATTAATGAATAATAATTAATCTTCCATCACAACATCAAATGGCAGGGAACAAAATCTGGATCAAGAAGTATCATATGTAATATAACAAAACTGTTTTAAGAAGCCCGTTTTACCAACTATGGGCACGCAGCAACTCAGATACAAAGTAGGCCCTAGAATTTCAAACATGGCCAAGCAGTAAATTGTATGAATAACAATATTGTGCCAATGAATTGTACTCATGTAAATATTGTAGGAATGTGCTCAGTGGCATACCGAGAACACGCCAGGTCGCCCTGCAAGAAAATCTTCCTTGTGACCACAGGTACTTAGCCACTGCCCCCTCTTACGTGCGCACTAAAGTTATGTGCACCCTCAACAAATATTAAGCAGCAGGTGCATAACTTCGGCAAGGATAGAGTCTATAGAGCTGGGATCCCCAACCTTTTATACCCGTGAGCCACAAACTCTCCTTTCCCAGGCTGTGCAGGGGGGGCCAGCGGCACTCAGCACACTGCTCTGTATGTTAGGAACCAATCAGCAGCCAGGCTGGGACCATTTGCCATCACGGTAAAATAATACTTGAAAAAGGAACTAAAATGTTCTGAAAGCTTGCTATGGTTATCTTAGTTAGCCAATAAAGGTATCACCTTTATACCACTTTTGTTACTTTTATTTCAAAAGGGTTACCCTGTAAACATTTTTGACTGGCTAACACAGTACATCACCTTTTCCTGCAGGTAAAATAATAACAACAGCTCGCCTCCCAGTCCCGCGTAGGAACCAAGCGAATATTAAGTTACCGGAGTGCGTCTAAAATTCACTCCCCAGTCGCCACTCCCACCCCCAGCCTGCGTTATACACAATTGGTTACTCCTTAGCCTTGGTTGCTTCCTTACACAGTGCCCGACTGACCCGGAAGTAGAATCCCCATAGCAACAAGCAGCTGCCCGGTGTATTTAAATCGTGCCTGGGGGGGAAGCGGAGTAGCGGGCAGTTCCGGTGAGTGTGTAGGGGTTACTTTGGGATAGTGAGGTGGTTGCATAATTGGGTAATACGGGACACTCTTTGGTTTACTAGCGCTTGATAGGCTACATGTTGCTGCTGCTGCTATGCCGGAAACTATAATTCATATAGGGATCATGTATTGGTCATTAGTTAAGTTTTGCGTGTTTACGCGGTGCTGGTTATGGCAGCGAATCCGACTATGCGCGGTGAGGGCTCCTTCACGCAACATTGCTGGTTGAACTGCGTGTTTATGAAACGCTTGTGACGTGCTGCTTATAGCTAAAAAGAAACGGTGGATTGAAAGTAAATGTAGCAAATAAGCCGCGCAGGAGGTATTTAGGCTGTGTCGCAATGAAGTGTCTTACACACTTTAGTTAATATTTGTGCTGTTTAATTTCATGTTGAAGCTTCGCTGCAAAACATGGGCCTGGCAATATCACCATTTGCGAGGGCAAGGAAGTGGCGCCTGGCAGTCCTAAATAAAATGTTTCAACGATGATTTCATTATGTTTTTTGCCCTTTGTCCACATTCCATAACATAAACGGAAAAGGTTGTGTATTGAGTTGCTCTTTGCCCCTGGAAGTAGGTAGCTGCTTAGTGCCTGACGGATAAGTAGTCCTAAAGCTTCCTTTGTTGTTTCAGCAGCTGCTTTCTCTGCTTTGTGTTTTGCAGAGTAGTAAGACAGAGGGTGGATGTGCTGAATAGTACATAAGGCCCATTAAAAGACAGTACCCTATTTAGTTGGTTTTTAAATCTGTCATTTGAGTAAACCGCACAAACTAGCAAAATCACCTGGTGTTGTGTGATGGTCCATATGATACACCAGGTATTCTAAGGGGATACAGTTAAGTATTCATTTTTTTTTTTTTTTTTATTGATGGCAATTAAAATATGGAATTATACTTTTCCCTATTCCTTATCCTCCCCCCCCCCCCCCAAGTTCATTTGCACTAATTCTGGGGTTAGGGCAAGATTCAGCCTTTTTTGGCAGGATCCGGATTTGCCCGAACCATATCTTTAAAATCATGTATCAGATGAAATTTTTGTGCTGTGTGCCCTTCTGGAGTCTAATTTGTATGCAGATTAGGATTTTCTTTATTTGGCCAAATCTTTTATGAAGGATTCCGGGTTCAGCAGAATCTGAGAAAAGTGGATTTGGTGCACCCTAGTTCTGTATAAGTGCTGGACCGGTGCACAAAATTAGAGTTTACCTTTAAATAACAGGTTGGAGCTTTGTTCTTTAGACTTCTTTTAAATGACGGGCTTTTTTTTCTTCTTTTTGGATGTCATTTTCTGAATGCTAGGAGATATTTAAGGCCCCTGCATGCCAAGTGATGGATGAACATTATGATAACCTTAGGTTAATTTGCATCAAATTAACCTAATCATCATCAGGTTCAGTCACTAAAAGTAGATCTGTCTCATTGATGTTGGAGGTATTGATCAAGACTCCTGTTTTATGGGGAGCAAATATATAACATTGTAATGTTTTAGGTTTAAAATGCAGTGGTAACAATATGTATACATTTCTATTCAAAATTACTTCATTGACTACTTGCAAAGTTATAAGTAGCACATTACAAGACTACTGACAATAGAATGCTTATTCAGGAGTTGGTCAAACATTTAAGGATCTTCAAATTTCTTTTTAAAGTAACAAAAAGATACAACATTTTTTTATACTGAGGAGCACTTCTTTAATAGTTAATTGGCCATGTACAACAGGGAGCAAAATAAAGCGCTATACTGTTGTACAAACAAAAATAAAAGTTTGTGTTTTAGTCGGCTAATCTTTCCTCAGGGAAAATTAAACGTCAAAAATAAATATGTAGAGGGTTCAAATTTCCCTTTATACCCCACAGGTAAAAATAGATCCTAATAGGAAGTGGTATGTATTACTGATATCTTGTATCATGTGGGACCCTCTCATTTATGTGGGCATTGTGGCATTGACAAAGCTTACTTTTGGTCACTTATAGCTTTGTTACTGGAGCATGTCAAGTATTGGTATTAGGTGGCAGAATAAGAGCTAGGGACAGGATAGATTTATTGTTGGTATTGTGGTACTTGCTAACACATGATAACACACTGTAGCAGGAGTTATGACTAACATGATGGAATAATATTGGTAATGCAACTTTATCTAAAGGACATTACCTTGAACCAAAGACATTAAAGGGATTCTGTCATGATTTTTATGGTTTACTTTTTATTTCTAAATTATACTGTTTACATGGCAAATAATTCACTCTACCATTTAAAATTTTATTCTTGAACCAACAAATGTATTTTCTAGCTCTAATATTGGTGTGTAGGCAGCCATCTCAATGCATTGTGCCTTTGTCTAGCCTTTTAGAAGGAGCCTACACTACACATTAGAACTGCTTTCAGATAACCTATTGTTTCTCCTACTCCCAAGTAACTGGAGGAGTCCCAAGCTGGTCTTGGATTTCTTACTATTGAGTGCTATTCTGATATCTACTGGGAGCAGCTATCTTGCTACCTTTCCATTGTTCTGCTGATCGGCTGCTTGGAGGGGGGGGTATATCACTCCAACTTGCAGTAAAGTGTGACTGAAGTTTATCAGGGCACCTTGGGAAATTAAGAATAAGGCTAGCCCCATGCAAATTTTAAAATTAAAAAAAACAAAAAACGCTTTAGTGCTGTTTGCGCTTTAAAAAAAAAACAAAACACAGAAATCAATGCAGGATCTCTATAGAGAAGCTCTATTAAATGATGCTTTTTTTAAAAACACGTTTTCCCATGACAGTATTCCTTTAACAAACTACAAAAGTAAGCCAGCAATCGTAGTTTTACCAAAAGCAATGGGGTGTAACCCAGTAGATTTAAAGGGTTCACCTTTAAGTTAACGTTAAAGGTGAGAGTAAAATATGCCAAGACAATTTGCAAATGGTCTTTATTTGTTATTTGTAGTGTAATTCAATAATTGTTCAGCAATGCTCCAGTTTGGAGTTATAACAGCTATCTGGTTGCTAGGGTCCAAATTATCTTAGCAACCAGGGAGTGGTTTGAATTTGAGACTGATATATGACAAGGAGAGGGACTGAATAAAAAAAGGAACAATAAAATTGTATCCACACAGTGCAATAGTTTTTGGCTGCCAGGGTCAGTGACCCCATTTGAAAGCTGGAAAGAGTTGGAAGAAGGCAAATAATTAAAAATCTATAAGAAATAAATAATGAATACCAATTGAAAAGTTGCTTAGATTAGGTGTATATACTCCAAAATACTAATACAATTAATTAATACAACACCTACCAAAATTTGTATTAGTCGTATAAATGTGCTTGTCCTGTAGGGACTTAGCATTACACTGGAATCGGTCTTGTCTGCTGTTTATAACAGAAGGGGTGGATGGATTCTGAAATTTGTGCTTTACCAATTGTGTGTGTTTAACTCAAATAGTTTGCACCCCGGTGCTGACGTTAGATGTGGGTTTTGGATATACATTACCTTGAAAAGTTGTCATTCAAGAAATCAAGCAATTTTTAACTGGAGTTCTGGGTCCCATGGCCACCGCCTAAACATATTTATGCATAAAGTGCGTTTCAGGGTATCTGCAGACTGAAGGATGCAAAGCGCAATGAAGATGGGCTTGTTATGCCCATGGTACCTGTGTCTTTTTTTCCCTCTAGTGCTGGATTAGTGTTTAATTATTATACATTTTAGTCCTTTCTGTTAACCTGTACTTTGTTTTCTCTGTCCTGGATGCTGTTAGCATGCAGTGTGACTCTGAATGAAATGAACTAGAATAACTGTTTCAAATTGCTCACTGCGCACACCCTTAAGTTCTAGGTAGTTCCCTGCTATTTTCACTGGCTTGCTGTGAGTGTCTGTGTAGGTTAATTTTCCTACGTTTATGAAATAAAGGTAATGATTTCACCATTTAAACAAACAAAAAAAAAAATTAATCATGTTCTAAACTAGGCATCTGCTAGCCTTGCGCCAGCATGATGCAAAGGCATTGTTGAATTACATTTGATTATTTGCATTCTCTAATCAATGTGAAAGGTTTATGTTAACTAGCAAAAATTACCTGGTCCCCACCTAGCTTCTGACGTATTCGTTTTGGCTTACTTTTTGAACTGCCAGCTACCCACTATACACAGGACAAGCTTTTCTTTATTCCCAAAAGAACATATTGCACGCAAGTTCTCAATATAGCAAAAATGATAACTTGTTGCCTGTGTTCCATTATATTAGTAATGTTTCCAGTCATAGGAGTTGGAGAAATACTGTAAAAACACATAACCTGTTAATGCTTTGGGAATCATAGACACTTTTTATGTAGGTTTATTAAACTGCACCTACACCTGTTTGAACAACTCTTAGAAGTTCTTATATGATATGGGGATTGTTGGGAGTTGTCACTGCATTAGAGCAAGAACGCATATTTTTTTTTTCTTTATGGTTGCCAGTGCTACATACTTTAGCCACTTTGGCTCATTAAAATAATTTGGTTGCCAAGGTAAGCGATCATGCTAATATATGCATGTAATTATTTTATGGCTGTGTAGAAGAGCAAGAATTTTTAAGCATTTCTGCCTTTGGATTACAGCTAGAATTAAAGGACAATGAAAGGTTAATATAAATTAAAAGTAAGTCTAAAGACATTCTTTTTAAGTACTTACTGCATATCTAAATTCCCAGATCCCTGCTTGCTTCTCTGAGATATGGTTCTGGCAGCCTACAGCAGTGTGAAGACTACAGTGACATCACTGAAATCTCTCCTCCCTTCCTGTAGGCTGCCAGCGGCAGCCTTCCTATTCACTGAGCATGTGTGTAACTTGATCCTGTCTCCTGTTCTGAGCTACACATGCCCACCAGCCAATCAGAAGCGGATCTGGCAGAGGGGAGGGGGGGAGGGAATGAAACACATGTGCAGTATGAAGCAAGGAAGGAAAGGAAGGGAGAATACCTTTTTAGAGATGGCTGCCTGTTCTAGAAAATGTGAAGTAAGTGTGACTGAGTAAATATTTGATTAGGTGAGCCAAAAGTGTGGCGTTTTTACTAAACAATAGGAGGACTATTGGGCAGTATGCTTTTTAAATTTTGACTTGCATTCTCCTTTAAGTAAATGAAAAATCACCCTGAGAGTGCAGCTTAACATGTGGATTTGTTTATTTTCAAAAATATAATTTTAATTTTGTTTTGCTCTTTTGCTTCAAATGTGTAATTAAAGACTCTTCAACATGGATCATGTGGGATATGCAAGAACAAGCCATGGTCAAGTGCCAAAGGAAGGAATCAGCTGGTCAGGGGTTCAGCAGAAAAATGCCTATGCCAAATTAGTGCAACAACATCACAGTGGACGGTTTAAGTTCTTTTTGAACTACATAGCTCAGAAGCTGCAGCAGGAAGAGAGTGCCCATGGAGATGCTGGCTTGGATAGAGACTTGGAAATTGCAGGTGGTTGCCAGGAATTATTGGAAAGAAATGGATCAAGCAGTCGTGATAACTTGGCAACTAAACAGGCCTCTTGTGAGAATTCTGGTGTTTCTCAATATGGCAGAGTGCGTGAACATGGAGACAGCTGCAGAAAATCTGATGCATTAGCTGAAAAACAAAAAGGCATAAAAGCTACAATCGCAAGTCATGATTCTGATTTGGAGCCAGAGAACTCTGGAAAAGTTGTAGCCAATAATTTTGAAAAAAAGCAAATGTATCCTAGCCTGAATAAGGAGTCTTCAATACAAATGTGTGATTCTGGTAATAGAGACACCCATAAACAAAAGGCTCAGTCTCAAACGTCTACCAAGGGCTCCCAAAGTGAAGAGCTTTTAGAAGGTATGGCTTTGCTGTAGGTGTGACCCATGGCTTACTGATGTCATTCTAAGCTATTATGTTTAGGGTTGCGCTGGCACCTTCACCCTAATATTCTAAATTTCAGCAAATTTTGCTACCAGTAAATACAGTTGGCAAATGACTGGAAAAAACTGGTGACCAGTAGTCTTCAGCTATATGCATTATTGTGCTACAATTAGCTATGCTGGTCATGCATGTAATATAGAGAGAGTTTTTCTTATATAAAACTAGAAATCCTCTCCTGTATGTTTAGTAAATGAGTGCTTAAGTTGTGTGCATGGAATATTCCACCTCCCCTTATCTGCATTTCTACATACTTCTATCTCTGTCAAATTTGGAATACCTTGAGATTTTTCTTTGCTCCTTTTCCTTAGGCTGTTATATAAAAATTGTTATTTATATGCAGAGAAAAAGTACAATTTCTATTTAGACACTGATTGTAAGTGCTAGCATCATTCTCTGTGGATCTGGGTAGCTTCAACAATGCAAGTGTAGTTTGTAAGACCAAAGTATCGGAGTAGTTTAGTCTGGGGGCCTACCACACAACAGAACCTTGGTCTTTATTTCTGATCTGAAGACAAGTGAACAAATGTTTGGAAGGTGAACAGCCTCTTATGTTATATGACAAAACTGAGATGTTGTTTATTTAAGGATCATAAGAAAAATACAGACTTAATTAGTACTCTTATCAACTGTTTCCATGGAAATTAACTTTTTTTTTTTTATTCAGTTAAGTTTTTGTTCCTAAATAAGGTTCTGTACAGAAGTACTTATGCAGATAATTTTATGGAAGACTTAAAGATATACTGTTGTGTTTTTGGAAAAAAAAAAAATCAGTTAATTGAGCTTCTTTAGCAATCTTGCATTGAAATCTGTTTTTCAAAAATGCAAACAGGTGTTTTTTTTTTTTTTTTTTATATTTTGAAATTTCACATGAGGCTAGTCATATTTTTCATTTCCCAGGGTGCCACAGCCATGTGACTTGTGCTCTGATAAACGCGAGTCACACTTTACTGCTGAGCTGCAAGTTGGAGTGATATCGCCCTCCTCTCAGCAACTGATCAGCAGAACAATGGGAAGGCCGCAAGATAGCAGCTCCCAGTAGATATCAGAATAGCACTCAATATTAAAGGAACAGTAACACCAAAAAATGAAAGTGTATAAAAGTAATAACAAGATAATGTACTGTTGCCCTGCATTGCTACAACTGGTGTGTTTGCCTCAGAAAGACTAATATAGTTTATATAAGTAAGCTGCTGTGTAGCCATGGGGGCAGCCATTCAAAGGAGAAAAGGCACAGGTTACTTAGCCGATAACAGATAAACCCCCATTATATGGGGCTTATTTACTAGTTATCTGCTATGTAACCTGTGCCTTTTCTCCTTTTTTCCAGCTTGAATGGCTGCCCCCATGGCTACACAGCAGCTTATTTATATTGTAGCTTTTCTGTAGCAAAAACACCAGTTTTTTTTGCAGGGCAACAGTGCATTATATTTTAATTACTTTAAAACACTTACATTTTTTGATGTTACTGTTCCTTTAAGAAATCTAAGTCCAGCTTGGGACTTCTCCAGTTACATGGAAGTGGGAAAAACAATAGGTTACCTGAAAGCAGTTCTAATGTGTAGTGCTTGCTCCTACTACATTTGTTGGTTCAAGAATAGACTGTTAAATGGTAGAGTGAATTATTTGCTATGTAAACAGTGTAATTTAGAAATAAAAAGTGCACCATAAAAATCATGACTGTATCCTATTAAGAGGCTAATTTGAACAGAACTCCTGCTGCAGCTCTAGCTGTTGATAGCTCAAATCACACATTCTGATGGGAGGGAGTTCTTATGCATTCTTGTAGGGGAGGGAGAAGGGAGAGAGCAGAGAAGTACGCAGACTGTAGCCCCAGGAATGAAGGAGAAATGAAGCATTTTTCTGAGAGAGGAAGTCTGATACTGAAGTACGTGTACATAAAAAGACAAAGCATCCTGTGTGTTTCTTTTGATAGAGGACTCAGTGCAGCTTTTCTGTGAGTGCTTATGGCTATATTTACATAGACCTTTCTGATTAAGCTTACTTAGTTTTTTTACCTTTCCTTCTCTTTTTAGTGCTGTTGTACTGTAGTGCATCTGGTATTTTAAGATTCTTCATCCACTCATTAATGGTGTTTGAAATAAATAACCGTAAGGGACTTCTCGCTAGCTAGCAAAGGGAATCGTCATTTGAACATACTTCCTTTTCTATTTGGTAATTAGGAAACAATTCCTGTCCTACTGAATGGTGGTACTCATTTCTGATTTCCCGCTTCGTGCTGTAGCCCTAAGGGATTTTTTACTGGTAGTATATTTGCTGTGGAGCTTACACAGCTCTGGTTAATGGTCTGATTAGTGTTTCCATGAAGTACACTCGTGACCTAGGTACTTTCACCCAGGTTTATTATACATGCAGCTGACTAGAGAAAGATGTCTGCAGGTCTTATAATGACAGCAGTTTTTAGCACAAGGTCTATGCATATGAACCTGGTACTTGGATCAGTTTCTTGTGCTTTTTTCCAGTGACCTTAGCCACTATAGACAGTGTCGTAACTAGATGTTACTGGGCCCCAGAGCAGATTCAATTTATTCATTCATTATTAGGGCCAGACTCTTGGGGGGGGGGGCCCCCCTGCAGCCACATGGTCTGTTTCCGCTGTAGTTGAAACTATGTAGCTGCTACTAGACAATAAGATAAACACCAAGTTCAAGAGTCTTTACTACAGACTGATTGCTTAATGTGTTTTTTTTTTTTTTTTTTTCTTTTTTTTTTTTCTGGTATTTAATTTTATTTCCACAAAAAGGTAGTCACTTTATTAATCAAAAGTCATAAATACATTCATCTTTCAAGAAGATTAAAAAAAACAAACAAACAAACCAAGCAGGTGTATATGATTTTTAACAGCTGTTTGATACTCTGTTTATTTAGAGAACCCCCTTGGCTCTATTTGATCCACCAATATACTCTGCCAGGTGAAAAAAAAGATGAGACTTTCTGTTTCTGGCATTTCTTCTCATGTTCCCTGATGCCTCTTGAAAATGTGCTTGTTGTAGAAAGAAAATAAGATACATTTGAATTTTTTTTTTTTTTTTTTTTTAATGCACTCATACACATTTAACTCTGGCTGGATCATAAACCTACCTTAACAGCTGTTCATGGAAGGCAGGATTTCTGTGGAACTACCGAGGGATTTAGGAGGAAGAAGGATTATTAGAATATTGCATCACTGATTTCTAGTAGTGATACGTCAACTATGTGTGAGTAAAAAGGAAGGGTACTCATACCTTTTTATTATAATCGTAAAATGCCTGTTTTCATAAATTGATAAAAAAGTTTTCCTATATAAATAACATTGTATTTGGCGCAAAAGGAAGGTATGCTTTCTCAATGTAGTTTTGATCCATTTCTGTTGCCAGAAGCAAAAACATTTTATTTTATATTCATCTGTGTGTGCCACTGCTGCAGCTTGTGTGCAGTAAATGCAGAAAATGGCAACGTTTTGGTTATGTGGGCTTTGGGCTCACAAAATTTTGTAAAGCTGGTCTTGTGTATAAATGTGGCCAAACAATTCAGTCATTAAAACAGTATTGTATTACCTTTGGTTGCTGAGACCTTGAATCAATGTCAGCAACATTGTGGTGTGCCAGGAAAGAAAAACAAACGATATTTGAAAATAATAGACCCCTAAATAGATTTCTTTATATTTAAATAGAACTATTTGAATTCACATAAAGGAACATGTGCCCTTGAGCTGCAGTTCGTCCAGAATGCGGTATTATCTGTTCTTTCTTCTTGTGACATAGCACAGCAACCTCACTGCTGTCAGTGCGCTTTTAATATAGTATCATAGGACTAAAGCCGGCCATACACGCACCAGTATCATACAAAACCTTTTTTCGTACAATATTCGGTGCATGTATGGCGGCTCGATGATACGACCGATATAGCAAAGGCTGCAGATATCTGCTGTCTCGCTGATCGGCCAGGTTAAAAGATTTTGATCAGGCACGTTGAAGATGCCCGATCAAAATCTACGTTTAGGGCTGAATCGGCAGGTTGAGGTAGAATTTCTATTGTTTCTAGCTCCTTATCTGATTTAACACTGAACATCAATAGAGGGTGGGAACAATCTTTTGTGCGACCAGTGGTAGTTGCATAGGGTTGAAAAAAAGACCACAGTCCATCAAGTTCAACCCATCCAAGTAAACACAGCACACACAACCTATACTTACCAACCACTAATACTAACTGTAGATATTAGTATCACAATAGCCTTGGATATTCTGATTGTTCAAGAACTCATCTAGGCCCCTCTTAAAGGCATTAACAGAATCTGCCATTACCACATCTCTAGGAAGGGCATTCCACAGCCTCACTGCCCTCACCGTGAAAAACCACGTACACTGCTTCAAATGGAAGCTCCGTTCCTCTAATCTAAAGGGGTGAGCTCTGGTGTGTTGATTGTTTTTATGGGAAAAAAGAACATCCCCCAACTGCCTATAATCCCCTCTAATGTACTTGTACAGAGTAATCATGTCCCTTCGCAAGTGCCTTTTTTCCAGAGAAAACAACCCCAACCTCGACAGTTTAAAGGACCAGTAACACAATTTTTTTACATTTCAAATATACATTTTATACACTTTAGCTAATATATATAACAGACTGAAATTTAAATATGATAGGTGGTTATTGAATAAAAATCATTACCTTGGATGTATAGGGCACAGCTGAAAAAGGCGATGTGGCGACTTCCTGTTAAAACAGGAAGTTAGTTTCCTGCATTTTCCAGTGTGAGGAGACTGCTTTAAAAGTTTATTTATAGATTTTTTTTTTTTTTTTTTTTTTGTACTAGTTAGGGAGAGGGTTGGGAGACGGAGGCTCTCTTATCTCCTGCTCTGTTTGTTTTTCTGTGTGAGTGGAGCGCACTGCTGACATTGTATGGGGAGAGGGAGGGGGTAGAGGGGGAAGCTGCCCAGAAGTATGTCAAACGAAGTGCTGCAGCCTGAGCCCTGAGAATACCTGGTAATGGTCCTTATTTAAAATCTACTTATGCTATTAACATTTATGTATTTAAAATATGCTAATAAAAGTGTGTAGAAGGCATAGATCTAATGTAAAAAAATTGTGTTACTGGTCCTTTAAATCTTCCATCCCCTTTACCAGTTTAGTTGCACGTCTCTGCATCCTTTGATTCAATGCCCTTTTTTATACAAGGCAGCACTTTTATTTGCTTTAGTAGCCACAGAATGACACTGCCTGGAATTAGACTTATTATCTACAAAAACCCCTAGATCCTTCTCCATTAAGGATACCCCCAACAAACTACCATTCAGTAGATAGTTTGCGTTTATATTATTTCTACCAAAGTGCATAACTTTGCACTTGTCAACATTAAACCTCATTTTCCAGTTTGCTGCCCAGTTTTACAATTGTCAAATTGCTCTGCAAAGCAGCAGCAGCATCCTGCATGGAACTTATAGTTTTGCACAATTTAGTGTTGCCAGCAAAAATAGAAACAGTACTCTATTCTCTTCTATTCTCCTGTTCACACCTCAGATTGTATGTAGTGCCTGACCTATGCTGCCTGTGTGTAGGCAGCATGGGGTAGTCAGAGTATGGCAGATAGGCAGCATAGGGCAGGGAGGGTATGGCACACACACACACACAGGCAGGGTAGGGCAGGCAGAGTATGGCGCACACACAGGCAGCATAGGGCAGGCAGAGTATGGCACACACACACAGGCAGCATAGGGCAGGTAGGGTATGGAACACACAGGCAGCATAGGGCAGGCAGGGTATGGCACACACAAGCAGCATAGGGCAGACCGAGTATGGCACACACAGGCGGGGTAGGGCAGAGTATGGCACACAGGCAACATAGGGCTGGCAGAGCATGGCACACATGCAGGGTAGGGCTGAGTATGGCACACATAGGCAGCATAGGGCAGAGTATGGCACACACAGGCATCATAGGGCTGGCAGATCATGGCAGACACAGGCAGGGTAGGGTGAGTATGGCACACACAGGCAGCATAGGGCATGCAGAGTGCTGCCTGTGTGTGCCATACTCTGCCTACCCTATGCTGCCTGTGGGAGGTGAACCTGGCAGGGGTTTGTTTTGGGAGTTTGTTAGCAGTTGGAAATAGCAGTTAAATGGTCCCTAAGGTGTGTAATTATATGCTGGGGGTTGCTGTGCTAACCACAGAGGAGGTGGAGGCATATGGATTTAAGGGTGTGTCTTAATATGACATAATATAATTCTTTCACATATGAATGATGATTGATATCCCTGCAGTGAGGACGAAGCAGTTGGGTTTTTGCTGCACTACCACCATTGTGATAAAATGGGTGTGGTTTGAAGTGGGTTTGGTTTAAAGGGGGAGTGGTCAAAACTGGCTTCCATTAGCGGCCCTCGGCACCGCAGAAGTTGGACAGCACTGTTCTCAATTTGATTATTAACCTTCTGTGAGGTACTGTATCAAACGCTTAAGCAAAGTCAAAGTAGATGACATCAACTGCCATTCCAACATCAAGGTTCCTGCTCACCACCTCATAAAAGGCTACTAAATTAGTCTGGCAAGATCTGTTAAGCATAAAACCATGCTGGCACAAACTTATAATATTGTGAACTTCAATGTATTCAAGTACCCTATCCCTTATTACCCCTTCCAAAAGCTTTCCTACTACTGATGTCAGACTAACAGGCCTATAGTTTTCAGGCTGAGAACAAACAAATAAATTAGGTTGAGGAGACTGCCTCATACAGACAAAAGCAAACAAAAGGAATTCTGGGAGTGAATTCCAAACTCTTAAAAAAATCCCATTTACATGGGTTTATCCTATAGGCTACAGCTCACCCACTGGATTTGAAGCTGAAGCCAGGACAATAGCTGATCAGATTCCCAACTACAGACCGGTTTCGCCCTTCTTGGGGGCTCATCAGTGTAGTGTAGGGTTTTCTGATCAGCTTAGGTAGAGTCACCATGTGGTTCTACAAACAAATAAATTAGGTTGAGGAGACTGCCTCATACAGACAAAAGGAATTCAGGGAGTGAATTCCAAACTCTTAAAAAAAAAATCCCTATAAGATAAACCCATGTAAATGGGATTTTTTTTAAGAGTTTGGAATTCACTCCCAGAATTCCTTTTGTTTGCAGGCTGAGAACGGGATCCCTTTTTAAATAACGGCACCATATTAGCAATTCGCCAGTCTCTCGGCACCATGCCAGACCTCAACGAATCCTAAAAAATTATGTGAAGAGGCTTGGCAATCGCAGCGCTCAGCTCATCCGGTCCTGGAGCTTTGTTTACCTTTACATGTTCAAGTCTCTCTTGAATTTCCTCCTGAGTGACCCATGTGTCAGTAGCTAAATTACTAGAACTGGGCATATTAAAAGGGAAGCCTTTATTAGCTGGCTCCTCAGATGTATAGACAGATGGGGAAAAAAAAGAGTTCAAAATTTCTGCTTTTTCCCCGTTCTCATCAACCAGCTTACCCCCCTGTGATAAGGTTCCCACCCCTTCTTGCTTCTTTTTTTTTTTTTTTTTTTTTTTTTTTACTATTCACATAATTAAAAAATAATTTTGGATTCTTTTTACTCCTAGCTGCAATATCCCTTTCCATCTCTATTTTAGCTTGCCTGATAGCTTTTTTGCATGCTTTATTTGCTTCCTTGTACCTGATGAAAGTTTCCGCTGTCCCAGCTAACTTGAATGCTTTAAAAGCACGTTTTTTCTTACTAACCTCGACACTAACACTTCTATTCAGCCATAAAAGTTTTGCTTTGCAATGCCTCTCCTTGCTTACAAGGGGAATCTACTGTTGTGTATACCTGCAAAGCAATGTTTTAAAGATGTTCCATTTTCCTTCTGTGTCTTACCCCATGAAAAGCCTTTCCCAGTTGACACATTGCAGAGATGCCCTTATACTGGCAAAGTCTGCCCGTCTAAAATCAAGCGTTTAGTTAATCCCTTATAGAGCTGTCTCTGCAGCATTAACTCAAAGGAGACCATGTTATGATCACTGTTCTCCAAATGCTCACCCACGCAAATGTTAGAGATGAGTTCAGTATTATTAGATATTACGAGGTCCAAAATAGTCATTCCTAGTAGGTTCTTGAACCGCCTGAAATAAAAAGTTGTGATTTAGCATATTTACAAACCTACTAGCTTTTTCTGACTTAGCCACCCCATTACTCCAGTCAATGTCCGGATAATTAAAGTCCCCCATAATAACAACTTGACCCAGTTGTGAAGCCTCCTCCATCTGCAACAATAGCTGGGTCTCATCCCCCTCATCTATATGGGGTGGTTTATAGCATACACTAATGATCATTTTCTTTGTGACCTTCAGCCCTACTGAAATGTCTACCCAAAGAGATTCAACTTTTTCATTGGTAATATCTTTATTACATGACTTTAAATCTGACTTTACATAAAGACAAACCCCTCCACCTTTCTTAATCTCTCTGTCCCTCCTAAAAAGTGTATAACCATTTAAATTCACGGGCCAGTCGCATTTTTCATCCCACCAGGTCTCAGTGATACCAATTAAATCATAATTTTCAATACATGCAATAGCCTGCAGCTCCCCTAATTTACCCGACAAGCTTTGCGCATTAGCCAGCATGCAGCGGAGATTACTTCTTCTCCCTCAGATGTTTACATTCGCTAACGGAGAGTTAGAGCTAAGGTGAAAATTAGTCTGTTTCCCTTGTAACAACGGAAGCTCCTTATCTGATAAACTATATGCCCCCCTCACTCCTCCCCCACAACCCTTTACTAGTCCCACTGCCCCATCTACACTAGCTTTCCCATAAAACTTTAGCTCACCCAAAATCCATCACGCCACAATGAAACAAGGTCAGGGAAGTTTGGACCTCTCTGTAAGCCTGTGGAGTTTAACTAGTCCCAGGGGAACAGCACAATGTAGGCGATTATGGTTACCTTTCGATCTGTAGAAGAGGGTATTTCTGTGTGTAAAAAAAAAAAAAACACAAAACCCACTGTGTGCTTCAAGCTTTGAAAAAATTGCAGCCACTGTCTTGAAATGTACAACAGACTCTTGTGGAGTCTTGGAATCCATTATGACAATCTTACCATCATTATTTATTTTTTTTAATTTGTTTTTTCTGTAACTTTAAGAATCCTGATCTTGTTTACCATACATTTCTTTTTTTTCTCTTAAATCGAAGGCTACATAAATATGCCCTAACTTTTTTTCCCCTCTTTCTGCAGTTAGGTTTTATTACAGTCTGTTACCATTTACCTAGAAGACATGTGCTGACTTCATTACATTATGTCAGTGGTTACATTTGCTAGATGAGATATTCTTGATTGTACCTCATGTATTGTCCATGTAACAATGATTACAGAATTATGCAGCACTGCATTCAAAAATTGTTAGAAAATTTAGAGTGAGGAAATTATAACACACACCGCCACCAGGGTTACAGTTCTCTTCTGAATTAAAACAGGTATGGGACCCATTATCCAGATTGCTCGGGACCTGGGGTTTTCCGGATAAAGGGGTCTTTCCGTAATTCAGATCTCCTACCTTAAGTCTATTAAAAAAAATTATTTGAACATTTTAAATAAACCCAATAGGATTGTTTTGGCTATAATAAGGATTAATTATATCTTAGTAGGTACTGTTTTATTACAGAGAAAAAGGAAATCATTTTCAAAAACAGGTATAGGACCCTTTATCCAGAATGTTTGGGACCAAGAGTATACCGGATAAGGGGTCTTTCCGTAAGTTGGATCTCCATACCTTAAGTCTACTAAAAAAAAATAAAAATAAAACATTAATTAAACCCAATAGGACTGTTTTGCCTCCAATAAGGATTATTTATATCTAAGTTGGGATCAAGTACAAGGTACGGTTTTATTACTATAGAGAAAAAGGAAATCCATTTTAAAATTCTGAATTATTTGATTAAAATGGAGTCTATGGGAGACGGGCTTTCCATAATTCGGAGCTTTCTGGATAAGGGATCCTGTACCTGTATATAGACCAAGTGTTTAAAATTCACAAACACGATGATATAGATAGTTGACTGTACTTGATATGTACTAACATCAAACCCTCCATCCAAGTTTATTTAAGGGACATACATTTTTTGGACACTGTGGGACCCATTCATTAAACCATGACTGGAAAAAATTTGGAGTAACCACAATATTTTCTTTTGTTCGAAGATGTCATGAAAATTTGTACGAAAATTTCATGGTTGTGTTCCGAAAGTCACAATTTTCGGATCAGAGCGTTCATAACGGAGTGAAAACCTTTCTGGCTTTGAAACCTTCAATGTATGACTTTGGAAGCCTTCCATAGGACTCGGTGGCACTCTGCAGCTCCAACCTGGCCAAAAGATAGTCACAATACCGAAGCTTGAATGAATTCCAAAATGTTCGTAGGCGTTGCGAAAAATACAACTTTTTTTGTGGAAGTTAACAAAAACCACAATTTTAACGAAATTATTGTGGACATTAAGAAAAGTTCTAAGAATAAAAAAAAATTGGTTTAATGAATGGGCCCCTAATTGTAGCTCTTGAAATAAAGTTAAAACTTTTTCCCATGCCACACAAGCTGTTTTGATTATAAATGCATTATACCCTATGATAAAAAACAACTTTATTTTGTTCCATTATTTCCTTTAAAGTATACTCTCCCAAACACATTTAAGATAATCACAGGGCAACTGGGCACTAAACCAGACAGCGGAGGAAGACTGCCCAGTTACTGTACATACCAATGACACGGGTGCTTACATTTTCCACCTTGTCCCTGAGAAATTTGTGTGATCTTGGATGCAGGAAAAGGTGATGTACCGTGTTAGCCAGTCAAAAATGTTTACAGGGTAATCGGCTTGAAAAAGGAACTAAAATGTTCTGAAAGCTTGCTATGGTTCTTAGTTAGCCAATAAAGGCATCACCTTTATACCACTTTTGTTATTTTTTTATTTCAAAAGGGTTACCCTGTAAACATTTGTGATCTTGGACAAATATGGCGGTATGCGGCTAGCATTTTAAAGTTACATAGCAGCCCATCCAGCATGAAATGGCTGTTATTTTTAATAAATGGAAATATGAGAGGAGAAGAAAAAGTAACAGATTCAAGTAAATTGACTTCTTGATTCACACATTAAAATTTACTTCAGTTTGACTAAATTATTCATAATTAAGAGTTTTACCTTAAGTAATCAGAGATGACACAGGTAGTAAGCACTGAATAGGTAGTGAGCACTGATGATTGCTTTAGGAGATGTTGTGGTACTGTAGATTTTTGAAGGACTGCCAACGCCAAAAATCAGGCTTACCAGTGCTGAAAAAAAAGTGTATGTTCTTCGGAAGCTCCTATATAGTTTATATTATTAAAACTACCATTTGTCCTTGGGGGTTGCTAGTCTAGGTTTAGCAGGGCTTTGGGCTCCGCATTTGTTTAGCAGATAACAGAAAAGCAATTTGCAATACATTGGTTTTCATGCATACAAGGAGATCTATTAGCTGGATGTCATTTGTGGCTTTCTACACTTGTAGGTATATGTACTGGATCTTTATTAAACTTCCTCAGTTAGAGGATTTATTGGGTATAATATGGTCTGTTTTACAATGCTGAGTAAATCTCTTGCTTATGTTTGCATCAGGTGGTAACAAGCGTGGATTCCACAGGACCAGAAACCAGTCAGAAAGTGCTTGTGCACCCCCAAGCCTCAATAGGAAAAGACAGCTCTCAGAATCCCAGGGTGAAACTATGCACAACAGCGAATTTCTGAGCCCAGTTCAATCTGGAACCCAAAGAGGTACCCCAATAGAATGAATCTCCTACTTTCTTATTAATACATTTGTGCCAATGTTTTATTCCTGTCCAAAATAACCAAGAAAAATTGTGAATTCTTATGTAAAGTGGACTTTCCAGGCTAAATGCTTTAACTGTATACTTACGTAGCTTTATGTATGAGGCACACTAATGCTTTCCATATGTGAAGATATCTACTCGTTGGGCAAACAAGTGCATCTTTGTGCATCATTGCTAGGGACTGTGTTTTGGAGTTTGTTACTAATCCAAAGTGCAATCGCAATAAAAACAAAAAAATGTATTATGTTTGTTTGTTTAGGTTAAATATAATTATAGCCAATTATTCTAGTTTTGTAAGGAAATACATTACATTACATTACATTTGTTCCAGTCGAGCTTAGGTGCTTTCACACAACCTTGGCCTTGTAGATGCCTTGCAGTCAAAACACCTTTTTGCATCTGCAGTTGTGTAATGGAATGAAAAATAGTTCCAATTCAAAATATTGTGTATGAAGATTCTCATTCATCCAGGTCATGATATACAGTATCTAGTAGAATTAAGTCTAAAACAACTGGACTTTTCTGAGTTTTTCTAAAAAACTTTTCACCACTCATCTGAGTGGCTTCTTCAGTTCAAATGACTTTTAGAGAATTCCCTGGCATAAGAAGTTATTAGAAGTGATGAGCGAGTTTTTTTTGGCAGGCTTGGATTTGCAGTGAATTTCTGCAAATAGTTTTGCAAATTTTCTGCAAATAAATCACGGGTGTGTTTAAAAAAAAAAAAAAAAAAAAAAGGCACAGCCGTGTCTAAACAAAGATGACGGCACACGTGTTTTATGAATTTTTAACTACTACACACATTTTACCATAGTTTTGCAAATTTTCCTCAATGGATAATGGAAGTTTGGGATTCATTAACATTATCTCTCGTCCCATAGCTAAATCTCAATACATGGTCCAATAATAAACTTTCACACCCGCTGATTCAACACACCTCTTGTATAGTGGGCTCGAAAAAGTCCAGTTGTGTTAGACTTAATTCTACTAGATACAGTAATTCAAAATATTCTTAACTCAAAATATTTAAACTTGCTTTAAAACCTGCGACAAAGGTAAAGAGATAATGTATGTGTATATGGCTTGGTTAGTTTAATTATATGCTTAATGCTATTATGTTAAGAAATTATTAGACTGCAAGGTTGTGCTGTAATAGTGATATTGTACCACCCCGTTAATAAGAAGGTATGCAAGCAGAATAATGTCTATAACTTTTCTCGCCTAGCAAAATTGTAAATTTTTTTATAATGGTGATGGTCAAAAGTAGATGTGAGGTTTATATGATCACATGGACAGCTCACTGTGATGGTGACTATAATTCTAAAGGTATAGTCATTCCATTCCTGGTTCTATTCATAAAATGCATGAGGCTCACGGGTACATATCCAAAGTGATGATACTATTCTGCTGTGTATTTTAAAGTAAATTTTATCTTGCTTTACTGCTTTGCAGATGGCGTGATTACAGTGGGTTTGCATTTTCAGCACTGTGGACAGCAGTAACCTGCATCATGAAATAAACCCCTCAGCTAGCTGCTGTCTGTAAAATCTGCAGTGCTAACTACTGTTTTATATGCTAACTAATACTTTTGTGCTTTGTACCAGAATTTAGACTCTTTAGTTGACTTTGAATGAAGAAAAAAAAAAACTTTTTTTTTTTTTTTTTGTAAATTATGAACAGGCACAAATCGCAGCATTTTGAATAATAAGAAGAGTGGCAAGGGTAAAAAAAAGAGTGTTTTTGAGGCCTACATGACAAAAGAGGAAGTGTCTGCAGGGTTGAAAAGAGGAGAGCTAATCCAGGTACCTATCTCTTTCTTGATGTTTATTGGAGTAAATTTTCTAACTTTGTCTTGATGTGTCCTCTGGTAGATGTAAAGTAACCCTTTTAATATTTGTCACACTGCTTAAACATATTTACAATTTAAATTATTATTCCTTAAATGTAATGCAATTATGGTATCTCTTACCTGGAACATATAATAAATATACATAAATGGAGGGCACTCACTTCACATACAAAAAAAGCAATATAGGTGTTTGGTGCAAAAAACCCAAAAGCTGTACCCCCATATAGGGTACCTAAAACAGTAATCTTAAATAGGATAAGGGTTTGCACACAAGCACAGTGGTATTATTAAAAAAGATATATTTTTATATAATATGCAAATGATTTAACAGCAATCAATTTTAATTACAAAATTACAGAAAATAATACATAAATTTGTAAGATAATACATACCACAAAATGTGCATAGGCAAAAAGGAGACACACAAGTTAGCGGATACACTTGCCAAAGATGAGAATTACCCCAACATTTCAGCAAAGAGCCTTTCTCAAGAGGAATCGTTGGGGTAATTCTCATCTTTGGCAAGTGTATCCGCTAACTTGTGTGTGAGAGCGGCCCACAGACTGTTGCTGGACTGGTGCTGGCTAAAATAGCAGCCACAGCTTTTCTTCTTCCCCCTGGGGACACACATGGAGATTTTCACTGTGGAGACCTCCAGTCTCTATGTCTCCGTCTTCACCTGAAGCCTCAGCGTGCACAGGATGGCTGGGACCTGACAGGGGGAGCCGACCTTGTTTGTGGGGCTGTCGCTAGTGATGCGTGAACTCCTTTCCCCTTGCCATTCGCGCATGCGCAATAGGATGCCTGCGACCGTGGTTACCATCCGCGCATGCAGGAACGGCTAGGAGAAAGGAGCTGTGGCAGATAAAAGGTATTCCAGTCTCCCTTACCACTCTGCCGAAATGCATAGCGCGGAGCCATGCCCATCACTAGGTCTTATCAGGGTATAGCTTATATTTAACAAATGCATAGAAATCCTGCTAGGGTTTCATTTTTGGGTAGGTCTTATTTTCGGGGAAACACGGTATTGTAATTGCACAATTTGGTAAGCTGTGTCTCACAGTGTATGTATATTTTAAGGAAGAAAAAACCTGAATTGTCTTCTACAGAATATCTGTAAGTTAACTCATTTCTGCCAGAAGCGGACTGTACATGCGGTGCCTATATGGGCCACTGCCTGAATTAGAGCATTCTCCGAAGCAATTAGCAAGGGTTAAGGGGAACATACACAGGCAGGTTTCAGCTGCCGATTCAGGTCCTTCAGACCAATTTGCCAGCTTATCTTCTGTGTATGGGCATCAGGCAGATATGATTTTTCCATCGGATCAGGGACCACATTGTCCTCGGTCTGACTGAGCCTATGCCCATAGTTGTAATTTGCCCGTTGGGAAAATAATTTATATCAAACAAACTAAAACTCCAACATTATATGGCTCTGCCAAAAGAATGGGCAGGAGCTCATATAAAGTGGAGGAATGAGAGCTGTTTGAGCACCCATATAATATGTCTACAGGTTCGGTAGTCACAGTGCTTGGGTTGTACAGCTTACTCTGGAATGTCATTCCCCTCAGGCAAAAACATTTTTTGTCTCATAAAACTTCAAGTCCCTAAATGAGGAACTGGGTTTCCCCAACCCACATTTAAAATGTATGGATTATTACTGGAGTAAAATTGGTTATAAGAATAAATTTTCTTTGCATTTGTGACTGAATATAAACATAAAAAAAAACTGTAGAACGTGCAGACCTTTTCCACCAGGTAAACTTGTCCAGGGAGGAGGTGGAGCAACAGATGGATAACATGGTAAACTCATTGGTACTCTTTATTTGTAAAGAACATAAGTTTTGTAAATGTACATTGTAAAAAGTGGAAAAAATAAGGAAAATGTAGAACACTCTAACCTAAACCCTAAGTAAGGTTTTACGCACATATTCCCCTTTTAACAATGTTTAAAGGGTTTATTTACCTTCAACCTTCTACCTAAACTTTTTAGTATGGCCTTGATATTCTAAGACAATTTGCAATTGGTTTTCATTTTTTTTTTTTTTTCAGTTATTTAACTTTCTCTTCATCAGCTCTCCAGTTTGGAATTGCATCTGGTTGCTAGGGTCTTGTTTATCTTAGTAACCAGCCAGTGGTTTCAATGAGAGACCGGAATATGAATAGAACAGGTATGAAAGTCAAGGTAACAATAATAAAAGGTAACAATAATAAAATTGCAAACTCAAGTGCAATAGTTTTGACTGCTGGGGGTCAGTGAACCCCATTTGAAAGATGTACAAGAGGAAGGAAAATCAAAAACAATAAAATAAATTAAATAAATAAGACCAATTGCAAATTTGCTAGGAATAGGGCATTCTGTATAACCTCCCCTTTAAAATTCCAGTTGCTGCCTGGAATCTCTTTTATCGTTTAGTAATGACCTCTGCAAAGGGCTAATGGTTATTAACCACATGCCCCTTGATTATTAATCAGAGGGGCAAATGCTTTTATGTCCATGTATGTATGTGAAACTTTATAAAGCGCTAGGATATGCATTAAACATTGTTGCAATGTACTGTGTATATACACACAAGAAAATTAACATTATTATAATTAGAAAATAAGTATAAATATACAACAAATGCAGTGTGGTAACACACATTAGGAAGGAATCCCTGCCCTTTATAATTTTCACTAATGAAACTTCTGTTTTACAAAAATGCTGTAATATTCATACAAACCATATAATTTTGTAAAGTATGTTTTTTTCAGACTTGAAAAGGTCTTTTTTTCACATAAAACTGGCAAGCTTGGCTAAGTATAGGCAGGGTATCTCTAAGCTCTAAATTACAGGAAGTCCGTCATCCCTTAGAATCCATTTTAAAGGATATTTAAACCCCACACACAAATTTGACCAGTGAACATTTAATACCTGCCACTCCAGAGGTTAATAGTAAGACTGTAGAATACCCATATTCACTTAATTTCCTTCTTTACCTGTAACCCACTTGACCCCTCCCTCAGGAATTGGCTGTTGGCTCCTGAGCATGCTCAGTTCTCAGTTCAGTTTATTAAACACACCTTCCATTCTAGCAGCCAATGAAGAGATGGCATTGCTTGTTCCCATAGAAACTCAGCTCTAGGCATCTGTTCCTATGTTGTATCTCCTCCTCTCACGAGCTCAGCTTAAATTAGTTATTCACCTTTGTGTTAACTTTTAGTATGATGTAGAGAGTAATATTCTTAGACAATTTGCAATTGGTCGTCATTTTTTATTTGCAGTTTTTTTTAGTTATTTTGCTTGTTGTTTATCAGCTCTATTTCAGAGTTTCAACAGCGTGCTAGGGGCTAAATTACCTTAGCACCCAGAGAGTGGATTGAATGAGAGGCTGATATATAAATAGGAGAGGGACTGAATAGAAAAATAATTTTTTTAAAAAATGAACACGAACAATAAAACTGACCCCGGCAGCCAAAAAAATATTGCTCTGTGAGGCTACAGTGACCCCCCCCCCCCCATTGAAAGCAGGAAAGGGTCAGAAAAAGAAGGCAAATAATTCAAAAGCTATAAGAAATAAATAATGACCAATTGAAACGTTGCTTAGAATTGACAATACAATAACATACTAAAATACTAACCTCCCGTTTATTATTACAATGCTCAAACAAAGAAGAACTTTTTGTGAAAGGCAGTTCTGCCTGTGTGAGCCTGCATTGTTGATGAAATGTATGCTGAATAAGGGTCTGTGTGTATGCTGTTAGCAGATTTAGGGCTCTGGTACACGGGGAGATTGGTCACCCGCGACAAATTGCGCCACCGCGTATGCCATCCCACCGGCGATTTACATTTTCGCCGGTGGGATGTCCTATCGGGGCGATTAGTCGCCCGCAACAAGAGATTTGTCGCGGGCGACTAAACTCCCTTGTGTGCCAGAGCCCTTAAATGTAACTGATTATGTTTTAGAGGCAAATATGGCCACCAGATGAAAGCTGCTATTTGCTTTAGGAAAATGTGATAGTGCTAGCAAACGGAGGGGATATATGCAGTACACATGATAGCATTTGGTTGGGGAAGACGTGCCCAACTGATATACATTGTAGGCAAATGTAGGCTTTACATGTCCTTTAAGCAAGTAATTCTAATTTTTTTTTCATTGTCCGGTACCTTGACCGTTATGGTAAGGAAACTGCATAAATTCATGGCAGTAACAAATAAAATCCTGTTTGCTTAATTTAATGTTAATATGTTTTTATTCGTATATAGAGGTCCAAATTATAGAAAAACACCAGGTCACAAAAACTGATACTGCATCCCATAACTGTATATAGCTGTTTATGGGAAATGTCTAGAAATTGCCTCAAAGATTTCACTTTATAGCACTATCTCCCAAAAGTATGTATGTAAAGTGGTATGTGAATTTGTCTTTTTTTTTTTTTTTTACAGGTTAAAACTAGTAGTAAAAAAAAAAAAAAAAACCAATGCAGAATGTAATGAAATCACTAAAAATACATTTAAATGAGTAAAAAAATAATTGGTGAAAATAGATGGTTGAGATACTTGTTAGGTTAGCTAGGTATATACAATAAAGTATATTTAATAAAAGGGCAATACATGTATGGGATCCCTTATCCGGAAACCCATTATCCAGAAAGCCAGTCTCCCATAGACTCCATTTTAATCAAACAATACTGAATTTTAAAACTGATTTCCTTTAAAACAGTACCTTGTAATTGATCCCAACTAAGGTATAAATAATCCTTATTGGATGCAAAACAATCCTATTGGGTTTAATTTGACATCAGCATTCCTGTATATTGTAGCCTACCTACACTTAAACCATACAAGGCTCCCTTTTTCTTCAACTTATTAAAGGGATGGTTTATATTTAGACAACTGCATTTCATCTAAAAAAAAATCAAAAAACTTTTATATGTTAAAAATGTCCAATGTTTGCGACTGACACATTGCCATTCATTGCACATTCATTTGCATGTGTATGCTCTTGCTTCCTGCTTTGATGTATTGACCAGACCACCACTCCTCTCCTGACCCTTTTGGCAGTACCATGGGATTGGAACTGGGAATCATTGCTGTCTAATGTACCCATTTGTTTTGCACAACAAAACTCCTTTCACGTCCTTTAAAAAAGTTTGCAATGTCAAAGGACACATTAATGTCAAACACAGCACCTATCCATTTGTGTTCGTTTTAGAACAGGAACTGGCAGTTTTATTTATTTTTTTATTAGATTTATCACTTGGTTATCTATAACGTGCAATAAGTTTTCTTACTGGAAGTGAGTGCCTTGCTTGCGATTTAATTATAGAGTTAAACTACAAATTTCTGCAGACTATTGTTTGAGAGCTCTTCCATTTTAATTGACAGCACAAAGAAGTAACCAACAGAATTAAGAGTTGCTCTCCAATAAGATTTTAGTAAAGGCAAGCAGTTGGTGGTGATATCGGTATGAACCCATGTGTTCTGAAAAGTTGCTTCTCCCACAGATCAGTTTCTGGCCTGGCTGTGATCACACTTAATTTGCATTTTATTAACTAGCATTTGTTACTCTCTGCCTTCTGAAATTGTTAGTGTAAGCATGTTTGTTAAGGTTTTGCATACATGGTGATATGAATAGTGACAATTACTGTGCAAAGGTGAACAACCCCTTTTAAAGTTTATATTGTCTCATTTGGATCTACTTGTCAATGGGATTTTTATAAGAACGATTCAATTTTCGCAATCTTGTTTGTGTTTTTTGTTGCTGGGGCCAATGACCTTAAAGGGGTGGTTAACCTTTAACTAAGTATGTTGCAGAAAGGTAATTTCTAAGCAGTTATTCAATTTGTCTTTATTATTTACCTCTTTAGATTTTGAATTATTTCTTCTTCAGAATTTGTAGTTTTCAAATGGGGGTCACTGTCCCCAGCAGGCCAAAAACTATTGCTCTTTAGGGCTACAGTTTTATTGTTTTTGCTACTTTTTCTGTTCAGGTCCCCTCTTATTCATATATCAGTCTTTCATTCAAACCACTTCCTGGTTGAAGTTAACTTGGATCCTAGCAACCAGATAGCTGTTGAAACTCCAAACTGGTGAGTTACTAAACAAAAACTACAAATAATAATATTAAGACCAAGTAAAAATCAGAATATTACTCTACATTAAACTAAAAGTTAACTGAAAGGTGAACAACCCCCTTAAAACTATAAAGCATTTTAATTTTTAGGCTACAAATAGAGCAGAGTAAAGGCAGTTATAGACAGCTGATATTTGTAGGTATCCAACCTATCGGCCCTCAGACCAAGCAAATGGATAACACAGGACTTGCCTCCTTTTTATTTTTCTGATTGTTTGGGCAGATAGCCAAAACCATCAGTACCAGAAGAAGTAAGGAAGTCGGTTCTGTTACTTATCTGTTGGTTCACTGGCAGATGTGGTGCTTTGGCACATAAGTTTTTCAACAAGTCCAAACTGACTGATATTCCCAGTAAGTGTGGTTGTCACATAATGAATACGGTACAAAAAATTTAACCTCACATTTTAATATAGTGTTTACGACGGGTCTCCTAAAAAATTCACACAAAACAACCCTAAAGGGTTTTTAGGGACTGCAATAATTTTAAAATGCTAAATGCATATTACGGTTATTAGTTTATTTTCACATTTATATATACAAGTCAACAGAGCAATTTATCAGACTGAAAACCACTTAAAACGATATTGACAATCCAAACTTCTTGGAATGAGTCTTTGTATTTTTGGAGCTAGACCAGTCTTATAATATAGCCTTGATATTTCACAGATGTCATTATTCTCTATGGAAGCAACCTGACTTCTGGTGTTCAGTGAAGAGTTAGGGCTGAATTTTTGGGCTGCTGTAGTCTGATCCAGTGATTCTGGTAAAGCAAAGTGCCATAATGTCTTATCTTTGTAAACTGCAAGCTTTGAGGCAACAATTCTTAAACAGCTACATTTATCAAAGTTTTGCAGTTCCGAAGTTCAGAAAAGACAGTTATAGAACAAGTGGTATGTTTTCACTGAAGCTGAAATGTCCATCATAAAAATCTGGATGCATGTTTTTATTTTGGGTTTTCAGTATGCTAAATGGATAATCCTATGCATAGTATGAAACTGTTCAGAAGTTCAGTGGAATTAAACTTTTTAATGTTTTATTTTTTTAGGATGTGGTAGATAAAATGCTATAAAGTTGTGCAAATAGGGCAGTGGCACGCATGGAGATTAGTCGTCCCATGATAAATCCCAGATACTGTGGGCGACTAATCTCCTTGACATGCCATCCCACCGGCAAGAATGTGAAACGCCAGTGGGATGGTATACACGTTGCTTTGTTTTCCCGAAGTTGCCTCTCAAGGAAACTTCGGGCAACTTCAGGAAATCGAAGTGACGTGTTTGCCATCCTACCGGCGATTTACATTCTTGCTAGTGGGATGGCATTGCGGGGAGATTAGACACCCGCGGTAACGAAGATTTATCCCGGGGCAACTAATCTCCCTGTGTGCCAGTGCCCTAAAGGCAATTTTCATAAATTTCTTATGCAAAGCTGTGTAGTTTAGGTTTTTGGAGTAGAAAGATATATTTATGCAGTCTAAACAAGGCATAAAGAATAAGTGAAATCCTGCAATGCTGCTGCATGAAAGCTATAAATAGTTGTCGCAATAGGTAGATTTTAGAAATGTGTATTGGTGCAGTAGATCGAGATTAACTGAACTGTACACTACTTTTAAATCCATAAACTTCAATATATATTTAGGGACAATATTTTTTTCACTTGCAAAGTAAAATAAACTCCGTGAAAGGGTAATTATTTCCATTGCTTTGTGTTTGTTCTCCGTGATAAGGACACTAATGAAATGCTGTTCTAGAATTTTCATCTAAGTAACCCTAGTATGATATAGCGACCCCCCTCGTTCTTACTAGTTAGACCTCCAACCACCCTGTCCCTGTACACAAAAACATCTGTTCTGTGCAGATGGGAAACGCTGCTTGTTCCAGATATGAGATCACAGCGTGAAATGAGCAACATGGTAAATAGGATTTTGGTTGGGAGAGATATTGGACCCATCTGCTCACAGATATAAATTTTAAGAAGTGTTTTAATTGCTTGTTAAAGAGAAGAAGCCAGAGCTGGAAATCTTTCACAGTGAATGCACTTCTTCTGATGGTGGACTTAATGTAACACTTGGCATTTTATATTTTGTTCAGGGATATAACTTAACTCTTTACAAACATCACATAACACAGTGACAGGGTTTTTTCAACCTGTAATTTCACTGGGGTGTCCTAATTCTTTGCTTTACCACTGGTAGTCTTTGATGTATTAAACTACAATTCCCTGCAGGGTTTGCAAAATAGAAATTTCCCACTTTTTTTTTACATGCTAATATTATACCTCAAGTAAAACTTTTTTTCATCTTGATTAAAGTGAGACTGACTGAATTTTAAAAATGAATGGTATTTCATACCAATGTCCCTCCATTTTTTTTTTTTTAATCGAAAATTTGAGGCTTTTCAATTGTAAAGCTAATTGAACTTTTAATTTCAACTATCTTAGGATACTTAGGAATTATGGTTCTCCATATTATCCTATACAGGTAGTGAGCTGATTTCCACCATACTAAATTCTCTGTTTTTGGGGAAACAATTTTAATTCTCCAGGACATCTAGTTCCAGGTACGTTTAATCCACCAACCAGTTGTTTGATGTTCAGTTCCTTCTCTTGCCCTGTCTATGGAATCCTCAGGAGACAAATAAGATTCCCAGGTGCCCCATATCATTATGACTAGCCCCAGTTATTTTATACAGGCAAAGCATTTATAGACTAGTCGGTGAAGGAAAAGTCAATTTAACTCTGTTTATTATGCAGATGTTGGCAGTTTGATCTCTTGCCTTTGCCTCATATAAAACCAGCACCTATATTTGGTAGTTTTTGGTCCATGTATTTCTGGGGTCTGGATTGCAGTTTGATTGCTTTTGCTGGTGAGTCATTTGTACGTAAATTAGAGAATTCTTTGATATTGTCACATTTTTTCACAGCAAAAACATGTCTCACATTTCACCTTTTCTCATACATGAGAGTGCCAAACTTCTCATCCATGCCCTCGTCATATCTTGCTTAGAGTACTGTAACTTACCGCTCTGGGGACTTCTAAAACTGTCTAAAAAGGACCCCACTTCAGTCCATCGTGAACAGTACTGCCCATCTCTGAGAGAGCATCATATAAAGGCTTTAAGGTACTTGTACTTACCTACAAAGCACGCACCGGTGCTGCACCACTGTATATAACTATCCTAATCCCCCAAGTACACCCCCAGACATAACCTTCGGTCTGCACACGACCCTCCTCCTTACTCCTTACTTCATAGTTGTTAATATTGGTGTGGGGGTGATATCACTATAGCTTGCAACTCAGCAGTAAAGTATGACTGAAGCTTATCAGAGCACAGGTCACATGGCTGTGGCACCCTGGGAAATTAAGAATATGGCTAGCCCCATTGGAAATTTCAAAATTAAATATAAAAAACTTTGTTTTTTAGAAAAACAGATTTTGATGCAGGATTCTGCTGGAGATGCTCAATTAAAATTTAAAAAATGTGTTTTTCCATGATAGTATTCCTTAAGTACAAGGAAGTTAAAGGTGAACTAACCCCCACCCCCAGACAAAAGCCCCCGTCCACTTTTACTGACATCTAATGAGTCCACTCCCTGCTTCCTCAATTTCAGTAAACAGTGTCTCTGATAGTAAAGCTGATATATGCAAGCAGAAAAGCACAGCGGCGTGTTTTGCATCACAGTGCTTGGTGGCACATACACAGTTAAGGATACTCCAGGATTACCTTCAACTGCCGGACTGTCTTTGTCCAGGCCAAGTTTAATTTGGTCATAATTATTATTGCAGCCTCTTGCATGTATAACTTTTTTTTTTTTTTTTTAAGTGCTACTCTATTATACGGTGCTGTATAAAGCATAACCTGAAGATGTAAATTTGGCGTCATTAGGTACCTGATAATATAAAATGTATATTTTCTCTGAGTCAAGTGGTTAAGATCAGTTTAGAATACGTTCAATTTTAATTGTATCCAAGTAGCACCCTAAATATTCAACTCCCTTGGTCAATAACCCTTGCAGCAGCATTAACATAGCATGCATTTGCATTGTATTATAGTGATATGAACATTTGTTGGACGTATGCTGTTTTGTTTTACTATGTGCTGATTTTCAGTGGCCCTGAGCCTGCAAATATGCTTTAAGACAAAATCTAGAAAGTTAAAAAACAGCTGCAGGCATGTGGTATGTCAGATCTTTGGGTGAACTTCTGTTTGCTGCCTTGGAAACATTGGCTCACTAGATGAGCTGCAGGTGGTGGTTTGGCTGGTTAATATACCCACTCTAGGAATACAGCCTTAGTGATTGAGTGGGAACTCCACACCTGAATATCGCCATTCTCCTCTGTCCATTACATTATTCTGCTAATACAGAATTCTTATGTATCTACACACAATAACTCTTAGCCTTCTGGTTTGTGTGTGTGTGATTATAATCATGTATATCTATATTTGTAAAATATATATTGTGGACATATTAATGCAACTGTGTTTATGAATGATATCAATTAAAACTTGGCTATGTAGTGTAATGTTGTAGTTTTGGAAGGTTTATTTTTTATTAAAAGTATTCTGACTTTTTCAGAATAAATGTCTTGTTACACAGACAGCACAAAGTATGTTGCAAATAGGTTTCATTATGGTTTGTTATTAATTTCTAGGGTCCCCTGAGGATTAATCCCAAGAAATTTCATGAAGCATACTTGCCATCACCGGTAAGTTGGATTCTAAACTTCGTATGAATGTTTTCTTTGTTCCTGGTTTTATTACAATTGTGTGTTATGCCATTATAGATGTTTCAGTGTCTACAGGTTTATATGAACTGAATTTTCATTGTGTTAATGCTTGGACCTTGTATAAGTTTTGCATGTACAAATATAACACTAGCACTTTATATAGATGCAGTTCAAGGACAGTTTAGAGCCAAACACTGCTTCTAAACCAGCTGACTTGGGACCACCAGTTAGTGTAACTAAACCTCCAGTGCGTATCCCTTAAGAGATTTCTTCATTTTCCGGTACATTAAACTAAGCTCCCTTTAAACACATTTGCAGTGTAATTCTGCTCTGGCTCAGCAACTAATTTGCTTTGTTTATCAGGAAATAAAATCTGTGGCCATTTTAATTTGTATCTCTTGTATATGTAAAGCATTACACTGGTTCCCACAGAACAACACTGCTTTTTCCAAAATCCAAGTATAGATTTTACAGTTTAGGAGAGTGCTAATATACAAATTATTTTTGCATTCACTTTGAGAGTAGGCCCAGGGGCAAATAAGACAAAATTCTGAATCTGCATCATCTAGGTTGTGCAAACTGTAAAAAAAGCATTTTAATGCAATTGATTGTGATTTAATGAATTCAAAAATATATTTGTCGTGTAACCACACAGAACCTGTAGTAGGGATTTCATTATTTTATACATGTTAAAGCTTTATCAGAAAGGTCTATGTAAATGTAGCCATAAGCACTTACAGAAACGCTGCACTGACTTCTCTGTCAAAAGATTAGTTTGTCTGTTTTCCTCTGCCAGTGACACACAGCTCTCTGCTCTCTCCTGCTCCCCCCTCCCTCAAGAATGCTAAGAACTCACTCCCCCCCCTTAGGAATATGGATCTGAGCCAATCCGCAGTAAGCTGACTCATAGTCTAACTAACTGAGCATGTACACCGGACTTGCATTTGGTGCAGGAGTGAGGCATTATGGGAACTTCCTTTACACAGCTCAGTGTTTTTTTCTTCCTGTTTGGCTTCTGATCATTTGAATGGGAGAAATATGGGGAGACTTAAGGGCACTATTGAGACAACTGAAGGTATGCCTGCAGCTTGAGATTAACTCTTTACTAGCCTTTCCTTCTCCATTAAAGAGAATATTAAAAATATTATTGTGTATTAAGTTAGCATCCTTATTCCTGTACTTTCTTATAATGCACTTGTAAATGTATTTTTCTAGGCTTTTTGATCCAACTGATCTGACTAGGGAACAATTTTACATCAAAGCTTATGCTAAGAGATATTGGGATTTTATTCTGCATCAAATAGACTAATGCTGAGCAGTATGTTGGTATTACTTAAATCTGATAAAGCAAATGTATCTGATGTCAGGTTGCTAAGGTAAACAGCCTACTTTCTAATTTCCCCATTTATACTTTTTTTTTGCCAAAAGTATACATATTTAGAATAGCTTTTTGTTTTCTACTTTTCCTACTACTTGACTTCATTATAAGCAAACACATGCACATGAATGAAATGCTCATGACATGGTGCAAACAAAGGTTTTCAAGGGAAAAGCCCTGGCTGAACATGTGCAAAAATCTGTCCTTTTTTTTTTTTTTTTTTTTTTTTTTGGGTAACGCGCTCCCCCTACAAACGGCTCTGCAATTTTTCTACATCAAGTCATGGGAGGCAGCACACAGCTGCTGGAACTCTTGTCCCAGTCACATTGTTTCTGCTTCTTGGTCTCACAGTACATTCTGTTTTAGCTACAAACTGTCTGCTAATGGCACTTTATTAATTCAGTATCTGCAGTCAAACTTTTATTTTAGGTTGTTTTTGAAAAGGGCTGCAAATGGGTCTTTGCAAACAACTAATGGTTGTTTGTGAAATCTTAAACCCCCCCCACCCAACACTTTTTTTTTTTTTTTGATGTGCGCTCTGTATAACATTTTGTACTATATTTGGTAATACAGTATTTGATGGAAGACTGTTTTATTGCCCAGTGGCTTAAATATGAAGTTTTAAAGTGTTGTTTCTTTAGTAGCACAGAGAGTATAATATAATACAGTACTGCAATTAAATAAATAATTAGGTTTTGTAGTAAAATCCTTCTATTTAGTTGCTGTTATTCATCCAGGATCCCTCCAGGTTTGTGACAGCTGTTCAGTTCAGTTATACCTATCACATCCATCTGTAAAACCATGTCACTGCCACCTACACTATAAAGGGAAACAATAATAGCGTACTTTTCAGTTAATTTGCAAATCCATTACTGAGCAGATTGATTACACTTGCATGGGCATTATCATTCTGCTCAAAACATGTTAAGAAGTGAGCTAGTTGTGAAGCATACATGACCGTTAATGAATAATGTGAGACTGCCGTCATATAATTATGCTGTTTATGATGTTTCCATTAGCTAAACAATCTTTCGTAGTGCTGGTTTTTTTTTTTTTTTTTACAAAAACCTCCAACAGTTTATTAGTTGTAATGAGCTATTTAAATAATATGGTGTGCAGTGATGTGAAAAAAAGTATAGTAAGCTCTCTTTCAGTTGGGTTTTATGGTTTTACATATTGTACAGTGGACTAGTCTTCACCAAATCCTAAAAGTAGGTTTTTTTCCCACCAACTGTATCTGGATAAATCATGTGTAACCTGGAACTATAGCCTCCCAAAAGACACAACCAATATTTTATAATCTAAGATTGATAGAGGGAAATGCATATGTGTAACATAGCAGGTTGTATTTGGTAATTATTTATTCAACAAAAAAGGCAAACCAAAAGAAGCTGTTTAAAAATGTATGTACAGCCTTACTGCTTTCCTATCCTTTTAACAATGAATTTGACACCAAGTGCTGAGATTGAAGCACACTTAAATTCTTTTTCTTACTCAATCTAAAGACTGATCCTTCGACTGTGATGCTTTCAGATTTGGAATACGACCATGCCAAGAACAAAGACATCTGCCATGACCTGATGGAAGCAGTTGTTTCTGCTCATCAGGCTGTGCTGAATTTTATATGTAGTTTTAAATGTCATTTTACATTGAGAGGATATTTACAAATGGGAAACATTAAGAGCCATAGCCCACAGGGAGATTAGTTACCCACAGTTAATCTGGTCTACCTCTGGTGACTAGTCTCCATAAAATGCCTTTCCACTGGCAATAATGTAAGTCTTTTGAAAGGCATTGTGCTTCGTTTTCGAAGTTGCACGCAGTTTCCTGCAGGAGAAAACTCACTTTGTTGCCAGTAGAAGGCATTTTAGGGAGATTAGTCCCCTATGGTAACATTTTTGCTACTGTGGATGACTAATCTCTCTATGGTCCATCATTCCTTTTGTAGCACAACTTTAGAAAACAAAGCGACACATATACCTTCCCACAAGCAATTCACTTAATTGTCTGTGCGGAGGCAATTCAGGAAGATTAGTCGCCCACTGTAGCTGAGCTTTTTCCGCAGGCTCTGTGGCCCGCGACCCTAAAATGGTGCCTCTGTCAAGGGCACAGTTTCTCCCAAAGTTATCTCAGGAGTGATGTTGGGTGGTGGGGGGAAGGGTAAATAATTAGGCAATGTTCATAATTTCCCCCGGAAAATTTGGCCTTTTATTCCCACCTAACCAAGCCTGATATCGCTCTTGTTGCTGCCCAACACAAGTGCATAACTAAGGGTTGGGGCAGCAGCAGTTGCTTTTAGAATGCAATATTAGCCTTGTAGTTAGGTTTGCAAAGCCATTTCGATACATTTCCCTTGTAATTTGTAACAAGTAAGATTGTTTTTTTTAAGTTGCCATCTTCACACAAACTGCCATCCCAACAAAAGAGATTGGACTGTATGATGCTCGGAGAAAGCTATATTTAGATTTAAAGGTCTCAGTCAGTAAAGCTGAAAGGTAAAGTAAAGAATTCCAAAGGTAGCATGGTTTTAAAACAGCTGTGTTTTTTGCCAGAAAGGAAATCAAAATAGTCATATGAGTACTGTGAATTATTCTTCCCTACACAAGCACAAAAAGTGAATACAACTTTCTGTAATGAAAACCATAATTTACCCAAAGCTGAGCTACTTTACATAATATTAGGTATTCTTTTCATTTGAGTAAATACAGAATTTTTCTCAAACCCTTAGGAAAACCTTTAAAATATAGCCATGCTCGGATTTAAAGCTGCAGTTTAACTCAGGTTAACCCATAAGCTTGCCAGTCAATTATAATAAATATAAGCAAGTATTTGTTAAAATGTTTAGAAAAAGCTGTACAATTGATGATTGTATATATCCGACATTGATTGCTTAAAATGTTTTGATTAGCATGTACAGTATTAGTATGCTGCTATTCTTCTCTTCTAATCTGTACTATTATTTAACTCCCAAATGCTATTTTGTTCCACTGCATCAGCCTGAAAGGTAATAAGTATTTATATTGGAATTCAGCATTCCTTATTATGAGCAATAGTTCAAAGTTAAGGCAAGGGTCTCACAAACCATATATGAACCTTTTTTAAATCAAATATATCATATCTTAAAATGTTATTTGTAATTTATTTTTTGTACCCGTTTACATCTGCCCTCTGCTACGTGCCTTTAAAATGCTACGTGCCCACAGCTGGTTCTCCTTTGCTTTTATATTCTGGACAGTAGGGGCTATTTACTCGGCTCCATCACAACTAAAGATAATTCTGCCTTTCTATTTGCTCTATTAAGTCTATATATTACCTTATCTAATATATGAACATTGTATATCTTTCTCAAACCTGGGACTTTACTGTGCTTGTATTGGCAGCACTTCAAGGCAGTGTTTTATTAAGAAGAGCCAGATGTTCTTTTTGCAGTGGGTGGCAGTCTACAATGCAGAGGACTGTAGGATGCTATTGCTATATAAGAAATTGGCATTATTACAGAAAGCAGGGCAGACATGGCAAGGAACTACAAATGAGTTGAAACAGCTGAAAATTGCTTGTCTGTGATGTCAATTATGATTTCTGTTTAACTTGGGCATATTGTTCCATGGGTTACTGTATTCTTGTCTGTAGCCCCTGCAGCTTTACCTGATTGCTAAAATATTATAGTAATAATTTATCTTTCAAAAAGAAATCAATAATTGTGACTTTAAAGCGAAAAATAAGATTTAAATATAAATTGAAAATATGGGCATGAAGCTGTCTAGTTTCAGGAGAGAGTGCCCAAGTAGTAGTGGATTTGTATATATTAAATGAGCGATAGATTCTTTAAAGGAGGAGGAAAGGTAAAAACTAAGTAAGCTTTATCAGAAAGGTCTATATAAATACAGCAGTAAGTACTTACAGTAATGCTGCACTGAGTTCTCTGTCAAAAGAAACACAGGATTTCTTGTCTCATCCTAAATTCCCATGGCTAGCCAGAGTCTGCGCAGTTCTCTCCTCTCTTCCCTCTCCTGCACCTCTCCCACCAAAGTGCAAGAATTCCTGCTTTGTAGGACAAAATATGGTGCTCACAGAAGGTTTAACTTTTAATACATAACTACCTCAAATTTCATGTCCTTTTCGGGTAACTATTACAGCATAGTGAAATGATTATCAGATTGAGAGCCTTGGTTTTGTAGTCTTAAAGATATGGTTTATGGCTGTTTATGAATTTTGGCGTTTTACTCAAGAAAATTTTCATTTCTGGGAATAGAAATGAATTTAATAAGTGTGACAGATGAATTTCTATTATACAGTTGTGTTACACAGCTTAAGTAATCTTGACACCTGTCACTTGTACACTGTTGTAAAATTACTAAACCAGTTCCCTACCCCTTCATAGGTCACCTTACCCCCTCCTGAAACTCCTTTCTGGGCTCCCAGAAAATGCATCCTTCCCCCATATGTCTTTGGTGAATACAGAGCAACATAGTGGGGGTGTCAGCCGTCTGCATCAAATCTAGGACCTGGGCTCTCTGAAAATGGTCACTGAACTGGCACATGTTGCCAGCTGAATTTAGACAAATGCTATGACAGTATTTCTTAAAGGAGAAGGATAGCCATATTGGCATTTTATTGCCAATAGATTTGCCACATTAGTGTCACCTAGAACAATATATTTAATCTGCAGAAACCATTACCATACCGGAGTAAACTGCTTTAGAAGCTTTCCCCATTTGCTTAAGAGAGCAGCTGCCATTTTAAGTAGCTTCCTTCCTGCAGCTCTAGCCGTTATAGCTCAGATCACACATTCCTAAGGGAGGACGGAGTTCTTAGTAAAACATTTCCCATGATTAATAGGGATAGTGAAGACCAAATGTCCCCTCAAAATTGTCCAACGTGCACACACATTGTGGTGTGCATAAAGAATTTGTGTGAAAATACGTTAAAAGTGCACTTATGGTTTTTAAAATTGCACACGATTTTGACACACACTACCAAGAAGAAATTTCAAATGTTGATCCAGACCCAACTGTAACCGCATAGAGAACCATTTTTGAGGCCATACATATAGGTTCACAATCCCTGTGCTATGTAAATTGTTGTAAAGGCAATTCTCCGCAAAACAAGGGATGTACTTCATAGTCATTTGAACAAGCTATGTGGGACTAGAACAATACAAATTTAACAAGGCTCACATTGTGGCTCCTAAGCAACAGTCTCTGGCATCCGCTGGCAAGTGATTTGCATGTCATTATTTGTAGCATCTGGCTTTATTTTGCTTGATTTTTAGGGGAGCCACAAAACTAATTATGGATGTTTTCAGACTCAGTCAAGCACAGCGGGCAAAGAGGGAGGAGGTAAATACGATTCTTAAGCATACTGGGAAAAGCATCCATCTCTGATATATATGTAATGCTTGGCAGAAATATGACCAAATGGTATCTATTTGTGTACATGAATCAAAGTACTAATTAGCTTTTCAATAAGACAGTCTAATTTTAGGTTAGGTGCCCTTTCCAATCAAATATTTTTTTTTCTTTACATTGTGTGCTTGTGTCATTTGTTTTGGTTTGAATATGTATTGCATTAGCAGTATTGCTTTTATTATATAAACATGAAGGCTGTTTTTTTAACACAGTACAGTTGTAGCGGAAATACAAATTGTGCCATGGAAATCAACATTGGTACAAAATGTAATAGAGGGGTCTGCTTGTGGGACATTAGTGCCTTTGTTTTTTTGTTTAAATTTATATATTTTTTAAAAAACTGGGTGTCTGGAGCCGTGCAAGGCATTATCTGAAACATATTTCTCTTATTTATCTGAAACTTCCCCCCCGCCCCCCCCCCCTCCATGCTTCTCATTACCAACTATTGGTAATAGCTTAACAAGCAGCTCATCTTGTATTCCTATAGTCTGCAAATGATGCGGTTTAATGGTTTTCACCATGTTGCTAGCTGCTGACGTCTGTTCTATTAACCCTGCTTTATTTTTAGTGATATAGAAATGGGAATTGATACCAGTGTGTACTGGTTCCAGAACACTAGAATAAATGCAAGATATTTTTATATGGCATATTGGTCAGCTGGGCATCTATGTAGCAAATAAGATTCAGCATAGGTGAATGTTTGGTTAAGCCTTGTATTTTCTTCTTGTAAGTACTATACCTTACCACCAATCTTTTTCCTTTTCATTAACCTCTTTTCTTATTTGTATATTCCTGTTAAGTTCATTAGAGGAATCCTTAATTGTGAAGGATCTAGGATTATTTTAACAAGATAAATAGCCTTGAAGAGAACTCTTTTGAAAATATTTTTTAAATGTTTTAATTTTAGGCTAAAAGGAATCTCTTTTTTTAGACTTGTACTTTTCTTAGTTTCCCATACATGTTTTTAGAAAACAGTTTTATAGTGGTTAAGGTCTTTTTTTCCAAAAATGTTTAAGCCCAAGCACTGTGATAGTTGAAAGACTTGCTATTAGTCTGCAGTAAAATAAGCTAGAGCTAGAAGGAGGCCGAATGAGATATATATCCTCCCTGTTTGACTATAGACATATACAAATAAAAATTACTGTGGGTTTTAATTAGTTTAAAAGCATTAACCTTATCAGCCAAATGTTAGACATTTTCAGGGATAGTAAAAGCCGGATTTCTTTTTAGAAATTAAAAGGTAAATTTTGTTATCATGATCAGAGCAAGATTAGGCTTAGAATCCACTCTAACACCTCACACCGCAGTTTTTAGACCATTTTGCTCCAAATCTATTCCATTTGGAATCCCATATTCATAGCTGGAAAAAAGGCATTTTTTTTGCAGTGATAGACAAGAAATATGCTTTTGCCTACGCTCTGCATAAATTGCACGGAGGAATATATTACTACAGGGACTAAAGAGGGAGGCAGTTGTTCCTTTTAACACTTTTTTTTTTTTTTTCTTTTCTTTCTAAAGATGTAAAATTGCTAAAAAGAACTGGAGACTTAATTTTGGAAAGAGAACACTGTGGCAGAATTCATGAAACTCCAGTCCCATGTCCAATACACTTTTTTTTTATTTTTTTATCTCTTTGCCACATGAAGGAAAGTTATTATTTTAACAAGTTGAAATCAACACAATCCAAGTTTTCAAATGGAAAGATCCCATTTCGTCCAGCATTAAAACAAGGAAGATGTAGCTGCAAGCATCTGCTTATTAGAATATAAAATGATGTAGCTTATGAAGTGGATAGGGAATGTCCAGTCCAACAGAAGATTTAAAGTAACAACCGAAAGATAATTTGTCTTCCGTGTGGATTAAAGGAGAAGGAAAGGCTAATAAAGAGTTAATCTCAAGCTGCAGGCATACCTTCAGTTCTCTCAATAGTGCCCTTAAGTCTCCCCATATTTCTCCCATTCAGATGATCAGAAGCCTCATAGGGGTAAAAAAAACACCGAGGTCTCAAGAAAATTCCTTTTATTATGTCATTTTTAGGAGTTAAATAGAATTTTTTTGATGAGTGGAGACACAAATAGAGACAAAAGCCCCAGTTAGTGGTATAATTTACTAAAAAAATAAATTACATTATAAAAGAAAAGATTCTATTCATAGAAATAGATTCTATTTCTGTGGCAGTAGTCTTCACATGATAGATAAGAACCTATGGAACCAGCAGAGTAAGGGTTCTCAAGAGATATTAACCTTTTATATTTATTTTTACTTTGTTATAAACTGACCTATACTTGGCAACAAAACAAAAACAAATTAAGAAGGTTTATGTTTTATTTTTGTCTATTTTTTTTTTTTTGATAGTCTGTTTTTTTTTTTTTTTTTTTAGACCTTTCTGCCATTCTGCTTTCCAAACTACTGCTGATTGCTAGTAGACGAAAGCCTAAGTCCAAGCCTGGAGTTGCAAAACAAACAAAGTAAATATTTTAAAACTTCTATGTCAAAGGGGCTGTAAACCCCAGCTCCCAAACATTCTAGATAACAGATCCCATGCCTGTCTGTCTATCGCTATCTAATATATCTTGAAGGGCTTGCACTCTATTCTTGAATCTTGAAGATTTTTTTTTATCGATTTGTTCGAATTGAGTGCTGGTATTTTATGATATAATTTGCTCCTTGACTTCCACACCCCCTGAAGTTCAGGTGTGGACCCTTTTGGACATTTAAAAGGGCACATATTTGTGACAATCATTGGACCACTAATTTTTCGCTAATTACATTATTGGGTTAATGGTGTGCACCTCTTGTGACTTTTAATGGATTTTATTGTGTTAACCAACCTTTTTAGCACCACAGCCCGGTAGGAGGCAAAACATTTTTTCCACGGACCGAGAGGGAGAGGGAGAGGGGAGGGGGGCGGGGCGCGGCGCAAACTTCAGGCGCGTTATACTTAATAGTTTTTAGAGCACTTACAGTGGTGTGAAAAACTATTTGCCCCCTTCCAGATTTCTTATTCTTTTGCATGTTTGTCACACAAAATGTTTCTGATCAGCAAACACATTTAACTATTAGTCAAAGATAACACAAGTAAACACAAAATGCAGTTTTAAAATGAGGGTTTTTATTATTTAGGGAGAAAAAAAATCCAAACCTACATGGCCCTGTGTGAAAAAGTAATTGCCCCCTGAACCTAATAACTGGTTGGGCCACCCTTAGCAGCAATAACTGCAATAAAGCGTTTGCGATAACTTGCAACGAGTCTTTTACAGCGCTCTGGAGGAATTTTGGCCCACTTATCTTTGCAGAATTGTTGTAATTCAGCTTTATTTGAGGGTTTTCTAGCATGAACCGCCTTTTTAAGGTCATGCCACAACATCTCAATAGGATTCAGGTCAGGACTTTGACTAGGCCACTCCAAAGTCTTCATTTTGTTTTTCTTCAGCCATTCAGAGGTGGATTTGCTGGTGTGTTTTGGGTCATTGTCCTGCTGCAGCACCCAAGATCGCTTCAGCTTGAGTTGACGAACAGATGGCCGGACATTCTCCTTCAGGATTTTTTGGTAGACAGTAGAATTCATGGTTCCATCTATCACAGCAAGCCTTCCAGGTCCTGAAGCAGCAAAACAACCCCAGACCATCACACTACCACCACCATATTTTACTGTTGGTATGATGTTCTTTTTCTGAAATGCTTTGTTACTTTTACGCCAGATGTAACGGGACACGCACCTTCCAAAAAGTTCAACTTTTGTCTCGGGTCTTTTGTGGCCTCTCTGATGAGTTGTCTCTGCACTCTTGGGGTAATTTTGGTCGGCCGGCCACTCCTGGGAAGGTTCACCACTGTTCCATGTTTTTGCCATTTGTGGATAATGGCTCTCACTGTGGTTCGCTGGAGTCCCAAAGCTTTAGAAATGGCTTTATAACCTTTACCAGACTGATAGATCTCAATTACTTTTCTTCTCATTTGTTCCTGAATTTCTTTGGATCTTGGCATGATGTCTAGCTTTTGAGGTGCTTTTGGTCTACTTCTCTGTGTCAGGTAGCTCCTATTTAAGTGATTTCTTGATTGAAACAGGTGTGGCAGTAATCAGGCCTGGGGGTGACTACAGAAATTGAACTTAGGTGTGATAAACCACAGTTAAGTTATTTTTTAACAAGGGGGGCAATCACTTTTTCACACAGGGCCATGTAGATTGGGAGTTTTTTTTCTCCCTTAATAACGTAAACCTTCATTTAAAAACTGCATTTTGTGTTCAATTATGTTATCTTTGACTAATAGTTAATGGTTTTTGATGAGCAGAAACATTTAAGTGTGACAAACATGCAAAAGAATAAGAAATCAGGAAGGGGGCAAATAGTTTTTCACACCACTGTATTTCTTTTTGTGGTATCTACCCCAAAGATCACTGGCATTCATTTTTAAAATTTTTTGTTTCACCTGCATACAGCGCTTACATGTGCCTTTGTCAGTACAGTCGCATTCACAAGAATGAATTGAGTTTCGTCCTGCGTTGCATTTAGAACGCAGGTGCAGGTACTTCAGCTAACTGATTCCATTATAGTGTGCCTGGTTGTATTCATGAGCATTTAGGCTGATGCCAGACCTGGCGTAGGGCTGATATTTTCAGCAAGCGGAAAAACGAATGAATGAGATGCTCGGGTGCAGGCACATGTAGCCGATATACGCAAAAAACGCGAGAGAATGCAAAGTCTTGTGTATTTTTGCATATATATCGGCTACGTGTGCCTGCACCCAAGAGTATATTATTCATTTGGTTGCAGGCACAAGTAGCAGGCGTAGGGCTGTATTTTCGCCAAGCGTTTTTCCGCTTGCCGAAAATATCAGCCCCACGCCACGTCTGGCATCAGCCTTAGAGTTGCAATTTATTGCATTCACATTTCACTGCATTTTTTTTTCTTTTAATTTACACGCAACATGCTGCACTTTCTTGCTCTTGATGCACATTCAAAAGATAATAGGATAAAAGCTTGCGTTTGAAACCGTTGCATTTTGAAAATATATATACCAGTAAGCACAATGTGTGTTTTGTTTTTGTACTTCGTATGCGTTTAGTACTCTGTACACATTAATAACAGCTAATGTATAACCGCCCATAGTAGGAGTATCGCTTTCTCTTGACTTAACAGCAAGAGACAATATCTATTATTTTGAAAAGTGGAAAATCTGTACCCCACACCCATTTTTGTTGATTGCCTGTGCTATGATCACACTACATTTTTGTTGTTCAAATTAGACGCAGAAACAATGAACTTGGGTGAAAAGGGTTCTTATGGCATCTTAACCCTTTAAGTGCCAGCCGAATTCATCATTTCAGTTCCCCCCCAGTGCCAGACGTTTTTTAAGCATTTTGTACTCATTCACTTTAACAATGTTTTTTTGGTAGGAAAACCTCCATGAAACTAGGGAAATTGTATATCGTTTTTTTAGTCACTAATTGGGCTTCGACATGCATACTAAATTTTATAACTTATCTGGAGATATGATGTGTATTTTGGGTGAAATATGTAAAAAAAAAAAAAAAAAAAAAAAAAATTATGAAAAATTTCTGTATATTTTGAGTTTTTTTTTCCATAGAAAAGTTAATTTTACACACTTTTTTTTTTTTTTGTTGTTGTTTGTAAAAGCCCTGATACTTCCAAGTACAACGATACCAAATATGTGGTGGTAACCCCCAAACTAAAGCAATACTTTGTACAATATCATACCAGAACAAAGTGGAAAAACGCTTGTAACAGTTGATGCAGCATAACTTATATGTAAATCTAAAATATCCCCATGTTTGGTATCTTTAGAAACTACAGACCTTCAGGTTTCTAGGTGCACTCAAAAGCCAAATACTTTTTGTCAGTGCATTGTGAAATTTGGAGCTTTTTTTGACTCATGATCAAATGTGGATTTGACAAAAAAAAATCTCATAAAAATTTTCTAACAAATTTGAAAGGCAAATTTGAAAGACAAACTTCTCCTGAATAAAATGATGCCCCATATGTATGGGTGCACATAAAGACATGGGCACCAAACACTCCAAAGCAGGGGCAATGCATAAGGGCAATTACAGCTAAAAATGTGGGTGCTGCGCTCTATGTGCACTACCTGCAGTTTTTCAGTGTTAACCCCCCCCTACCTGTGAAATAACCCCTACAATCTATATATTTCCAAAAAGTGCACACCTTCAGCTATTCAGAGACACCACTCTTCTCTTTCTACATGGAAAATTGTGGCCCCAGTCCCTTGCAGAAGTCAGCGCTTTGGTCAGAAATCAAGGAAAAACCAGATACAAACCTAGATTTCTCCCCAAAATCTCCATGGCAACTACCAAAAACCAGGGTCGGACTGGGCCGCCGGGACACCGGGAAAAATCCCGGTGGGCCCCAGCGGCCCAGTCCGACCTTTGCCAGCGCTCCCCCCTACTGACCCTCACCTGACGCGTTCAATTTATACGCGCTCGGGGAGGACGTCAGGCGGGGGCCCTTCGGGGGGGGGGTTAGGGGACGCGGCTGGGGCACCTGCAGGGCCCCTGGGGCGGGAGCCCAGGTGGGCCCTGCACCCCCCAGCCCGACCCTGCCAAAAACTTACTAAACATCAATCTGCAAGTTTCCCTGAATAAAACGATACCCCATATGTATGGGTGCACATAAAGACGTGGCCAAATCAAATCACGAAAATGCAATAAAACCACTAAAAGCAAAAGAACAATAATTGCAATGAAATCAGTGGTCAGAGCCCTGGATCCACCAATGTCACTGAAAAACCAACCTTTTTGGGGCACTAAACATGCAATAAAGAACAATGCAAAGAAAACACAATAAAATCAGTAAAATCCAATAAAATCACCTAAACCAACAGAAAATCTACCAACGACACTGCAAAACCAACCATTTTTCGGGCACTAGACACGCAAAAAAGAACAATGCAAATGTAATAAAATCAAATCACGAAAATGCAATAAAACCACTAAAAGCAATGAAAGAACAATAATTGCAATGAAATCGGTGGTCAGAGCCCTGGATCCACCAACGTCACCGCATATTCAGCACCCAATAGCAATAGAAAAGTTAAAATGCAATAAAATAATTAAAAAACAGAAATCAATTATGAAAACGCCAAAAAAACACAAAAATGCAACCAAATAAATCAATTATAGAACAAGATCAGAAATAAAGTTTTAGTTAAAAAAAGACTGCCAAAAAAAGAAAGAAAAAAAAAAAAAGAAAAGAAATAAAGAAAAAAGGAAAAAAAAAAAAGTGTGTGTGTGTGTGCAAAAGTGTAATAATGAGAAAGATAGAAGAAATGGGAAAAAAAAAATTTAGACAGTTTAGATAGAAATAAGTTGTAGTTCAGCTCACCCATGGCAGGCAGGCGATCCAATTACATTACATTACATTAACATTTATTTATAAAGCGCCAACATATTCCGCAGCGCTGTACAATAAGTGGGTTACATACATTGGACATACAGAGTAACATATAAAGCAATCCGTAACCGATACAAGAGGTGAAGAGAGCCCTGCCCAAAAGAGCTTACAATATCCAATCGATCAGGAAGGCAGCAGGGGTCCCAGCAGAGAGGGGGAGGCGACAGAAGGGGGGGGGCGCTATTTAAATGGACAGCAGTGGACACGTCATCATAACGTGCCCACTGCTGTGATTGGCTGGAGGACCCGATCGCCGGCGCTGGGGGACCGGATCGGTGAGTATGTCCTTCAATGCTCGTTGCCTAGGAGGATCTGAGGGGTTAACAAGCGCTGCGCTGCTTTAAAAGCGAGCGCAGCGCTTGTAAACCCGATAGTGCTGTAGGACGTAGATTCTACGTCCTGTGGCACTTAGGTACTTTGCTACCCAGGACGTAGAATCTACGTCCTATGGAACTAAAAGGGTTAAAGCCAATCTGTTATTGTTTAAACTTGTTTACCTGAATTTAATATGGTGGGGGCCTGTTAGTCAGGTGTGTGATGTAATTGGTGGGTACTGCAAGATCCAGTGGCTGGATTAGTAAACTTTTTTAGTTCAAGAAAGAATTTACATCTTTGTTCATCCTTTCTATTTTCTGTTGGTTTTGTGAGGCAGAATGAAATATAAACATTTTTTCTTATAATGGTATGTTGTCTCCCAATTCATTTTCTCTGTGGTCCACCCTGTGGCATCATCTAAGATTAAAGATTCTGCCTTTCAAGCTTTAAAATGCGGTCACTGACCCGGTCCACCAAATAACTACTGGTTTGTGGGGTAACAACTCTATAATTATTGTTAATTGTTTAATTTTTTTTCCTATTTAGTCCTCTTTAGTATTCACTGCAAATTTCAGTCTTCTGTTCAAACCATTACCTGGTTACTGTGGTAAATTGGGTAAATTAGCAGCTAATATTAGAGATCTAGAGAGCTGCTGAATAGCAGTTAAAGGGATACTGTCATGGTTTTATGGCGTACTTTTTATTTCTAATTTACACTGTTTACCTAGAAAATAATTTACCATTTAAAATGTTAATCATGAACCAACAATTTAGTTTTAATATTGGTGTGTAGGCAGCCATCTCAGTGCATTTTTCCTGAGTCTGAGCTTTCAGAAGGAGCCAGCGCTGCACATTAGAACTGCTTTCAGGTAACCTATTGTTTCTCCTCCTCCCATGTAACTGGATGAGTCCCGAGCCGGACTTGGATTTCTTACTATTGAGAATTTGAAAAACATGTTTCAATGCAGGATTCTGCTGGCGAAGCTCTAACTGATGCACTTTGAAAAAAAAAAAAAATTCTCACGACAGTATTCCTTTAAATAATTTAAAACAAAACCCAATAAAAATGAGGACCAATTGTCTTAGAATATCACTCCTATGTATCACACTGAAAGTTAACTTTTAAAAGTGTAGTCTGTACTGTATAAAATAAGTGTATGCATAAAATATATAATTTTAAACAATAGAGAATCTACCATACAATCTAAATGGAGCCTGGGCCTAGGACTGCAAGTTTTTTTGTTTGTTTGTTTTTTAATTGATTTCAAAGAACCAGAAAAATAAAATTCCCTAAAAGAATTTAAACCATTACTTGACGGCTTTGACGTCAAAACGTCTTTCTAGCCAATGCTAAAGGTCCTTCTAACCAATGCATTTTCCTGTATGGATAACAGACTAGCTCTGGAAAACACCACTGTACTCTAGAGACGGCTTATCTCGGTTATTTGCTGTGTAACCTGTGCAATTTAATCCTGTTATAACTAAAAGGACTAGGAAAGGTTAATATAAATTAAAAGTAAGTCTAAAGGCATTCTTACTGAATATCTAAATAGCTGGCTACAGCAGTGTGAAGACTTCAGTGACATCACTGAAATCTCTCTCCCCTTCCTGTGGGGGGGGGGGGGAGGGAGGTAATGAAACACATGTGCAGTATGAGGAAGAGGAAGGGAGAATACCTTTTTTAAAGATGGCTGCCTGTTCAAGAAAACAGATTAGGTGATTAGGTGAGCCAAAAGTGTAGCGTTTTTACTAAACAATAGGAGGACTATTGGGCAGTATGCTTTTTAAATTTTGACTTGCATTCTCCTTTAAATGGCTGCCTCCATGGCTACACAGCAGCTTATTCACGTAAACTGTAGCAGTGTTTCTAAAGCAGACACCAGTTTTACCAGTGCAGGGGCAGCAGTAAATTATATTTTTATTACTTTTACACCATTTTTTAAAGGCATGACACTTTTTGAAATACCAATAGTTTTTAGTAGAACTAAAACTATGAAGGCAGTTCCTAAATGTTTTTATATGAAGTTACTTGCATGGAAAAAAAAAAATAACTATTCCCCCTTTCAGCAAACTGAGTCTACATGTGGTCTTTTCTTTGAATACAAATATAATCTAGGGAAAAGTAGCATGGGCTAATGATACATAAGTGCTAATAGTCTATCATAAAGCACTTTGACATAAAGCCTACGTAAAGACAAATTATTTGTTGAGTGGGGTTACTGAAGGCCTTTTATTTCAGAAATTGTTTAGTATTTTTGTTATCTATAAAATTTTTTTTTTTTTTTATAGATCCTCTATATTAATTATTACCATAGTTTGTACAAACTGTTTTTAACTTTGTATATGTCTTATACTATGAGAATTAAACTTTTGGGCTATACTTCCCGGTTGTGCTAGAACAGATTAACTTGGAGAACCATAATTGGTAAATTTGCAGGTTTTTTTTTTTTTTTTTTTGGTCCAGGATTGCTTTTATTTTCAGTTATCACAAAGTTTCTACAAAATGCTGACTATAACTTTTCTTTCTCCTTAGGATGGTGTCAGAGACCTTTTTATTGATGGGGTAGTTCCTCGAAACAGAGCTTTGAATGGGGATGTGGTTGTTGTGAAGTTATTGCCTCAAGAACAGTGGAAGGTTTGTTCTCTTTTTTTTTTTTTTATATATGTTTCTTTTATGACTCCATGCACAATGTTGTGGTATTATTTTTTTCCGTTTTTCATCACTTAAATGTAAAACTAAACAAAACACGAGCTATAAAAGGTAGGATGCACTGAATCCACACTTTTCACATACCATAGAACCCCAAATCTGTTGTGAAAGGTTTGGCCGAATACAGTACCAAATCATAATTTGCATATGCAAATAAAGCAATGGAATGGTTAAAGGGAATTCGCACGCAGTGAAAATTTTTCAACTTCTGTGTTTGTGATAAAGTCACGTGATTTTAAGAATTCAGATTTGGTTAGGCTAGGAACATGGATTTGGTGAAATCCTGAACTGAATCCTGGATTCGGGGCATCCCGAAGGTAAAATGATCAATTTTTTTGTACCTCATATTAATGTAAAAAAGGTGTAAAGAAGTATTTGAACAAATTGGTATTATATTAAAACTTGTTTATTGTTACCAATATGTGCTGTTATAAAGTAAAATGATTTTGAAAAATCTTGGGATCATCGATCCCTCTAAAAAAAATTTTTCTGTCATTGGCTTTGTATGAAAATCTTTCAGTCATGTACCCTTTCAAACCATGTGCACTAGTGATGTGCAGGCCGGCCCGATCCCCACGGTACACCTGCGGGTCGTGGGTGGGTTCTGGTTGAGCGCTTCTGCACACCCTCCCCGCCAGAGACCTAACACTGCTTGCTTTCCGGTTCTGGCTTGGGAATTGATAGGCGCCTGACATGTCCTGCCCCTTTTTATGACGTCATTGTCAAATAAAGGGGAGAAGCCAGTTTGGGGTAGGCTCAGGTACGGGTCGAGTAATTCTCGACCGACACATCAGTAATGTGCACATAGAAATTCGATTGTCAAAAAAAATTATGTTTTCATGAAAAATTCTTTGGGGTACATTTACTAAGCTTCTCCACACTTCGTGCAACTAAATCAGATGGTAATTCATGATGAATACACTTATTCAAAAAGTGTGAATTTTTGTCACAACAAGAGAACGCGGCCAATTTTTGCAAGAGATTTTTCACTAGCATGTACTTTTCCTAGTGAATTGTCTCTAACGGCACTATCTTTCAGAGAGAGTTCGCTAGCAAATATGTGCATTTTATTAAAGGTTGAAGGGGTTTGGTTATATAGGGCTCAATATCTATTTCAACAAACTATCCTTATGTCAGCACTATAGAAATAAATGATTAATAAAAATATTACAAGAAGAGGGGGTAAAATACAGGTAAGAAGGATTTTTTTGAAGTTAAAGAATAGGCCAATCACATTTTTAACCCATTCTTTTTTGTATTCATGTTGAACAAATGTGTTTCTGGGCATGCAGAGCCCCAAAAATAAAAAAAGAAACAAATCTCCCTTAAACTAACATAGTCTGATTTTTATTTAGGTTTTCTTGTGCCACAGATCACCTTCTAATATCTACATACATTATGTCCAAAATATCCGTTAAGCCACATGCCACTAAAAAAGGCTCCCACCTCTTCCCCTAGGGGTAAGATTGGTAAATGTTAATATTAAACTTTTCTTTCTTTTTCTTTATGTTCAGCCTCATTTTATATTTACAAGAGATATCCACTATGTTATTAAGAATAACCCCATGTATATGAGAAAAATACTTTGACTAAAAGAAGAGTGTATTTATGGCGTGGGCGCAAAGTGCTTTGTTACTTGTCTCCAAAATGCCGATTACAAAATGGGGGCATACCATTTTTTAATGCCTATAAATATTACAGATATATTTTAAGGTAAATCTAAATTAAAAATAGAGGTTGCATGCTTTTACTTATAAAGACCAGTCCCAAATAAGTAAAGTATGTCTAAAGTACAAAGGTTGAAAATGTGTGTTCATTACACAATCTCACACTATCATTTATAGGAATGTAGGTTTGGCATAAAATGTGTAAATTATCTTTATGGGGTTCTTCCACCCCAAACCCATTTCTTAATATAATTTTATGCAACTTTCCATATTTGTAAATAAGTTTGCTATTAAATACAGTATCTCTCTGGCTGCTTGTATTCCCTGCACTCCTGGATTTGACTTGTGAAGTAGTGTTGCAAGCCAGCTGATAAACAGACCTGTTGGTGACCTGACTCCTGTTACATTATAACAGAGAACCCAGAGAACAGAAAGAAACACTGCCGTGAGCTATACTTTGGAATGAAAGTGATCACAGTCAAATATATTAAATTGCTGGATTTTATTTGTGTTGCTCATTGTTCTGTTTTATGAGCATTTTTCTTTGGTAATATTGTGACAGTTTTAATTGTTGAAATGTGGTATTCACTTGGTTATATTGGACTTTTTGGTTCTGTGTATATGCTTTTCTGGGCGGAACAGGGAATGTTTTGTTCTTTTAGTAAAGCACATCCAATTGAGAATGTAATTGATTTTGTATTTTATTGTAGGTTTTATGAATTAATTTAACTCTTAAATAAATCTTAAGTTTTCTTAATCTAGTAGGCTTCATGAGATGTGCATTTATGCTGTTCATACTACTTCAAGTTGACTTTTTGTTTTAACGAGTCATGTGACATAAGAAGACTCACTGTTTTACAGTAATACTTAGATTAATTAAAGCACGATGACCACGATTGCAAAATTCATATTTTTTCTAAAGTTTAGAACTTTTCATAATGACCACGATAATATAGTTAAAATTACACAACCACAATATTTTCGTATGACCACGACACAAATTTTCACACATCAGAAATTATTGTGGTTGATACGAAATGTTTCCAATCGTGCTTTTAACAATATGAAATCCGTGCTTTAATGTATGGGCCCTATAGTGTTGCATGGATAATTGGATGTTATACCTTTACATTAAGATGCACTAAATGTTGTAAACATTTCAACTAAAATGGTATATCTATAGCCTGTGTGAATTGTTGGTCTGATATCATTGGTTCAGCTAGTTTGTGCTGTATGACTGCCATTTTATTCTTTTTATACTAGAGCTGTGGTACTTGTCCTAGAGACCCATTTATCAACATTATCATTTTAGTGGTTTTAGAGGTTTTCGAAACCATGAACAAACTATTTTTTTTCTAAGCATTGTTTAAAAAGTAACAACCAGGAATTCAGCATATGCTGCTTTCTATAGCAATTACATTTACAAATAACTTTTAAAGCACTAATCCATTTTTAATAAATTGATATTGGAAAGTTGCTTAGAATTATGTTTTCTTTTATTAGGCAAAAAATATTTTTGGGGTTGACATGTCCTTTAAAAAAGCAGAAATGAGAAACTTTGTTGTGGCAAAACAATCCTATTGGGTTTATTTAATGTTTAAATACTTTTTAAATACAGACTTAAGGTGTGGTTATCTATTACCGAAAGATCCCTTATCCAGAAAACCCCAGGCCCAAAGCATTTTAGATAATAAGATCCTATACCTGCATAAAGAAACCTCTGCACTATCCACCCAACACTACATAATGGTGGGGCAAGATTGTATGTAGACCGCTCAGATTAAAACTAATAAAATATAGTTAAATAAAAATAGAAAATATGCTAGCAGTGAATATATATATATATATATAATATATAGTGGTAGAGAATTAATATCACCATTGTAAATTAGGAGGGATATGGGACAAATACACATACCAAAACATCTATCTTTAAGCAACATGTTGGGGCATATTTATCATTTGAAACTTAGGTACTCCCATATACCAGATACATTTTCCTTCTGTAAATTCAATATAATATTCGTGATATTTGTATGTTATACATACCGCCTCTTTTTCCAGCGCTGGAAGAATTTGTAACCTGTGCAGTAACCATAGCAACCAGTTAGCTGTAGGTAGAACAATGAACAGAAACATTTAATTGGTTGCCATGGTTTAATACTTAGGGGAAAAATTGCCCTTGTTGGTTAATGATCCTAAGTATTAAACCATGGCAATTTTTCCCCTATGTGTACCTAAATGGATGCACTCTCTTTATAGGCATGCTTAATTGTAATAGTTATATGGGTTACTCCTAAGTTATCCTTTCTCCTTTGTGTGATAATGTTCTCCTAATCCAGTGTTATTGCAAGGGAATAGTTTATCAAATAAGCCAGTGATAAAGAGCATTCTCACAGCATCAACTGGAGAAGGTTCACACAGTATAGAGATTTCACACCGCTGCTTCTTCCCAAAATAAATGGCTTATATGTGAGAAATTAGAGACCCTGTCCCCAACCTTTGTGAGGCACATTGAATGACAAAGCCTTGCCAGTCTACAGCAAAACATGATGAGGCATACACTAAATAATATCATGAGTAATGTAGCTCATAGATTTTCCTCTCTATCTTATCAGAAGTGCTTCCTGCCAGGATGCATATAGTTGCGCTGTAGGTTTGGGAAAGTGCAATAGAAATAGCTAAATCCTGTTGCTGCTTTCCAGGACCTCTGTCCTGCAAAGCCATCATTGCTTTCTGTTCCCATGGGGTGTTCCCTAGTTGTCCTAGATAAGAGTGGGCTACCACACCTTCCTGGGACAAAGGAAAGGCAGGAACAGAGATGATTTCCTACCAAGTGACACAGACTCCAGGGCCCTTTCCTAGAATTGCTGACTTAGACAGGAAAACCCTGTCTTCATTAATTATGAAGATCACTTTGTGCATTTACGATGTTTGTCGTTGCTTTTCTCATGTATATAATTTTACTTTCAGGTAATCCCATGCTGAATACATAGTCTATTCAGTTTTTACATAAACAATATTAAGTTGCTATTAACAGCAATTAAGTGTTTGGGTTGGGGGAATGATCTTGCCATCTGTGTCACTCTCTCTTGTGTGTTTTTTTCTTTTTATACCCTTTACATTTTCTTTGTATAGTTATAACCTTTAACCATTAATCAGAAACCATGAGAAAATGGTATATTCCTGGAAAATCTATTAATAAGAGGAAATTCTTATATAACTTAATTTGTGTTCATTTTTATAACCTAATTTTGTGTCCTTTTTCATTTATTTATTTTTATTCCGGAATGTACATTATTACCCCAATACTATGCCTACACAAAATCCATGTCATAACATTATTCCTTACATGCATTTGAAGCACTTTGTTTTCTGGTTACTTACGTGATATTTTACTGTTTTGTACTCAGGCAAAAGAAAAAATAATATAGTGTAATAAAAATACTCATTGTATTTGCACATATGGATTTGTTTTTATTATCCGAATAAAAAAAAAAAAAAAAAAAAAAAAAATTGTAAACACTTCATGCTCTGTTACATACTTTGGAAAGTCTTGGTGCCCCAAAATGCTGTGGTCTTACACTGTAGAATATTCAAACACACCCTAAACATTTCTTGAAAGGGTTGAAGTCATTTTGTTAAAACTATTTTCAAGATTGTACTAAAATATATTAATCCATTTGTGTTCCCTTTAGGCCCCTATAGCCTTGTGTTGTTAGACTGCAGCACAGCATTGATCAAATTGCATTAAAGGACAAGGAAAGGCTTAAGTCACTTGGGGGTGCCAAAATGTTAGGCACCCCCAAGTGACATCAATCGCTTACCTTGTACCCCGGTCTGGTGCCCCTGTTAGGAGAAAACAGCACCAGCCTGGGGAACCTGTAGCGCATCGCTTCCTCCTTCACTTTTGGAAGGGCTAACGACAGGTGCATGCGCAGTAGAGTGAAAAGCCGATTTCTCTGTTAAAGACGGAAGGAGGAAGTGCTGCAGCTACCCTGGGCTGGTGCTGTTAAGTCACTTGGGGGTGCCTAACATTTTGAATCTGTATTTTCTTAGGGCACAATACCTTTTGGAAAAACATTTAGTTTTAGTTATGAGATAATCCTTAACATGTATCACATGGATCACTGGGGCGCAGTGATCCACAGAAAATAAATACATGTAACATGGGGGGGTGGACAGTGAACTAAAGATAGTCTGGTGGTGCAGTTAGACAAAGACATAGGGGAGTGTTAAGATGCAGAGAGACACATGGGCCGATTTTATAAGCGCTGAGCATATATTTGCACCTGGACATTAACCAATGACGAGCATTTGTTCTCATAGTTCTACCTGTAGTGTGTTGAAAAAAAAAAAAACGCTAATCACTGCTTGGTTGCTATGGAATAAGACACCTCGATATATTTCAAAGCATATTCACTCCGCTTGTTCTTCGTATCATATTTAGTTCAGTGGGACATTGTGGGCAAGAGTGGAATGTTTATTTCATAACTTCCAGTAAAATTGCAAGTTCTCTTTTACTTGTGTGATAGAAATAAATTGGCAAATGCACAGAGAAGATAAAAAGGCAGCAGTTCTGCAGCTGAGTCGATTTGCTTGTGTGAATCATGACTTGTCACTGATACCAGGTTCACCTTCTGTGTACAGCTGGTGTGTGAAAAGATAATCTAATGGAGATTTATGCCATTAAACAGCTGGGAGGCTTAATGGTTGTTGTTCATGACATCACCAGACTCAAGATGGCCCCTTTTCTGCATAGTGAGTTTAAATCTAAACATTCCCATCACATGCTGCAGGTGCCTGGGAGGTTTTTTACTTATTTTAAGTATTTTATGTAGATATTCTATTATGATGAACTCTCCCTCGTTATTTCCCATAAAGCAGCCATGCTTAGGGCTGGATTGGCAAATATGTTGTGATGTTTTATCACAGTATGTGTAGTACAGGTATGGGATCCCTTATCTGGAAACCCGTTATCCAGAAAGCTCCAAATTACGGAAAGACCCCTTATCCGGAATACCCTTGGTCCCGTGCATTCTTGATAACGGGTCCTATACCTGTACTATCAAGTTGTTTGCCCCACAAATATTATTAAAAAAAAAAAAAAGCATTTAGTACACATTGGAAATTTCCCTTAAAGACATTGTTTGACCATTAGAGCTTATACCTACCATTTATGGACACTTAAAGTGATACTGACACTAAAAAGCTACTCTTTAAAATATTAATGTTTGTTTTGTTACATACAGTCCATGTCAATCATCTGTTTTATTTATTTTTTGATAGGGCTGCTTTTGTAATTGTTACTTTAAGTTCCTAAACCTGTTTGCCAACCTGACTGTTTTTAAATTTTACATGAGGCTAGCCATATTCTTCATTTCCCAGGGTACTACCGCCTTGTGACCTGTGCTCTGATAAACTTAAGTCACACTTTACTGCTGAGCTGCAAGTTGGAGTGATATCGCCCCCCCCCTCCCAGCAGCTGATCAGCAGAACAATGGGAAGGTAGCAATATAGCATCTCCCAATAGATATCAGAATAGAATCAATAGTAAGAGATCCAAGTCCGGCTTGGGACTCTTCCAGTTACATTGGAGTAGGAGAAACAATAGGTTACCTGAAAGCAGTTCTAATGTGTAGCGCTGGCTCCTTCTGAAAGCTCAGACTCAGGCACAATGCACTGAGATGGCTGCCTACACACCAATATTACAACAAAAAAATAAATACATTTGTTAGTTCAAGAATACAATTTTAAATGGTAGAGTGAATTATTTGCTATGTAAACGGTGTAATTTAGAAAAAAAGTACACCTTAAAAATCATGACAGTATTCCTCTAAAGGACAAGGAACGTCCGTTAAACATCAGGATTCAGTAGAAAATCCTGCCTCCAATAAGTCCAGAAGTGTTTATGAATAGCAAAATTTAGCTGTGGCAAGAAGTGGTCAATACCAACTGCGGCATTTATTTACCAAGGTGACATAGTAAAAAGCAGAAGAAGCAGTGAAAGCAGAAGAAAACAAGCACGTAAGAATCGGCAATGCACCTGGCTCAGCAGATTGTGTACTTTTCAAACTAAGCGTTGAAACTGCCCATCTTATTGACTTGGAGTTCGCCAAAATGGCACCAACAGAAAGGAGAGGATATACTTTGCAATGGGTAATGTTAAAAGAATAAACAATATTTTGGTAAATTAACAGGCAAGGATCCTCTGGAACACACTGTTGGGGGAAAGGCTTTCCTTGTCCTTTAATTGCTTGGGAAGTGTGCTTGAATAACTAATCTACACAAGCTATAACTTATTATGTTTCTGGCATTTTTGTGCAGGCTAACATACTGTTCTATACCCCTTATATGGGAATATGAATTCTTTCATAGGTTGAAAAAAAAGAATCCTGCCTATCAAATTCAACCTTAAACCTGTTTAAGTAGTTTGAACAGAGGAAGAATCCCTTCTGAAGCATCTCCAGGGAGAAAAAATTCCTATCTGATTCCATGATTGCAGTTGGACCAGTCCTTTGATCAACTTGTACCAAGGGTTATTTTCAATACCCCTGTATTTCCTCACTTACTGAAAAAGCATCCAACCCCTTCTTGAAGTTATCTAATGTATTTGTTAGTACGACTGATTCAGGAAGAGAATTCTACAAAGATCACCGCTCTCAAGGAAGAAACCTCTGAATATAAACATGAAACCTCATTTTTTCACATACAGAATCTTCAAAACTTCCAAGTTAAACTCTAAAATGCTTTATAGTTTACTAGCAGAATAGTATTTCTTGTGTATGTCTCGGCATCAGACAAGAACCTCCCTTTTGAAGGCCTTATATTACTGGGTTTTCCTTTTGAGCATGCAGGATATGTTGTAACAAAGCAGTTAGTAATTTGCATTATACTGGAAACTTTAGAAATTAGTCTTTCCACTTCCACAAGCTGCACGTGCTCTTAGCTGATTCATTACAGTGTGTGCAGGAATGTGAACTGAACCCTAGAGGGGCCCACTTAAGAGAATCAGAAGGGCTTTCAGCATTGGTGTGTGGAGGATGGGTGAGAAGCAGCTTACAGCATCTAAACAGGTGCAGCAATACGTACATATCTGCGTTGTTAGTTACTGAGATAACAATCCTCCCTTACGTCATAGGGTCTTTTATTGATTTATTTTTTTAACCCTTTGCCTTGTATGTGAAGGTCTCTGATTCTTCTCTATTCTTTACTGCACCATGGAACTTTGTAGAACAGATAAAAGGCCTTTTATATTTTGTAATATAGTTTTATGGTAACCTGGTGAATTTGAGTCTCTAAATGTAATTTATACTAATACTATGTAGTAAAAAGGATGTTTGCCAAATGAAACATCACTATTACTGCTTAGCATTTACTTCAATAAGTTGACTTTAGGACCAAGTGTATGTGGTATTGTGGGTTGTATTGGTTTTCAGTAATGCGATAAACTGTGTGTAAAGCAAATAGTGGTTTGTCCTTACCATGGCCCACACTGCAGAAACTTCAGCAGTTGAGGATGAATTGGAGTTTTCTTCAAGAGGTTTAGTTGTAAAACATCTTCAAGAGTCTCTCTTAATGCTAGGCTTTGCTAGTCTGATGAAATGGAATCTATGCTTGTGATGCCATACAATCTTTGAGAATGATTTTTTTTTTTCTTGCATCTAAAAATTTTTAATTTTAGCTTTGAAGACTTTCAGGTCCTTTTTAAAAGTAGTGTGTAAGTTTTTTTTTTTTTATTTTTTTTATTTAGGTAATAGTTTTTCTGAAAAGTTTCAGAAATGCATAGTCTTAACTGTATTTAAGCATAGAGTCTATGCTAAAGTTAATAATCGTTCATTTTAATCTAGTTTTGGTTTTTTGTATTTTATCTGACAGTAAGACTTCCTCTTATCACCTGACATGGCTCTTTGTGGCGCCTCAAATATTACTACAAACTAACTTTATTGCAGATCACAGGCTTTGCAAATTCTTTTCTTCCCACATCTGCGTCATGCAATAGCTCATCATTTTTACAGTTAAAAACTATAATGAAAAGTAAGCTTCAGCAATGAAACTCTAGCAGTGTTTTGGTTTACATTTACCCATCCTCTTAATACTACTATTGGCTCAACCTTAGGAACTGCATGTTCTCTGATTAAATAGAAGGCATAGCCTGGCATACTGATATAAACGTTGTTGCATTTTTTTGTTTTCCAATAAAAATATTATTTTTACAACTTTGTTTTGCTGTGCCATCTGTCTGACTGTGTGTCATGAGATATGAGGAGTCTGAATTCTTAAGCATGACATTTCTAATTGCTCACTGTGCTTATAGATGCATAAAAGCACTTTTTTTTTTTCTACACCTTGAAATGGTCTTGACTTAATTTTATAGACTCCTGCCTTGTCTGTGTAATGGTCTCCATATTTAGTATAGAGACAAACATTCTGTAGTCTATCTTTTAAAGACATGTAAAGTACATTAACTATTTGATAGGTAAATGTGTGTGTATATGTGTATCCAACCCTGATGTTTAATGCACCTTTTTACCTTCACATGGAACTTCTAACCTTCTGAATTATAATTATCTTACAAAACCCATAGGGACCTGAAGCCCTAATGGTGCCCATAGTACTGTTGGCCCAGGTAACATCCAGTATGGCCAGTGACCGAGTCCTCGCTTTCCTAGAGTGATGGAGCACATCTAGTAAATATGTACGGTGACTGTGTTTGACCTACAGCATGTTATGCTCTCAGTCTTTCGCTTACATAATCATCATCTTGCATGTTTTGCTGGATGAATTATCATGCATAGTAGCTTAATCCAAGAAGAGATCTAACTTAATGTACCCCCTCATTGCTTTCTTTCCATGTGCACTTGTGTTACCAAAACCTCCTTGTTTTAAATTTTTAAATTACTAAAATTACTAAATTACTAAAATACCAGGCTCAATTTTTGCAACTTCATCACAAAATAAGTTGGGAAGTTGGCAGTTGAGTTAAAGATCAGGGGATAAGTATGCATGTAATTTCTCTTGTTTTCATGTATATTAGTCCAATAAAGCAAAATGAAGATGCTGGTTAATGCTTGTTATTCCCTTACTTGACCTTTAATAAATGAATAGCAGTACAATATGGCAAAATGAAGATACAAGTGAATGCTTGGTTCCTCACTTGACCTTCATTAGATGTATATCCAGGGGCTATTTTGAGCTTTCTTTACTGAATTTTATTTTGTCCAGTTTGCATATGACTCCAAATTAAGGCAGACCCTAATGGTCATGCACTCTGATATCCTGCAACCTCTGGTCATCACACTTTATATCTTTATATCTTCATGCAGAAGGAGAATAGTATAGTACTTATGGCTCCAAGAAGCAGCATATCCTCCTTGGGCTATAATAACAAAACCAATACCAGCTACCCACGATGAGACTTTGGTGCTGCCTTCTTCTATCCGTAACAATAATTTCTTTAAAAATAGTAATGCTTTCCATCTAAATTGCCTGTAATAGATGAAAATCTATGTATAATAGGTTTCTATAGGATTTCCTTATAGAAAGAATAATTTAAGGACTAACTTCTTTCTTGCTTCTTGGAACACTTCTATAGGACAATGGAATAGATTTTAAAATGTGTGAGAAGACAAGGGGACAACATTGTGGTCAAAGGCAAACTAAATATGCAAGTTAAAACTTGCATGTCATAGATTTCTTGGAAAAATTACCTCCTTAATATTTTCTTTCAACAATTTAAAATTAATCATACAAATGTAAAGTATAAGGGCCCTTTAAAACCATTAAAGAGGACCGGTCACCCAGACATAAAAAGCTGTATAATAAAAGTCATTTTCAAATTAAACATGAAACCCAAATTAATTTTTATATTAACACATCCAAACCCATTATAAAGGCAATAAAAAATCCCAACTGTCAATCATATATTGCTTGCTTTAGGCATAGAGGTGGGGTAGACAATAATGTTAGCTTTCCGTTCAGCACTACCTAGATGTCACTGCACATCTCACTTTTCCCCTCCCTCCTCATCATCTAATTGTGTAGCTAGTGCAAGGGCATGGACATCTGGTCCCCCTTTCTGGCACATAAACAAGATTTTGGCATGATACAAAGCTTGCCTACATAACAGTGTCCACAAAATGGTGCCTGTCTGCTTACTTTGCTTGAGTAATTCAAAGACTGAAGGAAGCAAGATTTATATTATTTATATAGGGTAAGTAAAGTTTATTAACAATATAGAAAATAATTTGGAGTAATTTCTTAGGGTGACAGGCTCCCTTTAAATGCTCGTTTTGACATCACTACTCTAAAGTGGAAACCTGGTATTTATTCAACTATTATTGCTAAGTAGGCTATACATTAATATTTATTTGGTGTAAGGGCTGCCATGTATTTATTTTCTTTGGAAATATGATTGGCTGTCTAATTTTCTCTTATTTACTTTTTTCAAGCTTCTGTGAAGTTGCTTTGAAGAGTTTGAAGTTGATCTCTAATACAATGTTATTGGTTAATGCTGGCTGTGAGCAACACATCTGGTCATGTCCTGTTCTTTTGTGTTGTAGTAACAGTTCAAATAGCCAGTCATTGTAGACCCTCTTAAGCTCTGTTGTAGCCTGTAAAGCCTGTTGTTATTGTCTTAGACTTCGGTACTATTCTGTTGCTGGATTCTGCTATTCTTTAACTATTGATGTTAAGGAATATATACTGAGAGTTGTATAGTTATATAGCAATATCTGTTAAGAAACAGGGCTAAATAGAGTGATTCGGGCATAAGATCTATTATTTAGACTGTTTGGGACCTGAGGTTTCTGCATAAGGGGGTTTCCGTAATTTGAATTGCCAAAACTTGTCTGCTTAAATACTATAAACAATAAAGAAACCCAAAATGGTTGTTTTACTGCCAATAGGAATTTATGCATCTTAATTGGGGACAAATACAAGGTACTATGCTAACGATAGGTTTGTACCTCTGAAATATTTACGTTTTGTGGCTACTAATATATTGGTTAAGCACCCTATTAACATATGTTGGGTGCACGTCTCTTATTTCTGCTTTCTGGACATGTGGTGATGCCATAGCAAGAATAATAAGGAGGTTTCAACCACCACTGTTACATTACATTTACTGAGTGTGGGAATTGTTGACTTTGTGAGGGTTCTGATGACAAAACACATAAGATTCTTCCAGACCAATGCTGAAACAAGGTACAATTTGATAGCAGATTGATGTATAATGCTAACTTTGCCTCATAGTATTGATCCATAAGGACTGCAACATCATTTCGCATAACTAGGAATTGTAATAATTCTTATCCACAAATGTAGGATTCACACATGGCAAGATAATGGCAGTGAATGTAACACATTTCCTTTTAGTATGACTGATTTAAATAATGCTGTATTTGTAGTAGGCTGGCCAATTTATAATGGCAATTAGCAACCTCTTCAACAAAAACTGATAAATGCCATTGAAATTACCTCTCATTTTGCTAACTTGTCTTCTGTCATGAATCCTGCTGAGAAATGGGAACAGTATAACTGGGCGTGCTTGGAAAATCATGTGTGCACAATTTTATCCCTCAAAGGCAGGAAGCTGATAAGCAAATCATTCAAAGTTGACTCAGAGATTTTATATCCTTTCTATGTGAAATTTATATATATTATTATCTATGTATTTGCATTCATTAAAGCTTTTATGTGCACCACCCTTTTGAGCAGGTAGATAGTTTCCCAAACCAGAAATATTACTTTTCTTACCATGTTTGGAAAATGCCCATGCTTGTTAAATTGTCTCTGCACCTTTTTGTAAGTAAAATTATCTCCATAGTTTGTATGGGTCTGTTGGTCTTTGGGCCTGCTTTATCCGGAAACTCGTTCCTTTTGTCTTTTGTCTCCCTATGGACATTAAACATGATAACTTGTCTTAATATGTTTTTGTTTTTAAAAAAGGATAGGGGTATTTTTTTTGTATCATCACAAAACAGTCCCGTTGTGTTTTTATTAATTAGAATTTACTGGTAGCCTTGAGGTGCAGTGCTCTATATTACATTTTTACCTCTTACCACGAAAACCCTAACTGAACCAAAACAGCAGTTATTACATGTTCACATAATATATGACAAGACACAAGTCTTCTAGTTTACGTAGACCTATGCTAACGATATACAAATATTCAAATTGTTTTACGTTTCTGTAAGGTCATTTCATAGTAATAGCTTAGACACCAATTTATTTTAACTTTTATTTACCTTATATGATTTGGTGTGTGTCAAATGTTTACATACAAAAGTTGATTGTCTCTCTAAACAGTCTTGAAGATTCTTAAATCTGAAATAAATTTTTGTAGAAACTTCAGGTTGCCTGGTTGTCTTAATTATTAGTTAAAAGGGAGTGCATCTGTGGCTGTAATTTAAGGATTTTTGGTTCTTTCTTAGAAACAACTTCCAAAAAGCTGAATGTCTCACGAGTATCTGTAGAAACAATTATATACAGATCTAAAAATCTTGGAACCACCAGTAAAGAGGCTGAATTTAATTTCCAGGGATGAATGAATAGTGTTGTCCTGGGGTTCAGTTGAACCCTTCAAAACAAAGGAAGTGGTGAAGGAGATTGTCATGCCAGGCCATATTGCCCTGGCATTGTAAAAAGGTAAACCTGGCAGCATTTGCATTGTGTCCACCAGACACCCCTAATTAACCCAATACACACTATCAACATCTGGTTTCGGGCTCCCACAGAGACCCTTAATTAATTTAAATATGCAACCCATGACTGCAGGAAGGTGACAACTTCATCAGACAATTTAGGACCAGCCCGTTGAGGCATGAAGTGGGGTCTTTGATCTGTTGATCAAAGAGAGGCAAAGTGTGGACCTAGGAACAGCAGGGGGGGACAGCATACAAAAAATATGGATTATAGAAATGGATCCATATCTCCGCTGCTTTACGGTCCACACCCTCATAAATCACATAGGGTTTATAAGGAGGCCCCATGCTTCCCAATGATACCAAACAGGGACTTTCTATACCCATCAGTTAGGAGGGATTGTTTCGGGGGGACTGGTACAGGAGACACCCCTCATGTTTGGTATCATTTTGATCGCCCACATATAGGTTAAAACAATCCCATACTTTCATATTAATATTGGGTACTGGCAAGTACCAATATCATATGAAAAGAAACTGGCATGAGACGTGCAGCTCTCTACAGGGGGAGGACATGTGACAAGCCCCTGGGCACTCCCTCCTCATGAATAAGGTAATGAGGGAGGGTCCCAACGGGGGATAAAAATACGCATGCCCAGGTATTCTTTAGCTCATTCTGAGGTCCCAATATGTTGGGGGATGGGCTCAGGACTTTCAAACTCTTGCCTCAGAGGACACAACAGATCACTCTGTAATGTACTTAGGGTTTTCTCTGTGTTTTTATTCCCTTTTGTTTTATTGACTTTTTTTGTATATGTCTCCTTTTGTAACATCTTTTTAAATTGCACTGTTTACCCTTGTAATATTAAATATAAAATTGAATAAGTTCTGTCCTTTGGCTCTTTATCGATTCCCACGTACCTTGTATGACTGCTCAGGCCCAGAGCTGTATTAACTGGTGTTTATGTTGAGCAAGGGGGGGGGGGGCAAGTTCTGTGTAGATGCTAATTAGCTAGTGGACTGTGTGTGTGTGTGTGTGTGTGTGTGTGGAAGTAGTAGAACTATCCCTCACTGCAGCAGGGAAGTTGGTGTATGATATATTTGGGTAATTAGGTTTCTATCGCCTGTTAATGATATATGGTGGCAGCGAAATAGTGTTTTGGGGCGGTGGTGTGTTTGGGGGTGCTTGATGTTAGTCTAACCTGTGTGAAAGGTGACTGAGTGTAACTCCTTGGTTCCCCGTCCCGGTGTCGGGCGCGTCTGTGAGTGGCGTTTCCCTGACAGATGTAGGCAGTAGGTACCAAATTTTCAACATCCACCATAACGAGAGTCCTCAACAAAATGGTTTAATGATGACAGTATAAATGTATTAGAATGCCCATCACAATGCCCATACCTGATTACTATTGAAAATTTGTTGCCTGAACAAGAATGTGTGTCAGAGCAAGGAGGCTCATAAACCTTAGTGGTTTACACCGTTCGGAAGAATAGGAAGAAATTCCAGCAACATTTTGTGTGAAGGCTACTGTAAGGGGTAGATTTAGTTAGGCAGATGTGAGTTTAGAGCTTAATACATAAAAACTCCCCTACATCCTATTCATTCCTATGGGATTTTTAGAAGTGTATTTACCAAATGGGGAGTTCTAACCTTTACCCATTGATAAATACGCCTCTAAAAATCCCATAGGAATAAATAGAACATGGGTGAGTTTTTATGTATTGAACTCAAATCATTCATTTTTTAATTTTTTTTTCATTTTTAAGTTATCCCATCTGGCCAGTCCTACACTCACTTTTATCTGATTTATTATCTTCAATATATATTTAACAAAGGGACTAGGTTTAACCTGCAATATATATCCACAGGTTCTGACAAAAGCACTTGATCCAACAGCAGACGTTACAAGTTTTTAACTTTTTTATGAAGTTGGAATGCTTTTGGCTGGAGCTCTGTAAAATAGCAGGAAAACACACTGAAACTGTCATGGCCCTACATAATGTTTGGGACAAACACGCATTTTTCTTTGATTTACCCCCCTGCTCCTCAGTGTACAAAATTTTAAATCAATCAATTCAGACGTGATTAAAGTGAACATTCCAGATTTTAATTTAAAGTTATTTACATACATTTCAGTTTCACTATGTAGAAATTACAACACTTTTTATTTCATTTCAGGGCACCGTAATGGTAGGTATATTAAAGCAGTTATGTTTAGTACTTGGTTGCATATCCCTTGCATACAATGACTACTTGAAGTCTGTAATTCATAGATAACTCCAGGTGCTGAGTGTCTTTTCTGCTTATGCTCTGCTATCCTGCCGTTTAAACTCTGTAGTTGCTACACAGCACACACGGACTACAGCAGAGAATGCCAGCTTATTGCTAGGGGTCCCTAGCTACTCAATTTTAAGCAACACAACCAAGAATTGGGACTCTCTTATGGTGATATGATCATGTCAGTCCCCTTATCCATCAATTGGAATGTATCACTACCAGCAAGCAGCCTTGTCCTGGAGGGTTTTTTGTCCCCTCGGCCATCAGTTGTGAAATACTGCCACCTGTGCGAGAGGCAAAATACCTGCCAATGAGTTTTTTTTTTAGTAAAGGGAATTTTTAACATTTCAAATAATTGTGTAAAACACTTTATCTTTCTAAACAACAGCTGTAGATTATTAAAAATAAGCTTCCAATTTTGCAGCTGGTCTTTGATGTAGATTTTTGTAGCCTTTAGACCTCAAGCATACAAGATTTCCCACTGCCAGTGATTGTAACTAAATATGTTTTCCCACAGTACCCATAGATGCCAGCAACTTGTTGTGTGGGCATCAAAGAAATCTTCTGAACATATGACTTGGGTTTACTGACGGTTTTAGTGGATATTGCCTGTCCTGTGGGCTGTTAATTAAGGAAGTCCCTAAATAATAGAGCAAAATATTAATGTAGTAACCTTTTATAATGGAGAACATTGCCAATGCCAAGGTTATTTCACCTATAAAGAGAATTTTTAAAGGAGGTCAATAATGTATAAAAGATTTAAGGAATTCTGAAGTTGAATGGCAGTCTTAAATGCACCAGTTTTCCTCATAGAAATAAGTAGCTGTTTTTTCAGCATTACTACTGATCTCTATTACTACCTTGGGTACATGTTTGGGTATATAGTAGTTTGCATTTAAAGTCGTTTTTCTTCTTCTTTTTTTTTTTTTGTTTTTAATTTTTATCTGAGCATACAAGTGTGTTTTATTTAGTTTATGATAAGTGTAAGAAGCTGTTCGTTTTTTTGTTTTTTTTTCTCCAATGTTCTGTGACACTAGTATTCAACTCTACATTACCCCCAGATAAGTAAATCCTTAAGCAATTAAGTATACAAGACTATTTCTGTGGTTAGTAGCAACCAATTAGGACAACTACAAGTTGAAAAATGAAAGCAGAGGTCTGATTTGTTGCTATGAGGAACTGCGCTGGTGCAGTTTAACACCTTTCTATACATAAACTCCTCAAAACTGTGTACAGTTAATTTATTGTTTCTGTATGGAACATTTTCCACCAAATCCAGCTCCTGCAGAACATTTATTAATATCATTTATTGCTCTTAGGGGAAACATATTTCCTTTGAATGCTTTTTACAGAGCAAATAACTTTTAAAACACAGCAGGACAAATTTGGCTAGGTCACCAAACTAGTGGATCTTTGCCCAACAAATGGATATTGATGTGTATGGCTGGTTTTAGTTACTGGTAAAAACAAAATGCTGCGCCACTCATTGCACAGATTTGTTATTTAATTCTGCAAAGGCATTAAAGTTTTAAAATTTTTATTTTTTTCAAGCTGCCAATATATTTTAAAGGAAAAGTAACACTAAAAATTTTTAAGTAAAAAAATCTATTCTACCCTGCCCCAATAACTGCCCTATCCTGCAAACCATTTAGTATTTTGAATGCTTTATTACAAAATACCTGTTAAAACTTGGCTTCCGGTCATTAGGGTAATAATTGGGGCAGGGTAGAATAGATTTTTTTACTTAAAAATTTTTAGTGTTACTTTTCCTTTAACCCAATAGTATATGATCGTTCTGGATTTCCTTCTATATTTTGTTCATTTATCATCTGTTATGCAGGTCTTGCTGATCCCTTTTTATTCCTTTAGACTGGTACACTAATTTGAAATGAAACCCTGAATATGATTATTTTATGGATTATGGAGTGTACAGAAAAGCATCACTGGTGGTCAAAAGAGAAACTGTGCACTATTTCTGTAACTTTCAGCTTAGTAGCTGGGTGTTGCAATGATATCAGATATTAAATCTATTCTTGCTGGTCTCTTCCCGTTCAGTTTACAGAGAACTGGATGCTGGTTACTGTGCAGGTTTTGATTGGTGTATTAAAAAAAGACATTCTGAAAAAGCTTTATCCAGAAGCCACTGGGCTTATGAACTTAACACTTCTCCAAGCCATCTGCTGTGTGCATCACATAACCCAAGATCAAGGGTGGCACTGGTTTAATTTATGTGTTGTATAAGGACCTCAGCATGGGAATTAGGACCTTACTGGCAGAGCATTTGATGTTACACTTCAGCCTTTGCCCAGTGTGTTTTGTGAACTTAAAAGACATTTGGCCACTTTCCATCTGCAATTTACTATCCTAAACTCCAGGTGACCTGGAATTGTGAAGTGAACATTATTATTCAGGGGACAACTTCTCTAAATTATTCTTTATTTGTGGGGAAGACACATGAAGCATGATAGTAGTAAAAGAAAATGGAAAGTGGTTCAATTTTTTATGCAGTTAACTTCAAAGGCTGTTTAAAAGAATGAGCTGCATTTTGCAGAGAATACAAGCCATAGGAGTTGGTTACCCCTCAGTTCCTGAATGTGTCCCGAATTCATATGGCATTTGCTTATGCAAAAAAAAAAAAAACACATTTTATAATTTCATCATTTGACATTGCTCTTCTAAAGCTGGTATCCCAATCTACAATTTTATAGCATTCACGATGTTAAAATTTAAAAAAAAAAAAAAAAAAAAAAAAATCTGAAATATGAGCTGCACATTTTAAAGTTTGTAGGGTATGTAATGTAACTTTCTTTGTGCTGCCACAAAGCAAGTCTTAAAGGAAAAAAGTACTTAATGACACATAAAATTTCCAGTGCAGAGCTGTCAATTCTCCCAAAAATGTTGGTAGTCTCCCAACTTCCCGGCCTCCTGCCCAGTCTCCTGAGTTAGAAATTTCACCCAGGCTGGTTACTGCGCATGCACAGTGCCTATTCAGCGATGTTATTGCGCGTTGCACTCGCGCGCTGCACTCGCTCGCTGCACTCGCTCGCTGATGTCACAGGGAAACTTGAGCCACGCTGCTGTTGTCTATCTTGACTGCTCTGCCAGTGTAAGAATTACTGTATTATGATAAATTATGCATTTTTTTTTTAATGATGTATTACATTTCCCTCATTATAAACTATTGCAACGCAGTACAGGTATCGGACCCCTTATCCGGATACCCGTTATCCAGAAAGCTCCGAATTACGGAAAGCCCGTCTCCCATAGACTCCATTATAATCAAATAATTCAGAATTGTAAAACTGATTTCCTTTTTCTATGTAGAAATAAAACAGTACCTTGTAATTGATCCCAACTAAGATATAAATAATCCTTATTGGATGCAAAACAATCCTATTGGGTTTAATTAATGTTTTATTGATTTTTTAGTAGACTTAAGGTGTTGAGATCCAAATTACGGAAAGACCCCTTATCTGGAATACCCTTGGTCCCGAGCATTCTGGATAATGGATCCTATACCTGTATTGGCAATCAATCGATTAGTTTGAACAGTCAGAAAAACTATTTGCTGATTGGATGCTATTGGTAAGGCTAAATTCAAGGTAGCACCTTTTTTAGTAAATTAGTCCGGTGTCGGAACTTCCCAGAGGAAGGTGCCCATAACACTTAATCTTTGAATCAGTGTGGGCTAACTTAGGGTTGTTCATCTTCTTGTACATTTCTTTTTCGATTGTTGATTGATATATTTTTTTGTTTTGGGAATAATATAGACATGCATGCAGTAGAGAAAAGAGCAAGCTCAATAGATACAAGCAGGGAGGCATCCCAGCAAGATTGCTTGGTGCAGGATTGGATGTAATCGGCAATAAAGAATTAACAATTGACTAATACTAGAAAAAAAGAAAGTAGTAGGATACCTGCAGCAAATATAAAGCTTTTCCACCATTAAATAAAACATATTGTTAATGTTTTCTCCCTGTTCACATTCACAAAGCAGCTTATGTTCCTTCTATGTTGGCGTTTTAAGAGTTAACGTACTGACATTAAAATTTACATTTTCTTAGGCATTTAAAATATATATTTTTGAAACTTTAAATGCGGCCTACTCCACTGTTAGCTGAAAATACTGTTAGTTACTGTTTACACAAGCTGACGGCTACACATAGATGAGCCAAAGGCATTATGCAGTAGATTTGACCCCCTGCAGAGCAGCTTTAGCTAGTTGTAGTTGACTTGCTTGGTGGCCAAAGTAATAACTTCATTGTAGAAGCATAACTAAAGAAATCCATAATTGATAAAAAAGAGAGAAGCTGTACAGGGTGTTGGTTAAATCTTTTCCGAGTCTACACCACAGTAGAAACTTGCGACTGGGCTATTACAGCTGCTCTCACCTGTTGCTTTCTTAGTAAACTTTAGCTTTCCAAAAAGTTTGACATAATTGATACAGGGAATGTAACCTTATTTAGCTGGAACAATTTTATATGGAATGCATTCTTCTAGAGAAAGTCAGTCTTTGAAATTGTTGAAAACATAGATAAATAACCTTCAGACATTACATTTACCTTGCTAGGGCAAGTCAAGGCAACTTCCCAGTGCAGTGGGATCTGCAAGGAGGTGACTTGAAATTTGAACTAACTGGTAAATGATAGGCTAATAAACTATTTTTTTTAATTTTCTTAATATTATCCTTCTTGTTCCTGTCCTTTAAATGTATCACCATCCTTCCTATACACTGATTTCTACACCATGCTTAATTTTTGCTTTAAACCAAAACAGTAGTTTAAATGCCTTCAATATAATAATAGAAATGTAGCAGGGATATTCATGATCATGGTGGCTTACTCATGACACTCCTCAGTAATGCTAGGTAAGTAGTTTGATTGTGTAAGACTGGGCAATGTAACTGAGTTTTCACTTGTTAGACAATAGTCTCGTTGAAGCCCAAACTCCCGAGAAGGATGTGATGTATACTGTTTTCAAGCCCAGTGGTGTTTTATGTTGCTTTCATTGCAAAACTTTTTTTTTTTTTTTTGCAATTTACTTGTTCCTGTAAAAATGATATATAATTATATATTTTGAAACAACAACGAGAGATCCTCTGCACTCACCCATTATCAATATATAGAACATTAAGACATTCGGTGCATTTAAGCTACTAAGAAATGCCCTTCCCTTTAAGCAAAACAGGGATTGTTTGTCCATATATTGCAATATACTTCAAGCTGGCCAACTGCGTCAAAGTCATCCCTTTTGACCAGTTCCTACACTGACTTATGCGATTCATTAAGAATTCTACTGCTTCAATATACATTTAGCCAAGGGACTAAGTTTTACCTGCAACTTTCTTGCTTTCAAGGTTAAAACTCCCATATGGTTGCCCTTTTATTGGCTCCACTGGGATCACCTGACTGCAGCTGGGAAGGGTGGGAGCTACAACAAGGAGCTGGCCACTGCTCCTGTATAAGCTATAGCAAAAAAAGGGAAAGTTGTGCTCAACCACTAAATTTTAAACCATATATTTTAATATAATTACTGCTGTAATTTATTGAAACAAATGTTTTTACCAACGAATGAACGTCGGAACATGAATTCTGTCATTGAAGCTCCGCCCCACATGTGCAGTTTTCAAATTGTTAAGCGATCAAAATCTATCCGTCCCATAAACAGTCAAATTTCATTGTTTAGAAAAAAAAAATTTAAACCTGCCCAATCACTTTGTCAGAAGATCACCAGATATAACATTATTCGGTGCACACCAACCTTAAAATAATTTAACGATTTTGCCGGATCGCACTGAAAAATTGTGTATGGCCAGCTTTATACAGTAATTTATTTTAGGTGCATGCATTATTCTGCAAAGTAGATTGTAATCTAATGCTAAAAATGTTATGTTCTGGACCATTGCTGACCAATCGGTTCCTGGCAGGTTTGTAAAGATGGCAATGGTCTTTATTCTATTTAAAGTCTAAAGGATGTTAAGCAACATATCCTTCTACTAGAAGACAGCTGAGCCTCAGGCTGAATGCAGGGGTTAAGTGCCAGTTGATGGAGTTCCAGCAAAGGTGTTAATTACCTCTATTCCTAAGGCTGTCCGGATTATTACTTAGAGATGTTCCACTATTTTGGATTGAAAACAATCACAGCTCAAATGAGAAGTGCAGAGCATCCAGGCAGATTCTGCACACACATGGCAACCAACGTGCAACATTTGCGTGGGTTTCAAAATCCTAAAAAGCTTGTAAATAAACAACTGTCTAACACCCTTTTATTTTCCACAGACTAAAATTAGTAGTCTCTTTTCTCGAATGATGGTTGTGTTTAGTATGCACCTGCCCATGCCATTTACATTTGCTGTAAAGTTCTCAATTTCTTGGCACTGTTTGTATTTTGCTATCTCTCATCTTAATGAGCCAAATCTTTAGAACTACTTGATATCCACTGGTTTTGCTACTATATTTTGGTAATCATGTTCTTTTTAGACTGAGAAAAGCAACACTTGGCAAAGCTTCATAATCCAAATAATGTTCCTCCTATAGTTTCACTGAGCAGGATTTATCAATTTATTTATTTTTTTTTATACAGGGGACCAAAATTTCTTTAGAGAATGAACTCTTATGCATGCATTTGAGTTATGCACCTTATTTTAATTACTAATGTTTATTGTAGTAAGAAATTTCACATTATTACATGGGACCCCAAATTTGGGTCCTGACCTATAGGTTAAAATAGGGATGCACCTAATCCACAAATTTAGGATTAGGCTGAAGAACAAATCCACTTCAAAATATTGCCTTATTTGCAATCCAGTCTAAAGTCATGCAATAATTTAGCGTTTAGAATTGGTTCAGACAGGCACTCAGATTCAGCTGAATCCAATCCCTAATGGTAGACATTATGCTTTGATTTGCTATTTCCCTAGGTTAAAATATAGATGTTGGTATCACTACTGGTCTTTAAAACAGGCCAAAATGCAATTTTGCTTAAATATGCAGTTCCCCTTTAGGTAAACTTCTATAGTATGTAATAGAATATCCTGTTCTCAGCAACTTTTCATTTGGTTTTACTCTTTATGTTTTGCCTTTCTCTTGTGACTTTTCCAGCCTTTACACGGGGGTCCCTGACCCTGGAAAAAAAACGATTGCTTTGCGAGGCTGCAATTTTATTGTTTACATATTTTTCTATTTAGACCCTTTCATGTTGAAGGATAAATTGGGCCCTAGCAACCAGATAGCTGCTCAAATTGCAAACAGGAATACTGCTGAACAAAAAACTAAAAAAAAAAAATTGCAAATGGTTTCGTAATAGCAGTCTATATGATGCTAAAATAAAATTAATAAAATAAAATGCAGTTCTGAGCAATTATACATTATACCATTATACATTAAAGTGATACTGACATTAAAAAAACTTGTCTTCAAAGTATTAATGTATATAAATAAGTTACCTATTGGTCATGTTGATCGTTTTTTACTGATAGGGCTGCTTTTGTGAGTAATTGTTACTTAAAGTTCCTAAACCTCTTTTACGTACCTGACTATCCCTTCTCAACCTGTCAACCTGAGTTTCTAATGGTCACAGACTAAAGCCACACAAAAATGGTTGCCCCCCCATAGAGGAACATGAATCTTTTACAGGTAATTTTAAAAGCATTGGGCAAATATCTTCTGGTGTCTAGTGACTCCTAATACAATGTAGCAGAAATGTTATTTACAAACGCATCTAAAAGCATTATACAAGTGGTTTTTATGAAATACCTTGACATGCCCTAGAATTTTTTATTTTTTGGGGGGGAATTGCCAATTCCTGGCCAGTGAGCACAAAGTGTATTGGATTTGTTGTGTTTGGTATGATTGGCTGTGAAAGCGTTTTAATAATGATAAAATGATTGCAGCCTCTAAAATCACCTTGGTGAAGTGTAAAATATAATTAAAATATATTTTAGGCAAAAAGGCTGAACATCAGTTCACTTATTTTCTTTACAGAATGTGTTTTACCAAATTCATAAGCCACTTGTTACAGTTGAAGTTGGATCACTTGTTGGGTCTTATTTGTACCATTCCTGCATATGTTTAAGCATACCAACGTTTAGTGTCCAAATGTGAGGTAGTATAGGTAGTAAAGGAAAATATATTTTTAAAAAAATCACTTTTTCATATGGCAAATCAAAGCATCTGACTTGTGGGAAGGTTAGTTGACACCTTGCATAGGGATTTATGATCAGGGCTCCAAATTGAATATTTTGTGTATGTTACCAAATTAATCCATCCCTATTACATTTTAGTGGGATGTATATAGATTTTGATTCCTAAATACAGTTTTTTTTTCCCGTTTTTTTTTTAAATTCAGTAATTTAAAAAGTGAAATTTATGTTTGATAGTAATGTGAAATTAGGAAAATAAATTTACAAGGAGGGCATCTAAGATTGAGAGCGCCATGATCAGCTGAGACTACTTTCCTTAGTGCCCTTTTTACAAGGAGAAATGGCACCAAGGAAATCAAAGGGTGCATGTAAGTTGAGTTACTTTTGATCAGTGGTTGATAATTTGTGTCCCTTCTAGGCTCACAGCCAGGTTTACAAGGCAGTAGAGAAAGAAGGTGTGCTGCATTCCCCCCAGTTAGCAAATCTGTCAGATTGATAAAAGAGTGGACAATCAATCTTCCCAGAACTATCAACCCGACAGAACATCAAGAACTGAATCGTCAAATATGCAGGGAAAAACAAAGGAACTCTTTACCCCTATCTGGTGATTCAGCATTAACATTAAGATGTTCAGGCACTTTCAAAGGCGCCCAATCAAAATTTTCAGTTCTGCCTGATCAATGAGACGACAGATGTCCAAGGATTTTTACCAATATTGGTCACCTCATTTCCCACCTTACACGCACCAAAACACATGTATGGCCACCTTTAGTTCATAAAGATTCAGCCACTTTCATTATTGACGTTTTGTTTAATGGTGCAATATATGACCTTGTTTAACATATGTTTAATGAGCCTTGTGCTAAACTTTTTTTCAAATTTTTTTTTTTTTTAAATTTCCTTTAAACTGGGAAACCAGAAAATTCATTTTTTTTGTGCTTGCAAGGTGGGTAGTCGGATTACCAGTGTACAACTCCCTCCCTTCTGACTGTTTTATATACAGGATTATATGTTCACTAGTAATGAGTAAAAAGTAAAAACACCCCTATTGTGTAAGAGGCAGTGATTAGTGATGAGCAATTTTTTTTTTGCCAGGCATGGATTCACAGCAAAATTCCGCATTTAGGCATCTGCAAATTTTTTTTTTTCTGAAACTGCAGCAAAAATGTCAGACAAGTCACCAAGGCAAAACAAATAGTTGCAAGTAAAATTTGGCACCTATTGATTTCAGTGCGTTAAACAAATTTTTCGGTAATGCGAAATGGGACAGATTCACTCATTAGGAGCAGTAAGGGTACTGCTAGAATGCTTTATTGTTAAGGGAATATTAACAAAGTCACTAGCTATCATTATGTGCATGCCACAAAACTAGTATAAAGACCGTTTTTTTACACAGCTCTAGACAGTAAACTAACTTCTATATTTTTGTTATACAACACCCAATGTGGCACAAGACTGGTACAGTTGTCCTCTGCACCAGTTTTTAACATAAACAGCTCACCAAAATCATTAACAACTGAATTACAGATTACCAAACATTTGACTGCTATGTTTAATGTGGTCCCTGAAGTGGAAGGAACCCTCTTGGCTAAAAAAGCTGAAGGCAAACACAGTGGAAATTCCTAAGCCTGACCGATATTTAACAAATGTTAGCAACTATAGGCCAATATTGATCAAAATCTTGGCCAACAGACTCAGTATGGTCATTTGCAAAGTAATCCACCCCGTGCATGTTGCTCAACATTCCCACAAATCTCTTTTATAACACAACTAGTTAATATTTAAATACTCTTTAGAAATTTTCAATATCTTTTAAGCTTAAACCCATCAATGTTTTTGTGAGAAAATGCTGATGAAAAGACTAAGGAGAAATCTTAACCAGTTTGTCTGCACCTTAGTCTAAAAAGTAATGATTCTCAACTATATTTAACTTTGTATTGGGTTTTTAATATCTCATAAAATCTAGAAATGACAAAGCTGTGCTATATTGGCAAATGTATAGAGACACATTTTGGCCAAGGGTTTCAGTCTAAAATGATGTCACAGTTGTCACAGTTCACCGTCTAAACTGTCTCAGGAAGCAGTTTCAGCAGAATAAATATTTGTAGAGAGCATGGGCTTTCTTTATTGGTGATAAATCACTTACAAACCAAACATCCCTGTGTGCCAACCTGTCTAAATGTGTAATACTAATGGTCAAATTAGTCGGAGAAGGAATAATACTTTGGGGCTGTTTTCCATGTTTTAGACTAAGGGGCACATTTACTAATCCACGAATGTCCGAAAAGCGTCCGATTGCGCTTTTTTCGTAATGATCGGTATTTTGCGACTTTTTCGCGAATTGTCGCAAATTTTTCGAGCGCTCAATTCGCGAAAGTCGTAATGGCTATGCAAAAGTCGTGACAATTCGCGCAAGTCGTAACGGCTATGAAAAAGTCGCGACGGTGACAAAAAATACAAAAAAGTCGCAAAATGTTCGTTTCCAATCCAATTTTTTCCCATTCGGATTCGTGGATTAGTAAATCAGCCCCTAAGGCTTCTGGTTCAACAGCTCTAAAGCATCACTGATTCCTTCTTTGCATTGACAACTAATATGTTGCCTATCAAAATCTGACTCCTGTCTGAAGGGGCACGGATTGTTAAAAAAAAAAGTCACAAAGCTATATCCTTCTAGAACGTGTTCTTATAGGAGTGGAAGAATTTGACTGGCCTGCACAGAATCTCTGACCTTAGCTCAACTAAATACCAACTGCAAGCCCCAACTGATTCTCAACATTAGTACCCAACCTTAAGTATGTTCTTGTCGATAAATGGAAGCAAGTCCCATAAACAATATTGCAAAATCTAGTGAAAAGCTTTTATGGGCGAATACCGATCGCTTACTAACAGGCTGGTGGCTGACTGAATCAATTGCTTTTTCAATTCAACAAAAAATGGGATAAGTATTTTTTATTAACTTTATTCAGAATCATTGTGTTTTCTAACTGTTGGGTTTAAATTTTTTCAAAAATATTTGCTCTTTTTGGTGCCAATTTACAAAGTTTGGTTAACTATAAGGCTTACAGCAGGTTTGCCAGAGTTACATTCCTTTGTAATTGCCCTCAGTTTGAGGGGGTGGAGTTTGATTAGTTCACCTTAACAGACTGTATAAATAGAACCACTGGCACTCCAGTGGAGCTTGCTCTGGTGGTAGGTGCTCTATAAGTGATTGCTCTTTAAGTGGGTGCTCTGTAAGTGGAGTTATAATCACAGGAGTTAGTGGGTGCTCTGTAAGTGGAGTTATAATCACAGGAGTTAGTGGGTGCTCTGTAAGTGGAGTTATAATCACAGGAGTTAGTGGGTGCTCTGTAAGTGGAGTTATAATCACAGGAGTTAGTGGGTGCTCTGTAAGTGGAGTTATAATCACAGGAGTTAGTGGGTGCTCTGTAAGTGGAGTTATAATCACAGGAGTTACAAACTAAAGGAGTTAAAACAAGGTAAAAAAAAATTTTTTGTATTTATTTTAAAGCCTTTTTCACCAATTTTTGTTTAACTGTTCTGTAACTGGGAGAATGAGTGGCAGCAACATTGAAGGTATGACACAGTGCACAGCCTGCCGCATGTATGCAGTTGTGGAACAACAGTTTCAAAGTGCATACCTCTGTTGTGGATGTGAGCGAGTTGCCACTTTAGAGGCTTGCGTTGGAGCTCTAGAGGAACAAGTTGCAACACTGCGTTCTATTGACAATCTTGAAAGAAGTCTCTTGCTAACTGAACAAGAACTAGCGGGGTCAGATAGTATGGGGGGAGGGGAGCAAGGAAAGGATGATAGGGCAGTAAGCTGGGTGACAGTTAGAAAATCTAGTGTGGGGAAAAGGAAAAGGGAGGCTGCTCCAGGGTTTGCGCATCCCAACAGATTTGCCAGATTGTGTGAAGAAGATGGGAGTGTGAACTCTGGACTGGCAGTTCTAGATGAGGCTGATCTCTCTAACAGCCGGGAGACCAGTTTCTCTAGTAGTGGTGGGGAGGAGAGCAGAGCTAGGGCTAAACAGATGGTGGTTATAGGGGATTCGATCATTAGGAAAGTGGACAGGGTAATCTGTCGAAATTAAAAAAATTAAGCAAAGGTCCTCCAAAGTCATTTTTTCGGAAATTTTGCCGGTGCCGCGTGCTAGTTTAGGGAGACAGCGGGAGCTTAGGGAGCTAAATGCGTGGCTAAAGTCTTGGTGTAGGAAGGAAGGGTTTGGGTTCCTAGAGCACTGGGCTGACTTTTCTTAGGGGTACAATCAATACAGCCCTGACGGATTGCACCTCAATGGAAGGGGGTCTACTGTGCTAGGGGAGAGAATGGTTAAGAGGCTGGAGGAGTGTTTAAACTAGACAAGGGGGGGGGGTTGGTAAGCTAGATTCTTATGGGAGAGCTAGTGTAGATGGGGCAGTGGGACCAGTAAAGGGTTGTGGGGGAGGAGTGAGGGGGGCATATAGTTTATCAGATAAGGAGCTTCCATTGTTACAAGGGAAACAGACTAATTTTCACCTTAGCTCTAACTGTCCTTTAGCTAATGTAAGCATCAGAGGAAGAAGTAGTAATCTCTGCTGCATGCTGGCTAATGCGCGTAGCTTGTCGGGTAAAATAGGGGAGCTGCAGGCTATTGCATGTATTGAAAATTATGATTTAATTGGTATCACTGAGACCTGGTGGGATGAAAAATGCGACTGGGCTGTGAATTTAAATGGGTATACGCTTTTTAGGAGGGACAGAGTGATTAAAAAGGGTGGAGGGGTTTGTCTTTATGTAAAGTCAGATTTAAAGCCATGTAATAAAGACATTACCAATGAAAACGTTGAATCTCTTTGGGTAGAAATTTCAGTAGGGCTGAAGGTCACAAAGAAAATGATCATTGGTGTATGCTATAAACCACCCCGTATAGATGAGGGGGATGAGTCCCAGCTACTTTTGCAAATGGAGGAGGCTTCAAAATTGGGTCAAGTTGTTATTATGGGGGACTTTAATTATCCGGACATTGACTGGAGTAATGGGGTGGCTAAGTCAGAAAAAGCTAGTAGGTTTGTAAACATGCTAAATGACAACTTTTTATTTCAGGTGGTTCAAGAACCTACTAGGAATGATTCTATTTTGGACCTGGTAATATCTAATAATACTGAACTTATCTCTAACATTTGTGTGGGTGAGCATTTGGGGAACAGTGATCACAACATGGTCTCCTTTGAGATAATGCTACAGAGACAGCTCTATAAGGGAGTAACTAAAACGCTCAATTTTAGACGTGCAGACTTTGCCAGTATAAGGGCATCTCTGCAATGTGTCAATTGGGAAAGGCTTTTCATGGGGTTAGACACAGAAGGAAAATGGAACATCTTTAAAACATTGCTTTGCAGGTATACACAACAGTATATTCCCCTTGTAAGCAAGGAGAGGCATCGCAAAGCAAAACCTTTATGGCTGAATAAAAGAGTTAGGGTCGAGGTTGGTAATAAAAAACGTGCTTTTAAAGCATTCAAGTTAGCTGGGACAGCGGAAACTTTCATCAGGTACAAGGAAGCAAATAAAGCATGCAAAAAAGCTATCAGGCAAGCTAAAATAGAGATGGAAAGGGATATTGCAGCTAGGAGTAAAAAGAATCCAAAATTATTTTTTAATTATGTGAATAGTAAAAAAAATGAAGCAAGAAGGGGTGGGAACTTCATTATCACGGGGGGGTATGTTGGTTGATGAGAACGGGGAAAAAGCAGAAATTTTGAACTCTTATTTTTCATCTGTCTATACATCTGAGGAGCCACCTAATGAAGGCTTCCCTTTTAATATACCCAGTGCTAGTAATTTAGCTACTGACGCGTGGGTCACTCAGGAGGAAATTCAAAAGAGACTTGAACATGTAAAGGTAAACAAAGGTCCAGGACCGGATGGGATTCATCCCAGGGTATTAAATGAGCTGAGCGCTGTGATTGCCAAGCCTCTTTACATAATTTTTCAGGATTCGTTGAGGTTTGGCATGGTGCCGAGAGACTGGCGAATTGCTAATGTGGTGCCATTATTTAAAAAGGGATCTCGTTCTCAGCCTGAAAACTATAGGCCTGTTAGTCTGACATCAGTAGTAGGAAAGCTTCTGGAAGGGGTAATAAGGGATATAGGATAGTTGAATACATTGCAGTTCACAATACTATTAGTTTGTGCCAGCATGGTTTTATGCGTAACAGATCTTGCCAGACTAATTTAGTTGCCTTTTATGAGGAGGTGAGCAGGAACCTTGATGCTGGAATGGCAGTTGATGTCATCTACTTAGATTTTGCTAAAGCGTTTGATACAGTACCTCACAGAAAGTTAATGATCAAATTGAGGAATATTGGCCTAGAACATAATATTTGTAATTGGATAGAGAACTGGCTGAAGGATAGAGTACAAAGAGTGGTGGTAAATGGAGCATTTTCTAATTGGGCCAGTGTGGTTAGTGGAGTACCGCAGGGTCAGTCCTTGGTCCTTTGCTTTTTAACTTGTTTGTTAATGACCTGGAGGTGGGCATAGAGAGTACTGTTTCTATGTTTGCTGATGACACTAAATTGTGCAAAACTATAAGTTCCATGCAGGATGCTGCCGCTTTGCAGAGCGATTTGACAAAATTGGAAAACTGGGCAGCAAACTGGAAAATGAGGTTCAATGTTGACAAGTGCAAAGTTATGCACTTTGGTTGAAATCATATAAACACAAAATATCTACTGAATGGTAGTGTGTTGGGGGCATCCTTAATGGAGAAGGATCTAGGGGTTTTTGTAGATCACAAGTTGTCTAATTCCAGGCAGTGTCATTCTGTGGCTACTAAAGCAAATAAAGTGCTGTCTTGTATAAAAAAGGGAATTGACTCAAGGGATGAGAACATATTTTTGCCTCTTTTATAGGTCCCTGGTAAGGCCTCACCTTGAGTATGCGGTGCAGTTTTGGGCTCCAGTCCTTAAGAAGGATATTAATGAGCTGGAGAGAGTGCAGAGACGTGCAACTAAACTGGTAAAGTGGATGGAAGATTTAAGCTATGAGGTTAGACTGTCGAGGTTGTTTTCTCTGGAAAAGAGGCGCTTGCGAGGGGACATGATTACTCTGTACAAGTACATTAGAGGGGATTATAGGCAGTTGGGGGATGTTCTTTTTTCCCATAAAAACAATCAGCGCACCAGAGGTCACCCCTATAGATTAGAGGAACAGAGCTTCCATTTGAAGCAGCGTAGGTGGTTTTTCACGGTGAGGGCAGTGAGGTTATGGAATGCCCTTCCTAGTGATGGGGTAATGGCAGACTCTGTTAATGCCTTTAAGAGGGGCCTGGATGAGTTTTTGAACAAGCAGAATATCCAAGGCTATTGTGATACTAATATCTACAGTTAGTATTACTGGTTGTGTATATATATATATATATATATATATATATATATATATATATATATATATAATATATATATATATAGTTTATGTATGTGAGTGTATAGATTGGTTAGTATAGGCTGTGTGCTGGGTTTACTCGGATGGGTTGAACTTGATGGACAATGGTCTTTTTTCAACCCTATGTAACTATGAATAGTGCCTGTTACAGGAGCAAAGGGAGAACAAGCTTCATATTAAAGCCCCTGGCTTTCTGGACCTAATCAAAACCTTAAACTATAACTTTAGACCGTGCAACAATGGAAAGTGCAGATTTTGTTTTCTGCAGGATTTTGCTAATTTGTATATGATTTGGGTTTGGTTCATAATTTGCCCAAATCCTTCATGGATTATTCAGAGTTCAACCAAACTTTAAAAAAGTGGATACAGTGCATCCCCTGTTCGTCGTGTCTTTCCTTGGGATGTTTTTAACTTCTTGACCAGCCCTGGCAGAGATCCAGCAATGTGTCAGCTATATTTTCCCTCCCCCTTGCATTGTCAGCCTTCACTCAACATAAACGTTTAACCCATGGACTGTTCGTTGTTCTCGTAGGTACTGACTTCCCTACCTTCAGGAATGGGACATTGTAAACAGAATAAGGAAATTAAGATGAAAGGGAAGTAGTAGGAAAAATAACCCTTGTCTAAGCATTTACAAGTTGGTCAGCCAATTGAGTGATTTTGGCAAGTATCAGCAAACATCCCGATGTACTGTTTAATTCTAGACTTTATTATGGTGGAATGTAAATACCCCTGAAGGAAGGTTGTTCTTACAGAGTTTTTGGAAAATCTTTTATGTAAAAATTACTTCTGCTAAAACTATGGTCTCATACATTGAAAAATGCAATGATTTAATTAAAACTGTTAGTTAAAATATTTTAGATATTAAAACCAGCTACATTTAAACTGTATATAGACCATTTAGAAATGCATTTAACTATTTTAATGAATGTGTAAAGCATTATAATTGATTTTGCATACAGTGTTTTGGAGAAGTGCTAAATTGAAAGGAGCTGTAAGCATTACTTGGAACCAGCACATTGTAATAAATCACACTGGGGAAAAAAAAACCAAAATAAAATGCCATCATAGTCATAATAGGAATGCCTTCTTTTGCTTAGTTGGAGTAGCTATGTGTATTTAGATACAGAAATCTAAAACAAAAAAATAACATGTCAGGGATGTCCACTCTCACCATTAACTTTCACAATATGTTTACAGCCACAGCTGTAAAAGTTAGAAGAATGTATTTAAATGGGTTCTTGTATTTGAGTAGAAAGAAAACCTTCAACACAATCTTTGTCCTTAGAAAACCCACTTACAGGTTTTAATAAGTGTAAAGCAAATTGAAAAAGTATTAGGACTGCATAAGATTTATGCATTAACAAATTTAAATTGAAAAGGTGTGTGTATGTATATGTGTGTATATAATAAAAAAAAAATGAAACTATGGAGGATAAATGGAATTTTAATTAAAAAAGATGTTTGTTTTGCAGTGTAAAAAAGGATGTTTATTTTTACAACAATGTTAGTCACTCCCCTTTTAAGACATAGAAAATGTTGTAGTCCACCTCACAGTTAGCTTTAAGGGGGGGGGAAGTAGTCAACGTTTAAGTTTGATTTATTTTTTTTTTTCCCCCATGATTTGAGTTTTTTTAAGCACTAAAATTTTTAAGCTCTCAACTTTGGCTCTAAAACTTCCCAGGAGAGGCTTTTTGCTGCCCCTGATAATGCGACTGGCGCTTCTGCTTGAGGCAAGTTTCTCAACTCGTCTCATGGCAGCATGCATTTGACATGTGGATCAGGTTGCACAATTGTTTGAAAATATTATTGTTAGTCAACCACTCTGGTAGAGAATACAAATTTAACGTGATAGGTGCCATTTGAATTTTTAACTCTGCAGCTTTTATGTTTGGTTTTTTAACTGATTGGAAGTCAGAATGAAGAGGAACAGTAGTGAGCCTCAATATAAGGGGGAGGGGGCTGAGTGGGTTACAGAAGGAGAAGGAAATCTAAGTGATTAAGGGGATGCTGCAGCCTTACTATTAAAGGACATGTAAACCCCACACACAAATTTAATCAGTGAACAGCCTCTTTGAAATATTTCAATACCTGCCACACTGGTTGTCCAGAGGTTAATAGTAATGGGTTAATAGTAATAAGCTTCAACATCTCCTTAATCACTTAGATTTCCTATTCCTCCTGTAACCCACTCGGCCCCCTCCCTTAGGAATTTGCTTTGGCTGTTGGCTTGTGGGCATGCTCAGTTGTTCAAAGCTCAGATTACTTAACACGCCCCCAGTCTAGCAGCCAATGAAGAGATGGCATTGCTGGTTCCCATAGAAACTTGACTCTAGCTGTCTGCTTCAATTTTTTCCTCCTGAGCTCAGCTCAAACAGCAGAACTTTTATCAGAGACAGTTCTGCCTGTGTGAGTCTGTATTCTTGATGAAATGTACACTGAATAAGGGTCTGTGTGTGTGTATGCTGTTGGCAGATTTAAATGTATCTGATTATGTACCAGGGGAAAAATGGCCACTGGGTGAAAGCTGCTATTTGCTTTAGGAAAATTTGATGGTGCAGGCAAGTGGAGGGAATATATGCAGTTCAAATAATGCCATTTGGGTGGGGGTGACTTGCCCAGCTGATATACATTGTAGGCAAATGTAGGATTTACATGTCCTTTAAACTCTCAACTATAGAGGCAGGTATTGAAAGATTTCAAAGAGGCTGTTCACTGATTAAATTTGTGTGTGTGGGGTTTACATGTCCTTTAAGATGTAGGGTAGAAATGCTACATATTATGTTTTGGTGTTTATGGAAACCAGAGCCATTTAGCAGTTAAGATCTGTGTATACTTATACTTAGATATATAGATATAGGTTTTCTTTTCAAGTAAGTATACTATTTAAAGTGTGTGGTGAGGTGGATGAAATGAAGTCACCTAGAAATGTCAGACTTCACTTTTAAATCAAAAAGGAGGAAAAAAATATTTGTAATTATTAAGATCATGACAATAATGGATATTGCAACTTCAAGAAAGTAGAGATCCAAGCCATTTTTCCCCCCTCACAGTCCTTGCAATCTTTGCTAGGTGTGGATACCTTCGACTCCCAGACTGTAGCCTGTTAGTTGATTACCTCTTTTTTGTTAGCGTAATTTGAAGGGAGATCTTACTAACCTTGGTATGATAGCCTGCCACACTTGCAATTATACTGCAGTTTTACAAAGCGTTATGCATAGTCTCCAATGCTTTGGACTGGAGTTGGACCCATCTGCATTTTACGTACAGGCAAGTTAAGATTGAGAAGTTTAATGTGATGCTTTAAAAGAAATGGGCCTACTATGCTGTAGATCAGTGCTGTCCAACTGGCGGCCCGCGACCCCCCCTCTGTGTGGCCCCCCACCTGTCTGGCTGCTTTGATGGTTTACCTTTGAGTAAGCATTAAATGGTATCAGTACTGAGATTAACTGGCCCCCTGCATGGTTCTCACCTCAGATTCAGGCTGTAATCCCTCTGTATTGTTTAAAAATGTAATCCCCTGTGTTTTTCACACCTTTTAATCTCTGCATTGTTCAACCCCTGCAGGGTTCACACCTCAGGCTCAGACTGTAATCACCCCCATTGTTCACTTCTTCACACCTCAGACATAGGTACTGTAGGCAGAGTATGGAACATACAGCCAGCATAGGGCAGGTAGAGTATGGCACACACAGGCAGCATAGGTCAGGGAGGGTATGGCACACACAGGAAGGGTAGGGCAGGCAGAGTATGGCACACACATGCAGCATAGGTCAGGGAGGGTATGGCACACACAGGCAGGGTAGGGCAGGCAGAGTATGCCACACACAGGCAGGGTAGGGCAGGCAGAGTATGGCACACAGAGGCAGCATAGGGAAGGCAGAGTATGGCACACACAGGCAGGGTAGGACAGGCAGAGTGCTGCCTGTGTGTGCCATACTCTGCTTGCCCTATGCTGCTTGTGGGAGGTGAACCTGGCAGGGGTTTGTTGTGGGAGTTTGTTAGCAGTTGGAAATAGCCATTAAATGGTCCCAAAGGTGTGTAATTATGTACTGGGGGTTGCTCTGCTATTCACAGGGGAGGAGGAGGCATATGGAATTTAAGGGTATATCTTAATATGACATAATTCTTTCACATATAAATGATGGTTGATATCCCCACAGTAAGGACCAAGCATTTGGGATTTTGCTGTGCTACCTCCATTGTGATAAAATAGGTGTGGTTTGAAGTGGGTGTGGTTTCAAAAAAGGGTTGTGGTCAAAACTGGCTTCCATTAGCGGCCCTCCACCATGTATGCTAGATAAATTCTGGCCCTCGGCACCGTAGAAGTTGGACAGCACTGCTGTAGATGATTTGACTATTATCAAGTATAACAATCTTATGTTCAAGAGATTTGGTTGATCTGTAAGAGCATTAAATATACTCATTCTATAAGGCTTCAGGAACACCTCCACTAACATATTTGTTAAAAATGTATATTTCTTTGTAGAATAGGCCACTGCTTCTTAGGCTGTTGTGTTCTGATAACTGTATCACATATTAAGCTATTTGTGTATGCTTATTTGATTACATGTAGTCTTTGCCTTTGTAAATGTTTAGGTATTGAAGAATGATGTTTGTGAGGATGATGACACACCAGGTCACAGTACTGGTAACAAGCAGCATGCTCTGTCTCCACATTTAATGAAAAGTAGTGCCAAAAACCCAGATCTTATTATAGAGGCCAAAGTTGACAGCAGTGCAGAGGATGGGCATGAAAGTGCCTTGATTGGATGTCTTCAAAAAGGTACGTTTGCATTAACCAATGTCATTTTATTTTTGTCTATGTAAACATTGTATATTTAATTAGTGGATTAAGTTTTAGATAATCCACTATTGGTGAGGATTATGTGTTTATATGAGGAGAAAAAAAGAACCAGTAAATCTAAAAACAGTATATGGGACTTTGGGTTGGAGCCATAGTTTAACATTACTTGAAGCAGTGTTTGGCATGGCTGCTTCCAGCATCCAAAGGTGTTTTATACACTGCAACATCTACTCCTTTGACAAGGTCACCAAACAAGCAGATTTTTCCCCTACACGCCCACCCTAACAACTGGATCACATTGACAGGATACAGGCCGTGGGGATGAGGGCGAATCAACACACCAATGCGCTCCTTGTCCAGATGGAATTTGAAAGGTTATTGACTGTTGTATACATATAATCCCCAGGTAACAATGTAAAGCAAGATGCAAGTTTCCAAAGTCAGGATAGATAACTTGTCAGTTGTATAGAATTGTATACAACTGTTAAGAGAATTAGCCTTTCCCATATGATAGGTGGTAGATACCAAAATCCCAAATTTTCCAGGAATATTGTTCAGGCATGTGGTTTACTATCATCTGTCACACCAGCAATAATGAAAAGTGACTATGGTGACATTTTGTTGGAACAGCTGAGAGTCTGTAAAGATCGCCACTCTTATGTCCTTCAAAGCATTCATATTCACATGTGCAACCAAACTTTGAATCATGTAAAGGGGTTAAATATAAGACAGCCCTCTATGCTCTTTTTATGATGAGCAAGCCAGAACAATGATTACATTAACTGCATGATTTGCAGAAATATAACACTCTTACATGACTATGGTGGTCCAATATAAAAGAGATGCTACCGTACATTCACCATGGATAACCTCCTTCTGCACTCTGCTATATAAATGTTGTTCTAACCTGAAATAGGCACTCTCTTGCTATTTCGGAAGCCCATGAACACTTGTAGAAATCTCCCAAAAGATCAGCTTTCAGTAAAAAGGATTTTAATCTCTGCTTCTCCAGCCAACAGAATTTCTTTAGCTAAAGGTGGAACTTGGAAGACTGATTTCATGTTTGCCTGGTGATCTTGTCCAAGTGGACTTTTTTTTTGTAAAGAAAAGAAAGCAGAGAAATTAAGTCCTCTTTATAAAATACTAAAGTATTAGAAATGTTAGCTTGTTGCAAAAACAGGCAGGAAATTTCTTTATGTTGATAAAAATGTTTGTGTTAAATATGGCGTTTTTTTAAGCATTTAGTTCATAATTCCTCTTCCATATTTTTATTTTTTCTTTGTAAATGAAATGCTTTATTTATTTAGTATATACATTGTCTTGTGACCAGATTTTTCTTCCACAACCTTTTCAACCTCTTTTAAAAGTTTGGTTATGGACATTATTATGGTATTCCCTTGTAAACAGAGCAATTTGTTCAGAGCTCCCAATCTACCGTTAAACAAACCCCCTCCCTAATCTAAGCAGCAGCCTTTGAGCATTTTATTATCGGGGGCCTCTTGGTAAACTGGTGATAAGTTTTATTAATTAGTTATTGGTTTTATTAGTTCTTTCTCTGCACCATGAAGTGAAATTTACAAACAAAAAGTAAAATTTGGCTAAATAACATTTTTTATTTAAAAAAAAAACCACAAAAAAACCAAAACCTGAATGTTTCACAAAATCTAGTAAATTGCAGTACATGTTTAATTCTATATTCTATAATCTATATTTTATAATAAAATAAATATTAATAGATATATATTTATTTTATATAGATATATAACAGATGAGCTTTTTTGTGACTAAGCCTCCCAGAATCTCTGTTATTCTGCATCTATAATTCAAAGATAAGAATTCATGCAATAATGACCCATGTTCAATCTGGATTGGTGGTATCATGTTGTAAATCTGTTTTTTATTGTCTGTCTGACCAGGGCAGCTTTTAATAGAGGTGTACTTGTTGTTTTTACCTTGTCTATCTTGGCCATTCTCTCTGCTTGTAGGTTCTTGCTTTTTAAAAAAGCCTTGTCATGCTGACAATCCTCATTATCATGGACTCTAAGATACACAATAACTGAACCGACTGGATTGCATTTGCCCATATTGCATAAATGCTTTTCTACGGATAACTAAGTACAGGTATTGGACCCCTTATCCAGAAAGCTCCGAATTACGGAAAGCCTGTCTCCCATAGACTCCATTTTAATAAAATAATTCAGAATTTTAAACTGATTTCCTTTTTCTATTTAGAAATAAAACAGGACCTTGTCATTGATTCCAACTAAGATATAAATAATCCTTATTGGATGCAAAACAATCCTATTGGGTTTAATTCATGTTTTATTAATTTTTTAGTAGACTTAAGGTATGGAGATCCAAATTACGGAAAGACCCCTTATCTGGAATACCCTTGGTCCTAAGTATTCTGGATAATGGGTCCTATACCTGTATTTAAATAAGTCTGATTTCTAATTCTTCTCATACTCACTGATCTCAAAAAGACCTTTTATGTGAAGCACATCTGTCCAAGGTCGTCTTTCTCTTTCTCGCAGTGAAAGAATCTTGCAGATGTGTGTATGACAAATTACAGTTAAACACAAGCGGTCCAGGTTAATGCAATCGCATACACGTAATCATCCACTATGTCTTAATTATCAGTGGCGGTTTTTTGGATGACTTTACCAAAAGCTTTTCCATTTGGATTTGCGCCTTTTCTGCCATTTATAGTTCTGAGCTCATGTAGGTCTGAGCTGTATGTTTGGCAGCTGATGTTTAATATAAAAATCATGCAGTTAGTCTCTGGGTATCCCAGTTACAAGATTTTTCAGCTGTGCATGTCAAACGACAAGTAGAAAGTAACACCTTACATGAGTCATTACCCAGAATTCATTTAGTTGCTTAAATCTACATTGATACATTGATTTGAAACCTTTGAGGCAAAACCGTAGTCTCAGATTTTATTTGGTATTGGTTATTTAACAAAGTGGTTACAGTAGATACCTTGACATGTAGTAGAACAGCATGACTTAAAATTAAATAAACCTGACAAATGAGTAATTATGTTGAAAAGAGCAGTTGTGACGTAAATGTCTGACTTCTTGAATATTTCCTTTTATGTACTTTAGACTTAAAATTACCAGTTTTTTTTATTTATAGTTTATTGTAATTTTACAGAGATTATCTATTTATTTATTTTTTTTTTAATAGAAGCTGTAGGGTTTCGAAGTCGGCAATTAAATCAAAGAAATGCCTACAGGGCATTATGGGAGGTTAATTCTCCAACTTGCTATTTTTCTGCTCTGGACATTTGGTTAGGTGGGCCAAGGCAACTCCAGTTACCCAACACAATTTACTGGTGGGCAGGAGGTACAACGTAGTATGCCCTGCCAACTGGACTGATTTAGGACATAGTTACCCTTTATAGGCTGTTGAAATGAAAGGCTTATAATGGAAAAGCCTTTGTATGTTATACATTTTTTTATTTTATTCCTGTGTCATTGCTTTGCATATATTTTAGTGTAACATTTTTAGTAAATTGGGTCCATTAAAATTGATCTTATGTGGTGTTGGGAATCTTTTATTTGTAAGCCTTTTCTCATGTTACACAGCTGTGGTGTGTAAAATTTCGATGCTGGGGATACTTTGTACTTATTGGAAACCATGAAAACTAGGTATAATCTTGTGATTTCCAGTAACTACTTACAGGCATGAAATATATATCTCGGTGTAAGGGCTAAATAATTGAAACTCACCAGTGGCACCGTAGGTTTTGGGTGCACAGCTCCACACAGGCCCGGACTAGTGGCGAGGTCACGCATGTGCACACGTGGGGGGGGGGGGGCAAATGAGAGCGGCCTTGGGGCGCCCAGATAAATCTTGCGCTGGCTCCACACCAGCAGCATTAGGAGATAAAACATAAATGGAATATATATGGCAGGTGCTTTCAGATCTGACAAACAGGAGTTGAAAAAAGGAAAGATTGCTTATTACAAAGACATATCTGGTACAGAATATGGCAGGGGTTTAAAGTGCACACATAGCTTTTCTGTACATAATGTTATTGTAATAAATTATGTTTTCTTTTATCAATGCCTGTCCATGGGATCTTTGAGGGCCTGCCATATATACTGAGTATTTTTACATACAGGTCAGTCTTGAAGTATCATGGTAGTAGCATCATGCTGTGGGGCTATATTTTATCAGCAGGAACGAGCAGAACTTCTTATTCAAAAGAATATATACCCCCTTCTGACATTCAGTTTGGAGTTATGTAAAAAATAACAACACTGAATCAAAAGTTTTTTAATGCCGCCCCTTACCTTGTTCCATCGTGCAATGATGGATTTTAAAACTTGAAGATCATCTTCTTTCCAGAGCATCAGTGTACCACCCACTATGGAAGGCAGTGGGACTTCTAAAATCCATCATTGCACTGTGGGCACTGTATAAAATTGTGAGCCTAAGGTGGGTTTGGAATCCATTTTATTGTTTTCTTTCAGCCTCTGGAATCAGAGGCACCTGTCTACATAAGGCCAGCTGAGTAAGGTCATGTAAAAAAAAAAAAGGGTGTATATTTCACCTAAATAAAATAGTGGTTTTGGGAGAGATAACTGTTGTCAAGAATGGTGGGACCAGATAATAAAAATGTTTCTGCATTTACTCTGGGGACTTTTACCAATGGGTGAAAAAAGATACACAGGCGCACACAGGCACAGTGACTGGGACAGTCTTAAAGGTTGGTATGCCTCTCGAAGGAATGGAGAATAAGCGAGGCTGGGATCAGTCAGGCTGGGAAAGCCAATGCAAGTGTTGGAAATAGATATCACCTGGGAAAATGGGAGTAGCTGGGGGTGGGTTCTCTGTTCAGGAAGCAGGAAGAAACTTTGTGAGTAAATGTTCCCTTGGTTCTGAAATAAATAACATTAATAGTGTCTGAGGCACTGTCCCAAACAAGTTGCTGAAGAGTACAGTCTGCCAGCTTAACCAGTCTGTTCCAGTGTATGAAGAAGGAACTATAATTTGTTGTTGCATATGTTATGTGCTACTGAAAACTGGCCCGTGTTGTGTGCCTCCTTTTAAGAGCCAGCTAAACTAAGGGGCTGATTTACTTACCCACGAACGGGTCGAATGGAGTCCGATTGCGTTTTTTTCGTAATGATCGGTATTTTGCAATTTTTTTCGTATGTTTTGCGATTTTTTCGGATTCTTTACGAATTTTTCGTTACCAATACGATTTTTGCGTAAAAACGCGAGTTTTCCTATCCATTACGAAAGTTGCGTAAAAAGTTGCGCATTTTTCGTAGCGTTAAAACTTACGCGAAAAGTTGCGCATTTTTCGTAGCGTTAAAACTTACGCGAAAAATGCGCAACTTTTCGCGTAAGTTTTAACGCTACGAAAAATGCGCAACTTTTTACGCAACTTTCGTAATGGATACGAAAAACTCGCGTTTTTACGCAAAAATCGTATTGGTAAAGAAAAATTCGTACAGAATCCGAAAAAATCGCAAAACATACGAAAAAGTCGCAAAATGTTCGTTTTCAAGTCGGAACTTTTCCAATTCGGGTCGGATTCGTGGGTTAGTAAATCAGCCCCTAAGTGTTGTAGTAGTGTGAAAAGCCCATTCAACAGAACTGAGTAGTGCTGAGAATCTTGCACTGGATGGTCTTTTGCCCCTTGTAACTCTTTGAAACAATGCTCTTTGTTCCATATATTCAAAAATTCTGATTAATTTATAGAAAATAGAATATATATAAAATTTGGATTCATAATGGTCTCTCCCTTCCAAATACAGGTAAAGCAAACCCATTATACAGAAAGCTTCGTATTACAGGAAGACCATCTCCCATAGAGTCCATTTTAATCAAATAATTAAAATTTTTACAAATATATTTTTTTCCCTCTGTAATAAAACAGTGCCTTGTACTTGATCCCAACTAAGATATATTTAATCCATATTGGAGGCCAAAGAATCCTATTGGTTTATTTAATTTTTAAGTAATTTTTTGTAGCTTTAAAGTATAATGATCCAAATTATGAAAAAAATCCCTGGCCAAAGCATCAGGCTCTCCAAATATTTGTACAGTACATACTGTATTATAAAAAGGTAATGTTTTCATTTTTTTTGATATAGTACTGTATTGTTACTGAGGTGAAATTTCAGTTTTAGGTTTTAAAAGCTTAGTCGGCTGATTAATTGTGTAACGTACGGATACTACTTGTCATTAGTACTAAAGTTCTAATCATAGTCCTTCTTTCTCATTAATTTGAAATTTATTTGACAATAGGTGACGCTTGTGTTTGCTCTATTCCTGACCTCAGCTGTCCTGGCTCTCTTTTCCAACTCTGATTTTTGCTCCCCCCTCCTTTTTTTCCCTGATGTAGGGAGGTTTGTGAAGGAGGGTGCTGGAGGTCACCCGATTTTCCAGTAGTTGAAAACTGTAATATATACTTATTGCAAGAAATCTTGCATGAGCAAGGATAAATTGCTACATTTCCCACAAGTTTTAATTTGTGGTGAAGCCCCTTTGGACTCCATCATGATACTTAATGCCTGAAAAGTAAACTTGCACAGATAAAACATCGCTTTGGTTGATCTTTCCTGCTGGAACTACACTATTAATAATAATGAAACAATAATGTGGCTCCTTGCCCAAGGTGTGGTCTGATAGGAAATTAGATGTGCCAGCTCGGTAGAGGATTGCCCAAGGTAGAGTGACATCAGAATCCATAATGCAGTCTTGTCTCAAAGCCAATTTTTTTTTCGGGTTATGAAGGGCACGTAACTGCAAGGAGAAATGTCTTATTCAGCTGTATGATTCTTCCTGTGTTATTGTTGAGACATGTAGTTGAGTTGTAAAGAGATCCATCAGTTTTTTCTTTATAAAAATGCTTCTTGTTTATATACATATAATTAATATATATATATATATATATATATATATATATATATATATATATATATATATATATATAGTAATTTATTTTTTTTGCCAATGAATTTGAACAGCGTTAGTTTTCACTACTTGTAGAGGTTGGTTCTAGGGATGCACCGAACCCACCCTGAAAGATTTGGCTGAATCCCGAACCGAATCCTAATTAGCATATGCTAATTATGATTGGGAAGGGTTAAAAAAATTCTGCCTAACATTTAAGCCTTCAGAATGCCAATTAGCATATGCTAATTAGGATTCGGATTTGGCCCAAATCCAGAACCGAATGCGGGATTCGGTGCATCCCTAGTTGCTTCTTTTAACTTAAAAAAAAAAAATTATATATATTATAATAATATTATTATAATAATATATAATATATATATGCCAGCACCCTGGGCATTTGTACTTTAAAAAGACAGTGAGCCGCACACACCAGGACTTTGCAAAAAATAATAAGTTTATTTAAGAAAAGAAATCCATTTCTTAATATATATATAATATATAACGAAACCACGTACAATAGGCGCACTCCAGGGTCTTTTTCATAAAATTCAAATCTTTATTTTCATACAGCCATCAGATCAACGTTTCGGCTCTGGCCTAGAGCCTTTATCAAGATACAGGTGGCCAGCATAAAACTTCATTATAAATACACCCACAATACAGGGCGTGTCCCAACATATCAACCCATACCTCCCCTTTAATTAAAGGGGAAGTATCTCCCCAAAAAGCCACAGAAATAATCAATGTACAATACCCTCAAAGTTTATTAAGGAAACAGCTAAACTGACACTGCTCATTAAGCCCCCTTGGAGCCAATGTGCCCAGCTTTTTGATCCAATACGTTTCACGCTGCAATAGAATTCGGGCTCTATCCCCTCCACGTCTAGGGACCGGGACATGGTCAATCCCAATGAACCTAAATGTTGGCAATCTATGTCCCATTTCCAAAAAATGTTTTGCCACCGGTTTGATTGTTTTCTGATCCCGAAAGGCCGTACTTATACCCGACCTATGGCCGTCCATTCGAATGCGAAGCGTTAAGTCCGTTTTCCCGACATATGATAGCCCACATGGGCAAGTAATTAAATAAATTACATGGGTGGTGGTACAAGTAATGTGATGTTTAATGTTATAGATCCAAGAGATAGGCACTCACGAAAAAAGAAAATCTCCTGCCTGGGTACAGTCCAAATATTAATGCATAGATATTAAGAGAAAAACGGACCGCTGCTCACAGGACTTATGAACGTAAAAAATGTTTATTGCAGCAAAATAACACAGACTGACGTTTCGGCTGGATAACCAGCCTTTCTCAAAGTTACAAAACATACTGTGGGAAAGACCTAAAAACAAGAATTGGCGGGAACACACCTCAGTGACGTAGGTATGTGACGTAAGTGCACTGTAAATTCATTCAAAATCGTGAATAAAGTTTATACCCGAAAATATATACAGTGATATGTACAAATTCAACCAATGTTAAAAGTGTCCAAAATTAATAGCTTACTGTGAAACCAGTATCGACACAAATACATAATAAGACATACCTCCCAAACGGTAGGGCCATAAGACAATTACGTCGCTTCATGGTTGTTAGGGCCTGCGTACATGGCAACCGCAAGATTGGGATAACATCTCCCATAGACACAACAAAAACAGTTTTAGGAGGTGTATAGAAAGAGTACAGTACAAGAATGGAAGGTGTACAAAAATAAAGGAGCGAAGTGTGTATAGAAATAGAAACAAAAAGAGTGTCTCCACATTCAGCTTACCCACCCGAACATAATCAGCTGTAGCAGGCAATGTGTTTGTCGTAGTAGTGCGAGTATTCTTCGCAAGCCCGTTAGGGTAGAAATCCTACAACTATCCCTTTTCTGGACCTATCTATCAGCATTCAAGATACTACACTGCATTCTACTACCTATAGAAAACCAACTGATCGCAACACTCTTCTACATTATTCCTCATGCCACCCTCCACACTTGTTGAAAGGTATCCCATACTCACAGATGGTCCGGCTGGTCAGAAACAACTCACACCCTACACTTCTACAACAACTGGATGAACTTATAACAAGATTTTGTGATAGAGGTTATAGACTACAGGATTTAGTGATGTGCAAAGAAAAAGTGCTCCGTTTGAACCAAAGATCGCTTCTTCAATGCAACACCCGCCACGCTAAGGATAGTGGAGATGACAAAGTGACCTTCCTTACTACCTACACACCAGACAAACGGCCGTTTGTACAATCTATTTTCAACCACTGGTCAGTCCTCGCCAAAGATAAAACCCTTCCACCTATCTTTAGAGCTACCCCACGCATTGCGTACAAACGGGGCAGGAATTTACGTGATCTACTTGTAAAAACTGACCCCGTACATTATCATACAGAAAAAGCGACCACGTGGGTCAACTCAACGAGACTTGGCTGCTACAAGTGCCCCTCATGCACCACATGTGGTAATCTCATGACTGGCCCTAGCTTTAATCACCCTCATACAGGCAAGGCCATACTTATTAAACATAGACTCACATGTACTTCCAAGTTTATTGTTTATTTCATAAAATGCCCCTGTGAACTCTTGTATGTGGGGAAAACTATCACCACATTTAGAGACAGAATGGCCAATCACAGGTCTGCAATACGACTTGCCCTGGACAATGGAAAAGCTGAAACTCCACTGGCCCTTCACTTTCTGACACACCAACATTCACTTGCCAGTCTCCGTAGTATGATCATTGACCATGTCCCACCACCGGTACGCGGTGGTAATAGGGAAAGGGCTCTACTACAACTGGAACTACGTTGGATTCATAGACTGAACACTTTGAACCCTATGGGACTTAATGAACTTGTCTCTTATTCTCCTTTTTATTTACCCTAAAAATTTGCCTTAAAATGATAAAGGGTAGTTGCCTCAACAACGCAGGTGATAGTAGATATATTATGCTATACATAGGTTTTTGATCTTTCTGCACAATAACGATGTACATAGGAATTGATTCGATTGAAGTCACTGAAGTCCCTGGAATACTGTCCAATAATACCTTCTATGGGTAACAGTATATGTATATAAGCTTTGATTGAACCACTCTGACTTAATGGGTAAGGACTGAATTAACTGTCTACTTTCCCGATCATCCACTGCTCCTTCTCTGTGCTTTCCCAGGGCCAGGATCAATTGGCTTCGTGACAGCTCATTGTATCTTTTGCTACGCGTTAAGACTCGAACGATTTGTTACATGTTTCCACTTAAATGATACTATTATGACTGTCTTGTTTAGTTCTATCTCTTTTCTATCCCCTTCTCTCTTTGGTTCTGGGCTCTGATAAGGTAGCTATTTCCCACATTTGCTTACCCATAAGATTCGGCTGCGCTCCCTGACTGTTGGTTCCAGCCCCCGCAGGCATGTTTTGTTCTTTACATGTTTATTCGTATTTCTATTTGGACTTTCACTGACTTTGCCAGTTTATACTTGCCACGATCCCCCTTTGGGATTATTACCTTTATTACTGGAATTCACCTATGGATGTGGTCTGTATTTGGGTTGACATGAGCCCCCTATACAGAGGATTATGTTCTTCCCTCTACCAGACCTACCCGCCTGTTCGTGTGCCAATAATTCTTGACCCTATCGTGATAGTTGGGATAGTCACATGTGCCCCTATACGGTGGCCGTGTATCTGCTTGACTACGACAGGTCTCCACAGAAGCGCTGCGGTTATGTACCGCTGGCACTACTACAAAAAGGTGTATATATATATATATATTTCTGAAGGCATAGTTTTCTTTACAGTCAGTAATGACTGTACAATCAGTTCTTTAAGGTGCAGTCAAAGTAAGTCTATACCCTCACGGTTCCTCGTAAACTCAGTCCGTTATCCACTGGTGCAAATCCTCCTGACGCACATGGCCAGGTGCCTATAGTAATGAGCACAAGAAGAAAGGGGGAAAAGGTACACAAAACGAATTGCTGGTGTAAAAAAATACCTACTACCAACCTGTTTATTGCGGAGTGCATGTGTATTTTTTTACACCAGCAATTCGTTTTGTGTGTGCCTTTTTCCCCCTTTCTTCTTGTGCTCTTTTAGGTGCAGTGACCGCAGCTAGACACTTCTGCCACTGTTACTACCATTCCATAATGTTTACATTTTTTGCGGTCATTCTGTTGTCACCTTAATTCTGTGTTGCAAATTACTGCATGACCCAGCTGTGCTTAGGATTCTACTTAACAGCTGATGGTCTAACATTTTTCTTGATCCCTTCAGTAATTGATATACACCCAGTTACCTTGTCAAAATAGAGACAACCGGGTAGCTTTACCACTCTTAAAGGGAAATGAAACCCTAAAAATGTCATATTTAATATACTGAACTTGTTGCACCAGCCTAAAGGTTCAGCACCTCTGTGGTAGTTATAGTACAGCGCTGCGGAATATGTTGGCGCTTTATAAATAAATGTTAATGTAATGTAAAATGTAGTAATGATCCAGTCCTTAAAATTTGTCAGGAGTTCTCTGAGATCTTGGGTTTTGTCAGAAGTGTCATTAACACTGAGCACCTTACCTTGCTGAGGGGCTACGCTTAGGGGTTATCAAAAATCAATTAGCAGAAAATATCTTCACTACTATATGTGGTTGCATTGGGCTGGGACAGAAACCCAAGGCATAATGTACAGGTATCGGACCCCTTATCCGGAAACCCATTATCCAGAAAGTTATCCAGAATTTTAAAATTGATTTTCTCTTTCTCTGTAGTAATAAAACAGTACCTTGTAATTGATTCCAACTAAGATATAAATAATCCTTATTGGATGCAAAAAAATTATTTTGAGGTTAATTTATGTTTTATTGTTTTTTTAGCAGACTTATGGTATGGAGATCCAAATTACGGAAAGACCCCTTATCCGGAATACCCTTGGTCCCGAGCATTCTGGATAATGGGTCCTATACCTGTACAACATTTCTGCCCTACTTCTTTGGTTAAGGTTTAGTTCTCTCTAAATATCTATAAATACACTTTCCTGTGTCCAAAGTGGTGCCACAGCCTAGAAGTATATACATTTTATATATCCATTTTACAAATGCATAACACAACCGTAATTAACAAAGTGTAGCTCACAGTGCCCAGTAATTAACAAAAATACCTATATGTTAAAGGCTACACTAAAATTATGGTGTGCATAAAACACTCGTATAACCAAAAAATACCAATATTGCTCTTTGGGAGGCCAGGTCTCCACACTTCCAACAGATTGCAGTTACTGCTGCACTTGCATATTCTTAGGCTGATAATTAGCTGGCAAGATACATCTAGAACAGCTTAGGGTATAATTCTCCTCCAAGCTATCCTCAGATAACCTGGTAATTGCCAAAGCACAGATGGCAAGAGGGTGTATCTCTAACAAACTTATTGGGCCTTCAGTTACTTAGCATGAGCATTGACACCTGAACAATAAGAAGCATTTTGATCTTTAAAGCACCCCCTTAGGTCCACATAACACAGAGCCTTAATAAATGAATTAAGTTAATACAGTGCAGTGAAATACAGTTATATACACTGATTTTGTATTCTGCATTTTACAAATTGTTTGTGGTCCTGTCATAATGCATAATGCATACAATTTCCCAGATTTTACCAGGCAGTACCAGTTTTAGTGCATACCATCCACATGTGACATAGCAAACTACAAAACTCAAGTCTAGTCCTGACCCACAGCTTGATTCATATATGTGGTAACCCCCTTATTTCAACCCAGCTATATCTCTCAATCTTTCAGCTGGTGGAAAGCAAACAATTTGTTTTGTATTGGCGATTTACTCTCCCTTACTGGGATCAGGTCATTTCAACATTTACAGTCCTTTCTTTGTACCTACTATAGAGTTTTGTTGTTGTTCTGTTATACATCATATTATTATTAGACCCCACTTTTTAACATCAACCGTCTCTATTAGAAATCTGCTGCTGAAATTGTTACTATCCCTAGGCATACAAGGCACATCAAAGAATCCATGTTTAAGGTACAGGTAATAATAAAATGATAAATCATTCAAATGGAAAATAAATTTGACCCTTCCTCTCTCTCAAAGCTTTTCAGCAGTAACCAAAATACTGGCTGAGGCAAGAATGAATCTATTCCAACATTAACTACAAAGCAGTATTAATATCCACTGTATGGTGGACAGGGTGAAAACAATACAGCATTGTGAGTGGGTTACTCATGATAATATGTTTACCATGGACCCTTTATCATGACTCTTTAAACTGATCACTCGAACAAAATAGCTTTCTCTATATGTTGGGATTTCCTTTTTTAATAGGGTCTGATTTATTAATGCTTGAGCAATTGGTTACTGAAACCGCGTGTGAGTACTTTTTATAAAATTTAATTAAAAAAAAAAAAAAACTGACACAAACAACAAACAGTACAGTATTATGGTGAGGGAACATAACCTTTCACCAAAACATTGTGGTTCGTCTGTTTCTTATAAGCTTGCTTGTGTGCTGTCACCATGAAAAGACTATGTTTTCTGACTCTGGGTGAGTTCAGAATCCGCACCACTTGTTATCTTGTTATCAATTATCTTTTCCCTCAAGTGGTCTCTGGTAACTGTATTGGCCCGACAGACAGATAATATATATGTATATATATTTTTTTATAAAGTATTTTCTTGTTTTATTGATTGCTCTTGGCCAAACTTTACTTTTTTTTTTATATAGCTCCCCCAGTAATCTCCAGACCTCATGTACTAAAGAGTGTTCGCTCCGGAAAAAAAAGAGAAAATAGATTTAACTTTTTTTACAATGATATCAATAGGACAATTATTATTAGATTGTTCCTGATGATGAAGTATGAATAGGTCTTGGAGTTTTTTTGTATTTACTAGACTAATTTTAGAGACTAGTGTTGCATGTTAATAGGAACTGTGGTTTCGTTTCCTCAAATTGAATTTCTGACCTGACCGTGTTGAATATATTGGCATTTCCCATTGGCTTCATATAGCATTTAGTTTAAGGAATGAGTACTGTGATTGAAAGATGTTGTTTTTTGTTGACCCAAGATGAGAACACAGTTTAGCCTGGAGGGTATGTGTTTTTCTTGTAACTTTACCAATTTGGAGGGAGCAATACAAATTTCCATGTCAAGTAGTTTGGAGATCAAACCTTTATTCCTGTCAACTCCAATAGTTTGATAGGATCCATTTAGGTAAGGTTTGGACTGTGTACCTTTGTGCTTATATATATTTGTGGGCATCTTTTTTTTTTTTTTTAATTTTTTTTAGTCTGGAGAAAGTTTTTTCTTTTTTAGCTGAATCTGTCAATCATTTTTGTATTTTAGCTATCCTGTATAAATGAGAGAGTTTGAAATGCATCTGAATGTCGAAAAAGATAAGCTAATCAAGAAAACAAAGTATTCTGTCATTGCAATAGTTAATGCCCTGCTGCAGACTTTGACTATACTAGTGATGTGTGGGTCAGAAAAACATTAACCCATACCCAATTCTAACCCGCAAAATGGTGTGGATTGAGTGAGGTTCCTACAATGGCAACAACGGCTTAATGCTCTCTTCCTGTATACGCCTCTTGTTCCAAGAGCGCCCAAACCAAGCCTGCATATGTTGCTTAAATTTCAACCCTAACCTGTCCGACCTGCAGGTTTTGGGTCAACCCCCACGCATCACTGCACATTTATCATACAAATACATAGTGAATGCGATCCTAGCTCAGTGTACCCCAGTGTAGCTTGTCAGCTCTTAGGCATCAAAGTATGTTTAATTTGTATGATGTAGCCCAGGGGTTCTCAAACTGGGGACCGGATCCCCCTCCCTTCCCCAAGGTCATTTACCCGGCCCCCACCCCTGCCGCTTCACCTAACCGCGTCCCATCAGCCGACACTGATGACGCGTTCAGCGTCATTAGCATCGGCTGGTGTGACGCGATGACATGACGAGCTAGGGCCGAGGACCACGCTGAGGCAGACAGGTAGTAGGCAGGGGTGAAGATGCAGCGGGGGAAGGCGTAGTTTGAGGACTAATTATAGTCCAGTCTCCCAACAGTCTGAGGGACCATGAACTGACCACATGTTTAAAAAGTTTTAGGACCCCTGATGTAGGCGCTTACTTTGCTGTAACAATTTGCAGCCTGTTGATTATTTATTTACAGAGTTTGCTACAGGGCTAATTTCTAGAGTTAGCCAGTTAGCAGGTAGCATTTACTAGTCAGCTGCTTAAAAGCAAACCTATTATTGGTTGCTATAGTTTACTGCACCTTGACAAAAATGTGCCTTTTATTACATATGAAGGGTTCTACTGAAGGAGAATTCAGGCAGCCCTTTGTACCATTACGCCATAAAATGTGCTTGTGTACAGGGGCGGGCCGAGCCGACCGGGCGCCCTAGGCAACCCAGTCGGCCACCTCGCCATTTCGATTCGAAACACAACGGAGTACAGACTAGGGGTAGGCAGGAGAGGCTCCTGTCTGGTGCCCCCCAATCAGGCCTCTTCTGCCTACCCCTAGTTCCGGCGCTGCTTGTGTATGCTGCAGAGGGCCTTTACAAATTAAGTTAGTTACTTAAAATATGATAGTTGTGAACATTAAACACAGTTTAGAAAGTTAGCTAGCACAAATTAGAAAATATTAAACTTCATGTAAATATGTTCGCAATAGGGCAGGCAAGCTGGCAAAGTTACTGGCTTCAGCACCGCTCCTGTTAATAACATGGGAGGTACTGCTGTGCAACTTCCTTTCCCTAAAGCCTTAACTCTGGTGTTAGGAGTTAGTCCTGGCAATACAACCAGCTTGTAGCCTACAGCTAACTGATACAAATTCCAATAGTGTAATCATGGTTCACGTTCAAATATATTATTATATATGGCATTAGTACCCATTTTATTCAGCTAACATAACTGAAAATGCACCTTTTTACTGACCCCTTTAACATCTTTTTCAGGGCAATGTCAGTATTACTTCAAAGAGCTTTCTGGTACTAATTTCTTCTAATGTGAAGTAAAAATGTAATAGTTACTTTAATAAGCCTCCCAAATGTAAGTAAAATGACAAGGAAAGGTATATTGGAAATTTGATCTGAAGGGCACTGCACTATGCCACTAAATTTCTCTCTCTGTAAAGTGTGACTGCAATCCTCATTTACCATTTGTTGATGTTCCCAATAGTTTCACTAGTTCCTTGAAGTGAAACTATTGCAAATATTTTAAATCTTTGTTTGGAAATATAAATAATCATAATTAAAAATTCTGTACCATTTTCTGTATTTGTTTAAGGTAGCAGCTGCCATTTTAGCTTGGTTTGACACCACTTCCCTGTCTGCAGGCTACAGGGCTCAAGCCCGTGCCCTGAAGCTTTGAGCTGAGAGAAGAAAGTCTAATACAGTGAACCATGTGTACATAATAGAAGACAAGAAATGCAGAGAAGCATTACTGTGTAAACTGGTGTATTTGTATAGACTTTTCTGATAAAGCTTACTTAGATTTTACCTTTACTTCCCCTTTAATATCACATTGTAACACAACATCTAGAGGACTATTATTTGTTTTATTTACTTTTTTTTTTTTTTTTTTTTCCACCATTGTCTTTTTTTTTTTTTGTGGTTTCACCAATTCTGATGTATCTCAGTGGGTACTTTTCTTGATTTTAACACCATGTTTTTGTAAAATGTTTGTCCAGGTTTTTCAGCTATACATGCGGTTTTTAGTTAAGCAAAGAGGTTTAAAATACGTCCTTCTGTACATAACAAATTCAAATTGGTTTGCTTATCCTATGGACATACACAAATTACACAAATTGTTGTTTTCAGGGTAATCTTTGAAATGCTGTCTCATAGTGTATGCCAGCGTTTAGGACAAAAGCCTATCTACTTTCTGTTTTTTCCATGAATGTTTGTTAGGTAAAACATCAGCCCGTCGGTGCACACACAGTGGTAAGTATTTTGGCTACACAATCTGCTTTGTTTGAGTGCTGATGGGCTGATCCCAGTGATCATGTAGGAATAAGAAGGTTGGACAGCTTTTCTTGGCCAAAAAAAACCCCCAATCCATCTCCCATTAGCCTTAACTTAGTATTTCTATCCTTTGTGAATTTGAAGCTTAAGTTGCTTTTACATTTTTATTTTTATTTTACACTATGTATTTTTTTGTCTCAACACTCTGGATAACTTCCTTGTTTACAGCTTTGCTAATTTAACTAAAAATATTACCTTGCCTCCCCTACCTCAACCTTGCTTCCATGTGATGGCAACAGCAATTTTTCTCTTGCGGCTGCATGCAGCAACATTGTTGTAAGTTAATGTAAGCATTGCCCCAGACTATAAGAGCTTTGAATTTACCCATGCAGAATGGGACTGCTGCTGCAGCCATGGATGATAATTTTTGCTGCCTGAAACATGTAAGTAACTAGGGGGCTAAGTGAGACAAGGTATTAATTATAGAAAATAAGCTTTTTAAAGCTCTTGTATAATTCTGAAATGTGTTAATGTTATTTTAGAAACATTATTAATGTTAATGTAAAGGGGCATTTTGTAAACATCACCTTAATTAAGCTGTTGAGTAACAAAATGACATTTCCATGTGGCTGAAAAAAGAGATTGTCATATGCATACCATTTTATAAAATATTTGCAGTGTAAATAACTTGCACCACAATATGTCACCCATTGGAATGTTTAGTAGTAAAAACATTAGGTAGTCTAGTGCTTTTAATTACACAGTAGTCCTCATGCTAAAGGAATTTCATTTTTTAAAACACATGCTTACGTACAAGCATCTTCAACCCGTCAATTTATATTTAAAATGTATTAGTAGAGCTGACTGAGTGGTGTAACTAAAACTGGCAATTCTAGTTTGCACCCTTGGGTTATATGGAAAAATAGTAGTTTCTAAAAGAAGAATAAGCATTACGTTATGCTCTGTTGCCGTTACATGACGTCATTACTCTTTAATGAAACTTTAATGAAAGTTTTTTTTATAATTAGCTGAGGTTCCCGGCATTGCCGAGAAATATGTTGTTTCCTTTGCATTGCAAATATTCTAAAATACTATGGAATGTCACGGTCATTGATAAGATAGACAGGCCAGGCAGCCTGTAGCCAGCATTGACCAGTAAACCAATCAAGGTTGTACGCAGAGTGGATAACCAAGTTTGTTTCCTAAAAATTTTTTGTTGCATTCCGTTTGCAAATTAATGATACCCGGAAACATGAATAACGCATCGGAATGGGGACCAATATTTCAGGGTCATTAGTCTCCCAGACCAGATGTTTTTGAACAAATCTTCCTTTTTGACATCATGGATAGGAGGGAGGTACCTAACTGGCTGTGAATGCATTTTAAATTGTGCTGAAGTCTAATGAAACGCTTTGGAGAAGAAAAGTGCCAACATGGCAGTACAGTCTGCTATTTACTTTAGTTAAGTCAGCCTTATGCTAAGAATAGTAGTTCAGCAGTTACTGATTCATAGTTTTGCAGGAAATTTTTTGTTGAATCCTTCAAGTGAAACTATTGCGAATATTTTAAATCTTTGTTTGGAAATATATAACTTTCTAAATAATCATAATTAAAAATGCTGTACCATTTCTTAAATCAAATTACCCTGCCAAAGCTGGCTATATTGAAAGAGTGAGCTCTTTCAGAAGTGAGCCACATCTAGGCAAGGGGGGCAACCCCCCCTCCAAAGGATGTATTAGACCTAATTAACTGTGTGTGCTGGGCTTACTTGGATGGGTTAAACTTGATGGACTCTGGTCAGCCCACACTTGGTTGGGGGAAACAGTAGTATATTTAAGAAAAGCAACATGTTGTGTCCCCTAATACTTTGTCTCAAACATGTGCATAAAAAGCAAGGAGTATGTGCGCTTGTGTGTGCCCTAACATAGTGACTCACACAGGGTGCCAGTGTGCTGTTCTTGGGAAAAGAACACCTCTATTAAAATAAATTCTTGTATGTGATGCTCTACAACAGGTTGAAACTGACTCTGCCTTGGTACTATCAATGCAGCAGCTGCTGCTCTGCCTACAGAGGTGTCATATCTGTTTCTTTGTGCACTACCTACTAGCGATGTGTATACTGTGCCCAGTCAGTCAGATTATCTTTCTAGTTTCCCTAGTTTCTGATCCATTATTACAACTAATTTGTTTTTTAAATGTTGTTCTTTAATTATTATTGCCAGCCTCCATGTGATTATGGAAGGTATCATTTTTGCCCTGTGGCGTGTGCACTTTTGTGAACATGTTCTTTTATATCTTTGGCAGGGCATAACCAATGAAATCTGAGGTTAAGTGATTTAGGGTAAATTGTGGTCAGATTCTTAGCAAATTGTTGTAGACATAAATAAAAATGGTTTTTGCTGTAGGATTTATCATGACTAATTTCTTTTTTTGCAGAAATTAAGGATCAAGATAAACTAGGTGCCATAGAAGAAAAAACATCTAAGCAAGGGGATCCTAAAACTTTTTCGGATGACTGCTTTCAGAAAACTGCAAAGGTATTCTGTTAGAGACTGTCAGTTATTGTAATAACATTTTATTCATGGAGAATAAGCTTTTATAGTGATAATGACAAAGGCATTGTGCTTTTGGGCTCTGTAAATTATATTAAGCACCCTGTAAATCTTCAGCAGACCAGCCTGTTTACATTTTCTTAGACCATTGGCTGATATCTCACAGGCAACGGTTGGTTGCAGAAAATCTCAAGACATGCAAAGCAGTCGTTGGTTAAGTTCTTTTCCAAACTCTCCAGTTGCAGAGACACTGCAGCTGCTTTGGCTTACCTTGTGGGCAATGGATATACTGGTCCAAAACTGTATAAATCTGTTACATTTATTGGTGCTTGCCTATGATTTTAAAATAGTTTTATACGGTGTTGGACCATGACTTGCTTATAATATAACAGATATTCTGCATAGAATCAATACATTCCTGTGCTTCTGTAAGAAACAAGTTTTCATCTTAATGTTTTATAAAACAAGACTGAACAGGCTTGCTAGGAATCTGTTGCTGGAAACTATTTTTGTGCCACTGGATAAATTTCGTCACAAACTTTCTGCATAGCCTCTTAATTGCCTGCTGACTTTTCTGTTCACAAAAGGCCTTGTTTTTAAACTTTTAAGGGAAACGCAGAATCCATGGCACTGATATAAAGTACCACTAAGGCTTCCTCATTGTGAAATAGGCTTCACTATGTGTTTTAGATTTGGCAGGTGTTTATAACTGATTTACTTGCAATATAAAAGCTAAGGGCTGGGTTGATGTGCTCTCTTAAGCCTTCGTTTGTGGTAGAAAATCAAAACAAAATACAATAGGCAATATGCAATAGGCAATATGCAATAGGCTGTTTTCCCATTGGTTCACACTTTCCTGTTCTGACTTTCTATTGGTGCAGGGGATTTGACAGGCAATGACATTCTAAATTGAAATAATTCCTGCTGCCTTCCTATCTGTGTTGAATATACCTCGACAGCTAAAGAACATGGCACAGTGTTTTCTCCTTCAGACTTTTAGGGGCTGATTTACTAAGACACGATTTCGAATCCGAATTGGAAAAATTCCGATTGGAAACGAACATTTTGCGACTTTTTCGTATTTTTTGCGATTTTTTCGGCGTCTTTACGATTTTTGCATAAAAATGCGAGTTTTTCGGCGTCTTTACGTTTTTTTGCGTAAAAACGCAAGTTTTTCGGCGTCTTTACGATTTTTGCGTAAAAACGCGAGTTTTTCGTAGCCATTACGAAAGTTGCGCAAAGTTGCGATTTTTTCGTAGCGTTAACACTTGCGCGCAAAGTCGCGCCTTTTTCGTAGCGTTAAAACTTAAAAGGCGCAACGTTTCGCGCAAGTTTTAACGCTACGAAAAAATCGCGACTTTGCGCAACTTTCGTAATGGCTACGAAAAACTCACGTTTTTACGCAAAAATCGTAAAGACGCCGAAAAACTCGCGTTTTTACGCAAAAATCGTAAAGACGCTGAAAAAAAATCGCAAAATTACCGATCATTACGAAAACAACGCATTCGGCCTGTTCGTGGGTTAGTAAATGTGCCCCTTAGTGTGGGCTGATAGGGCATCCAATCTTGCTAGTTACAAGGTATATGAGGGTTTGGTGGAGAAGAAAAAGGCAATATTGGAGGTAGTGGAAACTGTTATAGTTAAATAGGGTTGAAAAAAGGTCCATCAAGTCCATCAAGTTCAACCCTTCCAAGTAAACCCAGCACACCCAAACCTATAATGACCTATCTATATACTCGCATACATAAACCATATATACCAACATCAATACTAACTGTAGATTTTAGTATCACAATAGCCCTGGATACTATGCTTGTTCAAGAACTCATCCAAGCCCCTCTTAAAGGCATTAACAGAATCTGCCATTACAACATCACAAGAAAGGGCATGCCACAACCTCACTGCCCTCACTGTGAAAAACCACCTACGCTGCTTTAAGTGGAAGTTCTGTCCCTCTAATCTAAAGGGGTGGCCTCTACAAGAATCCCCAGATCCTTTTCAATTAAGGATCCCCCCAAAACAATACCATTTATTTGTGTGTGTGTGTGTATGTGTATATATATATATATATATATATATATATATCTATATATATATATATATATATCTATCTATATCAATCCAAATGGTGTCCGCACTCCAAGGCTCAATATTCTGCGGGGTGCTTAGCCAAAATTATGTATGCATAGAAAATAATCATCTGTGGCCAGCACACCCTTCAATGTTTCATCAAAATTTTTTTTATTGCAGATATATTGTTAAAACCAACGTTTCGGTCCTTTGTTAGTATTAATTTTTTAATTAGGATTAATTTTTTCACTATAATTGAAAATATACCTTTATATCTGGATAGCCTAAGCTTTCAAAATCCCATGCCTTCTCTAGTACATGCATAGTTTGGGCATACCTCTCAATCTCCATTATCGGAGGTGTCTGATCCCCTATAGTGTATCCACTCTTGGCGCTGGTGCTGGGTCTATGTGAAGCAACCAATGAAGATAAAGAATCCATGTGTCTAGAAAATAAAAGGGTATACATTTTATGTACAGTTATTAAGTGATTGTCCTGGCCTAGCCTAATTATGCCCCATCCTAGTGATCTAACTGCACCTAATCCCCTCTAATCAATGCCAGATAGGAGAAGTGATAACAGTTTTGTGTCATTTTTTGACCACAAAATACTAATAATTCATTTAAGAACTAATGATGTTTCTCAGTTGTTTACTGTTGACACTTTCACACATTTGGGTGGAGGTTGGATTTCAATTTAGAGATGCACCAAATCAAATCCTAACATCCCTAATTATGTGAATCGTTTATATATCATTTTATTGCTTGTTTAAAAAAACTTTTTTTCAATATACAGGTAGTTTACATACTGGAGAAAAAACATTCAAGAGCAGCAACTGGTTTCATTAAACCTTTGTCTGACAAGAGTAGTGACCTTGCAAGGAAGCGTGCTTTGTTTTCCCCTGTGGATCACAGACTGCCCCGCATATATGTCCCTCTTGGAGACTGTCCTCACGACTTTGCAATCCACCCAGAAACCTATGCTAACACCCTATTTATCTGCAGTATCACAGCCTGGAGAGATGACAGCAACTTTGCTGAAGGGTAAGTAATGCTAAATGTTTAAGGGAAAGTAAAGAAGAATCTTCCTAAATTTGTATTGAAATGTATGAGCATAACAGTACAGTGCTTGTAGAAGACATCAGTTTATTTCTGCCCACCAATATCTTTTTAAATACATAACAGGTTATAATAGTCATCTAAAAGTCACGTTTCCCAATAAAATATATATCCCAATAAAATTTAGTAAAACACTTGTCTTAACGCTTATTGATCCAATATTCAACTTAAAATAATGAAATTAGCCGTTTACTTACTGTTCTTGGGCACTGTAACTGTTTTAGGGTTTTTTGTAAGAGTTGAAACTTTAGCAATGCTACTACCTAATTCTTACAATATCTCCTACCTTTTGTTAAAACCACTTAGTATGTATTTGTGGAAAGTCTTTTTTTAAAGCCTATGGTGCTGGCAAAGCGGACAGAAGTTAGTAATCAGCACTTTTGGATAGACGTAATGTTTTGTGATCCTTACGAGAGACTGACATGTCTGTTACAGCTGCAGATTGAGAATATGAGAAGAGAGGAAAGAATAATAATTCTGATGATGATTAGAAAGAGAAAATGAATCCGACATGCATATAATTCTGGGTTAAAGGTTGGACAGAGGAAGCACCCTGGGTGCGGCTAATAAACCTCCAAAAAACAATGTTTAAACTGAATGAGAATCACGCTTCGCTGAAATCACAAGAGGTTTATAGCTATGGTGCTAACAGGTTCACTTGGAGTTTGAAACACACTAAATTTTGGAATCATGGACTACTTTTAACAGTAATCTGTTTTCTAGTGTGTATTTGCCTCTGATGGCCTCTTTGTAGTTCTCTGCATTATTAATAATGTTGAACAAATAAAAATTGTGGCTTTTTGACTCCAAAACATAGCAGCTCTAGGGAAGTGACTGGATGTTAGCAGTGGGAGATACATTTAAAGGGGAAGTTTACACCTTAAAACACATTTTCTAATAATGAACATAATAAGGCTTGTGTTGAAATTACATTCTGCCTATTTTAGTTTAAAATATATTTTTGCCATTATACACTAATTTAAACCTTTTAAGAAACAAAGCCCTCTCTTCTCTAAGTAGCAGCCTTTGAGCAGCTAAGCATAATGGGCTTCATGGTGGACTCTTAATTTTATCAGCTCCTCAGAGGTTCTATGGGTCATAAAGTGACAGGAAGTACTAACGTGAAACTGGCTTCATAGTCTTATTTAGAAATAACAAACTATAGATATTTCTTAACACAATAGGCAAAATGTATTTTTAGCACAAGCCTGATTCACTGAGCATATGTTGAAAGGGGGTGTTTATGTACTTTCTACTCAAGCTTTCAAATCAGCCTCTTCCAATAACTGTTAAAACATATTTTACTTTTTGCTTCACAACTGTACCTTCATTGCTGCAAGCACTTGTCAGCTATATAACATCATCTTACTATATTATTAAGAAACTAAGGTGATTATATGTTTTATTGTGTGCTGATTTCTTTTAGCTACACTATTACTCAGTTGTATACAACCAAAGGGAAACCAATCACTTGGGATCTCCCTTCTCATTTGTCTCATTTGTTCCTGTTTATAAAGCTTTACCATGGGACCCATTTTCATTTTGCAATCATTTTTCTTGATAGCTGCAAGCTGTCCTCCTATATAAATTCCAATTAATGGGTATTCTTAGTAGCCCTAAATTTGTTAGACTGCCTACACAGTATAGGGGACAAAGTATTATAAGGTCTCATGCTAGCAATTATTGGTTTGACATATCCTTAGTGTAGCATGCTGTATTGTGAAAGTGGAATCCTTCAAGACTAACTTATAGCATACTGATTCCAGCTGTCTTTTCCCCTTACATGATTTGACTATTATTATGAATATTATTCCAGGCAAGGAACCAAATGATTCTTGATTTGTACTTTAATACTGGACATATTCAATTATTCTAGAGTGCTATTAAAAACTGATAACTTTGTGTTTGATATAAGAACTCATAATAAATAACTTGAAAAACAAGCATATGGTATGAAATAAATGAAGGTCTTTAGGCTGCGTAGAAATGCAGTGGAACAGCAGTATTATGCAATATGTGGCCCTTTCATTGCTGTTGCAATGTAAATCCCTGCGTCACATTATATCTAAAGGCTAGCTTAGGTGCTGGGCGTTGTAGGTAAACAATTGCTAGATGGTTTTATATATAAATTGGCTGCTGTCCTTACTAGGCACTAAGTACAAGGATAAAAGGATGTTTATCAACTTACAGTACTTTTATGTGAGTAATATCCTGCATAGTTGCAACACAATTGGGTAATTTTTAATCACTTTACTTTATCAAAAGTCAGTTAACTTTTCATAGTAATCAGAAATAAGCACATTATCCAAAGTGTTGGGCACTTTTGATTTTCTCCCTCAAAAACAAATTATTTCTCTACCTTGGTAAAGAATACTGTTTGATAGTTTAAAATTAGGGTATGCATTTTTGACATCCGGTTTACTTTTTAGAAATAGTGGTTTGTTTGTCTGATGGACATGTTTAAAGTTATTCATGAAGGCAGGCATCAAGACTGCACATCTCTGCAAGTTCTAACGACTATAATGGGCACATAAACATCTTAAAGGAGAAGGAAAGGCTAATAAAGAGTTAATCTCAAGCTGCAGGCATACCTTCAGTTGTCTCAGTAGTGCCCTTATGTCTCCCCATATTTCTCCCGTTCAGATGATCAGAAGCCAAACAGGAAGAAAACCGCTGAGCTGTGTAAAAAAAAAAAAAAAAAAAAAAAAAAAAAGTTCCCATAATGCCTCACTCCTGCACCAAGACCCAGACCAGTGTACATGCTCAGTTTGTAAGACTGAGTCAGCTTCCTGCTGATTGGCTCAAATCCACATTCCTAAGGGGGGGGAGAGAGTTCTAAGCATTCTTGAGGGAGGGGGGAGATTAGAGGGGAGCTGCGTGTCTCTGGCAGAGGAAAACGGACACAAGAAATCTTTTTACAGAGAAGTCAGTGCAGCATTTCTGTGAGTGCTTATGGCTGTATTTACATAGACCTTTCTGATAAAGCTTACTTAGTTTTTACCTTTCCTTCTCCTTTAATATACTTATAAACCACAGACCATATTTCTTTTTGAATTTATCAAATAGGCTTTTTATAAATAAATAATTGTCAGTCTAACTTTAAAGGGATATTTTTCAACATGTATAATCTTATAAATATAAAACACAGTTCTCCAGATGCAAATCTCATCTCTTTAAAAATCATTTTTAGATATTTAAAATATTATATAATTCATACTTGTCAACATTTTTCCACACTTTTTCATTTTATGCTTTTAACTACATATCTTTTGTAGGTCGTTGTAGGCACTGGCTGTTGAGTACTAGATTCTTAAATATTCCATTTAGGCCATGAAAGGGATCAAGGTATTTCAGTATGCCCCTCAAATTTGAAATACAATGCTAGCCATATTTCTTCTGTCTTTTGACGTCTGATACATCTGTACTCTCTATTTGGGCCTATTTTTCAAATCTACATGGTTTGAATGTGTGTTTTTGAGTAATTAAAATTAGGCTCTTTAGAAATATTTTTATTGTTGAATTTAATAAAGGAACCATGCTACATCATTGGTAAGTGTCCAATGGGCTTAGGAGTTTGCAGGGACTGTACCAAGGTTTTGCAAACGTTCAAACATGTTTGAACAAACCTCCTAGCACTACTAAAATTACATTAAAAGTAGTTGGTAGGGTAGTAACGATAAGAATGTTTTGTGCAAATTTTACATATGTTTGCAAAATAGGTCATTGTTCAAATCTAGGGAGTGAAAGGAAATGATTTTGTTTTGCGATCAAGTAGCTTCTAGTTACTTTACTTGTCGGGGGTTTTACTATTGCAAGAGTTTTTTTTGTTTTTTTTTATTGAAAACATTTTTCCTACTGATATTCAAAAAATATTTTTGCAAATTTGTGTACACACGTGTTACATAAGCTTGAATAGTGTATGCCCCCCCCAGCAATACAGTAATGCCGTGAGCATGCATTTCCCTTATTTAAATAATTGGCCACGTAGCAAACCAAAACCACTTACTGCAATCACTTCAATTGATCAAGTATATAAATGAAATAACTTTCTTAGTACAGGTATGGTGGATTGCTAATGTGGTGCCATTATTTAAAAAGGGATCCCGTTCTCAGCCTGAAAACTATAGGCCTGTTAGTCTGACATCAGTAGTAGGAAAACTTTTGGAAGGGGTAATAAGGGATAGCGTACTTGAATACATTGCAGTTCACAATACTATTAGTTTGTGCCAGCATGGTTTTATGCGTAACAGATCTTGCCAGACTAATTTAGTCGCCTTTTATGAGGAGGTGAGTAGGAACCTTGATGCTGGAATGGCAGTTGATGTCATCTACTTGGACTTTGCTAAAGCGTTTGATACAGTACCTCACAGACGGTTAATGATCAAATTAAGGAATATTGGCCTAGAACATAATATTTGTAATTGGATAGAGAACTGGCTGAAGGATAGAGTACAAAGAGTTGTAAATGGAACATTTGACAAAATTAGATAACTGGGCAGCAAACTGGAAAATGAGGTTCAATGTTGATAAGTGCAAAGTTATGCACTTTGGTAGAAATAATTTAAACGCAAACTATCTACTGAATGGTAGTGTGTTGGGGGTTTCCTTAATGGAGAAGGATCTAGGGGGTCACCTTGAGTATGCGGTGCAGTTTTGGGCTCCAGTCCTTAAGAGGGATATTAATGAACTGGAGAAAGTGCAGAGACGTGCAACTAAACTGGTTAAGGGGATGGAAGATTTAAACTATGAAGTGAGACTGTCGAGGTTGAGGTTGTTTTCTCTGGAAAAGAGGTGCTTGCGAGGGGACATGATTACTCTGTACAAGTACATTAGAGGGGATTATAGGCAGTTGGGGGATGTTCTCTTTTCCCATAAAAACAATCAACGCACCAGAGGTCACCCCTTTAGATTAGAGGAACGGAGCTTCCATTTGAAGCAGCGTAGGTGGTTTTTCACGGTGAGGGCAGTGAGGCTATGGAATGCCCTTCCTAGTGATGTGGTAATGGCAGATTCTGTTAATGCCTTTAAGAGGGGCCTGGATGAGTTCTTGATCAATCAGAATATCCAAGGCTATTGTGATACTAATATCTACAGTTAGTACTAGTGGTTGTATTTATAGTTTATGTATGTGAGTGTATAGATTGGTAGGTGTGGGCAGGGCCGCCATCAGAAATCACAGGGCCCCTCACAACTAAATTTTCTAGGCCCTCCCACGCCCCCAATGGCCCCTCCCCCAGTGACCCCTCCCATCAATACAAAGTACACACAGACATTGGTAGCCAGGGCCCCCCTAAAACATTGTTGGTCCTCCCCCAAATTACTCATACTATGGCCCGCTCCCCGCTGCTTACTGCTTCCTCCCGTGTCCTTTGGCTCCCCCCCAGCATCCTCCAGGGCCCCCGAAGCATACGCTAGCTTCCCCCCCCAGTGTCGTCCTGCTTCTTCCAGGCCCCCCAAGCATCCGCCAGTTCCCCCCCCATGTCCTTCTGCTTCCTCCAGGCCCCCCCAAGCATACTGCTGCTTTCTCCAGCCCCCCCCCCAAAGATCCTTCAGCTCCCCCATCACCCTCCAGTTCTCCCCCCAGTGTCCTCCTGCTTCCTCCAGCCCCCCCCAAAGATCCCCCCCCAGTGTCCTCCTGCTTCCTCCAGCTCCCCCAAGCATCCTTCAGTTCCTCACCGGTCCCCCTGCTGCTTCCTCCGGTCCCCCTGCTGGCTCCCCTGCTGGCTCCCTTGACGTCCGCCGCTATGTCCCACTGCTGTCTGCAGCATCTGCGCTTTTATAAAGGTTGCGCCCCGTGCGTGTGACGTCACTACGCACGGGGCGCAACCTTATATAAGCGCAGATGGAGCGGAGAGCAGCGGGACATAGCGGCGGACGCCAGTAGTGACAGGGCCCGGACTCGATTAAAGGGGGCCTGACCTAAGAAAACTCTAGCACGGCCGGGCCCCCTTTAAAGTTAGAAACGTCCAGGCCCGGGATGATTGTGCCCCCAGTGCCCCCCTGATGGCGGCCCTGGGTGTGGGTTAGGTGTGCTGGGTTTACTTGGATGGGTTGAACATGATGGACACTGGTCTTTTTTCAACCCTATGTAACTATGTAACTATGGCACCTGTTATCCAGAATGCTCGGTACCTGGGGGTTTGCCGGATATGGGATCTTTCTGTAATTTTGGATCTCCATAACTTAAATCTACTAAATTTAAATAAGGATTAATTATATCTTAGTTGGGATCAAGTACAAGGTACTGTTTTTATTTTTATAGAGAAAAAGGAAATCATTTTTAAAAATGAGAATTATTTTGCTTATAATGTAGTCTATGGGAGATGGCCTTTCTGTAATTCGGAACTTTCTGGATAATAGGTTTCCAGATAAGGGATCCTATACCTTGTACTCTTATATTACATATATATATTACATAATATATTACATATTGATTCTGTTTATCTGTTATCTGTTATTCTGTTATCTGATATCTGTTTAATTAAAATGTAATCTCTGTTCATTCATTTTATGATATGAGTTGAATAAGATGTATGTTATGTTTGTTGCTGTATTACATTTAAAATAACCTTTTGGGTTTTATTGGCATTAGTGAATATATCCTGATGTAGAACAGTACTCTAGTTTTCTGTTAATTGTAAGTGTGAGGTATGGTATGTGATAAGAGACATATCCAAACTAAAGTTAGACCTGGGAAAGGACACAGTGCATTAGATCATAATTCAAAATCAGACAAGTTGAAAAGCGAATAAATCACATATCAGATTTATTCTTGGAAGTCATGGAAACATGCTGTGCATGCTTTTATTTTTGTCAGGTACAAATACAGATCCAAGAGAGATGGATAAGTTGTAGCTAGTTCAGCAGGCTTACCCAGACATGTAGTTTGCTTGATCACAGGGTACGGTAAAAAGACTTAAATTTGCCCACATGCCCATAGCAACCTATCTCATTTCTTTTTTTCAAACAACTGACTAGTAAATGCTTCCTGCTGATTGGTTGTTTGGATTAGTAGAAAAGTTGCAAAAGAGCATTTCTTAAATTATCCAGTGTATTTATCAATTAATCCAGCTCTGCATTAAAGAAATTGTGTGGTAACAAGGATCGATACTGGAGCAGCTGGTGAGAAAAGAAGTACAATGTAAAAAACCGCTATCAAATGAGAGGTTTGCAGAATGGAAGTGACAGCACGATTTCCTGTAATTAGAGAAATAATTTTACTTTTATAGAGGAAAAACAGGGAAGGGAAAAGGAATCCTTCTCATCCATTATGCAAATTCTCCAAGATTAACGTCATTTTAGGAGTGTAATATGCAAAGTTAAAGAAATCAAAGAGAAAGACAACCCCCTTTATATCAGATGTACAATATTAAAAGTTTCCCTTCACGGTCTTGATTGCAGCTATAATCAGATGTGTATAATTCATTAACCAATCTAGGAAAGTGACCTGTGCCTGATGATTATAAAAGTGCACCTGCTTAAATAATGCACAATTTTAAAATCCACGATTAATCTGATTTAAAAAAAAAAAAACAACTTAAAGTGCTAATATAAAGTGCTTGTGCCACAGTGCTGTATTTGACCAATTAAAAAATTCCACTTGTAAAATGAATCACAATGAACCAAGTAGCTGCGGTCTCCAAATTTACCTTTTCTCCTTTTTAAAAAATTGTAAACTTTATTCTCCTTTATATTTTATCTTATTGCTGTTTTCCCTCCATGGTTTTTGAGGTTTGCGGTTTTCTAGGATAACCTAGTTCTCTGCATAAGTGATAGGCAAGGTAAATTTGGAGACCGCAGCCAGTTGGTCCCTGCCTTGCTTTGCTTTCTGGTATCTCACGGCCTAGTTTTAGCCAAAAATTAAGACCGTTAAATTTTGGGATATCTCCACATCTTGTACCTATTTTCCTTCTGCAAACTCAATCAAGGTTTTTCATTAAAATAATCTAGGAGGTCACTAATTTAATAATAATTGAATTATCACCAATTGATTTAACTGGTTATTTAAGCACTGCGCTTTAAAATTAATGAACTAGTTTATATACTGGGATTCATTTATACATTTTAGTGGAATTTTGAATTGGTCAAATACAGCACTGTGGCATGAGCACTTTATATTAGCACTTTAAGTTGTTTTTTTTGTGGTTTTAATTGTGGGTTTTGAAATTTTACATTATTTAAGCAGGTGCACGATTATAATCATCAGACACAGGTCACTTTCCTAAATTGGTTAATGAATTATATATACCGGATTATAGTTGCAATCAAGACTGGGAAGGGAAACTTTTAATAGCAGCATAATAGTTACTATAACACTCTCTGTTGAATAATGTCACTATAACTTTGCTTTCCAGTGTACTGGTAATATTTCCTCTTGCATTTGCTTGTGTGTAATTGCATGATGATGTGCCATAAATTAACTGCTGTACAGTTTCCTTTTCAGTCCTTATACATGGTGCACTGGTTTAATTGATGAGGCTTCAAGTCTTTATGGTGTTTATATCTGTGTTTTTTTTTTTTTTTTTTTTTTTTTTAAATGAGGAAACATGTTTACCCATTTACTAGCATAGTTGGCCAGCACCTCCTATTTCATGGATCTCTATTACCTTAAAGTAAAGCTGCAAGGTTTTGGCTAACTAACTACAATAAACACAGGGAACAATACAGATTTGTGGAAACACACTGCGAGACCAGAATTATAGACCTTGTGTATGTATAAAAAAAATCCTATGTATACTAAGAACAATAACTACATTCCCCATTTGAAACTTTTATCCAAGCGTAGAAGTGAAATGTGGAAAAGTAATAAAGGCTGCAATAAATCATTAAATAGCATAGAATTATTAAGCATAAATTACATGAATAAATGTGTCTAAATAAGGTATTTCAGTATTAAAAGCAGAACTGGATAAATATTAACTGACGTTAGTAATCTCTAAATTAATTTTGACTAGATAAATCCATATCTTGCAATGAAATTGGGTTTGAAAGCACACAAAATAGTTACAAAATAATTTTTGTATTCCAAAATTAATGTACGATTGTTATGAAATGCCACTACAGGACAGTAGAGCGCATTTGTGAAATCGCCATTGTCTTTGCAGGACCCTAAGCAGCCACAAAGGTTTTATGTCTGATCCTATAGCACATGCATCAAAGCATGCATACCTGCCAAACTGGTGCTCAGTTCAAGGAGTGCGTAGAGATGCAAGCACATTTTTTTTTCTATTCCATTTTTGTACCCAGTGTTGCATATAGTGGTACTACATTTGAACACAAAATTAAAATTAAACTTAAATTATATTTGTAGCTAGTGAATGTTGCCCATAAAAGTAAAACATTTTGCATTATTAAAGATACATTTAATTAGACATTTTATTTTGTAACTGCACAAGTTGTTTTTTTTTTTGGTTTTTTTCTTGTAGAACTTTTAGGTAGCATCTTCCACCTCACACATAATCCTTCCAAGGTCCCCAAAGAAACCCAAATAATGTGCAGACCCTACAAAAGAAAAAAAATAATTTATCACTTAGTACCTCAGAGGGGGTACATATAAAGTGAAGGGATATTCCACAACACTCACTTGTGGTTATCAGGGTAGTGTGGTCACTGCCATAATAACCTCTGAGATACTATTCTGTAAAGATATAAAAACAGGTATACAATTTCTATGACATGCTGAATGCAAACGTTCATGTAGTTGAAATTATATATTATAATTTGGTAGCTAGAAATTTTAGGTTGGTTCCATTTCTTGGATTTTTGGTAGATTTAAAGTTTTTTTTTTTTTTTTTTCTCCCCCATATAGCATTGTCCAAGTTGTGATTTTTGTTTTTTTTAATGACAAGACCTGGCTTATTAAAGGGATAGCTTTTAAATGTAGCCTAAAACATAAACATTGTTTTGTTAAAGGAATACTGTCATGGGGAAAGACATTTTTTTTCAAAACCCATCCTTTAATAGAGCTTCTCCAGCAGAATCCTGCATTGAAATTCAATTTTTCAAAACGCAAACAGATTTTGTTTATATCTAATTTTGAAATTTCAAATGGGGCTAGCCTTATTTTTAATTTCCCTGGGTTCCACAGCCATGTTACTTGTGCTTTGATAAACTTCAGTCACACTTTACTGCTGAGCTGCAAGTTGGAGTGACATCCCTCCCTTTTCCCCCCAGCAGCTGATCAGCAGAACAATGGGAAGACAGCAAGATAGCAGCTCCCAGTAGATATCATAATAGCACTCAATAGTAAGAAATCCAAGTCTCGCTTGGGACTCCTCCAGTTACATGGGAGTAGGAGAAACAATAGGTTACCTGAAAGCAGTTCTAATGTGTAGCGCTGGCTCCTTCTGAAAGCTCAGACTCCGGCACTATGCACTGAGATGGCTGCCAATATTATAACTAAAAAGAAAATACATCTGCTGGTTCAAAAATAAAATTTAAAATAGTAGAGTGAATTATTTGCTATGTAAACTGTGTAATTTGGAAATAAAAAGTACCCCATAAAATTTGACAGAATCTCTTTAATAAACTTTAAGGTAGAGCTCAAGCTCAGCCAGTTATAAGGCTGTAAGGCTACCTTATGATTTGTGCTATCCAATTTTGCAGTGGATCTTTATATTTTTTTGCAGGTTTTAAAATATTTAAATTTTGGAGTTTAAATTGTGACCTGGCTGCTGGGATTCCACCCAAGCAGCCAGGTGTTTGTTTGAATTGCAAATGAGTGGTGAATTGATGATGTCCTGAATAAACAGATAAGTGAGGAAAAAAATAACAAATAACAAAATAACAACAATAACCATAACAAATCTTGAATTATGATATCTGGTTGATGGGGTATTGATCCTACCATCTATACAATTTGGTCAGAAATGAATGTGATACAGTCAACCTTTAATTAAAAAGGTCTGATTTTATACAGATCAATTTTTGCAATTCCTCTTTTATAGTAGGCCAACAGTGGTCATAAACTGTTATAGAAATGTCAACTTTTGGTACTTCAAGTTTATAACTGTGCTTAACCTGGTTAAAAAAAAAAAAAAAAGACTAATTTTAGACTTAGGAATCGGTACACAAAATGAACTTCTTTTTCTGCAATATATGGCTGAGAACAAAATGCACTAGAAGCATCAGTTTAGACTTGGCCAATATTTTTGTTTGTAGGTGTATCTGCCATGTCTGGTATAATTAATACAAGTGTTATTCCTTGGGTTTGTGCCTTGGGTCCATTGACTGATGCTTGAAAAAGTTTAGATGCAGTATGTGATATATATCATCATTTGAGAATCCAGTTCATGCACTTGCTTAATACCAATACGCCCTAGACCTATTTACATGAGTAGTTTTCTCCAAAAACTTACCTGCCTCAGCCAAGTATGTATTACGTTTTACAGAGAAGAATACATTTGAGGTTAGAACCCTAAACTCTGAAAATTGGTTTAAAATTACTAATAAAAACAGAAATATAAGAAACCTCTTTTGAAAATGTAGTCTCTAATAAAACAAAAAACAGCTGGTTCTTGGCAAAATTTGCCAAGAACCAAGAGGGATAAACCAATTTCAGGTATGTATTAATGAATCCCTATGCCTATATTGACCAATGTATGACTTCTTTATGGGCAAAGAAATTCTAAAATTGCATGTTTTGGCAAAAATTCATTCATTTTGCCCCCAAAATCTCTTCATTCTTTCTGTTTTCATCTGCTATTTGCAATTGTAACGGGCTGTAAAAAATTAAGAGATTCTAATATATGCATAAATAGCATGTATTTGAAACCTAATCTTGGTAACATTAATTTTATATTTTATTTATATGTATATTTTATTTATTATATTTGACAATGTTAATTCTTCCTTTTTGGTTCCTAGGAAGTTGATGAAAAGTCTTGGACAGGCTGGAGAGATTGAACCTGAAACAGAGGGAATATTAGTGGAGTATGGTGTAGATTTTTCTGATTTCCCTGATAAGGTTTTGCAGTGCCTACCACAGGACCTTCCATGGACTATACCACAGGAAGAGTTCCAGAAAAGAAAAGACTTAAGGCAAGTGTCAGTGGCCTAATTGATATATAAAGATAAAATTAGCTAGTGCTGGGCGGTATACCGGTATAAACCGAACACCGTTTTTTTTTTTAAAAAAATGATATAAATTTTTAACATACCGGCATACCGGTGTGCGCGCCTCCTGGCAATTTTTATTAGTATTTCCGGGTTGCGCGCGTGACGTCAGCGCGCACGTAACGGCAGCGCGCACGTAACGGCAGCACGCACACTCTACAAAAGCGCCGTCGCTAGGACGCATCACTCAGAGTCGGATACCAATGTAAGCTGTCGGGGGTGCCTGCGGCTGCCTGGCCAGTAATTTATATTTATGTGAAGGGGATGGGGGGGTGTGCGGATGGGGGGGGGATGGTGGGTGTTTGGGGTGGTCACCTAATCATGCATGGGGGAAAAAAAAATACTGTCAAATACCGTGATACCGATATAATTTTGAAAAATACCGTGATATAAATTTTTGGTCATACCGCCCAGCACTAAAATTAGCGCTTATATACCTGGTTTATAGTTATTTATGTAAATAGTGTTTTGTTTTTGTTTTTTTACATATGACTTTATTCTGCTTTCCAGGTTATTTTCTATAGACTTCAACAAGTTTGTGCTGTGGTCAGATAAATGCTTTACTTTAGAGGAAAATATACCCTATTTATAAATAGAATTTCTCTTTATTCTGCCTAACTACCAATTGAAGTATTGACTGATGCTGTAATGTTTCCACACGTCTTCCTCTATTATGTTAAATCTCTGTTTAAAGAGCAAGGAAAGGCTTCTACTGTAGCTCTTGCCCCCTTGCCTGCAGCAGATCACAGACTTTATTTTTTAAAATAATGCTTCCTTCTGCCATCTTCGATCTATTGTGCTCCAGCTCTCCCCAGCATCGCAACGACCAAACGCCCCCCGCAGCACTCACCTGCTCCTTCTGTGTCCTAATCGTGCGCACTCATAGGGGTCAGCTCAGAGGGTAGGGGAGCGTGCCTGCTTGTGTCACTAAAGAGAGCAATGCGCATGCGCCACCTAAAGTGTCCTGGTCGTAGGGTCTGTGCAGGAGCGATGCATTATGGGAATCCTCTTTACCCAGCTCAGCGGTTTTTTTTCCTGTTTGGCCTCTGAATTTCTGAACGATTGCTATATGGGGAGACTTAAGGGCACTATTGAGACAACTGATGGTGAGCCTGCAGCTTGAGATTAACTCTTAGGTAGCCTTTCTTTCTCCTTTAAGAAAAGATCAGTGTATAGCATATTCATAAACAATTTCTTTATTTAATGTCTATTTGTTATTGAAGACATTTTATTGTATTATCATATTATTGTATTGTTACCAGAGTTCCAGATAATACATCCCATACCTGATACCAGTTTTTGTTGAGTTTTAGGGACATGAAATGCACAGTGTCTTATTTTCTAGATGGCAAAATTTTTATATTGGTGTAAGTACATAGCAATGAATACTAAGTTGAACAGTTGAAATTCTGCGCATGTTTCAATCCTGTATCTTTATCATTCTATCTTCACATCAAAGCTGCTGTAATCCTGTTTAATGAGACAGTTTGCTGCACTGGAAAACTTTGATATTTTTCTAAATGTCTCCAAGAATTTGTAACATTATAGATAATTCTTTCCCGGTTCTTTTGTTCTGTGTATACAGTAGAGGAGCCAGAGTGCCAAGTTCCACCCAATAGCTGCACTGTTGCCTCAGCTCCAACTACGCAGTGGTTGACACAGGATATGGTGCTTAAAGGGTTATACAAGATAAATGTAAACAAGGCACCTTGGCCAGATGAAATACACCCCCGGGTACTGAGAGAGCTAGGTTCAGATTTACAATGGCCTTTGTTTCTGATATTCTCAGACACTCTTTCATCAGGTATGGTACCTAGGGATTGGAAGAAGGCGAATGTCATTCCTATATTTAAAAAGGTAGCAATTATAGGCCTGTAAGTTTGACATCCGTGGTGGGCAAGTTATTTAAAGGCTTGTTAAGGGATCATATACAAAATTATGTACTGGAGAATGGCATTATGAGCAGTAATCCGCATGGCTTTATGAAGGACAGGACATGTCAGACCAATTTAATTGCTTTTTATGATGAGGTAAGTAAGAAGCTGGACAATGGGGATGTAGTAGATTTAATCTGTTTGGATTTTGCCAAAGCATTTGATACCGTTCCCCACAAACGACTGCCTTCTAAACTAAGATCTATTGGTCTTAGTGAAGTCGTTTGCACATGGATAGAAAACTGGCTACAGGATCGGGTACAGAGGGTGGTTGTTAATGGTACATTCTCTACTTGGAGTAAGGTTCTCAGTGGGGTCCCTCAGGGTTCTGTACTGGGTCCAATTTTGTTTAACTTGTTCAGAAATGACTTAGGGGAGGGTATTTTAAGTAATGTATCAGTGTTTGCAGGTGACACAAAACTCTGCAAACCACTCAATTCTATCCAGGATGTGGCATCCTTGCAGCAGGATCTTGACCAACTGGCAATCTGGGCGGCTAAGTGGCAGATGAGATTAAATGTGGATAAATGTAAGGTCATGCACCTGGGATGTAAAAATATGCAAGCCACGTATACCCTTAATGGGACTGCACTAGGCAAATCCTTAATGGAGAAGGACCTTGGAGTCCTTGTAGATAATAAACTTGGCTGTAGCAAGCAATGCCAGGCAGCAGCTGCAAGGACAAACAAGGTTTTGAGCTGTATTAAAAGGGGTATAGATTCACGGGAGGAGGGGGTTATTCTTCCCCTTTACAGAGCGCTGGTAAGGCCCCATCTAGAATATGCTGTTCAGTTCTGGTCTCCAGTGCTTAAACGGGACATTATTGAGTTAGAGAGGGTCCAGAGAAGGGCAAATAAGCTGGTAAAGGGTTTGGAAAGTCTCAGTTATGAAGAAAGACTGGCCAAGTTGGGTCTGTTTACACTGGAGGCGCTTAAGAGGTGACATGATAACTATGTATAAATATATAAGGGGATCATATAATAACCTCTCTAATGCTTTATTTACCAGTTGGTCCTTCCAACAGACACGAGGGCACCCACTCCGTTTAGAAGAAGGGAGGTTCCGTTTAAATATTCGGAAAGGATTTTTTACAGTGAGAGCTGTGAAGTTGTGGAATTCCCTCCCCGAATCAGTCGTGCTGGCTGATACATTATATAGCTTTAAAGGAACAGTAACACCAAAAAATGAAAGTGTATAAAAGTAACTAAAATATAATGTGCTGTTGCCCTGCACTGGTAAAAGTTGTGTGTTTACTTCAGAAAGTCTACTATAATTTATATAAATAAGCTGCTATGTAGCCATGGAGGCAGCCATTCAAAGGAGAAAAGGCACAGGCACATAGCAGATAACAGATAAAACACTATTGTATTCCACAGAGCTTATCTGTTATCTGTTATGTAACCTGTGCCTTTTCTCCTTTTTTCCTGCTTGAATGGCTCCCCCCGTGGCTACACAGCAGCATTATATAAATTATAGTAGTGTTACTGTAGCAAATACACCAGTTTTACCAGTGCAGGGCAACAGTGCATTATATTTTTATTACTTTAAAGCTCTTTCATTTTTTAGTGTTACTGTTCCTTTAAGAAGGGGTTGGATGGCTTATTAGCAAGTAAGGGAATACAGGGTTATGGGAGATAGCTCTTAGTACAAGTTGATCCAGGGACTGGTCTGATTGCCATCTTGGAGTCAGGAAGGAATTTTTTCCCCTCTGCGGCAAATTAGAGAGGCTTCAGATGGGGTTTTTTTGCCTTCCTCTGGATCAACTAGAAGTTAGGTAGGTTATATATAGGCATTATGGTTGAACGTGATGGACGTACATCTTTTTTCAACCTAACTTACTATGTTACTATGTAAGAATTTAAACGTGGACTCTGATAAATACTTTTTTTTTTAAACCTTCTCTTCTTTGTTGCTTGTTGAGACTGGTTAGTGCATAATCATTGATTAGAAATTAAGATATTTCTATGGTTTTTTTTTTTGTTTGTTTAAAAATACCTGCAGTATGAGGGTTTGAAACGCAAATCTTTGAAATGTTTCATTTAAAGGAATACTGTCATGGGAAAACATGTTGTTTTTCAAAACACATCAGTTAATAGAGTTTCTCCAGCAGAATCCTGCATTGAAATTGTTTTCTTAAATTTTGAAATTTCATATGGTGCTAGTCATGTTCTTCATTTTCCAGGTTGCCTCAGCCATGTGATCTATGGTCTTATAATCCTCAGTCACACTTTACTGCTGAGCTGCAAGTTGGAGTGATATCAGCCCCCCTCCCTTTCAGCAGAACAATGGGAAGGTAGCAAGATAGCAGCTCCCAGTAGATATCTGGATAGCACTCAATAGTAAGAACTCCAAGTCCAGCTTGGTACTCCAGTTACATGGGAGTAGGAGAAACAATAGGTTACCTGAAAGCAGTTCTAATGTGTAGAGCTGGCTCCTTCTGAAAGCTCAGACTCAGGCACAATGCACTGAGATGGCTGCCTATGCACCAATATTACAACAACAAAAAAATACATTTGTTGGTTCAAGAATAAAATTTTGAATGGTAGAGTGAATTATTTGCTATGTAAACAGTGTCATTTAGAAATAATAAGTACACCATAAAAACCATGACAGAATCCCTTTAATTTTCTTTGGAATTTTACCAAAATGGGACTTTTGGAATGATGCAAATCAAACAAGGAATTATTTTTTTTTCTACTTCTCTGCTGAAGGGTTTCATAATGGCTAAGTTACATCTGCAAGTACAGTTGTAGTCCCCAAATTTTTCCCACATTCAGTTGCACATAATCACTTTCATTAACAGTACCTGTGCCAAAATGCATTTCTTGCCTAGCTGTACTCGACCCACTCATTCCTTCCCTCCCATTCTGAATTGAGCACAGCTGTACCTATTGACGCAGAATAGGTGCAGATGTCATTCGCACATCAAACACTGGAAACAATGCCAGAATGACTTCCACATACCATGTATACTCGAGTATAAGCCGATCCGAATATAAGCCGAGGTACCTAATTTTACCTAAGAAAACTGGAAAAACGTATTGACTCGAGTTTAAGCCTAGGGTGGGAAATGCAGCCGCTACTGCCAAGTTTCAGTAATCAAATTATTTAATAAAAGGACACTAACAATTGCTTACATGACTACCATATTAATAAACACAAGGTGTGGGCTGGAAAATGAGGCACATCCAACATAAGATAACCACATGCAAGGTTGTACAGGTTGTACAGGTTAATATTTCATTTAATTTTTGTAGTGTCTAGGTAATGATAGTCCTGCACAGTTTTGCCCTGTTAGGATATGTTGCCATAACTGTATGTTATGCCATACCCGCTGGAGTAATAATGCTGCAGAATGCATGTGCTACTGTAGCTGCAGATTGTTGCTCCGTTATTTGCACACATTGCTCTGATTCTCTGCAGCTGCAGCAAGTTGTTGTAGAGCTATAGCGTGCTACAGTGTAGCATTTCAAATAAATACTCATTTGTGTCATGCTATGCTTGTTCTGAGCGACAGGACCATGTGTATAGATACAACATTTTTTTTTTAAAGTTTCATTTTTATTGTTTTTTAACACAGAAAAGTGGGGGAAAGAGGGGAAGGGGAAAAAGGGGGGGGGAGGACAACGGAAATACATGGCAATATCACATTGTAGATCACATACATTATGAGGGTAGTAGTATACAGAAGTTTACTATATTGAAGGCGAGCAGTACAGTGTTTACGTTGCGACATTATTACAGTAGTTGTTACACGGTGTAATTTGTGCAAAATTAGCATGATGGTACATTACAGGATATAAGTGTTTAGCTGGGATCGTCATGTCCCATCAGGTATACCAGGGTTTAGTTCCAACCAGGGGGACCAGATTCTTTCAAACTTCAAGGGGCACCCGCGAGCTTCATAAGTGAGTCTGATAGAGGGCAATGCTGCATTAATGAGGGTTTGCCAAAGTTCTGGTGTGGGTACGTTATTGCCCATCCAGTTTAATATTATGGCTTTCCTAGCATAGTACAGAATAGATCGGTATAAGGATCTAGTTTTGTTGAGAGGCACTAGATCTTCGATCTGGGCCAACAGGCATACCTCTGGGGTGCATAGATTGGGAAGGCCCAAGTTATCTGCCATGTATTTAGTTACCTTGGACCAGTAGCTTTGAATTGGTGGACATTCCCAGGCTAGATGTAGGAAAGAGGACCCTGTGTTATAGCATTTAGGACATGTGGCCTCAGGGCTGCGTCCCATTTTTTGTATTTTGAGGGGGGTGACGTACAATTGGTGGATAAACTTATATTGTATTAGTCTGTCCCGTATTGAGATCAGGTCTGTGTATAGCACCTCGGTAGATTCGTCCCATTGTTCGTTTGTCATATTGGGAATTATTTGTTGCCATTTACGGCGGGCCGTGCTAAAAGGAGGTGAAATACTGTTCAGCAGAGTTTTATAGAATCTGGATGTTAATTTGCCTGTACAAGGGTTCCTTAATACTAGTTCGGTATTCGAGGGGGTAGGTGTTAGCTCCAGTGACGTGAATTGAGCTTTGAAGGCGTGCCTAAGTTGGAAGTAGCGGAATATTTGAATGTCCCGTCTATCAAGTTTCCCTTGGAGCTGTTCCAGGGTGGGAAATTTGTCCTTAACCACTATATCGCCTAGGTACTTGATACCCATTTGGGCCCAATATCTTACGTCTTGGAGGCCCTGGAGGTGCGGTAAGTTAGAATTGTTCCATAGGGGGAGGAAAGGAGAAATGGGGGGGGTGAGATGGTTAAGTAATTTAGATGCTGCTTTCCATGCCCTGACTGGGACAGTAACTGTTGTGGGGCATCTAGGGTAGTCTGAGGGCCTTTTGTATATCGTGTTATGGGCTGCCTCTGGTGAACCAATCCGGTGGGCCAGGATAAGGAATCCCGGGTCTTTCTCATCTGCATGAAGCCAGGTATGTATGTAGTATAACTGGCTGGCCAGGAAATATAAGTGTAGGTGCGGGAGAGCCAATCCCCTTTCTGACACTGGGGCCGTGAGAGATCTCCAGGATATTCTAGGGGTCTTGTTGGCCCATAGGAAGGGAATTAGTATTGAGTTTACTTTTTGAAAGGTCTTTTTGGGAACCCAGACCGGTGAATTGTGTAGCTTGTACAAGAATTTGGGGAGGTAAATCATTTTATATAAGTTTACTCTGCCCCATAGCGTGAGGGGGAGTTTGGCCCATTGATTTGTAGTGGTTTTGAGCTGAGTGATGAGGGGTTCGATATTGTCGGCTATGTAGGGTGCGGTTGAGGGTGAGATCTGTATTCCTAGGTATCTAAATTTAGTAACCCAGCGTAAGCCATAGGTGTTGTCGGGGGGGTGCAGTATGGGGTCAACCGGAAGTATTACTGATTTCCCTTTGTTTATGTGGAGGCCCGAGTAGTTACCAAATAGGGAAAGTGTCTGGAGGGCCGCCCGCATAGAGGTGGAGGTGTCAGCTAGGAAAAGTAGTAAGTCGTCCGCGTATAGGGCTAATTTATCTTCCATGGTGTGTTGTTTAAAGCCAGTTATATTGGGGGATTGTCGTATTAACAGGGCAAGCGGTTCAATGGCAAATGCAAAAAGTAGGGGAGATAGTGGGCAGCCCTGCCTGGTGCCTCTGTGGAGTGGGAATGGCTCAGATGGGGTTCCATGAATTTTAATGCGGGCCATTGGTTTTTTGTATAGCAGTTGGATCCAGCTGATGAATTGTGGTCCAAGTCCGAATCTCCTCAGTACCTCCCATAAGTAAGGCCATTCTACTGAATCAAATGCCTTGGCCGCATCCAGTGAGACCAAGGCGCGTGAACCACTATTCTCATGTTTGAGTTGGAGGTGGGTAAAAACCCTTCTGAGGTTGTGAGAAGTGGATTTCCCAGGCATAAAGCCGGTCTGGTCTGGGTGTATGAGCAAAGGGGCTATTCTAGCTAATCTGCGTGCCAAAATTTTAGCAAATATTTTAGCATCGGTATTGATAAGCGAGATGGGCCTGTAGGAATCACATGTTTCTGGGTCCTTACCCTCTTTGGCTATAAGAACCACAGTTGCGTCGTAGAAGGAGGGAGGAAGCTGACCCTTTTCTATGGCATTGAGATATGTTTGGTGAAGCTGTTGTACTAGGAGAGGGCCCTGTAGGTTGTACCAGGCTACTGGAAAACCATCGGGTCCCGGGGTCTTGCCCGGGGGGAGAGCCGCCAGTGCTTCCGCCACTTCCGATTCCGTAATAGGGGCGTTCAGGTGGGCTGCCTCTGTCGGGGGTAAGCTTGGGAATTCTATCCTATCAAGGAAGTGTGTGAGTTCCTCTAGAGTAGCATAGTAATTTGACTGGTAGGAGTTCTGGTAGTATTTTGTGAACGTGTCTAGAATTTCAGGGGGAGTGGTAACCAAGGCACCAGTGGAGTCTCTAATTCTAGGGATAAGGGTTTGTGAGTCCCTGGAATTGGAGAGATAGGCTAGCAATTTGCCGGCCTTCTCTCCTTGCTCAAAAATTCTTTGGTTAGTGTAGAGTAGCCTTTTTCTTGTAGTTTTGGTATGAGCTAGTTCTACATCTCTTTGTGCTTGTTGAAGGAGTTGATGTGATTCCTCTGAAAGTGTGTTAGTATACTCTTTTTCTGCTTCCCCCAAGGCTATCTCAGTTATCTTGACCTCTGCTTTAAGTTTATTTCTGGCCTTAGTAATTTCGCTTATTAATGTTCCCCTAGCTACTACCTTGGATGCCTCCCATAGTACTTCACTAGGGGCTGTGTCCTGGTTGTGTTCCCGGTATGCGACATATTCAGCTTGTGAGGATTCCCGTATATCTACATTTGACAACCACAGAGGGCATAACCGCCAATCAGCTCGTCTGGCTTTAGATGATAAATTTAATGTTAAGTGCAGTGGGGAATGATCGGAGAAGGCTCTGGGAAGGTATTCCGCGGATGCCGTGAACTGTGCAAAATCAGCTGATGCTAGAGCCAAATCAATTCGGGATAGTGAGCCGTGGCTTGGGGAATGGCAGGAATATTGCCTCTCCCCGGGGTGTTTCCATCTCCACAGTTCCATGAGACCAAGGGCATCGGCCCATTTAGCTAAGCTGGTAAGTTGAGTCCCAGTCTGCCCCAGTCTATCTAAGTGAGGAGCAAGGACTGCATTAAAGTCTCCAAGGAGGCATATAGGGGCACTGGGGAATGCTGCAATTAGATCATAAATTTTTCCCAGTAGGTCATTGTCAGAGGGGGGAGGGCTATAAACATTGGCCAGTGTCAGGAGCTGATTAGCGATTCTGCAATGCATAACAACATATCGACCATAAAAATCAATATTCAATCCCAAACATTCAAATAGGACACCTTTACGAACCAAAATAGATACTCCCCTTGCGTGAGTGGAATAGGGAGCATGGTAGGCTTGGGCTACCCAGCGTTTTTTAAGGGACAAGAGTTTCTGGCCAACCAAATGAGTCTCTTGTAATAATAACAAAGCAGGTTTCCATTGCTTGATATAGTCAAAGAGTAGGGCCCTTTTAAACTTGGAGTTTAGGCCCCTAGTATTCCACGATATTATGGTTGTATCCACCATGGTATGCTGAGTGGGATAGGTGGGTCACTCTTTGGAGTGGTAGTTATCTCCTCAATGGGGTATTGCAGCGTTTGGAGTGTTCTGTCGCCTATGTAGTTTGCCATTATTGTACTCCGGGTGAGTTTGTAGATCCGTTGCGGGGTGTAAAGAAGGGGATTAAGAGTGGGAAGGAAACAAACAGGGGCCCAAACAATTCCCAAACCCCCCCCTGCCCACCCCCCAAACTTGGGTGGGCCTGTGCCCAGAACGATAAAACTTATGTGGAGAAGGAGTATTAGCATCTTGCTTGAGAGCCATCATCCGTCCTCACCATTATGACTTGCGCCTCGGCGTGCCAGTTTGGCCGCAAGAATGAGTTGGTGGAAACACCATCCTGTTTTAACGGAGGAGTCTAGGGGTATGTGCCGTCGCTGAGTGGGGCTAGCATTGGCGGCGTGTACAGGGGGCCCTTGGGGCTATCCACGGTGCGATGAAAAGTTAGTGGGCTAGTGTTGGGTGAGGTTCCATGGCCTGGATCCTTAGCTAGTGCCGGCCTTGATATTTTATTTAATGTTATGGCCTACTGTGAATTGTGGGAGCCCGATAGGGGTCTTGACCGCAAGTGCCATTTGATGCGTAAAGTTATCAGCGCTTGTATTCCCGATTGGGCAAAGATTATAGTGTTGGTTAAGGCCTCTATATTGATGCCCCTGGTAGGAAGAGAGGGGCCTGTTCTGAGGCCAAGGAAGGCACTTATGGGTATATCTTAGTCCAAGTACACATGGTGTGACCCTAGGGTATGTGCATACTCACTGAGGGTGCCCAGCAGCTTCATTGCCTTGGGGAGCCAGCCCGTTGATTCCCGCGGACCCCTCTGGAGTCGAGCCGTCGGTCTGCGTCCGCTGGAGCGGTAAAGAAGTGAGTGTTCGGCCCATCTATAATCCGTAATTTAGCGGGAAATAGTACCGAGTATAGCAATCCTTCGTTCCTCAGCCTGCGTTTCACCCCGGTAAAGGAGGCGCGCTGCTTCTGAACCGCTATGGAGTAGTCGGGAAATAACGAGATGGGCGCTCCGTTGAAGGTCAGCTGGCCTTTGGCCCGGGCGGCAGACAGGGCAGCGTCGCGGTCCCGGTAGTTCAAGAATCTCATGATCAACGGACGTGGATTGGCCCCAGGTGGTAGGGGCCTAGTAGGGACGCGATGTGCCCGTTCTATCACGAGAAAGGCGGAGAAGTGTTCCGCACCCAGGGTTTGCTGCAGCCATTCCTCGGCAAACCGTTCTGGCTGGTTTCCTTCAGAGTTTTCCGGTAGGCCAACCATACGCAGGTTATTGCGACGCAGCCGATTTTCTAAGTCGTCTGCTTTTAGCCATAGCGTCGGCAATTTGTTTGCTGAAGTGGGAGAGTTCACCTGGTATCGGCCGGGTCGTCTCTTCCAGGGACGATACGCGGAGTTCCACTTCCGATGTCCGCTCTCTCAGATTCTGCATATCTTGCCGTAAATGTGAAATATCAATTTTAATAGTGTCCAGCTGTGACGTCATGCTTGTATGGGAGTCGGTTATTGCCTGGAGTAGAACACGGTTTGTTGGTTCAGTTTGTAGATTTGGGGCCTGTTCTGCGATGGGGGGAGAGGGGGAGGGAGCCCGCTCCCGCTCCAGGTTGGCCTCCGGAGGTGGTTGTGACGAACTTAGGTATTTATCCATTTTGGCCGTAGCAGATTTGGCTGTATGTTTCCCCATTGTTGTCAGGGATATGAAGAGACTCCCGGGTGAGCAAATTGAGTGTCTTAGAGGCTAAATGGTGGTCAGGATAATCGAGTAGGTGAGGAGCTCACTGCACACGTCTTCTCAAGCCGCCATCTTGGCTCCGCCCCCCATAGATACAACATTTAGTTACCATTAATTATTTGCCAGTAACAACTCACAGAACTTGCTATAGTTACTAATTTCCCTTCCAATTTGTTTTGCTATGTATATTTTTTTTTGCATTCTTGGGAGTCCGAGACCCCATGACAATCAGTTCCCAGCAGCCAGTTCTGAAAATTACTGTTCCAGCTAGTGACAAAAGAGAAAAATGCATTCAAGCACCAAATGGAATAAACACACTCTGACACACAGACACTCGCCAGCAGGACAACCACAACCCACATCATCATTTGGCGCACCCCCTACCTGCACATCCCCGTGCGGCGCCCAATCGCGCACGCATGTCGCTGCGCAACGTTCCTTCATGCTCACCCAACGGATGTGCAGGTAGGACAAGTTAATCCAGCTTTACTCGAGTATAAGCCAAGGATTCCTTTTTTAGCACATTTTGAGTGCTGGAAAACTCTGCTTATACTCGAGTATATACGGTAATTGCATCTGATTTGTCATTAAATGTGTGGACAGTTGTGAACCAGATGCAGTGTGCAGTAGGTGCAGTGCAGTTGCGCCAAGTGCATAACCAACTTGCAACCACAATGATGCTAGAATTCTGGGGGGAAATTCTGCATTGCACCTTGGTTTACTGCATTTGTGGATGTAAATGTATTCTCTGTCACAGCGCTCTGGGCTTAGTTTGGCATATTGCTTGTTAATGGAATAAAAATGGGGCATTTTGTCCACTGCTGTCATCTAGTGGAAAAATGGTGGACAAATCTGCACTCCTGTATATTTTTTTAAATAAAGTTAGGTAAACTCAGCCCATCCATGTAATTGGCCTGAGTATGTGGCCATCAGGAGAGCCTTTTCAACTATATTTCGCTAAAAATTAGTCAGATACTTATCTTGGATGTTAACATGCATTGGCAGAGGACCTCAGCATAGAGCAGAGTATGGCACACACAGGCACCAACTTGCTGGCTTATTCAAGTGCTGTAACTCCCAGACGTGTTTTGTCAATACCTGAAAATGATATTGTAGATGAGAACAAAGAAGAAAAAAAGCTGAAGCAATTTACACTAAAATGTAGCGACATCTGAAAAGATTATATATAATGGTGAATCGACTCAGCAGTTGTGACCAGCCAGCTTTTGTAAGTTCTTAGTAAACATTGATCTACAGTCACACACTGATTGATCTTCATGTTCTTGTCATTCTTTAACTAAATGGGATGTTTTTATTCCATTGACAACAGGACAGCATGTGTTTGCTTCACATGTCAATACTTTTTGCTTTGTTTCACTAATATCTATTCCTATTTTTAGCTCAATTTTGTATTTTCCTAATCAATGATGCCACTGATCTATTGCCATTGCTGAACTCCATTGTTACTGTGTTTACACAGACAAATTCTCCACAGTAAGCAACAGCAAATTTCTCAATACAAAACAGAAATGGCAACTTCCTGTGGTTATGGGGTTTAATGTCACTTTAGATAGACAGAAAATGTTATTTTACACATTTTGTTTATTTACAGTTTAAAACATTGATTAAAACAAACACACACTAGTTAAAGAGGAGGTTCACCTTTAAGTTAACTTTTAGTATGTTATAGAATGGTCAATTCTAAGCAACTTTTAATTTGGCCTTCATTAATTATCTTTTATAGTTTTTGAACTATTTGCTGCTGCCTTCTGACTTCGCTTTCAAATTGGGAGGTCACTGACCCCAGCAGCCAAAAAACTATTGCTGTGTGAGGCTACAGTTTTATTGTTATTGGTACTTTTTTATAACTTGTTTTTCAATTTTGGTCCTCCCCTATTCGTATGCCAGCCTCTCATTCAAACCACGCCCTGGTTGCTAAGGTAATTTGGACCCCAGCAACCAGATAGCTGCTGAAACTCCAAACTGGAGAGCTGCTGAACAAAAAGTGAAAAAAAAAACAAAAAACAAAAAAAAAACTACAAATAATAAAATTAAGACCAATGGCAAATTTTCTCAAAATATTACTGTCTACATCATACTAACTTAAAGATGAACAGCTCCTTTAACAATATTTCAGTGTTGTATATGTGCCTGTAATAAAACAAACCGTTCAGTAGTTCAGGCACATGTCCTAAAACCCCCAATTAGGTAACACACTGGACCTGCATTTGTTGTACATTTTTGTTGCAATTAAAACAAAAACTCTCTGCTAAAAACCATCAAGCGCAAAATCCACTAGCCACTGAAAAGCACAAGCTCATGCTGATAAACTGTAATTACAATTTAAGTACCTTGCAATTTTTTTTTACAAAAATATTCATATCAACTATATATATTTTTTCAACGTTATTTTAAGTATCGAACACATGAAGAAAAGGAGGTGCAAAAAGGCATCGAAAGCCAAGAAACCTGCAGAAATTTAGAAAGCAGACCTGCCCCCTATCAGTGCAAATTAATTTCAGCTGGTTTAGTCTTAATTGATGGCCTGTAAAAAGTTTCTCATTACCAAGGTATCACACAAGAAGCATCTCATGATGGGTAAAATCAAAGAGCTCCTCCCTCAAGACCTTCACAACCTTATTGTTGCAAAATATACTGATGGCATTGGTTACAGATGTATTTCTAAGCTTCAGAATGTTTAACTAAACACCACTGGGGCCATAATCGCGAAGTGGAAACATCATTTCACCCTTAACTGACCATGACTAGGTGCTCCTCACAAGATTTCTGACAGAGGAGTCAAAAAAATAATCAGTAGAGTTGTTCAAGAGCCAAGGATCAATTTGTTTCAAACAAAACAATAAGTAATGCACTCAACCGGCATGGCCTCTATACACGCTCATGGTGCAAGACTCTACTGCTGAAGGAAAAGCATGTTGAAGCTCATTTAAAGTTTCCTGCACAAAATCTGGACAAGCCAATGAATTTCTGTGAAAATAGTCTGGTCAGATGAGAGCAAAATTGAACTCTTTGGATGTCATTGCACATTGGAGGAGAAATGGCACTGTACATCACCTTAAAAACACCATACCAACAGTGAGGTTTGGAGGTGGGAACATCATGGTGTGGGCTGTTCTTCAGCATGTGGTACTGACAGACTTCATATAATTGAAGGAAGGATGTATCCAATAGGATGAAAACTTAAAACTGTAAATAATCAGTGTACTTACTAGTAATGCTTAAGATCAGATCATTTAGGAAATATGATCATAAGGAAAGGTTTATTCTTAAGAGGACAGAGAATAGTAGAATTAGAAAAAGGAGCGCAGCAGGTTGTGTGTGTTAAAAAAAAAAACTTAACAATGGTTGAAGTCTAAGCACTTTAAACCAATACTTTGCCAAAGAAATTAAAAAATAAGGAGCAAAAAAAAACAAAAAAACCTAGGGTTAGGGTTTCAATAAAGAGCCTATGATTAAGTACCCTGGTAGGTACGAAACGCGTAAGGCTGTTGCAGTTGTTGTTGTTATTTTTTATGGAATAAATACATTTTGATACTTTTATCAACATACAAGCTGCTTTTTTGAAAACTTTACTGACGCAAAAGGGATCCCAGATGTGCCTGCCTGTTTCTTCTAGTATGATTCTGCATGACTCCCCAAGCTGATGGTCTGGGGCATGAGTACCTGGACCCACCTAAGTAGGGGGTAAGATTCTACTTTAAATACGATGATTCTGTTAGTCTGTGAGATCCATGTATATATGTATTTCAATAAAAAAGGAGGATGATTTAAAAATGGGTATAAAGTAGATTTCAGTGAAATCCATGCATGCTTTTAAACTAAAAATGCAAAGTTGTTAAACATAATGACTGTAATCTTAGTCTTTTAAAGCTATCAGCAGAAATGCATATAAGCATTGCTACTTTTCCGTTTATGCTTTTTACACTGTACAGTTCCCTTAGCATTAACACAGGCTCTATCTGTTCTAAAGGACCACTGAGCAAACTGTAAAAATGAATTGGCACATAAACATTTGCTTGCTTTCAACTTTCCAGTTGCTTTGTTTCTCATGCTTCTTTCTTCCATTGCCCTTCCAGTGAAATCTTTTATTATTTTCAGCAGGACTTGGTATTCATTTTTTTTAAAGAGAAATCTGAGGCGCAAGGTAAAATTAAGTCTAGAGCTTTCTCAGCTGCCAAAATAGAAAACAGTAAGCTATATATAGGACAACATAAGTACATGGCAAAGCCAAAGGTTCAAAATGACCTGTCTTTCCCCAAAGAGAAAGGGGTCACTTTTAAAATCTGGGCTGAACGGTGCAAGAAAGAGAGGAAATTACGAAGCCTTATGTTAATAAACGAAAGGATATTCACACGCTAGCTGTAGCAACCCTGCTGGGTATTACTTTTCAGAACTGTATTAACAGGTGGTTTCCTCACACTAAATTCAGCTTTAAGCTCTCCTAATGCAAAGTAAGCGAGAAATAAGACCCACCATTGAGTGGCTGCTACACTTTTTTTTTTCTTTGTAAGTTTTTTTTACTCTCTGGATATACTGGGTGTTTTTTTTTTTTTATTTTTTTTTTTTAGGAACACTCATTTATTATGATGAATAAGTCTTGAACTCTTTTATTGTTCTAACTGCTGTGAAATGTTTAATTTGTTTTACACATTTTCCAACTTTTAACATGCTAAAAAGCAATCCATTTTAAGTAGGTTCTCAAAAAAAAAAAACCCCAATTTTGGTCCACACAAGTTTGTGTTCCAGCTGATTACATTTAAGGGCTCTGTTATTTTCAAGATATACTTTGTTTAAATCGGTGGTTCTCAACCTTCCTATTTTCACGACCCTTTAATACAGTTCCTCGTGTTGTGGTGACCCCCAACCATAGAGGAGAAGTGTCTCTATTCCTAAGACCATCGGAAATACATGTTTTCCGATGGTCTTAGGCGACCCCTGTGAAAGGGTTGTTTGAGCCCCAAAGGGATCCCGACCCACAGGTTGAGAACCGCTGGTTTAAATGTTGTTATAGATAAGTGATTAAACCTCAGCTGGATAACTGCAAGAGAATAATTCCAGATCTGCACTAGATAGGACTTTAACTTCAAAGAAATCATATCCTGAAAGTGTCACTGGAAGGAACTGCACCTTATATGTAGCATACCAAAGTAGGTATGGTGCACAGATTAGCACGTGGGATATCCTCCTTACTGTGTCACTTTTCACCTGGCTCTTAATTTTTCTATACAAGTATGGGATCCATTATCCGGAAACCTGTTATCCAGAAAGTTCAAAATTATATGAAAGCCATCTCCTATATTCAAGTAATTCAAATTTTTTTTTAAAATAATTTTCTTTTTTTCTGTCAATAAAACAGTACCTTGTTCTTGATCCCAACTAAGATGAATTAATCCTTATTGATGACAAAACAATCCTGTTGGGTTAAATTAATGTTTAAATTATTTTTTAGTAGACTTAGGGCATGCAGATCCCACATTCTGGATAACAGGTTCCATGCCTGTATTTATATTGTCCTCCCTGTGTATACTTTATATTTTAAAATTGTGCACAAGCTGCATATTCTAGTACTGCTAGTCATACATATGTGTGTGAGTAGGAGTTGGTACGTTGTGTGTAATATTTTGATGGCTGCAGTTGACGCACAGTTTTGTCAAAGCCGCAGGCAGGGCCAGATGTGGCAGCTGCCAACCCTGCTCTTTGCATTTGAAGCTTATGTCTAGGTGAAGGGGGCAGGCGCTGGGGGACTTCTTAGTGTAATTGTAGAAGGAGGGCTTATGGAGAGGTACTATTTCCAAAATGGTATTTGAGGGGTTCCTTGTCCTTTTATAGCAGAGCTTTTATATGGTGAGGGATGTTGCATGGTCTAGGTGCCCCGGTGAATTTGTTCTAAAATTTAGTTTTACATGAGAATAACATGAAATGTTTCTACGTAATTGTGCAGAAGTGGAAATTTTCAAGAATTGAAAGTATGTCAATACTCTATCTATACTTTAATAGTAATAATTGTAAATGTACCACCTTTAGAGAGAGTATATATGTGCAGCCTACATTTTGTCTAATTAGTGATAGTCCTCATTAACCCTTTTGGAATATTGTCAATTTAACCAGTTCATAATTTAGTTGCTTACTATTGCATGTTAAGAGTTCTCTACTCAAATACTGAGCAGATGATGGTGCTGGATGATGTGTTAACAGTCTGTAGACTGTTTTTCTCATTACTCTCTTTAGATCATAGTAATTTCCACCTAACTTATCCTGACATTTCCGAGTTGCTGGACCTAGGTGCTTTTAAAGACTTGAAGTTCAGCCAGCCAGTTTCCATGTCATGAGAAATTGTATGAGTGTAGCACAATGTTATTACTTTTGCTGTGATTGCTTTTTTGAATTAACAATTTTAAAAACAGTGTCTGTGTACTCATATTTTTGTGTGTATATGTTATATGTATATATAATTGGCGTATGGTCTTTCTAAAGAACATCATCATCTTGTAGCATTATAGACTTGCAGTTACAGGCTGGAAAAATGTTGTATTTATGACTTTGTGTGTATGTATAGGTTGTAGAAGCCTAGTGGTTTACATTTAGCCATTAGAATGCACCCTTGGGAGTAATCAGTTATAAATATAAAATTGGTTCAATTCAGACAATTTACTGTTAGGACCATTTCTCATTTCACACTCGTACTTAGAAATGTTAGGACTAGAGAGCTAAAACACTCAGTAGCTAGAGAGCTAAAATCCTCTGTATCAAGGTGTTTGCACAGAGATATGTACCGTATATACTCGAGTATAAGCCGACCCGAATATAAGCCGAGGTACCTAATTTTACCTAAGAAAACTGGAAAAACCTATTGACTCGAGTATAAGCCCCTCAATTTCATCGACCAACCAACGACTGTATTGCATGTAGTTTGAGTACACTCTTGATAAATACAGATGAGAGGACATATCTGAATGAGCCTAGATACCCTACATGTAGCATTTGTCACTATCTCCATCTTTGCTATTGGAAGTGTGGGACCTAGGTGGAGGCAGGAGTTTAGGGGACCTACATAAATAGCAATTTCAATATATATGTTTATAGGTAAAACAAATCACATTCTGGACGTTTTTTGATGGACTTCAGCTGTGAGGCCCAGGAACATCTTGTTATGGATTCTGCTAATCAGCACCTAATAAACATGTCTCACTTACCACAAACATTTGAGCAAACCCTTAGCACACACAATTCTGCATTAGAATAAAGTACTTACGCATCCCTTAACGGCTCGCTGTAACACCAGGGTACATTCCCACAGCTGTAAAGAGCATGTGCCTGCCAATCCTACACTGCCCCCACAACTATCGTTCCACTTCATGGCAAGCGATTTTCGAGCTACAGGTTTGAAACCAAACTGACTGCTGACTACGTTTGCTACGCGCTTACAGTTCAGCGCCATCTAGTGGCCGCAAAGCAATAGCACCAAGATGCCTCTCAGTTACATCACGCTAAGCCGCGGGCCCTGCTGCTGTGGCAGCCGACTTTTATTCTACACGTCTTTAGCGTAGAGGGCCGAGAAAGCGTGTGCGGTGCAGCGATCAACTCGTCAGTTACGTAAAGGCAATCACTAGCGCCGAGAGGGCGGGTACTACAGCTCATTACCCGGGCAGTGAGACGTTACGGGGTGAAGGAATATCACGCATGCGCGGTACGTGACCTCATGCGACTTTAACCATTTGGGCTCTGGCAGAGGCGGGCGCCGCACAATGGAGTCGGACGGGTGGGTTAGTAGAAATCGCGGAAGGAAGCTTTCACGTATATACCCGAGTATAAGCCGAGGGTCACTTTTTAAGCACATTTTTAGGGCTGAAAAACTCGGCTTATACTCGAGTATATACGGTATGTGAATCCTGTTAACCCACAGTTTCCATTATTAGGGCTAACCTTTTTTTGTTACCATCTGTGGAACTTATATTATTTTGCAGCAGAAGATTTTGGTTTTCTAAAAGTTAAAAATGTACATGACAACACACTCTTCTCTTTCTGAAGTTAATTCAGGCGCTTTGTTTCTAAAGAACCAAAACATCTGTTTAGTGTTAATTTCCCTTTGACAGCAGGGTGTAAGTAAGTACCTATAATTGGCTGTACAGACCTCAAACATGGACCTTCATCTCCAAGAGTTTATTATTCCAGTAGAGTAATATATTAGAAAGGACACTCAGTTTCCTCACCTAGAGCTGGACTAGCCATTGAAATCTAGGGTGTGTTCCTTCATTAAAAAATAAACACCTAAAATAAATTAAACAGAGTAGTCACGCTTCTAGAAACCTGAAGTTTGATACTAACAAGCTTTTTCCATCTCGCATTTATGTGCGTTACCTGTGGCTGGTGCCAGTGGGCAGCATATTTTAACGAGCGAAACAGCAGTGCAATTGTTGCGGTCTGTAACATAGAAAGAAACAGAGATGCAACTCTTCTTCATCTTCTGCATACTGCACTTTTTAATGGAACTTGTTTGGCTTTAAATGGTTATGAAGACATTGACACACAACTCATTATTGCACTTTGCCTTCCCTACAGAAACCATTTATTTGGTCTTTTGGGTGGGTACAGCACAGTGGGCTGCATTCAGTATATGGTACAGGTATGGGATCCCTTATCTGGAAACCCGTTATCCAGAAAGCTCCGAATTATAGAAAGCCTGTCTCCCATAGACTATATTTTAATCTAATAATTCAGAATTGTAAAACTGATTTCCTTTTTCTCTGTAATAATAAAACAGTACCTAATTGATCCCAACTACGATATAAATAATCATTGTTGGAGGCAAAACAATCCTGTTCGAGTTTAATTTAATGTTTTATTGATTTTATAGTAGACTTAAGGTATGGAGATCCAAATTACGGAAAGACCCCTTATCCGGAATACCATTGGTCCCAAGCATTCTGGATAACAGGTCCTTTACCTGTACATCATAAATTAGAGACACCTCTATAAGTGTGCTGAATAAATTATTTCTTTGGTTTTGGTGCTCATGCATTAAGATATAATTAAATAACACCTCTTGAGGAAAAATGATAAAACCATCTGCCATTATTTGAATGCCAATGGTTTGATCATTTATAACGAAGACTATTTAATTCCCCTTAAAGTTCTCTGATATTTTAAATGTGTTTTGGAATATGTATTGTGGACATATGATACCAAACAATAGATGTCTGTTGGTTTGTTGATAGAGCAGGTTTGAAAATTCCTTCTGCCAGCCAGTGCATGAGCAGATGAGGTACAGAATTGTTAAAGGGATTCTGTCATGATTTTTATGGTGTACTTCTTTTTATTTCTATATTTTATATAGCAAATAATTCAAAAGTTGTAATATTGTTGTGTAGGCAGCCATCTCCATGTGTTGTGCCCGAGTCTGAGCTTTCAGGAGTCAGCACTACACATTAGAACTGCTTTCAGATAGCCTATTGTTTCTCCTATTCCTATGTAACTGGAAGAGTCCCAAACCAGACTTGGATTTCTAACTATTGAGTGCTATTCTGATATCTACTGGGAGCTGCTATCTTGCGACCTTCCCATTATTCTGCCGATCGGCTGCTGGTGGGGAAAAGAGAGGGGGATAATATCGCTCGAAGTTTCAAAATATAAAAAATCTGTTAAGTTGCACGAAGAGAATCATAGATAGGTACTATTTATGGCCCCTTCTATAGTTCTTGTCTATTTAGCTTGAGGCCCAACTGGTCAGATACTGTAAAGAATTAGTCCTTTGTATGTTTACCTTAGGAGAATAGAAGAATAGCTCTTTTTCTTTGCTGCAGAAGTAAATTGAGAGCACTTTATAACTTGTGAGGTGCCACTAGTGAAAGCAGCCTGAAATCACTTAAGGGGAGTCTAAAGCGCTGTTCAATAGGGTTTTACAGCTTTGATAAGTTCCTCTAATTGTGGAACACAGCCATTGCTCTCATAAAATATCCTGAAAGCCCAGTTTGATGGGCAGATAAATTGAGACTTTAGGTAAACACTTATTTGTTTCATTCAATTTGCTTTTAAGAATATAACTGATTTATATATTGGTCACCTTGATATGGTGGAAACATGGCTTTGTCCATAGAGTAGACGAGAAGGGGAAACTGAGAAAGCTGCCCCTGGGCTAAAGTAAGCCTCTGGAGGATTTTTATACAACCTTCTCCTTCCTATTTTTAAACACACTTTTCTAAATTAAGTAGTTTATTTTGCTATAAGCTCAGGTCAAAAGCAGATGACTTACTTAGCCTTTCTTCCAGCACCCCATGTGCTTTATTTTCTAGCTTTGTTGCTTAGTTATTTTGTATGTGGTATTATGGCGTAAACTGACTATTCCATGATAGTACTGATATTGCCTCACTTACGTTTGGCTGTGTCAGTACTTTTGTTCTTTGGGCAGAAAAGAACATTTTACACAAAGTTGTGCTGACATTTGTTTTGACATTCATTCTTCCCTCACAACAGGTTGCTTCTTGAGGTTTTTTTTTGTACTGAAATTTCTTGTCATGTCAAGTTGATTTTGTTAAGCGAATGCCACTAGACTGATTTAGCTGTAGATGTAAGATATCCAACCAAACCTCTAGGCAGGCATAGGCAATATGTAGATTACTAATGACATTTATTATTGTTGTAGCACAATTATTTTTTTTTTATAAAGCCAACAGGTTACGCAGATGGAGTAGAGTTCCCAGAGTTTTTCTGGGAAATGGGACAATGGACGTGTTTTCTAGAAGCACCAATAAAAGAAGCATTTTGATTGAGTTACTATCCTTGCCATGCTTTAAAACCCAGTGGGTGAGCTTCAGCCTCTAGGGCAGTGCTGTCTAACTGGTGTCCCGTGCCCCCCCCCCCCCCCCCATCTTTCTGACTGCTATGAATGCTTATGTTTGTAGAAGCTTCAAATGGTATCAGTACTGAGAACTGGCCCCTGCATTGTTCATACCTCAGATTCAGGTTGTAAGCCTCTGCACTGTTCTCACCTGTAAGGCTCTGTGTTGTTCACACTTGTAAGGCCTCAGACACATGGTTCACCCACCTGTTCACACCTCTGACAAAATGCCAGCACTGCTCCTTCATTCTGTCTCTGTATGTATTGCAGTACAGACTGTTCATCTGGGGTGGTCATGATTAGTTACTTACATAAAGTATGACAGGGAGACCTATCATATTTGCCTGCCCTGTGCTGCCTGTCAGAAGTGAACATGGGTTTGTTAGCATTTGGAAGTAGTTGTTAGGGGGTCTCTAAGGTGTTTAATCTTGTGCTGGGGGTTGCTGTGCTGCCCACAGGGGAGGAGGAGGAGGAGCCATAGCTAAGGTTGAAGGTTGATATTCCTGTAGTGAGCACCAATAATGTGTGTTTTTGGTGTGCTAACACCATTAATGTGGGTATTTTCTTGAAAGCTCTTCTAATAACATGAATGTAGATTGAAGTGGGTGTGGCTTAAATAAAGGGAGTGGTGAAAACTATCTTCCATTATTGGGTGTTCACCGCGTAGGCCACTAAAATTCCTAGATATTTGCATTGGTTGCCTATTGGGCACGTCTAACTTGCGCTCCTGCTGCCAGCTGGGGGGGGGGGGGGGGGGTGTTGTATATATGGTAACTAGGCAACAGTGCACCCCATGCTCCCTACAACTCGGCACGCTAATTGAACACGCCCGACCAGCTTCCGCAACATTTGACTGGGCATTGCCTCCGTGGGTGATATGATCTGCTCCACATGATAATCACATTTACACACTGAAGTTCAGCGATCGCTGGGTACAGTTGACAGTTGAGGTGGTGGCTCCTCTCTCTGTGCGTTCCTTTATACTCCTAGCTTCTCTGGTGCGTCCGGACATGGGTCCTGGGTTTAATACCCAATGCCTGTCATCTCCAACAAATAATTATCCTCTATAATCTTTTGCTCCGAGCAACTAAGGCATTCATCACTTAGCACAGTGAAATGCTTGACGTCTCTGACTGGGAACATTTGTATAGTATTTTTGCAACATATATCTTTTGCAACATGCTACATGATTTTAAACTTAATTTTCTAGCACTGCACTCCCATTCTATTTGCCTGTATATTTTGACATTTGAATTTATCTTGCTCTGGTGGGTGTGGGGCTTGTTTACACTGGTTGCCATTGTAACTATGGCCATTTTTTTTGCGCCATTTTATGCGGTGGGGGTATTTACTGTGGATGTTGGGATATGGTCTGTTGATTTGTCCCTGAGGAAGAGCACTGGTGGTGCTTGAAACGTTGGATTTTTTTTCAATAAAAACACTTTTTCTTTTGTATCAAGTCCCTGTGTGTGTGCGGCACTCTTTCATGAATGATTTCAGTCTTTAAGCAGCAGTGGGATAACCTGTATAAAGTGCTAAAAGCATTCATGCAAAGCCTGATATAGGTATGGGATCTATTTTCTGGAATCCTTGGGGTATGGGGTTGTTTGGACAAGTGTTATTTTGATTACTTGGATCACAATAATTTCTCTTAAAGATAAAACATTTTAAACACTGAACAAGTTGCAATAATACATATAGTAGCTGTCTATTTGTTTTAATTTTTGGAATTCTCTTCACATACCTGTAAATGTCCCTTATTGATTTCTCTGCAGGAATGAGTGCATTTTCACCATTGATCCTGCCACTGCAAGGGACCTGGATGATGCTTTATCATGCAAACCGCTTCCTGACGGTAAGGGTATATAATGTGCTTTACCTCTTGTGTCAGGCTATCCACTGAAAACTACATAGGGTTTAGGTTAAATTGCTTATTTCAAATTTCTGCTAAATTGTGCTTCGCATAGAGGGCAGCCATGCCTGGTGTATTTTATTACCAGATACTTTAGACTGGCCATAATCAAAATGGCAAAAATATAATCCTGTGTGAGGGTGTCTATGTGGGTTCCTTTTTATCAATATTGTTGTAAAGTACTGCAAGTAACTCTCAAACATTGATTTCTGCCTGTAGGTCTGGTGCACTATTTATTAGGGCAGCAAAATTGCTTCTCACTGAATTGCCATAGTGCTAGAACCTTTATCTGTTGAGTTGATTCTTATTTTATGAAAACTCATTCTATAAATGAAATAAAGGCCTCCCTTCTTAAATTGTGTTAGAACGTTAAACTAAATGGATCTGATGGTGTCCCTCTAATAATTTGTGCACTGTCGTTTTTACACCTACTGCGCAAATAAAGGAGAATTCTGCTCTTTTGTGTAGCTCTATCCATAAGCACAGTTTTATTTGAGAATGTTGGGATTTCTTACACCAGGGATAAACAGCTGTACAGTAGAGACCTGGAGTCAAAACCTTATGCAGTAGCCAAATGCAGGGTTAGCTGGATAAGCTGCCAGGCTACCAGCATGGGGGAAAAAGCAAAGTCAGCACTGGGGTCTGAAAAGCTATTTCTTTTAAGTACTTTCTGCATCTGCTTCTGATGCCTTTTATTCAGTCAGTTTTGTACTGATGTCATTGCTTAAGACGCTGCACCCAGATGCCTGCTTTCAATACAAAGAGATGCCAGTGCCATTACATCGCATGACAGCTATAGCGTGTTCTGGCTCCAAGCCGGGCATGATTTCTGCCCCAAAATCTGTTTTCTTTTAATCCTCTTAAAAATAGATAATATTGTAATTGCATATATTTTAGATACCTAATGGTGTTTACAGAGTTAAAGTACATGAAAACAGTGTTCTTTTATCCATATTCCCACTTTGGCAGCAAGGATGTGGCCACCTGGGGTCTTATGATATCATTTAGGACATTTCCAATACTGTGTTATGTTGACATTCTTAAGAAGTAGCGTAAACCATTCTGGGAAATGAAAACCTTGCGTTTTAATTGTGGCCTAGGTTTAGCGTGTACATACAAGTAACTCTTATACAAACTCTATTACAGGGGAGCATCTTCTTCCCTTGTTCAACACATTTTTTACAAGATATTGAACAGCAAATGTATATACTCTTCATGCAAATATGCAGTCATTCATACTGTAAATCTCCTTTAAATTCAATACTAATATGTTTATAGTGTTTAAAAGGAATTCATGCTGCCATTCAAATCAAAATGTTTAATGAGAAGCAAAGGTATCTTTACCATTTACTGCACAATGTAAGGTCTTTTTATGCTTTTATTATAATGATTACACTGGGAGTATGTGCAGGGCTAGGAATCTAAGGTGTACAGATGATTGTGTACGCATGCTCTGGCCCAGGCTGGGGGATTTCAGCAAGACACAGGACATCTAGTGATATCATCCTAGTTCTAACCATTTGGCTTGTTAACAGATCTGGCAGATAATTTATAGTTTGTAACATATGTGGCCACTGGTTGAACTTACCCACTGAGTAATGCTTTTCAGAGGATGCCGGACTTATGCTCTGCTCTACAGGATACATTTTGAGGCAGTCTTTTGCAGTTATAACAATATCTGTATGACAGAATTCTATCCTCAATGAGATCAAGGGTTATGCTGTCCACTGGTCAAATTACTTCCGTCATGGTATGATAATCATTTGGACTCATGGTAATAGAGAATGACACAGATAGAAGCAGGTAGTGTATCCCGAGTGAGATTAGAGTAATGTTTAACTGTACAACATCAGATAGGGCCATGCTAGCCAAAAATGTCTACCATGTGGCTCCAGTGACATACTCGCTCTCACTTTTATACTGAGGTATGCCATTTTAGTAGCGACTACATCATTTGCTGAATCTTGGATCTGCAGCCTGTAAAACAAGTAAACAAAAAGCCCTGCAGTCTGGAGTTAAAGGGGAACTCCAGCTACAGAACCAAAATTTGTTAAAGGAGCTCCACTCAACACAGAACCCCCTAATATACCAATCATTATAATCTATTTCTTCAAAAAGTATGAATAAATACCTTTTTATATGCTGAAATTAAACCATAAAACCATTCTTCTCTTTCTGCATCATTCAACATCCTGCAAGGGAGGAGGGACTAAAATATTGATGTTACAAGTTGTTGAGTTGAGCCAGCCAGATCAGCAGGAGAACAGGGAGCTATGCTATGGTTTTTGACTGAGAGGAAACAAACAATAATCATCTTGCGTCCTCTTTTATAACCTGTAATCATTTTAGGACCCTGACACATGAGGAGATTAGTTGCCCTTGATAAATGTTCTCTACCGCAGGTGACTAATCTCCTCAAAATACCTTCCCACTGGCATTAATGTAAATTGCCAGTGGATGAATATATGTGTTGGGTTGGCATTTCAAAGTCGCTCCAAAGTTGCAGGAAACTTTGGTCCACTTTGGAAAGCCGAAGGGATGCATATGTTTTCCCACTGCCACTGGGAAGGCATTTTAAGGAGATTAGTCACCAGCAGAAGAGGAGATTTATCAAGGGCTACTAATCTTCTTGTGTGTCGGGGCCCTAAGATGATCACAGGTTACAGAAGATGGCACAAGATGAGTATTGTTTGTTACCTCTCAGTCCAAAACCAACATGCCAATTTATGGTAGCCTTGATTCCAATAACTATACAGTTTTCTCCTCTGGGAAGGCATTTGGAGAAGATGAGATTACCTGCCCATGGTAGAGGAAATTGTCATGAATGTCTAATCATCTTGTGTGTCAGGGCTCTAACATGTGTCGAGATGATTCTTGAAATCTTGAGTAAAGTTGCTGTGAAACAGAGGAGGGGCTTCACATGTCTGACTTCCACGGCATCAATTTAAACATGGTCCTTTTATCCCTTTACAAAATTTGTTTGTGACATCAGATAATAAGTATGCCTTGCAAACACTGCTGCACTCACTCTGGCTTCTTTAAAGGTTGAATATCTTCTCTTTCCATGCCTGGAAAGGTATTTAAGATGTCGGCGCTGCCCAGGCTGGTACATGTGTTCCAATGGCCTAGCAAAAATTATATTAACCCAGTCTCCCTAACATGTTGGCACCACCTTCCCAGTGAATCAGGGTTACATTGGAAACCCTAATGTAAAGTTGTAAAATGTAAAAAATATTCTTGCCAGTGCACACACAATTTTTAAACAAAGGAAAAAATATTTGAAACATTTATTAGCTATGACCAAAATGGTCATTTAGACCTTTGGGCCCAGCAAGAGTATTCTATGCCAACATAACAAGATTGTGATTGCATATAGACTCTGGTCTGATCTTATCAGAGCTAATGATTATGAGATGATGCATGATAAGTAGAAACTAAATAAGTTGTTGTCCCATATTTAATAAGTAAGCCATTTCATTGCTATGAAGGATATATAGAAAAAGAACAGCTAGTTTTACCAGGTTTGTTCCAACTCCCCTTTTTTTACCATGGAGAAATGCCTACAATGAGCAGCTATCTGGTGATAGTGATAGTTTTTTGAAAAAATTATTTGCACAGTTACAGAATGTTAAAGACCCAATATAATGTTACACATGGACATTTATGACTAGAGATAGGTTTTTGTTTTTTACTTGAGGTAATAATGTTTTCGTTTTGTGGCTTTCTTTGTACGAACAAGTGAAAACTACCATGTGACACTGACCTCAGGGTTTAGGGGTGGTTCTACTTGCTTTCATGCACTGATTTTTCTTGTGCTCCAGTGTTTGGCAATGTAAATGCTTAACTGATCTCAGACTCCTTTGGGGTGATTGTACCCATAGGAGCAAATGTAGATGCCAAATGCAAATAAAATTGACCATGCAAAATGGTATCTTCATTTACCATTTGCATACTATCCGGTGTGTATCGATCCCAGCTGACTTGGGCCAACTAACTGGAGTCTTTTGTGCAATGAAACACAAAAATATCACAGTAGCAACAAGAAAGCTACTCAGAGCTGCAAAATGGGACAAGCCCTTTAAAAATCTTTATTACAGAGGTGCAACGTTTCGGGGCAAAGTAACCCCTTATCATATCATGCTTGATAAAGGGGTTACTTTGTCCCGGGCTTGTCCCATTTTGAAGCTCTGAGTGCCAGTGCTTTTTTGTTGCTACTGGGTTTTGGGAGGGTGCCGATCCCTCCAAGCAGTGTGCACCGAGCGCTAATAATTTTCCTTGGAGAGCTAAGGGTGTGCGAGCAGGATCTCCTGTTCTTCTCTACACAAAAATATCACCCCATTGCTGCACTGCATATTCATGTAGCACTTTATAAATAAAGTTGTACATACATACAATTATTGCCCATGTGTTGGGAGCCCATAAGGGATTTGCACTAACAGGATTTGGACATGCTTTGTGTTATGCTCCATCCTAATTTAGGGGAGCCTGGGCACTTTTATGCAAAGTATCTCTACAGAAATATTGAAATATTTATGAAGAATGTGCTGAAGTGGTAATTGCAACTCAGTGGTAATTGCTCACTCAGCCCCCAAAGATTTGTTTGTTTAGATGAGGAGGTCATTAACTAGGACCTAAAACTTTTTGTACTTTAGGAAACGTGTTTCCCGTGGATCACAATTAAAAGCATTGATAGACAGATTGGATCATGCTGTGTGCTGTTAACCTTAGACCAATGGTCCTTATTTTATCTCAAAGGGGCTGATTTACTAAGACACGATTTCGAATCCGAATTGGAAAAATTCCGATTGGAAACAAACATTTTGCGACTTTTTCGTATTTTTTGCGTTTTTTTCGGCGTCTTTCCGATTTTTGCGTAAAAACGCGAGTTTTTCGGCGTCTTTACGATTTTTTGCGTAAAAACGCGAGTTTTTCGGCATCTTTACGAAAGTTGCGCAAAGTCGTGATTTTTTCGTAGCGTTAAAACTTGCGCGCAAAGTCGCGCCTTTTTCGTAGCGTTAAAACTTAAAAGGCGCGACGTTTCGCGCAAGTTTTAACGCTACGAAGAAATCGGGACTTTGCGCAACTTTCGTAATGGCTACGAAAAACTCGCATTTTTACGCAAAAATCGTAAAGACGCCGAAAAACACGCGTTTTTACGCAAAAATCGTATAGACGCCGAAAAAATCGCAAAATTACCGATCATTACGAAAAAACGCAATCGGACGCATTCGGCCCGTTCGTGGGTTAGTAAATGTGCCCCAAAGTGTTAGCTTATCTGTGCTTCAAAATGCTGAAATTTTTCTTTAAATATCTCCACAAATTTAGTTGGTCATTTAATTATTATGTATTTTTGAAAGAATAAACCATAATTTATAATTTTATGCACTGGGACTAACCCTAAATCCTCCATAAAAAATTTACCTACATTTTTAGAATGAATCAATTGTAAATTTGGTTTTGATTGAGTTTGGTTTAGGATTGACCTGAATCATGCCTAAAGGGTTTGGATTCCACTGAATCCTGAACTGAATGCTGGATTGAGGGCATCCCTAATTGATTTAAAAAAAAAAAAAAAAAAAAAAAATCTGTTTCCCTCTAGAATTGACACGTTTCAGAATATATATTATTTGTTAAAACTGTATGTGAAATTAGATACAAAAACATTTAAGCTGTATGCTTGAGGCTGAATTAATGACTGTTCACCAAGGAATATGAACTAACATTAAATGAGTGAGTCAGTTAGTGAATACAATGTTTAGTACATACATTAATCATTTTTACTTTATTCAGCAACAGGAGACTGCATTTTAGTTTATCTTGCAATCTCTAGTTTCTTCTGATCACATCATGGTGCGTATCTTAGTCTGTATGCTGTCATGCAAAATGCATTCAGAAAATGGTCAGATATTATGCACTCTCCATTCTTAGAAAAATAAATGTTCATTGATTTATGACTTTATTTAGATTGGTGACCTTTTCAGCCTACTCAACAATGTAACTTTGTCATATATAACTTTTGCTTGTACATTTATTGTTGTAACTATGGATGCTCTGTATCTAGGTTTTGGCTAAATTCCAGTATTGCTGCAAAATTTGGGATTGGGTGAATAGTAGGCAAACAAACCCATAAATAAGACTGCATTGCAGAGTACAGCTAAATGCTTGAAGTGCAGGGCGGAGAGAAATATTGTTGCCCAGGTAAAAGTGTGAATTTTCCAGGGTCATATACTATTAGAAAGCGTTATTTGTAATGATTGTATTCTTATGTAATCTGATGTAACGCAGGTGGCTGTGGGAATTATGTAAGGCTTGTTCCTGTCCAGTATTTCCTAGTAACCTGTAAACACTTACTGGTTGAGTTCAGAATAATGAAAGCAAGGATGTAGTTGGTCTTGGTTTTAAGGGGTTATTAGATCAGGTCTTTTACCCAAATTACAGTATTGCCTAACCCCTAATGATTTATGGAGTTTAGAATCTAATAGTTATGATGCTTTTCTCCATGGTTTCTGTTGTCCGTTGATTAGAAAGCATTCATTTTTATTAACACATATTTATAAAGCAGTAAATTATTTTGCAGAGCTGTACAATAAATAGGCATTTGCAAAGCACATACAATTTAAACCAATAACTGATACAAGAGGTAAAAGTGTTCAGGAATGAGCACTTGCTGCTTAGCATGGTCTGCCAATGCAGACTATGAAACAAGCATAGATGTGGAAATTGCTAACCGCATAACCTTAAATATAAATAGGATAAAATTCATAAATGTGGCAGTGTTAACCTATAGGTAATAGGTCTTCTATCCTGAAGCAGTAACGGTTAAGCTCTTGACTTTACTGTCAAAGTGGGAGTTTGATTTTTTTATTTTCAGGCGTTGCCATCCCGTCCCGAGTTCTTGCTGCTCACATTATGTAAATATATGTAACTAAATATTTACTTGGGGCTTTTATTAAAGGCCCTGGGATCTCAGGGGTCTGCTAAAGGCTCCCCACCACAGGGGGATATCCTGATCCTTGCAGTTTGTTTGGATTGGCTGCCTGCGCCTGTTATCTCATGTCATGAGATCGTTCTCAGTTTGTCGGTTGTCTAACCCAGCTCAGAAAGTTCAGGCGGATAACACCGGTTTATTAAATTAGGATTCTGAGTAATGCTGACACCAGCTAACAAGTTCACTGCTGCAGAGAGAGATGTGTTACATAGCAAGGAAAGGGTTAAAAGTGCATGTATATAAAGGGTTTTTCCTGTTCCTGTGTGTTTATGTATGTTAATGACCAGATATTATGGCACTACTAGCCATTAAGGACTGTCTGTGCATGGTAATGTAGTATACTGTTGTTGATTGGCCTCGGCACAGTAATATTAATACTAAAAGCCAATGTTTTCTGAAAAAGATGATCTTTTTCTCTTTCTCTCACTTTCTCAGTAGCCCTCAGCCTGTATTTCTGTTCTTTATACATCTCTGTGCAGTACAGAATTATGATACATGCAGTATTAACTGTATATAGTCATAAGTAGTGATGAGCGAATCTGTTCCGTTTCGCTTCACCGAAAAATTCGCGAATCTTTAAAAAGATCCGCGAAATGGCGAAAAATTCGCGAAATGGCGAAAATGTTGTGGGACAAAAAAAATTTGTCGCCCGCGGCTATTATTTTGTCGCGCGGATATTGTTTCGTCGCACGGCTATTGTTTCGTCGCACGCGGCTATTATTTCGTCGCCCGCGGCTATTACTTTGTCGTGCGGCTATTGTTTCGTCGCCCGCGGCTATTGTTTTGTCGCGCGGCTATTGTTTTGTCGCGCGGCTATTGTTTTGTCGCACGCGGCTATTGTTTCGTCGCACGCGGCTATTATTTCGCCGCGCGGCTATTCTTTTGACGCCTGCGACAATTCTCTTTTGATGCCGGCGACAATTTTTGGACATGCGGCGAATTTTTCCGCGGCGAATTTTTTCATCCGTTTCGCGAAACAATCCGCCAATGGCGAAACGCGGAAATTCGCCGCGAATCCATGCCTGGCGAATTATTTCGCCCATCACTAGTCATAAGGTAGATCAGTAGTCCTAAAAGAGGTCACACTTCGGTTATCTAATACTGCAATATTGACTTATTCTGCGTATTTATTCTGCATGTTTACAGAACCAATAGTTTGAGGTAAAAATGCAAGATAAGTACAAGTACAAGATAAACAAAAGATGCTTGCAATTTTCTGAAAGGTTGCAAATGAACAGAAGCACAGTTTAGAAGCAGTGATAGTAACACTTAATCAGGTTTGAAGACAGTTAAAATTAAATGTAAAAGTGGTTTAGATAAACAGTTGCAGTAGGACTTCTTCTCCAGGTTAAGAAATCAACCAGTTTGTTCCGTCTGGGACCAACATACCACTTTTGCTGCACATAAAACACTTGGCTTTGAAATCATCCATAATTTTCATCAGCTGATCTTGTTTTCATGGCAATGGTTATAAACATCAAAATGGCACTAAGGCCCTAGACACACCAGACATTTTTTACTTTTTTCCACCAGAGGAAAATTCTTGTCACCACCTTGACTGCCTGTCGTAAATGTACAACCGTCTGGGTTGTCATTCTTTTGAGTGCTTTCGCTTATAAAGTTACTGTGGACAATGCCCAGCCCTGACAGATAGTAGAGACGGTTTGCTGTATACAGCAGTGCCTACTTTTTGTCATAGCGATGCACAGTCAGCGCAAAACACAAAGACCATCTCATCATTAATGTCCTCATGACAAGGGAGAAAAATGTTTTTAGAAGCATGATATGGCTTTGTTCGCGGCATATGGAAATAATCTATGAAATTATTATAATGCATGAATATCTTGTAAACTTCAGCCTTATAAAAGTTCTTTAATAATGCCATCAGAAATCTTGTCTTGTGTGATGTAATTTGCCACATAATTTCTCTATATTTATTTTCTTATCAGTGTTCACCTCTCTGGGCCCTTATTCATTTTACTTTTCCTGCTAGTGAACATACATTGTGTGAGAGTAATAGTCCATTTTTATTGACCCTACCCTGAGTACTTGATACAAAGTACGCTTTGCTTAGTTTTCCAAAGTCATTTGAAATTTCCTGCAGGAGGAACTTTGTGAGACTTCCGAAAATGAACCTTCCAACTGGCGATTCCCTTTTATTGCTTTTGGGAAGGCATTTTATGGAGATTAGTCACCCACGAAAGCCAAGATTAACCATGAGCGACTAATCTCCCTACAGACCATTGCCCTTCAGCAGCTGCTCAGCCATAGCACCTTATAGTTGGAGGGATTTGGTTACTATGCTTGTTCAAGAAATCATCCAAGCCCCTAAAGGCATTAACAGTATCTGCCACCACAACATCACTGCCCTCACTGTGAAAACCCACTTATGTGGCTTCAACTGAATGTTCTGTTCCTCATCTAAAGGGGTGGCCTCTGGTGTGCTGGTCATTTTTATGGGAAAAAATAACACCCCTATTTGTCTATACTCCCCTCTAATGTACTTGTACAGAGTAATACTGTCCCCCTGCAAGTGCATTTTTTCCAGAGAAAACAACCCCAACCCTGACAGTCTAACTTCAAAAACTTCCATCCCCTTCACCGGTTTGCTTGCATTCTCTGCACTCTCTCAGGCTCATTAATATCCTTCTTAAGGACTGGAGCCCAAAACTGCACTGCATACTCAAGGTGAGACCTTACCAGAGACCTAAACAGAAGCAAAATTATTATTTCATCCATTGCTGTCTTGTATAAAAAAAGGCATTATAAAGCATGGCTCCTTTGTATTTGTACTATTTGTATTTAAATGCTAGCAAGAACCATTTTAAAAGTAATTCAAATGACTTGTCATTGAGTCTAGTACAGTAACTGCTGAAATGTGTATGTCAGTGTATGTGTTTGAGTCTTTTTATTGTAAAAGGTTCCTGCAGAGGGCATCAGCCCCCATTTTTGCTGGCCATTGCAACAGATGTCTTAGTTAAATGCTTCAAGCTGCAAAAGTGCTCAGCAGCACGCATATTTATTCATTTTGAGTTGACAACCCCAGCACACATAAGGCTAGAAGATAATACTAATTACTTGTCACTCCTTTAAAGAGTCATGAACCTGAATCCATAAATGGGTAGGACACAATAGGCTAAGTAAAAAGTGTATTATGGCACACTTTGCTAAAGTACAATGGGGTAGGAATTTATTGTGGATTTTTGGGTCTTTCCTTTAACAGTGGTGGATTAATCATATGTGGCTACACTTGTACAGGCCCCCCTTCTAAGCTGTATCTGTGGACAAAAAAAATCTGTGTGGTCCATGTGATTATGGAGGCCCATGGAGCTTTTTTAAATAATTATTTTTCAGCTCTACACTTTATCTGTTTTACTTGCTTATTATTTGCGCTGACGTGCATATGTGCGCCCAAGGTTCACTGAAGCTCTCTGCTTTCTAAGCTGTGTCAGGTTTGGCACTCGCCGGTGACCTCACTGATGTGCGCTGAACCCGACTCAACGCGGCTTAGAGAGCGGATAGTTTTGCACATCGGCGCAAATAATAAGTAAAACAGATACAGGAAAGTAGAGCAGTAGCTGCGGAAGAGTAGAACTGAAAAATGATAGGGGCATGTAGCCTTTTAAAACTATCACATGGGCCCCTAGTCTGTAGTCTAGGGATGCCTAATGGTTAATTCGACCCTGCCCTTTAACCCTGCATACTTTGGTGACTCTGGAGACCTGGTTTCGCCTCCCATATTTGGAGGGTTTTCCAGGATATCTAGTGGTAGTCCTACATGTTTAGCTTTTCATAATTTAATTTTTTTCCAACTTGTTATAATACAGTTTCATGAAGAACTTTGATGTGATATTAAAATGAGATTGTATGGCAACATTTCTTATTTCTCATTGCAGGTAACTTTGAAGTAGGAGTTCATATTGCAGACGTGAGCTATTTTGTTGCAGAAGGAAGTGCTCTGGACATTATGGCTAGTGAGAGAGCCACAAGCGTATATCTTGTACAGAAGGTAGTGAAATGCATCTTTGGGCTAAAAGTAGATTTCCTTCTATAATACGTGTTTACATTTTAAGTCAGATTTTAATGAAGGCTCATTTATCTCCAACTCATGTGTGTCACTGCTGATATGCTTTGAAATTGCAAAACAAAAGTACATTTCAGATTTGAACAGAATTTTAAAGTGGCTAGTTGCATATACTTTCTGGGTTACTTTGTGGTTCTGGTAGACACGTATAATTATATATATATATATATATATATATATATATATATATATATAATATATATATATATATCTACAGAGACACTGCAAGTGACTCTTGTTTCTTGTGACATTTTTTTATAAGCATTTTATTGATTTTTCTGTCTGCTCTCTATATCTTTTGATTTTCCCTCTACATTGCATGCTTAAACTCCAAGGAGAAATAAAATGTAAAGATTCAATATATATATCATATATTTGTATGGTATGGGGAAGTGACTATTCCCTAATTGAATGCTTGCTCTCCCAAACCCACCCCTTTAAGGACAGCATTGCAGTTAAGAGGGTGTTTATAAGCTCAAGAGCTGAATGGTTTCTTTGGAAGAGATCATGACAAATAAGGAGAAAAGCAGGTATGGTCTTTCTGCCCCTCAAAGAAAATATACTCTTTCACTAGGTTTGGACTGACCCAAGGTCACTGCCTTGACCAGGCACTTCAGGTTATGCATGCTTTGTACAAACCACATAACTAAATGTGTCTCTTTTTACTAAATGCAGGCATTTTTCCTTCGGTGTGTGCAAGATTAGGTTTTAATTTTCTCTTGAAGCTATATAATGCCGTGCTGGGGTAATGTGTATAGTATATTTATTATCTTCACTATATATGATATCTATGGGACGTTTAGGGTACATGCACACTGTTTTAAAATGTATGTTCTTCTCAGTTGTGATGTATGCATTTCCTGCATAAATAATGAATGTGTTACCTGATCTCAGATTTCCTTGTGAGCCTGTAACTAAGGAAATTCAATAAAATACACTTTTTTCTTTGAACAGAGATGTGTATCATTCCCACAATTATAGAGAAACATTCAGTCAGTTATTAAGACACAAATACCACTCCATGCATCATATGCATTTTTCCCTTGGGACCCCTGATAGTTTATTTGTATATATACTTTGGTTAATGTACTATTTGATTGACGGTTAAGAATGAATGCTAGTGGTACACATATACCACTAAACTCTCCTCATTATATATACTGATACTGAAATGGACACAGAGTACATTTTTCTCTTAAATTTCTTGTTGATTGTTCAAGCCTTACTTGTCTTTTTTACTATAGTATGCTCAACCTCTAAGCCTAACCTGCCTGGTTTATACAGGAATATATGATTTTTCCATTTCAATACTTGATGTAGAAAATCAGACCGGCAGCCTTAATGTATTTTTTGCAATAAATCTCAAACATTCAATCTCAAACATTCATGTTTCTCCTAAAGTCTTGTTTAAAATTAAATTAATTATGACATGTTATCTTGCACAATCAAATCTTCTCCACCCAGAAGCTTGCAAATATTCACGTAGCAGAGTAACAAGGACATGAATTTGGTCTGAACACTGTGAAACAAGTAGCTGAGCAGGAAAACTCTGTATTACTGGGGAAATCGCTTATCTATTTCTTATCCTGCAGACCTAATGAACATTCATTTATTTTTCCTTACTTCAGACAACTCCTAGATGTTGTGCACAGGACATTCACAGACTGCTTAACATTTACTGTGGTTCTTGAAAGTTTGTGAACCCTTTAATATTTTCTATATTTTTACATGAATGCAACCTAAAACATCATTTGATTTTCACACAAGTCCTAAAGTAGATGAAGAAAACCTAGTTAAACAAATGAAATAAAAAGTATTTGGTTGTGTATTTATTGAAAAAAAAAAAAATCCAATAACATATCTGTGTTTGGCAAAAGTAAGTGAATTCTTAGGATTATCATATCCTTTGAAGATGAAATCAGAGTCTGGTGTTCTCAATGGTATTACAATCAGGTGTAAGTGAGGTGTAAGTAAGTGAGAGACCCTCTTTTATTTTTAGAACGGGGATTTTGCAAAGCCTCATCACACATACAACACATTTGTGGATGTGTATCATTGCTCGAACAAAGGAAGTGTCAGAGGACCTCAGAAAGAGTTGTTGATGCCCATAAATCTGGAAAAGGTTACAAGACTATCCATTAATCAACAGTTGGACAGATTGTGTAAATGGAGAGAATTCAAGACCATTGTCACCCTACACCAGAATGGTCAACCACCAAAGATAACTCCAAAGCATCTAATAGTCAGAGATTTTACAGAGGAGCTCAGGGTAACTTCTAAGCAACTGAAGCCTGTTTGACATTAGCAAATGTTGATGTTCACGAGTCCACCCTCAAGAGAACACTGAACAGCAATGTTGTGTATGGCAGGGTAGCCATACACAACATTGCCCCCCCCCCCCCCAAAAAAAAAATATTGCTGACCATCTACAGTTTGCTAAAGATCATATAGACAAACCAGAAAGATATTGAAAGAATGTTTTGTGGACGCATGAAACCAAAATAGAACTTTTTGGCTTAATTGAGGAGTGTTACATTTGGGGAAAGAAAAACACTGCATTCCAGCAGTTTCCCAATTCCCATTTGTGAAACGTGGTTATAGGAGTGTTCTGGTTTGGGCCGGTTTTGCTGAATCTGGACCTGGATGGCTTGATGGAACAATCAATTCTGAACATTACTAAAGAATTGTAAAGGAAAATGTCACAACATCTCTCCGAGAAATGAATATCAAGTGGGTCGTGCACATGTCCTTCTACCAAAGAATGGTTAAAGACTTGGTGAATGTTCTGCAATTGCCAAGTCAAAGTCCTGACCTTAATCCAATTGAAATGTTGTGGAAAGACCTAAAGCGAGCGGTTCATATGAGGAAACCCACTAACATCCCAGAGCTGAGGACTTTGGTATGAAGGAACAGATTACAATGCAGGACTGGTCAACAGTTAATGCAAATGTTTAGTTGCAGTTATTGCGTCACAAGGGGGTCACACCAAATACTGAGAGCACAATTCACTTACTTTTGCCTTGTGCAAATATGTTATTGCATAATTGTTATTAATAGATACATAACATTATTATATTTGGTTGTTTCATTTCTTTAACTAGGTTTTCTTCAACTACTTTTAGAACTTGTTTGAAAATCAAATGTTTTAGGTCACATTCATTTAAAACACATAGGAGATTTTAAAGGGTTCACAAACACCACTGTATGTGAGAACAGTTAGGAAAGGATTCTGTCGTGATTTTTCTTTCTCCAACTGTTTAATGTGATAACTAAGGAATAAGAAGCCTCTAACTGCAAATCCTTTTAATTATTACCCTCATTTGGTGAAGGATCTTTTGGGGCCTATCACCTAAATCCACATTATGAATGGTGCTTTATTCATTACAAATGCTACAGTATATTAACTTAAACTAATTAGTTAAGAGGGAAAAAAAAAGTTTGCAAGTATTTTTAAATTTGCCTCTATGTAGTCCTCTCCTAATGTGCTTAGTTTTGCATTTAGTCTCCCTCCTCACTTGTCAAGTGTTCTTTCTGGTGTTTATATATTACTACTTATTGGTGTTTTATAGGCTTTGCTTATTGTCTTTCTTCCATTTGTTTCCTTTAGGTAATTCCAATGCTACCTAGACTTCTGTGTGAGGAGCTGTGCAGTCTGAATCCAATGACTGACAGACTTACATTTTCAGTCATATGGAAAATCACACCACAGGGCGAGGTGGGCACAGATAACAACCAATGCTTTCTGCTTTACTGCAAATATACTATAATACTGAATCTGGCAGTACAAAGATTTCAAAACAGAGATTTAAAATTTTTACCACTGCAAGGTACCCTCTAGAATTGTGGGTTTCTATTGGCCACTGTAGTATATCTGTGACTTCTACAGAGCCAGCCAATTTGGGCTACATTTGCCAGCTGATCCGTTCATGAATATCTTTCAGATCACTCTCCCTACTTAAAGGGACAGTATACATCCCTTTTTCAGCATTAGCTGAATAAATGCAGCTTGTGCTAAACACAGCACCGGATTTCAAATCCGGGCACCCCTAGGCCGCCCATTCGCCCCTGCGCATGCGCAAACAAACCTCCACCTCCCCCCGCGCTAATGCAAGTGCGCATTTAAACTCCCATACGGAGCAGTGAGGAGAAGTCCCCATTGCTCCGTATGGGAGCAAAATGTCAAAATTTTGTTGCGGCAGGGCGGCATGCCGCCCCTAAATTTCTGCCGCCCTAGGCCCAGGCCTTTGTGGCTTTGCCACAAATCCGGGCCTGGCTAAACATACTTTTTGCATATTGTCTTAATTAAGCAATACCTATGGTTTCTATTTCTGGCACTAAACAAGAATATGAAGCCAGTTTCACTTCCTGTCACTTCTGGTCCCAAAGGACTTCAAATGAGCCAATAGAATTAATTCCCAGTCCACTGAGAAACCCCCGATAATGATAATGAAAAGATAAGGGAGATATTTGTTTGTTTTAAAGGTAGATAAGGAGCTCGGAACCAATCGCCTGGTTTATAAAGAAAGGGAGAGGTGAGATCAGTGAACATAGATTCTCTCTATGTTCTCTCTATTCTCTTGCAAAAAATAGAAATTATGAATTAAACATTGGGTTGGATGCGATTTTCATGTGCTATTCAATATGCTCATTTTTAGGAACAAGCTTTTTAGGTGTATACTGTACCTTTAAAAGTGGAGGGGTCTGCTACCCCTGTGGTGGAAAGTCTTAAAGCTGAAGGACTGTGGATGATATGTGCCAGCAAATAGCCTATGCTTATAGATGAGCTATGGAGCTCCCTTAAAACTGCACCAAATTATTTTTTTTTATTTTTTTGCTGTACACATACTGTTTTTGTTTAAGCTAAAACTATTTTTGAAAGAGATGGATTTTTTTCTTTTAACTGGCAAATTTGACTCCAGAATTTTGACTGGCCAAGAATTAGTTGCGTGAAGTTTCTGGGACAGGATTGGACAGAAACTGGAAATGGCAAGCAAACACAAAAAAGGCTGTTGCTTCATTTTTCCTGGAATCTGAAATAGATATGTCAGATTAATTCACAGAATTATGATGATATGAATATATTTATGTAGGAACATTCTGATTGAATATACCAGACTATTTAAGTTCTTCCTCTGTGGGATAGTTGTCTAGAGCTGTGTTTTTTTTTTTTTCAATACCAAAAAGTGAGTGATGTACAAGCAATTTCTAGTTGGGAAGCTAATATACAGTGAAAATGTCTAACCATTTTAAAAAGAATAACAAAACATTGTATGATACTTTGTCCGAATCCAGTAAATCTATTATGTATTTATTAGTAGCATCCTTTTTATTGTCTGTAGCTGTTACAAGAGTAAACATTAAAGCACAGAATAGTAGAGAAAGAACCAGTTGGTCAATCTTTTAAAAAACTGGTGCTTAGGTTAGAATATGGACAAAATCATGTTTTAACACAATTCTTTGTGCGTACCACAATTTATTGTGCACACTGGCCTCAACATTTCTGTGAACAGGCACAAGGAAATGGGTTAGAGGAAACTGTGGTTGGGATCAGGTGTTCTATTTTCCAGGCTTCTATAAAAGATTCCTGTACTTTAAAGGCAAGATGCAATACAGGGCATTTAAAGTTAAATCTTTTCTATGTAGAGTAATTCATAAAGCAAGGCAGTGGAAACAATTATACAAAGATGTACTTGGAGACTGCACACTCTGTAGCTGCTGGGTTGCTAGAGCAACATAAGTTCTGCTATTCTTCTTAAAGGGGTTGTTCACCTTCAAAGTCCAAATCTTCTTAAACCTCCAACAATGCTTTCAGTGTGTTAGAAAATCAATTTTTTCATTAAAAAAAGTAAAAAGGCAGCTGTTAAAGCTACTTTTTATACCTGTTAAAACAGCCCTTCTCCTGTCTCTCTGATCAGTTTTCTGAAGAGATGGGAATGGCCTATTTTGAACCCGACACACTGAGAACTTCCTATATGCTTATATCATCACATCCAGGCTTTGCCCTTACTTTTTTCCTATTGGACCAATTCATTGGTTGCTTGCGCAGTTGCATAAATTGAAAGTCATTGGTTAATTTCTCCCTTGCAAAGGTATAGGCAAACAGACTCAGTATATCACAAACCTAACATACTGTTATGTTAGATTTGCATCCCTCTGTCACAGTTACAGCAAGCAGTGTCAGAGTGATAGGAGACACAGCCAATAGGAGTTTAGTCTGCTGCCAGTACTATGCGTGACATCTTATAAGGAAGTAAAAAAGCAACTGTAGTGTTTATAGGGGTCACTGACCCCCCAGCACAGGGCCTGTGCAGAAGTGAAGGATCAGCAAATTGATGATTCTGAGGGGAATATCTCTTCAGCTGCACATTTTTTGTTAATTATTTATAGGGCAAAGATTGTTTTATTAATGTGAACTGTTAGATTTGTGAATGTTGCACAAAGGTGAATAACCTCTTTAATATATTACTGGGGTTGTATAATTAAAGGCACTAATTTTTCTCAAGTACAGAAATAGCAACCAATCAGCAGTAAGACATAAGCTGCAGTATACTTGGCTTGCTTTGTCCTTAACAGTAAGCTGTTGCAAAAAAAGCAGAATGAACAAACTGATTTCATCACAGTTGGAAGGCCACCTCCTTATGTACTTTTGTAAACAGGGTTTCCTCCAGCTGGCTGTCAGCTGATGATTTAAAGGAAAACTATAACCTGAGAGTGAATACTTAACCAACAGACAGTTTCATATTATGTTAAGAATCTTGCCTAACTGGATATGTATCAGTATATATTGCCCTTTTACATATTTTTCCTTAAACCACCATTTAGTGATGGGCTGTGTGCTCCCTCAGAGATCAGATGAACAGAAATAATGCAGCTTTAACTGTAACAGGAAAATGTGTGGAAGCAAAAGGCAGAACTCTGTTTATTCACTGGCTGATGGGGCCTAGCATGTATTTGTTTGTGTGCACCGTGAATCGTATGAGGAAGCCGCCCTTAATTCTTAAAATGGCAATTTTCTATTTAGAATTGCTCAATGACACATGCTACTAAAAATATATTTTTATGAAAATGGTTTATTAAGATGAAGCAGGGGTTTACATGAGAGCTGGTTTCTGTAGTATATTTTTATAGAGACCTACACTGTTTTGGGGTATAGTTTTCCTTTAATAATGAGTCCATGTGCCATGGGAGGCTGTTATACACAGTAGATAAAACATTTAAAATGCTATAAATGAGATCTAATAGATAATAATAGGGACACAGATAGGGCAAAAGCTGAATTAAATCCAACCATTCAGAAAAAGGGAAAGTGGTAATGCTAGTGATCAAACAGAATCACAACAAACAAAATGCACTGCCTTATATTATTTAACATATATAATGATATATTATATATGCAAAATCAAGGCATATGTCCCACTTTAATGTATGAATGTATTTAATTTGTGGGTATTTGTTTTGTATGTTATTTAAATTTACCTTGGATAAAAAAAGTTCCTTAACATACCAGTCACCGTAGTATATTCTATTTTAACTAGAAACATTTCTGCTTGCAGATCTTGGATGAATGGTTTGGTCGGAGTGTCATCTGCTCCTGTGTGAAGCTGAGTTATGACCATGCCCAGAACATGATAAACCACCCAGACAAGAAGATTGAGCAGCATGAGCTGCCCCCAGTATCACCACAACACACCATTAATGAGATACATCAAGCTGTACTAAACCTTCATCTTATTGCACAAAACCTACGTAAGCAGCGGTTTGATGATGGGGCCTTAAGACTAGATCAGGTGGGATTTATTTTGCTTCTTTCAGATTCATCGGTTTACCTTTTTGCTTGTATTTGCAGTTATTCTGTTTGCAGTCCATTACCCTAGTCAAAATTGATATTACCTATTTTAATGGTCAAATCATTTTGGGAGTGAACATCAATGTTCAGTTCATTAACACATTTTTTCAAGAAATATTTAAAATTACCTAGAAAAGACCTTGCAGCTGTATTTAATGGAAACACTGCAACATAACATCTTTGGTAGGATGAGGTCTAATCCAAAAAACTGTGCATACTTTTCAGCCCACTAAAGATTTTTGATCCAGATTTGAGAATATTTTAGTTGCATCCTAAATTCTAAAACAAACAAAAACAATGTTGCATGGGTAAATGCTTTCAAAGTGTTGCAGCTCTGTGCTCAGGTAATGACAGCTGCACCATCTCAATGACATGCCTGTCAGTACCCCATCCAGTGACTAGTTCACACATGTTTCTTATTTCAGCAAATTCCCCCATCCTTAAAAAAATGACATCACCCTGTGTTTAGCTTGGGGTCGGGGAGAATAGTTCACTTTCTACAGAGAAAATCTATTGCTGCCAGGCAGTTCTGAAAGCCTATTTGGTAAAGATGGGATGGGCATGACTCTGTCTCCTTTTATTATTACACACCTTTTTTCAGTTAACAAACATGATTCGGTTTCTTCTATTAATTGTATAATAAATGTCAGCCAAAAAATGGCAATTTGACTGTAACCAAACACTTGAAATGCTATCCGATTCTATGCAAGTTACAAGCCTTGCCCTATCAGTGTTGCTAAAAGGAACAAGTTGAACCAATTACTGTGCAGGTACAGCAATATGCCTGTGTGCTGTCTTCCAGTCTACACAATGATGCTATATTAAATTAGTATATGGATTAGTGATTCATGTAGTAGAAGCAAAACAATGACTTTCCGTTATTAAGTAAAAAAGAATCTGCTAAGAGGCTTATATTCAATATTTTTACTTCCTTTTACTACTTAAAAAGGATTATACCATAGACTTCTATGGTTTTATCCCCATTTCTTTACCATCATTAGAGACACAGCAAGAAACTAGGCTACGTTCTTCTGCTTACTGACAAAAATGTGTCTCAAAGACAAAATACATTTTTTTTAAACATAAAGAGAATAAAGGTATGTATATTTTTAGTTTGAAAGAACTATCAAACATGAAAACATCTGTAATGTCATTTATATTAAGTATTTATATATGCTCCTCTTATTGCACTGTACTTCTTCAACAAACGTATTAAATGGCTGAAAAATAAATGGGGTGCTCTTGCATCTTATACTCAGGAATTCAAGCAATCTGATCAGTTCAGCAAAGAAATGTCATTTATATCTTGAAGTTTTCAATTTATTCCAATTAATTTTTGATCAAAAATCTCCTCCATATTGGTGAGGTTGAAGCTTTCAATAAAATAACTTGTCTAAGTGATTTATGTTATAGTGTGGTCAATGGAATGAGATACCAGTATGACAACCAATATAGTAGTGATGCCTGTCAATATAATGGTGCTTTGTGCTTAGAAATGCAAGGCTAACCGTTGTACTTAATGTACCTATGTTGTACATAGGCCAGAAATTACTTATCATCTCGCTTCCTCTTGTAGTCAACTTTAGTATCAGAACCACTCCATACTGCACCAGACTTTGTCCACTGTTAGACACAAGTCTGCGTCTCCACAGACAAAATGACTAGCACTAGTTCCACATTCTTGCTTCCTCTGGGTCATCAGATCCTGCCAAAAACTGGTCTGTACTCCTTTTGTTAAGTGATGGACACTTATATAATCGGAAAGCAGTTATTTTGTCAATATTGTATAATCATGTTAGTTACCAGCGTGTAAAAGAAACAGAGGGAACTAAAAGTTCACCTTGTAAAAAAAATCCACTACAATTTTCGTAGACTGGGTTTTGTCTTTGTTTGTGAATATGGCCCACCTTCTAAAATGGCAATGGAGAAGGTATTGCCATATGGATTCCTCCATTGTCTTAAAGGTGATTTACTTTTGGGGGCCCCTTTTTATAAGAAATTAGTTTGTCCGTGCATTATTCATGCAACTGTGCAAAAGTTTGCAAATAACCCAAGAACAGCTTTGGAATTTAATTAGAATTTATTCTATAGCGTGTCTTAATTAATTAATTGGTTTCTTTGCCCATCTTAATCCATTAGCCTTGCTCAAATGCAATGGATTTACCTTTTTTACTTATTCATTGCTAGTATTGTTAGTGTAATAATGTATTTAAAATTCACACTTTAACCTTTAGAACAGTGGTAATCAAATTCTTCTGCTTAAAGTGGCCAAAGGACACTGATAAGATATACATTTGCACATAGCACCTTACAATCTCTTGGCTCCGAGAGCTGGTCCAATGGCCAGCATTTTTATCAAGTTGTGTTTGCAAATAAACTGTTTAAATACTGCATTTATTTGCTGTGTTCTAGCGTAGCTCATATCTCTGTGTTTTGGATTGTGGCAAAGGTTTTTCCCTGAGCTTCACAGAATTATATATAAAGAAAATATTTAAAGCTGGTTTAAAAATTCAACCTGTCTTTCAGTCACATTTACTGAAGTTGTCTGCCTGAAGTTTAAATGTTTCTCCTGTTAAGAGGTGGTCTAAATGAGGTCATTTAAGTGGAATTTGCTCAATCCACCTTATTTAAAACAGGCTGGAATAATGGATAATTTAGCATTATTGGCAGAATTAAAGTTAATTATAATTTATAGATTAGATTAAGTCAGGGCATGTGAATTCAATATGAATTAATGCGGAATGAAGTAATTTGATGAAATGTCAGATGTGTTAAGTCCTCCATCAGTGGCTCCATGACTAACGGAGGGGGATCATTGGTATTAATATCTTGATACCATCAGTAGCATAAGCTGTGCACTGATTGACGGGATTCGTTGAGATTTATGCATGTTTAGCGTCTTCTGTCTTCCAGGTATCTGGATACAACACACCCTCTTATCTCATAAAGGAATAAAACTGTAACTGTAGGTTTAACTGTTATGTTGATTTATTGAAAGACTTAATAACATATTTTCTTGACTTCTTGATTATGAAGAACTCACTCCTGTTGCTGCTTTATTGTAGATTTGGTGGCCCTCAATGTGTTTTATTTGCCTTATGTGTCAGAAGACAACTAAACTAGCACCAAACTCTAATCCTTCCCTGCGGGTCCTTGCTTACTACATACCTGAAGCTGTCCTCCTCTGAGCAGTTATTACTTCACGCCTTACTAATTTTAGCTTAAAAGCCTTTTAAAAAAAGTAAAGAATCTGAATGTTCATGAAAACAAAAGCCAAGCCTTATTTCCTCAGCATGTCAAAAATCAAGGCACCAGACAGAAGAGCAGCCAGATAGAAGAGAAAACAAAGCAAGTTATAACAGAGAGTCTATATGTGAAGTAGCTGTGTCTCCCTGTGTGTGCAATTATAGGCAGTTGACTCCAGGCTTCATCACTTCAGGCTGTATGCATCTTTCAATACTGTGCTGTCTTCCCATTGCACAGAAGCATGTGTAATCATTTCCTCTTAAATGACATTTGCATTATAGTGTCTTGTAAGGGCTAATAGGTATTGGATGTCTGGTTTTCTTAAATAAAGTGTCTGTCCCTCATGGTAATATATACAATTGTGAATTTTTTCCTATTAGCAACCTCCTCAGCACAACAGAACATCACAGTTCATTATTTATTAACGTTAAGAATCACTGCTATATTGCAGATTTGGCCATGTTAGTAAACAAAGTTGATTCTGTGCTATATTTCATATGTGTAACTACTATGACTATGAAGATTTTCATTCATCCAGGTCATGGTATATCTAGTATAAATAAATCTAAAGCAACTGGACTTGTTAAGTAATCATTGAAGACGTAATAATGGAACTTATATATATGTGTGTGTGTGTGTGTGTGTGTGTGTGTGTGTGTGTGTGTGTGTGTGTTTTATCAGTGCACAATCTGTATTGAAGAGACTATAATCTACTGGGCCAAGAATAGGAACCAAGCATGATGATATGCACTTATCCTTTCAGTTCATAATTTCTGGGCAGTTATGGAACAGCAATAACATGCTTCTAGATTTTCCTTTACCTCTATTTTAATTTAGTTGTTTTCTAGAGCATGAAATCTTTTGCGTTTAGTATTGTGTCTTGACTCGTTGTTTCACGCATTTTGGTTTTCGTGTTGTTTTTGCGCTTAAGATATGTGTGTGGTTAAGGCACTTTAGGATTATAGTATTGTCTTCACATTTATTTTCACTAGTATTTGAAATAGTGCATGGTGTGCTCAATTCTTAGAAACCATTATAGAAAACATTATTTTTTTTAAAGAACAAATATGTTTCTGCTATAAGTATAGCTTTGAGTTATTGCTATGTTATATACACATTTTCGTTATTGTAGAGGATTTTTGAGACTGGTTGTAAAATGGCAACATCCTGCATGGAACTTAGTTTTGCCCAATTAAGCAAAAAAAGATACTTAACTAACAACACTGGTCCAATTAGAAAATGTTACATTTAGTTACGTAGGGTTGAAAAAAAGAGTCCATCAAGTTCAACCCTTCCAAGTAAACCCAGCACACACAAACCTGTACTGACTTATCTATACACTCACATACATAAACCATATATAAAAACATTAATACTAACTGTAGATATTAGTATCACAATAGCCTTAGATACTATGTTTGTTCAAGAACTTATACAGGCCCCTCTTAAAGGCATTAACAGAATCTACCATCACAACTTCACTAGGACCACCACTCTTTGCAATCTATCCTTTAGTCACTTCGCTATCTCAGTACAAATATTATTATCCAGGCCCATAATCCTTGATTTAACCACCTGTGTGGTACCGTATCAAATTCTTTAGGAAAATCTTAATAGATCACATCCACCGCAATGTCTAGACTTTAGCAAGGTATCTGCTGTCTTCCAAAAGTTGCTTGTGGAACAGGCAAAATTTCCACAACCACCCCCCCCCCCCAAAAAAAACAAATAACATTAAAAAAAAACTTTCTTTAAGCTTACAACCTAGATCCCTGTACTAACACTTTAAACTCCTCCATTTGTCATTAGCATCAATATGTACCAAGACAGCTGAGTCAGCCCATGTTGGGGTGATGGTAAGACTGCTTAATTCAATGACAATAAAAACCTACTTGACTTGACTTGCTGTCTTATCCAATATGAAGCTTTGTGTATCTTTTATTATTTGTTTTTCTTTAATTTTGTTATAATGAACTCTTTACCTAGGCTAAATTAGAGCGAATGACCATGTGCGCAAGTAGAACATAGGGATTTCTGCACCTTTGTACAATTGGGTTGGCACAAATACATGTGGCTGATACGAGTTCCAGTCTAAGGAAAGCCAGGATATTCTTAAAACATTATATTTTTCGGAATATGCATTTCCCAAGTTGATTACTGAAATATTAACACCTGTTACTATTCACCTGCATTTCAGCAGCTTTATACAAACTAGTTAGACACAATTAGAAAAGATACCAACTTGCGAGACACAGCAATGTGCTAAGAAGCATACCGTCTATATACACCAATGCTCAAGTGTGGCAGCTCGTATTGTGTACAATGATTTACATATGACCATTTTTTCATAGAATGTGTGGCTTTTTGTTGGTTTTTAATCAGTGCTAATACATCCTCACACACAAATGCATTCACATTGAAATAGTCTCTCGCTGCCACCTTGACCGACACATGCTTTTGAAATACTCAGTAAAAGTGACTGGCTGTTTTTTAAATCTGACAGAAGTGATCTGACTGCACGCACCATCCATCATTCCTTTCTACCTCTTAACAGTTTGTTGAGTGATGTCATTCCTCTTATGTTCACTTAGATTTAAGATCAGTGCTCCTCTTGGTGGGATTATGACAGGTGAAGATAAAACAGTTTTGTTTTACTTTGTAGCAACCAGAGAAATAAAAGACTTTATATAGACTTTGAAGGAAAAAAAAAAGTTGGCACCAATTGTGTCTTTAATAAGATGAAATGTGTTTAACTTGAGGGAGTTTACATTCATTTTCCTTCAGCTTCCTAGAAACCCCAGTTTTAGGCAGGTCGACTAACACCGTGTGTTCTGCCCTGTATCTGGCACCTCTCAACGAAAAAGTGATAAAATAAACAGATTGTCACTTCATCGTATGTGCCAGCTTTGTCAGAATTGGTTTCTAACACAGTGTACATGGGTAGAGAGCTTAGAATTTCAACAAAACATTACATCTCAATGTGGAAAAAGCATAGTCGTTTCCCACCCTTTTATAATACCTCATACTCTGACCCTTTACCTTCTTAAGTCATGTCTGCCAGGAGCTCTTTTTAGACTATTCTGTGATTCTTTATACTTTTTTTTTTCAAGATGTAGCACTTCAGCTTTTGGTTTTACTGAAACTCAAGAGCTACAGTTTGTTTGTAGTGGCAAAAATAGCAACAATGCCATTTCATTTTTTTTTTGTTTTTTTACCCTGAGGCCTGGTGGCATCTCCCCATCTGAGTTAATAAAATGTGGGACTTTAAGGATGACCAATTTTTCCTGACCCAAACCCACAATACAATATGCTAATTTCTCACAGCTTTAAAGACTCTGAAAAGAAGGAATATCATATTTATACATATTCAATATTGGTTTCACCTTAATTATTTAGTATGAAAGCTTTTTTCGGTTTCATTTAAAACCTACATTTCATACAGGAGTTTTACAGTAATAGGAACTATTATTCAGAATACTAAAAACCTTGGTTCTCCAAATTATAGCACTTTACAAAATGTAGAACATTATGCCATTATGATGGACCTCCTACCTAAACTGCTCCACCGTTGATCCCCAATACTACGCCAAAGTGCTACAAGTGGCAAGAGATGGTGGCTGCCACCCCAATACCCTGTATGAATTTTCTTAACACGTATGGCAAACTGAGAAGTATTGGGTGCCCACTGTAATACATTTCAGGAGGGGGGAAGCAGGCCTCTTGAGAGGTCTGTTTTTTGAAGGCTACTAAAAATATTTAAACATTTTGTTACAGAATAAAAGGTAAGTCCGTTATATTTTAAAGATTTTACAGAAAGATTGATCATATCCAAAGCTTCCCGGATCAGCTAATTATGTTCCAAAAGTGTTCCAATGTGTGAAGAGAACCTACCATCTAAAATAGTGGTATTTCACCATGTCCAAAATTATTTCAGCACACTTTTTACTTCTTAAGACAATTTATTTTAACAGTATTTAGTGACTTTAAAATGTTGCATTTGTCTTTCACAAATTATTTGAACAGCTACTTTTTTTCCCTTACTGGCCAAACTAAAATAAAGCTTTTCTTAGCATCTGATGACCTAAATGTGTAATTCATTTCTGTCTTTTTCATTTACAAAAATGGTTAATTACATGTTATATCCATCAAAGTCCATAACTAGGTTTTTGAGGTTTATAATTGCTTTATCACAATTCAAGAGCAGTAGTTTTCCCTTTCTTTTCTGTTTAATCCAAATGGCATACCTTCTTTATTGCAAAAGATTTGAACTAACACCCAGGCCTTGGTGGAACCATTGGTGTCAGTGATGGATGAGTAGTGTGTTCACCCAGAAGAACATCAAACAGAGTAAATGTCTGTTGGTTACACAGTATGGATTACAAAATGTAATGGACTCCCCTTTTTTAAATTTGCAATCAACAGTTCTCTGCACTGAATGACCTATCCACCAACAGACCCTTGTGTGTGTGTGTGTTTCTGGATGAGACGTAGGCTCCTACTGAGACATAGAAAATTTGGAAAACAATGGTACTTTTGGGAAATGATTCTTCAGCTTGAATACAGTGTCTCATAGTTCAGCCATGCAATGTCTAAATTTCATTTCCACAGAACACCATTCTTAAAGCCTCAAAACATAAACGCAGGGTTTGGGGGAATTAGACTTCCAACACAATGGGTATTTGGCGTCCATGGTCTTCTGAATACCAGGCCCGTGGCTAATCGTTTGAAGAGTGACCCTGTGGGCGGTAACACTCATTGTAATTGTGTCGTTTTGTGCTGTGCGTGAGTGATGTTGTGTATTGTGATGCAGTCATGCAGTTTTCAATTATCAAGCAATACCCTTCTCCACTTGTCAGCAAAGAGGCGACAAGTCCTTTTTTTATCCAGTCTAATGAATTTTTATGAATTCTTTCTCTTTAGTGTGTGTTTTGTGTCTTGTGATAAGTGCCTTGTTTATTCCACTACAGTTCATCTTGGAACCGATAACTAGATGCATAGATTGACTAAACCATTGTAGCCTCCCTGTCTTTTTGACATCTTTATTCTCTTGCTCTTCGATGGGTATTTCAGGATTGATATCTCTTAAAAGCATATGAACTGTAATTTGTTTTCAGATTTTGTTTATTGAAACTAAAGCTGTTGCTGGGTAGCCAGAAGTGTCTGTTCAGCATGCAATTTCAGGGAGGTTTAAAATAATTTGGTTGAGGGGAGGGTATAAATCACATTTTCCTTTTTTCCCCTCTTTCTCGCTCCAACTTTTCAACTTTGTGCTTGGATTGAGAAGGTGATCCCTGTTATACAATAAGGTTATTAAAACAAGAATGATATAAAGTGAAAATAATTTCTTGAAATACTGCCTATAAAGCCATCAGAATGACAGATTTTGATTGGTTGTGTGTGTTACCGACTGCATAAATGAAAAAATGTTTGCATATTTCCTGCTTTGATAGTGTGATCCATTGGGAACTTTCAATTGTGCTCCTATATATTAAAGAGAATGGTCTTTGCAAGATAGAAGGCAAGTGTCTAGTTACTATACCAGATATAGTCAAGTAAACGCCACTACTAGTTGACTTATGGGAATTGTTGTTCTGAAACCACTGTTTCTGAGTTCCAAGGGTTATCAGTTTTCAATGTTTTTATGCCAGCATTCTAACTTTACATGAGTTAAAGTATACTTTCTAGTGTACTTACTGACTATCAGAACCACAGGGTTAGAGCCTGCACAGCACAAATACAGGTAGTAGTTGGTTTCCTGTTGACAGGTAACAGGAAGTGCCACCATTTCTCCTGCACTTATGATTAATTGTGAACTTGTGTCCCAGGTACAGTGTAAGCCATTGCATTTTGATGAAAGCACGTTGTGATATTAATTGTCTTAATGCTAGATTAATCCTGGATAGAGTTTTTTTTTTTATTAGTAGCATGAGTAATTTATAGGTTACTTTTTTCATTGTAAAACCCAGGGCAATGTTTGCGAGACTTTCCACCATAATGTTTAGTGGTTGATTCTCTGATCACTGTAACACGTTAAAGGGGTTGTTCACCTTTAAGCTAACTTTTGGTATGTTATAGAATGGCTATTTCTAATCAACTTTTCAACTGGTTTTCATTTTTTCTTTTTTCTCGTTTTTGAATTGTTTCCCTTTCTCTTTTGGTTCTTTTTAGCTTTCAAATGGCAGTCACTGACCCCAGAAGCCAAAAAAGTTATTGCTCTGTGAGGCTACTATTTCAGTGTAACTTTTACTCCTTATTTCCATCCTTTGTATATAGGCCATCTCCTATTAATATTGTATATAGGCCATCTCCTATTAATATTACAGTCTCTCATTTAAATCAAAGCCAGGTTACTAGGGTAATTTGGATGCCTATGATTAAGTGTATATTTACACGAAACGCGTCAGGCGTATTGGTTTTAAATGGAGTAATAAAAATCGAGTTTTAAGCAAGCCGCTGTGTCTGGTGCATTTGGAGCCCTTTTGCATATGCGTGATTTCGCCTTCCCCAGCTACAGGTTCGGGGCTCTGAGCACCTGAACCACTTCTGAACAACGGTGAGTTCTTTGCATTTAGGATTTCACATTGTGAGAGCTGATATGATGGTGTTGGGAATTTGACCTAGATCAACTGTGAGACAGATCCGGGGTTTATACACCCGGATCTCTCTTTTGTATTTGGTACGTTTTATTTACTTGATTTCCTGACATTTGAGACATTTAGGTTAAATTAATTGAGCCATTTCTAAGTTTAGGTTACTACCATTTCTTAGTTTGTAATTTGGACCCTAGCAACCAGATAGCTGCTGAATTACGAAACTGGAGAGCTTCTACATAAAATGCTAAATAATTAATTAACCACACATCATAATTGTCTCAGAACCGCACTCTCTACAATCTACATCATACTAAAAATTAAGTTAAAGGTGAACAAGCCCTTTAAATGAGAACTAAACCCTAAAAATGAATAGGGCTAACAATTTGCACATAAATTGTTATTAAAGGAGAATGCAGGTCAAAATTTAAAAAGCATACTGCCCAATAGTCCTCCTATTGTTTAGTAAAAACGCCACACTTTTGGCTCACCTAATCAAATATTTACTCAGTCACACTTACTTCACATATTCTCCCTTCCTTTCCCTCTTTGCTTCATACTGCACATGTGTTTCATTCCCTCCCCCCCTCCCCTCTGCCAGATCCGCTTCTGATTGGCTGGTGGGCATGTGTAGCTCAGAACAGGAGACAGGATCAAGTTACACACATGCTCAGAGAATAGGAAGGCTGCCGCTGGCACCTACAGGAAGGGAAGAGAGATTTCAGTGATGTCACTGTAGTCTTCACACTGCTGTAGGCTGCCAGCACCATATCTCAGAGAAGCAAGCAGTGATCTGGGAATTTAGATATGCAGTAAGTACTTAAAAAGAATGCCTTTAGACTTACTTTTAATTTATATTAACCTTTCATTGTCCTTTAACATAAAATATATTCTCTGTTAAAGCAAGGTTTAAAATCAGCCTATGTTATTCACAGAAAACCACAAGTTTTTGTGCACATTAAGTCATATTTGTATTTTATAGGAGGTAGCTGCCATATTGGTACATATAAGGGCTCTGTGCTGTAATAAAACCAAATCCTGATAAAAGATAAAAGACAGGCTCATAGTATAGGCTTGGTTTACTGAGGTAATAAAAACACACAGAAATGTAAGGCCTTTAAACTACTCCTTCCCTGTGCTCAGAAGAATATAGCTGTTTTATTTTTTATTTTTTTTTTATACAAACCTTAAACTGTTTCAAACAAGCTTAGATTAGGATCATGACTGTTCACAAACCTTTCACATTGCTGGTGGCTATTTACATTTTGTTAGTGCCAAGGTTGGTAATAGCAACCTTTTTCAGTTACCTGCCCTCATAAAGGGAAAAATGAATTTAAAATTAGAACTTGCACAGGTATGGGATTCATGATCCAGAAAGATCTGAATTACAGGAGGGTCAAACAGTAGCTTTTGCTTAAAGGAGAAGGAAAGGCATTTTGGCATGTTACTTCCAATAGATAAGCCACATTAGTGCAACCAAAACTTATTTATTCTGCAGAAAACTTTACCATACCTGAGTAAACAGCCCTAGAAGCTCCCTCTGTTTGTTTAAGATAGTAGCTGCAATTTTAGCTAGGTCTCTGTAGCTTCCTTGCTGCAGCTCTAGCTACTGGTAGCTCAGATCACACATTCTGATGGGAGGGGGAGTGAATTCTTCTGAATTCTTATGGAGGGGGAGGAGGAGAAGGAAGAGAGACAAGAACACAGACTCTGGCCCTGGGAATGAAGGATGTTTATACAAAAGAAGACAAGAAATTATGTGTTTCTTTTGATAGAGTGTTTATAGCTGTATTTATATAGACCTTCCTGATAAAACTTAGTTTTTACCTTTCCTTCTCCTTTAATCTTAACTAACATATAATAAATCCATAGTTAAGGCAAAACAATCCTGTTGAGTTTATTTAACATTTAAATTATTTTTTTGGTGGACTTAAAGTATGGAGATCCAAATTACAGAAAGATCCATTATCCAGAGAACCCCATATCCCCAGCATTCTGGATAACTGGTCTCATACCTGTACTACTAACAGAAACTAACACAAAATGATTGCAAGGAAAGCAAGGGAAAACCAAGGACCCAGACATGGGTCCCCACTATAGCTCCTACTTTCAGTTTCATACAAGAACTCCTTGTATGACATTACCCAATCCAACATTGCAGGACATCGCAGTGGGTAAATTACTAATTGCATTTGCAGATGTCATTGTCCTATTTATACAACACCTTTAAAGAGAAATACCAATAATCCATAAAAATCATAACCAGATTTGGATGCATAGCTGGATGTAAAAGAAACATAGAAAAGTTAGGAACCCTTCTGTTTCTAAAATAGAGATACTGCAAAACAATTTCCCCTTTAAAAAAAGTAAAAAAAAAATTACAAAAAAACCTAGATAATAAAACCCCTACACACTACCGATACACATAAACAAAATATTTGCTGTAGAACAAATATGGCAAAAAACAAAATTATTCTTTTTCCTAAACTGCAATATACAGATGCTCCCATTTTATCTGACCAAATAACAAAATATTCCAAATATTTATCTGGAATGGCACACAAGGTAGAATCAGCACATTCAAATTACAAACAAATCTACCATTCATTTCACCTGTATTGGCTAGAAATATGACAAGGTTTCCCTATAGGAGTCCCCACAAAAACAGATTCCTACCAACTTATTGGAGCTTAGTGTAGAGAAAGTATAACTGCACATCTACAACAGGGCAGGAGTTGGTTAAGTTATAATTGTTACTTTTTCATTGTTTGTTGTTAGCTGTTATGGCGATATACCATATCTATGTGTATTTATTGATAAAAATTCACATATATCATAATAAAAGCATTTACTATTATTAAATAAAATTGTACTCTGCCCTGTACTCACCGGTACAATTGGGAAAGGAAAACCATAAACAAGATTTATTTCTGGGGATATCCCTGACCTCACTGAGGAATAGCAGGGTGATTCTAGAGTAAGCAATGCTTCTGCTTATCTAATCTAGAGGTATGAGCTTATTCTAGCCCTCTAAAACCCTTTAGAGGCTATATCTAGCGAAACCTCAGGGACCTTCTTCCTACTGTGTACCACATGGCACTTACTCCCTGTGTATTTATACTTATTTATTGTATTTATTATAACACTTGTCCTCCCTGTGTGAAATTTTGTATATTGTAAGATTGTACAGGGCAGCGTACCCTTGTGGCGCTTTATAAATAAGGTTATACATACATACATACATACTTGAGTAACTACCATTTTCTGGAAATAGGGTATAGATCTCATTTCATGCACAATGGCAAATTTATTCCATTAAGAATTCTGCTTTATTTTTATTCTCTATATTCACCAAACTGATCCCTCGAGGGGTGAACGCACCCACACACCTTTTACTGTTTGTGTCTTTTTTTTTATGTATATCTTTATTTAAATGAGAAGCAGTATCTGACAAATGGACGACAATGGAGTGTCGGACTGAACTTTATGAGCATGTCTTGCCTGCCATTGTGTATAAAACACAACGTGGTCTTATCAAATCTTTTAGTGAAAATCTGGACTAAGCAGAACAGTTATTCCGGATTGGTTCCCTAATTTCAGTTTTATCTATTTGAATGGTGAAACCTAGTGATGAGCGAATTTTTTAGCCAGGCATGAATTCGCAGGGAATTTCCGCATTTCGCCATTGGAGAATTATTACTTCCGTGAAAATTTGCAGTGGATTAATTCATCGCACGTAAATTTTTTTTCGTGTTGCGCGTCAAATTGGGTGCGGTCACGTCAGCACATCAGAATTGGGCACAGTCGCGTCAAAAAAGAGCAGGCGACAAAAAAAAAAATGCTAATTTTTCACTGTTTTGTGAATTTTCTTACCATTTCGTGAACTCTATGGCGAAGCGAAACAGAACAGATTCGCTCATCACTAGTGAAACCCTTATTAGTAAATGCTGCTTGAAACCTTTGAAGTTCTGTAGTTCTACCACAGATATAACCTTGGAGCCTCTTCTGCGCATCATCTTACATCCACTGTGCCATGGTTTTATACATGTTGTCTTTCAACCCCATTCTCCATCTTCTTTTTCCTTCTTAGTACTTCTCACTTTTTTTTCTCATTAGGGGAATTAAACAATATTGAGTCATTTGTATATTGATTTTTACATTTCTGCAGGTCCTTACATTTTAAACACAGACTTTTATAGATGCATTTTATGGTAACCAAGCTACTAAGCAACAACCCATATCCAAGGTATTTGGAAGTCATAACCTACTAATCCTAGAAATTGATGTGTTTTGAGAATTTTAAGTTGCATATCTGCATGTAACTCAGACTGTATGTTTAAAAAAAGTATACACCTCATAGGAAAAATTCAGTTTGTTTTAGGTTCCTGCAAAATAAATTTTTTTTATGTTATATAATGTAACGCTTTCTCCATTTTTCCTGCAGCTGAAATTAACTTTTACTCTGGACAAAGAGAGTGGGTTGCCTCAAGGATGCTACATATACCAATACAGAGACAGCAACAAGTATGTAAACTGCCTTTTCCCTTCATAGCCAGTTGGGAAACATTATTACCAAACTTTCTGAATTTTTATATTCCAAACAAAAATTAGTTATGTATTAGTTAGTCAAACCACCCTTTAAATGGAAGCTTTAATGTAGGCTTGCGCCTTAGAATCAGTTGTTCTACCCCAGAAATATAATCCATTTCATGCATACCTTCCTGGTTTGCATGGCTGCTGAATGAGTTGTGTGATCAGCAGCTTAATTCTAAAACGTTTAGAATGTGTCTCAAATCTGTGAATAGGGGGCCCTGTCTTGGAGGGAGTGAATGTTAATTTTCTGTTTTAGGTACCCGTGCATTTATAGCAATGTGGCAGTAGTGTAGCCATTGTGGGGTAGGGGTCTAGCTTATATTTGACTGCAAAGGATGGACATAAAGCCTAACTATGTTAAAGATAATTCTGACCTTTAACAGAACTACACCAGTTCAAAACTTTATATAGTCAGAAAGCGCATACTACACCTATTAGCCCTCAACTTCCCAGCAGCTGAAATTTCTCCAGTGCTCCCCTTTGTATTGCTTGGAATCCTGTGCCATCATAAAGAATGTTCTTTGCCACCACCTAGTGGCTTTTTGTAGTAGTACCCTTTGACCTTTTATTTTTCACCTAAAGCTTTTGAAGCATATTACAGTATTCATTTAATGCTAAATGGAATAGTTACACACTGAAAATCCTGACATTAAAGAGTCATTATTAAAATGTGTGTAATAGGGTTTGTATTGGAAATGTGCTTTTCTTATAAAAATAAAATCTGTTCATTTATACTTGATCTCACCGTTTGTAAATGGAGAAGAAAAAAAATATAAAGGAGACATATTGGATAAATGGAAAAAAAAACCTAATTTTGTAGGCAATTATGAATAATATATGGTGCTGGTTTCACTTTGTGCTAAAATTGAATTCAGTCTGTAAAATTGGCCCCTTTATTGGAGTTCTATATAAATCCTATCAGTTCTGTCTGTGTTTCAAATGAAGGGTGGGCGTGTCCTAATGGTCCCTGCTAAAAGCACAGTAGGAGGGAGATCAATCACCAATCACAGACCAATCACAGCCCTGCACTCACACAAGCAAAGGCTTCAATCCCTGTCAGGTCAGCCTAGCTGCTGATTGGTTCCTGTCCTACAGTGCAGTGTGCTGAGTGCCGCTGGCTCCCCCTGCACATCCACAAAATTCAGCCAGCGGGAAGTGGAACACATGGGCGGGACTAATAAGGTTTTGGTCAAATTTCTCAATAAATCAGTCCGAAACACAACTTTTTTAAGCACAATCCATCTATAATTAGAGGAGTATAATTCACTGGTACATTATGATATGTCTCCTTTAATCAGGCTCTCTCTCCCAGTTTAACATCCTTTTGTTTAGGCCTTACAGCAATCAGAACTTATTATTTCTTCTTATTGCTACCGATTAAATACAAACTATATATACTGGTGTTATGAAAGATTCTTATATACTTTAAATGGATGCGCCAAATCCACTATTTTGACATCTGGCCACACCCCTGAATCCTTTGCAAAAGATTTGGGCGAATAGCAAACGGATCTGCATGTACAAATTAGGCCACAGAATGGTTAGAGAATTGCATGCTGAGTGCGTGGCTAAAAATTTTCAACTTCTGTGTTTGTGACGGGAAGTCACCTAATTTTAAGGATTCGGTTTGGTTTTCTAAAGGTAATACAAAATGCTAAGCAGTTTAGAATTTCTTTTTCTAAGAGAGAATTTAAGGGGGTATTTATGAACAATTTTTTTTTCATGGTTTTGTTTTAATTTTGCACCAAAATAAGATGAGAAGGCTGAGAAGGGACATTCAGGTTGGCAAAACAGTCAGGTTTAGGGACTTCAATTAACAGTTACTTACAAAAGCAGGTCTATCAGCAAGAAACCATCAGCATGACCTATAGCTAACTTAATGTACATAAATGTTTTAAAGAGTAGTTATTTATGTGTAAGTTTAGCTTTTGGTATGATGTAGACAATGATATTTTGAGACAATTTGCGTTTTTTTTTTTTTTAACTATTTAGCTTTCTGTCCAGCAGATTTCCAATTTGGAATTTTAGTAGATATTTGGTTGCTAGGATTCAATTTTTCTGAGCAGGCAGAGGTATTAACGAGAGACTGGAATATGAACGAGAGGACCTAAATAGAAAACAACTGTAGTCTTACAGTGCAATATTTTGCTGGCTGCTTGGGTCAGTGACCCCCAATCAAAAGCTTAGAGACAGAAAAGAGGTTAATAATTAAAAGAGCTATAAATTAAAAAAATCAAGATGAATTAAAAAGTAACTAAGAACAGGTGACTCCTTGTAAAGTCTTGTAAATCGGTATAGCAAATAACCAACAAACTATTTAAATCATCAGATTTATTATGTGGTAAGTAATGGTTCAAATTTCATTCTTGTTCACTTTACAAGTACAGGATGAAAGCTTTACAGAGGGTAACCACGCTCAGAGCTTTCAATTAACTCCATACAGCAAACAAACCTAGTCTTTGCATTTTCTCTGGCTAATTCTATACACAAGAGATTTAATTACAAGCTATTTTCCTCCATGTTTCTTTTTATTTGAAGTTGTTTCAACTCTTAGTTGAAAATGTAGGCAGGACCGAAGGGTAATCGATAGCACCGTTACTATAAAAGTAACTTGGTCATCTGAAGTTTTAAGGAATCAATGGAACAAAGTTACTATATGAATAAATTAGTCTACTGACGTTTAAGGAATCAATGTGCTTTAAAGGTTATTGCAGCCATGTCTGATCTATGCATGCAAGTAATGTGCTTCTACTAGCAGAGATCTGGCGGGTTTGGTTGTGCTATTTGGGAAACAATATGCTAGGTTTTGGGTTCTTTCCTTGAGCCTAACCTTCAGCCCAGTAAATGTAGTACAGAGTCTAATTTCCCCTGCTGATGAGGTAGTACCTACATTGTTGGAGGTTAATGTTGATTTTATTTATATTTTTAGCAATTTATTTGTGAGTTCCTTGACCCAATATAGTTTCCTCTCTGTAAACCACACTGTTAGTTGCTAACACATTTTTCTTGCTCCAGCTGCAGCATGGGTCAGCAATTTGCAATTCACTAATTACAAGCAGCCTGGTTTAGTTGTTTGTATTGGGGAAAAAGTTAGGTTAAGAAAACCATTAAAATATATCATGATTTACAAGAAGAAAAATAATCTATACTGTGATGAATTATAAGCTCCTGCTTTAAGCAGGTAATAAACCTAGTTGAAGAATAATTTCAGTATTAGAAAAACACTGGGGCAGTATGGAACCAACTGCTAAGGATTTTAAAATAATGAGCCTCAAAAGAAAGCATTACTGACACACCTGGTTTGGTCTGAACCAGCCTTCAGCCTAGTTCTAAGGCAGTGATCCCCAACCAGTATCTCATTAGCAACATGTTGCTCACCAACCCCTTGGATGTTGCTTTCAGTGCCCCCAAAGCAGGTAGTTATTGTGAAATTCCTGACTTGGTTTTGGTTGAATAAAAACAAGATTTACTACCAAATAAAGCCTCCTGTAAGCTGATAGTGTGCATAGAGGCTAGCTAATAGCCATTCTTTTATGATGCTTGTGTTGCTCTCCAAGTCTTTTAACATTTGATTGTGGCTCATGAGTAAGAAAGGTTGGGGACCCCTGGTCTAAAGTATGTGCCTCATGTTCCACCTCCCTCCCTTGTGATGCATTTTTTGCTGTTTGTTTTTCACGAAAGGAATGAAAACCCAGACTTCTGCCCCCTAGACTTGCACCTTGTGCAGTAGAGTAACATTTTCAGATTTTAACCTACTAGTAGTGCAGGTCTAAATCTACAATAGGGATGACTGGCAGGTAAGTTGGTGGTACAGCATTCCCTAAAATGGGAAGTTTTTTTCTAAAATGGAATGATAGCCTGGGAACAAATGTAGGGCTAAAATGTACTTGGGAGCGCTTAAGGTTTTAGTCACTCGGCGCATTTGGATTCTTGTCCTTTAAATACCTAAGCGATGAACATCATTATCTGTGTCTGCTTTAATTCCACCTTTACATTTCAAATATAATCTTCCTACTGAGTAGCATTTACATTTTAATTTTTGAGTGAAATCAATCTGCTTGCAGGTCATTGAGAAAAATGTAAATGGTTACTTTATAAAACAGCTGGTAACACAGCCAGTAAAAGGACAAAGTTGTCATTTCATATGTATTTAGTGATTTCAAGTTTTAAATTACAGCTTGCTTTATCTATGATTTTATCTGACTTCATAAATGTAAATATTTAGTTACCCAGGCCACGGAATGACCCAGTAATTTAATTGCAAAAATGCATTGAGGTGATGCAGAAATATCTTGTAAACATAAAATGGAGCACCAAGCTTAGAAGCCATATGCGGGAAGAATCGGCAGGTAGAAACATGGTTGGCTGTGTGACTGTAAAAACAATCTTAAGCTCTGTGCAGTTTTATTAAGAGTTTCCTTGAAGACTTAGAAAGTCCCATAGACCTGCATCAAATGGATTATCCATCAGTCTATATGTCTGTTTTGGTTTCTCCTAGTCCTTTACACAGGCATTATTCATTCCAGGCAGCTACGTCATCCATTAGTAAAATCTGCAGACAGGGTTTCGTTGGAAAGCATGTCTTTCTTACTATGAATCCGAAAAACTTGCGACAGATGTCTGTATTCAGCTAGACTCAGAAGAAGTGTAGATTAATTTAGGCCCAGAAGTTTTGTTTTTAGAATAAACTAAGGAAATTGACCAACTGAGTAGACTTCTTATCTTTTGCAGGTACAATATCATAATTACTTCTGCATCTGTTCCTTAGCTGAATGGCTGAACAGTCTAACCCTAAAACTGTCTGCATTTCTCAATACGTCATTTTTATTAAAGCCATCAGGCAAATGTAATAATCTCTGCATTCTCCGTGTGAGTGCAGCCTGATCTTTGGTTTTATTTATTGTGATTGTATCCTAAAAGTAAATACAGGCACTTATATATAACTTCATCTATGGACCTGGGTGCAAGGGCCAATCGTTATATGGAGTATATAAAAAAAAAAATTATAATACATGCATAACAAAGAATTAATGGAAAAGGTTTCTGCTTGTGGTAGTTCAGCATTTTCTTTTTGTACGTGGCCTATAATCGGATGTTTCTCATGTTTCATGATTGTTTTCTCCCTGATCATCAACCTTTTGGAAGAGCACTGTAATGTAGATAAGGTATCCAATAGCTTTCATTTCCAAACGTTCAGAATCACTTTATGTTTCGAAAGATTTAATACTTAATGACAAATATTTTAGATTGCTGAACAATTTAACTTGATAAGACTTGACCCAATTTCTCATTTGCTTGGAAATACCAAATATTTTGATGGTTTTGTATTTTTCTGATGTAATTAGTGAGCTGAGAGAGGCTCAAAGGATTAAAGTGATTCCTTGGCAACAGATGGGTGTATCGCTGTGATTGGGTTCACTATGATTCTACAGGCGATGCTATTTATTGCCTGTCAGTTCTAACTCCTTTGCACGTTAGCCCTTACTTACTCTTGATATTTGCATTTATTAATTTGTGAGATCTTCCATACTGATTACTCATACAAATTAATGCTTTGCACACTGGATAAATACATAATGACCATGACCATATTTATATAGTCTTACCAACCAATAACATTTAGCTACTGCAATGTACATACAATGTAGACCACTAATGAGCCCCTGAAGGAAATTTATAAAGCACACAATATCCAATTTAACAACTTTGCTTTAGGTACTGTAGGTTATTGTAAGTTTGCCATTACAGTTGTAGCTACTTGTTTGCTCTTATTAGCACCAGATTATCATATGTAAAAGAAGCCTTAATTTGAAGGCCTTAATGATTAAAAATTGAGGTCACTAGTGAGCTAATGGGTTGCCATTTTGTGTCCAGGTAAAAAAGGAGTTTGTAGTCTGAAGAGGAATTAACAACTTGTCTGCGTCTGATTAAAAGTATTTGTCTTCCTCTAGATTTGTACAGATATGTGCCTTATAGGTTCTGAGGTGCAGCTGCCTATGGAATCAATACATTTCTTTGTATTTCAACACTGCAGTTCACATAAGATGACTGCAGTGTTTGGCTGTATTATTTACACTTTAAACTCCCTCACCCCCAAAAAGAAACAGATCCACAAATTCTAAGATCTGTATTTAAAGCGGTTTACTAATGAGTAGAGAAAAGTGCTTGTACCTGACCATTTAAAGTCTACTTCTGAGTAGGTGTCAGGGCATGGCAGGCAAATACCCTGTTTTTATTTTTGCTGTGTCACACGTTATGTGACAAGTCATGTACAGTGTATTTGTATTTTTAAGTGACAGTTTTAGTCATAATAGTGGTATATACAATTAATAATTTGCTTACATAAGCTTATTCTTGGTAGGTAAGGTTCTTTACATTTAAAGTAAGACTTCAGTTTCATGTCTCTTACTATATTTCAGCTTTCTGTAATTAATTAGTTCTGCTGTCATTCACAATAAATAACCACACAAGAAATTTTCCTTTATTTTTTTTCTTTCTTTATGCTTGCCCTGAATTTGTGATTCTCTAGAAGTTGTCTCAGGACAAAATGATGTATATTTTTCCCTCTGATATAATCAAATTAGGCACCTGGGTTCACTTAATAGGGTACCCATCAAAACCAAAGGTTGCTACGTGTCACTGAAAACAGTGTTTGATGCTGAGTGAAACAAAAACTCGTGCCAGCATTATTTTCCACTGATATCTTCTTGGTGATGAAATGCAACCCTCTTGTACAGTGCAATTTGCATGGAGTTTGTATGTTCTGCTGTCTGTATGGGTTTCCTCCCAAAAAACATACAGGCAGGTTAACCAGGTTCTGATAAGATTGTCCCTACTGATAGGCACCTTAAGCTGAATGCTCATTTGGTAACCTGGCTTTGGATCTTTCAGTTATATGCCCACCTTTAAGTGGGCACATATCACAGTGATGGGAATATATTATTGTTCAAGATTTTGGAACCTTTGATCAGTATCTGGTCACCTTTTGGCCATATTCTCGTTTGGTAGGCCATCAGAGTGCCCTATACACTGGGAGATAAGTTACCTACCTGCACTTAAGGTGGCCATACATTGCAAGATCCACTTGTTTGGAGAGATTGCCAAGCGAGTGGACCTTCTCCTGATATGCCCACCTACGGGTGGGTGATATCCGGTTAATTCAGTTGTTTGACCCTCAGATGTGGTCCCCGGTCTGACGGAAAAATCAAACCTGTCCGATCGAGATCTGCCCAATTTCAAGCGAGATGTTGGTTGGGGGGCCTGTTGTTCGTGCCCATACACGTGCCCGGAAATACCGCCATACGCCTCCTACCTGTGCCTGCACCCGAACGAATGCGATACTGTATGGCGGTATTTTCGGCAAGCGTTTTTCCGCAAGTGTTTATCCGCTTGCCGAAAATATACACCATACGCCACGTCTGACATCAGCCTTAGCCTAACTGGGGCAAGGACTGATATCATTAAAGTATAATCTCTGTAAAGTTCTGTGGAAATGGCACTATGTAAGTACTAGGAAACACAAAATATAATAACAAAAGCATAGCCATAACACTATATCTCACATACAGTATCTAGTAGAATTAAGTCTAAAACAACTGGACTTTTCTGAGTTTTTCTGAGTTTTTCTTGAAAAAGTCCAGTTGTTTTAGACTTAATTCTACTAGATACTGTATATCATGACCTGGATGAATGAGAATCTTCATAGACATATATCTCACATGCACTTAGTAATAACCTACTATTTATTATTCCCTGCACTGCCGCTAGCGCGGTATAGCAAAGTACTATATTGCACATGTACCTGCCCATGGAATTGAATCAAGCATTGTGGAACCCTATAAAAATAAGTACCCTGGACCAGTGTGATTTTTATGGATGATGTATGCAAGGTTAGGGCTCATTATGTTGACACCCAAATGTTTTAATATGTAGCTGTTCTACAAAAACTCCGTTGCAGGTCAGCTCATGTCAAAAGGATATATAAAGAGATATATTTTCCTTTTAACTGCACTGATAAATGTGTGAATGTAAGTGTATATGAAGGTTCTCATTCATCCAGGTCTTGGTATACCTGTAGTAATAAGTCAAAGCAACTGGATTTACTGTGTTTTTCTTGAAGACGTTTCACTAGTCATCTGACTGGCTTTCTCATTCTGAACTGAGAAAGCAAGTCAGATGACTAGTGAAACGTCTTAAAGAAAAACCACAGTAAGTCCAGTTGGGGGGCATTTATACGGCTAGAGTTTTGAGTTGGTGGAGAAGCACCTGTAGAAGTGCCATTAATGGCCACAGAGGTGACCGATGGTATCTATAAAAATTGACTGGCTGCTCCTTAAATTTAACTTCTCTGCCATCTAAAAAAAAAAATGAACACGAAATATGTCTTGCTGTTATTTTAGCATGCTATATTTAAAATAAAACAATTATGAATTTTCTGCACAAAAATAGAACCTACAGAAGAAAGTGTCTCACGTAAGCTATGGCCTCGGGCTTCCACTGTTCTGGTGTGGTTTACTTGATAACATCTTACCTCCGTGTGCTCCTGATAAATATTGCCCTTTGTATTAGTGGTTAGAATCTTGCTAAACTTTTTAAGCTGTGTGAAGCGTTCACTCATTGTGCCAAAGATGAGCTCATTAGAACAAGTCTTGAGACGTATCCAGTGAAATGAACCCTTGATCTCTTCTCTCCATGAACTAACTTTTGCCACTTCTTACATATTTCACAACTGCGGAACTACTTAATTTACCTACTCAAACTTTCTAGAGTTACTCATCTTTGGAGCTGAATCTTGTCATACGACATAAGACCGGACTTTGGACCCTGCAGAACATATGACCAGACTATTGCAACGTTCAAGCTATGACCCCTGTCTGCTTTGATTGAGAAGCTTAAAACAAACTGCAGTGCATTTTGTAGGCACACATTCAAAGCATGCAGCCAAATGTTTTTTCATTTTGTTTAGGTATGAGCAGACACAAGTTCAACTAACCTTAATTCTTGTGGTCTTGTGCTCTCTATCCTTATTGTGTTCTCTTTCCTTTGTGCTTTCAGTAGTCTTGCGCTGTGTGTACTTACACATGACCTTAATGCTGCACTCTGGCTGAACTCAGAAACTTGCTGAAACTACAGTATCTCCAGCCTTTCCTCTTTTTACTCCTTTGTCTCACTCCAAATCTCTCATTTTTAAACTGTACTTCTGGTTTTTTTAGTTTTAAATACTGTTTTCTGGAATTTCAGAAGTTACAAAATGGGTACTCGTCTTAAAAACTAGCCACATCAAACAGGCAAGAGTATCAACATTCTAAGGATAAAAACACCTGCAAGAAGTGTTCAGATAATGAGCTGTTTATGTAGATTTGTTTTTGGCTCACTCCCTTGCTCAGGTGCATGACTATCCTCTGGCAGCAGCCACAGACTTGTAAGGCCATGAGAATTGTTGTTGGGCTGGGTTTTTTGATACAGTGAAAAATCGTCTAGATTTACAAGGAAATGAACCTTGCTCCATGAGATGTCATCCAGTTCTTTGAACTCATTAGTTGGAGGTGATGTAATGATGCTCTCAGGAACAAAGAAGCAGGGATCTTAAAGAGAGCTGGAGCAGTTTGAAACCAAGAAAAGTCAATAGACAGATATAGAAAGCTAATTTATAGCTATTGGAAGTGCCTAATAGTGCGCTACCAAAAAACCTCAGGCATCCATAATTTTCAGACCTAAAGGAAAGTTATAAATAGAATGTAAACTTAATAGTGAAACAGGGAATTGTAAGTAAAAGCCTGGTCTTGCTAACTAGCCTTTTTTTTGCAGTTGATTAGTTTCCAAGTTATTTATTTATAAAAATGCAAAAGTGCCAGTATTGTTTTCCAAAAAAGAAGGCAACCTTAGATTCGACTGAATCTTGAACCCTACCAAAAGTTCAGGGATTTGGCTGCATTCTGGATTTTGTGCATCCCTAAATTTTACTGATAGCTGCTGTTTTTGTTACATCTTTTTGCACATATTAAACAAAAGCTTTACTAGTTATGGCTGCTTCTGCATTTATGGACTGCCTGAGACACTGATAACTGAGAAACTAACTCTATGAGGGGAAAAACTGAAGAAAACAATCGTAAATCCATTTTTTCATTTCCATTGAATACTTACAAATGGGAAATATGAAAATATTGTGTCCCTTTAAGTGCAGTCCCTATGTTTGGTTCTTTTTCAGTAAGTAAACACATGCGCATAACGCAATGTTTTTAACACATTGGAGAGAGAATGCTAAGAGATACACAAACCCCCACTTCTGCTATCTTTTTATATAGTTCTGTTTATTAACTTGCTTTTCCTCCAAATACATTTTATGGGGTTATAAAATCTAATGCAATTGAGTATTATCAGTCATTCTAGTCATGGGATATCTTTCTACAGGTAACTTGATAATGTATTGCTGGTGTGAGCAACTTCTCTGTCACCTTTTTGTTGCTTATACTTCTTAAAGCAATACTGTATTCTTTATTGCTTTTGTATGAGATGTATAATTTCTACTTGGTTTTTACCCCCCAAAAATTCTATGAAGGTCTTATTGGGTCTGCTTGCAGTTTCTATGGGTTTATACCCCAAGTGTACTTCATAGGGGGGGGAAAGGCTTTTTGCCTCTGGCAAAGACACCTTAGGATATAAACCTATTGGGATACCTACTATGTGATTTAAACTTTATTTTTAGTCACTTGAGCTTGCAGTCCTATACCTATATATTTTACTGAACTCATGGAGGCCTCAGAAACCAATATGCACACTGCTAGTTACAAGAGTAACTAGAGACTCTTGAGCCAGGTGCAGAATTTGCACCCAGGTCACACACTTGATAGATACCCGTTTTCGTAACACAATTCTCGTGACTACTTCTTTCTGACTTATTCATCTCTGTAGTCCCCAAGCATTACATAACACACTTTGGCCCCCAAAAGTTCATCACGCAAACATGAATATATGTCCAAATTTATATAATGTGGGGCAAGATCTGTCTATCTCATCTCATGAAACTGTAAAGAGTAATCCGGGGATGGGCAGCCAGTAACCAGAGTTATGCCACTGTGGGGGCGGGTCTTCATGAGCCCAATAGGTTAAAATGGCCTAAGGCCGACCTTCAAACACATGAAATGTTTGTGGTGTAAAACGGATGTTCAAGACTCTATAACATTGGAACAATATTAAAATATGAGGGGAAAAATGTTTATCCTCCTGTAACCCACTCGCCCCCCCCCCCCAGGAACTTGCTTTGGCTGTTGGCTTGTGGGCATGCTCAGTTGTTCTAAGCTCAGATTAATAAACACCCCCCAGACTAGCAGCCAGTGAAGAGATGGCATTGCTTCAAATTTTTTCTCCTGAGCTCAGCTTTACCATTACAGTGCTCAAACAATGCAGAACTTTTATCAGAGGCAGTTGTGTCTGTATTCTTGATGAAATGTATGCTGAATAAGGGTCTGTGTGTGTGTATGCTGTTTGCAGATTTAAATGTATCCAATTATGTATCAGAGCAGTGCTGTCCAACTTCTGTTGTACCGAGGGCCGGAATTTTTCCGACCTACGTGGTGGAGGGCCGATAATGGAAGCCAGTTTTGACCACTCCCCTTTTTGAAACCGCACCCACTTGAAACCACACCCATGTTATCACATGACCATACCCATATTAATGGTTATAGTACAGCAAAAACCTGCCATACTCTGCCTGCCCTACCCTGCCTGTGTGTGCCATACTCTGCCTTCCCTACCCTGCCTGTGTGTGCCATACTCTGCCTTCCCTACCCTGCCTGTGTGTGCCATACTCTGCCTTCCCTACCCTGCCATACTTTCACTGTGTGCCATTCTTGGCTGGTTTGTGCCATACTTGGCCTGTGTGTGCCATACTCTGCCTGTGTGTGCCATACTCTGCCTTCCCTACCCTGCCTGTGTGTGCCATACTCTGCTTGCCTTATGATGCCTGTGTGTATGGCACACACAGGCAGCCTACAGTGACACAATGCTGGCAATGCTCCTACAGTCTGCACAATAACTATATATTAAAAAACTTTTTAATTGCAGTACCACCTCAGTATATGTTCTTTTTGTGTGCAGGGATTATTTGTGGGTTTCTACTGCTCCTGAGGTGTGAACAGGGGAACAATATGGGTGATTACAGCCTGAGCCTGAGGTGTGAACACTGCAGGGGGTGAACAATGCAGAGATTAAAAGGTGTGAACAACACAGGGGATTACATATTTAAACAATACAGCCTGATTACAGCCTGAATCTGAGGTGAGAACCATGCAGGGGGGCCAGTTAATCTCAGTACTGATACCATTTAATGCTTACTCAAAGGTAAGCCATCAAAGCAGCCAGACAGGTGGGGGGCCACACAGAGGGGGGTCGCGGGCCGCATGCGGCCCGCGGGCCGCCAGTTGGACAGCACTGTATCAGAGGAAAGCTGCTATTTGCTTTAGGAAAATGTGATGGTTCTAGCAAACGGAGGGGATATATGCAGTACAAATGATGCCATTTGGGTGGGGGAGACCTGCCCAGCTGATATACATTGTAAGCAAATGTAGGCTTTACATGTCCTTTAAATAATATGGGTTCTGGGTTTTAATGTAGTGTAATATGGACTATCGTAAATAAAAGGGAGGTTCTTAAAATATGATTAGCAGATAAGTTATTGTTTAAAACAATTCAGATGATGTAATGCCTAAATAATTAATGGACTTGTGGGTTACCTTACTGAAGTGTTGAATGCACAAACCCAGTATTAGAAAGAACTGAGTCGGCAGCTGTTACAGGCCCGTGTATGGCCACCTTTACATTGTATAAGGAGGAAACTTTATTGTTCGTGCGGTCTACAGTTGTGAGAGCTTTATAAGGGTTGGGTGTGCACCAATACAATAAAGTTCCAACAACCTCTTCCTTCAGCTTTTTATTGTATTTCCAAATGTTTAGTCTTGTTTTTTAATCAGTGTATGAGATGAAAAACATAATCAGTGGTGCATGCTTTTGCTACATATATTTTGCCAGTATTAATCATTTGCAAAATTTTGTGTTTTACATTTATTTTAGGAGTGCCATAGGGATTTTCTGTTTATATAGTCTTGTGTTTAATGTGTTTTTGTGTTGCTCTTTCTTCTGGAAATATTGTTTAACAGCTGTAGTACTGCATGTTTCCCATTTGTGATCTAATCAGGCATGTCAAACTGTTTTAGGCCTCTTCAATGAGATGCGTCCCCCCAATAATCATCTGTTATGCCTCCCATGATATAGCAGCTGAGCTATTGTTGTTTTTAACTGGTGCTAAAATGCACTCAATTCCCATAGAACGTAGAACCGTGTTTCACTAATTAAAATACCGGTTTAGTATACTACAAACCGAACTGTGTATTTTTGACTGTTCTAAGCCCACACTTAAAGGAAAAAATATGTCTACCTTCCTTACTACATTTTCAAGCTGATAGGCTTACGTAAAACATGTTGCAGAAACACTCTGAACTTCTAAAACAAAATAAATGTACTTTGTATTGTATAAACAGGGGAAAATAAATGATCGGTAGCATGCAGAGGTATTTGGATACCGAAACCATGTGTAAATTTAGAAATGTATTCATGCATGGTTTTAGGAACTGAAGGCTTGCACATTAGTAAACTGGGCCATACATTTGCATTGGCCTCCTACCTTACCTGCACCAGGAAGCATTGTCCTCGCCAGGGTGCAGACACACATGGCAGATATTGGCTTGAAATGCAAACTCTTACATTTTATTTTTCTGGTATCCGCCACATGTGACATATTCCTATGGGTTTTAGAAGACCGTGTTAGTATTGCTTTAAAGTCCATCATGGAGAGTGTAGGTGACTAGTTCATGCAATTACAAAGACAATCTATAGAGTCTGTGGCAAAATGGTCCTACATTATAATGCAACCACTCTCTCTCACCATATTCCATTGGGAAGTGTTGAAATTAAAGTCCATAAAGGGGATATGAGTGACTGGTCCATGCAATCACAAAGTCTGTGGAGTCAGGTATGTCTCTGTAGGCTTTTGGAAGCTCCGTCTTTGAGGCTTATTTATTCACATGGGAGACGAACATCGCTAGTGGTGTTGCTCACAGCCACCAATCAGATCTTTTCTTTTGTTTTCTAACTTGCAGGTGACCGTTCAAAACTAATCGTTGATTAAGCTCATGTCGAAAGGGTGGTATATTTTTCCTTTTAGTCATCCTTCTATGATGTAATGTAAAAGAATATCACCTTTTGCTGACTAAGGCTTATAAATCCATAAGACTTATGAGGACAAAGGCCATCTTGCGTGTTTGGATCCCGCAAACATTTAAAAGATTACTTATACAGATATGTTAAATACTGAACCAAATCCTAATTTACATATGTAAGGGTTAAAGAGCAAAATTTTCAACTTTTTCAACTTTTGTTTGTGACAAAAAGTCACGTGATTTAAGGATTCGGATTCGGTTCAGCCAGAACCATGGCTTCCACTGGATCGGAATCCTGCTCAAAAAAGGCTGAATCTTGGCTGAATCCCAAACCAAATCCTGGATTCAGTGCATCCCTAATATTTATGGGATTTCACCATATTTAGCCTCAGGTTGGATTTTCAGCTATTTCATTGGGCTTTCACAATGGGCGTTCAGTCCTTTATTATTGGAACCACTGATGTAACATCAAGATTGCAAGTGGCCGGAGACTATAGGCCAGAAAACACAGTTGAGATTTGGCATAGTTACAAATCCCTTTATTCCACCACATATTGATGTGTGGCAACAGCAGTTAGGTAAGTGCCAGGGATTGCCACACTGTAAAGCTTAAGATAAGAAGCAGCATTGTTCCCTTATACAGTGTTCATTAAGGTTAGAATGGTTTCTTGGTATTTTGGAAGGCAAACACAAAAAACTAATGCTGCTAGGTGAGTCTGTAGTTGCAGCTGTTTTTGTGCCATTTCTGAATATTAATATAATGAAGATTCAGTACAATCTATGGCATTATTGCTGCAAAGAACACTGTTGGATCTAAGAGCATTAACACTTGATGTATGGTTGATGTATGGATGAATATAAATATGGTACTACTTAGATTACCTACTCACAGGAGTGTACTGGCTCACCCTTACACATACTGCAGTTTTAGTTTTAGATAACACAAATGATCAGAGGAGACCACAGAAAGAGCATACATTCTGTGCTTTATCTTTATGCGGTTTTGGCAAACTCTCTTGCTCCAGGGAACCAGTGCCTCAGCTTCCCATTAAAGCAGCAGGGTGCTGTTGTTTTAGCCTTTCTTTTACCTTCCCTCGCGCCTTTATTTCAGATCACCGTTTCATGGAATGGCAGAAATAGCCATTCCCAGCATTTATTAACCCTTGCCTTGTATGAGCATTGGCTTTTTGTACATTTAAATTTATTATGAATTGCTTTATGTTGGTATTCTTTGAGTACTTTTTTTCTAGAAAAATTTAAAAAAGTTAAATCTAGGTCAGAAAAGCCAACATTAAACAATTAAAATATGCTTAGTAGTTGTAATATATGGAAGCAATCAAAAGTGATGGGTGTTATAATTCCAGTATGTGGCTTTCTTCAGGCTTCTGAGGTGTTTTCATTTTTCTTAGCATTTTTCTTAGTATGTTAATTGCAATGTTGCAAGTAAAACATCTGATAAGGAACTGCCAAGATTTTTTTTTATCATACCGTGTGAAGCTCCTCTTAAAAGCAATTTTGGCTTAAAAAAAGAATGTAGGAAGGCATGGGATGAAGGTAGATTATTTAGCATATATATAAATAAATATAATATATATATATATATATATATTAATATATATATATTAATATAATATATAAAGACAAAAAATTGTCAGCACTCACAGGATTTAAATTATTTGAAAAAAGATAAATTTTATTACAAAATATGAAAAAGGAACATTACAGACCTCAACATTTCAGTCCCCCACAGGGACTTTCGTCAGGAGGCAGAGAAAAGACAGAGAAAAGTCTTTTCTCTGCCTCCTGACGAAAGTCCCTGTGAGGGACTGAAATGTTGAGGTCTGTAATGTTCCTTTTTCATATTTTGTAATAAAATTTATCTTTTTTTCAAATTTAAATCCTGTGAGTGCTGACACTTTTTTGTCTTATTGTACTATATTTGCTCTTGCACCCAGGTATAATCATTGTTAGTGGTGTGCACCAACTGGCTGTCTATATATGAGAAAGGCTGCGGATGCAGCCGAAACTTTAGATGTTGATTTGAATAAACACATTTGCAAATCATTGTACATGTACAGGTATGGGACCTGGTATCCAGAATGTTCAGGACCTGAGGTTTTCCAGATAAGAGATCTTTCTGTAATTTGGATCTCCATAACTTAAGTCTGTTAAAAATCATTTAAATATTGAATAAACCCAGTAGGACAGTTTTGCCTCCAATAAGGATTAATTATATCTTAGTTGGGATCAAGTACAATAACTGTTTTATTATTACAGAGAAAAAGGAAATAATTTTTAAAAATTAAAATGATTTGCTTAAGATGTCTATAATGTCTATGGTGGCTGGCCTTTCTTTAATTTGGAGCTTTCTGGATAACAGGTTTCCGGATAAGGGATCCCATACCTGTACTTAAAACAGCGTACTGAACCAGTAGATAATCATCCGGGTACCACTAGTGCGAGTTACATGACCTTTAGGGTTTGGCTTTGATTGGACTAAACACTATGGGGCAGATTTATCAAAATGTGAGATCAACAGAACAATAAGAACACTTTCAAATTACCTTTATCTGAAAAATATGCCTGTGGAATTGATAAATACACAGAATACTATTCTCCATATAACTTGAATGCAATGGCTTCTAAAAAGAAAAAGCTGAATGGTTTCTTTCACTGTTAAAAGTTAAGTAGGCTAAATAACTTGTATACAACAATGTTATTGCAAACAGCACACATGAGCTTTCTGTGATTTTATGGAGTGCTTATTCCAACCATTTGATGTGGCAAATTTTCAAGGTTTTTAATTTGTTATAAACGAATAAAAGGACTTTTGTACACAGTGTGTAATGACTAAGTGGTTTCTAATGATGTACATTTAAGGGCCCTGCGGCTTCTGTTGTTAAAATGAGATGTTACTGTTTTCTTTTGGGACTTTTCAGGAATGCCTGAGAGCAGTGTCAGGCCTTGCTTATGGCGTAAGTTTACAGGTCCATTCTGTCTTGGTCTCCCGAAGTCAAATGTCTAAATGGGGCACCCACCTCCTAACCACTCACGCATGGGTGTGTGTTGATAAACACACGTCTTACATATTATAAGAGCTGAAACACTCAGAACTGTAGAGCTTAAGGACATTGCAGAGGAGTAATAATTGGTCACTCAGGCAGACTAGATCAGGCTAATAACTTTCCCCTGTTATCTTGTGATGATTTCTTAAAAAAAATTTCACTGATTGGAATCCTGGAGGACTTAAGATCATTTACTTAAAACAAGTAAACATTTTATTAAAATAAACAAAACTGCTAGTACTTAACCACATTTGAGATACATGAATAAATATTCTATGAATGAACCATTTACAGTAAACCGTGCAAAAGCCATGATTTTTATACCAAAATGTTTTGTTGCCCTTAAATTGAACATGCAACCCACACAGCTAACTGGGCCTCTGTAGTTCATGTTTATTCAGTTTCTTCTGCTTGCAAGCCAAGCACATTTAAATGTATGTTTTATCATAGAGGCATTATGGGCATATTCACAGAGCACTGGCAATTGGTCCAGAAGCTTTTGGGGATCTTCTGATTCATAGAATGGTGGAGGTTATAAGTTTTTATGGTGATTTTATCTTGCACGGGGAAGGCTCCATGTGGTGCTGGTTATATAACACCACTTTAAAGGAGAAGGAAAGGCTAATAAAGAGTTAATATCAAGCTGCAGGCATACCTTCAGTTGTCTCAATAGTGCCCTTAAGTCTCCCCATATTTCACCTGTTCAGATGATCAGAAGCCAAACAGGAAGAAAAAACTCTGAGCTGTGTAAAGAAAGTTCCCATAATGCCTCACTCCTGCACTGAGATGAGACCAAGTGAACATGCTCAGTTAGTTAGACTATGGGTCAGCTTCCTGCTTATTTGCTCAGATCCACATTCCTAAGGGGGGAGTGAGTTCTTAGCATTCTTGAGGGAGGGGGGAGCAGCAGAGAGGAGAGAGCTGCGTGTCTCTGGCACAGGAATTACAGACAGAAGAAATCTTTTGACAGAAGTCAGTGCAGCGTTTCTGTGAGTACTTATGGCTGTATTTACATAGACCTTTCTGATAAAGCTTACTTAGTTTTTACCTTTCTTTCTCCTTTAATTCCAGTAATATCACTTCATGTACAATAGGGAAACATCACATTGTGTATTCTGTAAACTATATTTTAACTGATGACCATTAAACAGTATTGGGAATATTTTATATTAATTATGGATTTTCTAGATTATATTTTGCTTAAATCTTTTTCCAATTTTTAGTGACAGTATCGGACTGTTGTGGGTGAGCCAGAGTTCTTCCCAGGACTGTGTACTTGATATAGTGGAAATAAAAACTGGCATTATTTATGGGTCACCTCTTGCATCCCTCTCTCCATCAGAGAAATCTCCAGATGTTGCATAAGCATTATAGGAACCCTCTATAAAGCATGCAGGGAGGGAAGCACATAACTTGGATACATGTGACCAGCAACTGACAAAGACATAAACCATTATATACTTTGGGCAAATGGGCTACCAACCTTAAAAGTTAATTCTAATTAATTCAGCACTGTGGACAGCAGATGTCTATGTTCCACACTACACTTTCCTGGTGCAGAGTTTTGTGTTCTTTTCCTTTTCTGTGTCAAGGAACCACTGAATTTATAAGGGCAGTTCAGTTTTTAGTTATGTTGCGTAGTATAATTTTCAGATATCTCTTCATACTGCTAACAAAAATACATTTATATCGGCTAGCGAAAATGTCTGTTCTTAACTACAGTAACGATGTATATATCATTTACAGTAGCGTGTATGGCCATTTCCTCCCCAATCTCAATGCTGCTAGGCCAAAATCACCTTAGCTCGACTTCTAGTAAAATGCATTCTGTATTTTAGCCTTCTGTAAAGCTCAGTTGAGTACTAAAACTGCTGTATGTGCTTTTGTTGAAGAGGAGAACTGAACTCTAATTTTTTTTTTTTGAAAGGGTTGGGTTAATTTGATTACAGAATTCTCCACAGAACGTGTAGAAAGACTTGCAAACAAACAATTTTTGCAGTTAATCATTCGATGTTTATCAATAGGGGATTAGTGACAGGGTTATTTTTTCTGTACTGGTTGTTCTGGTGTTATTTCTCCCCTGTACATATTGGTATATAAGTATAAGTCCTGTTTTTTAACTGCAGTGGGCTTTGTGATCAGCTCTGCTACGTTCAGCCATTGTTATGTGTTGTCTAAACAAAGTCTCACACAGTCTTTTGTGTTTAATCAATTCTGAGACTGCCCTTCAACAAACCAGAACAACTACAGTTATTTTGAATACAAAATATTATGCTTTTTAGAAAAGTACTTCTCAAGTGCAGACTAGTAGAAAATTAGAGAGATTTAAGATGCCTTATGGGATAAGTATGATAAAGTTATGCACACAAAATGGTATGAAATAGTCTTATTAAAGCATTTGGCACTCCTACTATACCAATGATTTTTCTGGTAAAATGTGACCAAATGCTTCTGATATTCTGCAGCCCTTTTTTGCTTGAGTAGGTTTGTGTGGGATGTGACGTCATGGGGACAGCCCATGCCATTATGGGGGGGACAGGTTAATCATGTGAATCTTACAGAATGCTACAAATTAATTATTTAAAGGAATGCTGTCATGGGAAAATGTTTTTTCCAGAAATCCTTTAATAGAGCTTCTCCAGCAGAATCCTGCATTGAAATCCATTTTTCAAAAACACAAACCGATTTTTTTATATTTTATTTTGAAATTCCACCAGAGGACTAGCCATATTCTTTATTTCTCAGGGTTCCACAGTTGGAGTAATATCACCTCCCTCCCAGCAGCCTATCAACAGAACAATGGGAAGGTAGCAAGATAGCATCTCCATGATGATTTGTCTCAGACCCCACTCCATTGCTAACATAGTTGCTAAATTGAATTGGTACATTTATCCATAGCAACTAGTTAGCGATTTATTTTGATCAGCATACAAGTTGGAAAATGAATGCAAAGCTCATTCTGTAGTAGTGAAATGGTTAATAGAAAGGCTGCAAACTGGGATGACCACTATCTCATTTACATACTGCTGACAAGCATTAGAGGTCCTGCTTGACGGATTTGCTATTTATACCTCTACAAATTAGAATTTAATAGCTGGACCCAGCTCTGTTTGCAGATTTGTCCATGCAGGGAGCGACCCACAGTCAGAACAGATTAGCTAGTTAATTAGCCAGCAAGAAAACACTATTAGTGGAAGGGGCCTCATGGGGTTGCTGAAGGGAGCAAATACTGACTCCCTCTTTCCGCCAAAATAAGACAGTCTGCTGCACTCTATTGCCATGCTATGCATTATAGAACTTTTTGTTCTTATACTATATTGACAATGATTCTAGCTTTCTATATGTTGTGAAAATGTTGTCGTTTTTTTTTTTTTTTTAACATATGAAACACATTTTTAATGTGAATCTGTTTTATTTTCAAGCTGTTGAATAGAATAATGTAAGGTTGGTTCTATGGTATAATTTATTTTAAGGAGTCATCTGTGTAATTACCAAAGGCTATACACGAACAAACAAATAGGTCACTGTTGAAACATGAGCTATATTATCCTTTGTCTTTAATTTAAAGCTCTATAAACATTTCCGATATTGTGTACAACAATGTTTGTCAGACTGCAGGTCCGGCCTGGCTTGTGAGGAAAAGCATAAGAAAGCGTAAGAATAGCTGTGGCCCAGAGGTGCCAGCCAAGTGGTTTTGTATTTTGGATGAATATTTGCCATGGGCAGATATGCCCTATTCTTTCCAAATTCCACCCCTAGCCTTATCCTACGTGCTGTTCAAGGTATGTCTGAATCATACGGAGATAGATTTGGACACATTTCAATTCTTTTTGAAAGTTGTGAATAACAAGAATTCTGGTGCAACTTGCAAGGAGTGGGCGAGTAGGTTGTTTAACCAGGTGGAAACACAGATGGAAAATAGGGTGATTCATGAAAAATCTGTGTGAACCAACATATCTAAGTGTACAGTAAGTCCCCTGTTGTTCTACAGTAAAAGGGCTTAAGGTCTAAAGAGACTTTTTTTTGATTCTACAAAAATTCATATGTAACTACATGGTATGTTATTTCCGTTTGCACATACGGGCTTCCTAATCGAGGTAGAATCCATTTTACATTGTACCACACAGTAAAGAGCTATTATCAACTCTAAAATGCTAGTACTCATACAGATTAGACACATTGATTTTATTATTCCTTCCATCATACAGCAATACTTAATGTTCAGCCTTTAATCATAACCACCTCTCAGTTAAAACTAGATTGTAACCCAGTGGAACAATACATAAGTGTAGGTCTTCCAAGTATTTAAACAGCACAATAACTTTTTGCAGAGCGCATGGGGGTTTTATGGGTGATCAGATGTAAACAAACCTAATTACACTATGTGCAACAATAGGTGTTGGCTGAAGTGGTGTAAAGGTTACCATCATTTTACTCTGGACAAGTGGAAATGGCATTTTATAATCTGGCAGGCTGATGGGAAAAGTCACCTGTTTGAATGCATAAAAAAATTGATGAAGGAGGAGTAATGGTTTTGGGCAGTTTTCCATGGTTTGGAATATGGCCCCTGCTTCCATTGAAATCTTGATATTCCTGAGATGTACTACTGTACACTAATGTACTACCTAAGTAAAAAAGAAATGCACAGATTGAGGTCTTTACAGGAAAGGTTTGCTGAAATGGGAGTGGAAAGGTTAAATGGCCTGCAGGGTCCTGACCTCAGGCAAAATAAACCCCTGTATAAAAAATTGAACCTGATCCCCATTATCATTTCCCACCCTCACTAATGCTCTTGTAGCTAAATGAAAATGTTAACAATGTTAGCAGAAAGCATTCAAAAGAGTATATATAGAAGCAAACAGAGGATACTTCATACTAATTGCCTTGGTTTGTGGAATTTTCACTTATCATATATATATTATTATTGTGTTGGGTTGAAAACCCCAACATACTGTTCTTACTTTGGCTTTGGCTTATTCTTCCGCTTCTTCTTCTTCTTAGCACCCCCCATTTGCTAAACGCTACTCCTCCTACAGTTTTAGGGGTACAACACCCAAACTCCCCTCACTTCTTCACCCTATAGCGGAGCAGGTTGCTTGTGCTTTTCTAAGCGAGCCGGCCCCCCGTCTTTTTGTGGCGCCGCTCCGAACCTCCCAATTTTCCCATTGACTTTGACAGGGAAGATTTTCAAACTGCTGCCACTCTTACAGCTTTGAAGCTACAGCCCCCACACTTGAATAACATAATCATGGGGTCACCCCGAATGAAACAGCGACATTTGTTGGATGACCCCAAAGTGGGAAGCGCCAACAACAGCCAATCAAGTTTCACCCATTGACTTTAATGGGGAGATTGAAACTGCTGCCAATCTTACAGCTTTGAGGTGACACTCCAGGTGACAGATCCAGCCTTTTCAATAGATATAAAACCCATAATTCCATAAAATCTAAAAATGAGACGAATGTCTGTAGAGATAATAAAACTTTGACATGTATCTTAACTTACAGTCCTCAACAAAAAATGATAGAAAATATCATTAACAATAATCTAACCATCTTAAAGACTGATCCTACTCTGAGACAAATTCTCAACAATGGACATAGATTTGTAACCAGAAAGACTGAAACCTTAAGTAATAAATCACCTAGCTTGATCCACACTAACAAAGTTACCAACACATGGCTGTCTACAACAGGCTGTTTTAAATGTGGATCCAAGCAATGCATTACTTGCAATTATATTTACAAAACTACTTCATTTACCTCATCTATAACACTGAAGAAATACCAAATAAAACATTTCAATAACTGTAACACAAAACATGTTATCTATCTTCTTACCTGCACTAAATGCATGAAACAATATGTGGGCCAAACTGGCAGAAATTTAAAAGATAGAATTAGAGAACATGTATGAAATATTACAAATGTAAACTGCCATACAACAGTTGCAAAACACTTTTCTGAGTGCTCAAATAGATCATTATCATTCCTCAATGTTATAGGAATAGACAAAGTAACTCCCAATCCTAGAGGAGGTAATATTTCTTCCATTTTAGTAAGGAAAGAGACAAAATGGATATTTTTCCTCAAAACGAGACAACCAATATGGTTTAAATTTTGATTACGATGTAACCTGTTATGTCTAATGTATACTTAGCCTAAAAATATATACTGATACTTATTCTATACTGTGTTTTTTAATATATTCCTATGTAAATCACTGACTTTTTTAACTACCCTGTCCTAGTCACATGACCTCCATGTCTGTGATTGGCCAACTGTAGAGACTTCCCCATTGGCCACCCTGTCTTTAAATAATGTGCCTTTTGCAAACTGAAATTAGCCTATGATTAAGTACCCTTTGGTACGAAACGTGTAAGGCTTTCCCTGTTTTTACATATGGATTAAATAAAATTTATACTTTTTTACTATAACTTTTTTCTGGCTGCCTTTTTCTACAAATTTCTGAATATCTGGAGTGCCTGCCTGCTTTTACTCTTTGAATAACACCAGGGTCCCCAAACTTTTACACTTGGTCACTAGGGGACTGCAGTTTTTGTTTTGAAAAGTGGGCGGAGCCACCAACAGCTAATCAAATTTCACCTATTGATTTTTATTGGTTTGATGCCGGGATTCCCAAACTTTGCAGAGTCAGTCACTGGGTGACTACGCATTCAAGTTTTTTTTACAAAAATGCAATGTGGTAGGGGCCAACAACAGCCAATCAAATTTTACCAATTGACTTTTATGGGAAAATTGAAACTGCTGCCAATCTTACAGTTTTGAGGCTACACTCCCCAAACTTGAATCTCATAGTCATGGGGTCAGCCTGAATGAAAATATGATGATTGTTGGATGCCCCAACGTGGGCGGAGCTGTGAACAGATTTTACCTATTGACTTGGCGGAAATCCAACCTGCTGCCATTCTCACAGTAATAACACCGGGGTCCCCAAACTTTGCAGACTTAGGCACCAGGTAACTGCTGTTAAAGGTTAGAAAAAGTGGGTGGAGCCACCAACAGCCAATCAGAGTTTACCTATTGACTTTCAATGGGGAAATTCAACCTGCTGCCATTCTCACAGTATTAACACCAGGGCCACTAGGGGACAGCATTTTTAGGTTTTAAAAAGTAGGTGGAGCCACCAACAGCCAATCAGACTTCACCTATTGAATATTTTTTGGTTTAAATTTAAAATGCTGTCATTCTCACACTATGCCAGAGTGCCCACGGTTTGTCACTGGGTGACTTCGACTCAAGGTTAAAAAAGGGGGGCGGGGTCACAACCACCAATCACAATTCACCTATTGACTTTTATTGGTTTAAATTTTAACTGCTGCCGTTCTTTAACTATTAATCCTAGGGTCACGAAACTTTGCAGAGTTAGTCACTGGGTAACTGCAGTTCCAGGTTAGAAAAAGGGGGTGGAGCCACCAACAGTCAATCAGATGTCACTCGTTGGCTTTCAGTGGGGAAATTTAAGTTGCTGTCATTCAGACACTATTAAAACCAGGGTCCCCAGACTTTGCACAGTGGTTTTTACTATATAACTGTGGCCCAAGGTTAGAGAAAGTGGGCAGAGCCCATTCAGTGACTTCATGTTTTTCAACCCAACATGAAGTTTGTTCTCAAACTTACTTTTCTAGTTTGTATATGTAATTGCTATTGAAAGCAGCATTTGCTGAACTCCTGGTTGTTACTTTTTAAACAATGTTGCAAGTGCCAGAGCCCCCAGGGCAGAGTGATACTGATATTTACAGTTAGTATTAGTGGTTGTATATATGGTTTATGTATGTGAGTGGATAGATAGGTCAGTATGGGGTCTGTATGTGAGTGGATAGATAGGTCAGTATGGGTCTGTATGTGAGTGGATAGATAGGTCAGTATGGGTCTGCATGTGAGTGGATAGATAGGTCAGTATGGGTCTGTATGTGAGTGGATAGATAGGTCAGTATGGGTCTGTATGTGAGTGGATAGATAGGTCAGTGTGGGTCTGTATGTGAGTGTATAGATAGGTCAGTATGGGTTTGTGTGTGCTGGGTTTACTTGGAAAGGTTGAACTTGATGGTCTTTTTTTCAACCCTATGTAACTATGGGTCAAGAGATTTCATTTCTTTTGGGCTAACAGATACCCTAATTTCATTGAAAGTACATGAACCTTAATGTCTAATTCATAGACAGGAAATTTTCAGCTTTATCAGGATATATAGCAGGATCACGTACATAATGTAGGCTTAATTGTAAATACAGTTATGTTTCGTTAAAACATTGACTTTGAAAACCACTTCTGATTTTCCCATTGCATTAATTAATGATAGCCAGTGTATACTTGTCTTAACTTACTGTGATTTCCCAACTGGCTTAGACTGCAGTTTCAGTCTTGTGAAAACATTCATTATTGTCAGGCTTGCCTCAGCATTTCTTATCCCCCTATAAAGTGCTTTTGGGGTGTTGCACAAAGCAAGCATGGGAGTATGGCCTAAACTCTAACTCTTGAAGCCATGGAGAGCCAAGTAAGGGTTGGAAAATTGTATAAAACTATAAATATGGGTATTATCTTAATATATATACATTATCTGCAACATTGAAGGTAAAATTGTAAAACTGTGTATTCGATTAGTGGAGTAGACTAGAGGTACATATGTATAATACTGTAACAGGCAGGCAAATGAGGACTGTGCAAATGTCACCTCCAACCTGCAGATGGGCAGCCTTAGATAATCTGGAAACAGTAAGGCTGATACCATGTGACTTTGCAAGGAGAGATGGGAAAGAGGAAGTCAAGGCAATAAGGCAAGGAGAGAGCATGCACAGATCTGGCAGCAGGGAGAGAGAGAGACCCCCTGGAATGCATGGTTGGAAAAAGTGCAGGAAAGGTTGCACCAACTGCAGGTTCCCCTTAGTGTGCCAGTAAGTGTCAGTCAGGGAAGGATTTTACTCTCCTTGCACCTTAGCAGTGTTGGGCTGGGACCCCAGGGGCCCACCAGAAAACCTTATACCATAGGCCCCCTCTCCAAACTATTTTTCCTCCTTTCCTCACCCAACCTCTTTATTCTCCTAGTCTCTTTTATTTACTGTACATGCTAGCAATCTATTCTTCCATCTATTTCTCCTCTTCATTTCCATTTAGAAATAGGTAATGACCATATAGCAGGCCATTTGGTAAAGGGCAGGAGGGCCCACTGACACCTGGGCCCACCGGGAGATCTCCTGGTATCCTAGTGGGCCAGTTCGGCACTGAGTAGGTCAGTAGAGGAGCATAACAAGTGGTTCGGTTGGTATCTAGAGATAAGTTCAGAGATGTAGGGTGGGGCAGAGTTATGAACTGCTTTGAATGTAAGAGTCATGAGTTTGAATTTTATCCTGGATGGTAGGGGAAGTGTTGATAAGGTAGGGGAAGCCAGGGGAGAGCTTAGTCTCTAATTGCATCTATTGAATAGAGATGTATACTCCTGTACTGTAGCTTGCTGGGTGCCCACTACAATGTGTTTTAAAGTACATTAGTAACAATCCATGAAAAGTAATGTCTGTTTCTAGATGTCACACCCAACAGCCAGAAACGTTGTCCTCAAAGTACAGTGGAGGCAAAGGGTCAGGGTAAGGGGCAGCAAATACTTTCTAACTAGAGAGACTTGTATCAAATAGCAATGTAGCAGCCATTGCAAAGAGAAGAACTAGGCTGCATTGCTTTAGAAAAGAAAATATGGATCCTAATATCTCTTTCTCTCCCCAGTTTGATGGCCATGCTTTATGAATAACAACTGGCAAAGTCCACAGAAGTGTTAAACTGGTTACACACTAACCCACTGGCCAGTTAAACATGCTTAATATGTGTTTCAAAAAGCATCAGTTAATAGAGCTTCTCCTGCAGAATCCTGCATTGAAATCTGTGTGTTTTCCCATGCCAGATTCCCTTAAAAACTACCCCTCTACCTACTACAGTATTGCACTAGAGTCCTTGATTTTCTTATTAAATCCTCTACAATAAATCAACTAAGAACTTGCTATGCCACAAAGATTAGTAGTGTTTGCAAGGTAATGCTTCAGGGCAAATGCACCACGCAACATGGATTAGAAGCTGAAGATGATTTTGATTTAGAGCATTAATAGACAGAACACTGGGGGAGCAACCAATCAGCATTTAGAATTTGCTGGTCACCTATTTAAAAGCAAACATCTTAGTGGTTGCTATGGGTTACTGCTACTGGGCAAACAGTGATTTTTTTTACATATGTTGCAGCCTTCCATTTATTTTATATTGTACACAGATGTCCAGGGTATGATAAGTATTTAACATACATTGACCAGCCAATGACTAGATGGGCCAATGACTTCTAGAAGAAAAGTAATTTGCCAGATCTGTAGGGGGTAGAAAAGTTGTCAAAGTGCAAGAGTGCAGATAAGCGCAGAATGAAATATTTGCTTGTCGCAGGAAACACATCTGCTGGTTGTGGACAAATCAAAAAACAAAATGAGGCAAACAGAACAAACTCCTCTTATTTAGTTTAATGGTAACTACAGCCCATCAGTTTGCCCAGATGCAGACCCTTTCCACCTGCTCATGTGAACAGAACATATGTTGCCCATCTTACCTCGGCACAAGGTGACAAAGAGATTTCATTGTTCCCTCCACCTTCATATCACTGGCAAACAGTCTCAGTGTTTTTAGTTATTATAGAGATCTGGAAAAGGCTGAAACCCCTCTAACATCAGTCTGAACACCCAGGGATATTTGATCAAATAACTTTCACATTATAATAGCCTTTGATGAGACCCATTATGTCTGGCACTATCAGGTCTTAGGGGGCATCTTGCAAAGGGCAAGACGCATTGGGACAGGAATCGTCATGTTTTTTTCCCCCCCAATGTATAATATAAGGTTGAAGGGAGTTGTTGCTGGCAGGAGGAGGGCCGTACCATAGTATCCAACAGCTAGTGCTTTAATGGAGACTGTTACACAGTAGATGCTGGGTGGAAATAAAAATGCTGGGAATGAGACAACTGCTGATATTGGGGCACAGTATAACCTTCCAGTTTGGGGCAGCGCCACTAAACACACACTTGGGCTGCTGCTATTGCACATTTCTGTTTGTCACTTACAGTTATGACTGTTTCTTGTGGGAGAGGGAAAGGACTTGCCCAGCCCTCATTAAAACAGTAAAACACATTGTAAACCAATTGTATATTTGACATTATACAGTTAAAGGAAGCGAGAAAATGATACTAGGAGAAAAGGCTGCATTTTGGGATACTGTCAGCCCCAGTGTTGCTCCATAGAACAAGTAGCCCTATCTGAAAGCTGCACTGATGACATCATGAGCTGGAAAAGACAAGATTACTATATGGGCAGTCAGTTAACTGGGCAGCACGGTGGCGCAGTGAGTAGCACTGTCGCCTTACAGAAGCACTGGTCGCGAGTTCAATCCTGGCCAGGGCACCGTCTGTAAGGAGTTTAAGTGTATGTTCTCCCCGTGGCTGCGTGGGTTTCCTCCGGGTTCTCCGGTTTCCTCCCACACTCCAAAAACATACAGATAGGATCCCCCTACCCTTAGGGGCTGATTTACTTACCCACGAACGGGTCGAATGGAGTCCAATTGCGTTTTTTTCGTAATGATCGGTATTTTGCGTATTTTTCGTATGTTTTGCGATTTTTTCGGATTCTTTACGAATTTTTCGTTACCAATACGATTTTTGCGTAAAAACGCGAGTTTTCGTATCCATTACGAAAGTTGCGTAAAAAGTTGCGCATTTTTCGTAGCGTTAAAACTTACGCGAAAAATGCGCAACTTTTCGCGTAAGTTTTAACGCTACGAAAAATGCGCAACTTTTTACGCAACTTTCGTAATGGATACGAAAAACTCGCGTTTTTACGCAAAAATCGTATTGGTAACGAAAAATTCGTAAAGAATCCGAAAAAATCGCAAAACATACGAAAAAGTCGCAAAATGTTCGTTTTCAAGTCGGAACTTTTCCAATTCGGGTCGGATTCGTGGGTTAGTAAATCAGCCCCTTAGTGTGTGAATGTGTGAGTGAGTGATAAGCCAGTATGAATAATCTCCACGGGTGTGGAGGACTATACTGGCTTGAGTGAATGGGAGCCAGTATGAATAATCTCCACGGGTGTGGAGGACTATACTGGCTCGAGTGAATGTTTTGCAAAACATTTGTTTTCCCCCAAAAAGATACATTGAAGTCAATGGGCCATTTTTATCATATGGGTTGTTTTGCAATATGAAATTTCAACATGCAACAAAATTTACCTATATTTTTGGAGTTCATATAATACTTTTTTACTTTTTTTTGAAAAATTTACATTCATATATTTTCATAAAGGACATGTCAACCCCAAAAATATTTTTTTGCCTCATAAAAGAAAACATAATTCAAAGCAACTTTCCAATATCAATTTGTTAAACATTATTAGTGTAATAGCTTTAATAGTTATTGTGTTGGGTTGAAAACCCCACAGACTGTTCTTCCACTTTGGCTTATTCTTCCGCTTCTTCTTCTTCTTAGCGCCCCCCATTTTCTAAACGCTACTCCTCCTACAGTTTTAGGGGTACAACACCCAAACTCTCCACACATCTTCACCCTATAGCGGAGCAGGTTGCTTGTGCTTTTCTAAGTGATCCGGCCCCCCGTCTTTTTGTGGCGCCGCTCCGAACCCCCCAATTTTCCCATTGACTTTGACAGGGAAGATTTTCAAACTGCTGCCACTCTTACAGCTTAGAAGCTACACCCCCCACACTTGAATAACATCATCATGGGGTCACCCCGAATGAAACAGTGACATTTGTTGGATGACCCCAAAGTGGGAAGGGCCAACAACAGCCAATCAAATTTTACCAATTGACTTTTATGGGAAAATTTAAACTGCTGCCAATCTTACAGCTTTGAGGCTGCACCCCCCAAACTTGAATCTCATAGTCATGGGGTCAGCCTGAATGAAAATATGATGATTGTTGGATGCCCCAAAGTGGGCGGAGCTGTGAACAGCCAATCAGATTTTACCTATTGACTTGGCGGAAATCCAACCTGCTGCCATTCTCACAGTAATAACACCGGGGTCCCCAAACTTTGCAGAGTTAGGCACCAGGTAACTGCGGTTAAAGGTTAGAAAAAGTGGGCCACCAACAGCCAATCAGAGTTTACCTATTGACTTTCAATGGGGAAATTCAACCTGCTGCCATTCTCACAGTATTAACACCAGGGCCACTAGGGACAGCATTTTTAGGTTTTAAAAAGTAGGTGGAGCCACCAACAGCCAATCAGACTTCACCTATTGAATATTTTTTGGTTTAAATTTAAAATGCTGCTTTCAAACTTTTGCACAGTCAGTCACTGGCTGACTACATATTCAGGGTTAGAACAAGTGGGCGGAGCCACCAACAGCCAATCCATTTCCACCCATTAGATTTCATTGGTTTATATTTAAACTGATGCCATAATTTAAATATTAATTCCAGGGTTGTTAAACTTTCCAGAGTTTGTCACTGGGTATTTGCCGTTCAAAGTTAGAAAAAAGTGGGCGGAGCCACCAACAGGCAATCACATTTCACCTATTTAATTTCAATGGTGAAGTGTAAAATGCTGTTAGTCTCACAATTTTTATGCCCGAGTCCCCAAAATTTGCAAAGTTGGTCACTGGGGGACTGCAGTTCAAAAATAGGAAAAGTGGGTTGGGCCACTAACAGCCAATCAGATTTCATCCATTGAATTTTATTGGTTTAAATTTAAAATGCTGTCATTCTCACACTATTTATGCCAAAGTGCCCACTGTTTGTCACTGGGTGACTTCGACTCAAGGTTAAAAAAAGGGGGCGGGGTCACAACCACCAATCACAATTCACCTATTGACTTTTATTGGTTTAAATTTTAACTGCTGCCGTTCTTTAACTATTAATCCTAGGGTCACGAAACTTTGCAGAGTTAGTCACTGGGTAACTGCAGTTCCAGGTTAGAAAAAGGGGGTGGAGCCACCAACAGTCTATCAGATGTCACTCGTTGGCTTTCAGTGGGGAAATTTAAGTTGCTGCCATTCAGACACTATTAAAACCAGGGTCCCCAGACTTTGCACAGTGGTTTTTACTATATAACTGTGGCCCAAGCTTAGAGAAAGTGGGCAGAGCCCATTCAGTGACTTCATGTTTTTCAACCCAACATGAAGTTTGTTCTCAAACTTACTTTTCTAGTTATTATTATTGTTATAATTATATTATATTACTTATACCTCTTATGTAATATTGATCACCATGCATTAAAGCTACTAAATAAAAAAAAATGGAATTATTTTTGCCCTCAATGTGTATCATGCTGATATTAAGTACAAAGCTCTGTTCTCTTTATTAAACTGGGTAAGCAAGTAAGTCAGAAATGAAGACTTTTTTAATTAGGATGCTAGGGGAAAAGACATTGCTGTGGGAAAAGGACCTTTCAAAACAATTGATTGATTAATTGTCTTTTTCTTAAATGTGTGGGGTTTATTTTTTTATTTTTTTGGCAGACCTATGTTTGTTCTAGATCACCCACCTTGTAAGGGTGGAACCATTATGGCATTAAATGCTACTGCATAGAGTATATTTGTGAGATTTAGTGGCAGTTAACTAATTACATTGTCTGTATTAAAAAAAACTGACATTTAAAAAAATTCTAGACAAACCTATGTCTCCAGTTCACAAACCTTTATTCTTATTAAACATCCCACCAATCCAAGTTTATGCAAAGACAGGCAAATGGTGCCTAAAAATATATTCCATTTCATCCATGCTTTCCTACCCCCATGAGATACCCTTTGTATAGGTATGTAAATCAGCAATTACGTAGATTCAGTTTTAATCATCCTAAAGTACTCCCTATGCACTAGTGCACTGGTTTGGAAATAGGGATGAGAAGCTGGACCACGTATTTCCTCTGCTGTTACTGCTCTGAGCAGTTTTAACACTCCTGTTAAACCAGACAGTCAGGAACCTTAATAAAATATGATGCTGCCTATAAATTGGAGCTCTTTATCCGTTTCTCAGCTTATGCGTATGATGCATAATTGTAAATCCAGGCTTTCGCTTATGAGGTATCATTTTTATATGTTCTTCTAAATTCATTATTTTCTTGTTTTCTCTTTCCAAACTCTCTCTAGCATGCTCTTTCTACGCATCCTCCTGTTTTTATCTTCACACTGACTTTTTTCCAGACTATCTAATTGCCAGGTCTTTTCTTTACATCTTTGGTACCTTTCTTGATGCATAATGAGTTCCTTTTGATTGATCAGTATTTTCTTACTGCTTTTCTTTACTTCTTTGGGTATTAATCATTTTTACAGCTTCCACTTTCTTTCAGTTCTCCTTAACTTTGTTCTTTCTTTTGTCGCTATTTTTTCCTTCTAAATTTCTCTTGCAAACTCTTAAGTTGTTGTTTCCACGGTCATGAACTGCGGTTCACTGCCTGAAAGCTAAACAGAAGGGCATATGAAAAGGTTCAGCAAATGAATTAATCGTAAAGGAAGTGGCATGCCTTTCTTTCTTAAGGAGAAAAGAAATCCCTGACAATTTCAGTTTTGCTTCTGTATTATTGAAAAGGGTGGAGCAAGTGCTTAACAATCCTGCCTTGAAAAGGATGCTTCAACAGCTAAATCTTAATGAAATGTGCAAATACACAAGCCCATACTGGCAAATCTGGTGTAATAAAGTTGCTTAGTTTGAAATACTCCATGTAGTTCATTAAGAGGTTGTTCACCTTTTTAAGCTAACTTTTTCATTTTTTTCTTTTTTTTTTATAGTTTCTGAATTATTTGCCTTCTTTTTCTGCCTCTTCACAGCTTTTAAAAGGGGATTGCTGACCATAGAAGCCAAACGCAATTGCTCTGTGAGGCTACAATTTTATTATTACTGCTACTTTTTATTACTTACCTTTCTATTCTGGTCCTCTCCTATTAATATTCCAGTCTCTCATTTAAATCAAAGCCTGGTTGCTAGGGTTATTGGGACCTAAGCAACCAGTAAGCTGCTAAAATTCCAAACTGGAGAGCTGCTACATAAAAAGATAAATAATTCAGAAACCACAAATTTTAAAAATTGAAGACCAATTGCAAATTGTCTTTGAATATTACTCTTAACATCATACTAAAAGTTACATTAAAGATGAACAACTCAATTTATAAAAAAAACTAATAATCTGCTTCATTATGACCAAAATAAGCCATCAGTTCTAAAGACATGTAATTTAACTTTACGGAAATCTTAAGCCTAACTTACTCCGTTATTTTACATGACCATAAACCTAATTCATGTGGCAAATCTCTAATGTGAAGAATTTTGTAAACATTTTTTTTTATTTTTGCTTCCTTAAAAAGTAAAACAATAAGGCATGGCTCAATGTTTTTTTCACACAAAAAATTTTTTGCAAATATTCTCAGAAAACCATTATACAGCATTCTAAATGAACGTGATCGTACACAACATACTGTGAAAAGGCCTTAACTTTCTTTCACATAGCTTAATGGATATAACCCATAGTCTGAGACTGGGAAACCAAGATCTCAACAGAATACCCAATATTAATCTTTTAAAACCTTTCAAGCAGCATGGTATCGATACACATACTAAATAAATAGCACAAGCTATACGTTAGCTGATCTCTTGGCTGAAGTCCTAGCTTTGTTTTGATAGTGGTATACTTGTTGCATTTGCAAACTCTTGATCATTGACCTTCTACTTTTAAATTGTTTTATTTCTCCGTGTGTGTAGCACTTTTAACACCACACCTCTCCCCCCTCACCATCTCCTTCAGTTCTCATACAGTTTTTAAATTACTACTTCCACGGTCACGAACTGCGATTCATTAGTTATCGGAAACAATTCTAACTAGAAAGGGTTTCATGTGTTGTGATTGTGAATTAAGCAAAGCCCAGAGATAACAACTGAAGAGCCAGCTGGATCTCAGGCTGCTTGTTAATACAAAGCTTGCCCACATTAAACGCTGAGAGTGAAAGCCATACTGCTCTTGGGCCCGGATGTGAAAAAAGAGTAGCAAGCCTGTTCAGTGTCACTGAGGGGGTGCAATTCCACCAACTCTCAAATAAGACAATAAAAAAAGTGCTCTTGAGGTATTAATTTTTATCTTCCCATTTTATGGACTTAAGATAATGTCAACAAACATTTATTAGGGATGTGATATAATATAAATAATCTTAAACCCTGCGAGCACTTGTTAATGTGTACGCTACCGAATAAGAACCCTTATCTTACAGAAAATACTGTTCCTTCTGTCTAGTTCATTTTGGTTAAAGTGGAATAATGTACTGGGTCATGTGGCTTTGAAACATCTCACATGTAAACCATAAATGCTTATTTTCAGAATCTAAAGCTCGGATATGGTGTTCTTCACATCAAGTGAAGAACTTCCCTTCCTTTCATAAATATGTATTGTCTGAAACAAAGCCCTATGACCCATAGGGAGTCTTGATTACTGAGAAGATGCTGGCGCTCCATTGAAGAATTGCTGGCGTTTCAAATTTATCCTATGTTCTTAACCAGTTATTAGAATAACATTTTAAAATCCTTTTCCTGTGGTCCTCTTTTAATCTGTGCCGCATCCAGTATAGAGCAAAGAATAGTTTACACATCAAAAGGCAGACTTGACATTCAAATAACAAAAACACCAAGCCTCTGTTTTCAGTCAGTAGTAAGCAGGTGTGTTATACTGTTGACCACCTTATTGAGAGGCCATCTCATTCCTTTCACTGAAAAGAGCACTCTCTCTCCAGGATGCAAGCATTATCAAATGTCAAAATATTTTGCTGCCCTTGATGTGTGCAGCTTCATTATATGCTTCTGAGATGTGCATTTGCATTCAGCATTACCCTCAGTTCTTCATATGTTTGGAGTCTGACTGTTGTTAGTGGAACAGTGTTCATTCCAAAGGGATATAAGCACATTTTACAACCTTATGGAATGTAATATTTACATTGCTAAATTCATTATTTATTGGTTGTTAATGGATAGGATCCATTATCCAGAAACCCATTATCCAGAAAGTTCCAAATTACATGAAGGTCTGAATTACATGTGAGATGTATAATAGAGCCATAGACTCTATTATAAGCAAATTAAGCAAAAAAAGTCTATTTTTTAAAACTGATTTCCTTTGTCTATGTAACAATAAAACAGTACCTTGCACTTGATCCCAATTAAGATATAATTAATCCTTATTGGAGACAAGACAATCCTTTTTAGACTTTAGGTATGCAGAAAAACCCAGGTCCCGAGCTTTCTGAAAAACAGGTCCCATACCTGTGTATTAAAAAAAATAAATAAGAAAAAGTGTGTATGTATATATATATATATATATATATATATATATATATATATATATATATATATATATATAACACACACACACTTAAGAATGTGTTCAGGGAGCATATGGCTCAGTGACAACCCTCAGCAGTTTTTTCAGTGCACTGCTCCTTTTCCACTCCAAGGTTTTTCCTATGCTAGAGATTGTCAGCCTTGATCTCACTCCACACTTTCAGCCTCATTAGTCCTCAACTTGTAGCCATTTGTCAAGGTCTCGGCATATTCCAGGACAGAATATTTGACACCTTGGTTTATGCGACTCATTAAGAAAGCAAACAGGCGTCTGATGATTGTTTCTTCTCCAAATCTAACACAAATTCAAGTCTTTCACCTTGACTTCCACTATACTCTCTCTGCCTTCTTCTTCCCACACTACTTCTTCATGTTATTCTCTCATCTGGATAACTTTAATTATGATTGAAGCATTTTATTTTCTTTTCTAATTTTCCTTCATCTTTTAGCTGACTTATTTTTTCTGAAGTATAAACTTATTCCTACACATTCTTCCAAGACTTCTTGATCTTGTGTGGTGTTTGTGCAATCTTGGGGTAAAATATCATGAGTCATTGTAGATGAATTCAGAATTCTGTGTACAAGTTAAAAATGAACACAAAATGTTAGATACGACATCAACATACTGATGAAAAGGCTTACCACCTAGGTCAGTACAAACCACATCAGGCAGAAGTACCCTGTTCAGGTGAAGGTTCAACAGTGTTTCATTAGAAGGAAAGGCTGTAGAAAGACATTTCTGAAGAAAATATTTACCAGAAAAAATGGTCACCTGTTTAAAAGCAAACATCTTATTGGTTGCTATGGGTTTCTGCTTCTGGGCAAACTTAGTGGCTTTTATTACATACAAAGTTATGTGCCTCAGGGGCATTGGAAGAAGCATTCCCTGCCCACTGAGGTTACAGTCTAATATTATCAATATCAACTTATCCAGTATTATCAATATGCAGGCATAAATAGGAGGGGCAATTTGAGTTTTATATTGAAGAGGTCAAGAAACTGTTTCTTCTTGAGGAATTCAGGGATTCCAGAGGTGAGGAGCAGCAATGTTTTAAGATGAGGAAGAAAGTGTATGTGGAGGGTGTCAAAAGATGATGATCCATTTTCAGGGTTCAGTTTTATTGCTTATCTTTATTTTTAGACCCGGATCTTTTCTGATATGTCATTATATTAAGACCCTACCGATTAGCAAGCTATCAATAAAAGTTATTAATTCAATGGGAGGGCAGTCTATACTAAAGTTTATAGACCATATGGTTTGCAGAGTTCTTTCTGCAGCTTATGGTTCTTCCTTGTCATCTTAAAGCTAAACACTTAAATATGGTGATTAGAACCCTTTATTAGTTACATAGTTACATAGGGTTGAAAAAAGACCAGAGTCCATCAAGTTTAACCCATCCAAGTAAACCCAGCACACCTAACCCACACCTACCAATCTATACACTCACATACATAAACTATATATACAACCACTAATACTTACTGTTGATATTAGTATCACAATAGCCTTGGATACTATACTTGTTCAAGAACTTATCCAGGCCCCTCTTAAAGGCATTAACAGAATCTGCCATTACCACATCTCTAGGAAGGGCATTCCACAACCTCACTGCCCTCACCGTGAAAAACCACCTACGCTGCTTCAAATGGAAGCTCCGTTCCTCTAATCTAAAGGGGTGACCTCTGGTGAGTTGATTGTTTTTATGGGAAAAAAGAACACCCCCCCATCTGCCTATAATCCCCTCTAATGTACTTGTACAGAGTAATCATGTCCCCTTGCAAGCGCCTCTTTTCCAGAGAAAACAACCCCAACCTCGACAGTCTCACCTCATAGCTTAAATCTTCCATCCCCTTTACCAGTTTAGTTGCACGTCTCTCCAGCTCAATAATATCCTTCTTAAGGACTGGAGCCCAAAACTGCACTGCATATAAAGGGCTAAAATTATGTTCTCATCCCTTGAGTCAATGCCCTTTTTTATACAAGACAGCACTTTATTTGCTTTAGTAGCCACAGAATGACACTGCCTGGAATTAGACAACTTGTTATCTACAAAAACCCCTAGATCCTTCTCCATTAAGGATGCCCCCAACACACTACCATTCAGTAGATTTTGCGTTTTCTACCAAAGTGCATAACTTTGCACTAGTGAACTTTTCTGCATAGAAATGAATCTCCTACAAAATACATTTTCATTTATCTTCATTTAAAGAGTTGACTTGGTTAGCTTTCCATAAAATCATCTAGATTGCAATATGTATGTTATAGGTTTCCAGTTTTAAATGCATGACTTGGAAAGTGTACCCCTTTAAGATGGAACATTTTCAAAAAGCACTCATGTTCATTAGTTTGGATCTGCCTTACAGGGCTGTATAGTGCGTTATACAGTACATATGAGGACATCCTTAGGCAGCTGCAGTGCCCTACATGCACCTTTCTCTGTGTCAGATGTGAATTATCCCTCTGTTTTAATGTGAACCTTCTGCACAGATTGCCATCCTTTCTGCTGCCTGCAATCTGGATCCCTTTTCAGGGCCCTGCATTCCTACTTTCATTGTCATCCTTCCTCTGTACTTCTTCCATCCCAGGACATCAGCCAGTGGAAAAAAAACTTTTTATTTTGCTACTGAATTTAGCTTTTCTTGTCCTTTAAAACCTGTGTATCACTCTCTAAACTCATCTGATGTTTGTTGCACAGAACAGAATCACTATGTGCTCTATAAGGATGGCAACTTTTAGGCCAGGGTCTTCAGCTGTACCATGTTCAGCTCCATATCCTGCTGTACATTGCTTTGGGGAAATAGTTAAATGTCAGAATGGGAACTATTTGAGTCAGATACCTGTGGATTTTTATCTTGTGATCAATTTAGACAAAGCAATATAAGAAGACCTTGAGTAGATTTTTACTGTATCTCTACTAGTCAGAATATTTTTTCAGTTTTTAACTACAAAAGCTAAGCAAGTGGCGGCGTCTGGCAAGTATGATGTCATTCCTTATGGGTGGTTGTGCCGCATTGCCCTTAGGCACTCACGACTGTAATTGCTTCACAAAAATAGTTAAAACCTATTGTGCTAATAGGAATATATTTTAATTGAAGTTCTAACGCACCCTTTTTAACCCTTGCAATGTAATTCACAGAAACCAAAGCACTAATGTACTTAGTGTCTTATCAGTCATCCAAAGGAACATTCATTTGTATAGTAAATCATGATTATAATAGTTCTAGCCGGGTTTTCTTCTACTAGTCATCTTGTGCCATCTGCTGGTGACTTTATGAATGCCTGTCGTGCTGTACTGATTTCGTACTTTAAACCATGACATGTGGATTTATCTTTTATAATTACAAAATTAACTGAAATCAGATAAATATTTCTTGTAATATTTATAAAGATTTTATATTTTTATTTTTAAAAGCAAGTAGCCAAAAATAATTAGTCACTATTTCAGGCTGCCTGCATGTACATTATTACTTTATGTACCATGCCCATTCCATGTATGTATAACATTATTTGGATAGGATATGCAGCACTGTACAATTTTACAATACAGAAAAGAACACACAGGGAAGACAACTTTATTAAAAGTAATAATAAACTATAAGTCTACTTTATACTTGCCTTGTAGTAAAATACACAGCAGGAGGCAAGGCACAAATAAGAAGGCAACGCACAAGGTCTGGGTATTGGCCCTTATGTTCCAGAATTTGGTAGGTAGTGTTCTAGTGCTCCAAATGTTAGGATCTGTGTCTTTGTAGGCTTTCAGATAGTTTTCTTATGGAGAAATTCAGGAATAGAATTCCAGAAGTTAGAAGCAGTGAGATAAAAAAAAGGTTTAAGATGAGAGATGGCTGTGAATGTGGGTGGTTTAAAATGATGGTGGCTGTGAGAGGAGCAGAGGAGACAGCCAGATACATACATGGAGACAGACAAATGTAGTGAGGACCAGAGGAGTGAAGTGCTTTGAATGTTAGCAGAAGGGTTTTGTATGATATTCTATGGTTAATATGCAGCCATGATATGGATTTTACCAGTGGATGAACAAGTCCCCTCTTAGGAGAGAGCAGGAGAATGTCAGCTGTATATGTGTGTAAAAAATGCTGATGCGCACCAGGAAAATTTCATCAAAAAAAGATACCTATTTTATTTAGATCAGCGTTTCGGTCCTCTTTGCACCCAGGTTATAATCCCAAATGCTACATCAGGTATATAGGTTATTTACACTCTGGATGCTCGGTGCCTCCTCACCCCACATATTACTCCCAGAACACAAGCTGTGAAATAACCTGCTGCATTGAAAGTGACATGTGTTTCCGTCACAGTAATTTATTTTGGTCAAAACTGTAACACAGCAGATATAAATGCCTAAACTAAAGTCAAAAGCAAAGTACATGTAAAAAAGCTGTATTTTCTTTTACTGTACCATCAAAGTTGGCCACAGTAATTCCCGATCTTGGGATCATGTCAGGCTATCCTTTGTATTGCAGTGCCATTGCACATGCTCAGTGTGAGCTGGGCTGCTTTTGGGGTTGTTAAGTCATCACCACTTCAATGCGATTACATTTGTCATGCAGTGCCTATATTCACCTGGGGGCAAGTTTAGAGGTACAGACAAACCAACATGATAGGGGATAACGTAAGGTTTTTTGTTTTTTTGTCACTGTTTTCATGTCCGTTTCTCAGAAGCAGCCCCAAAACTGCACATTAATCTAATAACATTCAAGATACAAGTGTTTACACAATACCATTAATGCTCTTAGGTTAATGTGTTTGGTGATTGTGTGCATTCCAAGCTATCCTGTTAGAATCTCCTTTTTGTGTTTGGTTTTGCACAAATATGCACTGCTTCCCTTTGTGTTTTGCTTACAGATTGGTGGAAGAATTCATGTTACTTGCAAATATGGCAGTAGCGCATCACATATACCGGCGATTTCCAGAGGAAGCTTTGCTGCGCCGGCACCCTCCTCCACAAACCAAGATGCTCAATGATCTTATTGAATTCTGCGATCAAATGGGACTGCAGCTGGATTTCAGTAGTTCTGGGACCTTGCATGTGAGTTAGTACATTAAGGGAAAAGCAAGACTAAAAATGATCATATATATATTCCACAATAATGATCATTATTGTGCCAGTTGTAGCAGCCAAACATTCTTATTGAAACCATTCCTACATTAGTACTGCCACACTGCTAAGTTGTAGTATTTCTGACTTTCTTTTCTGTTTACAAACCAAAGTACCCAGTCATGCACCACGATGACTTCACTTACATGAGGGCAGCAGCAATAAGAGCATTCAAGCATTGCTGCTTGTATTGTTTACTTTTTGTCATTGATTTATGTTAATACTGTGATCTTTGATATTAGACATTAATAAAGTAATCAGATAGTAAAGGAAACATTAACAAAAACCATTAAGGGTACTGTTAAGGACCTTTGCAATCATTCAATGTTATGGCTTAAATACCTGCATATTTAGACAAGCCATGAGCATCTACAGCACAGTAGCTGATGACTTGCAGGTAACTGTTATTTTAATACATGCATTGACATTCTTAAAACTTTATTTTTCTTTTGATTTCAGAAAAGTTTGAACGATCAGTTTGAAACAGATGAATACTCTGCTGCACGTAAGGAGGTTCTGACCAATATGTGCTCTCGGCCCATGCAGGTATAGCTTTCCATGTGAAGATCATTTAGGGCATATATGAACGAGGTGCTAGAATGTTGTACTTTTAAATATAAGTTTTAAAGTTAAGGGGTCTGCAATGTAAAGCATGCAATGTTGTGTTAAAAAGCACTGCTGATATTTTTCCATAGAAATCTATAATGCAGTTAGCTATTTAGTCAGTGAATCAGTAACTTCCTCTTATGTTGAACAACTTGTACATTTTCTAATTCATTTTTCTAATTGCGTCAGAATTTACAAACTGGCTAAAGATGCTGAATTATCATGAATTACATGAATAATACAACTTAATTTTAGTTGGCTGCTAATCTTATTTAATCCTATAATTGCTGTGTAAAAGGAATATAACTCTTATGGGTTTGAGATTGTATTTAGCTAATTTTGAACATACATTAGAGCTTGATCTATGATCTATAAGAAGATAACATTTTCTAGATATTACATGGCAATATTTTTTTTATAACATGCCCTTGCCTTTTTTTTTTGAATGTTGAATGTTGTGCTTGGTATAGTATCCATGTGATAAGACTCACATATTTCTTTCCTTGTAGATGGCAGTATATTTCTGCACTGGAGCCCTGAAAGACGAAACCTTGTTCCATCACTATGCACTGAATGTCCCACTGTACACTCACTTCACTTCCCCTATAAGGCGCTTTGCTGATGTCATTGTTCATCGCCTCCTTGCAGCATCTCTTGGTAAGTACATGTTTGTGTGTAATTTTTGGTTAGGCCAAATGTGCACCAGGAGCGCTCTGGTATCTATAATAAGTGTTTTGGAGTAATCAAAGATCAGAATTGTCACTTCACTCTTTTGCTCATATATATACTTTTTCTCTTGCAGATTTGTTTGAGCTAGTGCTCTGCTAATAACTGCCACTGGTGCCTTGGTGTTTTGGTATAGCAATAGCAGTATTGGGGAGCTCAACCCTCTGTTAACTTACCCCAAACGGGTATCAGGTGCAAATACTGGAAGAACCTCACCTTGCATGGGGGTCAATATCCAACAGCAAAAAAATCCAGTAGCACACTGAAGATGTAAATCGTGAAAAAATTGTATTTTATTTGCCCAAGTACATAAAAACAAGCAAAGAGCAACGTTTCGGGACCCTCCGGACCCTTTCTCAAGCTAATGGTGCACTATTTAGTGTGCAAGTTATAAAGGTAGTGAAATGGGTGGGGATAGAGAAAACATTCCCTGCTCCAGTGATAGCATGGTTAATTACAACAATTTAACCCCATATGTGCATACTAACAACCAGTCCTTAAATATTCTTATATAAAAATGTTAAAAAGCATACCAATATATATTTAGTCCACATTTGTGCAAAATTAGAGATCATTGTGTCAAATATCAGCATAGTGTATAACTGGAACACTCATCTCTGAGACGTTTAGAGGACTAGTTCAGCACATCATACTCAGTACCTCCCTGAGACTCATTGTAGTATGCTGGAATAGTCTTCCACCCTCAGCGTATCCAGTGTTATCTAGTTAGTAACTTAAAGATAAACATTTTGGTTTTTTGGTATAACTTAATACAATTAGAAGAATAATAGGCTGCTTGATATTACAGACAGCCTCTGCTTGAGCAATCCTGTCTTTTAGGATATAGGTCAGTAACATTTCCAGTGAATGGAAAATGGAGAGAGAGGTTCTTAACCATATTTTATCTTAAATTTGCTTGAATGCTATAGCCAGCACATTTGACTCTGTCTACTTTGCAACTTATATTACAGTTAATTGGGTTTTGCTTGCAGTTTATGTTCCTATAAATGTTCAGTAAAACACATAGTTCCTTAGCTCCACAAAGCAGATTACTCTTTGTAATTTAAAAATGTTAAAACATTCAGGCAGAAGCCTTTATTGCCATTACTGGATGTGCCATTATTCTGTGCACAATATTTCTTTCAGGATGTGGACCTCCTCTGAAAATGCCAAAAGAGGTTATCCAGAAACAAGCAGATCATTGTAATGACCGTAAAACGGCATCCAAGCGAGTGCAGGAGCTGAGTGCAGAGCTTTTCTTTTCTGTCTTTGTTAAGGTGAGGTCAGAGGAGGCGATATACACATCATAAGGATTGGGCTGATATAGGAAGGGTTACTATTGCTTCTATTGCTTTCTGTGTAGCTCATGGGGGGTGGAAAAAGCTTTACGTGCATGTAGTGTAGTATTTCTTATATAACACAGCACATTTTAGTGTTTCAGATTAATACCACTGTGTAAATAGATCAGCGTTGAACCAGGGATAGATTGTCCTTCTGCCAAAGGAGTATCACAGTAACTGAATAATCTTACCATCCACTGGTAATGACACTTGATACATGTACATTGTACGACATGTAACCCTAATTACATTTTATTTATAAAAAAACAAGATTTAATAATGCATTAACATTTAGTTGTAGATTTAAACAGCATATCTAAAAGCATCTTGCTTCCAAGGCAATATAATGGCTTGCTTGCTTAGTGTGTTCCACGGTAGGGACCCTTCTGATGATGTCACTGGCCTGTTGACTTCCTCAGAGGCCTATGTTGCCAATGTACATGGCCCACTTTACTTATACCGCATTTAGTTAATGTGCGTCACCATTTTGTATAGATAATTGGTATTAAGCTTGGAAGGATACAAGTGTGAACTGGCGGGGGAAACACAAACCAGCTGAGGCCTTGCTTCTAAGTCAGTGGTCTACAATTTAACTTACTATTACACAAAACTTTATATTATACAAAAATAAAGCTGAAGCAGCTATAGTCAGTTCGGGATGCAGACCAAAGGAAAATCTACATATATTCTAAACAAAATAGGTGACCTACCATTTTATTTCTATCTGACATGGGCAAGGTTTAACTGGAGGCCTCCAGGGCTTACTTTTCTCTTGTGCCTTTGTTTATGCCATTTGCATTACAGCACTCTAGAACAATAAAACATCCCACTGTACTTTTAGACTTGGAGCTTCATTTGTGACTTTGTGCTAAGTACAGAATTCTGCTTGGCTCCAAATATACATGTGCGATAGCAAACCTAGAGAACTAAAGCCTAGAGAATTGCTTAAGATAAAAAGTATCTAATGCTCAATTCTGATTTCTCTGCTACAAAGAGCAGTGTTATCACATGCTGATTGAGTCCTGCAAGCAAAACCGCCTGTTTGATTAAAAGTTAAAATATTTCCTTTTGCAATAGTCAACTATCTTGTCTTGAGAATTAGTACCAGGAAGGATACAGTGTAAAACCAACAACTTTACTGATGCTTTGTGGCTTCATTAACATGTCTTCTTACTACCCTTTTTCTACAGGAGTGTGGCCCCCTGGAGTCAGAAGCCATGGTTATGGGGGTCCTTAATGAAGCTTTCGATGTTATAGTGCTTAGATTTGGGGTCCAGAAGCGCATCTATTGTAATGTAAGTAACACTTAAGACATGTCAAAAACTGAAGCTAAGCACTAACCAAATGCTACCATAGTGAACTTAAGCCAGTTTTGTCCCAGTGAAAAAACGTGACAGGCTATTACAGGAGGTTGCTCATTTTATCTGCGTATGTTTGTAGTCCACCACAGGTTGAGAATGTTTGGTAATAAATATATTCCTATTGAATAGTTTCTTAGCATATGTTTTCAAATACTTGGCAGTTTTCTATCTATGTTTTGATTTATAACCAAAAACCACATTGTTTCTTACCTTTTGGCTATTCTCATGCCATAAAGCAAGCTCCCGCTTTTATATACTAAAGACTGCTCAAGGTCAAAATGTAGTAACATAGGTTTTAAATGAGGGACTGGGATATTAAAATTAATTTTGCTATTTAAAAAACATCACATGCCGTCTTAAAGTGGTAGCTACATTTTACTATGTCCCATTCCTAGCAACTTTTCAGCTGGTCTTCATTTTTTCTAGTTTCATGCGGGGGGGGTGGTCACTGACTCAAGGCAGCCAAGAGAGCTATTGCTCTGTAAATCTATGATTGTATTGTTAGCATTGCATTTTATTATTTAGCTTTCTCTTCATTAAAATAATAAAATTCTGACACATGGATATGCGGCAAAATATGGTGCTTGTTTTCAGTTGTACTCTCCTACTCATTCCAATCTGTAATTCCAATCGCTGCCTGGTTGAATGTAAATGTAACCATAACAGCAAATTGTAAACTGGAGAGCTGCTGAACAAAAAGCTAAATAATTAAAAAAAAAAAAATGTATGAGTATCGGTCTTCAACATACTAAAAGTTAACTATAGATTAAGGTTTCCAGATCACAGCAGGTCTTCAAAAATAAATTATATTTTTATAGAACAGAAGAAGCTATGCCCGGGCTCCCCACAATTGTGTAAGTTAAAATTCAAATTCATCATGTAGCAAAGTACAAGAAGGGAAATGCCCTTCATTTATTTTCCTTAAATGAATGTAGAGCATTCAATATTATATCTTACACTAAGGATTAGCTTCTCTAGAAACTGGTTGATTTAACTGAATCAGTGCAGCCCAGAAACTTGCATTTATCATGTGTCCCTGATTTTTCAAAAGATCACATACATACATTGTATATATTGTATGTATAATATAAAAACATGTAAAGCCAATATGCTAATACTTTTTTGAGCCCAATAAATAGGGCTTGGGTTGAAAGTTTTGTTTGCAAATTTCAATCAAAAAGACTTATTTTTATATAATGCCTTGTAATTTGAGCAGTTGTTCTCAGGCTAACCTGGTACAGTGGTTGGGAGGAAGTCTGAAATGAAATTATTTGCAGTACTTTGAAATAATTCTTAAAACAAATGTATTGAAACAGATTTTGTTTGCAGTACAGTTGAACTGGTTATTAATTGTCAAAATAGTACTGTCTTACATTTTATAAGATATAATGTATTGCCCTTTAAATACAACTTTCTGCCCAGGACCTGATAATGGCCACAACCATTGTTCCAGATATACTTTGTTGTTTTATAAAGTATAAGGGCTGTGTCAGACGGGGAGATTAGTCGCCGCACGACAAATCTCCCTTTTCTCGGGGGCGACTAATCTCCCCGAAATGCCATCCCACCGGATAAAATGTAAGTCGAGGTGGGATGTTATATGTGGTGCCGAAATCGCTGAAGTTTCCTCTCAAGGCAACTTTGGAGATTTCAGAAAATCGCCTGGCCTGTGGGTTGGCATATCGGGGAGATTAGTCGCCCGCGACAAGGGAGATTTGTCACTGGCGACTAATCTGCCCGTCTCTCACAGTCCTAAGAAAAATCATATTCACAGTAGGGACTAATTGGCACCCCTCAGTGAAAATGACTTTCCTTGTGCTGTAAGCATACTACATCATTCTCATTCTCAATTATTTCACTGTGTCTCTGCATTGCATTGGATTATTCGCTTGAGAGGGGCCTGGGGCCATTATCATGAGTAGCTAGTGTGCAGAAATGAGGTGATCTTGGAAAAGGTGTGCTTCTACTTACCATTATTCATTACTTTCTCTATTCCTCTCCTTCTTGCAGAGCCTTCCTCTTGTTAATTCACATTTCCAACAGGTCGGGAAAAGACCTGAGCTGACACTGCTATGGGAACCAGAAAAGAAGGGAGAAGAACCTGTGCGACAAGTAAGCAACTCCTCCGATATTGATAAGATTACATGGAAAAGTGTCTGAATATAAACACCCCCTGTCACTAAATCATCTCTGTTGATCTTCATTCTATAAAAAAATCTGCTGTAAAAATAAGTGCACTAATGCAGCATGTCACTAATCTGGAAAGTCTCTCCTTCCCAATTCTTCCCAAAAAAAAAATTCCCAAATAGGCAATCTCAAGAGCAACAGCTGGGGGGCTTTCAGAATTGGCGATGTGCTGCTTCTGAGGTATTTATCTTTTATAAGACCCAGCCCCCTTCCTTTCTTCGTCTGGATCAGGGTCAGAAACCGACAAGCAGTTCATTCATATTAATAGTACATATATCCCTTAATATCTTGGAATTACTGTCACTTTTTTTTTTTAAAAAGGTTTGCTTTAAACTTGTTTTCTCAAGTATAATAAGTAGTTATACTAAGGTCTGGTATGATCAGCCGTATGCCCCTTCATATTCCAAATGCTGCATTTGCTCTTGCTGTTGGAAGGACTGTATTCTGATATAACTTAAGCAAACATTTATGTTCAGTTTGTTACAGTATAACACATACACATTGGGACCTCATAACCATGCAGTGGAAATAAATTCCAGCAGTAAAAATAGCAAAGGATGATTATTATTTTTCTGTAGCATTTTTAGGTGCCCACAAGATTTTATGGGGAATTCTTACACCAAAAATGAACGCAGGCAGCAATGTGTTATGTAGTCGACCTCATTTCTTTCCCATATTTTGATAAATAAGCCCACTTAAGTTCAAGACCACAATGTTTCTTTAATATGTACTGCTGCATTGTTTTGTTTAGAAAATAAGGGGTTAAACGCTCATATTTGTCTATTACATTCTTGTAAAAGCTGAAAACATAAAGATGACTTTCTCTCCTGGTCTTTGTCACTGATCAATGATAAATGCAGTGATTACTTCCATAGTGTGAATGTTCAGTAGCTGTTGCTGTAAGAGCATGTGGAGGGAGCTCCAACCCAACAAAACACAGAGCTTTACTCAGATATTTATTGTTCTAATGTAGTTGCCACAGCAAAGGGGGTTTCTCAGAATTTGCTTATATTTTGAGAGTGTTTTAAAGCACAATTTATGGATCTCAGGTGATTGTTCACTGATGCTGAAAGTAATTTCTTTTCTCTTCTTTAGGTAATCAGTATCTTCACCCTTGTGGAGGTGGTCCTCAAGTCCGATAATGTGCCCCTGAAGTATACAGCAGTACTGAAAAGCCCAGAGGCCCAGTGACAAGAGTTTGGAAAACACAGGAAGTGCTGCTGCCCCTCTGAGAGCAGTGCTGCTGTACAGTGCAGCTTCCATTACAGGGGATTACATTCTTCATTTCAAGGGGAAATACATGTTTAATAAGTTATTTCTGTTGTGGCATTGACTTAAATGTATGTAAATGGCTTTGATGCTGCTAATTCAGTCTGTATATCCATAGAACTTTTAAAGCATAATAGGGGTTTAAGGGAGACTGTGGATTATTGCAAACAGACTCAATATATGTTCTGATGATAATTTTAATTTACTTTTTAAATGAAGTTGGAGAAATTTGACCTAGCAGATTTGTTTTATAAATAGCCAGAATACATTGGCCTTCATATAAGTTCTTCTACAGTCCATAAGCCCCCACCAACATCTAAGCAGCAGTAACTGGCATATGAGCTCAGTGGAATTTTAAATTTTTTATGTATTTTTAGGTCCGAAAAGCAGCTATTAATTTTTAGACAACGTTTTTTTTTTTCTCTGAATGAACTCATGGCTGGCACCATCACAGAGCTGTGTTTTAGTTAGTGTATTAAACAATATTTAATACTTTTTTTTTATTTTATAAATCTTGTTCCAGTTTTCTCCATTTCCTCCTGGTAACCTTGTCACAGTTATATAAATGAAAGATACTTTTGCTTGTACAAAATTCAGACTGTGGAAGATGCACAGCAGTTAATGAGACTCATTTAGTAACAATGGTAAAATCTGCGTCTAGGCAGTAGCTATTCAGCTTTTATAGGGAATAGGGAGTTCAGTTGCCATAGGTAACTGCCCAGGAGCAAAATTGCCTAATGTTAGTAATGAGCCCCACTATTGCCTTTGGCAGTGCCTTTTGAGCTTATTGTAGGTGAGACCAGATAATCACACAAACAGTCCATCCCTGGAATAATCTTGTCTCACAACTTGTATCTCAACTCCACCCTTCAATAAAGCAATGTGTTCCGTGTATGTCTACCTTGTTTTTGTCTTCATATCTCTTACGCAGGCCCTGGTGCATGATGTTTTTCATGGTTATAGGAATGCTGTTACCCAGCATGCCTTGTACTATAATCCTTACTGTCACGCATATCCCATTTGTGAAAATTATTTTTAAAGACAAACTGAGCGCTGGCAATCTTTCCTTTCTAATTTCTCACAAATGGAACTTGGTGATACCCAAAGACTTCATTTTTCAGACATTCTCATCTGTAAATTGTGGATCTTTAATAATGGCACATCTACTGCTTAATCTTCTATAGGTAGCAACAATCATGCAGTTTGTTTTCTGCTTCAACAATCAATAGCATATGAAATACATGAACAGGTATAGGACTGGTTATTCGTAAACCCATTATCCAAGAAGCTGAAAATTACAAAAAGGCCATCTCCCATGGACTCCATTAAATAATTCACATTTTTTAAAATGATTTTTTTTTCCTCTAATAATAAAACAGTACCTTGTACTTAATCCCAACTAACATTTAATTGATCCTTATTGGAGGCAAAATAATCTTATTAGGTTTATTTCATGTTTTAACATATATATATTTTAGGAGACTAAAAGTGTAGAGATCCAAATTACAGAAAGATCACTTATCCAGAAATCTCAAGGTCTCAAGTATTCTGGATAGTAGGCCCTATTCCTGTATAATATAAAATACAAATGGAACAGACTGTTAGGTGCAGCTGGGTGCAGAACGTGCTATAAGCGCTATGTGGTGTGCGCATGATTAATATTTTTATTGTGAAATATCTTGCAAGACATTATTTAATTCTATAAAGCATTTTCTGTTTTTCTGTCATGTTTACTACAACTGACATTAATATGGATGAAGTGCTTGCATTCTGTTACATGATCATGGTTTGACTTGTTCTAGAAATCATTATCTACCAGACATAATTTGCTGCAGTAAATAATTATCTATGCCTTTCGGTCAATCAGGGCAAGCAATCATTTACTCTTTGGTCTGCTTCTCATGTTTAGTTTCACATGATCAACAAAAATGTTTGAATAAAAACTAAAATAAGAAGGAAAAAAAGATAGATAAAGCTGATAAAGATGTGACTGTTTTGAAGCATATTAAATGGCAAAACATTTTTATTAATTGTAATTTTTTTGTGCAAAAACACAAACTGTGGGAAAAAAAAGAAATACAAGCATTAGTAAATGCTGTCCTTAGAGTACGTGAGGCAAGTTTTAAACACAGAGCAGAAGAAAAACATGGAACCTAAAACAAGAATAGACGCTGAGTTCGGAGGTGTTTCACAATTCAATAGGGAATTTCTTTCCCCCTGGGTTTATTGGAGTTAGGTATCACTGCTGGGTATCCTGTTGAACATGTCTAAAGTAAAAATCAGAAATTAGGGGGTGGATTCCTTAAAATAAACTTTTGGGAACTAAATGTTATTCTAAACAACTTTTTCCATATAAATAAATTACATATTTTTAATGTTTTTTGGAAATGTGAAAATGTAATTTCAGCTTCTGTCCTTTGCTATTTCATGCAGTTCTTGTTCTGATTATATTTATACCACTGAAACAATATAGCAATAGTCGGTTCCTCCAGTCATGACTCCAGTTTCCATAATGCATGTCTGTGTTTCTTCTATCCAGGCCTGTTAGACAGAACATGCAAGGCAATATGGGAAATTGAGTCTTCTCTGGAGAGGCGCTAACTGCAGCAGCATTATTTCAGTGGTACATGTGGTTGGAACCAGCAGTGCAGAAAATTGCACTAGCACTTCTAATTCTGGGATGCATTAGATCTTTTCAGTTATTTGATTTCATTGGGCATAATTTCATTACTGGGTTTATAACCCTCTTAAAGAGAGAACATTTTTTATGATAACATGGCAGATAATAACATTTCAAGCAGTTAATTGACTGGACATGGTGATCACAAAATAAGAATCAAATTTCTGATTGGCCATTCATGGAAAGAGTTTGATTACTTTTTAACAGACTAAAGTATGACCGTGACCATGTATGAAATTAATATAGACTTACAGTAGATGGCAAGACAGAACAGCATTCAGTATTATTGGAGTAATTATGTGGGTAGGGTTTGAATTTGAAAAGGGTTAATTATTCCTAGCCATATTTGGAGTTCAATGGGTGATTGGCATTAAATGAAAGATTAGTGTTCAGTGCTTTTTAGGCAACCTTATGTCTATGGTGAGTGTTCATATAGTCATAGTTGATTTACGTTCAGAGTCCAAGGGTGAATTGGAGGATGAGTTATAATACACACATTCCATATATATATACATATAGCTGTCTTCTAGCACTGACTGTGCATGAGCCACTGGAAGGATGAGATACAAACTGAAGAATATGAATTGGAATAATGCAGCTGTCACTGCTCTCCTGCTTTTGGCCATCACAGTCCACCCAAGCACAGGGGTAGTGGTCTCTTCTCTAGGTATGTCTCCCCAATCACTTGTGTGTGATCATTTGTCTGATTGATCATTTATGTCTGAGAGTAAATGCAGATGGTGTAAGAGTAACATTTGTGGAGGTAAACTAAATAGATTCTGCTAAGGGGAAAACAACATATAAATATTTGGGATTTTTAGTTTAAGTTGTTGCTTTGATCATCTTAACAGGTTGATGTAATAAGTTCTGTAGTATGTAAATATTTATTCTATTATGTGCGCAGAAGGGGCTGCCATTAGTATCCATGCATAATGTGCTGGTCACATAAAATGCCATCACTATGGTCACTTGTCTTGTGCATCAACATAGGGACTGACACTGCTGATTCTGACCGCACTGCAACTGAGGAGTAACCCAGCACATAATCGCACTTGTGTGTGTGGGGGGGGGGGGAGTGGTTTATATTGCCATAATGTTGCTACGTTATTATTATGTGTTTATAAAGCTCCAACATATTCAAAAGTGCTGTACAATAAAATGAGTGTATATATTGATCATAAGTATTTACACGTTAAATTAACCAATAACCAATGCAAGAGGTAACCGAGATAATATGACAAGAGAAAGTTTAGGTGTATGCAAGCATATTATGTACAGTACTAGCTCTGTCACTGCTACAGCCATTGTGTCCTGGATTTAAATACACAGAATATATGTAGAAAAAAAAACAAACAAAATGTGAGCATTATGTTTGTAGCCTGTATGACGGAGTCTCAAATTCTCTCTTTACTGAATTACAGCACCCAGCTGGAAGGCCCAATAATTTCCATTCATTCTGCCATGCAGCCTTCATGCTGTATTCTAATTCCCTTCATTTACACCCTCAAAGTATAGAAAACCTCTCAATAGCAGTTGCGCTTTTTCCTCCTTTCCTGACAGACAGGGAAATATACTTACAGATGCATTTATCAAAGCCGAGTGTGTTCGTCTGCTACCACCAGTAACTCGTATATAAAATCTAACCAGTGCACTGTGCAAGACTTGGGATCAAATAAAATGCTCAGTAGAGAGCTGTAGCTACTTTTAAAATTCATTTTATAACTTAATATATGCATTTATTAATCAGTTTTTCCATTTCCTTAAGAAATTGATAAATATGAAATGTTTGGAATTTTTTACTGATAAGCAACTATATGTAATTATAAATTTATGTCTCTTGAGGTCTGGTTCATAAATATTTGTACAGTGGCACTGCCATTGGAGTGATTAGCACTTTGTTGCCCTGCTGCTTCTGTCAGCAGTCCTATGAAGTAAGTACTGGTAACCCGTTCTCACTGCCATTACCCTGCCTCCACCGTGTTCCATAGATGCTGCAGTATGCTTCAGATAATGAGGGTTCCTTCTCATATCAATACTTTCCATCAGTCTGGTATATGTTGATCTGAATTTCATCTGTCCCAAGAATACTATTCCAGAACTGGGCAGGCTTTTTTGATGTTTTCAGGAAAGTCTAATTTGGCCTTACCAGGTTTAGCTGTGGTTTGCCATTTAAAAAGTCTTCTCTTACTTGTACGCCTCCTGGAAAGTGCTTATGCGCTCACTGTTGTAGGCTAGATGTTTTGAAGGGGTTTTTCTTTAACATGGAAAGACATTCCGATTTATTTAATGCAGTTGTCTTCCTTGGTCATCAAGGCCTTTTGGTGGTGGTGAGTTTAACAATGTGTTCTTTTGGGAAAGGGAAACTATCATGATTTTTTTTCTCTAATTCCTGTCTTTGAATAAAATCATTTTCTAAATGCAAACCATTAAACAATTCTTACCATCTTAAAAGCACTGCTTTAAATTTCACCTCTCCCCTAAAAGTACATTTTCTCTCTCCTGTTCTATTAGCTCTGCTTTCATAACTGAATCCTCACTCTTCTGTTATTGGTTTACTGCACATCTGTCTGAATCCTGGCAGCCAATCAAAATCCTGGCTCTTCTTTTCTTTTCCCACTGTGCAACTCCAAATTTTGTTTGATTCTTTTCAGAATCTATAGTGATGAGCAATTAGTTTTTTCTGTTTAAAAAGAAAAAAACAAATGCTGCTTTATTTATATATTGTATAAATCTATATTATGTTATTTATATATTTTGCCTCTTAATCAATCTGTAAAGTATATGTTTACTAATGTAAATAAATACTTCAGAGACATGTTGTCTAACTCTCAATTCTGCATCAGAGCAGGTAGAAACCAATATTCTATTACAATTATAAATCTCTTCAGTCTTCACCTTGATAAACAGCCCATTTTCCCGATGGAGACTTGCGGCAAAGTGACAAAATGGGATCTCACCTTGAATATTATTCCCCATAATGAGCTCTGTGAGCTATAACATGAACCATCTTGTTTGGAGACCATAACCAATACTTCTTTTTGTTTTTCTAACTGAGGTTGCCAGCTTTTCTTAAAAAAATACAAAAAATAAAACAAACAAATATTATTCGAGGATTTTTTATTCAATAAATACAGACCATCTGGGGTTCTCAAGAATATTCTCAAATATATTCACATTTGCGTTTTGCTTCTGCATTTTTTTCTCAGATTGTGAAAAAAAAAGTGCAAACTTGAATTTTGACAAATTGGCCACTTAAAGGAGAAGGAAAGGCTAAATCACAAAATGCCTTTTGGCTGGCGCCTGCCAGTGATTGTAATTGCTTACCTTATTCCCTGGGCTGGTGCTCCTGTTAGGAAAAAACTGCACCATTCCGGGGTACCTGCAAATGTTTCCTCTTCCTTCTGTCTTCTCATCCCAGGGCTGGTGCATGCGCAGTAGAGTAGAAAGAAAAAGCCGACTTTTTTTATTTAAGTTCAACTTCTCATTCTACTGCACAAGCGCCCAAAGACAGAAGAAGGAAGAGGAAACACGTGCTGCAGCTACCCGGGGCTGGTGAGTTTTTCCCTAACAGGGGCACCAGCCCATGGTACAAGGTAATTAAATTCACTTGGGGGTGCCTAATATTTTGTCCCCCCTCGGTGACTTAGCCTTTCCTTCTCCTTTAAAATAATGTTGCAGGTCTCCTCCAGGTCTGTTAATCAGCTGGCTTCTGCTAAAACGTTTCAGGGCCCTGCAGAAACAAAATAATAACCATACAAAAGCAATAACCATGTCATAACTAAAGGTCCCCATACACGGGGCGATTCGGCAGCTTATCGCCCCGTGAAGGGGCAGAACCGAGGGGCCTGGCCGACCGTTATCTGGCCTGAAATTGGGCAGATATCGATTGGCCAGGTTAGAAAATCCAGTCGGATCGGGGACCGCATCGGCTCGTTGGTGCGGTCCCCGAACCAACTGCCCCGTTGCCGCGTGCAGAATTCGATCGTTTGGCCCCAGGGCTAAACTATCGAATTCGCCTACATGCCTCCTCGATATCGCCACCCGTAGGTGGGGATATCGGGTGAAGATCCACTCGCTAGCAGATCTGCCCGTGTATGGCCAGCTTAACTCAATGCAGAGCAGATAAACAATAGTTATCAAATAAAATGTTCTCTATGATGTAGGAGCACGCTGTGTGCCTGTTATCTGTAGTTACCTTTATGGCAGTGATCCTTAACCTATGAGCCAGGCTCGGACTTAGATCACCTGCTTTTCACATAACTGTGTATGGCTCATTTTGGCAAGACATAGCCCCTCACAACCTCATCCAGTGCAAAGTCCTAACACAGTAACAGGATATACCAAATAAAAGAATCAGTTCCTTGAATGAAATATTTTTTCAGTTTTAGGGCAAAGACACACGGATTGATTAGTCGCCGTGACTTTTAATTAACTCCGTTGCGGCGACTAATCCATGGGACGAATTTGCTTGCGCGATTTGTTGCGGTGACACGATTGCCTGCTATGGACGGTAAGCCGCCGCAATTAGTTGCCGCTACTGAGTTAATTAAAAGTTGCCCCGACTAATCGTCCCATGTGTTTTTGCCCTTAGGGTGAAGACACACGGAGCTACTAGTAGCAGCTACTTGTTGTGGCTACTAAAATAGACAATGCTGATCATTTACTGATAATTGTCTCTATGTGAGTTTTAGCAGAGGCAATTCTCAGTATTGTCTATGGCAGGGTATTTTCTGGCATTTTATAGCCGTGACAAGTAGCTGCTACTAGTAGCTCCGAAATATTTTTTAGATATTCAGTTTTAGGGTGAAGACACATAGGGGCTGATTTACTTACCCACGAACGGGTCGAATGGAGTCCGATTGCGTTTTTTTCGTAATGATCGGTACTTTGCGATTTTTTCGTATGTTTTGCGATTTTTTCGGATTCTGTACGAATTTTTCGGATCCAATACGATTTTTGCGTAAAAACGCGAGTTTTCCTATCCATTACGAAAGTTGCGTAAAAAGTTGCGCATTTTGCGTAGCGTTAAAACTTCCGCGAAAAGTTGCGCATTTTTCGTAGCGTTAAGTTTTAACGCTACGAAAAATGCGCAACTTTTCGCGTAAGTTTTAACGCTACGCAAAATGCGCAACTTTTTACGCAACTTTCGTAATGGATACGAAAAACTCGCGTTTTTACGCAAAAATCGTATTGGATCCGAAAAATTCGTACAGAATCCGAAAAAATCGCAAAACATACGAAAAAGTCGCAAAATATTCGTTTTCAAGTCGGAACTTTTCCAATTCGGGTCGGATTCGTGGGTTAGTAAATCAGCCCCATAGAGTTACTAGTAGCAGCTACTTGTTGTGGCTACTAAAATAGACAATACTGATCATTTACTGATAATTGTCTACATGTGATTTAGCAGAGGCAATTCTCAGTATGGTCCATGGCAGGGTATTTTCTGGCGTTTTGGGGCGAAGACACACAGAGCTACTTAGTAGCAGCTACTTGTCACAGCTACGTAGGAGGGCGGAGAATGGGGACCATGTGGCACTGCAATGCACCTGTTTGTTGTTTGGTATAGTATGGTTTGTTTTTTTAATTTTTGCAAATAATTAGAACCAAATAATGTTTGCATGTTTCATTGTTAAATTTGTTGTTTATCTATGTAGAAACACATGTGGAGATCAGTAAATGATCAGCATTGTCTGTTTTTGTAGCCGTGACAAGTAGCTGTTGTAGCTACTAGTAGCTCCTGTGTCTTTACCCTTAGTAGCCGTGAAAAAGTAGCTGCTACTAATAGCTCTGTTTGTCTTCACCCTAAGGGACCCTTAACCCAAAAACAGTTTTTTTTACACAGTGAAAGAGAATTCAATTTCTAATATGCGTTAAACATTTGATGGTTTCAAAGCTATTTTAAAATGTAATTGCTATTACTATTAAAAACAATATATGTCTGCCTACCTTCTCTGCACTGGTTTTGACTCCTAAATGATGTTTAAGCCAACCTTAAAATACCTGGACGAGACTTGACTCCTGTTACTTGGTTTTATGTTTCTTTTTATATATATTATTTTAGAAGCAGAAAAAAACCCCAAGTTCTGGAATGATCAGGCCAAGGAGACTTTGAAAAATGCTCTAAATCTAAACCCCATCACACACCGAGCCAAGAATCTCATCATGTTTCTGGGAGACGGTGAGTGTGGCTGGGACAGGGTGATACTGATTTGATTGTTGCATGACGTTTTATCTTTATTGAAAGGGAGTTTGGACCTGCAAATGTTCAGCTTAATGATCATAAAACTATTTTCCTTAATGATAACTTCTATTGGACAATAATCTTCCTTTTCAATATTCTGGTAGTTCCATTTAAAAGAAGTATGACTATATGCCCAGTGGACATTGCTATGAGTTTCAGAGGCACAAGTGGAATGGGAGGCAGCTGCTGATGGTTTTTGCCTTTGCAGGGATGGGAGTGACGACAATAGCAGCAGCTCGCATTTATCAGGGACAGGTGGAAGGGCAACCTGGAGAAGAGAATATAATGGCTATGGAAAAGTTTCCTTATGTGGCTCTTTCTAAGGTAAAAGCAACTGGCGTCGCCTGTGACCTCGTAACTGCTTCTGCAATGCAGGATATTACCATACCTACATAAACTTAAATGGGGAACTAAACCCTGAAACAAATGGCTACAAATGGCATATTTTTTTATACTAAACTTCTTACCCAAACTAAAGGTTCAGCATCTCTATAGCACCAATGATCCAGGCCTTCAAATGTGTCACATAGAATGAATGATGCTGCGGCACTTCCATTTGCAAAGGTGAAAAAGTGAATTTTTATTCAGGTTAAAGACCAGGCAATGTTTTGGGCCAACATTCCAAAGGCAATAGAAGGCCCAAAACTTTTTCACCTTTGCAGCATCATTCATTCTATATGTTCTGTTAACCCTGGCAAGGGTCCTAGCTGCTTGAACACCCATCCAACAAGGACAAGTTAAGGTAGTTATTTCTCTCTTGGCTACTATTCAAATGTGTCACAGGTTCTCCCCATCTTGAATTCTGAGTCAATGTCACTCATATTCTCTCATATTGCATCCATATTGATTGTATAAGTTAAAAGACTAACAAGAATCCACAGGTTCCATTCAAGGTATATTGAGAGTACAAAGTTATATATACATCAGATGATAAATACTTAGCTGAATCTACCATGGAGACAGCCCTGGCAATATAAGTTGACAATTGGCAGTTCAATGGCAGCAGCTGTTAAGGTTAATAAAAACTTGACTTGTATAAATAGGGCTATTGATTGTGCTGCAGTTCTGATTTTGTGTGTTTAAAAATGCTGGTTAGAGTACACCCTGAATTGGGAGTTCATCGTTGACCAACTTTATTATAAACCATGAGTTAGTTGGAATTGTAGTTGGATAGACTCATTTAGATTTAAGTCAGACCTTAGATTGTTCTTAACCTTTTATTTTAATTACTGTATGTGAATCTTGTAGAGAAATGATTAGTTGATTAGATTCAAATATGGCAGTAATTTACATTGGAATGCTGGGTAACTTTTGCAGGAACACTTAATGAATATACATGAGGCCCAATTTAAAGTAAATTTCAAAGTAAAATGTTGGTAAACATATATTATATTATTATAAACATATATTATTATTATTATTTATTATGTGTAATAAAATGGAATGACACAGGGAATAAGTATTGAAAACATGAAGAAAAGGAGGTGCAAAAAGGCATGGAATGTGGATTGCGGAAATTTAAAAAAGCAATCCTGCCCATTATCAGTGCAAATTAATTTCAGCTGGTTTAGTCCTAATTGATGGGACTAAACCTCATCTAATCACCAAGGTATCACACAAGAAGCATCTCATGATGGGTAAAAGCAAAGAGCTCTCTCGAGCTTTGCAACCTTATTGTTGCAAAACGTACTGATGGCATTGGTTACAGATGTATTTCTAAGCTTCAGAATGTTCTGTTGGGGCCATAATCCGGAAGTGGAATGAACATCATTTTACCCTAAACCAGCAACAACCAGATGCTCCTCGCAAGATTTCTGACAGAGGAGTCAAACGAATAATGAGAAGAGTTGTCCTAGAGCCAAGGATCACTTGCAGAGAGCTTCAGAAAGACCTTGAATTAGCAGGTACATTTGTTTCAAAGAAAACAATAAGTAATGCACTCAACCGGAATGGCCTCTATGCATGCTCACGGCGCAAGACTCCACTGCTGAAGGAAAAGCATGTAGAAACTCATTTAAAGTTTCCTGCACAAAATCTGGACAAGCCAATGAAATTCTGGGAGAATATAGTCTGGTCAGATGAGAGCAAAATTGAACTCTTTGGATGTCATTGCACACACCATGTTTGGAAGAGAAATGGCACTGCACATCACCCCAAAAACATGGGAACATCATGGTGTGGGGCTGTTTTTCAGCATATGGTATGGGCAGACTTCATATAATTGAAGGAAAGATGAATGGAGAAATGTACCGGAACATTCTTGATAAAAATCTTCTGTCATCTACCAGGATGCTGAAGATGAAACGAGGGTGGACATTTCAGCAACACAATGATCCCAAACACCTAGTTGGTTTCAGAGAAAGAAAATAAAGCTGCTAAAATGGCCCAGTCAATCACCTGACTTGAATCCAATTGAAAATCTTTGTAAGGAACTGACGATCAGAGTTCATAGAAGACTAGTTTCTCCATACAGGAGGCGCCATGAAGCTGTCACTATCAACAGAGGCTTTTCAACGTATTAAATACATTTCAGTAAGCATGTTCAATACTTATTCCCTGTGTCATTCCACTTTACTACACATAACTTCATTTATGGACTTATTTGTTTTGATTTCTTTGTATGTGTGGATCACTTGGGTTGTTACCCTGATATATATAGACAACAACTGTAAAAAGATATTGTATAATTATAGCACCTAGGCACCATGTATCAGAATTAGTGATGAGCGAATGTTTTCATCAGGCATGGATTCGCAGCGAATTTCTGCATTTCGCCATAGGCAAATTGTTTTGCGAAACTTCCTTGAAAATTTGCTGTGGAAAAATTCGTCGCACGTCAAAAAAAGTCGCGGTCGCATCAAAAAACCGCATGCGACAAAAAAAATCATGCGACAAATGATTTTTCGCCATTTTGCAAATTTTCTTGCCATTTTGCAAATTTTCTTGCTATTTTGCAAATTTAATGGCAAAGTGAAATGGGACAGATTCGCTCATCACTAATCAGAATATACTGTATATATATATAATATAGAAATCCATGCTTACTGTTCTCATACTTTGCGTTGCAGGTGTACAATGTAGATGCACAGGTCCCAGACAGCGCAGGCACTGGAACAGCATATTTATGTGGGGTTAAGGCCAACTCTGGAACACTTGGTGTAAGTGCTGCTGCAATATATGGAAACTGCGTTTCATCTAAAGGCAATGAAGTGACTTCTATACTGCACAGAGCCAAACTAGCAGGTATTGACATTATTATGTTTATGAATGGTCACTGGGGGCAGAAATAACTTTCCTTCATAGGAAGGAGTTTCATTACATAACTAGTCATGGTCAATATTTAAAAGAAATCTCTAATATTAAAATAGTGGCATTACAATTTTAATATTCATCTTGACCATGTGATTTTTTTCTTCTCGAAAGAATCACTAATTAGTGATTGTCTTGCATTTTAAATCATCTGATATTTTTGCAGGTAAATCTGTGGGTATCGTGACCACTACTCGTGTGCAACATGCCTCTCCAGGTGCAGCTTATGCCCACAGTGCCAGCCGTAACTGGTATTCTGATAATGAAATGACTTCAGCGATGATCAACAATGGCTGCAAGGACATCGCCTATCAACTTGTGCACAACACAGATATTGATGTAATATAGAAGAATTGATAGCCACATATCCACAAAAAACTTGCAATACCTTCTGATTAGTTTAACAAACATATTCTACTTGATCGGCAGGTAATACTAGGAGGTGGAAGAGCCTACATGTACCCAGCAGGAACACCAGACCCTGAATATCCTGGGAGCAGTGCAGACAGGGGTCTTCGCAGAGATGGCCTTAATCTGACAGATATTTGGCTGAGCAAGAGACAGGTTTATATTTTATATTCTAGTAAACCAAATTTTGTGACCCTTTAAAGGAAGTTTTGGGCAAGAGTTCATGAAACGTGTAAGAGATATTTGAAGCAATTTCATTGAAAGCCATCAAATGTTTTAAAATGGGGTAAAAATGTCTTGTTTAGTTCAATTTATATACTTTGAAAAATACACTTTATAAAAAGGACAACATTATAAGTGGTATCTATAGTAATGAAAAAATGAAGGAAGTTGATTCTGAGGTTCCTTCTTCAAGCTAAACTTTAGATTATTACTCATAAAATATATGCCATAGTTTCAAGTGGCGGTGGATGTTACAAGTTACATACTGGTACCGGTATTAAATGTATATATATAAGTGCAAAATGCACAGCTGGTAAAATGTGAGAGCTGAAGTATGAATCACATGACCGGGCAGTGAATATATTAGTCTATACATTGTTTTGGAGAGACATAGGAACTGGCAAAGGATGAATGGTATGGCTTTTTGTAATGTAAAAAGTAGAGGCCTGAAGCCTTATGGTTTAACCTCGACAGACTTCCTCAAGTTAGGCTGCTAGTTTGGGGTAAATCTGAATAATGGGAGATTTTAATCACCCAGATATTGACTGGAGCAACATTACTGACAAGACAGTTAATGTAAGCAACTTTCTAACCTTGTTGCATAACAATTTTGTGTCACAGATGGTTGAGGACCCAACCAGAAATCATGTTATTGTGCCTCTAGCAACCTCTAATAATTCAAAATGTATAGCAAATGTGCAAATACCAGAACAGCTGGATAATAGTGATCATAATATCTGATTTACTGTTTGTTGCAAAAAGTAAATATACACTGGGTCAACAAAGACTCTAAATTTTCATGTTTCATGTCCTCTCGCCACCTAAAGATCAACATGGACAAACCTGAGCTGGTCATCTTCCCACCCTCCAACTCCGTTTCCCTGCCTACCACTCTATTTAACCACCCTAATCCTCAAGTGTGTACCCCCAGATGTAACCTTCGCTCTACACATGACCTCCTTCTCTCCTCCTCACTCATCACCTCCTCTCGCATCCAAGACTTCTCACGTGCTGCACCCATCCTCTGGAACGCCCTTCCCCATCCCATTAGGCACTGCCAGACTCTCGAAGACTTTAAATGGACTCACCTTTTCACTCAAGCCTATAACCTAAACCCTCTAAACATTCACTAACCACTGGTTTTCACCTCTCACTCCGCACTTACTGTCACTTTACACATGTACATGAACTCTAACGCTATGCTAGTTACCCTGACCTTATGTCTCAGCCCTCCCTTTTAGAATGTAAGCTCTTGCGAGCAGGGCCCTCCCTCTAATGTCTCTGATCCTCATCCAATGTAACTGCAAACCATTTTTGTGAATTGTTTATATGTACATGTTAACTGCTCTGTCTTTTGTACCCCTGTATTCTGTAAAGCGCTGCGTAAATTGATGGCGCTATATAAATAATAATAATAAATTTTATGAGAGTCAATTTAAGCACCTAAAAATCAGTACTTTAAATCACAGAATGGAACAGGAGATTTTCTTCTAAAACAAAGAACAGAAATGCTTGTCATTTAAATAGGTAATACATCATTATTTCCCTTAAGAAGGAAATATGAATATTAAGGACCCCCTGTGTGGCTGACAGAAGCTTCTTTTAAATATTATAAATACAACAGCCAGCGGCAGCCCCCATGCCGCCCCCCTCACCGCTCTACACTTACCTCTTCAGTGTATGAGCAGGTCTAGGGGTGGGCCGCACCGCTAGTGCAGAGAGTGCTATTGTGCTCTGTTACCAGAGGCTTTTTACTCAGGTAACTGGCTGCTCACTGCTGCCTGCAGCAAGGTTCTCATCTTGACTTATGGCTGGAACGGCCCTGACTACAGCTAGTGTTATAAAACAGCAATCAGGAATGCAAAGATAGAAATAAGGAATGATGCAGGAAAGATGCAGGTGGGGACTGTGACTATGGACTGTGGAAATAATGTGGTTATAAAGGTTAAAAAGTTATTTTCTTTAATGCAACAGAAGAATCTGTACCCCCTACCTGCTTTGTTGGGACACTAATGTCTCGGCTTAGTAAAGTCAGTGACTGATAAGAAATGGTATTTAAATGTTTACTTAAAGTTAATGTAAACAGGGCACCAGGGCCTGATGGAATACACCCTTCAATTCAGTTCAGTTTTAATTTGGACATGGAATCTATGAATTGGCAGAAAGCTGATGTAACTCAAGTTCTTAAAAAGGTATCTCGATTTCAGCCAGGAAAATATAGTCCCAAAAGTTCTACATATGTAGAGGGCAAGTTAATTTAAATTGGCTAATAGATCTTGTACAGTCGTTACTTGTTAATGGTACATTCTCTATGTTCATTAATGGAGGTTAGCAATGTAAGTATGTATCAGTATTTGCAAATGACACAAAACTATACAGCTCAATCAATTCCATCTAGGATGTGGCATCCTTGCAATAGGATCTGAACAAACTTTCACTCTAAAGCTGGCCATACACGTGGCGATCTGACGATGTTTCGTGCGAAACATCGTCAGATCCGCCACACACAGTCAGGGCTGAAACAGCAGATAAGGAGGTAGAAACAGTAGGATTTCTACCTCCTTCTGCCGATTCAGCCCTGACGGCAGATTTTGCTCAGGTGCCTTCTATGGTGCCCGATCAAAATTTTCTAACCTGGCCGATCGGCGAGTCGTCCAATATCAGCAGCTTCCTGCGATATCGGTCGACTCGCCGACATGCCATACAAGCACCGAATATCGTACGAAACGAGGTTTCGTACGATAGTCGGTGCTTGTATGGCATGTCGGCGAGTCGACCGATATCGCAGGAAGCTGCTGATATTAGACTACTATATGTATTATTATTGAAACGAGGTTTCGTACGATAGTATCGGTGCGTGTATGGCCAGCTTTAGTGGCAGATGAGATTCAAGGTGATAAATGTAAGGTTATGGCACCTGGGATGGAAAAATATGTAAACCACTTAAATCTTGATAGGATAGCCTTGATAGGACTAAGTTAGGCAATTCCATAATGGAGAAGGCCTTGGAGTCCTTGTAAATAATAAATTTGGCAGTGCCAAGCAGCAACTGCAAGGGCAAACAAGGTTTTGGACTGTATTAAAAAGGGCATAGATTCACACGAGGAGAGGGCAGTTTTCCCCTTTAAAAAGAGCTGGTAAGGCCCCATCTGGATAATACAGTACATTTTAGTTTCCAGTGCTCAAATTGTATATTGAATTAGAGAGAGTATAAAGAATGGCAACTAAGCCAGTAAAGGATATGGAAAGTCTGGAAAGTTATGAAGAAAGACTGGCCCAGTTTGGGGTTGTTTACGATGAAGTGGAGGTTCTTAAGGATGGATATGATAACTATGTATAGATATATAAGGGGATCATATAATAATCTCTCTAATGCTTTATTTACCAGTAGGTCCTTCCAGCAGACACAAGGGCACCCATTCCTGGGTTGCATGGCTTTTAAGCAAGGTTGAAATTCAGGGTTATTGAAAATAGCTCTTAGTACAAAGTTGATCTGAGGGCTAATTGCCATATTGGGGGTAAGAAGAGTTTTTTTGTTGCTTTGAGGCAAAAAAGGTTTTAAGTGGAGTTTTGTGTATCCTCTGGATCAACTAGCAGTTAGACAGGTTTAAGTTAGACTAAAAGGCAAAACCTCATGGGCGTATTTCTTTTTTTCAACCTAAATTACAATGTCACTACTGTGCTACTATATGTATTATTATTGAAACTGTGTATTTGTATTAAAACTGTATATTTGCAAGCTATATCTAAAATCTCCTCTGCCTAATGTTTAACTTTTGTGTTTAATTTTCTACCGACAGAATGCCAGATATGTGTGGAATAAAGAGCAGTTTAATGCTGTGAATGTAGATACCACAGATTACCTTATGGGTAAGGTATTCATAAGATAATGTTTTTTTTTTTTTTTTTTTTAGAAATTACATTTAAATTATTGCATGACCAGCATTATTACAGTATAGCAGGCATAAGAGTACATGGGAAATAAGGGTAGTAACACTCTAGAATCTGAATTATTATGATCTTCTTGGGGAAAAGTACAATAAACAAAATGCTTTGATAATATGGCTGAGCCTATTATTGGGTATGGGTATCACTCCGGTTGGGCACAGGATTGATCAGGAGCTAATATTACAAGGGGCAGATTTATCAAAATGAGTTTAGAACTGGTGACTTTCACCCATTGATAAATATACTTCTAAAAATCCCATAGGAATGAATAGAACATTGGTGAGTTTTTATGTATTAAAGGAGAAGGAAAGGTGAAAATCACTGGGGGTGCCAAATGTTAGGCAATGGAATTATACAAACATAACTGAACCATAAGCTGCACCACAAGTTTGTAAATATCCTGTACAGAGAGATACCAAAAAACTGCTAGTATCAATATATCCTGTGCTATACATATTGCTCTTTTGTGTTGAAATTGTTAGTATATAGTGGTTCTTTAACCCTACATGCAAGGCAAGATATATACATTATTATTAGAACAAAAACCTATTAATAGCATGCACATTTGTACCTGTATCTGGTTGATCAAAATTTGCAATGTTTGATATCCAATAAAATGCCAAAATGGAACATAACTTGACATCAAATGTTTAAAATGTTATAATGTTTAGGTCTCTTTGAGCCAAAGGACATGAAATATGAGCTGAACCGCAATGCCTCCCTGGACCCATCACTTGCTGAGATGACTGAGAAAGCCATAAGGATCCTTAGCAAGAACCCCAAGGGCTTTTTCCTCTTTGTAGAAGATAAGTATAAAGTGCAGGTTTTCATGTTTTGTTTTGGAATCGGGATGCACTGTCCATACACAGTCTGTAAAAAGCAGCCTGCCTATATAGTGTATACTGAACTCTATACTCTAGAGTTAGAGTAGCATTATAGCAGGAAGATGTTACCTGTGAAGAGGTACCTGCTACCTTACCCTTTAGCTCAGAAATGTCCCCTCTGGTTGGGGAAGGCTAGCAAGCATACTGTTTTATACAAGCAAAGACTGGAGCTGCCAAGAGAGAGAGATTTAAATGAGATTTATTGTAGGCAAAATAAAGCTGCAAGGAAGCAAATGTAGAATAAAATTAATATCATGTGGCCTGGAAATAGGCCCCAGGGTGTAATACTAAACAAGGTGAGGGATAATCCATTTATTTTCTTATACTCAACTTATACTTAACACTCAGACCTTGCCTAATGAACTTATTGCTGCTGCAATGAATTCAATGAAATGCATTGTTTTGGTGCTTTTGACAAGCAATATATAAAAGTAGCAACAGCTACTGTCATTATGGGAATAAGGTCTTTAAGTGATTTGCACTGCTGCCTTTATTACTATGCTTTAAATTAATAAGCACTTCTTCATCATGCTTTTAAGCACATCTCAATAAATGAGCCTATAAACTGCTGACTCTCCGAAGAGGGTTATAAACAGACAGTGATACACATGTTTTGATAAATACACTGTAAACATGCACTTTTTAAATTATTTCTTTAGACACATACAAATCCATGGCACAAATTGACAAAAATATGAAGGAAGAGAGAGAAGAAAAGAGAGAAAGTAAATGAATGCAGGGCTGGAATGAGTGTAGGCAGGGTAGGTGGCTGCGCAAAAATAATTGCACATTACCCTTGTAACAGATTGAGGGAACTGGCAGCTAGTGGGTGTTGGTGGGTGGCAGAAAAGGAACAGGCAGACGGTTGTAGGGAATGGGTGTTGGTGTTGAGTTTTGCATCTAGCGGCCTTGGGCGCTGATGTCTCTTGACAGCTCTGAATTAATTTTTTTACTGCTTTAAATTTCTGGGGTGCTTTTTATTGCCATAACAAAATCCTAATAATGTGCATCTTCATTTAACGGACCTAAGAGTGAATTCACCCCGTCAGCTGGTTCTGTCTGGCCTTGCATGGTGTGCTTAGGTTTCTCTGCTGTTCACTGAATAAAGTCTTAACTTGTCCAAAGGTTGTACAGAGGCGAGTGGCAGTAAATGTTATGAGTAAGTTTATCCACATTTATATTTGCAATCAGTAGGAAGAGCATTTAACAAATTCACATATAGGAGCATTCACTTTAATGTTGCTGTGACGTACATGTAGTAACTGTTTCTGTAACTATTTTAAGTGGTAGAATTGACCACGGGCACCATGATGGGAATGCAAAGCAGTCGCTGACTGAAGCACTTGAGTTTGATAAGGCTGTTCTTAGAGGTGGGCAGCTGACCCAGGAAAATGAAACACTCACTGTGGTAACTGCAGACCACTCACATGTTTTCACCTTTGGGGGTTACACAGACCGTGGCAACAGCATTTTTGGTAAGAAGATGGAAAATATATTTGTAGTTATTCTGCTTATATTTGTTTTGAAGCATTTTCCTCTGTAAAATACCCTCAATGACAATTTCCTGAAAACATACATTTTGGGCAAGAATTGCCAGCCATGCTTTGGGGTGCTTCTCATAAAGGTCAAGCAGAGATGTTATTGAGAGTCATGCGTTTCCAGTAACCATTTCTGGTTCACATTAAACATTCCCCCCTTCCTTTTTGATTAATATTTCACTGTTTAGTTTGCTACTGGGGGCCTACTATCCTGATAATAACTGTAGCATTCTGGAACAACAGTTTATTCTAAAACAAGTATATCTGCAAATCTATGACTTTGCCAATCCTCCATTTATTCAAGAGTGTGACAAACTCTTTTAAAAGCCTTACTAATTGGTCCCAGTTAGATATGAAATAGGCTAATTCCCCTTACCCCCCAGACAGAAGCCTTTCCCTATATTATAATCAATGTCCCAGTGTCAGCAAGGGTGCCATTTTTTTTACCCTGTTGTCATTGCTGTAGGAGCAGCTGATACATGACTCTGCTTTCACATAATTTACTGATGTTCATAATTGAAATAGAAGCGGAATTGTTAATATTTGAACTGTGAATAATTTGCAACACTTTGCTATAGTGCTTTGAACATTTTATGATATGATTTTCTGCAGCCTGTCCCATATGAGAAAATACTCTACATTGACAAAAAAGCAAATTATACAGATCTTGTATACACTCCAGTAGACTTAGCACCTGCAAATAACCCTAAAAATGTACTTGTGCTTGTTGTACAGCTTTCTTATTGCGCAGTCTTTTTTTCCTTCGTGCCTTTTGATAGCAGAAAGGTTTTTACTTTTAACAATAACAATTTTAACAATTTTTTATAGGTCTGGCTCCCAGCCTAGCTAGTGATCGCAAGCCATACACTTCCCTGCTGTATGGAAATGGACCTGGGTATCCTCTACCTGATGCGATAAGGGCCAATATCACAGGTGTTAACACAGGTAAGACAGGCCTGACAGAACTGTTGGGCGTTTTGTTGTAAGTACGGATTATTGGCAGATTTAGTATATGGGTAAAAAATGACAGGAGACTTGTAATGCTATATGGCAGAGAATCTAAATATACAAATGAAAAAAAGGAAATCTCACGTTTATAACACACCTTACATATGTCCAGGCTAACACCATAAGGTGATTCGAACTATTTACCTCTAAATGCATTTTGGCTCGCGGGGAGATAAATGCCTTGAAAGTTAATTAACTTTCAAGGCATTAAGTATATATAAGAAAATGTTAATCATGTGTCACCAGACTAAACTCTTTATTCTTGCTTTGTTCCTTATAGGAAGTAACAGTTACCTACAGCAGGCTGCTGTCCCTGTTGTATCAGAAACACATGGTGGGGAGGATGTGGCTATCATGGCAAAAGGCCCCCAAGCGCATCTTTTCCATGGTTTCCATGAGCAGAGTTACATTGCCCATGTAATGGCTTATGCTGCTTGTTTAGAGCCCTACACCGAATGCCCTCCAAATGGTGGTTCCATCTACACAGCCACCATACTCCCACTGCTCACTGCTTGTCTTGTGTGCATTACCCAGTGGTGATCTCTGCTGGAATAATGAACTGATAAATGTACAGATCACCTAAAGTGAAACATTTCATGACTGTACTGTTTGAATTCCTCCTTTTTCTTGTGTAATATTGCCTATATGTAAATTTGCACAGCACTTTCTAATGGCAATTAATTTCAATGTCTTTTCTATAAAAAAAAAAAAATCTAAAACACAGTATTGTTCTAACGCTGCTTGGTTTGGGCTCCAGAAATGAATATTTGACAGAGTCTTGATTTAAGGAGACTGCATCTAAGTGTTCTTAAATAAAATATAAAAACGATCTGAAAAATGCAACAATGTATCAAGTTATTTGATGATCATCTTAATAAAGACAATTTAGAATAATGATCTTAGTTTAAATAAAAAAAGGAGTTGTCTCTATCTATATTTCTGTCTTATTCCTACCGACAATAAGACATTTTTGCCCTACGCATTCTTTAATCTACCTAAACCTTAACTCCAATCGTAATAAACACTGTTACTGTACAAGGCTGAGAATAACGCAGACTTCAAAAACTGCTTGGGGCTATGGAGGTATCCCATGCTCCTGTAATGCTTCATAGCCAGAAGGGGCAAACTTGTTGTCTTGTCGCTCTAGAGATTTGGGTTGTGTAATGAGAAAAATAGGTAAACCAGTAGTTAGGGCTTTGGAAAGTCTGGCAAACTGTTAAAGAATTGTAAGCTTGAATGCTGGATGCTGGATGGTTGTGCAAGGTTTTTGAGCATTTTGTACGTTATTACAATCATTTTAAAAGTGAGTTCAGTGTATGACAAATAGCCAGACAAGGGCATGGTAGAGAGGGACAGCAAGGATATAATTGGCTGCTATTCTAAGTGCTGTTTCTGTGAGTGGTGGAAAAGGAAGTTGTACTGTAGGTCTAAGAGGGAGCTAGTTGTACTGTATCTACATAGCAACCCAAATATGCACAGTGACTTACATACAAAAACACATAAAGGAGTATAGTTATTATAAATGTGAGACAGTGAGAATAAGTAAATGCTAGAGTTTCAGTACATAGATGGAAGGAGGATGGAAGACTATCGAAATTCATCCCCTCGAAAGTTGTTTTCAATTATCTTTGAGAATAGATTTAAAATAAGAGCATTAGATTTGTCAGGTTTTCCCAAAAGCAGGATGTTAATAAAAATAAAGATCTGGCCAAGTTTAAGGCAACACGCTTTATTTTTGTCAAAAACCCACTCATGAAAAAATCTATTTCTTTAAAATGCATTTAGCAGCAAGCCAAAGCAATCGATCAGGAACTCACTTGTAGGTTGGAACCCAGACGCTTATGCCTCTATTAGTCTGCCATGGAGGGTAACCGTGCATCTTCCAGGTACCAAGTGAGAGAAAAATACTCTGCAATGTGCTGTTGAACCGGATAATATCATAAATAACACTAAATAGATATTCTGACCTGGCTGAATGCATGTGGCCAGAAAAGAACATTACACAAACAAACCTTTAAATACCCTCCCTCTTTTATCCATATATGTATATATATATACACAAAGGATTACCAACTTGCTATGAACAGCCGTGGACACAACAACAACATAGTGAAAGGAAGCTGTTCCTCTACAAACACTACAAGGAAATGAAGGATTAGAGAAATGACACAGGTTGGTTGGGTAGGAACAGACCCTTACCCTTTGACTATTTATCTACAATTAAGCTTAAAGAGTGTGGCAACATATGTCTGATAAAAAAGGGGGGGGGTATAATACTGTGTATTTGGGACATTGCATTGCCCCACTTTATTGTAAATATCCATATTGTGAATATTTCCTTCCTCTTTATGTCTTAAATTAATCTTAATCTGATGTATAAGGCAATTTTTATTGTTTTTGCTTTCTCTATTTTTTTGTCTTGTATTTTTAATATTGGGCAAAGAATAAAAAATGTTAATAAAATAAACACAAATCTGAAACCTATAAAACTTAAATAAAAACTTTCAAGTTTCAAGAAAAATGATAGCCTTTACAATTAAAGCTTCACAGCAAAATCCGAATTCTGACCGGTTCCATCTATGGAGAGACTGTGACCAGTTCAGTGGAAGCCCAGTTTTGTTAAGGGACTTAATTTTGCACTTGTGCAACATTATTTATATACACATAGCAACTCCCACAGCCCATGATGTGCCTCAGTCCTGTCTTTACATCCAATCCTGCCTTGTCCTGTTTCTACTCCCACTCCGTCCTGCTCCTGCTTGTCCTGTTCCTGATTGGTTACAATAACCATCCCTTGCCTAAAGGTCTCACCTCCCTCCTATCAGTGGGGGTATTCCCCTAAATCCCTTACACCTTTCTATATAGGTTTAAAGTAGAAGGAAAGGCTAATAAAGAGTTAATCTCAAGATGCAGGCATTCAGGGCAGAGGTGAGAGCCCTGACAACATGGTGCCATGACAACAACCTGCTGCTCAATGTCAGCAAAACTAAGGAGCTCATTGTGGATTACAGGAGACTGCAGGGAGGAGGCCATACCCCAACACGGGTCAAAAAAATTTCATTACAGTAATGATGCTTCATTGTTATTTGTATATGACAATAAACTTAAAACTTCAGTTCTCTCAATAGAGCCCTTAAGTCTCCCCATACTTCACCTGTTCAGAAGATCAGAAGCCAAACAGGAAGAAAAAACGCTGAGCTGTGTAAAGAAAGTTCCCATAATGCCTTGCTCCTGCACAGACACCCAGACCAAGTGAACATGGTCAGTTATTAGACTATGAGTCAGCTTCCTGCTGATTGGCTCAGATCCCCATTCCTAAGGGGGGGAGTGAGAGAGGGAGCAGGAGAGAGCTGAAAGCTGTGTGTCTCTGGCAGAGGAAAACAGACACAACTAATCTTTTTACAGAGAAGTCAGTGCAGCATTTCTGTGAGTGCTTATGGCTGTATTTACATAGACCTTTCTGATAAAGCTTACTTAGTTTTTACCTTTCTTTCTCTTTAACAGTTCATAGAACAACACATGTTATGGGTAGGCAGACAAGGCACTAGGTAGACATTGGGGGCGCTAGGTAGGTTCATCTGCCTACCTGTAGCATTTATTGCCCCTGCCGCTGCTTGTTGCCATGTGCTCCCACCCTGTAACATCACCCCTCATGCATGTACTCATTAGCAGGTAAGGTGGCCAGCCTGGTTGCCTAGGGCCCCTGCTTGCCCCCCCCCCCTCTGGCATCCCATATGCTATTTATGATAATTAATTTGTTCTTAGACTGTAATAGCACTGACACACATTTTATTACAAGTGAATAACAGCACTGAAAGTGGGAACAAGATGTTATGACCCATTTGCTTCTGTGGCAATTACCTGCATGTGTAGGTGCAATACTTTCCAGGTACTTGATAGCTGCAAAAGCAGAAGGGCATTCTTAAATGGTTTATAACAGTGCTAGAGAAACCCAATGATGGCAGCTACATGTGCTTGTGTAATAAAAGGTGAAAAGTTTGCACCAGTCAAGTCCCTTATATCAACTTATCAGCAAAAAGTACTTATGGTTACCCATGTAAAAACAAACATCATATTATTTCCTATGAGGTACTGCAATACTTGTGCTTTTTATTACATACGGGGGAAACATTGTGAAATGGACACGTGTGTTGGCATCATTTTCTGGCTGGCTCATGCCCACAGAACAAAGATCATACTTCTGGCAAAGGGAATTCAGTGACAGTATAAAAATTGCTATTCAGGCTATCTCACCCTGCACTTCACCATGGGATACCTTGTGTGTCTGGGCTGGTTGCTTCTCTGGGTTTGCACCGCTAGGACCCAATATGCCACTATTCCAGGTGAGATGGTTGTTGTTCAGTACTTGCCAGGGAAGGCTAATGAACCAGTCAGTTACATGTATAATACATTTATATTTATAATAAAGTAAAGTATTTGCTCTGCACCTTAGATTGCAGACTTGAATTCATTTCACTTTCTGAGAAGGTGCAACATTTCTTATGAACTGTAATGTAAGGAAGGAAATACACAGTTCTAAAATACAAATTTGCCATTTGCCTATATCTATTTTTGCACTTCAATAGAAAAATTTGCTTTTTATATATCTATGTTTGCCCCCTTTTTTTCTCAGCGGAAGAGAGCCAGCCTGAATTTTGGAACAACAAAATGATATCCAGGATTAATGAAGCCCTAAAGCTAAAGCCCATTCAGCACAGAGCTAAAAACCTGATCCTCTTCTTAGGTGATGGTAAGGACTGATTGTTTAACTACAATATACCTTATAAGTAGGCTTTATATTTCCTTATTTTTTCTGCATATTTGTGTTGTAGTTGCCATACCAACTGATGGGCCTAAATGGAGTCCTTGAATCCAAAAAGCTTGAAAACCACTGGTCTAAGGCCTTGCTTTGTGACCTCATAAAAAGGAAAGACATTTTTAAGTATGCATGTGAAAGAAATGACCCTATCTGCATGTCTCCTGGCAGGGATGGGAGTTCCAACAGTCACTGCCACCAGGATCTTAAGTGGGCAGATGAAGAGAATGCTGGGAGAAGAAAATGAGCTGGCAATGGACAAGTTCCCCTACACGGCACTCTCTAAGGTTAAGTTACTGAACTTGATGTTGGGTATGTGTGTGTGTGTATATATATATATATATATATATATATATATAGTATAATATAATTATGTCCATAGAAAAACCCTATTGCCCATTGCCTCCAGAGACAATTTGGAATTTGGAACTCAGCAGTAATTGTTAAAACTGAGGATATGCAATTTAGGAAGTGGTGTTAAGGTTCATATTGTACAGAATGTGCCCTGCAAAGACATAAAAATCCCTTTTGGGGTGAAAGATGGACAGCCCACTAATGATAAATGGTTTTAGGGCAATTAACTTCCAAAACACAGCTATCACAGCTTTATCTCCTCTTGCCCCGGAAGATAGTATGAAAGTAAATAATGCACTAGTTAGTAAGCACACTCCTGTTCCATTAAAACACCAAATCAGTTTTAATTATGAGAGCAGGAAAAACATATTTTATAATCAAGATACGTTTTCAGTTATTATGCATTAGCAAAAATATCTAATTAATTCTATAATCCTTAGAACTGATCATAGGACTGCTAATTCAATATGTACAGCCCCCTAAATACACCAGATACCCCCCTGTCTAATAAGTAATGTCTTCTCTCCTACCAGACATACAATGTGGATCGCCAAGTTCCTGACAGCGCCGGTACTGCAACTGCTTATAATTGTGGAGTGAAAGCCAACTATGGAACAGTCGGAGTGACTGCTGCTGTCAAACGTTCCAACTGCAGCAATATGAAAGGCAATGAGGTTGAATCGGTTCTCAAGAAAGCAAAGGCAGCAGGTACACAGCACAGCAGAAATGTGTTGTCTCTTTAGAGTACTATATACCTGCTGGATTTACACATCCATACCTGGGTGTTCATGTTGGCCAACTCAGTGCCACTAAATAATTACTTGTTGATGAAGTCAGTAGGCAGCATTTACCTATACAATAATTAATGTTGCCACATTAGATAAAGTTCAGTACAAACTGGATATTTGTACAAAGTAAGTACAATAAATAAATATTTATAAGTGATTATTCCACTACAAGTAAAGACGGGCACACCTGGAAATACCTGATTATTTGGCAAGGTCACCAGTGAGCAGATCTTTGCCTGACATGGCGTATACTCTATACAGTCTAAGTAGTTAACATAGTGGGTCATAGAATTAATCTCTTTGCAACCACAATGAGCCCTTCTTACTACCCAATGTGCATTTCACCAATCAGTTTCATCCCGGGAGCGGGTTGGGCGGAGTATGGCTTATCTGTGCTTGACACTAATGGTTGCAAAGAGACTAAAGTGAGGAAGGATTTGCTCTCACACATCCAAACATACCGGCAGGCTAGTTATTTTTTTTCATGAAATTGACACTAAGAGAGGGACTATTGGAAATGATGTATAATCTCTATAAACTGATGCAAGTAATAAGTAACATGCCACAGCTTTGCTTGGCTGCCTGCACCTTTGAATAATAGTTGTGAAAAGCACTAATCTGCAAGTGACATTTGGAGTATATTTTGCAATAGCTGAAAGGGAATTCTATGAAACTGTACAGTATTGAGTAGGAAAGCAATCTTATTTTGTGTTTTTGTGATAAGGAAAATCGGTAGGAATTGTTACTACAACACGAGTCCAGCATGCTTCCCCCTCTGGCACTTACGCTCACATTCCTGACCGGGATTGGTATAGTGATGCTAACATGCCCGCAGACGCTGTGAATTTTGGGTGTAAAGATATTGCCCAGCAGCTGATTTCAAATGTGGACATAGATGTGAGTAGCAATAACCAAAGGGGCATTTCATTTTCTCTTCTCTGTTCTGATTCTATTTTATACATTGCCGGCCTAATGTGTGTGTGTGTATATGTTTATATGTGTATATATGTGTGTATATATATATATATATATATATATATATATATATATATATATATATATATATATATATATATAATATATATATATATATATATAGTAGAAAGAGTGCCGCACACACAGGGACTTGATACAAAAGAAAAAGTGGTTTTATTGAAAAAATTCCAACGTTTCGAGCACAATCTGTGTTCTTCCTCAGGGACAAACCAGGAGGAAGAGCACAGATTGTGCTCGAAACGTTGGAATTTTTTCAATAAAACCACTTTTTCTTTTGTATCAAGTCCCTGTGTGTGCGGCACTCTTTCTACTATATTTTTGTTTTTTGACCTGCACCAATGGCATTTGGACTTGTATAGGGTGTGCTCCTCCCTGTATACTATATATATATATATATATATATATATATATATATATATATATATGTGTGTAGGATTTGCAGAAAAAATATCAATTTTTTTTTATATATATATATATATATATATATATATAATATAGCGAACCCAGGGTGGCACTCTGCTTCAGCTCTTAGCTCGGGTGCAAGGTAAATGATTTAAATATCCAAAAAAGACCAGCAACACCGAGTTATATTCCAAAAACAATCAATTGTGTATTAAAAACGCATGAACAGCCAACGTTACGTTTCGGTCCCCATCGGGCCTTGAGAAAGGTCCCGATGGGGACCGAAACGTAACGTTGGCTGTTCATGCGTTTTTAATACACAATTGATTGTTTTTGGAATATAACTCGGTGTTGCTGGTCTTTTTTGGATATATATATATATATATATATATATATATATATATATATATATATATATATATATATATATATGTAGAAAAAGGCTGAGGCACACACTTATAGGAGTTACAACGCCACAAGTTTATTGTGGCAGTAAAATATCTACAGTGAATAATCAAATTTGGCTGTGCACACCACAAGATATATATATTTTTTTTTGCATTATTGTGCTTTCTCAAGGCAACCCAACCCAAAGATTGCCTTGAGAAAGGTCCCGATTCACATCAGTATCTTCTTTTTTATTCACCGTGCATTCCAACGTTTCCCTCTTGGGACCTTTATTATATATTTAGCCTTGTTTGTGATGTATATATGTATATAGCCAGTGTCACACTTCAAATGTAATTACTTCAGTGCCTGGCAAAATGACCAGTACTCAGGGAGTTGCCATTAAATATCTGTATTCAATGCATGTACAAAAAAATGATATATTCCTGTCCCTTTTGGGACCATGATAAAGCACCCAGGCACTTATTTTGTCACTTGAGTGTCCATTCTGATTGCATATCTTATACACTATATTTAATGTTGCAAATAATTTTTCCAAAAGAGTTTCTAATACTCTAAACACATTTATGAATAGTTGTTTAGCACTTATCTGCTCTTTGGGACTCATGCCAAATAAGTGATCACAAAGAACATTGTACCTAACGATACCTTGTTTGTCTAAATGTGCTGAAAGAGGCAGATCGGCAGGATTGAGCAACTAGCGCAGTTCTGACAGTCTCCTTCAAGCTCTTCCTAGGTGTCGAATGTTACGGTTACCTTCCTAATATCACCCTCTGTTATGGGAGTCACAGTTTCTGCATCTAAAAGCTCAGAAACCAAATACATTAGAGGTCATTGCCCTCAGGAAATATACAATCCCATACAAAAAATGGCAGATAGTTGCTTTCATCCTGGTCCCTCTATATTGTTTACAACATTCATGTTTGTTGTTCATGGCCTGCTGAATAAGGTTCTTGACATGGGCAAAATTGTTATATTGTATATTGATAGTATTACTGACAGTGATGGACTACCAGCGATGTTGCTAAAGAAGAGTCTATGGGGCAATATGGTTAAAGTCAAGGTTTATGGAATGGAATGTATAGAATATCTCCACAAGGGAACAGACACAGTAACAAGAGCAATGCTGCCAAAGAATCATGCATTCAAGCAAAATAATATGTATAGTAACTATAGAGATGGCATAGAGCAGAACAATGGCTAAGCAGTATAGTATTGCTGTATATTGACAATAGGGGGTCCATTCATTAAAGAACAAACTTCGCATTGTTAGAAGCACGATTGGAAAAATTTAGTAGTAACCACGATAATTTCTGATGTGCATAAATTACGCGAAAATTCGTGTCGTGGTCATACGAAAATATTGTGGTTGTGATCCAAAAGTTACTAAATTTTCATATCTGAATGGTTGTAAACAGTACAAAAGCCTTTCTGACTAAAACGTCAATGCATGATTTTGGAAGCCTTCCATAGTACTCAATGGCACTCTGCAGCTCCAACCTAGCCAAAATATAGTCACGATACCAAAGCTTGAATGAATTCCGAAATGTTCGTAGTCATTGCAAAAAATACGACTTTTTTGAGCAAAATTACGCAAAACGCAAAAAAGTTCTAAACTTTAGAAAAAATACAAGTTTTCACAATCGTGGTCATCGTGCTTTAATGAATGGGCCCCTAGAAGTTAGGGAGCAGATAGAATAAATGAATTATATGTATTATTGAAATGATAATGTGCTGATCTCTCATAGTGGTTCCTAGTTGTCTTCTTTTGACATTTTTTCCCTGTGGTCCAGTATGGATACCTAGGTGTAGGAAAGACCATCTCTATATGTACACATATTGCTATACTGCTAGTTTACTGTGCACAGTTACATGGTGGCGCCCACCTGGAGTCCCTGGCCAACCCAGGCAAACACTAGTACAGGGGTCTCAAACTCGCGGCCCGCGGGCCATTTGCGGCCCTCGGTACAGTATTTTGTGGCCCGCACCAACGCCTTCTCAAAAGCAATGAATGGATCGCGATTTTTATTGCGATTCAAGGGATAATGCAAGGCACGGTGGGCGGGAGCTGCTGATTGCGGAAATGACGTTATGCCATCATAACAGTTATTATGGGAAGACGTTCTGTGTACACAATTAGCTGCTAAGGAGCTAATTGTGCACACAGAACGTCTTCCCATAATAACTGGTATGATGGCATAACGTCATTTCCGCAATCAGCAGCTCCCGCCCGCCGTGCCTTGCATTATCCCTTGAAAGCCAATTTTTTGTGAAATCCCTTATGCGGCCCAGCCTCAACCTGACTTTGCCTCCTGCGGCCCCCAGGTAAATTGAGTTTGAGCCCCCTGCACTAGTACCTCACAGTTCATGACTGCCTGTAAAAAGTGTTGGAACTGTACAGATTTATTTTCCTCCTCCCTTCACTCAGTCTTCTTACCCTTTTACAGCTTTCATCATTTACTTATGGCCATACAAGCTGGTGTGAGCAGGAGGGCCCAGTGACACCCAGGCTTATAAGGAACCCTTCTGGGACAGTCTAATACTGCCTGGAAAGAGCTAAATATGGCACTTATTGCTCGAGTGCACATTACTCTGTAACTGCAGACATAGGCATCATGGCACATATAATTTAATGAAAACCAGTGTTTGCCAGATATTCTTATCATTTGTCCATTGATAGCTTTCTGAATAGTGATTACATATAAATAGCAATTGCTCTTTGCCCAGAGTCCAATATCTATGGTTAGTACACCCGCTATGTATGCACTTAGCGCTCTGTAGCATAATTGTTTCAAACAACTGTAATTAGATATCACATAAACAGCAGCTACAGAAGTGTTTGTGGCTTTGTTCAGTACGTAATATGTTATATTGTATTTGTCTTAATATTTTCAAAAGGGAAAATATCATTTAGATAAATACATATTGGCATGGAGTGTGTTAGGGACATCAGACTGAACCTCATGCTTTCTAATCCTTCTCTTAAAAAGAAACAATTGTATTCCAACGTTTTCCCTCTGCAGCAAATTAGAGAGGCTTCAGAAGTTTTTTTTTTGCCTTTCTCTGAATCAACTGCCAGTTAAGCAGGTAATATATATAAAAGGTTGAACTTGATGGACATGTGTCTTTTTCAACCTAATTTACTATGTTGCTCAGTTACTCCATTTGAACATGGCTGGGGAGATTTGCCCCTCAAACCTAATGATTCTTCTGTCTCTGGTGGTTTCACAGCATGGAATAACAGGTATGCGCTATTAGGCTAATGGCAGACTAATATTAACTTTAAAGTGCTTTGCTTTCCAACAATGCATTGACACAAGGGCCTTGCCCTAACCGTGCTTTTATCTGCAGCAGCTCATTACAGGTATATGTCATGTTGTGTCCTACTATTTAGGATTTCAGAGGGTGGAAATCTGCTATCCATTGGGTGGATTTTGCATTGAATTGCAGCTTAACATTAATAAATGTAGAAACTAGACTAGAGAAGATGTCTGTTAAATTAATGATTTTTCTTTAGGTCATCCTTGGTGGGGGGCGGAAGTATATGACACCAGTGGGAACTTCTGATCCTGAGTACCCTGCAGATAAGAAGCAAAATGGCATAAGAAAAGATGGAAGGAACCTTATAGATGAATGGCTTCGGAAAAACAAGGTAGAAGGTGGTTGTGAGGAGAAAGAAGCCTCTGTAGGTTGCAAGCTTCAGTCTTGTAGAGAAGTAGGCAAACAGTGGCTCCTTGGTTCAGTCAATCATTAAATATATTAAAAGACTTTAACGCATTGAAAAATTCTATGTACTGTGAGGCAGAATATTGGTTGAGTAATAGGGATTATGTAATAAAGTTTGCTACAGTTCTAACCACCGATAGCAACCAATCAGCAGGTAGCATTTACTGGTTACCTCTTTATAAGCAAACATCTTATTGGCTGCTATTGGTAACAGCACCTGGGCAAATCTGGCACTTTTAATTACATATAAGGCATGCACTGTAAGAAGGCTATACTTGTTGCAAGACTGTAAAAGCAAAATGTGTTTTCTCCATATGGAGCCAACATGATGCATGCTGATGGCAAACTTGGAGACCATTAGAGAAATTGGAAAAATTAGGCATGGCAGTGAGAAATAGGCATGGCAGTGTATGGCTCTGGCACAATTCTAGGTGACCTCATCTGTGTGTCCTTCATGTACATGTGCCTTCACTGAGCCCAGGGTCGGACTGGGGGGTGCAGGGCCCACCGGGGCTCCCGCCCCAGGGGCCCTGCAGGTGCCCCAGCCGCGTCCCCTAACCCCCCCGCAGGGCCCCCGCCTGACGTCCTCCCCGAGCGCGTATAAATTGAACGCGTCGGGGAGGAACAGTCAGTAGGGGGAGCGCCGGCAAAGGATTTTTCCCGGCGGCCCAGTCCGACCCTGACTGAGCCTCACCAAATGCAATGAGTTGCCCTAGAATCCTATTTGTTCATGCAATCCTTTTGCGATTAAATAAGGATAAAATGCAGTTACCTTCACAGTAAAGGTTTTGCCATTATCAATAACAAACTGTAAAGATTGTGCAATTAAACCTTTCCTAGGCCACCAATGATCCATTTCTCCTGCCCCTCATATCAGTTCTACCCAACAGCTATTAGCCATTGATAACCTTCTGTCCAATATACAGTATTCTACCAAGATTTGATAGCAAACAAAAAAAAAAATCACAAATAGCAATATACAACACGGTACTTTCACTAGTGGACATGTGTGAATCTATGTGTTTCAGTACGGTTTCTACACAGCGTAAATATAAAAACAGAGCCCGTGCTGCTGGTGCCACAGGATATTGGGATAAAATGAGTAATGGATTTTATCTGTCACAGGGGGCTCAGTATGTGTGGAATAAAGAACAACTGGATAAAATCAATGTCTCCACTGCAAAACATGTGATGGGTATGCATGCCAAATTTATTATGTTACCAACACACCAAGAACATCCGAAGGTTGGCAAAATTCTTAAATCTTATTTTGTAATGTTCTGGGTACTTTCTCCTGCACAAACTCACTTTGACACATGCTGATATTTGTAGCTGAAGTGTAAATGCTGCTCTAGAGCAGGGCACTACAGTCAGGCACATTGCTTTACTGTACGGTGCAATATATGAGCTGGATCAACTTGTTTCTTTTGACCCTACAGGTTTGTTTGAACCAGCAGATATGAAATATGAGTTGAACCGCAATATTACTACAGACCCATCCATTGTGGAGCTAACAGAAATAGCTATCCGTCTCCTACAGAGGAACCCCAATGGATTTTACCTCTTTGTTGAAGATAAGTCAGATTCCTTTCTTTCTGCTTATTTAATTATTAAAAAAACACTGTTCTCTCTGTGTAAGGGGGCAGTGTAACCAGTGTAATGCTCTGATAGGTTGTAGTAAAAAGTACTCCAGGTGATCTGAGTATTCGTTTAAGGGATTTGCGCCCCAGCAACTGGGCTGGAGACTAAAGGATTTCTGGGAAGGGGAGGATGGAAAGGGGTTTTTGCTACTTGGCAATTTTCTTATTGTTACTAATACTTTCCCTGTTGCTGATAGTGTTGTACTACTCCCAGTAAAGGGATCTTCTTAAAGCCTATGGTTAAAAATTTGGTTAGCCAATAAATGGTATTTTTTTTATTCAAAATCACAGTGCTTCTATTAGTGGATAATGTAGTACAAGCTCTTGTTAACTGTCAATATTACTCTTTGTAATATATCATTGCTATCATTTCACTGTGTAGTACCCCCTCACACTGCATTGAGTTTGATAGCCCTACAGTGTGGGCACCTCTTGTTTTCTTGAAATCAGTTTATATCAGTTCTTCCCTTACATCATTACTTTTGTACCTAGGGAGAAAGGCAATATTTTTTCTCTGCTTGTATTATCAGCAAAACATAGAACTATTTATGGTTTTATTGACTGGCGGAAATAAATTGTGTGTACCTGCCCTGTACTTTGCTCCCTCCTCCCTTTGCTCAGAATGTGTAGCTTATGGTTGTAGTTCCTGGAAGGTCTCATCTCTGTTAAGCCCTTATCACAGAAATGTACTTCTCAGGCACTCCCTCCCTGTCTAAGGATAAGCTGAATCACAGTCCTTTGACACGGAGTACAACAATTGCATATTTATTACCTTGAGTATGAGTACGGTGGGGGTATTAGCACTTCTGCTATACCAACAGTAAATTAGTAATATACAAATTAGACCTAATGAATGATGGCCATGCATTACATTTTTGTGCTTACACAAGGCTTCTGCCCTGTAGCAAGTACATCTGTATTCCACAAAATTACTGAAACTGATTTTGATTATGTTAATGTATCCTACACTGGTCCCTGTAGCCATTTTGCATGTGATTTGGTAAAGAAATTGGCTGTGTTATTGTTTTATTTTACCAGTTACTTTATGGCCAACCTGCAAATGACTAAAGTCTTGTCTTTTGACTAGCACGTGGAAGAATAGACCATGGGCATCATGATGGACAAGCCAAGCAGGCACTAACCGAGGGGGTAATGTTTGACAGGGCTATCAAAATAGCAGGCCAGCTCACCAATGAAATGGATACTCTAACTGTGGTGACTGCTGACCACTCCCATGTCTTCACCTTTGGGGGTTATACTTATAGAGGAAGCAGCATATTTGGTGAGTCCAGAATAAGCAGAAGGAAATGTTTGTTTTTCCTTTATTTCTTTACACCAGACTAATTATTATCCTTGCTACAGTGTAGGCAGTGATATGGATAAATGTACATTTCTCATTCTCAGGTCTGGCTCCAAAGAAAGCTTTTGACAACAAGTCTTACACATCCATTCTTTATGGTAATGGGCCTGGGTTCAACCTAACTGGCCAAGGCCGTCCTAATGTGGATAGCAATATAAGTGGTAAGGAATGGATACAAATAAAACTGCATACATACAACATTTCTTATATGATTTTCAATAATCTTGCTATTGAAAAGATACAGTACTATATGTATACATAAAGAATATTTTCTCTTTTTCTCACGAGAATGCATGAAAGAAATGGTCTGATAAAACTTTGTACCCCTTGACTGGAGGATAAAACGTCATAGATGTAGGAGCCATGACTGCTTCATATCAACTGATATCAATTCAAAGATCTACTTGTTTAGGATCTTAGCTTTTATGGCCAATTTAAGCATACAGACCCATATAATGGAGAGGTTCAGCCAGAACCCAATGTGCATAATTATTAGTGTCTTCATCAAACCATATTGGCTGTTATTGGTTGTCAGAACAGACATTGACTATTCTAATTAAAGACCTATCTTTCTTTTTAAAATGGAGCAAGGTCAGTATTCCTGCATGATCTTGCATTAGATAAAGATCTTAGTTATCACTTTATTAGCACAAGAGGACCCAGTAGGAAACTTAAAATGCCATCCTCTGGATGATTTGCCTTGTACACAGGGTGGGGCCTGCAGTTGTTAATGGAAATGCCATATGTATCAGTATCTGAGGACTATGGAGAAATGGAGTCATTCTGTTGTAAAGTGATTTTTTTCATTTGTCAATATTGCCCTGGTTTTGCAAAAGTACCTTAGTTACTCTATCTCTAATTATATACATACAACATTATTCCCTCTGGCACTTGTCTAATCTTATGATAAAGCTAATCACGTCTTAAATTTCCCTTATTTTCCAGAGGAAGTTGGCTATTTGCAGCAGGCAGCAGTGCCTTTGGATTCTGAAACCCATGGCGGGGAAGATGTGGCCATATTCTCAAAGGGGCCTATGTCACATCTATTTCATGGAGTCCAGGAGCAGACATATGTAGCCCATGTCATGGCATATGCAGCTTGTTTGCCTCCCTACAAGGACTGCCCTCCCCAGCGTAATGCTGCTCCCACAACCAAAACAAGTGCTGCTCTGCTTCTGGTGCCTGCTGTCTGGTTACTCATCTCTCCCATGGTTGGTTTAATATTTTAAAGCAATAGCCACAGGAGAGGGATTGTCTGTAGCCTGCGCTCAAATGTGCTATCAATGCAATGTGACTTCAAACATTTCAGTCTGTTAAAACCATTTCTAAGTCCGAGGCATAAGATTTACAGTATGTGGTGTCTGTTAAAAAATGTGCAAAATGGGAATCAGTGAAAGTCATCAAGTTACCCTTTGTAACCAAAACACTTTAACCTAACAGAGACTGTCAGTCATGTTCCCCTGGGAACGAAGGTTTGGTCTTACATCCGCCCTCTTCAACTTCTCATTTTCTCGTTAAGCCTCTTATTTTTTAGGCATTTTGTCAAAAAGAAAAGTTTGTTTTAATGCTTGTGCAAATTAATATATTAAAGTGATATTGACACATAGATACATGTCTTCAACCATCTCTTCTTTAATAATACATTATAGAGTGATTAGCTTAAATAAGTTTTATATATTCAAGAATTTAGTCACTTGCTGTAGATTTTTCTGTGCCTGACAGTCTGCTGAGCCTGTAGTGAAGGTGTCCCTGGGTGGGTGAGGGTGTCAGTGGGATTAGCACCTTGATCTTCTTTAATGGGAATTGACATAATGTGGCCTGTAACAGTCACATGACCTACAGACTGCCTGCAACAACTATTTATTTTCTTGTATTTGAGGGCTAGATATGACAAATCAAATGATGTTATCTCCCTGGTGATGGGGTTTGGTTTAATGCCACAAACCAAATTTTAGAGACTATCAAGACAAAACAGAACAATATCAAAATATTAGGAATGGGGACCGGTTCACTAAAGGTCGATAAAACGAGCACTATTTATAGCATGCGTTAAAAATTTTATCGCTGCTTATTTTTTGCGATTCACTAAAAGGACGTGTCATAATTAAGAAGAGATGTTCTTTGCATTATTTAACTCGCGATGACCGATTTTACGCAATATTTTAACACATGCGTGATAATTTCGCACGCCATATTAGCCATATGCGCCATATTAGCGCACGATATTACGCACATAGCAGTTACTTTCTGAAAACTGCTGTTCTGAAAATGACCATTTCCCTGAAAACTGGAGGCTGCATCACTCTGGGGCCAACACATACTTGAATAAATCCCACTGCAAAGTCCATATTGTGTTGCCAAAAGCTCACAAACCGCAATTTAGTTTAAGTACCGCCTGCCCCAAGTAGGTGTTAATATTCGCACAGACTAATGTGATATTTAGCGCGTTTAATGCTTCATATGTGTTTGTGAATCATGCGTTAGTATTATTTCTATTCACTAATTAACGCAATGCGTTAGAAATAACCCTTTGCGATGATGCATTTTTTTCTGCATGCAATATGCGGATTAACGAATGCAAAATGACTTTGATGAATCGGTACTTATTTATTGGGTGCTTTTTATTGCAAAAAAGCGATATGTGATAAGCGTTATCAACCTTTAGTGAATCGGCCCCATGGAGTCTTAATCAAAATTTAATTGGAAATATTCTTAGAAAATATTTCTAATGCCATATAGACTAATACAGGCTTATAGTGTGTGTAGGCTAGGATGGGAGACTATGCTTCTAAGTGGGTCAATTTCTTTGTGTATTTGTGTTTTTAGTTCTGGGTTAACATGTGGATAGAAAGGCAGCAGTCATGTAAGGCCCCATTTTGCCTTGAAAGGAACAAGGCTTGCAGAATTGGGGCCAATCTTTTTACACACGCGGGTGTCTGGGACCCTTAGTTTCTTAAGACAGCCTTAAATATGTGTACATTTCTGCGTGTAGTTTCGGGTGTATGTGTGAATTTTGGCATGAAGTGTGTGGTTCAAAGTTGGAGCATGTATGCATGTGTCAGTACATAGTATAAGTGTGTATGTGTTTTGTGCTGAGGGGTGCACTTTGACGTCTTCCTTTGGTTCAAAAATATGTTTAGAGTACATATAATTTAATAAGTACATTTTAGGTTGATTAGTTGTTGTTATTATTTAAGTCACTAGATGGTGCTGCTAGGCAGGGAAACCCCTTGAGGAAGATTTACAGCAATGGGTGACTTTCTGATTGTCTGATGTTGAAGGGTGACTGATGCCAGGAAGCAAGAGTCTGCTACTGAGATGTCAAGGTGAGGGGAATAGTAAGGTTAGCTAGTGGTAGGCCAGATCTGTTGAAATCAGGTGTAGGTGGCGAGAGAGCTAGGCCAGCTAGTGTTAAGCACCTGAAGCTCCAATAAGAAAGGGGAGAAGGAAGGGGTCAGCACCCCAGCGGTACCTCACCAGTCAGGGATCCAGAGTATAGGGGCTAGGGCTAGAACGCCTAACGCTAGCACCTCATCATGTGCCAGAAACCTGAGAGCAAATAGTACACCTAATCTGAAACAAAAGAACCAGAAAGATAGGCAGCAGAGGAGTAACCCTGCACAATATAACCAATGCACATTAGGAATGAGGGTTTAGGGGTACGTGGGATGTCATTTACTAAGGGGAAAGGGAACCTAACAGCAGAATATTGTATTTCATAGAATAAACCTATGTACTGTATACTGAATAGAATGAGCTGGGTTAGGTGCAGGAGTCCATCTTAGTAAAGCCCCATGTTAAAACTGCTCACCTGAACATATTTGAAATGTTAACAGAGGGAAGAATAAAAAGGAAAGTGCCCTTTACCACCCAGAAAATGATTAGCTATAGGAAGTAAATGCAAATACTGCTGTATTTTCTAATATTACAATCTGAGCTCTTTTTTGGGCATATGGTCAAACTTGAATTGCAGAATAATCTTTTTTTGTGCTTGAATATGAATTTATGGTTGTACAGGAAATGTGGAATTTCAAATCTCATCCAGTAGTGCTGTCAAATACCCCCAAAGTATAATACATCATAGAACCCTAAAATATAAAATTGTACAATTGAATAAAAATGCTTGGAACACTTAGCTGCTTAACCAAATTTCAAGTACTGTCAACAAGTTTTTCCAGGACTAACTCTCCCTCCAGTACAGCTTTATTTCTTGTCTCTTACACTGCTGGAATGGCTGCTGCTTCCTGCCGAGTATAAGGCCTTCCTCAGCCAGCTTTATTAGCTACATTCTGGCCAGCTTAAACAAGTAAAACTTTGTTTGCCTCCTTACAAGTTGTCATCTTTTGAATATGTACAAATAATTGCTGTAATTTATGTACAGTACAAATCCAAATTTTTACATGTATATTAACCCATATTTCCCAATAAAAATGAATTTACTTCTCGTAGATTTCTTACGGCAGAAATATGCCTTACTGTTCGGAATGTCCCCCCTCAGCTCACCCAGGGCCCATTATATAGTTGCCCTCACACCTTGTGCTCATGATTCTTGGTGCTTCTTTTCTCTCTGCAGTTCACCAGGGAGATCTCCACAACTCTATTCATTTGCTTAAGATTTGTAGAGTTCTGTAACTCATTGCTTGTTCACTATATATATATATATATATATATATATATATATATATATATATATATATATATATATATAATATAACCTTGTGTCTATCAATCTTCTTGCACTTCTCCCTTACTAAGCAACCTTTTCTTTACTTATTATCTCCTTCGATTTGCTATGGAGTATGCTCCTCAGCCTCTTCTCACTCTGTACGCCCCAGTGAAGGGGGCTTCTTTGTGAAATGTTCTGTTCCATGTTACCAAAGGCCAAGTCCTTGAATAAGATATCCCCCAGCCTGATGCGGATATTTGCACATGGTGGAAAGCATGATCAGTTCACATAGGACTGGAACACACTGAAATAAAAAAAACTGCAGAAAAATATAATTTTATTTTTTTTAAATGAGACGCCATCTAAAGTAAAACAAGATACTTTACCTATCAGAGTCTGAAACATTTAGATCTTAAAGAAAATGTATATTTTAATGTCATGCACTTTGGGCTGTAGTGACAACTCAGTCACACATCTGTTCCCATCTACTTGTAATTCAGCCATCTCCTTATGTTTAGTTTATTAGAGAATTCTCCCTTTGCTCTTGAGATATGGGCACTGTGTTCCTAATATTTACAGCTATGTGCTATTGTGTGTGCTTATGTGCTAGTACATACATACTGCTGCTGTGTGAAGCACATTGGTGCCATCCACAGGAATAGGTTCTAGCACTCCTAGGGGCATATATATTATAGTGTGTAACCCAACATCACCGTGATGTTACCTTTAGCAACCAATTGAATCTTTGCTTTTATTTTCTAACTTGTAGGTGTCCCTTCAAATTTAATTACTTACCACCAGTGATGTTGGCTTACACACTATAATAAATATGCACCCTAATGTAATGTTTAGTAGTTATAGGTATGCATGTTGAGAACAGATCCACATCAACAGATTCTCACTGAAACAACCAAAGTGCTCATTCCAAAAAAATGGTAAATGGCCTTACAATCCAATCTTACCTACATAATTTGAGTTCACTAGAAAGGTTTTACAGTACATTGAGCATTTTCATACTTTTGTTCATAGAAATGTTGTTAAATCTGTAATGTATAGCTATGACACAAGATGGGGCTGTGTCCTGAAAGCACCACTAGCACATTCAAACAATTTCCAGCATGGTTTTCTCCACACTGCTGCACCGCTGCAGCCCCATCTTGTGTCATAGCAATACATTACAGATTTAACAACATTTCTATAAACAAAAGTATGAAAATGCTCAATGTACTGCAAAACCTTCCTAGTGAACTCAAATTATGTAGGGAAGATTGTAAGGCCATTTAACATTCCAACATGAAAGAGAAAGAAGATAGTTTTGCTGTATGAGATATTATACTGCCTTTTTACTATGACTATGACTCCATACTATTACATGTGCCTGAAATACAGACCTGCATGTGTGAACAACCCGCACATAATACTCCTCTGTGTGTGAAAGTGTGCTGGGCCATGTCACCATCTTGGTTATGTGTGTATTGTTATTTTATGCACAAATACAGTAGGTGTTTTCAGTAAAACCGACCTGTTTTCAGTCCCTTGGCTTTAGCAAAATTACTGGAAAATGAAAACAATTTAATTTTCATTATACAATTATTGATTTTTGCCAAAAATATCCAGAGACCAGAGCCGTATCTTTATATAGGCACCTGAGGGCACATGCAGTTGATGGTAGCTATAGGGGGGGCAGCCCTTGAGTGACTATGTCAAATATAGAAGGCTTTAAAAAAAACAAATCCCCCTAGTTTGCCACTGAATACTTGTGGGTAAATCAGGTGTGGAAACTGCGAGCAAATACTGTTGCACCATTAGCATCCTATTAGCTTGTACAAAGTTAGTAGTGCAACCCACTAATGAAACCATGGAACTACAACTACATCCAGACTGTCAGCAATTGAGCATGTGAGTGTAAGTCACCAGAGCAGGGCCAAGTTGTATTAGCACCCAATAATCTCCCCTGTATTCATAACCCTGTACGTCTGCTAATAGTGACTTGTGTTTAGAGTTATGTACTGTATACTAACAGAGGCCCACATCCCCCAACACATTTGCCCTCCTTGTTTATAAAATGCACAGTAGTGCAGTGGGTTTAGTGGAATTATCTTGTGCTGCTTGATGTCCTTTTCCCTGTCATCCCTGACAAGAGGCATGTGGAATTTAGGGTTGGATAAGCTTAGACTGCACATGCACTGTGAAAAGCACAGCAAGCAGTGCAATATGGCATCTGCCAACACTGATGTGCTTCTCTGCTTTTTATTTACAGGTACATGGAATGGGCAAGTTGTGGGGGTTCAGTTATGTTTGGGGATGGGGGATGGAGGCCCTGGAGGCTTTCATTGTCCAGGAAGCACTGTTAGGGAAGCGTGTACCACAGAGCAGGGAAAGTAAAAGTATTTTGCAGAGAAGTGAGGGTGCTGCTGTGAGGTTAGTGCTGTGGTGCAATTAGAGTAGTAAATGGTTGCTTATTGGACAGCATGATATTCTGTCAGTGAATAAAACTAGACAAGAGCAGAGGTGCTGAGGCTGGGCACATCAAGCCTGGAATTATTACTCCTTGGGGTCTAGAGAAGACTGTACACCTTTCCTAGCAACCACTTATCTGTCAAAATGAGTTTATTTTCTGCTGTACAATATACATTTGTGGTACAGCGAAAACATTTTACAAAACATGTAACCTGCTTGAAGTGTATGAGAACTCCACTACCCACTCCTTACACTGGGCTTCTTATTGTTTCGAACTGGATAAATTATTCAAATGCCGTCTTTTATCGTCTGCCAGTTCCTTGGAATTGCATGTGTATGTGATGGAAAGTTTGATTCATTCATTCCTCTGTAGCTGTTGAGCTGTTATTTCTCTCAGTGTTATTTGGTATCTGTGTGTGAGAGCCTCCCTGTCTGGGTGCAAACGGTTCGTTATCCTTTTCTCTAATGGCATAGTTTTAGGATTCTGAGGTTTTAAAGTATCCACCCATGTCCTTTGAGATTCTGAAGGACACAACTGCTACTCTGGACTGCTCAGGCCTGGTACTTGGTGGATCTGAAATGTCCAGGCAACCATCTTTTGAGGGTATGAAGAATCCTTCAGTAGATACTTGAGGGATATCATGCATATAGCATTATATCAGCTGCAGACCAGCAGGTCCCTTTAAGTTGTCTCTAATGATCAGCACAGTCCAAGGATGCCCACTGCTGAACTTCTCAATCATTTGTCCCCAAAGGTGCAAGTCCCTATCCCTTGTTCTCACAGGAATTGAAAGGCCCAGACCTACTGCTGCTGGAGATCTGAAATGCACAGCCACCTAACTTCTGGGAACTGAAGGACAAAATTCCAGTTCCTCCATTCCATGTAATGGTTCTGTGGATGTTGAGGGCCCAGTAACCAGTCACAGAGGGTGAGAATGGCACACTCAAGCATTCTTTGCCTAAGGCATTCACAAGCTGTGACTATTCTGCATGGGGAGAGGTGCTGTCAAAGGCAGGAGAGCTGTTTCCTTGCACATATAATATCACCACACGGAGCACTTGTGTACAGGGTTCATAGGAGAATTTCTTGGGCAGTGGAATACTCTTCCAAACTCTTCAAACTGTGATACACTGCCCATAACCCTGGAAAGAGGGGAAATGTATACATTAACATTCACAGAGGATAGAAATGAAGGGCATGAAGGTTAATTTTGTTCTTTGGGCTACTGGCTTTTTGCTGCCCCTAGTTACGGAACATCTGAGGAACATTTTGCCACATTGCATAAGCTCCCCTGTAGATATTCCAAAAGGGTAAAATTCCACTTTAACTCTGTGTGTGTTTTTGAGGTTACCTGTAATGTTCGGGAGCGTGTTTATCTGTCAGGACCTGCAGGTATATGGACTGCGATCTGCGCTTTATGCACCAGTTCTGCATATAAGAGAGACGAAAAATATATCCAGTTACTCCAAATAATATGCTACAAACTCCCAGGGCCTTTTGTTTAGGAAAAGGAGGTTAGAAGACAGATTCACAAAAGTGGAGCAAAGTCAAACCTCGGTAACAATTTATTTTTCCTTTAAATTGTCATTAATATAATATCAACTTTACAAAAGCCTAACTCCATTTTGTGCATACGGCAGTTTTGTTTTCTTTGGCCACTTCCACTGTATTGTGTGAATATATGGGGGAATGTAATATATGTAACTAATGGAAAAAAAGGCAACAAATTTTTCATTAGCACAACAGAAAAAGTACCATTTGCGAACCCTTTGCATGTCCTGCGAAAGTAGGTTTGCAATAGCGAATTTTTTCGCTTGCACAAGTGCACAGTAATAATAAAAAAAGTAGTAATAAAACTTCCTAATTTATTTTCGCATTAAATATTTGCAATGTAATAAATGTTTAGTGAACAGTATTACATTGCGAGCAGCGCTAAACATTCACAAAAACACCATTTTATGCAGTTCTTGGGATTTTTTTTTACAATCCCCCTTAAGCTGGCGACACACGAGGTGATTTTCGATCGACCATCAGTCGCACAAAAGATCGTTCCAACCCTCCACAGACAATCAGGGCTGAATCGTCCGATATGGAGGTAGAAACAATAGGATTTCGACCTCATTCTGCCGATTCAGCCCTGAATGTAGATTTTGCCTTCAATGGCACCCGATGAAAATCTTTTAACCTGGCCGATCGGTGAGTCAACCAATATACTCAGCTTTATGCGATATTGGTCGTCTCGCCGAGTTGCCATACATGCACAGAGGTTTCGTACAATATCATTGGTGCGTGTACCATACCACACAGCTTCCACAATTTGAAGTTTTTTTTTTATTTTTGCATTAACGACATCTAGTAGCTGCTAATAAATTCTGGAGGAAGAGTTACATTGTGGAAATTGTGTTACTCTAACATTTTGGGCAAAAAATAAAAATGTGATTTTGTCATTTAAGGATTTTCTAACAAATAAATATCTATAATTTAATACTAAATTTAATTTAGCACTTTTACGAATTCTTACACTTGTGAACATAAAACTGCATAATATGTTGCTGAACACAAAATACAACAGGTGCAGAGATAGATGGAACTGAACAACTATTCCTCTAAAGAGAAAATAAGACACGTGCACATGGTTGATTCCATCTTGGTTAGGTTGGTTAGATAACCTTTATCCATGCCTTCCCATAGAGAAGAATTACTTTGGATTGGGCATAGGTTTACTGCAAGTGATTGGAACTGGCAGCATGAGAAGGGGTCCTCAAAATATGTTAGCTGCAAAAAAATGGACCCTGACATGCCCACAGCCTGGTCATTTGCTGAGCTTTCAGTAGGAGCCAGAGCTGCACATTAACTGCTTTCAGATAAACTATTGTTTCTCCTACTCCCATGTAACTGGAGGAGTCTTGACCAGACTTGGATTTCTTCCTATTGAGTGCTATTCTGATAGCTACTGGGAGCTGCTATCTTGCTCCCTTCCCATTGTTCTGCTGATCGGCTGCTGGGGGGAAAGGGAGAGGGTGATATCACTCCAACTTGCAGCTCAGCAGTAAAGTGTGACTGAAGTATATCAGAGTCACAAGGCTGTGGCACCCTGGGAAATGAAGAATATGGCTAGCCTCATGTGAAATTTAAAATTTTTTGAAGAACAAGAATTTTGCTGGAGACGCTCAACTGTGTTTTGGGGAAAAAAAACATGTTTTCCCATGACGGTTTCTCCTTAAAGTTTATTTTTTTAGAGGAATGTTTTAATGACTGGGGGCCCCTGACCAGAACCTCATGATCAAACTCTGCTAGAATCTCTCACCTGCGCAAATGCAATGAAAAATAGTTGGTCGTGAGTGTATTTCAGGCGGGGGAGTGGCCGCTCAGGACCATTATCCCTCACCCATTTCTGGTATGCCTGTGAAAATACATAAAATGTATCCAGTTAGGAAACAATGTGCCATGGTATAGTAATCACACAGCTTATACAATGTAACCAATTGCGCAGAACTCATATTATAGACTGTTTACATTAGGATTGCAATATACGGCTTATGTATATCAGGTACACAACTCGGTGTTTATGTGCAACCTCCTGCATTCAGCGGTTTCCTTGGGTGCAGTGATTACAGACACTATAGGAAACGATGCCATCCCGGGGGAATGTGGGGCAAAACTCCTGTGTCAGTGCCCTTAGAATGCACAATGGGAATCACAAAGCAGCACTTATGGCCACAGTATGAACCAAAGAACAATGGGTTTATAAGATAAAAGGCACTAAATATTCCCAGTTGCAGTAACACAGAGCAACCAATCAGCAGGTAATATTTTCAGGTCACCTGTTTAAAAGCAAACATGCTATTGGAGACTTTAATTACATATATGGGAATATGCTAGATATTTATTTTGCGTGCAGAAGAGCTGTTTACTGCGGTTACACTCACATAGTATGCCAGTTTAAGACCACCTAGGTCTGCAATGTTTTCTCCCAAAGTTGTTCTCCCATTTACCTAAAAAGAAAAATACAAAATAATAAGAATTTACTGAGGATAAACAGAATCTTGTTTCCATGATGTCCCACATGGGGCGCCATAAAGAAAAATCTTCAGCACACCACTTACATACATGTTCACCACTTACATACATGTTCTCAAGGGGTGCTTGGCTTCCACAGCCGCTCCCAAGCCTTTTTTCCATGTATCTTTGCAAAGGGGAAGAAGCACACCAGTGTGTCGCAATGACTTTAAATCATTTATTTGCAGAAATGAACAAACAGCACAAGCTTTCGGGGGTGACCCCTTCTTCAGGTCACCCCCGAAAGCTTGTGCTGTTTGTTAATTTCTGCAAATAAATTATTTAAAGTCATTGTGACACACTGGTGTGCTTCTTCCCCTTTGCAAAGCCACATGGGGCACCCCCAAGTGTGTAAAATAATTGACTTAAAAAAACTGAACCCCCCAAATATTATTAATAATTGGGGTGCATGGTTTTTCTCATGAAGCATTTTCTGGCACAAGAAACTTTGCAAGAAGAAATGTGCAACTTAATACTCTATTACACATTCCCAAAAATCATTACACAGAGTTTTACTTGGTGGGCTTGTATTTGGGGAATTTCAGTGCCTTCTTTTTACATTGTTCTTTTAATATTCCCATGCAGCATCAGCTGAGCCCGGGAACTCCTTAATGAATTTAGCACTGCACAAGGGATTGTAATATCTCCCTATCTTCTCCTCCTCAGTTATAAAGGTATGGAACCTGTTGTCCGGAATGCATGGGACCTGGGGTTTTCTGTAATTTGGCTCTCCATACCTTAAATCTGCTAAAAATAATGTAAATATTAATTGAACCCAATAGGATTGTTTTGTTGCCAATGAAGATTAATTATATCTTAGTTGGGATCAAGTACACAGTACTTGAATATGCTTTTAAGAAGGCACCTCCTCTCTTTTTTTACTTGAAATAGCCAGCATTACCCCATAGTATCTGAAGGTGAATGACAGTTTTATTTGTTACATGTCCACAAGTGACACAGAGAAAACTGTTCGGTTTCCCTTTAACCAATTTGCAAAAAATTGTAGCTACTGAAGAAACCTTCCAGTTTAATAGGGATCTAACAATTCCTGAGGTATAAGAGATAGTATTTAAATATCAGAATACAAGATTATACTCAAAATAACACATATGTCACAACATCAATTAGAAGACGATGGGTATCTCCTACAACAGCAATTTCAGCTGCCACAGATTCTGCACAAATACCTTTAAAATAAAATACACATCAGGACTTGCAAATAATCAGCTTCTTAAAGAGAAAAAAAGATCATTTCATTATCAGCCATAATGAGAATCAGGCTGCTCCTCACCCTTTGGTTGTAAACAGTGAAGTTCTCATACAGATCCACAATGCATTCTGCTTTCTTCAGGAACTTGCTATAGGAATCCTCAGTCCACCACTGAATGGGATTTCCGTTGGCATCGTACTGACCTCCTGCCATTGGGGGAAACATGGATTTTACATAAAGGAAAATAATACAAATGTGAAGCAGAATTTCATGCCAAACAAGTACAGCATTTCTAATCACATTTTTATGAAATAAAACATTTGTTGCACTTCAGTATAAATTCAGTAGGCTAATTCTCTACTGTACCACAATTGAATCAGAATCTATTGCACTTAAAGTTCCACACTTTTTCAGTCTATACTGGTTTCTATACAAGTTGACGTCACTTGCACAGCTTCAGGCAATTGTTCTTGCCTTGCACTCCACGTTTGTGTTTTATAAAAATGCCCCTTTTTACATAGCAATCAGCAGTATAAAAAGCAGTGCAGGAAACTGTTTATTCATTTTCCCCGTTTGTTGCAGATCCGATTGTGATTCACTAACAACTTTCTAATGCTTTGATTGGCTACAGGTTGGTTTCAGTGCTGGCCACTCTATAGTTGGCTACACACAGACAAAAATAATAATTCCTCATGTCCCTCATCTGAAGGGAACTTATTACAGTGCAGTAAAGAAGGAAAAGTACAAGTATAGGAACTAATATCCAACATGCTTGGGACCTAGGGTTTTCTGCAGAAGAGATCTTTCTATAATTTGGATAACTGGACCTTAAGTGTTCTAAAAAACATTTTGACTTCAATTCAATCAAGGATTCATGGAACTTAGTTACCATTAGTTATAAAGTGCTTTTTTTATTATTATTACGGAGATACAAGAAAACAATTTTTCAAAATTTGAATTATTCGCTTAGCTGTCTGGATAATATGTTTTTACATTCCATACTGGTACAGGGAAAGTACAAATAACTTTATGCACAAGGTAAGAATATAATTTAGTAATAGAATTTGTATACAGGTGTAGGATCCGTTGTCCAGAAACCTAATATCCAGAGAAGTCAGAATTTCTAAGTCTGCCTGGCATCATTTCTATGTGTGTGAGTGACTTGTATTATCTTTTGGCGCAAGTGTGCTGCACCTATGGACGCAGGGCGCTGAGAGAAACCTTAAGCTACTGCCTGGTCAGGGGGTGGCATTAGCTCCAGCGTTCCCATGAGCCAATAGGCACAGCAAGGTCCAATTCAGAACAGGAGGCAGAAAGGGCTGAGCACAACTATCTGGAAATTCAAGGAGTGCATTTTGATGTAGTTAGTAATTCACTGCGGCAAAAAGAACAAATTGCCCACTGTGTTTGCAGGCATAAATGAGCCCTAATAAGTCCTTAGTGGAGGCAACTACAACAATCCTACTTCTTTATTTAATGTTTACATTTTTTTTTGTAGACTCAAATTATGGGGATACAAATTATGGAAAGATCCATTATCTGCAAACCTCCCGGCCCCAAGCTTTCTGAATAACACGTTCCATACCTTCATTTGCATGATGCCATAATACATAATGCACATACTTACCCCAATCATCATATCCGTGTGTCAGCTCATGTCCAATAATTGTCCCAATACCGCCATAGTTTAATGACCTGTAGACACAAAGCCAGACAAAGATTTCACCCAGAAAGTGATCACATGGGCTTGTGGGACAACTGAGGGATCCTAATATTAAAAGTTAGCTACGATGCATGATAACATAACATTTTATAAACTTGACTTGTACTTATAAAAGCCTTCATGTATGAGCAAAATGGAAGGCTTTTGATACTGTATCCATTGCTTCCAAAGAAAAAACTACAGTACATTTATAGGGAAACACATTTACAATATATACTTTTTCCTAAAACAAAGCTGCCCCTTGCGTTCTTTTATTATCCTATTGTAATACACAGGCAGAACATGAATTGCTTTCAGTTGTTTGTAGGGCTAATGGCACACACAGAGATTTGTCAGTTAAATCTGCGCTACAGTGGGTGACAAATCTCCTTAACATGCTTTCCTGTTGGCACTGGAATCAATATCAGTTATTTGCTCTAGGTTGTGGCTGCCAAACCAGATGTGTAAAAGAAATTCCTCACGCAACAGAAGAATAACCCCAAGCTTAACATGTTTAGTTTCCTGCCAAAACGTGGTGTCATATCACCATAGGACCCTTAGCTGGCCAGCCAACCTACAGCTCACTGACTGTCAAGCCATGGTCCCCCATATAATCTGTTCTATCTCAGCTCACCAATCCCTTGCCCCAGTATGCCTTGCTTTCCTGATACAGGTATGGGACTCCATTTTATTCAAAACTATCCCAACTATCCCAACTAAGATATAATTAATCCTTATTGGAGGCAAAACAATCCTATTAGGTTTCTTGTTAAAGGATATTTTAGTAGACTTAAGGTATGAAGAAAATTACAGAAAGACCCCTTATCTAGAAAATCCCAAGTATTCCATGTGCAGTTACACTTCAGCCAGCATACGGCATACTGTATGCACCGAGCACCATGAGAGAACACCTGTATCTTTACACACAAGTATTCAAACAAAAGGTTTTATGGGGCTTTCTTTTCTCTATAGGCCTGGAAGGCACTATATACACCCTATACAAGGATCTTCCATTGCAGCTTGGGAGATTTGTGCACTAAAGAATTAAAATTCTGCCACAGACCATGGAGGGTTTCAATTGGAACTGTATGCCATTTTACAGTGTAAACCTTTAGGCATGTGTCTGCCATAAATTATAAAATCTAAGGTGCCAGTTGTCAAGGATCCAATTGCCAATGTTGTTTAGTGCCGCTTGAAAGTTTGCGAACTTGGATAATTTTTTGTTGTGTGTGGTTTTGCAACATGCAGCATTACAAGCTGAAGCCCCAGCAGACAAGGGGTTAAAACTGCTATTCATTCCATCAGAAATGCTCTTTTTGATACTGCTCTTCTTGATACTAAGCCCTAAATATTTGCCATTGAACAGTTCTACCCCTGCTCACACTACTGCTTGCTTCTAATGTTAGCCTTTCTCTGATATAAACAACCCCAGCTCGCTCATGTTCCCCTTATTCATTTAGCCACCCTTGTTTTGACTCATTTATTCCTGTTTAATATTAATTAATGTCAGCAATATTCCCCAGAGGAATGGAGGGGCCTGGTAATTATAACTCGCTGTATAGGTCTCCCACTTGCTTTCTTCATTCCCAAACGCATATAAATATCTGTGAAGGGTTTGTGTGAATCCTTAATGTGCTCATTAATGGTTATTGCTTTAAAATAAACAATTATACACATGATCCAGTATAACTACTTGCAGTTATTTGCATAATTTCTTTGCAAGTTAATTACACTAGTACTGCAATTCCCAGGGAGGGATGGTTGCACAGGCAGAGGATGGTGTCCCACTTAGCGCCTGTATTTAGTTATTTGCTTTTATGTGCTACTCTCCTTCCAGCTACCCAAGAGCTCACATTTAGCAGAAAAGAAATACATATGGGGCATGAGGTGCTTAAAAAGTGGCATTAGGATACACCAGGCATTGCGCACACTAAAGCCACGGTGTAAAACCGCACATAATGTTCTAGTATAAAAAGGCAACTACTGACACTTTTTACCTCACAATTTACTTTGCAGCCGTAATATGAACTGTTGGCTCAAGTAGGTTATGCCAGGTTTTAGGTGGAATAACATAATGGCAGGGTTTGTATATACAGGTATTGGACCCCTTATCCGGAAACCCATTATCCAGAAAGCTCCGAATTACGGAAAGCCTGTCTCCCATAGACTCCATTATAATCAAATAATTAGGATTTTTAAAATTGATTTCCTTTTTCTCTGTAATAATAAAACAGGACCTTGTATTTGATCCCAGCTAAGATATAATTAATCCTTATTGGATGCAAAACAATCCTACTGGATTTAATTAATGTTTTATTGATTTTTTAGTAGACTTAAGGTATGAAGATCCAAATTACGGAAAGACCCCTTATCCAGGAATACCCTTGGTCCTGAGCATTCTGGATAACGGGTCCTATACCTGTATACCAATTATTTTATACTACTTTTACCCTATTATATGCATTAAGCATGTGCATCTAGTTGAACTGTATCCCTAAGCCACAAAAAAGGTGTAGGTGACATGTAATAACCTGTATAACTCTGGCATTAAGTGAATATGAATGTATATAAGGAATGCTAGCCAAATGAATTACGTGCCTCCTATGGCATGGCGACATTAATCTTAAACAGAGACAAAGTTAAGTTAATTTATATAAAAGTCCCTGTGAGGTCTTGAAATCTAATGGTTTTACACATCACATTCATGTGACCCATTACGCTGCATGTTACATTCCTACTGTATCGGAGATTGATTGCTTCATGTTTGCTATTTTTAAATGAATATGTTATAGAAAATTGGAGAATTTGGAGGATTTTAGTAGAATTAATATATGACGGCTCATTTACAAAGACCCAAGTCTCTTGTAGTTTGCATTTTGCCCCATGCTGTATTTTTACAATGTTTATAGTCTTAGGGCTCTGGTACACGGGGAGATTAGTCGCCCGCGGCAAAACTCCCTGCTCGCGGGCGACTAATCTCCCCGAGTTGCCTTCCCTCTGCCATCCCACCGGCGAACATGTAAGTCGCCGGCGGGATGGCAGACGCGGCGGCGCGATTTCGGGAAATCGCCGAAAAAGAAGCAAATAGATTTGGCTTCAGGGGCCGAGGGAATGGTCTCTGATGATGGTGATGGTGCAAGTTGTAGCCAACAACTGCTGGGGGGCAATAGGTTGGACATCCCTCATTTATGTCATTGTTTTCTCCTTCCCATGAACCTTCTTCCATATTGTATGACAAGGCAAGACCCATATCTAGGCTATTCAGTGATTTGGAATTTAAGCTTCCCAGTGTGAAATACTTTCTAAGAGTTTAATTCTATTATAGACAAGTTTAATGAACCCACAAGCATGGTTAGTCAGCCAACCATAGTCCCAGCATGAGGTTACAATGATATATATGTACATTTAAAATTTTTATAATGCTAAATAAATTGACATAGGAAAATGAAGTACTTACTGGGGGAAATCTGGGTCATAGAGCGTAGGCTGTAAGATGCCGGCCGGGAATACTGTGAGTTAGAGGAGGAGAAAGTGAATGACTTTTGCATGATTTACATGAGCTCAATAGGGTTATTTGCATGGCAGCCCCCATATACCAAATACCTGAACACACTTGAACTAGAGCCTCTGACTATGTCCAGAAATGTTATTTAACATTTATATTCACATTCACCAGAGGTCACCCCTTTAGATTATAGGAACGGAGCTTCCATTTGAAGCAGCGTAGGTGGTTTTTCACGGTGAGGGCAGTGAGGTTGTGGAATGCCCTTCCTAGTGATGTGGTAATGGCAGATTCTGTTAATGCCTTTACGAGGGGCCTGGATGAGTTTTTAAACAAGCATAGTATCCAAGGCTATTGTGATACTAATATCGACAGTTAGCATATTTATTATGCTGTGTAAAATGAATTCGCAGGAAAAACGGTGTAAAATAAACAAAGAAGATCACCGTCTGAATTCCAAATTTTATGTAAGTTCCAGTGAAAGAAAAAACACGTAAAACAATTACCCCGATTTTACACCGGTTTTTACACAGCGAAGCCTGCCGATGTGTGGCAAATTTTCTCACTGTTTTTTACACAGCATAATAAATATGCCCCTTAGTATTGATGTTACTATATATCAAAATTGTATCCCACACACAGGTTAGATATACGTTTTCCCCTTACCTGGCCAAGGGAATCTATATCCAATAGTTTAATTGTATATTGATAAAGAATCAAACACTTCGCTCAGTGCTATGTCATCAAAGACACTAAGCCCCAGGCCATGTTTCTAGATTAAAGGGTCTTCATCACCATTTGTAAATCTACCTCCCTGTACCTTTGTACCCTCTGTCAGTTCTACAGCACTGTATCTAGTGTTTGGGGATTAAAATAATTACACATAGGGCCAGATTCATTAAAGCACAAATCCGAATCACGAAATCCGATAATTTCCGATGATTGAAAAAGTTACGAAAATTCAGTTTGTTTGAATACGAAGATTTCGTACTTACGATCCAAAAGTTCAAAAATTTTCATATTGAAACGATGAATGGCGATCCGATAGTCACAAAATTTTGTGTTTTCATCATGCCCTTAAGTAAAACTTGTGTGATATTATATAACCCAGTGCAGTATCTACGTATACAAATGATCGTAAACGGCGGGAAAACCTTTCTGACTTTGATCCTTCTGTGCATGATTTTAGAAGCCTCCCATAGGACTCAATGGCACTCTGCAGCTCCAACCCGGCCCAAGAAAAGTCTCCCATAGGGCTCAATGGCACTCTGCAGCTCCAACCTGGCCCAAGGAAAGTCTCCCATAGGGCTCAATGGCACTCTGCAGCTCCAACCCGGCCCAAGGAAAGTCTCCCATAGGGCTCAATGGCACTCTGCAGCTCCAACCCGGCCCAAGGAAAGTCTCCCATAGGGCTCAATGGCACTCTGCAGCTCCAACCTGGCCCAAGGAAAGTCTCCCATAGGGCTCAATGGCACTCTGCAGCTCCAACCCGGCCCAAGGAAAGTCTCCCATAGGGCTCAATGGCACTCTGCAGCTCCAACCTGGCCCAAGGAAAGTCTCCCATAGGGCTCAATGGCACTCTGCAGCTCCAACCTGGCCCAAGGAAAGTCTCCCATAGGGCTCAATGGCACTCTGCAGCTCCAACCTGGCCCAAGGAAAGTCTCCCATAGGGCTCAATGGAACTCTGCAGCTCCAACCTGGCCCAAGGAAAGTCTCCCATAGGGCTCAATGGCACTCTGCAGCTCCAACCCGGCCCAAGGAAAGCCTCCCATAGGGCTCAATGGCACTCTGCAGCTCCAACCCGGCCCAAGGAAAGTCTCCCATAGGGCTCAATGGCACTCTGCAGCTCCAACCTGGCCCAAGGAAAGTCACGATTCCGAAGCGTGAATGAATCCGAAACCTTCGTACTCGTTGCGACAAATACAATTTTGTCGCACAAATTGTCTCAAAGTAAGAAAATATTGCAGAAAATACACAAAAGTTGTAAACTTTTGAAAAAATAAAAATTTTTTGTAATCGGACCTTTGGTACTTTGATAAATGTGCCCCATAATGTGTTAAGAATGTATCATATCAGGAAATCTGACTCTAATGCTGTCACGATACTGAAGCTTGAATGAATCCGAAACTTTCGTACTCTGCACGACGGCTACGAAAAAGTCATAAAGGCTACGAAAAAGTCACAACAATTTACGAAAAAATCACAAAATACTGATCATTACAAAAAAACGCATTCGGGCGCTTTTCGGACATTCATGGATTAGTAAATGTGCCCCGTAGTGTGAAGCCAGCAATTTACATCAGCTTTCACTTATATATGCCCAGTAGAGGCCCAAAAGCCCACGCGCCTTGTACTTACCCATCTGGTTTTTGTTAGGAAGGTAGTAAGCATTCAGGGCTTGTGGAGGGAGGAGCCACCTGCAAAACAGGTCACAGCCAGTTCTATTTACAGTATCCATCATACCAGATAAGTGTGATTCCTGGTCCTGAAATACCTCTGTATGTTCCGCATCTAAATTTGGGCCAAACCAGCATGATTTCTTTACTTCTTAATATATTTTTATTGCACTGATACCATATTGCCCTATCAAATTCTTTTTGCATGTGATCTTATCTAACATGGCATGGCAGCAATGTTTTCATTATGCCCTTAAGTAAAACTTGTGTAATATTATATAACCCAGTGCAGTATCTTGTAATATGCTGCCCCAGTTTAAACCTAATTAAACACTAATGCCTAATAGCCGTATGATTGCTCTGTGATGGGGTAAAGTGAATGAACTTCATTTGAATCTTAAGTGTGGGGTTTATAGTAAAGTTGGAGTACAGGTTCTACATAAAGCCGGCCATACATGCACCTATTTTATTGTACAAAACCTCGTTTTATACGATATTCTTTGCGTCTATGGCGGATCAACGACACAACCAATATCGCAAAGCTTAGGATATTGGTCGTCTCGCCAAATGGGTGGGACAAAAGAATCTGTGTTTAGGGCTAAATTGTCAGGTGGAGGAAAAATCCCTATTGTTTCTACCTCCATATCTGACGATTCAGCCCTGAACGTCACTGGAGGGAACAAATGATCTTGGCCAAAGGAAAGATCGTAATTGGTACGTGTATGACCACCTTAGGTGTACTACTATTTTAGCCCTGTCCAGGTTTCTGTATTCTCTACATGCTCTATAACTTACGCTGATTTATCCACCTCTTGGCGAATCCTTCTTACAGCCATTTTGATGCTGTACCTGATGCTGTTTAGAATGTTCTTGAAATAAGTCTTCTCATTGACCTCAAACTGCAATGGAAGCAAAGAGAGAGAAAGAAGTAATATCTAACAACATACAGATAGAGCAGAGACAAAACAGGAGGCTGCCCTAGGGAACACATTTATTTTTTATTTTATTTATTCACAGTTATGGCATCTAATAAAAGGGGACAAATACCTGTATTCAATGTACTTGCCGGTATATTTGTAATGGCCTATAATTCCCTCCCTTCCCTGACCCTCTCTGTTGCTGGTCACCCTTTATATCTTTGGGCCCAACTCTGCTCTGTCTATAACCCCACCCAGGCAGTCCAATTCCCAGATATAATGAATGAAGTGGTTGAATTTACATTAATTGCCCCAAATAATGACTTTTTTTTAACACGAATACTGTACTTCAGAATTTTTTGCACACTTAAAGAAAAGAATTTCTTCTCTTCTTCTAAAAGATTTTTTACAAACATTGGAATAACAGAACATATAAGAGGTAGGTTTTAATGGGTTTTTAAATGGGGTAAGTATCTCTGAGGCATTTCTGCAATAGACTGTAGTAAACAAAATCACTTTGTATTACAAATAAATGATGCCATTAACATTAAACATGTTTTACTTTTGGTGCTCTGATACTATTCTTAGGTCATTATACACCTATAGGATGATTAAAAACAAATGATACAAATAATAGGATGATGTACTTAGTATTTGAATGTAGACCTACAGTAGTAGCCTTCAGGTCACAATACAGGCAGAACAGTAGATGGCACTAGAGATAGAAGCAGAACATGCTGAATTGTCTAACATTAACACTTACTTCATATTCTTTATCCATTGACTCTGGTTGTAAGAGAACATCAGGGTACCCAATCATCACCATCATGTGCTTAAGCTACAGAGAGAAAAATAGTGGAAAAAGGGTAAATTATCTTACATGCTAAAAAAAAGCTGCATCAGCCACAGTGCCTATAGACATGATTCTTCCTTTCAGTAACAGTAAACAGCAGCTGATACCTGTCATTGCAATTCAGGGAGAATCTAAAAAGGAATACATAGCTGTATTTATAGACAATTGTAATTTACCCTTACCAAGGAAAATTCTTATTATTACTATTATCATCAATACTACTTATTTATAAAGTGCTGTCAGGACATTCATGGCTTAGAACTAGGTAGCTGAGGTATACTGGCCACTGCTCCTCCAGGTTGAGCCACAGGGAGTGGTATGGTCCAGGTCTGATGGTTACAGGAATGACTTTTCCCCTTTGCCTGGCTCACACTACCTGTGATCCAGTTGCAGGCAATAGCCCAATTAAGGGAATATTTAAGCCTGTTTCACCCACTTCTCAAATCTAAATGCCCTAGACCCATAATATGGCCATTGCCAGGCTTAGTTTCCCTGCCAGACTTAGTTTCCAAGCTGACTAGCCTGTGTGCTATTTACCTTCTATCTCTATCCTACCTTAATACTCTATTTCTTCTGATTGGCATATTGCAGTTGACATGATACCTAAATGACATATTATAGCATGCCATTATAGTGAGCAGAGTGACCATAGTTCCTGGTCAGGAGGCTGCTGTTTATGACAAGTAGAAATATATGAGGATCTCAAAGTAATTGGATCATTTAATCTTTAGCCCAGTATTAGCCTTCACCCCATTCTCAGGTGTGGTTAAACTACTCCAAGCATTTGCTCTATTTAAATTTCCTGAATTTGCCAATGGGAAACCCTGTATTTTTAATGATCACTCTTTTTATTCTTTGTGTGCCAGCCTATGTTTAACATGACAGAACAACCTGCTCTGCCCTCTCCTTCTGCTACCAATCATTGTGTGTATAACATCTCAAGTATCTAATAGTAACATTTGCCAGCCTAGTAATAACTATGAGTGCTTGTAAATCTTTTATGGAGCTGCTGGTCACCTTTTCCCGTGCCGCTTGTTTAGTCTCTGTGTCCATCCAGTCTAATTCCTCTAGCCTGTAATCCAGTATGTGCTTAATGTTTTCAACCAACTGCTGCACCTACAACAGAATGCAGAGAAAGAGAGACATTTAATGGAAGTAGCCATCAGGTCTCACACAAGGCCAAAGACTGTTACATTTGCTAAACAAGTCCTATTACTTAACATTATCCGGTACTTCACTGTTATTTGAGCTGTAAAAATGATAATAGAAGTATGTGTGGACTGGAGCATGAAATGAAATGGCTTAGCATTGACAAATTTACACTTCAGGACACAAGCGAAAAAATGCATTATGTTATATGTAATTAAAAAGACCCACAGAAATCAATAAAACTTTTTGTTTTGATAAACTGTCCTAGGTGTGAGAAAGATTTGACTAAAATCTAGAATTCAAACTCTCCTTCCTGCCTAAAAACATGTATCTTCACTGCTGGAAATCAGATAAGCAATTTCCTGTTTTTTGTAAGGGCAGCTATCATCTGATATTAAAGGATATATTATAAAGCTTGCCTGCTAAATAGGAACAGGCAGGCCTTGGGCCATCTCTGAGAGGTGCTTAGTTAACATAATATTGGAGTTTAACTTTAATATTACGTTTTACACTTCCACCTTGTCAGTTCAATTTTCTGTATTCCACATTGTGGCACACAATAATGTGGGGGCTAGTAAATGTGGCCCTTACATTTACATACATTGGTGTTGAGAGATTCATCATGGATATACAATAAATCTAAAGATAATTGTGTATACAATATACACTTTTATGACGTGTTTTTCACCTATGATGGAACCCTTGAAATGAACTATTTTTAACCATATATTTTCTGCAGGTATGTATAACATGCAGATAGGCATCTGTATTTCGAGGAGTTTGAAATTAGTAAAACTGGGGGCTGCAAGTTATCCTCTTACCTTGGCTTTGCTAGAGGATGAGAAATACTCTTCTACAAAGAGGGCTCCGAGAGCCATGCCAAAGTGCTTGTTGGCTTGAGTCAGACACACCTTTGTCAGCTCCGCCTGCTTTTCTGAACCTTCCATCTCCTTGGATAGTTCATGAATAGCATCTCGGAAGGGAGTGGAGAGGTGCTCACTCAACACCACCACAATGCGCCAAAGCATGTAATTGTGGAGAACACTAGGAAGGAAACATTGGAGAGATGGCAGTTGACACCAGAGAAATGTACATGTTTCCATAAATTCCTTTTATATTTAAATCCCAACTGTAAAGATATTCCAGCCTAAAAATAAGCCCCAAATGTAGCAGATCCTTGTAAACACAAAGGTACAGGTTTTGTTTCATTTGGTCATACCCTATGGAATGCTGAAATCTAAGACTATTAAGCCACTGTTGGCAAGGGAACCATGTTCCATGTTACCTTCTTCCCAGGTAGAAGATGGTCCCTAAAAAAATTTGTTTAAATGAAGCATATGTGGTAACATGAAATAATGCTGCAGAGAGGGGCCGGAGATAGACAGAACCATTGCCTGGAGTTTTTTTGTTTTAAACAAAAGTAGAATGGCTCCTGAGAAAAAATTGTGAAAATAGGATAAACGTTATTAATAAAGTATGCTGCCATTTTGAATACCAAATATTTCCCATTTACCACTGTCTAATACCTACCAACAGCATCATGGGCCCCTACATAAGGCACATGGGCAGAAAAACATTAGCTGTGACAGGCAGATTTGTCCAGAAAACTTATTTTTTGTGACCAAAGCTACTTGTCACTGCCAGTGACAGATGGATTGCATTTATCTAAATGACAGGCTGCATGGGCACTTTGCTGGCTGGAAAACCCTGGTGGGACATATACCATGTATGCTATAGGCCTAAACTGCAAATATACTTCCAATCTGTTCTGGCTCGGAAAAACAACATAGGACCATACTGCAAAGTAGTGCATTAAGTTTACAAAATCCCCAGCTGCTAATTCACAATTCATTTCTTGAAAATAAGTTATTCCTACCTCTCACCAGTATTTTATAGGCATTTCATTTTGCCCTTAGAGAATTGTATTTACAAGGCAATGAGCCAGTAGGGACTGGCAGTTGTGACATTATTATAAAATAAGCTGACATGACATCTCATGTGCATCACTGTGTAGCATGGGCATCCATGCACTGGCCTGAGGGTTTTCCTTGCATGTTCCACTGACGTTTCAATCACAATGATGTTTTAGGAAAAATGCATATTTTTTTCATGGCATGAATATGAAACAAAAGAGCTGAATAAAATAAAAGCTGGGCTTTTTGCTTTGTGTTTAAGATCAGGCACAAGGACATGCATGAGGTGCTGGGACAGGGGAGGGTTGCTATCCCTACATTTCTAGATTTCTGTGAAGTTTCTGTAAAATAGTGTAGGGTCCCCAAAGAATTGGGCCCCTTCAGGAGGAGTTCCGCTTTAAACAGGCACCATGAGGGTGGCCTTATGAGATTTGGACACCTAAAGGTGGTCCTAGCTGTTTATGTGTGAAAAGGGAGTTTCCCTGTCATTCAGCAGCAACCACTAGGTGGCAGTGTGCTGTAATATAAAAAGGGATGACACCCATGTTCAGCAGGTCTTTCTGCCTGGGACCCCCTCCGTAAGGAGGTGAACAACAGGCTTGTGTTCTAGTACAGGAGGTACTGTAATAGGTCACTCTAGGAGTGACAGGCAGGCTAGAGAGAACGGGCAGAGAAAGCCCCAACAGGAGAGAGAGGGGTTAAGACCCCCCAGCACTCATGGCTGGAGTTAAGAACCTGTAGTGTGTAGTAAGAGGAGCCAAGTCAGCACCTGGGAGTGTTCCCAGTGAAGGGGCCCTACGCGTGGACCGGGGTGAGTTCCTAGGTGGAATCATCTGACGGGAGTACCGGGGGTAGCCCAAAGAGAGAGTGTGTGACTTGAGCCGTCTGTGTGACATCCTCTGAAGTGTTCTGCCTATATCAATAAAACAAGTTCATTTGGTTCACCATTTTAACATGTCTCTTGGCTATTCATATACTGAGGATCCTGAACTGCCTGGTAAGCAGCTACCCCAAGGGAGGGGCAAGGTACTGGGAGTTGCTGGGAGTCCAGGTCCAAGGAGGACCCCATAGAGTTTTCCCAGGGAGGAGAAATATAGTTCTACCTATACCTACCCTGGGTGGAGGCACGCCATTCATTCATATCACACCTGACCCCCATAAATAAGCGGGGTCTCAGGGCTCCTGTAGTGCCACAGGCAGGGAGTTGCGTGTTAAAAGTACAACAGTAGCCAAAATAGGGTTACAATAGCATTCCCTTAGGGGGTATGCAAGAGTTTTGAAACACTTTTATTGCATGCAAATAAAATGGAGAGGTTAAAAAGGAAATGAAAAAAGAGCAAATTAGAAGATAAAAGGGGATCAAAAATAGGTTGAAGAGAAGAGATGGAGAAGTAATATACAGATGAGGAAGGTGGAGGCAGAGGGTTATAGAGAACAGGAAAGAAGGGAATAGGAGAAACAAATAGAGAAAATGGTAGCAGACTGAGGAATGGCAAAAGAATAATATATACAGTATTAAATCTTGTGGGGGGGATGTAAAGCATACACTGGGATTGGGCTGTGTTACGATACACAATACACAGGCCCCCTCCTGTGTATTGCAGAGGCTGAATTGACAGCTGAGAAAATTCATATGCACTGTTTTTATTTTGGGGTCCCTTCACTCCATATACTTTGGTTCACTTCGGGCATCAAACTGTTCAATCAAGGAAACAGCAAAATGGAAGGAGCAAAGTGCCTTTGTTTTAAAATGGATGGTGAAGTTGGTGGATAAGGCTTATCATAACAGTGGGTGTGGCTTATCATTGTGGGAGGGGGTTACACACAGTGCACATAGCATCCCTTCACTTTTTTTGCCCCAATTCAAGGTAGGGTAGGGGAATGTAAGTGGATGCCCAAGTCCAAGTGTAAAAAAACAACTTCTTTTTGCAGTTTGTGCCTTCTGGTTCTGGCACACTAGGATATTTATGTCTCCCCAAACCTACTTGGCACATTAAAATAAAACAAAAAAAAAAAAACCTTACTCTGTTTCTGCACTGTCCTGGAAAGCTGTTCCTGCAAGCCCGTTTTGCTGTGCTCCGATTGGATCTTTCTTCTTGTGGATTCTCCAATCAGAGCACAGCTTTCTTGACAGACAGTAAAATTGACCAATCAGAGCACAGATGCAGACAGGGATCGGGAGATTTTGCAAACTGGAAGCAGTACAGAACTGAAGACTGAAAAGAAGAATCTGCAGGCTGTAAACTTTACCTAAGAACCAACTCTCAACTTTTGCTGCAGTTTTCATCCCATTCCCACAGGTACTATACACAGGTACTATACACAGGCACTATACTCAGGTACTATACACAGGCACTATACTCAGGTACTATACACAGGTACTATACACAGGTACTATACACAGGCACTATACACAGGCACTATACACAGGCACTATACACAGGTACTATACACAGGTACTATACACAGGCACTATACACAGGCACTATACACAGGTACTATACACAGGTACTATACACAGGTACTATACACAGGCACTATACACAGGCACTATACACAGGCACTATACACAGGTACTATACACAGGTACTATACACAGGCACTATACACAGGCACTATACACAGGCACTATACACAGGCACTATACACAGGCACTATACACGGGTACTATACACGGGTACTATACACGGGCACTATACACGGGCACTATACACGGGCACTATACACGGGCACTATACACGGGCACTATACACGGGCACTATACACGGGCACTATACACGGGCACTATACACGGGCACTATACACGGGCACTATACACGGGCTCTATACACAGGCACTATACACAGGCACTATACACAGGTACTATACACAGGCACTATACACAGGCACTATACACAGGCTCTATACACAGGCTCTATACACAGGTACTATACATAGGCACTATACACAGGTACTATACACAGGCTCTATACACAGGTACTATACACAGGCTCTATACACAGGCACTATACACAGGCACTATACACAGGTACTATACACAGGTACTATACACAGGTACTATACCCAGGTACTATACACAGGTACTATACCCAGGTACTATACAGTTCTAAAGAATCACTAGCTGACATTAAATTGTTTTTTGCCTGACCTGACATCTATAATAATTTATAATCTATCCCCTACCCTAACAGATGGAGGGTAAGTTAACTCTTTCCCTCTGAAAAAGCTCATTGTGTGTTTATATATTTGTTGTTGTTTTTTGCACTTACTATTTTTTTTTTTTTTTGTCATTGTTTTGTTCATTTATAGTAAGTTACAGTGGAGCCAATGTTGTGTATCAGTGCCAGTGTTATAGTGCCAGGGCCTGAATATCTGCCATCTGTACCCACTGTGTTTCACTGTATATAATGTGCTGGTTTTGTAAATACAGACTGCGTCTCACTGCATATAATGGGGAGACAGTACCCACTGCATTTCTTGCTATAAAACTAACACATCTAAAGGGGTGGTTTAGTTTTAAGTTAACATTTAGTATGTTATAAAATGGCCTATTCCTAGCAACTTTGCAATTGGTCTTCCTAATTAATTTTTTCGAATAATTTGCCTCTCTTCTGCCTCTTTCCAGATTTCAAATGGGGGCCAAAAAATATTGCTCTGTGAGGCTATAATTTTATTATTATTTTAATTTTGTATTACTTATTTTTCCAAGTAGGCCCCTTAACTATTCATATTCCCATCTCTTGTTTAAACCACTACTTGGTTGCTAGGGTAAATAAGACCCTAGCAACCAGATAGCTGCTGAAATACCAAATGGAGAGCTGCTGAACAAAAAGCTAAATAACTGAAAAACCATTAAACATAAAAGTGAATTCGAATGCGAGCTACCCCTTTAAGCTAACTGATCACAAACACAAATGTTTGCAGATCCCCTCACAGAAGTGCGCGTATGAAGACTTTTACATCCTAAACATTTTAGGGTAAAAAAAAGCACCCCCCCCCCTCACTTTTGTACAGTATCCCTGGAAGTCAGTGGGAATGGCAAGAGGTAGTTGGGAGGTTCATTTTTTACACCAGCAGCGAATCCACTAAGTCTCACATTAGCTTTAGGTCAGTCTGTGTATGGGCCATCTTTAGCCTCCCCAAACAAAAAAGTCACCCTCCGCCTACGAGTGCAAGTTTTGGCAAAAAAAAAAAAAAAAAAATATATATTTTCATTTTTTTTTACCTGTTAAGCATAGCTCATTTGCATGTTTTAAATCTGCATAGAACTATAATATAAAAATGATGATGATATCAAAGGGAACGCAAGACAGTTTATTAAACTTGATGAAAACATTTTAATTCTAGGAAGCAGACAGGGAGCTATTCAGTTGTTAATCAGGGGTATTTTTTAATTTACAGTGAGATTAATTTTTCAGAGCCATTTATACACTGTTTACCTTGCAGTTTTAATCCCCTAAAATGTTCCAATCCCTTTTAATCCTAGCAATTAATATAAATCATGTGTAATCTTCTAGCTGGCACTGAACTCTCAATATAATTCCTTTGTGCCACAGCGCAGCAATGTTACAGAGAGTTCTCCGTCTACGTGCCAACATGCGCAAGTCAGGCTCTTACAACCTGGAATGGTTCTTTCATAGCAGCCGGAGGCTTCCGTTCTTTATCAAAAGGAAATATGTTTTCTACTATTCCCCTAAAACATGAACAGCTGCCCAGTCTACAAAGACGATGGGATATGAGATCTTCCCTGTATATTATTCTGCTGGTGCATATAATACAAAATGGCATTTTCATCAATAATTCTTATGGAATTGTACAGAAAGTGACAGAGGTGCTACATGCAGAATTCTACACAACAATCTTCTAGACTTCTGACTCAGACAGCAGTGCATCTATGGAGATGGGACAGAGAAGGAGAGCTAGAAAACATCTTCATTTTTAATAGCATAACAAATCAAATAATTGAATTGAACCAGAATACAGACAGATCTTCTGCCAAGGGAATTACTGAGCAAACACAACACATTGCCATTCAGAGCATATCACCCTCCCCCCAGATCAATGGCCATTAGTTTAATGTCCCAACCATAGGGTCCTGTCTGGGGGAGGCTGTGATATATCAGCTGGTAGCCAGCCCAAGTCTGTGTGTGGCACTAAAGGGAAGGAATGGTTAAGGCCCAATATGAAGATCAATGAATTTAAGGACATTTTGTCTAGAATTATGGAGAGACCAAAAATAAAAGGTTCTAAGAAAACAATAATGCAAGAATAACATGTCATTTTGTGTTTCTTTAGAAAAAAAATAAATCATTTTAAGAAAATTAGTTGTGTAGGGTGTAATGTATATAACAAAAACAGGGATTGTTTGCATACAAAGAAAATGGGCAGTTAGGTCCAATGCCTTTAGCATAGTCCTCCTTCAGCCCCAATAACTAAGCCCACTCTGATTTTGCTGCTTTGCCGTTTACCAAGTGACCCAATGAAACCCCAGGGACATTCGCCAATAACGCTCCCATTACCATCACAATGAAGCTGTCAGATGTAATTTCAGTGCAGGGTTTATAGGAGTGCTCTCTTATTGATTTTAGAAGCGTGATATCAGCGACTGCCCTGTCTTTCCAATCTGTAATATTACAGTGAATAGCACAAAATATGTTCAGCATACGGTTTTGTGTCTGTGGAATTGCACAAACATCTTCCTTGTTTTTGCAATTAAAATCAGAATCCCCAAATAATCGAAGTACTTTTGTCATAGTATTTTGTGCTTAAATGAAGCGCAACATTTGTGAGACAAAAGTTCTTTGGCGCATATGTAAGGCTGGCGTTTATTATTGGCAATCAATAGTGTAATGCCGAGGAGAGGAAATATGCAAGAAACTTTCAGATGCAAAATGAATTCTATATACTGTAGCTCAAACAGGAGGCATATCTTAAAGGAACAATTTAATGTAAAATAGACTGCGCACGATAAAAACTAATTTCAATATAGTTAATTAGGCAAAAATGTAATCTATAAAGGCTGGAGTGAACAAATGTCTAAAGGTGGCCATACACGTGGCGATCTGACGATGTTTCGTACGACCATCGGTCGCACGAAACATCGTAAGATCCGCCACACACCATTCAGGGCTGAATCGGCAGGTAAGGAGGTAGAAACAATAGGATTTCTACCTCCTTCTGCCGATTCAGCTCTGAAGGGAGAATTTTGGTCAGGCGCCTTCTATGGCGCCCGATCAAAATTTTCAAACTGGTCCGATCGGTGAGTCGTCCGATATCAGCAGCTTCCTGCGATATCGGTCGACTCGCCGACATGCCATACATGCACCGATTATCGTACGAAACGAGGTTTCGTACGATAATATCGGTGCCTGTATGGCCACCTTAACATAATAGCCAGAACTCTACTTCCTGCTTTACAGCTCTCTAACCTCTTTGTTAGTCAGTGACTTCCCACTACCTACCACTGTGAATGCAGGCAGCAAATCATTTAGAGCAAGGTGCAGCTCTTTGTGGACAGTTCTAGGAGCAATGTGCAGGGGAATAAGCAAAGTGTGGAAAAAAGGACTCTTTGCCTTCTTTTTTTTTGCCTCTTCCATTTTTCCAAGTGGCAAATAGAGCTTATGCTATTTTTTTTATATAATAAGTTATGTAAATAATAACCAAGATGATTACATTGCATACCTCAATAAAACTCTTAGGCTAATTTGAGATGATGTGGTTTTTCTATCTGCATATGTTATATGGTAGAGAAAAAGTCCTAATTTGCCCTTGTCATTTCCCAAGACCTTATTGAAAACAACCTGACATAGCAAATATATAATAATAATAATAACCTGCCAATGTACTGTTGCATCCAAGTCCAGGTAGGAGCTGCCTGGGTGCTGGACAAACAGGCTTATGTAACATTAGCCTTAAAATGCTAGTTTTAATGCTGTACAGCCCCGCCCCCCACATCACCATGAGTTACAATGCTAAAGGAATACCTTGATATTACCACAAATTATGTTTTATATTCTTGGTAACCAACTGGTAATACTGATGCTTGATTTTGGCTTTTTTCCAGAACTAAAGCAAAGGGAATATGTATTAATGGATTCAAATATGCTTTGGTGTAGTAACCCATGGGATGTAATCAGTATTTCCTTTATTCAATTTGGAATTAGTCTGCAGGCGGCAGCAGCTAGGAAGTCAGAATGGGAGATGAACAGAGGGCTGGAATAGAATGAATCTGTTTCCAAAATTGGAACTGAACTCACCTTGCTGGAGTGGATCGTATCATTTCCGATACCTTTTGCATATAATCCGTGGCCAACACAACCACCTCCTCATCCTCGGGAAAGTTTGTATGAAATATTCTGTTCAAAAGGTTTTTCCAGTTCAGCTGATTCACAAGGAAATAGATCATCAGGAAAGAGATAAAAACAGATCCTGAATTAAATGTAATTGTAAAGAATTTAATTTGTTTGGTGTTATTAGCTGCTAATTAACGGCTGATCCCTAAACAGATTAAAAACAAACCAAAAACTGCCCCCCAAATATATATACTTGCAGGGGCCTAGCTACAATGCATGTAACGGCAAGGAATTCAATGGGGGCCAATGGGCCAATTCTATCCCATTAATACATTTTAGAAAAATGCAATATAAAATGGCCAATCCCTATTTTACACACATGAGTTAAGGGATACAAGCAGATCTAGGGCCTCGGATTAAGAACCATGTGGAAAAAGAAAGTGCAGAGATTGGGGAGTCTGGCTTCTCTAAGGAGGCCCAGAGGAACCCGTTTCAAAATGTGTCCCTATTTACACCATACTGTATTTCTGTTGAGTTCTTTTTTTTTACATTTTTTTAAATAAATCCAGACACCGACTGTTTCCAGTCTGTATGAAACAAAATTAAATATGAAGCAGCTATGAATATGAAAAAATAATGGGGTTGACCATTTCTTACAGGTAATTAGTCCCAAAGTTAGTTAAACTGTACCCCGGAGTTACCCTTTTGCATGGATCTTCCTTGAACAAATACTCAAATTAATTAGCAGTTAATATTCCAAAGTATATAAAATTCCAGTTCCCCTTTATCAAAATGGTCAACACAATAAAACAGATTTTATCATAAACTCGTCTGCAGCACATTGTGCGATTGTTACCAAACTGTACTAACCCAATAATTACATTATTGTATATATGTATAATATGTATATCTGCCCATTGCAATATTAGCAAATATTAGCTCATCTGGCTAAATACACGTAATTTTAGCAGATGTTCTATTGATGTCAGCTAGTGACCCAAGGTGAGGTGCTTAGTGTAATGGTTTATTATTCCTACAGAGAAAAAATGAGAGTTTCTTCATGCAAATCCTACACCAAGACAGTAGCAGAAAAGGCAATGAAATGTTAAGGTGGCAAAATGATTTACACCAGTAATCCTGAACGACACTGTAACTGATCAGCTAGAAGGAGAATTAGACAGTGGTAGGCAATTATTAATGATAGCTGCCAGTAGTGATATTCTACATAAATAACTCTTGTGTTATTGGCTGGGGCTGAGAAAGTAGAGAAAGATGGCAGAACAACTAAGAAACCTAACAGGACTCACTGGGATTAATTATATAAACTGGGTCACAGAAACCTTTTAGTGGACCTACCCATAGGTTATCTATCTTCAGTGATGTACCTAAAGCCAGATCTATTTTAATAGATGGGACATTTGTCCAGGACATGTAAACCCACCAACAGACCTTTTCTCTGCTATAACATCTGAGTGAAGCATCTCCTGGAAATGCCAGACTCAAAATCAACAGGAAGTATTCTACAGCAAAAGCATTTTAATTTCTTTTTCATTTTGATTTTTCTAATAAACTCTGGTGTCTTCTGGGTAAACATTTTCTTCTTGTAGTGTCCCCATTGTGTGTCCAATTCAATGGTTGTTGGCTCAAATCTGTTTTAGTGGGCACAGAGCATTTCTGTGATGCCCGGTTATTATACTCAAGTTCCATTTCTTTCTTCTTTCTCTCTCTGCCTACAAGTATCATGCTCATAAAGCTGAATTTAACAAAATGTGTGCAAATTTCCCCAAGCCAATCTTGCTATACAAACCTGATGCATGAAACAGTATGAAGATTTTTCTATACATTTTTACACATCATTTGTTCCTGCAGGGAGCTATAGCATCTTTGGGTATTTGCATAAAATGGAAATCTACTCTCTATTCATTTTGTTTCCACATGAATCTTTTTATGTATTGCACTTCCGAGGTTTCCTTCTTTTCCCCTTTTATAAATTGTTAAGTTAAAGAAATTCATACATACATGTGGAGTAATCTGCTGTAACTGTGCCAGAGTGACCTTGTTATACATGGTGCTGATGTCCCGTCTCATGTCGTCAAATTCAGAAATAGTGATCTACATGCAGAGAAGGAAACATTAGTAGGGCAGTCACTACATGACAAGAGTGAAACCATAACATAGTACTCTGTGGTTGGTGCTATGAGTTTTGTAGCATCATTACCACAGAGTTTATTTCCTTTATTTACATGTAGATTGATACGTCACTCACATTGGAAAGATGCTGCTCCAAATGAAGAATCTCCTCTGCCTTTTTTTGTACATTTTCCACACCAAGAAGGGAAAGAATTGTTTGCATAAAGACCTTGTAGGCTTCCAGGACCTGCGGAGTACAAGATATATCGGCCAAAGCCTTTAACATTCAGTATATTTAGATGCTGTCACAGTGGCACACGGCACATATGCATCTTATGAATTCCCAGTGGCTCACGTAAACTGACTAATTATAATGAAACACTGCCAGGCTACATGGTACATGTAATGGGGAGAGTCAAACTGAACAACAGAAATCTGTGTGATTCTTTTTACATCAGAAAAAAGTCAGTCACCTTAATGCTCTCCTCGTCCTGTCCTAGATACAGAGTTCTCTCAGGTAGTGTCAAGCCATCCTGATCAATCTGTCAAGGTATATCAAAATACAAGAGGTGAGTAAGGCTTTTTAGAACCTTCCTTTATTCATATAATGGATAAGATTCTTTTCTTGGAAGCATAGCTTTTAAAATCAGATAAATCTATGAATAGTGCAATACAGTAGTACCTTCTCTAGTAGTCTTAGTGCAGAACTACATGGGAGACTTTGATCAGATAGACTTGTATGTCAAAATATTGAACATCAGTGGAGGGTGGGAGCGATCTTTTGTGCGACCAATAGTCACGCGAAAGATCAAAAATTGCTACGTGTTTGGCCACCTTAAGGGAGGAGATACTCATAAAATAGCTTCAGGCAAAATTGTACAAAAGCTTAGAAGAACTATAGGGTGATCAAGAGATCTTCTTTCTTTTTGTGCCAGATGGAGCTCTGTGACCACAAAAGACCTTGCCAATAATATTAATTGTAGCCACACAAGAAAATAAATAAAATAAAATAATAACATAAAAGGTTGATAGAGTCTTTCTAGGGGTTAAATATTGGACACTTTTCTGGCAAAAATACTTTGAGACTGAGTTTTGGGCTGCACATTTGTTTCCTTGCTGCCGCTTCTCATGTTTCCCTGCTGCTACCTAATTGACCCAGAATGCATTGCAAGCAGCAGGGCGCCTGGAACAGAAGTGGTTCAAAAAAGAAATTACCCGCAGCAATAAAAATCCAAAATAAACTTTAAAAAGGAGCAGCTATAAAAGTTAGTGTCCAGACAGAAGAGTCGTACAGGAAAACCACAGGAAGTGGGACCTTTTACACAGGGAATGTTCAAGACTCAGAGTATTTGAGTTTGTTAGAAATATAAAAGCAGGCAGTAGGCAGCCATTGGGAAGCAAAGCATGTACTGTAAATACTGAAACTGCTGCCCACAGAAAATAACAACGAATCTCAGTCAAGTTTAGCATTAGTGACTGATATTTACTCTTTGGAAGCTCTAATATAATTTGTATAAGCAAGCTCCTTTGTAGCAATGAAGGCTTCCATGCAGGTTCCTGTTGGCTCACTTTGCAAAGCTGATAACCGATGTTATTTGGAATACATTGTTTGGGTGAGTTTTGTGATAAGCCATTCATGTCATTCATGGCTCCTCCCAGTTTGTTGTTATTGGCAAAAGAGCCAGTGTTATGTCCTAGTAGTTCAAAGGAGCTTGTTATCTAATTATGGTAAGTATTAGTAAAGCCCCCTAGTCTCATTGCCTTTCTATACAGGGCAGTGTTAAACAAGGTGCCCCCATGATACTGAGACCCACACCATGATTTGTCCATAGAATACCCTGGGTATACCTCCTATTCTCTCACCACTGGCCAAGTATGTGTCCAAATCTCCACAGAGTCAAATCTCTGTGGAGTCAAGCACCCAACAAGATTCCAGAACCAAAAGCAACATTAGTGCAAACATTCTCAATGCACTCAATAAACAACCTACAGTGTCCCTAAAATGCCATTATTTATTGTTTCTCAGATGAAATTGTCCTTAGGGATTTCTCAGTTTAAGCAATATATACTGGACAAGTGCTGCAGTTATAACCACAGTTTATTTAATGTTGGTAGGATATGACACATTTTATTTGGCCTTTTATCTGTCTCAGAAGGTAAGAAGTCAAGGACTGTAACTCTCCCAATCACAATAAATGTCACATTCAAGATTTACTGGAACCAGAAAAATGTGTATAACGAAATGTTTAGAACTGGGAGTTATCTAAACCAAAGCAGTATGGTCCTTCTATTATGGAATCCAATACTCATCGACTTGCACAAAAACAATTGTGTGGACATGTGGACAGATGTTTGTAGTGGTGCAGATCTGACATGGGTAAGGCTTTATTATACAGGTATAGGACCTGTTATCCAGGATGCTCAGTACCTGGGGTTTTCTGGATAAGGGATCATTCTGTAATTTAGATCTCCATACCTTAAGTCTACATAAAAATCATTTAAACATTAAATAAACCCAATAGGATTGTTTTGCATCAAATAAGGATTAATTATATCTTAGTTGGGATCAATTACAAGGCAATGTTTTATTATTACAGAAAAAAGGAAAATTTTGATTGTTTCTTTAAAATTGGTTCTATGGGAGATAATGTTGAAAAAACCTAATGACAGACAGTCAAAAGTAAGTATCCAAATGCAGAAAGTATTTTATAAAAGCAGATACAGGTTGGGTAGTTAGCTATTAGGTCTGTCAGAGTCATCCAATTGTTGAAATGATCTCATAAAAAAATGCTGTTAACAAAACATCCATGACTAAATTATTCATATACTAACCATTTAATGGTAATATTGTCATTTGTTTACAAAATTAGCAGCAATTTTGCAGTTTCCATTTAACACATATGATGGTAAGCTTAAACATTGTATGAGGGCACACAGGCAGCACACTGATCTAATCCTATTACTGCTCAGCTTCTAGCATGTAAATATTCAGTGTAGAGTCCGGGGATAACAACTGTGTTTGTGTATTTTGGAGCGGCACCCTGCTTTGCCTGGGAATCATGTACAGGATCTGCAATTCATAAGCCTCTGTGAAGAGTTACTGGGATAATATTTCTATAGAGCTGAATTTGCAAATAGAACATATTGCATTCTTGGTAGATGATCTTCTTAGGTAAATGTGTCATCCTTTGCCCAAATATGTCACAGTGTCTGCTTGTAACATATATCTATGATAGAGCCCCAGCCCTACATTGTAAGTTCTCACGGACAGGGCTCTCTGACCTTATGGTTCAGTGCTTATTCCATTGCTTGTAATTGTTTTGTTTCTTTCTGTTATACTGTTGGGGCTCTGGCCAACTTATTGTACAGTGCTGTGGAACATGTTGGCACTTAATATTGACTCTTTGCTTGTAGAACAATAAGGGCAAGGCCACATGGTGCATAAGCTTTTCTCTGCCTGCGTTTCTGTCTGCTCCTATGTGTAACTTCACTGATAGTCACAGTGTACTAGTTACAGTACTACACAGAAGGAAGATCAGGCCAAAAAATGCATGCTTTTGCATTTTACTGGCTGCACTCAGGCTGACACTGTGTTGTGTCAGTGGAGCTACATTTAACTGTGGATGGGAGTGGATCCCTGTGGACCCTATGCAAAATGTGACTTTGCCCTAACATTTCTTAAAAAGATATAGATCTCATAAAGTATGTCTTTCCAACTAGAGGCTTGAATGCTATTTTAAAAGTGACATAATTTTAATATAATTTGGCCCTCAAACATATAGCATAGTTCATAACTGGCCCACTATATACAGTATAAACAGTTGGACAGCACCAGTGCCGGGCCAAGCCGGCCGTGTACCCTAGGCAACCTGGTCGGTTTGGCCCACATTCCCCCCGGCCCCCTGTGCAAACAAGCGCAAGATGCACGCACACAGGGCGGCGGGGTTGCCGGGGCCACTGGTTGGGGGGTACTGCAGTGAGAGGGAAAGGGCCCGGAACTAGTGGTAAGTGAAAGAAGAAGTTCCTGCCTGGGCCCCCCCCACCGTTGCACCCTAGGCAGGTGCCTCTTCTGCCTACCCCCAGTTCCGGCCCTGGACAGCACAGTGAAATAAAGAATAAAGAGGCGACACACCAGGGGTATATATATCATGCTGTGTAAAAAGTGGAGTGAAACATTTCCAGTGGTGTTGCTCACAGCAGCCAATCATTTACTTTGCTTTGGTTTTCTAACTGCTGAAATCTAATTGCTGATTGGTTGCCCTGGCAACATCACTGGTAATGCTTCAGTCCACTTTTTACACAGCACGATAAATATAGCCCTTAAATGTCAAGTAAAAATACTGGTTAGTTCCAACCAGGCAATATGTAAATTCTGGCAAATGCCAGGGGGCTGCTATAAGTTGCCAGAGACAGACACTATATAGTTGCCCAGTGCGGCGTCTGTTTGGGTCTCCCTGTACTTAAAATGCCAGGGCCTATTATGAATCCCATTTTGAACCTGGTTCAAACCAATAATCAGAGACCATAAAGCACCTGCATCTCTGTAATCTTTATAGCAACAAGGAGGAAAGTAACATTGCTGATAAATGCAGGGTTTTAGATGTGGCTTATTTCTGCCGGGTCCAGGAAGCAAAGGGGAGGGAGAGAGGGATTTCAAGTGAGCCAAGAGTAAGGGGGGTCTGGCAGAGCTCCCTGAAGGTTAGGATGACCTTCAGAATCACTTTATAGATTATCTTTTTTCATACTGTATAATTTGTACTAATGTCTTGGCTGGCTTCCCTCTTAAGCACAGGCCAAGTGACAGTGAGAGGGAGAGGGAGAGAATTGGAAAGGGGTAAAGTGGTAAAAGAGACAGAGGAGAGAGAAATGAGAGGAAAAGATGGAACAGTGGTAGCAAGCAACTAACAAATGAATTTGAAAGAAAGTAGAGAAAGATCCCACTAATAGGAATGATTCTGGTTCTCCCTATATGCGCCATAGGAGGGCATCTGCTAAAAAGATTATAAAGAAAACAATTAACTAGAGATGCAAAGGGAACCATTTGGTGCTGTACAACCTATGCGGATATCCCTTCAGTTAATTATATCTTGTATTGACCTTTGGCAAAGCAAATTTAGTAAAAGTACCATTTTCAAGCTGATTTTGAGAAAACACATTAAGATAATGAGATAGTCCTTAATGGGTTAAATGATTCAAATAGATTCTTGTTCTACTCTTATTCTCAAGTGGGTGATTCATTACCATAAGTATGTTACTCATAAGATGACCAGATGCTGTTAGGGTAGAGACACAAGAAAATATCAGTTGAGACACATGGTCATTATGTCTGTAACAGCTTTTTTTTCCAGTAGCTATGGCTATAATGGGTTTGTCATAAAGCTTCATACGTCTAGCAACTCATAGCAGCCAATCAGGAAGTAGTATTTACTGGTAACCTGTTTGAAAGCAAATATTTAATTGCATATTATATTTTACTAAACCTGGGCAAACTTTGTATTTTTATCACATTTTCCTACTGCCCCATTGAGTCAGAGATAGGTACAGTAGTGTCACACTTATGTGGATGATAAAATGGAGGTGGAAAGCCTTGGATGATATTAACTTATAACTGCCATAGTAATAAAGAAGATTTATCTGAAGAAGTATAATTTACATTGTTATGTGATTTGTATCAGTTTTATCCAGATAAAAAAACAGCAGCCAGGTTTTATTTATCCCAAGCTTCTTACAGGGAGACCTGAATCTTAGCCAAGCGCAGTTCTTCTGGCCAGAAGACTCAGGCATATTGTCACTTAAAACACCCTTGCAAGGAATGTGCTTCCCCAATGAAATGTGGAAAATCGATCCCAGAGGTTTAACAAAAATAAATACTTTGACTCTAATAACTTTTTTTTAAAGCTAATTTATAAAACTGTCATTCCTTGTGTCTGTTTGGCTTTCCAGCAATGTATTCACGAGGCAGACAGAGGTCTCTGTACTCAGTACAGGGCAGCGTACAAAGTGCAAAATCATGGTGGATTACATTTTTTGCACTTTGCCAACTGCCTTGTAGTGAATAATGCCTTAGTTGTCTTTTTCCTTTTCCTTTTTTTTTTCCAATATTCAACAATTTTTCTGGTGGGCTGGTGGAGTGGCTAGACAAAACAAAAACTGGCCTGTGCTTTACTACCTATACACACTCTCTTTCCAAGGTGGCTCTTTAAAATCAAGGATTAACAGAAAATAAACAAAAAAAACACCAAAACATTTTTTAGAAAATTGCAACTTTTATGAAAGAAATCCTTTATCCAAAAGGACTCTATCTGTAATTAAACGTTGGCCTTTCCGTTATATGCACTAACTGCACCTATAGTTCTAATTACTCAATTGATTTATTGCTTATTGAGAGTTGTAGGTTGCACCCCCATTTCTGTGCTCCTTCCTGTCTAATTATGTATGCTCCTTGGGCTTTGTAATTAGTCAAGGTGTTTGGTTTCCACTAATAAGGGACTTACCTGGGACCAGTAGAAGTTTAAGTTTCTGGTTAGTCAACAATTAGTTTAGTTAGCAGACATAGGAATAGCTATAACCAAAACAATTTTGTATTATTTTTTTTTTATCACTAATGAATAAGGTTCTCTGATTAACAGATATTGTTGCATTTCAGTACTGCTGTTCAATACTTTCAACTGTGTAGGTGATGGCAGTTGCACAGGGCATAGAAATCATGATGTGTTTATCTCATCTTCTATCAGCCAACCACTGAACCTAATAAGGTTCCACTATCAAATGTAAAGAGAGTTGGGGAGCAACACAAATATCCATGGGTGCCAAATAAAGGCTGTGATTGGCTAGTTGGTAGCCCCTATGTAGAGTGGCAGCCTGCATGAGGTTCTATTACAACTATTAAAATCAATCAAAGTAAATAAGGTTAGTATTATACATATTGCAGACACAGTCCTCTAGTGACCAAAAGAGGGAATTAATGCAATATTTAAAGATTAAGGGGCTGATTTACTTACCCACGAACGGGTCGAAATGAGTCCGATTGCGTTTTTTTCGTAATGATCGGTATTTTGCGATTTTTTCGTATTTGTTGCGATTTTTTCGGCTTCTTTACGAATTTTTCGTTACCAATACGATTTTTGCGTAAAAACGCGAGTTTTTCGTAGCCATTACGAAAGTTGCGTAAAAAGTTGCGCTTTTTTCGTAGCGGTAAAACTTACGCGAAAAGTTGCGCATTTTTCGTAGCGTTAAAACTTAAAAGGTGCAAAGTTTCGCGTAAGTTTTAACGCTACGAAAAAAGCGCAACTTTTTGCGCAAGTTTTAACGCTACGAAAAATCGCCAGATTTTACGCAACTTTCGTAATGGATACGAAAAACTCGCGTTTTTACGCAAAAATCGTATTGGTAACGAAAAATTCGTAAAGAAGCCGAAAAAATCGCAACAAATACGAAAAAGTCGCAAAATGTTTGTTTTCAAGTCGGGACTTTTCCAATTCGGGTCGGATTCGTGGGTTAGTAAATCAGCCCCTAAGTCTGCAAAAAATCAAAAGTTCAAAATGCAAGTCTTTATTGTAATCCATTAATATAAGTATGATTTTTTAATGGATTACAATAAAGATTTATATTTTTAACTTCTGTTTGTCTGTTCACCTTGCCTTTAAGCCAGAAATTCAAAAATTAGCACCCCCTTTTAGGCCACTGGGAGCAACATCCAATGGGATGGGCAACAACATCTTGCTCATGAGCCACTGCTTGGGGATCACTATGCCAGAATATAGTAAACATTAACAAAACATATGACTATAACATGCAAATTGTGTTTATGATTCAAAGGGTCCCACTATGTGACCCAGGAGGTGATAGAGCTAGTTTCATGTGAAATTGCATCTCTATAGAGACATGCAGTGAAATGAAAATCAATCCCTGCTTGGATAGAATTTATACACTGGAGAGTGAATTTCACTTTAAAAATAGGCAGTGACTGAGTTTCATAAAGGTTGCATCCGAATGAGTTTGAATGTGATTTTTAACCGCATAAATGCATCAGGATTCAAAACACATATCAGTGTGACTGCCTAGCACTATAGAAGGGATGGTAACCTTTGAACCTAAAAGGGGTCAAAAAGAACCACCCACCATACAAGATATGCTAAATGGATAACATTACCATTTCACAGAGTTCGTAAGCATTCCCTTTTACGGTAAACATTCCTCACACAGTGAGAGGGACACACTGGGAATTGATTTCTGGTCATAAGATTCTAACATTTATCTCATAGACTAAGACGTCAATATACAGGAATAGTTTGTTAGGAACATCGTGTTCTGTATTACTCTACAGAAGCAGCAATAGTGGGATGCCTCTGTGTTTCATTAATTAGATTTGTGCTTAATGGCCACTTTCCGAGATCTGCAGTATTATTATTTTAGTTAATCACTTGTTTGCTATCACTTCATTTGGAAAGCATAGCTTTCAGGGTGCCAAATTAGCATCCTGCTTCAGCCAAGCAGATAACCTTGTTCCCCTGGCAGTCCTAGATGCTGCTATACATTATTTTAGGGCAGAAGTCCAAACCAGTGGCACTTTAATGTTTGTTTAATAAATGGGCAGACCGCTCCTTGTCCATATGGCACACCATACACTTAACACTGTAGTAACCACCCTATAAGGTTTGAAGCTTTTCCATATACCAGAAAAATATCTTATATACAATCTCACCTTCACCTCATCTGTCTTCCATAGATCCCTATTCTGGGTTAACACCAGAAGTGGCAAGTCTTGCAGCTTCTCTACAACATTTGGCAGATATTTTACCCTTCTGTGCCAGGCACTGAATTCAAAAGTTTGAAATAACTGTGTCTCCCATCTCTTTTTGGCATTTAGAAATATAATTTAATACTCAGGTCTCATCTCTTTCTGAAGCAAGACACTCGGGGACTGTGGGCAGCCACATGTCCTTTGCATCTTTATGTTCCCCTTCTGCATCCCTGAACAGCTGTGTGGCTCCATATTCAGTTCATTTAGCGTTCAGCTCATTTGCTTCTAATTATCTGCAACCAGTGGCAGAGTTGACATCTAGGGGACTAGTTACAGCAGCCTATGGCGAAAAGGCCAGTGTTATTGCTCTGTTCTAGCTAAACTTTGTCATTTTAATTTCCTTAGAAAATAAAACAGAAAATGATGCAGAGGGACATTTGCCTTTTTCCACTCTAGGTGTTTCTCTTCCTTTTTCCAAGATTTAGCATTTAGCAAGCATTGAAATAAAAAAATAAAGTTAAAATGTGCAAAAGTTTTTTGGGTCCCAAACACAACTTTCCCACTGAGTCAATAAGAAGACTGACATGTTCCTATTATAAATTAGAGACTTTTTAACACCTAGATAACCATTTTGGACTTGCACTACATAGTTGAGTGCCCTCTTTTCTCTCTATATATACATATACATGATATCAATTTTAACTGGATAAAGGTCTCAAAGCCCAGATAGATGTACATTAACATGCATGTGTGTGTGTCTTGTTTATCTGATTTGGCTATAGTGGATTTATACAATACTAAAAGTCTGTACATAAGAATTACAAGTCAGATTTAATAATAAGAGGTTAGATAAGGCCACAACAATAGATTTCCATCCATTTACAGTGGGGTAATGTACATTTATATGTATGTTAATAAGTAACCCAGTTAGTAATCAGCACTATACAGTAGTGTTACTTGGTCTCACTGGGCCCCCTTGCAAAAAATCTTTCTCCGCCTTTGTATGGCCACCTTAAGTCACATGTATCTGAAAGCCTAACTTACTACACTGCAAATTGGATTACCAAATATAAGAATGAAAGGGAAACAAGTAAGGAGGCTTAGCAAAGTAAATGGATAAATCTGGCTCATTTAACAGAAAATAAAAGAATACTATTAAATGCTGTTTGATGGTTTGTTTGTGTGAAGGCGGTATCCCTTTACAAATTCTCTTCCCAGAAATATGAAATAGTGTCCATTTCTTCAGTCCTACCATTCGCCTTCACCCCCACCACAAAAAAAGTGTTTCCAGGAAAAAATTGTCAGCCTTGAAAAACTGCAAAATTATACAAATCAAAATGGATTCTCCCAGAGTCTGGAATCATTCTTGCACATTTGCACATGAAGGGCCATTTGCAGGTCCCTGATAGACCCATCATTTGCTATGGAAATTAAGGGACATTACAGCCGACGGCAGCTTTTTACTTGAAGAGGCAATTAGTGCTAAATATTCAGTCTATCCAGACAGCCTTGCACTCATACTGCTCTCTGCCCCACAGGCACATATGTCATAGCTAAGAAGTTACTGGCCAGCATCCCCCGACATGTGTTCTTAAAAGTGTCATTTATTTTTTTATGGCAAATCGTTCTGCAGTAATGTACACTGGGTGCCGGGGGTAGGGATGTGCCCAGTTTGGGAGCAATAAAAATAAAACATCTGTTTCAAGGTATAACATATCCTATTTATAGGTAACAATAGTTTTATTTTTTTCCAAGACCATATAGGCATAGCTTTTTCTGCATGGGGAGCCTTATTAATGTGCATATTTAGTGACATGAGTGGGAGCAGTCCCTCGTCAGAGCTACCAGTTCATCTAATCCACAGGCACAAGTAAAGCTGTGACTTTTGTTATAAATCTGACACCAAATAGGAGAGAAAGCTTGCTTACATGCCAACCCAGTGCTTACATTTATATGCAAACATTATTTTACTCAAGTGGCAAAGCTATTTTTGTTGTAGTTTTCTGTCCATGCTGATCAAAACCATCTCATGAATATAACTATTAAACAGATTGCTCATAAATGCATGGAAGTGTCCATTTCATTACACAACCTTTACAATGTGCCTAGATCTGTTATAATACTTGGGGGTAGCTGCAAAAAAAAACAACTGCTACTTCCTGCTGACATTAATGAAAAGACTCAAAATTAGCAACTAATTGCAACTGTACATAAGGTGTCATCATTAAATCCATCCAATGAATAAAGAGCTTTTCTCGAATGCATTTTTGTAACTGGAAATCATGTGAGTCCTCCTCTGATATATAATAGTATATTCACTATTACTAAATTAGTTGTACTAAAAGTCTGTCTATAACTAAATAAAGTTTAGTTATAGACAAACACAACTTAGCTAATAGTTGTAAGCAATATGCATCAATTAAAAAATATAATATAATAATAATATGCAGCCTTTTCAGGATTTTTAATGAAATAATATGGTTTGAAACAGACCCCCTGCTCTCCTACTGATCTAACAGACTATTTCAGACTCAAATAAAAAGTAACCGTAGTTGACTGTCCTCAGCCTGCCTTTAGCCTGCATCCTCCAAATCCCACAATTCCCAGCATCACAGTGCAATGCATTGTCGGTAACGTAGTTCCTGCATACTGTCTGTACGCTGTGGGGAACTTGTTACAATTTGTAACATCAATGTTTCAGTCCTTCCTCCTCTGCCAGTATTTCAAATGATGCAGAAAGAGAAGAACTATTTTGCAGCTGGATTTCAGCATATAAAAATGGCATTATATTATTATATTAGGGGTTTCTGTGTTGTGTGGAGATCTTTAACAAGTTTTGGTTTGGAAGCTGCAGTTCCCCTTTAATAAATATAGGACCAGATGTAACAGATAAGAAAGCTGTCTCAGTGTGTTACACAGAAACTCTTTGGGAAAATGGAACTGAATAAGGAGTTGTTTTTTTTCCCAATGAATTTAGGCTATGTTTTCACTTGCACAAATAATAGTGTAACCTCTTTAACTATACAAAACAACACAAAATTGATTATCTGTTTGGTACAAGTAAATGGTTTTGGTGCACAAAAGAAAACTATTGTACATTGTTGGCACCATATTTGTGTTTGAGAGCAATAGAGCAGAACCATTTCAATTTTGTGCCAGAAAAGATATTAAAATGCTACAAAACCAAATTTTGTGTTAGAAAAACTATTTTTGAGATCTGAAGATATCCATGTTACTGGATCTTACTTAAATCCCTGTCATGAATACTATGCAGACAATTGGAAATCCCTATACAAAGCTTCAGGCATATGGTACACAATAAAGCGCGAGTAAGGAGTCATTCCAGGGGATATCTATATCTAGCCCACTTGAGTCATTAAGCACCAGAAGTAGGGTTTCTGTCTTTTAAATGTGCAACTCCCTAGTGTTTTAGGCAGTGGGCATACACATACAGACTTATGTATGCCTAAGAGCTGCCATATTGCTTCTTTTGCAATGGTTTTGATTAATATCATCATAAACTTTAATCAAACTTCACTGAAAGTGCCCACAGTAACTACATTTTCATTAAATATTGCGGAATTGCTTTTCCTTGTTCTAGCTCATAACTCTGGGACACTAGAGAAAAGGAATATACTGTCCTCTCTTTTTTCATCAAAAAGCAAACAAGTAGTTTTATTAGTTAAAAATATTTAACTATAGGGTCGAGCAACTTCTTCTTCTGCTTTTGGCTACAATGAGTAAAACAGTTAATAACTGTGTCAATGATGGATAATTCTCACTTACTCTTTTCCAAACCTCTAGAATGTAAAAGTGCAAGGAGCTGAAGAAATTAATTAACAACTGCAATTGAGTCCTCACCCAATGAGATTTTCAGATAGATATGTGTCTGATTTTTGTCTAGATATCTCTTTAGGAGACACTTGGGGGTACTCATACATGACCAGATTAGCTTAAGGGACCTGCTGTATGTACAGCTTTAGCTCCAAGAACAGCTATTATAGGCACTATACCATGATTATTCACTAACTCCAACCAAACATCTCAGTATTAAGCCCTTACTAATCTGTACTCTTGGGACATCTGAACATAGCTGGCCCTTGCTCATGTGGTCCCCACGCCAAAACTTAGGCTCTTCCAGAGGTTTTCTGCCATGATGCTTAATCTACACAAGGGTCTCCTACACCTCTGGACAGTGGTATAACTAGATGTTACTGGGCCCCACAGCAAATTCAATTTAGGGCCCCAAAACATTGCTATGTTGACCAATCTCATCAAGATATATTAAAACTGCTCATTAATTAGGTCCTTAATGGACCCTCTACATTCCTGGGCCCCCCTGCAGTCACACGGTTTGCTTTCTCTGTAGTTGCACCCCCACTTCTGAACTACATCCTCCATCCACTGAGGGTTCTAAGAAAAAAATGGATATATGAAGGGTTATTTATGAATGCTGCTGCAAGTGCAGTCAGGCTAAAATGTTGCACTTATTGATTCCATTCAACTTGCATTCGGACATGTTCCTTGTACTTCTATATAATAAGTGCTATTGTATCCATCCTGCCTGTTCTGTTAAAGTGTGCAAAAGTGCACCTATCCAGGAACTCTAGAGCTACCACCACTCTGAATGTTGTGATTATTTTAGGCTTTTCACAATGGTTTGTGCCAATATGCTCATTACTTGCACCAAAAGAATTGCGCCAAACTCATGTGCAATTATGGTTGTTTTAGCTCACCCCATGTGCAGCCACAATTAAGCTGGAATTATAGGGTATAAATCCTGCATTTGCATCCAAAAAGTGCACTTTCCACTGTGGACTGTGCCTATAAGTGACATGCAAAGCCTGTAGATTGATAGATTCACAGATTTACAGCATTTTTCGTTGACTTTTTATCTCCATTTATCTAGTGCCTGGCTGACCTTAATAATTACAAATTGGGTTAGGTTGAAGGGGCAATTCAGCCTTTCATAAAAGCCAACTTATAAAGACATTATTCCCCTTGCATTGAGCTATTGTCTACTCTACAGTGCGTCACTGCCCTGTCCAAGGCTAATACACTGCTGTCCTTTGGTGATGCTCTGTCCCTCTGACCATGGGGAACCACTTGCCAGGCTACTCAGTGCACATTCATAGTAGCGAAAAGCCAGGTTTGCACTTGTATTATGCAAGCTTCGGACTAGGAGATGGGAAAGAGGTGGGATTTACACAGAGTAAGAGGAATGTGCTGAGTGCACAATCTGGACCATGAAATTTAATGGAAATCTTATCACAGTCAAATTGCTACATGAATGGACATGTGTTTAGCCTCCGTGCTAAATGATATTGCAAATTGCATGTGAAATGGTTATGCCTATAATAGAAGAATCTGCACAAAGGGAAACTGTAATCCTAATCAGTGGTTAATTAGCATCCAGATACCCAGGCATTTAGCAGTAGTGCACACTCAGGGAAGCCATGCATAAGCAGGATGGCAATTTGCCTGCAATTACACAGCCCACAACCAAAAATATGATCCTGTGGGCACACAGCTATGTTAATTAACTGAATGCCACCCAGCGTCTTCTATTTTGTACACATATAATTAGCCACTGTGCTAGCCCCATCTTAATCTTTTGCAGCGACAATTCCTAAATTAAAAAAAAAAAGAGCCTGATACTGGAATAATGGAAAGCACTGGGAATTAGGTAAAAAAAGCTGCAGTGTTTAATGTTAAAAATTGCTATTTGTTACTTTTTTCTACTAACTGCAAGCATTTTAATGTGATTTTTTTAATACAATATAAGTAAAATGCAAGATCTTTTAAAATTAGGTTGTTGTTGTCATGGCCAAATATCATCTCCAATAAGCCGCAACCCCCTTTTTTGTGGTCTCCTCATCATTGTGCATAGGCCATTGACTGATTTAATCTGTCTGTCTGCCTGAAATAAGCATCTGTTTCAGAAATGCCCTACACTGCTTTACAGATGTCATCTTGAAGGATTGCGCTCCTATTGTGCATAAATCCATTTCTCTGGCCCTTTAACCTCACCCAGCAGCTCTGCAGAGAAAGTTGAGTATTTTCTATCATTTATATGAAGAGACCTTAATAACAAAATAATCCAATTGTAATAGATATATAGGTATACTGGACTTTTGGCCCACTTATCAATGGAGCACAGGCCAGTGTTGTAAAATATGATGGTACACGTGTGAGCCTCATTATACAGTAACATAAGAACAAAGGTCCATTTTTTCTATTTTCCAGAAGAATTAGGGTTGTCTTTTGCTGGTTAGGGATAATATGCTTCCTATACCATTATATTATTTTTACCTAACCCCTAACCACTGCAGGTTTCTGAGCATGAGTATAGCCTTCAGGAATCACTTACCCTGATGATGTATCTGGAGGAATTTTTGTCATCCAGGCTGACAGTCATTGAGAAGAAGACTGCAGTACTGTACACTCCTTGGGTCTTGTACAGAAGTTCATTAAAATCCCACTGAGTTCTTGGGTCCTCTGGCAGATCCCAGCCCCCACAGTCCTCAATCACCTGTAGCATTGGCCTGGCTCCCAGTCTGTCAATATCCCTCATATTAAGGCAAGATTTGAAAAATTCTTTCACTTTCCTCTCAGCTGAGCCTTTGTGTTTCCTTCTCACTGGCTGTAAAAGTAAGTGTTCTAGCTTCTCTTCATTTTGCTCTCCAATAGCTGCAATGGTTCCATAGATAAGCTTGTCTTCGGGAATCCCATGTCTCCTAAGCCAGCCTCCACAGGCAAAAGAGTAGAAGTCAGTGCAAGGTGATATTGTGGGATCTATGTTGTTAGTAATAAATTTTGAAGCCCTCATGAAAGCTTTCCTTTCCTGGCACCCTTCAAGACACTGTACGTCCTGCTCCATAGATAGGTACTTCAGCACTAACATGCACCCCAGAATGACACAAAGACCCACAGCAAAAACTAATCCTGACAGCAAACATGTCTCCCGTCTGCTCCATCGTGGGACAACTTTCTTTGTCTGTTTTTTGGAACTGACTTGGAGGTTGAACCCATTGGAAAGTGTGCTGGAGCTATTGTACTTGCTGACATACTTGACCTCCTGGAACTCATCATAGTGAGCAGTAAGGGAGTATGTTTTCTCCATGCTCTTTAAAATTAATACTTTCTTCAGTATCAGAAAACTATGAATGAAGAGACAAAACCAAACCTTTCCACTGACCAGGCTGGGGGATGATTTCAGGCATCAGGTTAGGAAGAATTTTGTCCTCAGGGAAGATACAAACCTCTGGAGCACGGACATGAGCTTTTTTCCTATATAAAAAATTGAGACAATAAACCTGTAAAACACAGAGTGCTGTTTAAAAGCTAATCATGCCATGATATTGTTGTCAGAAATAGTTTTAACATGTCATGCATTCAGTTCCACTTTCTGAATAGTTAACATTTGTAACATGGTAACATAGTAAGTTAGGTTAAAAAGAGACACACATCCATCAAGTTCAACATTTTATGCCTATATATAACCTGCCTAAGTGCAAATTGATTCAGAGGAAGGCAAAAACCACTTCTGGAACCTTTCTAATTTGCCGGAGAAGGGGAAAAATTCCTTCCTGACTCCTAGATGGCAATAGGACCAGTCCCTGGATCAACTTGTACTGAGAGCTATCTCCCATAACCCTGTATTCCCTCACTTGTACTGAGAGCTATCTCCCATAACCCTGTATTCCCTCACTTGTACTGAGAGCTATCCCCCCTACCCCTGTATTCCTTCACTTGTACTGAGAGCTATCTCCCATACCCCTGTATTCCCTCACTTGTACTGAGAGCTATCTCCCATACCCCTGTATTCCCTCACTTGTACTGAGAGCTATCTCCCATAACCCTGTATTCCCTCACTTGTACTGAGAGCTATCTCCCATACCCCTGTATTCCCTCACTTGTACTAAGAGCTATCTCCCATAACCCTGTATTCCCTCACTTGTACTGAGAGCTATCTCCCCTACCCCTGTATTCCCTCACTTGTACTAAGAGCTTTCTCCCCTACCCCTGTATTCCCTCACTTGTACTAAGAGCTATCTCCCCTACCCCTGTATTCCCTCACTTGTACTAAGAGCTATCTCCCCTACCCCTGTATTCCCTCACTTGTACTAAGAGCTATCTCCCATAACCCTGTATTCCCTCACTTGTACTAAGAGCTATCTCCCATAACCCTGTATTCCCTCACTTGTACTGAGAGCTATCTCCCATAACCCTGTATTCCCTCACTTGTACTGAGAGCTATCTCCCATAACCCTGTATTCCCTCACTTGTACTAAGAGCTATCTCCCATAACCCTGTATTCCCTCACTTGTACTGAGAGCTATCTCCCATAACCCTGTATTCCCTCACTTGTACTAAGAGCTATCCCCCATAACCCTGTATTCCCTCACTTGTACTGAGAGCTATCTCCCCTACCCCTGTATTCCCTCACTTGTACTAAGAGCTATCCCCCATAACCCTGTATTCCCTCACTTGTACTGAGAGCTATCTCCCATAACCCTGTATTCCCTCACTTGTACTGAGAGCTATCTCCCATACCCCTGTATTCCCTCACTTGTACTGAGAGCTATCTCCCATAACCCTGTATTCCCTCACTTGTACTGAGAGCTATCTCCCATAACCCTGTATTCCCTCACTTGTACTGAGAGCTATCTCCCATAACCCTGTATTCCCTCACTTGCTAAAAAGCCATCCAACCTCTTCATATCATCCAGTCTGACTGATTCAGGGAGGGAATCCCACAACTTCCTAGCTCTTACGGTAAATCTGCAAACACTGATACATTACTTAAATATTACTTATAATATAATATATTATAATAATTACTATATATATATCTAGTTATCGGCACTCACCAAACATAGTAGTCAAAGGCCGGGTGCACAAACAATAATCATATTCATTCTGAAAACGGCACTCACGGCATCTAGTCTGTAGACAAATTCTTTATTGAATCTCCAAATCTACGCGTTTCGATCCACAAGGGATCGTCGTCAGGATCCTGATATATATATATATTGTGATAACGCTAAATAATGATGTTGTTAGTCTTACGTATTTTGTGTTTTGAGCCTATGATTAAGTGCCCGCAGGAGGCACGAAATGCATAAGGCTAGCAACATGATTCTTATTATCACAATAAACTTGAGTTTATCTCTAGAAATATCAGCTGCTTATAAACCACTCCATATGATTCTGGGATTTTTTTGTATAAATTTAAACATGTGCCCAGTCAGGGTCTATTATTCACTCACTATGCACCAATGCAGCAATATAGATAAGTGTGGGGTCAGATCATTCATTCGCCTTAGATTACTTGCCAAATGCATTGAAATAAAACATTACATTAGAAGAAACAATATGAAACATGACTCAACTTAAAGAAAGATCTGAACACTCTAGGCACTCTAGACAAGTAGGCAGGAATATGGGATCAATTATGTCATAGGAACATCAAATGCCCATGGCTACAAGCAGCAAGCCCGAGCTCAGCACAGCAACTGTAACTCGCTTTTCCAGTAAATGTCTTTTTGTTTTTACTGGGAACTGCCATTCTTTAAGAGACCTTATAAATGATTACCACATGCATTATAAACATAATATCAGCAATGATAAGGGTAATCTGGGAACAGAAGATAAGAAAGGCAGGATGTTGCATTCTAATTATCTGCTTTATCACTTGTGTGGCACTTGGTATAAGCGCACATAAAAAGTAACTACAAGAGACAGCTGCTTATTCAATCATTTCAATAGCAAACCTTTCATCTTATTACAGTGTTATTCACCACACAGCAGAATGGGATTTTCCAAGTACAGGTTAGGACAGGGACTGGCATCCTGTGGCCCTCAAGTTGTCGTTGTTGTGCTAAAATAATTAGACTACCAACAATAGCCCAAGTCAACCAGATGTTGTTTTACTACAAAGCCCAGCATACATTGCTATAACAGTACAGAGGGCAGGTCATATGCTATGAATAACACAGTCTGAAACAAAGGGAGTGACATGGAACTGCCTTGTAACAAATATTATGAGATTCAGATTTCACTGAAGATGGGTTATTTACTAACAGCAAGTGCAGTGTACAAAGTGCCATAGCAGGTGCAACCAACGTTCCAGCATCATTATGTCCACAAGGTGGAGATGTGTTTGAAGCAATTGTGGGTGATGCATCACAATGTGTACACAGATGCGTGTACTTTGAGCAAATCAGATGCAGTTCCACTGAATGGTCCTGGCGCTCAGTGCCAAAATGAAGGGCACTAAAGATTCCCTTTTCTGGGTCAATTGATGCAGGAGTTGCCACCACCTTTGGAAATGATAGTAGTTCCAGGGCTCCCTTGTGTTATTGGACACAACTATGCAAAATTTGTAACAAGCAGCTGTGGAATGGAAAGGAATGGAATTTTATACTCAATGACTGTGGCAAACTTTGCACCTTAGCAATGGCGGTAAGTAAGTGGCCCATAAAGAGTTTTACCAGATTAAAAGAAAAATAGAAGTCAGATATTACTACATGGTGTAATAGGTTATGAGTGTTAGGGCTACCTCTACTTAAGTTTTTTGTATATTACAGCATGACCAATTGGATTCCATGAGTAGTGATAAGTGAATTTTTTTGGCAGGCATGGATCCACAGCAAATTTCTATTTTTCGCCATTGGCAAATCGTTTCACTAAACTTCAGCGAAATTTCATTGCGGAAAAATTTGTTGCGCATCAAAAAAAGTTGTGGTTTGGGCAAAAAGGACACACATGACAAAGAAAGTTGCAGGCAACAAAAAAAGGTGCATCCGACAAAAAAGTCACGTGACAAACGCATTTTGCGTATTGTTTGCGGTTTTGTGAATTTTTCTGTTGTTTGTCTAATTTTTCACTGAAATGGGACAGATTCACTTATCATGTGGAGTGCTACTTAATTTGTACAGTAAACAGGTGCCTTACAGTTCCCAAATTAAGGTGAATGATGGGAGAATATTTGTATGCCACAGCCAAAGAACAAAGAACCTCTCCAACAAAAGAAGCACTGCACTTCATCTCAACAAGAAGAGCCAAATAACACATGTAGTGATTTTGTTTTTCAGTCCACAACTGCACAATAACATGGCATTTCTATTCACCTCCAAAGTACATTTTTTGTAAGACAGGCTTTGATATTTTGAGAAAATTGGCCTGCATTTGTTGAGTATTTCCATTTGCCATTCTATTCTGTCTCTCAGAAACCTGAAATAAGCAGTACTGCCATCCCCAGATGTGTTTTCTCAAAGGTCTGCATTTTTGGGGCTACAGCTCCCTCTATGGTGTCACCCTGCAATGTCTAATGAGCACCAGAATTTGGGTTGCTGCTTATTATTCCCTGTAGGAGTAAGCAGCAACCTGACTGCCTAAATTGCCCGATAGGCATATGAATTGTGCACAAAGTGGCACTGGGTTATGGGAATGTCACTGCTGAACAATTTAAAAACATAAATAGTATCAGAAATGGCTTTAATGGAAAAAGGAACATATATATAACACAAGTGCCAACATGTGACCCTACAGATGTTGAACGGAAACACTGCTTGACAACAACTGGAAACCTGCAGGTTTTGATAATATACAGGATAGACTATAAATCATTTTCTGGACACGCTGGTGTAGTCCCACATCACACACACATGAATGAAATGCTTTGTTCAGATGTACGTTTCTATATGCTGGGAAGCGGTGAATGACTGTGCATGATTGATGAGGATCTCTCTCTAAATCTCTGTAATCATCCTGAGGTTAAAATGCCCCAGCTTTGAATATCTGGAGCACACATGTCTTTACATGGTGGAAAAACTCACACTTCTAATTTACATGCATAGCTTATCATCTGTGCTCTAAAGACTGTGTATATTGTAACATGGAGAGGACCGGAAGAACTTGCAATCTATATACAGGTATGATACGGGCTCACATTAAAATGTTTGCTCAGTGGGAAAGTTACACTTGCAAATATAATCAATATTAAATAGGTTATTGTCCCAGACCCTCCCTACTGGGTAGATGCTTTCTAAGAACATAAAACCCTGACAGAGGTGGATTGATTTGGTCAGATGATTAACCCAGGGATGTCCAACCTGTGACCCACTGGCTCCTGCTAAACTGCAATTCTCTGTATCTCTCAATAACGTCCTGATGTTAGGGGATGCTGGCAGGCAGTAGGTTGGCTATTTCTCTTTTAAGCACCGTACTTGTGGGAACACAGCCAGCTTTATGTGCATTGCTCATATCACCCTGATGTCTTGGCTCAGATGAAAGTCTTAGTATCAGATATTGATTTAGAGCTTGTAAAATCACTGAGTATTATCATCATGAGGCAGGCATGGAAAAGACTATGTCTGCCTCTTTGTGTGGTAATGAGAAATGCCCGATGTAATAAACTACTTCTTATGTGTGTATTTTCTGTGAAAATATCCGCAACTTCTTAAAGGGCTAGGAGGGAGCAGACTGCTCATTGCAGCCCCAGAGGAGGTGCTGCTGTTCCATGGACCTTGTTAAACTGTCTCAGGGTGACTTTTTCATCCAACTTTAACTCCTCAAACCCTAAGCTGGCTGAGGATGCTGCCAGATGCATCAGTTGCATGATAAGTTGATGATATGTTTCCCATTTCTTTTTTCTATAATTGTAATTGTTAGAGTATATCACGGGCTACACCATAAAGCAGTTATGTACCACAAATCCGTATTGTGCCCTGCAGATTTCCATCATGGAAGTAAGTACCACTATCACCTGTTGAGGGATGCTGAGATGATAGTTGAACCAGAGTGAGAGAGCTGCAGGTTGGATCATAAATAAGTGACTGAAAATGATAAAAGATGCAGAATTTCTAAAAAAAGATTATGAATTGTTAGCCATAGGAGGTTTGGGAAAGAAAGCAAATAATATCAGCTACTGCCTTCAGAATTAACACTTATGCTGCCAGAGGCACTGTCATTCCGCACTGAATTGTATGGTCATTTACTGCCAGACCCCTCTCATTGTTTATACTTTCCCAGAAGCCCGGCGTGTTCTTCAAACCTTTCCCATTCGGTCACCAGAAGGCTGGCAGCGCTGCCTGGAAATGTGCATATCCCTGATTTATTTCAGTAATAACACGCTCACATCATTTCACTTTATGCTGTTCCTGTTCCTCCTATAAATATGTAACATTCCGGGGCACTCAAACAGAAACAGAATAACCTCGCGGCCCTTCCCTAGAAGCCATAGCTGCAAGTCTACCAGAATATTAATGGCACTGCAAGGGTCAATAAAAACACACTTTAACCCAAGCAATGCTAAAGCAGACTCTGCAAAGTATTAAATAGATTCATTTCATTATTGTGCCTGTATTTTCCTTCCCCACACCCAGTATATTGGCTTAGTGAAACAGCAGCCCACTATAGAAATAGTTCTCACACTTTACTCCTGATGCAGGAAAGTTGCAACAGCCAATATCAGCCTTAATAATTCCTAGTGCTGTGCTTTTTAACTCCTTAACTGCTTAGGCCTTTGCTAAAGAAAACATGAATAATCCCATCATTAGAAACCAAATGGAGTAAAACAAAGGCAAATAATATAGACATTTCATTAAAAGTGTAATTTCAGCACAAAAGGTTTAGGCCCCTAGGATTTCAGTTGTTTATTGCCAGGGATTGGCTATAACTGAGCTCAAGTCAATCCCTACTGTGCTTAGTTTATGGGCCATGGATTTTACAAGATTTGGCATTAAATTGGTAAAATGTTGCTTTACGCCAGGAGATCATCATGACAAATTCACCATTATCTTAACTTCCCACTCTACCCCAAAACGCTTTTTTTTTGACCAGCAAGTTCAAATAACGTGATTTTGCCAGCTAGACTCCATCTTTCTAAACCTGAGGTTATAAACACCAGCACAATTTGTTTAAGGGTAAAGACACACAGAGCTACTAGTAGCAGCTACATGTGGCTACTAAAATAGACAATGCTAATCATTTACTGATAATTGTCTCTATGTGTGTTTTAGCAGCAACAGTTCTCAGTATTGTCTATGGCCGGGTATTTTCTGGTGTTTAGTAGCCGTGACAAGTAGCTGCTACTAAGTAGCTCTGTGTGTCTTCACCCTAAGGGGTGGTTCACCTTTAGGCCAACTTTTAGTATGCTATAGGATGCCCTATTCATAGCAACCTTGCAATTGGTCTTCATTATTTTTTTTTTTTATAGTTTCTGAATGATTTGATCTACTTTTCTGACTTCACTGCCAAAAACTATTGCTCTGCGAGGCTGCAACTTTATTGTTGTTGAAACTTTTTATTACTTATCTTTCTATACAGGCCCTCCTCTATTCATATTACTGTCTCTTGTTCTCAGAATGTCAATGTCTTTATCTATATACTAAAATTTAAAGGTGAACAACCACATTAATACTATCAAAAATCTGGTAATCGAAAGCGGCTTTTTGGAACTACATTTTAACTTTAAAGTGTACAAAACCTGCAGTATATTCATGAAACAGATTAAGGTTTTTGTGAATTTAATGAAAACCAAAACTGTAGTAAGAAATATTTTTTATAAGAATATTTTGCTAAAAGATTATTCGCACAAAAAAACCCACAAAAACCTTTCTTGTTTTTCATTAATACAGCTGTTTTGTACACTTAAGCTTTAGTGTAGATTGTGATGAATATGTACCAAATTAAGGGTTCTTACACATGGGCATTTTTTGTGTGTTTTAAAACATGTCAGGAGTACAAGAAAACATTTTGGGGGTGATTTCTCAATGTTCCAATCACATTTTTTTCCACAATTCAAACTTGAGTTTTCAAAAACTCAGATGTCTGATATTTACTAAGTGCAAAAAAACTGAAAACTGCTGCATCTAAAAGCTTGTGAATTCTTGTAGAACTCAATGGGTATTGTCCTGGGCAAAATCACAAAAAATTTGTAAACTCACAAATTCGAGGTATTTGAGTTTTTTTATTCCAACAAATTTTTCATATCAATAAAAAAGCAAACATTTAAAGGGATACTGTCATGATTTTTATGGTGTACTTTTTATTTCTAAATTACACTGTTTCCATAGCAAATAATTTACAAATGTATTATTAGCTGTAATATTGGTGTATAGGCAGCCATCTCAGTGCATTGTGCCTGAGTCTGAGCTTTCAGAAGGAGCCAGCGCTGCACATTAGAACTGCTTTCAGGTAACCTATTGTTTCTCCTACTCCCATGTAACTGGAGGAGTCCCAAGCCGGACTTGGATTTCTTACTATTGAGTGCTATTCTGATATCTACTGGGAGCTGCTATCTTGCTCCCTTCCCATTGTTCTGCTGATCGACTGCTGGGAGGGGGTGACATCACTCCAACTTGCAGCTAAGCAGTAAAGTGTGACTGAAGTTCTTCAGAGCACAAGTCACATGGCAGTAGCACCCTGGGAAATAAAGAATATGGCTAGCCCCATGTCAAAATTTCAAAATTAAATCTAAAAAATCTGTTGTGTTTTTGAAAACCGGATTTCAATGCAGGATTCTGCTGGAGAAGCTCTATTAACTGATGCATTTTCAAAAAAACATGTTTTTCCAAGATGGTATTCCTTTAAGTTATTTTAAAATGCGAGTTTATTTGAATTAGAAAAAAACCCCCAATTTACTAACTCGAAAAATTAATAAATAAGCCCAATAAAAAATGCATGAAAAACGTACAAATAAAAACCGCTGTGTAGGAGGAGCCATTATGCAGATTTATTTGTTAAAACAATTTGTGACTATTTGAAATTAGGGTACTTTGTTACGTTTTTAACAACATTTTGCTTCAAATTTCTGATGTAAAAAAATTATGTTTTTTTGCCATATATTTATTGTTTAATTATTTCATGGTGTAAATGAACATTTGACGTCAATTTAGCTCAATTCCTGTTTACGGTTCCTCATTGAACTTAATTTGTGTGAATGCAAATTTTTGGTTTTGTATTTGTTTTACAGTCTTCCAGTCTTGCACTTTCAGCCGTTCTTTGGTTTCTAGGGTCTCATTCTCTAGCAACCAGGCAGTAGTTACAGCATAAGTCTAGAAGATGAGTATAAGAGATTCTGAAAAGGAAGATGATAGGCCTGTTTTACTAAGATGGGTACTGAAATGCACCAATGCAGTAACCCATAACAACCAATAAGATCCTTGCTCTGTGGGTAGCTGCCCTGGTGCAATGCAACTCTTGTAGCCCTATTTACACCACACTAACACAACCTAGCAGTCAGTCTGACTGTGCCACTGCCAATCATGTTGCATATAAGTTTCCAATTTAAAAAAATCAAACAATGAAAACCAGAAATGTGTGAAGTTACTCATTGGATAACAAACATGTTTAAGGTGAAATTCTCCTTTAAATGACTTTGCTCAAGGTCACAATAAGCTGACACAGATATCAGATCCAGCCTTTCTGAGCCAGAGTCCAGTCATTTACTCCCAGATGAGATATTTCTGTTGTGAATATTGATGTTTGGGTTATTCATTTCCATACCCTGACCCCACCAGCAGCCCCTGAAGATTTTATTGACTGTACAATCCCAGCTCCCTTCATGTTGCAAAGCCAAGAGTCCACCCTTTGCCTGCTTTGTGCTAGTGTGTACAGGTATGTTATTTATTTGCCTCACATCTGGAAATCCTCCTGTTGCTATATTACAAGAAGATCAATAGAAACAAGCAGTGACAGAACAACTAGCATCTATCACATGAAATGAGGGCAGGTTCAGAGTGAAGGATTTCCTCAACTGAATAAACAAGTATATCATAAATTAGGAAGAAGAGAGTAAATACCATAAGCATATTGGGGTTTTTCAGTGGGTCAGTCCATCTTCAGCTGGAAAGGCTGTGCAGTAAATGTGTTAATAAAATAGACAAATTCATGTCTCAGAGGAAATGAGAGTGGCTTCTGTTGGTGTTTGTTTGCCTCTGGGGGCACATGTCTCCTAATGAATTAGATTGCTCTCATTTTAGAGGCTCCACAGTCCACAATACTTTTATAAACTGAGTCAAAACTTGAAATTCCCAGTGGGGGGGAGCCTGCCATTTGCAAGGCACAACATTAAGGTAGGCTTTGTTGTGTTCCTGTTACTGTTATTCACCAATGATATGGTAACATGGAATAAATGGACAGAGGGCCTTATGTAGTAGTAAAACTTAATCTCCCCAAATTCTTCCATTTCCAGTGGTACTAAAGTCTAAGTATCACTGGAGCAAAATGTACTATAAAATCCAGCGTCTGCCACTTAGAATGCATGTAACAATGGTTGGAGGGGACATGCTTTTGACTCCACTAATAGGATTACCTGGGATAGCTAAAACTTAAAGTGGCTTACTTCACTTTGTGGCTGCTGCATGTTTCGCGCTGTATGAATTATTCAGAATAAAGCCATTCTCCTGGGTACTTATGGGGATTGTCCCTCTATAAGTGCCAGCCACTCCTTGCTCACATATTACTTTTCTATAAATAAATAGTATTTTCTATAAATACTTTTCTATAAATTGCTCTCTAACATTTGCTCTTGGGCATTTCCCTGTGTCCCTGACCTCATTGGTGAGTTATTGGCTGCACAGGACCCCTCTTAGAGAATCTGAAGGTGCAATGCATAAACAAAGACTTTTTGGCTAAGGCTATGGGCTGATGAATGATAAAATTATTCAGCTCTCTGCCTTATTTTGTTTAATTCTTCCCTAGAAACCATAAAATACACATTTACCCAGCTGACAACAAAACTATTATTTCCTGTGAGAGAAACAGTAGCAATTTATACACTTCAAGAAAAAAAAAGAAAGAAAGGAAAGGCTCTGGAAGCGGATATATCTGGCTGATTAATGGAAAGTAAAAATACTTGGTATGACTGAAGAACAACTCCCTGTATAAATCAGTATCAGTAAAATGTGTCATTCCTGCGGTTCTGCTGTAAATGCTCTGTCTCCTTATTTCTGTAATATGAAAAAGGATTTTTACTTGAAAAATGAAATGCAGATTCTTGTTGCTGGTACCAGGTTTTATTTAAAGGACAAGTAGAATCACAGGTTAAAGAAGCATTCCTACAGCTCTACACTATTGCTTAAGAATGGTCCCATATCCCTTTAAGTGAACTGTGCTAAGCTGTGGGTAACCATGCACTGGTTATGTTTGTGTCCCTAATTAAAGGGGTATATTAGTAAAAAATTAAAAGTGAGGCTACTTCAAAGCACATCACAAGGGAATAATGAATTTATAAAATAAATATTTGAAAAACTATTCTTGCTAAGGGGATCAAGGGTAGTGCTACTGTATGCCAGAGATCCTCAGGTCAAAAGCTATTTCTTAGTAAAGCTAAGCAAGCATTTTGCCACTTTTCATGATATTCGGGGCAATAAAAAAAAACTGTATCTCAAGAGTCTGGGAATTGGATTTCCTTGCTAGAACAAACATGGCTGAGCCTACTCGTGATTAAACACTAAACTATGTAGGCACTAAGCAGAATAATGCATGCCTTTTACTGAATGTTTGTAAGTAGATATACTCAATGTAGAGTTTATTTCCCCTTTAATCTTGAGCCCCTAACCTTTCATATCTAAAGCACAAAGAACGCAGGTAACTGGGACCTAGGTGCTCAACCAATCAGTGTACAAACTTCCGAGTGTACTATTACGCCCTGCCTCCTCACAAACAAAGGGGAGACCACATATCCCGGGCAAAACACTTCATTATCACTGGCACTTATCAACATGTCAATTTTCTGCTTTACCCATAGAAAAAAAAGTTAGAAGATGCACATTTATTTTTTCATTTACTCACACATATGTCTATTAGGCACTCAAAATTGCCTCAACTCTCTCCATCAGTCAGAGAAATGCACGCTTGCAGCTAAGTATGACTAGCTTGCTAATAGGTGGCTGAATCCTGTGGGAGTACAGCACGGATGAGCCGCAGGTTATACAAATCTCTAATATGCTAAAAGCCAGCAGATATTCCTCCAGCTGAGACTGTCACTCGCTGGCACATTCTCTGCCTCTGAAGTTAAGTGTCCCTGGTTTACGTTTCAGCAAAACCCTGTGCTCACAATCATGCCATTGTAAGTGGCTGCAAGCTCCTGGGGACAGATGCCTCATATTTGTAAATATATATATAAACCTAATATAGCAAATAACAAAATCAAATGTATTATAATATGTACATTCTGTAATACACTGGAGAATACCTACCAAACATATCTAGACAAAGTGCATATTGATATCTCTCCTATTAAATATACAGATCTACAGAGCTACTGATTGAGGTATAAAAATACTCTTTTGCCTTCCTCTGCATGCAGAACTTAGTACAGAACTTAGTCAACAATTAAGCAGAAGATGCTGTCTGCATCCAAGTGGCAGATCAGAGGCTGATCCATGCCATTCATATACTTTTTACACGTGAATTGAAGAGTGCAAATACTTACCCTGGTCCAGGTGGCAGGAGGCAGACACAGGAGCAGCCACAGTTTATGCAACACGAGGTGTGTGGAGGGCACTAGTGTTCCAGTAGTCAGACTGTGCTGTGTATGGGAAGCGGCACAGTACATAGACCCTGCTGTACCTGCCACTACACTGCCTCTGAGAGCTCTGCTGCAGCATAGGAGCCTGGGGATCAGAGGAGTGATGTGCGAGAGAGGGGGGCATAGATAAGGGGGTGGGACAGCCACTGCCTATAACTCAGTGTCCTGCAGTCTGTACCACAACTGAAGCATCTTACTCTTATTGTTCCCACTATGCTAATCCCTAGTTGAGAGCTTTAGCCTTACCTCATCTCCCAGCCCGATGAAATGACTACTTTAGATAGAAGGAGGGGGAGGCTTGCTGGGGACAGTGACATCAACTATAGGGGCAGCATGAGAGATGGAGGGGGTGTCTGTACACTTTGCAAAGCTGATCTCATTAGGGATGAACCAGTTAACTCTCACGTGCCACCAATTAGATAATCACCCCTAACATTCTAGGCTTTCCATTTTGCCCACTAGAGATTTTTCTTGATGACCTTTGAAGTGGAGTGATTGTTATGTTTGTTATAATTAAAAATTAAAAAGGCTAAAAACGGTATGCTCATTCCTGCTCATTAAAATACAATAATAAACATGATTGACTGCATTCTGTTATTTACATTCAACAGCGAAACCCATTTCTAAAAATGCACATAAGTGTAGCTCTAAGTGACAGAATGGCCAGATAATAAATGAAGCTACAAAGAGAATCACAACATTGCACAAAATGGACAATGAGATGGACATGAGATATAGACTGCAAGCTCTCTGGGACAGGTGCCTCATTTAGTCTCAGAATATTTGATGCTGTGACTGCCTGTTTATGTGTTTATGATATATTCTCCATACCTTATTTTTACTTTTTAGCAGTGATTACCCATTTTATGCTTTAACATTTTTAACCTATGAATCTGGACCCCCAAAAAATGCATCCCCAGGCAGAGTAGCGTGGGACCAAGGTTGCCCCAAATACAGTAAAACTGTACAAATCTTACAAAAAAATATACTAGTTAAATGCCACCTCCTCCACTTTATTTAGGTCTCCTGAAAAAAAAAAAACGAGATACTGTAAATGTATTGTGGGAATACTCAGATCTTGGCACACTTGTGGAGTTTTGCACAAAAATACACATATATCATTTCTGGTGTCTTTTTCTGTGATTGATTATTTGTATTTGCCTACGTCTTCTCTTGTAGATCTTTAATTTACATGCTTCTTTAGGTACTAAGGATAGGAAGGTTTGTTTCTTGAGCTTTAATAGCAGGTCATTACTTTTATTCAGTTAAACTGGAGCCCCCACACCATGTGGCACTTGGATTTACTAAAACTAGCAAATGTAGCATTTAAGTGCAGAGAAAACCTGCGGCTGATCCGCATACAGTTTTAGGGTTAAACTCCACAATTATTTTTGTGAATGGCGTCAGATCAACAAAATGCATGCGACAAATCACAAGTAGTGGCGTGCTTCACAATATAACTGGACTGATACAAAAATCAGATGCATAAACTACATCATGGTACTTTTTTCATATTTAAATACATTGACTGACAGATATAGATGCAGGAGCAAAACACACTATCCGACTTACATTACAGCCTATGGAGATCAGATTTTGTAGGATCCTACAAATGTTGCATGACAACATTCAATAAAATCTGACCCACAAAAAGTGATGAAAAATCCTTGTGAAGATTTTGATTTCGTGGGTAAGATTTTATCTGATCTTGTCATGCAACAGCACAAAATTTTGTCTACAATTTTGTCTGCAAAATCTGATCTCTATAGGCTTTTATGTAAAGATAAAGTCAGATGGAGTGTTTTGTTCCTGCGTCTACATCCGAAAGTCAGTGTATTTCAATGAGAAAAAAGTTGGTCACACACATCAGATTTTATCTCGTCGGATGCAGAAGCAACTTGCAGCGTTCCCTTCCGGCCGGCGTGTTGTGTTGGATTGCAATCCTTTCACGTAGTTCCCACATTAGATTTTCCTGTCAGTCTCATTATAGTTTAACCCATGCAACTACATCTGACTTGTAGAATGCATTCTGATTCTCTGACACCATCCTACAAAATCTGCTGTGGAGTTTAGCCCTAAAGCAGGGATAAGGGCTAAGGCTAAACTCCACAAGTATTTTTTGTGGATGGCATCGAATTGACAAAATGCATGTGACAAATCGAATGTAGTCACAATATAATGGCACTGATACAAAAATCAAATGTATAAACAACATGTCATTTTTTCCATCTGAAGCGACGCAACTGTCAGATGCATAACATAGCATAACATGCTGCATCCACATCTGAGTCGGAGCGACTTTTGTTTTGCATGGAAATACATTAACTGTTCCGTGTTGACTCAGGAACAAAACACTTCATCCAACTTTATCTGACCTGACTTTACATTATAGTCCATTTTGATCAGATTTTGTAGGATCCTACAAAATCTTGCGCTGTTGCATGAAAAGATCAGATTAAATCTGACCCACAAAATCTGATGAAAATCTCCTGTTGAGTTTAGCCCTAATGGAATAACTGGCCCATGCCTTGTTCTGATCCTGGTAACCTATGGCAACCAGTCAGATGTATACAACATGCAACAGATCCGTAACTACTACTGGTTGCTTGGTTTATATAAACTTAAGCAAAGTTTGCATTTCTTATTACATCTGCTACTGCTTATCTATTTATCTGCTACTTGCCATTGGCAATGACCTTATCAGAACATAACAAAAATGCAGTTGCAAGGAGTTGCTCTATCTGTAAGTACCATTGATGAATGCCATAGATTTCTGCAACAACTGCAGCAAAAGTAGTGTTCCATAGCCCCGGCAGAGACTTATTGAACACATGGTAAAACTCATATTGTAGTAATAATAATATAATAATAATATATATCAGTGCTGTCCAACTTCTGTGGTACTGAGGGCCGGAATTTTTCCGACCTACGTGGTGGAGGGCCGATAATGGAAGCCAGTTTTGACTACTCCCCTTTTTGAAACCGCACCCACTTGAAACCACACCCATGTTATCACATGACCATACCCATAATAATGGTTGTAGTACAGCAAAAACTTGCCATACTCTGCCTGCCCTACCCTGCCTGTGTGTGCCATACTCTGCCTTCCCTACCCTACCTGTGTGTGCCATACTCTGCCTTCCCTACCCTGCCTGTGTGCCATACTTGGCTGGTTTCTGCTATACTTGACCTGTGTGTGCCATACTCTGCCTGTGTGTGCCATACTCTGCCTTCCCTACCCTGCCTGCATGTGCCATACTTTCACTGTGTTTGCCATTCTTGGCTGGTTTGTGCCATACTCTGCCTTGCCTACCCTGCCTGTGTGTACCATACTCTGCCTTCCCTACCCTGCCTGTGTGTGCCATATTCTGCTTGCCCTATGATGCCTGTGTGTATGGCACACACAGGCAGCCTACAGTGACACAATGCTGGCATTGCTCCTACAGTCTGCACAATAACTATATATTAAAAAACTTTTTAATTGCAGTACCACCTCAGTATATGTTCTTTTTGTAGTGTGCAGGGATTATTTGTGGGTTTCTACTGCTCCTGAGGTGTGAACAGGGGAACAATATGGTTGATTACAGACTGAGCCTGAGGTGTGAACACTGCAGGGGGTGAACAATGCAGAGATTAAAAGGTGTGAACAACACAGTGGATTACATATTTAAACAATACAGCCTGATTACAGCCTGAATCTGAGGTGAGAACCATGCAGGGGGCCAGTTAATCACAGTACTGATACCATTTAAAGCTTACACAAGAGTAAGCCATCAAAGCAGCCAGGCAGGTGGGGGGCCACACAGAGGGGGGTCGCGGGCCGCCAGTTGGACAGCACTGATATATATAATACAGGTACCAGATCTGTTATCCATAAATGCTTTATGCAGAAAGTTCTGAATTATGGAAGGTCATCTCCTATAGACTAATCAAATCAAATAATTTAAAATGTTAAAATATATTTCCTTTTTCTCTGTTACAATAAAACATGATCCCAGCTATGATATAATTAATCCTTATTAGAGGCAAAACAATTGTATTGGGTTTATTTAATGCTTAAATGATTTTTAGGACTTAAAGTGATACTGACACGAAAAAACAACTTTTTAAAATATGAATCTACATAAAAAGTTGCCTATAGGTTGTGTTGATCATTTTTGCTGATAGGGCTGCTTTTGTAAGTAATTGTTGCTTGAAGTTTCTAAACCTGACTGTTTTGCCAGCCTGACTGTCCCTTCTCAGCCTGTCACTTATAGCTTCTAATGCTAACGGCCCCCTGCTGGACAAATATGGCAGCCCCCTCATAGAGAAACATGTGGGATCAGATAGGGAATGTAAAAGCTTTGACAAATACTTTTATGGCAAAATTATAAATAACATGCAAAGACAATGTTATGACAGATGTAAAAAAGGTTTCATTTCTGGTGTCAGTATCTCTTTAAAGTATGGAGATCCAAGTTACGGAAAGATTCCTTCTCCGGAAAACCCCAGGTCCTGAGCATTCTAGATATTAGATCCCATACCTGCATACAGGGCCGGACTGGGGGACACAGGGCCCACCATGTATGATGTACATTTTGCACACCTACCCCTAGGCCAGTCTTTCTTCATAACTCAGACTTTCTAAACTTGTTATCAGCTTAGTTACCTCTCCTTGGACTAATTCAACAACTTGCTTTATGAGCAATTGCACAGTATAAGGCCTATGTGGGACCACATTACATAAACATTTTTATCTAATCTGTTTTTGCAGCCAAATCCCACTAATCTCTGGACAGAGAAGAAATACATACTGTAGCCCTTTTAGGTAAAGGATAATTGATCTTGCCTCATATCTTGTAAAGCACTTGGGGTTCATTCACAAAGGCAGAGTAAAGTAAGTATGAAGCTTTACAGAGTAAAACTGTTGCAAAAAAGAATGTCAGTATTGCATGAGCCTCTTCCCAGTTCATTTTTTTGTCTGCTTGGCATTCAGTTAAAATTCTGGGTTTTAGAGATGTGGATTTAAGAGTTATGGTGTTCCCATCCCATTTGCTTGTGTAAATAACATCTAATTAAGAAGAGGGCTAGAAGTCTTTTTGCTGATTTTACCCCTGGAGGAATTCACAAGTGATGGGGGCATTTACTATTGCTTGATTTTTTTGGTTTGGGATATAAACATCAGAGGGGTTTTCCCAGAAAACCCAATTTTGTTGCCTGCAATATTTTTGCAATTTATTATGTGAGAAAAAAATGCCTGCTAAAACCTGTGGAGATCATGAAAAAGTCAATGCAGATGTCCTCTTGGAAGATCTTTCTTTGCTTTGTGGTTTTAGAGGTTTTTGGGGTTTTTTGACACTGGCTTTTGTGTGACAGTTAGAAAAAGTCATGGCTTTTCTGTTTTTTCCCTGCAACATTCATGCTTTTTCAATTCAGATTTTTTGATAAACGACTGACATTTGTGGAAATGACTATAGTCCCCCCTAAAGCAAATTTGTGTTAAAAGAGAAGGAAAGGTAAAAAAAAGGTCTATGTAAATACAGCCATAAGCACTCACAGTAAAGCTGCACTGAGTCCTCAGTAAAAAGAAACACCACATTTCTTTCTTTTTATTTTGTATACATGATCTTCTGTGTCAGACTTCCTGCTCCCAGAAAAATCCTTCAGGGCATGGCAGGAGTCTGCTCAGTTTGCTCCTCTCTCCCCCTCCCTTCTTCTCCCCCCCCTCCCACCTCTCCTCTCTCCCTCTCTGATGTTTAATCTGAGCTAAGAGATGTTCCAGGAGGAGTGTGCAGGCACAGAAGTGAAGTCAGACCAAGCTAAAATGGCAGCTGCTTTCTAAAACAGAGGGAGCTTCTAGGGCTATTTACTCAGGTACTCAGGTAAAGCTTTCTGCTGAATAAATATAGTGTTTTAGCTTGTACTATTGTGGCTAATCTATTGCCAATAAAATGACAAAATTCCTTTCCCTCTCATTTAAATTGAAATAATAGTTTGTTTACACTAGAAAACCATTAAATGGCAAATATACAATTATCTGAAAATATTTTTTTAAAATTTACACTGCCCTACACTAAAATGGAGTAAAGCAATTTCACCAGTTTCACCCCATCTTACTGAATATGAAATCCTCATTACCCCTGGCAAAATGTTGTTAATGATGCCAAACATATATACCAACTTCAATCTTCAACTTCAAAATCTGTTGATGTGATTGGTCTGGAGCAATTTGGACCTCCAAATTTATAGTGGTGTTCAGAATGACAATTCCATGGCAAAGTGTACAAAATAAAACCAACCTAATGGTGTATGGCTTTTGTGAGTTGTATGTTCTCGTTATAATATTATACCTTTAAATATATGTCTTACTCTAATTACAGTTTACTCCACTTTTGTGACTTCCCCTTACTTAATGCCAAAGCATTTAAAACACCTTGTTCACAAAAGTGGAGTGAGATGTTTGTGAATTTGACTTTCTTTTTACCCCCTTAATTTGTCTAACTCCAGTTTTACCCTGGGAGAGCGTCCTGAATCCCTGCCAAGAAAGATGGGAAAGGCGACAGAGAGACAGCAAGCCATGTTATGTTATGGAAGATATTAAGAGAGTTGTCTCTTGAATCTTCAGCTATGGTAAGCCTTATGCCAACTGATTAAATATATCTGATCCAAGTGGACCCAAGCCCAAATGGGACTAGTTTTTAGAATACAAATGGTATAGCGGCTTCCCACCTAAGATGAAAAATCCAAAGAAACCGCTGTAAGAAAACAAAGGTGCATTCTATATCCCCCCGCAACATGTCTTTGTATTTGTGTCGTGCAAACATGCCTAGGCTTACTGGAAGGTTGAAACGTCCTTATTTTCAACACTTTATTTTAAAGTCTTTTAAAACACAGAGATATCAGCCAATGAGAAAAGGGCATTTTTTTGTTATTGCCACAAATTTAAAATGACACGTTTCTGCAAAACAATGAAAGGTAAACTATAATTAATTTTAATTACAATTGTATTTGAAACAGGGCTAATGTGGCTAGTATTTGTGCTAGTATGGCTAGTGTGTGCAGTGACAAGTTAATATTCCTTAAAATACAAGTATAAGCTGGGGTTAATTCTTGGGTTATAGCACTCAAGGTTTTTAGCTTACAGATAATATAGTTTTTTGAGGTAGTGTCATCCCCTGGCAATAATACAGGTATAGGACCCGTTATCCAGAATGCTCGGGACCAAGGGTATTCCAGATAAGGAGTCTTTCTGTAATATGGATTTCCATATCTTTAGTCTACTAAAAAATCAATAAACCATTAATTAAACCCGATAGGATTGTTTTGCACCCAATAAAGATTATTTATATCTTAGTTGGGATCAATTACAAGGTACTGTTATATTTCTACAGAGAAAAAGGAAATCAGTTTTAAAATTCTGAATTATTTGATTTAAATGGAGTCGATGGGAGAGAGGATTTCTGTCATTTTTAGCTTTCTGGATAATGGGTTTCCGGATAAGGGATCCTATACCTGTAATAACAAAATATTGAGTGAATTTGGGTGTTATAATGACAAAAACTCCCAAATTTAAATGCTGCAGAAGCAGTGATTTTTCCAACTGTTTAGTTAATCTGGGCCACAGTACGATATGGCCATAAATGTGGAGAACCGTGACACTGGCTGGTGACATGGAACAAACAACCGCAAGCAGGAGTTTGTATAATTGTGAACATTATAGTGATACTGACACCTACACAGTCATATAGTCATTTAGAGGCTGCCTGTTTGCTGTGCTTTATAATTTTGTCTGTTCCTACTGTGAGCGCCAAATCATACCTTTATATGTCTGATCTCTGTCTCCCAAAGCATTGACTGACTGATTTATTATACCTTAGCTGTGCATCGAGCTTGGAGACTTTTGGAAAATAAAGTTTGGGTTGTTTAGCCAGTTAACCCTATGGGTTCTAGGCTATGCTGGGTGTTTTGCAGCCCCACATCTGGTGGATTCTTTCCAGCTTTCCCATTATTCATGGGGAATACATTAAACTACAGGTAGGGATGCATGCCCCTCTATATTCGGCCCCTCTAAGAAGTACAGACTGCTAGTGATGAGTGAATCTGTCCCATTTTGCTTCACTATAAAATTTGTGAAACGGCAAGAAAATTTGCAAACGGTGAAAATTTGCAAAAGTCATTTGCCGTGCCTTTTTTTTTGTTGCCTGTGTCTGTTCTTTTTGTCGCCCATGTTTATTTACATGACCGCACCCAATTTTGCAATGACCGCATCCAATTAAATGCACTCCGAAATTTTTTTATGCGCGGCAAATTTTTCAGTGGTGAATTTTCACAGAAGTTTCACTAAACAATTCTCCATTGGCGGAATGCGGAAATTCAACTGGGAGTTGCTGAACAAATATTGAAATAATTGAAAAAAACTACAAATAATAAAAAATGAAGACCAACTGCTAATTGATCCACAGGAAAACACATTTACTTTCTAGCTAGACTACTAATAACCCTTGTACTTGATGCTGCATGGCTGATTAGTTTCGTTTATTGTAAAGACTGTATTTTGCAGCCATAAAATGTGCTTCATAACTGACAACAAATCAATCAGGCAAAATATGGATTCCAGAAGTGGTCAGTTTTATAGGAATGAGGTGCTAAATCTTAATCCCCTCCCACCCAACAGCTAGAGGGCTTTATTTGAAGATATACAGGACACTGTACTAGAAGGCAGACGTGTAAGTGATCACACAGTGAGTGTCTAATAGCAGCCAACACCCTCATGATGATACACGCATCTATCTATCTGACAGCAACGGAGTATATACTCAGGGCAGATTATCTTGCTTCATTTGATGTTCAGCTTTGTCCAGGGTGATTTATGTTGGTTCAACCTAATAAGGATGCATTCTTCTTCATTTGCTCGTATTAGTATAATTAAGTTAATGGCACCTCCTGGTGTGAGGTTGCTTGGCTCTTCTCCGTTCCTCTTATGTTCAGTGCCTATCTCAGTTCTCACTTGCCTGCTGTTCGAAAAAAAAGGATGGTGACCTCTCAGGATGCTCACCCAGGCTTCCTTCCTTCAGGAGACTCAGGGGTTTCATTGTGTGATCATACTGAAAGGTTATTGGCTTCCCTTGATGACAGTTACAGAAGAGAACTTTCACACTGTAATTTGTGAGCCTTTGACTGCAGGACACAGAGCCGTAGTATAGTCACCTCAAGGGGCAGTTGAATTTTATGTAAAAAAAACAATTCTCTTGTGTTTATTCCATTATGTCGGGTGAAAGAGGATAAAGAGAGTGCAATAAACTGAACTTTGTAAAATATATATATTCTGAAATGGTACATTTTTTGAAAAGCTGTTCTTTTAGTAACCAGTCAGAGGATTGCTACTTTATGCCATGAGCTCTTTTAAATCAACCAACTGCAATATATCTGCAAACAATCATTTAACTTTTGTCATCTTAATATCTTTTTATTGTAAAGATTGGTGATTGTCTTCAGCCCAACAATATTGGTTTTAAGATGACAATCCAAAATAATATGGCACAGCTTCATCACAGCAGATATGACCAACGCATCAACCTACACTTGTTTACCTCACTCACCAATAAAAACTGCGTGACGATATCATTGTTGGAAATGATAATGGCCACAGCTTTATTTAATAATACAAACAGTGCAAAATAATTGAATACAAAATGGTAAACATGTATAATCATAATAATATATCAATATATAACCATAAGTGCAGAACATTACCATGCCCAAAAGACTAACCCCGAGTCCCTTGCCAGTTTGCCCTTCCACAACCAACTTGAGCCGTGCTATCCTCCAGCCACCAAATCCCTAGCTTGGAGGATACCCGCCACCAATCCGGGACCTATCCAGTCCCCTTTTCTACTTAGCCATGTCAGTACCCACCCAGCGCTTTATAGCGCACGATTTATATTCTGTCCACCAATGGTCACCCCCCTTAGGGGTTAAACCATCCATTAAACCTGATCTGGCATACCAGAACAAGCCCCTCCCCCACAGCAGACTGAGAAGGACCCGCCAAAGGGAGACCCAGGGTCGGACTGGGCCGCCGGGACACCGGGAAAAATCCCGGTGGGCCCCGGCCCTAGTGGGCCTCAGCGGCCCAGTCCGACCTTTGCCGGCGCTCCCCCCTACTGACTGTTCCTCCCCGACCCGTTCAATTTATACGCGCTCGGGGAGGACGTCAGGCAGGGGCCCTGCGGGGGGGGGGTTAGGGGGGCCCCTGGGGGGGGGTTAGGGGACGCGGCTGGGGCACCTGTACTTCTCTGATATCTTGTTAAATTGTTCTCTTCTGTTATAACATTCCCCTAATGTTTTCTCTCCCTTTCCCCAGCCAGTTCTCTTTCCTGGGATAGCCTTTAATACATGCAGAGTGCTTCACTTTATACTCCTGCCTCATTAATACTGGGTTTTGTGCAGCGAAAGTATTTGGTTTCTGGACCCCAACCCCCACACAACCATTGCACAGATGACCACCAGTTTATTCATTTCATCCCCTCTAGCAGCCTGTACACCTCATACTGTATGTGGCACACAGGGCCCCTTTTGCATCAGAACTCAGTTTCAGTGGCAGTGTTTGTAGTAATGTCCAAGGCACTGATGACATTTAAATGATAAAACAGGGGAAAGGGGTCCACACAACTATACAACCATATGGAAAGGTACCTTTAAAGGAGAAGGAAAGGTAAAAACTAAGTAAGCTTTATCAGAAAGGTCTATGTAAATACAGCCATAAGCACTCACAGAAACGTTGCTCTGTCATCAGTAAAAATAAACACTACATTTATTTTCTTCTACTTTGTATACATAATCTTCTGTGTCCGACTTCTGTCAGAAAAATCCTTCAGGGAATGGCATGAGCCTGTTCAGTTCTCATCTCTCCAGTCTCCCCCTACCCTTTCTGCTCTCTCCCATCCCCCTCTCTGCTGTAATCTGAGAGCTGTTCCCTGCCTGAACACTGCTGCCTGGAAGTTAAGTCAGGTCAAAATGGCTGCTGCTATCTTAAAAAGCAGTGGAAGCTTCTAGCTGTTTATTGTTTAGGTATGGTAAAGCATTCTGCAGTGTCCTAGCTTACACTATTGTGAATAATCTATGGGCAATAAAATACCTTAGTAGCTTTCCTTCTCCTTTAAGGATTACCTTCTATAGTCACACAGGATAAAATTTGGGATATCCTTCTCCCCCCCCCCCTGCCAAAATCAGTTAGCTACGGATGGAACTCAAAACAGTATGTTGGCCTTTGTTTGCGTGTGTGTGTGTGTGCGTGTGTGTATGAAGTAAGTTTGTTAAGTTTAGAATGAGCTAGACTCATTTTTATAATTTGTGTCACCCATATGTAAAACCATATTATATTGAAAATCACTTAATTCAGAGGTTACCTCTCAGATTATTGTGGGTATTGGGTCCCAGATGTTGCAGAACTTGTTGGAGATTACTAGTATTTCTAGTACAGGTATAGGACCCGTTATCCAGAATGCTCGGGACCAAGGGTATTCCGGATAAGGGGTCTTTCCGTAATTTGGATCTCCATACCTTAAGTCTACCAAAGAATCAATAAAACTGCAATTAAATCCAACAGGATTGTTTTGCATCCAATAAGGATTATTTGTATCTTAGTTGGGATCAGTTACAAGATACTGTTTTATTACTACAGAGAAAAGGGAAATCAGTTTTAAAATTCTGAATTATTTGATTAAAATGGAGTCTATGGGAGACGGGCTTTCCGTAATTCGGAGCTTTCTGGATAACGGGTTTCCGGATAAGGGATCCCATACCTGTACAACATCTGGGGACCCATGAGTAAGAAACAATAGCACACAGCCAATAAATGAAAGCTAATAGATTACATTGGAAAGGGGCATATGGTTGAGATGTATGTATAGGGAAAGCATTTGGCAAACTCTGCTACAATTGTTTATATTTGCATGCACTGACATACTTCAATATGAGGTAAGGGTTTATTAGTTTGCAACCAAGGTCCATAGACAATATCTCATATTTCATCTGGTATTTTATTTTTCTGTTGCAAAATTAAGGTTACAGGATTCAATTTTTAATTACATTCATGCATTTGGAAGCCTTTTTAGAAAATCACAAGATAAAAAGAATACTGGTAGAAATACACATTTATACATTTTGTAGTGAGCTGAGGTTGGAATTAGTCCAGTGTTTTGGAGGACAATTTTGTGACTTTCAGCTGGGAATTTTAGCCATTTCCTGTAAAAACTGACAAAAAACTATTGCATAGTAAAACAGTAAATCTCAATAACTATGCTACTATGAAAAGGACTGATTCCTACACTACCCTCTCTACTTGTTTTTATATTAAATTCATTCCCTCTTGGCTCCCAGGCACAAACATTTTATTATTGTGGCCTCCACGTGGTTTCAATAAATATTCAGCATCATTTTGTGATAACATAATGTCAAATGATCCCAGTATCTCTACTCCCGCTGATTATTTAAAAGTAGTCTCTTCAGCATATGCACAGTTCCTACTGCGAGACCCATCTGTATACATAACAATGGCACTATTCCTGCTGAAAGTCTGCCCAGCGACCACCCAAAGTGGGGGGTGGTGGGCCATGGCTGCCGGCCAGTGAGCTGGGAGCGTTCCCGGTTTCTAGGCAACCCCCTGAACCTATCAGCATCCCTCCTCCAGTACCTCATGCCAGAAGAAAGTGATTCCTGTCAGGGAAGAAAGCTCTACAACTTAAAAAGTTTTGAAAGTCTCCAACATACTCACAAACATGTCTGGGGGTCCGGAAATCGATGCCCTTCTAGCCAGGGTGAAGGAAGCAGCCATGAGGGATGGAGGAACTTGGCTACGTCAAGCCCTAGAAGCAGCCAACACACCTGAGGGGCCAAGGTCGGTAGCAGTGACAGCAGCCACGGGGTCCAAGGGCCGCAGATCCCGGCCGCCCACCCGCCTCAGCCCAAGTCCAGTCGGGGGAAGAAAACGAGCAGGCAAACGGCGCCCCCCCCCCTCAGCATCCCCACAGCCTGCAGGCTCACCTCCAAGCTCTGCCCGGACACGCAGAGCAAGCAGAGCCCCAGCAGCATCCAGCAACCAGCCTGCACACACTGAGGTGCCAGCTGATCCTGCTTCTTCCCCAGCAAGCCGGCGGCGCAGCAGGAGAGGACCCGGACCTGTTCCCCCAAGTAGCAGACAGACGGCGTCCCCCGGCGCTAGGACCCATCCTGCTCCTTCGGCTGCCGAACGCCATACTGAAGCTCCTAGGCGCGCGCACAGTGATGACGTCACTGCGCAAGATGGCCGCCGCGACGTGCGTTCCACCATGCGTTCCACGCGTTCCAACATGCGTTCCACCATGCGTTCCACGCAGGAAACAGCGCACACAAGCAGCAGAGAAGCCCAGGATCGCCCCTATTCAACTTCACAGCAGGGGAGCCACCTGGAAGAAGAGGATTTCAGGGCCCAAACCCCTCCATATGCACGGGCAGAAGAACGGAGCCCCGAGGGTCTTGATGGACTACCCGAACTTTCTCCCATGGTCCAACAGCGTGAGTATATGGCTCAGGCCTGGGGTGATAGCGGGGGTAACACTGCAGAGGGTAATATTCACCACATGCTCCGTATGATTTTGGACAGGTTACACAGAGATCAGGGTAGTGGCATATCCTCTGACGTTAGCTGGGCACCCCAGGCGTCTACCATAAGTTCTGCGCTATCCACGCATTCTAACATAGCCTACCCAGGGCCGCGGAACCTCTATCAATTATGCGAGTCCGCACCCTTGGGGATCCATTTGGATCAAGCAACAAAAGAAAAAATTTGGGCAGGCCAGTTCATTGATTTCTTTGCTATTTTACCTCCCGAGAAGGATTCGTTAGATAAGCCGTTCCGCAGGACGGCGGATGGGGAGGAGAAAGCAAAGAATGCGCTACCAAAAACCTTTGGGAACTGGCTGCAAGCTTTCACCATATACGCTAGTGTTTTGTGCGAGAAGTTTCCTGAACATGGGGCCCCGCTGTTCTGCTACCTAGACCTCATTTGGTCGGCATATAAGATTTATAGCAGCAACTGCTGGTTGCGATATGATGAGCAGTTTAGGCGCAGGATGGCGGCGAGGTCACACATGTGTTGGGATTGCCAAGACATGAACTTATGGCTTCTGATTATGACCCCCAATAGGCCTGCGCAGCCTTTTCCCGGGCACCCCCGTAGCGCGCAGACACCATCTGATGCGTCAGGGGCAGCAGCTACCGCTGCAAATAAAAAAGGTCTATGTTGGCTATACAACGAAAGCCACTGCAGGTGGTATTCAACGTGTCGTTTTCGACACGAATGCTCCTTTTGTGGCGGAATGCACCCAGCAGTCAGGTGTTTCAAAAAAGCCAAGGCCGGAGCCGCAAAGGCAGCCCAGTCAGCTACCGCTAAGGGCGAGGACGCCAGTGAGCGTCCTAAGGATGGAGCAGTGGCTAAAACACTACCCCAATAAGAGAGAGGCCCTGATCCTTAGGGAGGGTTTTCTTAGAGGATTTTGGATCCCATTCACACCTTCAGACCTACCCTCCAGCGCTGACAACTTGAGGTCAGTTCAGGATAGCGAGCACATTGTCTGGGAAAAACTTAGTAAAGAGGTTCACCTCGGCCGCATGGCTGGCCCCTTCCCAGATCCTCCCTTTCACAACCTCAGGGTCTCCCCGTTGGGTCTTGTACCCAAGAAGGAGCCAGGCAAGTTCCGCATGATCCATCACCTGTCATTTCCAAAAGGGTCATCAGTGAATGATGGGATTGACAGGGATGAATCCAGGGTCCAGTACACCTCATTCGACAAGGCCCTGGAGTTGGTCAGGGAGGCTGGAAGGGGGGCACTCATGGCAAAGTCTGACATTGAGTCGGCCTTCCGTTTGTTACCGGTGCACCCGGACTGTTTCCACTTGTTAGGCTGCACCTTTGGGGGCTATTACTTCGTTGACATGTGTTTACCAATGGGATGCTCCATATCCTGTTATTACTTTGAGTTGTTTAGCACATTCCTCGAATGGATGGTTGCGCAAGAAATGGCTTGCAAGTCACTCCTACACTATTTGGACGATTTTTTTATTTGTTGGCCCGGCCCAGTCAGATCAGTGCGCCGGCTTATTGAGGTCATTCAGGGACCTTATGGCTTTCATTGGCGTCCCCGTTGCAGAAGACAAAACGGAGGGGCCAGTGACAGTTATCACATTCCTGGGTATCCAAATTGACACTGAAAAGATGATCTTTCAGCTCCCCAAGGACAAGCTGGAAGCACTGAGCCGACTGATTGATAGAGCAGTTACAGCTAGGAAGCTGACCCTAAAGCAGGTCCAGACATTATTAGGGCATATGGTTTTTGCATGCAAGGTCATGCCCATGGGCAGAGCCTTCTGCCGACGCCTGTCTATGGCCACGGTGGGCGTTAAAGCCCCCCACCATTATATCCGCATCTCCAAGAACCACCGGGAGGATTTAATGCTGTGGCAGTCCTTCTTGGCGGAATACAATGGCATGACCTGTTGGCAAGCGGCAGCAGTGGACAGCCCTGACATTGAGTTATTTACTGATGCTGCATCAAGCGTGGGCCTGGGGGCCTTTTTCCAGGGTGAATGGTGTGCAGAAAGGTGGCCCAAGACTTGGGAGGGATCTGACCTCTTAAGGAACCTGACATTCCTAGAACTATTCCCAATCCTCGTAGCATCCTTCCTATGGGGGGAGTCACTTAGCAACAGACGGGTTACTTTTTGGTGTGATAACCAAAGTGTAGTACATGTTATTAACCGCCAAACTTCCTCATCCCCGCCAGTACTGGAATTGTTACGGGCTCTTGTCCTACAAGGCCTTCGTTTAAACATATGGTTTAAGGCCAGGCATGTGCCGGGTGTTAAAAACAGTATTGCTGACTCTCTCTCCCGGTTTCAGTTCATGGAGTTCTGGAGGCTTGCTCCAAACGCATCACAGAGGGGTCGTCAGGTACCATCACACTTGTGGGACATTGCTTCCAGGAATTTGTAGAATATATATCCAGGTCATTAGCACCCTCTACATGGCGGGCTTATACCAAGGTCTGGAGGGATTGGTTATCGACCGCTGACAGGGAGAGGGGAATACAAAGTCACACCGGTCGAACAGTAGCTACCTTTGCTTACCTGCGGGCTCTCAAGTCTATGGGAGTAACTGGCAGTACAGCAGAAAGGAACATGGCTGCATTATCCTTCCTTTTCCAGCTGTTCCAGTGGAAGGATGTCACAAAGGAATTTGTGTTTAAAAAAGTACTGAAGGGTTGGAAATGCAGTGTTAAGGGCAGGGATGTTAGGCGCCCTATTAGCTTTCACCTGTTGTCCCAGCTAATCTCCTCAGTGCATACTGTTTGTCATTCAGCATATGAATCACATCTGTTCCGCTTAGCCTTTTCTATTGCCTTTTACGGGGCCTTTCGCATCGGGGAGTTAGTATCCCCATCTAAAAACAGGCCGGGTGGGATTCGTTTTACCGATGTGCACATGGGTGACAGTTCCTTAGCTATACTGCTAAGGCGGTCAAAAACTGACCAACAGGGAAAAGGGCGAATGGTCACACTGTGTGCGACAAGGGGTGAGGCCTGCCCAGTAAGTTTGGCCCGCCAATACTTGGCTTTGAGACCGGGTATACCTGGTCCGTTACTACTCCATGCTGATGGATCCCCACTGACACGATTTCAGTTCCTAGCCATTTTTCGATTAACCCTGAAAACACTGGGCATAGCCCCTTTCTCCTTCCACACCCATTCCTTCCGGATAGGGGCGGCAACCGAGGCTTGCAGGCATGGGCTTGGTGAGGAAGAAGTCAAGCGCATAGGCAGATGGGAGTCCAGGAGATTCCAGCTTTACGTACGCCCTCATTTGTTGTAATTTTTTGCCCCCAGGTGCGCCCCAAGCTACAGTTTGGATCTTGGGCCATTCTTATGTTTATTGGGCAGCGAGACGGGCATCCATCCGCAGTTACGGCAGACAGCTTGGTCTCCCTGACAACACAGTACGAGTACGTTGGAGGGGCATTAGGGGTCTTTTGTGGCAACAGATTTTACCGGAATTTCTTCAGCTTCAAAGGATAACGCCAGGCCCCAAGGTAATAGTTATCCATGCGGGGGGGAACGACATGGGGATGGGTAAGAATGTGGACCTCATACATACCATTAGGCAGGATCTGGAGCGTTTCCCCAGTTTGTCCAGATCCTGCATTCTGGTTTGGTCTGAGATCATATACAGGCGCGTGTGGCGACACGCCAGGAATCCCCAAGCCATGGAGAGGTGCAGGAGAAAGCTCAATATGGCCGTTTCAGCTTTTGTTAATGCCACAGGTGGGGTAGTTGTTAGACACAGGGAAATGGAACAAGATGGCCCACACCTACTTCGAAATGATGGGGTGCACCTTAACCCAATTGGATTAGATATATTTAATATGAACCTCCAATCGGGCATTGAAACAGCGCTGTCGATGTTGGGGCACCAATCCGGCTAGGAGTAGTCGAATTGGTGGTGGCGGTTGGCAACATCTGACAGCGTAGTCTGGAGATAAATTTGGTGAGTTAAGCGGCTGGTCAGCAGCTTACGGCTGGGGCCAGCTGCAGGAGACTCCTGGTACAGCGGGGGTTCAATTCGTGCCTGCCGGGCCCCCCGGCAGTTGGCATATTTTGTTAATGGTGTTTTTTCATACATATGTTTAATAAAAGCTGTGGCCGCTAATTTATCCACACAAATGTGTTGTGTCGTTATTACGAGGTTTGAGCGGCCACAGTGGCACTCCCAGCTCATCTGGCCTTTTGGCAGCCAAGTCTGCCCAGCGACCACCCAAAGTGGGGGGTGGTGGGCCATGGCTGCCGGCCAGTGAGCTGGGAGCGTTCCCGGTTTCTAGGCAACCCCCTGAACCTATCAGCATCCCTCCTCCAGTACCTCATGCCAGAAGAAAGTGATTCCTGTCAGGGAAGAAAGCTCTACAACTTAAAAAGTTTCCCGCCCACCCACCCCCTTTTTTTCAAGTTTTGATTTGTTATTATTGTGATATGTTCTGTTTATGTTTATCTCATGCCTAGGTTCTTTATTGTCACAGCTTTTATTTGGCGGTTGGCAACATCTGACAGCGTAGTCTGGAGATAAATTTGGTGAGTTAAGCGGCTGGTCAGCAGCTTACGGCTGGGGCCAGCTGCAGGAGACTCCTGGTACAGCGGGGGTTCAATTCGTGCCTGCCGGGCCCCCCGGCAGTTGGCATATTTTGTTAATGGTGTTTTTTCATACATATGTTTAATAAAAGCTGTGGCCGCTAATTTATCCACACAAATGTGTTGTGTCGTTATTACGAGGTTTGAGCGGCCACAGTGGCACTCCCAGCTCATCTGGCCTTTTGGCAGCCAAGTGGTTTACTGTCTGTCATAGATCTAGGGTTCTTTTGCTGCATTGTGCAGAGAAAAGTTCTGGTAAGAATTGGGCCACTGTATTAAAGAGGGATCTTCCAGTTATCCTTTATTATATTCCTCTCCAGCTCTTCACTACTCTGGGGGATTTTAATCATAGATTGGCCTCTACATATTATAAAGAGGATCTCCACCCAAAAACCGATTGTTTTGCATAGTGAAAAAAATGTCATCCTTATCAGGCTTCCAATATTCATGCAAAAGTTTTTTGTAAGTGTAATTGTAGGCAAAATTAGAGTTTGTTTATTGCCTCTACCTGTTGCAAACTTTGCACCTTTAATAACATAACCTCTTATGGGAGATGGTATGCCTGTCAAAGCTTTCTGGAAAACAGATTTCCTTATAATAGATCCCTTCTCTATCTGTATGATGAAATAAATATGATAGTGCTGCTTGCTTCAGGACTTTTCTGTCACTCAGCGGGACCCCTTATAACCCAACATACCTACCATTTATGGTGGAATATTCTCTATTAGATCGGACCTGGCTGGCTTTGCATTAGAGATGACCAACAACAGAGAACCAATGCATTCTATTCTTCAAAATGTAGTTGAAGCCCTAACTACTCACTAAACCAATCAACAGTCAAATTTGTGTAAGGAAATTGTAAACTTGTTGTTTGATAATGGAATTTTAAACTGAAAGCATTAATGTCTTTCCCCTTAGCAACAGGTATCCATGCAAATCAATCGTGCTTTATTTTCTTTCTCTCTCCTCCCACTGCACATTATTTGAAATTTCTTTTAAAAATGCAGAAAGGTAGTTCAAATGGCTCCACTTTAGATAACATTTCTCATGGGCATCGAGCATTTCCAGTAAACACTGCATGCCGCTTGCAGTAGCACATTTTTAGGTCATAATGAGTTGCATTAATATTACTGAATATTGTTGTTTAAAGTCCATTTTTACTCAGTGAAATTCCAAATGTGAAAGCTTTGTTAGCATAAAAAAGCTAAAGCAAAACTGTTTAAATTTACAGCTAAATTTTATAAATAAATAATCTGAGGCAGTAAAGTGTTTCTCAAGAGGGTACAACCCGCTCATGGCATTAAGAATAATACATGTAATAACTGAACAGATTATCATTGAAACTTTACTATAGTTTATCTAAACAAGCTGCTGTGTAGCCATGGGGGCAGCCATTCAAAGCTGAAAAGGGAGAAAAGGCACAGGTTACATAGCAGATAACAGATAAACTCTGTAATATACAATGAGAGTATGCACAGCTGTAATCAACTTTGTATCCTGTGCTTGAATGGCTACAGAGCATCTTGTTTATATAAACATTTTTCGATGTGACTGTTCCTTTAAGTCAAGTGGATCATTCCATGAACCATCTATCTATAAAATGTGTTCATGCTATATATTACCCTCAATAGCCCTTAATATAGACTTTCAAGAATGTCTAACATTGGATATTGGTGGTATATTGGTTATATTAGATATAAGTGGTACTCATTCTGAATATTACCTTAACTGGCCTTCTGGCCGGTCCTGCATGGCTCATAACAAGGTTGCCTATGTATATACATATATATACCTGCTAACCTTCCTGGGGTATCCAGGGCAGCAGAAAATAAGCAAACACCACTGTCTCCTAGTTTATTGCCAAAGCATTCCCACCAAAAGAGAAAGCATTCCAGATCTAGGTTTCTGTTAGAAGCACTAAGGATGTCCCTATAATTGTCGAAATGCTAACAATTGAAATCCATAAAACAAAGAGTACAAAGGCTGGTCCCCACATAGTTACACCCCTTGGGCACACGTAATGAGTTTAAGCCTGAGAGATCATTGTGCCAGTACTGGGCTTTTTGACCAGTTCATACATGTGCCATTTTGTGTTGAAATTATGGTTTGCTGAACAGATGGAGTTGACATTTGCTGATAGCAATCATTTTACAGTTTTGTGTCTCAGATGAAGTTTCCACTGACAACAGACTAGCTGCGTCCCTTTGAAACTGCAGTTCTGTGTCTGTGTGTGTTTCAGTGTAGCTGTTAAGCAGATGGTGTGGTTAATCCCCATAGACTAGTTCTCAGTCAGACAAGTAGCATGTTGTAGATTTTCTGGGACAGAGTTATATCTGAGCTGGTCCAGCAGGTCATTGGCATAAATTATTAAGTTACATCTCCCAATAATAAAATGTGATATGACTCTCAGTACTCTACATTGGTTCTGTAATCCAAGGCTATACCTTGGACAGTTTAAACTTTTTACAGTATGTTCAGGGAATAAGGTTTCTTTGGAAGGTTCTGTGTGCAGGATACATGAGTGGCTGCCATGCCTGAAGCTATACTTGCCCAATTTGTCTCCTTTGTACCCTAGCACAGCACGTTAAGCAGAGCATGCGACTAGTACCCGGATGAATGCAAACTGTTCTAAGATCCGGGCCATTTTAAACTGCATTGCAGATGAATATAAACATAAATACAGCTGCATTCTCATGTCTCCAGTGGCTGAACACATTTTAGATTTATCACTCATCAATTACTATGAGCTTTCACTGTGCCTCCAGCTATAAATCTGGCGAGTATTAATATATCTGATAGGCAGCGTGAGCAGGGCAGTGATGAAACTAAATGAGGGATTGCTGGAAGATTACTGGGGGCACTTCTTGGACAGAAAATGCTAAATTCTTATTTTTATAGCTGTTTGGAGAAAGCCTAATGCTATTTCATTTCATTCTAACAGTAGCAAAAAACATATTAGGGGTCATTTATGACCACAGCCGCAATGTGCAAAGTGTACCCTTGGGTGAAAGTTGCCATGTTTTTTACCCACAATGCAGCATTTTCCTCCAGAATATAACTATGGCAGCATGGTGGTAAGGCACCTGATGCAATTGTGGCCAATGCAATAAAATTCAAGCAATTGCACTTTTATGTGAATCTGATACAGTTGTCAGATGTTGTCACTCTCTGGGCTTGAAGTAAAGCGCCATTAATACCTGCTTATGCAGGCCTTTGTGCAAGGTCCCTCCTTGGTGGAGGGAGTGGACTGGGTCAGCAGGGGCAATAGGGCCCATGAGGGCCGAGCCTGCCAAATTTTTTCCCCAGTGCCCAGCCAGCCCAGTTCGCCTTTATGGGAACCACACCTTCGAGGTGGCAGTAGCTCCAGGGATTCCTTGCATCGATAGAAGCACTTGCCAGTGGGGCCTTTTGTATTTAGGTTAATCAGCCTTAAATGGGCCAAAGTAGGCCAAAATGACAGGCCTGGTCTAGTAAAATCACATGCAATTACGGAACATGTGCCTTTATTTCCTGTGTGCATGGAATGGACTTCTGGAAATCATGCACACTGTACCTGTCTAATTCTTTATTGGTCTACTCATTTGTTACTATGGTAAGATTCTGTTGTTGTTGTGTTTCTTAAAAATACATCCTTTGGGAATAGATTTTGAAGTGTAACTATAGAAACATGGCAAACAGAACAGAGAGATGCTGGTGACTGCTATTGTGATGTCACAGCCATTGTATAATTGGGTAACTGCTGCACACTTATTCAGATGGGAATCTAATCACATTTGCCTACTTTCTGCCCTCCATTTCTGCATTTCTGCAAAATTTAAGCCAGTGCCACCCCACACAAAAGGTCATGCCCATTTCTTTACCCTTTGTGCAATGATGAGTCCATTGGCAAGTCCTGGTTACACTATTATAATCAAAAGGGCACCATCTGCATGCCTGTGGATTAAGTTGGGAATAGATATTCCCTAAGGTGTTTGTCCAGGAGCATTGCAGATGATCTGTCCTTTTTGTAAATTATCAATTAGCCAGTTCAGTGCTGGAGGGTATATACAGTAGAACATTACTCTTCACCTCTTGTATTGGTTATTGGTTGCTTTATATGTTACTCTGTATGTCCAATGTATGAAACCCACTTATTGTACAGCGCTGCGGAATATTTTGGTCGCTTTATAAATTAATAATTAGCACGTGTGCAAGTGAAGAGACACCACAGCTCTTCCTGCACTTTCTGCAGATCAAAGGGGTCATTTACTATGACCCTGGATAAATTCCATTGTCTGGCTGTGTTCTGCACCTAGCACTGGATTGGCAAAACACATGTACGAGCACTCATAAATACCTCATACAATGGATATGCATTCGTCCCACAGACTTTTACAATGGAAGATTGTCCAGACACCAAAGTCAAAATAATAAAAAAGTCTGCAAGCCACCTCTTATCACTGTTTATAAAAGAAGGAATTCTGCAAGAAGTCATATGTTTGAATGTGAAGTTTCCCATTTGTGTCTGCAGCCTTTTTAATAAAGTCATGGACTCAATCGCATTCTGACAATGCATTTTAAGTGTCAAACACCTCTGTTTTTGAAACGGCTGAATGGATTTTAATTAAACTTTCTAAAAATACACCCAATAATACATTAACTGTCATATCAGTGAGTTTGTAAAGAGAGAGAGAGAGAGAGAAAATACACTTTATACCATATCTGTGTGTACAAATAGTTTTATTAAACAGGTGGGTTTGGGTGCATTTAATCTTCAGGATGAATGACTGTAAGGAATGCAGATAGTCTTCTTTAAAGATACAATGTGTCCTGCCTGAGTATTGTATGGAGAGTACTGTTTTTCTGGATATTTGTGCTAATATGACTGCGAGCTGGAGTACTGTGCTAAACCCCACAGTGACTTAGAAATTATGGGGGGCACTTTTTGGGCAGAAAATGCTAAATTCCTATTTGTATAGCTGTTAATATATGGAAAACGATAACTCGATTTGACAGCAGTTCTGCTTAAACACATGTTCATCCTCTGTAACTCCAAGATCCCCCACTTTGAGACAAGAAGGAACTGTCTCATTTACAGAATGGCTTGGTACATGAAACATCTGGGGACACTACAGTGACACATCTCAGCAGGAGGCTCAGCATCTGTCTTTGTAAACATGTAATATTCATCATTTAGATGCTGTTGTTATTATGCAGAATCTTACAGTCCATAATGTTACATTAATCACCAACTTTTGAGAGAAGATTCTGTTCACTGAGGTTGCAAAAAAATACAGTTTTGTTTTGTTTCCATTTGTAGCTAAGAAATTTAGAGAAATACATCTGTAATCTCGTCCTTAATTTGAAAAAGAATATTAAGGGAAAGTTCTGTATGAATGATTGCAGTGGATTTGTTTTGAAAGAACTGAATGTTTTTACATTGGCTGAGCCCTTAGTCATTTAAATTTGATATTAGCTGCTCATCAGAATGCATAATACAGCTTAGTATAAGGGTTATTCACAAAACTCAGCAAGACTCTCTTTGTTGTTAAACGAGGTGGAGAGAATTCTTACCCAGTTAATATGAGTAGGAACTGGATCTCCTCGAAGCACAGATAGCACCTGCCTTAATGGATTTTCCTTCAGGCATTAAATAAAAGTTGATGTTTATGAAAGAGCTGTTTGTGATGGATCAGTGTACAGACAAAATTAATCTATTTCATCAGTATTTATATTATATTAAAGAGTTTCAGTATTAACTCTAATCTTCATCTGGATGCTAAATCATAGTTATTTTAAAAGGAACTTCTATATAATATAGAGTAAATTGTAACAACCTCTGGCATGGTCATCAAGTTTTCAGCATGATTTTGTGAGTCACATGAAGCCTTGCTAACAATTTTGGCAGCCCATAGAAGATGGTTTGCTCCAGTTTCTCTGTAATTCAAGGTGAATAAAGTAGTTTGCTCCAGTCTTTCTGTAACTTAAGGTGAATAAAGTAGATGGTTTACTCCAGTCTTTCTGTAACTCAGGTTGAATAAAAATGATGGCTTGCTCGAGTCTTTATTTAGCTGAAGGTGAAAAAAGTAGATGGTTTGCTCCAGTCTCTCTGTATCTCAATGTGAATAATGTAGATGGTTTGCTCTAGTCTTTCTGCAACCGGAGGTGAATAAAGTAGATAGTTTGCTCCAGTCTCTCTGTAACACAATATGAATAAAGTAAATGGTTTGCTCCAGTCTTTCTATAACTCAAACTGAATAAAGTAGATGATTTACTCCAGTCTCTCTGTAACTGAAGATGGATAAAGTAAATGGTTTACCTTAGTCTCTCAGAAAACCAAGGTGAATAAAGTAGATGGTTTGCTCCATTCTTTGTGTTCTCTAGCTGAATACCCCCTAGTTTTTGCAGTAAGTGGGAATTGAAAGCTTGTCAGTTTTCTATCATGTGATGGCAAGTGAGTACACTTGTCTCAGTTGCAAATGATGGGATTTCATTCTTGTTCTCTAATAAGCACAATACAATGTGTGATTAGATAGGTGTGGCTTCAGATTCATTGTTACATTTTTTATCTTGTGTAATTAATAACAAGTGCAATATGACAGAAGTATAAAAGTGACATCTGTCAAGAGACATACATAGAATAATGCAAAATCTTAATAGAGACAGTAGTGGGCCCATCAAAGACATTCCATATAATGGGCAAGCAAGAACTGAGAAAGGGTGGTGCTGGAGTGAACTGCTTATAGTACACAGACTCAGGCTGATGGTAAGTAACTGGCAGACAAGAGCTGTTCACATATTTATTGTATATTGAGGTTAAATAGACCATAAACTTGTGTTTGTTGTTGTTATGAGGTTTGTTGTTTCTGCTCTTGTCCCTTTATTCTGAGGTGCCCAGTGTACCACAGTATTTGCACCTACAGTGCAAGCTTATCTATGCACTTGCCATTCACATTACATTGCAGTTGCCTTTAAAGCATTCTGTTTGTCCCTGTATTACAAATTGTGCTGAAGGACCCTTGTTTGTGTATAATGAGGAGAAGCAGATAGTGGCAGCACTATGACTCATATATTAATGGTAGAAGATGTACAGGCTTTTAGCAAAATTACATTGCAAGCATTTAAATATGGGGCACAGAAGATTCTGTTTTAACCCTTCACGTCTACACTGACTTTCTGTGCATGGATGGAGGCATTTTCCTAGGACAATATACTAAGATGGTGCTACCTAATGCTCTTATGATATTGGATTTTCTAAGAAGTAATATCTAATGCACGTCTATGTATATTTATAGGGAAACCATACCCAAATGATATTATATAAATTAGTCCCAATAAGCAGGGCAGACGCCAGTAGCCGCATAAATCTTGGTATGTGAATAAAGGTGGGGAAAAGATAACGTGTAGCAGCAGGGGTGTAACAAGATGTCACTGGTTCCCATAGCCACATGTTTGCCAGTCAATACTTGGGAAAGTCAGTCAGCTGTACAGTGGAGCTGGAGATTATCAGACTTTTCCAGCATCAAAACTTGGTCTGAGTATGCCTTATCTCATAACAAGGTTACAGACATAGAAAATACTCCTGTTTCAGTAACTGATGAATCATTTCAAGGATATCTAGCAGAAAAATAATGTTCGCTATAACTGACCTTGTGGTTGGGTTTTAAAGTGCACCTTGGAGAGCAAATAGCCACTCTTTACAAATCTTTCCCTTAGTGGCCCCCTCATTCTGTGCCTCCCAGCTACTGCTCTGGTCATTTTTTTTCATTACAGGAACTAAAACAACTTGTCATATAAATGGATACTATTCAGAATCTTAAAACTCTTGCTTAATGTACAGCCCTCTTGCTTTTTCTCTTACAGTTATCTTATCTTGGTATCCTCTGAAGACTCTGTAAGCTCAGTGTAGGCTCTGAAGATACTGGAGGTGATGTTTAACAATACTTTTATGTTGCTTTGTCATGCTAAAGGTGCACCAAACTTTATTCTCCACTGTACAAATAGCTGCAGCAATTTATCAGGCAGAGTGTTCCAACATTTGTATTCTAAGCATTTTTTGAACAGCCTAATAGTTAGTAGCAGTTTCAGTAACTACTCATGCCATTACTGTATCACACTGCTAGCACTTGACATGAGTAACGTCGGATCCTGACCCGCCCCTTCTCCCAACCAACACCCCCTTTTACCTCTTTACTTACCATCCCCAATAAACACACGAACACCAATTCTTGGGATAAAATGGCCGCAGAAAATTTATTAACAACAATCAAAGTTTTAATTTAAAACATAACATAAATAACAAATGTGAAACAAAACATCTCAAACATAACACAAATGTTTGTATAACAAACAAACCAACTTTTAAATAACCAAACACTGTAACAATCCAATAACTGCACAGCGCTGCCAGCTGCCCTTCTAGCCCGGAACCAACTACCCAACAAAACTCACCTCTAATCCACTTTCTTACCCTTGATGTTCCAAGCATGCCAGCCCCAATTAACTATAAAACTCCCCTCCTAACCCAACCATTGTTTTCCCCCAACTCAATCACCCCGCCCACAACACTCCTCTATCTCCACCTCTATAGGGAGGGAGGGTGGGCGTTTTACTATGCTGACTAAAATGGATTGAGAAGCGGGAACGGTTTACCAGCATTTATACCTTTTATGAATCAACGAATCACCTGCAACTGGGAGTGGCTAAGTCTGTCCAACGTATCTGTCATGCCCCTGCTTCCCTACATTACACTACGGGTCATTGGGCTACTTGAAGTCACCTGCTTTCTCCAGGGTATCTGTCAGCCTTAAGTTCTAACCCTGTTAGTCAGATCCCTGCAGACCTTAGGGTATAACTACACCAACTTTTATCTTGATTATTATAAATTATGACATATTCTATGCAGCATTATAAACATGCCCTGTAAATACAAATTCTTCCTGGTCAGGCGTTTATACTGTATATTCTGCTAATTACAAGGCATTTGATGTATAGGTGTCTGGGTAGTTCCAGAACTACTGAATAGCAAAGGTGTTTTTTGTAAACTCTTTATAAGCACATATTCGACCAGAAAGGGCACTTTGAGATCTGAATAAAATTGTTTATAAGTTTAAACCTTCCTAGGACAGATTCATTAGGACAAAATTTGCTCAACCATCAGCATAATAAATATTATTTAATCATAGTTTGCAGGCAAATGACCTGCAAACCAAGGGGTCCACTTGGTTTTCTCCAGTTTGCTCCATCTGCAGTTGCCTAAAACTTCCTTAGTCCATCTACTGGAAATTCTGTAAACTTCATTGCACACTGTTGGTAACCTGTCTGTTTGTGGAACTGGTGTCTGTCAGTCATCTGTTTGCCAGGGTTCATTTATGCTACAGTCCTGGATTTTCAAATCAATATCTTATCATGTTAAGTACAATATAATTCATCATGTGAAACCACCGTTAGAGGAATATAATATTTGACGCACGATACTGGATATTGAGTGTTTTATGGATGCAAATGAACAAAACAGTATCCCTTTTAATTAAAGAAAATGATTTTTTCCTAATGTATTTGAAGTTCAGTGAATTAAAACCAATTTTACCTGTTACATTACTGAGACATGGTGGTGCTTTATTCTAAATGGGTTTTCTTTGTATTTAAACTAGATATTATTAGGTGTGGAAATTAACTAAAAGGTTCTACTGTATCCTTTAGTTTTTATATTTATATTGTCTCCCCCTACTCAATCTAAAAAATCCTGGCATATTCATTATAAATCCCTGTGTTTCTGGGGGCTATCGTCAGCTCTGCCTTCAATCTCTCCTCAGCAGGAGCACCAAGGGTGCTCTCAGTTGGTTATGAGCGAATGTATATTGTTTCGCTTTGCTAAAAAATTAATGAAACTGCGGAAAAATTTGGAAAATGGCTAAAGATTCGCAAAACGCGGCTACTATGTGACTTATTTGACACATCCATGGCTTTTTTTGGTGCAACCTCGACTTTTTTACACAACCACAATGTATTTGACGCAAAGCAATTTTTTTTTACGCAACATTTTCCTCAATCGTCAAATCTTTTTTTTGCGGCCGTTTCAGAAAAAAAAACGCCAATGGCAAAAAGTGGAATTTTGCTGCAAATCCAAGGCAAGTTAAACATTTTGCTCATCCTTACTCTCAGTACTTTTTCTCCTTCTAGAGATGTACAGAGTGCTTTTGCTGTCGCTTAGGCTAGTGGCCTAGTATGAATAGCAATATGCTTCACTTGTGGTAACCCCAATATAGCTCAGTAATGTAAAGCAAAGGTGAAGTAAAGGTATGGATGCCTTTGTCATTTATATGTTCAAATGTGGTTTCCATGTGGGTAACATGGAGGATCTACTGTGTGGAGCCTTAAAACATAATTTTTAGAACATCATAGTATTATTTAAAAGTAGACAATATATATTTATTACCCCAACATTGTGCTCATAAAGGGAATATTTTGTCACTTACAGTACTAATTCTTTCTATTAAAGAAAGGTATGGCAAAGAGAGTTATAACAGATCTTTTTCCTTAACACTCTAACACTGAAAGACCTCAGAAGTCTATATTTTCTGAACTAGAATTATTATTTTTTTAATTGAAATTAAAGATACAAACAAATAGCAGAATGGGTGGATATGGATACATAAAATGACTATTTTTTTTAGTTAGCCATCACTGTTTGCTTTTAGTTATTGAATTGATCATATGAATGTGTAGCCCTGTATGGTTTTGGTTCATTTTGTATAGACAAGGTTCTGTGTTTGTAGGGGCAATAACGCACAAATGATCAGATGCACAGGTGCCCGATGAACGAAAAAAAACCCATGGTACTAAAATGTGCCTAAGCAGCTATAAATTTAGATAAATATAATAATTTCTCTTACACTGTGGGATTGTGCATATTTTGTCTTCATATAGTACCTTTCATACAGCAAACCCAAAACTGGCATCCAGAAGCTCTAAGTTTAAACTTGAATAAATCACTTCTAATACCTTTAATTCAAGAGAACATATATCAAGACTCAAGGATTCATGCGGAGCTCTAGAAGAGGCTGGGTAATAATATATCATTCCTCCACTTTCCACCAAGCATCAGATGACAAATAGCTACATTGCATTAAAAATGTGCAATACATTGCCAAGATAAACAACAGGAGGTCAGCTATGGGGTTATCACCCCCCTCCGAAATAAACAGTGGTGCTGGATGTTTTAATCAGAACACTGATGAGCCATGCACCATGGAGAAGATTGCATGACATGGGTGCGAGTTCTAGTCACTGCCTTCTCTGAGCTATTGCAAATTTGTCTTTTTCATTACAGACATATTGTCTTGCAAAGCCTTTTCTCACAATGTAAAACACAATAAAAATGGATGCAATCTTATGCTTTAAAAATGTGTGCTCCAAACAATGAAATTGATACAAAATGAATACAGACCATCAGATATACATACAGTACACCCCTACATTGGTTCAGTTTCAGACCAAATATCTGTATATATTTGTGTGAGTAGCATGTGTATTATTTTTTGCGTTTTTAATACACAATACGCGTTTCAATCCATACAGGATCGTCATCATGGATCGAAACGCATAGACATTTGTGTCTAAATAAACTTTTTGATTTTTATATGTCCCTGGAGTGTTTTCTACGAGACTTTATACAAATTTATGGTTAGCACCCAGTCATTGGCGTTTTTGTTTGGTGAGTGCCGATTTTTTGAACATTATATATATATATATATATATATATATATATATATATATATATATAGCTAAAAATGCATTTCTGTGGCATGAAACAGGTTCTGCTTTTAACATGCACCTATTAATTCAGGTTTGGGGGGGCTATATTATTGTTCTCACTCTGATTCTTAATTGAGGAATTATATATGTGTATATAATGATTGCTTCTGTTTGTGTAACGAGACAATTATGTGCAAAAGGGGGGTCATTTCTGTTATGTATTTGCATAAGCTGTGTTATGTTTTATAAAGTTATATGCTTTTGAAGGATGTTAGAAGGTTGCAGCCTTGGGAAATAGTGGGAGGAGACTGGGCAGCGTGTCTCTGTGTGTAAGAAATAAAGATGGTCAACTGATAAAAACCTGCTTGTACTACTGTACTGCATCACTGATATAACAATGGCGACAAGGACATCTGCAGGGGAGCCTGCAGTGCCCTGGGATCTATGGAAAAGGGCCCTGTAACTTAACTCTCTGGGCTCTGAAGCATATCGCATTTTCACAACTTTTGGACCAGATTCCTCATACACTGCTACAGTACTGGCCCTGGAGAATTATTTGAAACCTGCCCCAAATGCTGTAGTGGCCAGAGTTTGTTTTCACAAGTGCTGTCAGGCTGAAGGGGAACTTAAACATCACTATGTTGCTGAGCTGCGACAGCTACCAGTCCCCTGCTAATTTGGGCCCTTGCAAGGTGAAATGATTAGAGACCAACTTAAAAACAACAAACCCTAAACTCAGAGAGAGGTTGCTTATGGAACCAGATACACTTACTTTACAAAAAGCTGTGGAGTTGGGGTACCAAATGGAAATGGCATTTGCTGAAGGCAAAAAAATATTCTGCCCCCTTCAGGAGGGAGTGAGGTCCCCATTCATGTACCCAAACTGACTGACAGTATATCTAATGCACTACCAATTGTGGAGGTAGTTGCCATAAAGGTGGCATGAAACTGCGCCTGGCACAAGGGTAACAAAGGGAAATTAATTCTGCTGCTCCATGTCAGACACATCAGTTCATAACTTAGAGCAAAATGACAGAGTACCCGATGAAAGTCAGATTCATGCTGTGGGTAAGGATAATGCAAATTTCAAACTCTGACACTGTGTTATTGCTAATGTCATAATTCTGCTACATTTAGACACCAGGACAAAGGTTTCCGTTATAATACATACAATGCACATTTACAGCATTACCCACTCCAAGATACACTAACTTAACGGGTTACAGTAATACCCTATATTTCAGTCTTGGGCAAGGTAACCTTACCCATTATCCACCAAAACAAACATTTGGGAAGTTTTACATTTTATGTCACTGAGAAAGGAGCAAACCTACTGGGGCTGGACTTGTTTCCTGCACTGGGATTTAAAGTTCTTGACCAGACAAATGCTAAAATACACATAGTAGACATTATCAGGAAGAAAGAATATCCTCAAACCTGAGGAGACAAAGACTTCACAGGAGGAAGAAGACAGTCTGGTGATATCCAATTCATTAGTCTTTGCAGTTATAGCACAAGACTTGGGGGCACATTTACTAACCAATTTTGACTTGATTTTTTTTTTTACTTCTAGATATTTTCAAGATTTACAAATGGGTTTTTGCCTGTACTCAATTTTTTTTATATTGTTTATCAAAAAATTTGAGTTTTCTGAAAATAACTCCCATAATTCGTGATTTATTAATGTTAAGTGAACTTTTTTAGTCAAAAAATTCGGCAGATTTAGAATAGTATAGGAATAGAATAGTAAGTGACATCCTGTCCTTGACACATTTTCAAGGAAAAGTTAATCCCCTCACAGTTTTCTGTTTCACCCAGTTTCAAGGGGAAGTTAATTCCCTGATTGTTTTCTGATTCACCCAATTTCAAGCGAAACTTAAAGGAACAGTTACACCAAAAAATGAAAGTGTATAAAAGTAACTAAAATATAATGTGCTGCTGCCCTGCACTGGTAAAAGTTGTGTGTTTACTTCAGAAAGTCTACTATAGTTTATATAAATAAGCTGCTATGTAGCCATGGAGCAGCCATTCAAAGGAGAAAAGGCACAGGTTACATAGCAGATAACAGATAAGTTCTGAAGAATACAATAGTGTTTTATCTGTTATCTGCTATGTAACCTGTGCCTTTTCTCCTTTTTTCCAGCTTGAATGGCTGCCCCCATGGCTACACAGCAGCTTATTATATAAATTATAGTAGTGTTACTGTAGCAAACACACCAGTTTTACCAGTGCAGCTATTCCTGTTTGGGAAAAATAAAGAGGATTGATGGGAACAAACGTCCATTTAAACTCAAATTTTTCGAGTTTTAACAATACTATCGGCTTGAAAAATTCAGGATCTTCACATGTAAACTCGAAATTTTCATACGAACTATTCAAGCATTGACACTTTATAAATACAACAATGATCGAGTTTAATTCAAATTTATACCATGTCAACTTTATAGGATGACAGAAAGAAAACTAATTTTAGTAAATCAGCCCCTTAGTGACCTCATCTCAAAATGACCCACTGATTTAAGAAATACTAACATACTTATGCAGAGAGTTGCCATCTGTTTTGCCAGGACACCTCACAAAGATGTATGTTTAGTATGAGGGCACAGGGCAGTCCTGGTGAGAACAAAGTAGCCTGGCATAGAGAATCAAATTGAAACCTTGATTCGAAGCTTGCTAACTCAGTGGGAAAAATCTGAAGAAAACCACTGCTCCACTATAAGTTAGGCCATTTCCACAAGCGCCATGATATACAATTCAGCTGCAATACCAGAGGCCAGAGGTGACTACAGCAGAAATCATTACCTCTAAAGTCGTCATCACAACCTTAGAAGGATGGTTTTCATGGTGGGGGCTTCCACTAGAAATTATTACAGACAATAGCCCACAATTCAGTACAAAAGAATTTGAAGATTTCCTTCAACTGAAAGGCATAAGGCACATTTTAAAACCTAGATACCATCCATATATCTACCTTTGTAAGGCTATAATATACCTCTGTAAGGGTTTACAACATTTCATTGCACATCAAAATGTTCATTTTGAGTGAAACAGTAGAGCATCAGAGATCAGAGGAGTTTAAACATTCAGCAAAATAATGGTATAGTTATCTGATGTTTCTATTCTTGGAGTAGCCAGAAACACTCCACTTGCAGCCTTTATCACAAACAGGCTCTTAGTGAGATCTGCAGCAGTTATCACCTGTGCCAATAATGGTTGTAATGTCACCTGAACAAGCTGTTGCCATCAGGGCATATGCAGTTAGTAATTCCCTGTCCTTTATTTTTGATTGCTGCAATAATCAACCCCATAGTCTCAGTTCACCTGCTGGTTGCAGGAATGATTTGAAATATAAAACAAGCAGATAATTCTCAAAAGACTATCTTCAAAACCCTATTGCCATTTTTCTCAAAGCAGTTGTTGGCCTGAGAATAAAGTTTGGTACCCAGACATCTGGCACATTCTTTATATTTTATTAAGTGACGTACTCACTCTTTGTTTCTTAAACATTTGCCATTCTCTTTGACAAAATTCATCTGTTCATTCATGTTCTTCCTGCTCTCTCACACAGTACTGGCCTCTTCTCTTAATTACCTGATAATAGTAGCCGAAGAGAGACCTGCTGGAGGTTGTTTGAGTTGTAGTCCAGCAACATCAGCAACATAATTATGAAGCACAAGTTAGGGGGTGGGTATGAGGCCCCATAAATGTAGCCTACTAAAAAGAGGAACGGGGGAGATAATATTCAGCATAAAAAAATAAACTGAGGAATTCCATTTTGCCAAATTATTATTTAACCCCAAAAGTGATCATTCTGATATTACTATGGACAAGAAACATTTGTCTGGTTTATCAAAATTTGAGTTTAGAGCTTAATACAGAAAAACCCACCTACATTCTATTTATTCCTATGGGATTTTAAGGAGCGTATTTATCAAATGGTGAGTTCCAGCTTTCACCCACTGATAAATACACTTCCCACAGGAATAAATAGAATGTAGGTGGGTTTTTATGTATTAAACTCTAAACTTACATTTTGTAAAAACTCCCCCTAAATGATGTCTATCCAAACTTAGCTAGATTCACATAATGCTTTTGGCCATGTCATGAAACTAATAGCTACTGATCTCACAGATTACAGGAACAGAATTACACCAAGGTTCTACTTCTGCTCATTCGGTTGAGTTACCATATAGTAGATATGTTTGATTTGGTTAAAAAGGTTTTTGTATTGTGCATAAAAAAAATTTTCACTTGTAGAAGTATGCTTTGCTACAGGTTAAGGCCAATATATATATATATATATATATACAAAAAAGGAAGAAATGACGCACTCACAGGTCTTAGTGTAAAAATAAAGAAAATTTAAGTCTGCCTAAATAAATTTTCTTTATTTTTACACTAAGACCTGTGAGTGCGGCATTTCTTCCTTTTTTGTATATACTTTTCTATATACTGCACCCAGGCAACATTGACTCTTACATGACGTGAGTGCCGGCTTTTCTTTACATATATATATATATATGGACCTGGCATGTAGAAGTATTTATTGGACAGTACATTTCCTGTGTGTATATTGTATGTATATCTCGAATTTGGTTTTGTGTGTTTCAGAAAATGGATTAACTTATAGAAGGTTTGGAAAGCTCTTATATGGGATTGTAACACTAATTTAATTACCAAATGGTTTACAGCAGTGAAACATGGGAATTAAACATTAAACATTAAAGAGGGGCCACTGTATTTGTTGGAAGCTTTGGCTTTGTTTTTTAACAGTTAGTAATAATTTGTTGAACAAATTAGGTAAATACAATGCCACAGTGCAATAAAATAGTTTGAAAGCAACAAGTGACTCACAGCTGCATTCCCTCTGCCCAGAGCCTCTTGGTTCCTAGGTCCAAATGATCAAATGAGCCCTATATTTCCCACCTTAGGTGGGCATATCTGGGGAAGATCCGCTCGTATGGCCACCTAAAGTTAGAAAATAAAAGCGAAGATCTGCTTGGTTGCTATGGGCAACATCACCGGTGTCCTCCCTTCTTCCTTTTTTTGGGAAGAGACTGATTAGAACTCCCTTCTTAGGGTGAAGACACATGGAGCTACTTAGTAGAATCTACTTGTCATGGCTACTAAACGCCAAAAAATCCCCTGCCATAGACAATAATGAGAATTGCTTCTGCTAAAACACACACAGAGACAATTATCAGTAAATAATCACCATTGTCTATTTTTGTAGCTGTAAAAAGTAGCTGCTACTAGTAGCTCTGTGTGTCTTCACCCTTAATGCTCCCTCAAAGACTCATGAAATATAAGTTCAACATTGCTTACACGCCATCGATGGGAAATAACAAAACTGAATATCTGGTTGTGTGGTATTTTAAAAGCTACCACTAGAAATTTTCTGGGTTTAGTGTGTTTTTGGGTACTCAGTATCAAAAGCAAATTTACTGAACAGTTAACACAGGTTAGAGAGAGATGCAAAGTTGTGTTCTATCACGTTAGACATCTTTTCACTCAATAGACCACAGTCTATTTAACCAGTTTTATTTTTACCCTGAACTTTCCTTTCTACACCTCCTAACCTGCTCCTTCCAGATAATATGCATGATTTATCAAATTTATCATTTTTCCCCCCAAAAGTAAACATACCCAAAGTATTCATCAATACAAGATATATTATGCTGGCCTGCTGGCCTTATAAGTTTGGCCTGTACATTATTCTCCATTATAATCAATTTTAGCTGACAGAACTGATTTTGTAGGGACTGGCTTGGTGAGCATTTGCATGGCTATAGAAGGGGAGGAAAAGGTTAAAAATGATGGTAGCCATAGGATGGTAGAAATCAGAGAGGAAGCTAAGGTAAAGAAGATAGCAGTCAGCTTTATATTCATATATCCTTTTCTCTGCTCCTAAATATATAAATAAATAACTATAGTTTGGGGTTTTCACTGTTCCTATACACAAGTAAAGCCAGGATCACACGCGAGCATCATCAGGAAGGAAAGATAATTTGTTCCACATTAAGAAGCTGCTGGAGAAATTTTTGTGTAATTAGGGGCACATAATACCTTCCAAATTAAAATGCAATCAACCAGTTTGTCTTTCCCAGTCAGGGGTCTGAAGCTGGAGAACACAAAGAGAAACCAATACAATACCCACAGCAGATACAATATATTGCAAATGGGTATGAAGTTTTGTGGTTAATTACATACAGAATTTTATCTTAATTTTCAGCAATTTTGAGTCTCAAATAACCTAAAGTTTTTGCTATATTAGAGTTAAGGCGAGTTTTTTCACCTGGGTCTGGATTTAGCCTGCCGGTTTCCTTCACTTTCATGTCTAAATGATAAGTTAGGGGGTGGGTACGAGGCCTACTAAATAGACTCAATATTCAGCATAAAAAACTAAACTGAGGAATTCCTTTTTGCAAAATGATTACCTAACCCCAATAGAGATCATTCTGATATTAATGTGGATAAGGAACATTTAGAGGCAGATTTATTAATGTTTGTATTTTAATTTTTACCACAATTCAAGCTTTTCTGCATGTAAACTCACACACTCAAATTCTGACTTCAAATGTTTGATGTGTAACCAAAATTTACTGAATTCAAATAATGCATTTGACCATGATGTCAAGAGAATAGTAGCCATTAATCTGACAGATTTACACCAAGGTTCTGCTTCTCCCTACCATGTTCATATGAGTGAAAAGAGAAAGGGTTTTTGTACCATCCATACAAATTCCTTGCTGCAGGTTAAGGCCAATAAAATTATTATTATTATTATTAACATTTATTTATAAAGCGCCAACATATTCCGAAGTGGGTTACATACATTGGACATACAAAGTAACATATAAAGCAATTAATAACCAATACAAGAGGTGAAGAGAGCCCTGGCCAAAAGAGCTTACAATCTACAAGGAGAAAGGGTTGAGCCACAAGAGGGCTGATTCACTAAAGTGCGTTAATTTTTATTGCATGCTTTTTTGCGTTAAAATAGATGCGAAAATTAACGCACGATTCACTACAGCACATCGAATGCGTTAATTTACGCACAACCGCATGCGTTAATTTGCGCGACGAAATAACAATAACGCATGATTCACAAACACTTAGATGCGCTAAATATCAAAAATTAACACCTACTTGAGGCAGGCAGTAATTATAGAAAAGTACAGTTAATGAGCTTTTGGCAACACAATATGGACTTTGCAGTGGGATTTATTCAAGTCTGTGTTGGCCCTAGAGTGATGCAGCCTCCAGTTTGCAGGGAAATGGTCATTTTCAATACAGTAATTTTCCGCAAGTATTGGCATGTATGGCTAACATGGCGTGCGTTTATTCGCACGACTATTTATATGCGGGGACTATTTATACGTGCAACTATTTATACGCGGGGCGTTGATTAGTGCATGTACCTTCAAATACCGCACAAAAATAGTCTTTGCGACTAAAATAACGCATGCAGTATCGCGTGTAAATTAACGCAAGTATGCTTTTAGTGAATTGTGCGTTAAGTCGCGAAAATTTAGACGCGATAAAAATTTTACCGCATGCTATAAATAGCGCACGTTTTAACGCACTTGTGAATTGGCCCTAAGGTGTGGGAATGGGCATGACCAGAGTTGAGAGAGGCGTAGCACAGGGTATTGCTTTTAGCAGCACACTGAGATTATGTTAAACTAGATTAGGGTAAGCTTCTCTAAATAAATGTGTTTTTAGAGAACTCTTGAAGGCAGAGAGATTGGGAGAAAGTCTGATAGTTTGTGGGAGCGAATTCCAGAGAAGGGGGGCAGCTCTTGCAAAATCTTGAATGCGAGTGTGTGAGGAGGGAATGAGAGAGGAGTTGAGGAGCAGGTCAGTAGAGGAGCGTAACAAGCGGGTTGGATGGTACCTAGAGATGAGTTCAGAGATGTAGGGTGGGGCAGAGTTATGAACTGCTTTGAATGTGAGAGTCATTAGCAGAGGCATGGCAGAGGAGGAGCAGTTAGAAAGGTGTATGAGCCTAGCAGCAGTATTCAGTATGGACTGGAGAGGGGACAGACTTTGGAGGGGAAGGCCAATTAATAGAGTAGTCTAGGCGACATTAAATGCCATTTAAAGCTGATAAAGGTAGCCACTTTTTACCCTCATTACCTCTGATTATTAAAATTGGGAACTTAGACCAACTGGATTAAATGAACACATATCACGTCTTTACAGTAACACCAAAAAATGTAAATTACTATACTATAGTTTATATATAGAATGCTGCTATGTAGCCATGGGGGCAGCCATTCAAAGGAGAAAATGGGATCTGCTATGTAACCTGTGCCTTTTCTCCTTTTTTCCAGCTTGAATTGCTGCCTCCATGGCTACACAGCAGCTCCTTTATATAAACTATAGTATTGTTTCTGATATCTTTATATTGAACAGAAGGTATATAATCCCTTAATTCTTTTTTTTGTCCTTTATACATAAGGTAGACCAGAATATCTGAGCTTGCTCTTCAAGTGATATGTATTTTCTGAAGGTCTTTTGTGCTTTACTAGACATTTCTGCTAATGTGACTGTAGATATAAAAAATGGATGTTTGGTATACCGTATGAGCGACTCAATTGTTCTGATCAGTTTTTCTTCCTTTTGTCTGTACTTTTAGCAGTGTCCAGAAGCCACCAGTCTGGTGCTAGTGTAGACAGAAATAAATATATTATGTGTGAAAATTACATTATTTTGAATTTCATGCCTTTTCCCTTTTTACAGTTTAATGCTAACATTAAAGATAATTTATATTTCTATAAGTTTTCCTTTCTTTCCAAGCATTTTAAAGGAAAGGATCAATATTATAATAAGTTGATTGTGCCATTGAATAATAGAACACCATCAGGGTGTGTAAAGCCCTGTAGCTCACTGTGTCACAGTCCTGTACTGTCTGGTCTAGTGCACCCCTATTCTACAGCAGGTAAATACATAAGTGACACCATCAGTAAGATGATAATAAAACACAGAGAGAGTTTATTTATTAATAATTTATTAATAAGCTAATTTTGTCAGTATTTTGTGCACTTTACCCTTGTTATTCCCTGGCAATAATTTGAAGGGACTGACAATTTTACAACCAGTACATTCTGCTGAGGCAAATACAAAATAGGACTGGGAGGGGAATGGGGTTTGGGTTAAAAAAAGTATATTGTAATACTCTAATTTACCCAAACATGTAGATCAAAGCACACCACATAACTTACCTAGCCACTTCAGAACTTTATAACTGCTTCAGCACTTAATAACTATAGGGATCATTCACAAATGCATTTGTAAGTGTGCTTGTAAGGGTGCTCTAAGATGGACTCAATGAACAGAGAATATATTGACCCAATTCATTCAGGTACTTGCGTCCAAATTTATTTAATACATCCATCCTGCCTCTTCTGATAAATGGTGAGCAGCTGCCCCTACTGAGGCTGGGGAACCCTGGAGTTACTGGAATCCTGTACCTGGCAGTCACTCGAGGCTCCAACACTAAATTGTATCACTAGGCGCAGCCAGTGAATTAGATTCAGCTGGCGTACTGAATGCTAAAAATTCTATTCACAACTTTGTTAGTGTTGTGTAAAAACATAAGCACAATTTGTTTTGTTCAGGACCAATTGCTGAAGACGAACTTGGATCCCAGCCACAATGACAATGGAATTTTGGTAAAAAACTCCTCCCTCCAATCGTTCTAAATAAACACGCATGACATCACCTTTTATTGGATGATAAGGCCACAGCTTTTATTTGTACAACAGTCATGTAGAAGAAGACTTTTATTGTTTACATAGCAGAAATTTCATTAATAAGCATAGTGCAAACTTTGTAACAATTGGTAATAATGATTGACAACAATTGGTAACAATCGGTAGCCCTTGGTAAGGCCCTCTGCCAGTCTGCCCTTCCAAATGCCAGCAATGCTCACTAGCCGCTTGCCCCTAGCTCAGTGAGTATGCAGAGTGTTGTAATATCCACACCATAGCTGTTAAACAGAAACAATCCACAAGGGACCAAGCCCTGGGGGAATTAACTGAACATATTCAACATCACCGTGGGTACCCACCTTAGGGGTTGCCCTAACGGTCCAGTATTGTCCAAACCGCACCAACATGGCCGGCAGACTGGCAAGGGACCCACCAAAGCTGTGACTAATACGCTACCATGGGAAGCCAAAGCAATTTCTGTCCATAATTGCATTTTACACCTATCACTTGCATTCATATAATAACCATTATATATTTATGTATATTTGTATGGTGTAAAATCTTACTTGTCCCCTACGGAATTCTGAGAGAGACCTGTTACATTTGCAGCAGATTGTACAGAAAACACAGAAAGGAAATATTGTTATAGTTCATACATCTCTAAAACATTGGTTTTTATAGGGCATATGGTTTTTCTGACAATGGCCTATTTAAAACATAAGTGGAACACAGAAGACACTGACAAACCAGACCAATTCATACTTTTGCTTACAAGCTTTGTGACCTATGAAGGAGTTAAATGCTTCCTTCTTGCAAACTCTCTGGGTAGCAGCAATTATGTAAAATGCCAAACCTAAAGCATCAAAGCATCTCTGTGAAGTTGAATTTGCTTTAAATTTGGGACAGGAAATATGTAATGAAGCAGCATAGACATTTATGGATGTATTATATATTTTAAGTTTAATTTAGTACAATTTTTTTATCTGATACATTTGAAATCCTATATAGATGTGGCATGAGTCAGAGCATGGACAATGGGAAAAACACCAGTGGGCCCTGGTCCATGTGGGTCCCGCTGACCCAGACCCAATCCCTGGCAGGAACTTTGGTATTCCACCTCTATCTCCGATTGCAGCAACAAAGATGTAAAAGGGATGTGATGCATGGTGCATGTAGGGGTGGGGGTCGGGGGGCATGGCTGCCAGCAGTGGAAGAGTTCACAACTGGGATGAGGAGGCCCCGAAGGTGGCAGCCCAGTCCGACAGCCTGTGGCATCCAGTTATATATCACTATCTTGTCATTCCAGATTTGATGTGTCTTTTTTACTGGTTCACCTCACTTCTTCATCCTACCTAAGATAGTGTTCTAAAACCTTTTGCCATAAATAGTGATTATACCTTGGCCATTCTGTCTGCATCTACAACTTTATTATAAGACAGTTAGAACATATTCCAGCCTAGGAGTCTCCTAATGTTACAGCTCAATAGATCAGCCATGTTCTAGTCAATTATACAAGCTACGAATTTCCACACCATGCACAATAACAGTGGGGCTCATTTACTAACACTTGCCAGATTTACCTTAACAAACAATCCACAGTTATCTGTGGGTTACCCATTGAATGTAGATTAATAAAGGACATCTGGTTGCCATAGGTTACTTCCCTTGTGGGGATTTCTCAGTGTTGGTAAAACAGTCCAAATTGAATTAAAGGGGCTTTTTTACTAAGGCTGAACAATGCATTGCAACCAATCAGCAATTAGCTTTTAACTGTCTATTTCATTTTGTTTTGTATTTAGTTTTTTTTTTGTGCTTTGTTTTTTTTTCTATTCTCTCTCTCTCTAGAATTACAAAACCTATTTTTTTAAATCATACTCGTTGGTAATTGTGATAAGTCAATCTTCATGGTTTATAGTAGATCTACTTAGAAATGTATTATGTATTATGTGATACTACTATGCAAACAAGAACTGTGGGAATTGCTAAATAAATTAGGTATATAGTCGTTTTTTTAAGTTATTAATTTATTATACTCACAGCATACACCTTAATTATCTTTCCCTTATGTTTAATCTGGTAGTGAAATACAAATATCATTACTATTGCTAAGCAGGGTGATAAAGCCTAATAATAACTGGCCCAACATATCAGTGCCTTTTTCTTACACCTGATGACGGGTAGGAGCTATTCTGCTCTTTAATTGACAGCTAGTGACACCCTATTAATCCTGTTCCTGATTTTCATTTTAATACAGAGATCATGGGGGAAAAGCTGAAGGTAAAGCTTTCATATCAAAAGAGCTGTTTCCTCTGTCTGCTCTCTCATTATTTCCTTTCAAGGTGACCCCCAAAATATATGATCAAGATAATTACAAAGCAAAGCTTGTGAGCCAAGTGTTTAAGTGCTCCAGACGCTTGATGGAAGGAGATATTAATAGATCCTCAGGCAAGGTTCAGCCAAGATGGAACAATTGATTATGACAATGTTTTGGGGGTATGCATTTTTATTAAAAAAAAACTATTTTTTTTAATTCCAGTTTGTCAACATTTTTTTTTTACCAAAAAAACAAATGTGGGTATATTTTCACAGTACAGGGATTTTAGAAACAAATGGCCAGGACAACTAGTTACATTAAAAAAAAAACAAAAAAAAAAACATGATTTAAGACTTTTTTGTACTCCAATGTCTACAAACAGGTATTTCCCTCTATGTATAGCTGAACTATATGCATGCTTATGAATACTACTGAAAACATGCAACAAGAAGATTTTCTGTTACTGAACTACAAACAAACAGGGGCAGAACCAATTCAGTTCAAAGCCACAACTAAAGCTTTAGCTAAACAGTAGCCTTATCACAGTATTTGTGTGCTGAGTGCATCCATATGCCATATGCCACACATAGCTTTATTCCATTTGACCTGCATAGAAAGACATCTATCACATCTCCCAGTGACTGCAACGGGAACATGTGGAAGTGCAGATAAGAGCACTTATCTCCTAGAAAATGCTTGTTTTCCGGTGCAAAAGCGCTCACACTTGCACATCCATGGAACTCCCGTTGAAATCAATGGCAGCCTTTTTTTACTGGCATCTGGTATGTCTAACTTTAAAGGTCCCCATACATGGGCCGATAGTAGCTGCCGATATCGGTCCCTTGGCCCATGTAGGGGCAGAACCAAGAGGCCTGGCTGACCAATATCTGGCCTAAAATTGGCCAGATATCGATCGGCCAGGTTAGAAAATTCAGTCGGATCGGGGACTGCATCGGCTCGTTGATGCGGTCCTCGAACCGACTGCCCCATTGCCGCCCACATAATCTGATCGTTTGGCCCCGTTTTCCTGTCTTGGATCTACCTTCCCAGCATCCTTCTCTCTACCCAGTCGTGACAGACATACTATTTTGAGATGTTTATAGTAATAAGGTATTCCATGCATTTGGCTCACTATTTCTTCTTCTTAGGCAATTTCCCACAGCTTCTCAAATATTTGTTGCTATGCTTATCTGTTTAATGTATAGTTGTCTGGTTGCAGTAGCTCATTTCTTTGTGCTAAAGGTTTATAGCCCTGATGTTTAGGTCTGGGTTGTCAGACACAAAAGCACAGGCTGAGTTTAATCTCTCTTGGCAACATTTCTTTTTACCTGAGCAATTTCAGGTGCGGTTGGGGAGCCGTTTTCCTGTCTTGGATTTTATATGCCCACTTCTTACCGTCAGTGCTCCCAGTGGTTTCATTCCTACAAGGGCAGAGCAAGGGTGAGTTGCTTTGCAGGGGAGACTGAACTCTCACAAAGTCAGATTAAAAAAAAATATATTTATTCATGCATTAAGAAGTTAATTGTCCAAACAGCTTACACTTATATTGTCAGTAAGTGAACCACTAACACAAATGTCAGACTTCATAACTTGTATCAGTCAGATAAAATGCTCAGAAATGCTCAAATTATCTACGATATATATCATATATACATATGTATATGTGTAACATTTAAACATCCCTTGTGTCATTATTCTTTTTTATGTAGTTTCAGTTCAGTTGCAGTGTTTTAATGGTTGGTCTCTTGGTACAGAGCATTTTCCTGAATTTATATCGTAAACAGGCCTGTCATGTCCATTCAGCATGAACACTCTGTTCTGATGTGGGTTCTGTCAGGCTATGCACGGTGGTTAACATTTAGGACTCTGACTCTTGCTGAACTAGTGTTTCCAGCATCCCTTGATAGCATTTAACTGGCCTGGCAGTAATTGTGGGGTACTGTAAAAAAGAAAGAATGCTTTTGGTTTTACATTCCCTTACTAAAGGCTTCTTTGATTTATTTTTAGAAATTAGACCTTTTTGCATATTTTTTACTTACATAAACCTGAAATATATGTAATTTGAAAACTTTGATTCTTCCTACAATGAGCCTTAGATGTACATTATTCTCAGTTCCCTACTGATAGTTTTAGTCTCGTATAACAATTATTTTAAGATCATATTAAAATTCAGGGACACATCTAGAGAATCCAGCTAGAAGGGCTGCACAGAATGCAATAAAGTGTAAAAGCAATCGGTGCAACCGTGCAACATGCAGCTACTAGCCATGTCACTGAATTTTCAAATGATCTGGTCACCCTAAATTATTTGCTGTAAGATGGCCAAGCTTTGCAGTGTATGATTACCTGTGCATGTATGGGAGGGCTGCTACTCCCAACTGATACCCATCTACTATGGATATCGGTGAGTTTGTGGGGGTCAGGAAGGTTTGTAAATGTCATCTGCTGATACACCACATCAGCCACTAGTGATGAGCGAATTTTTTTTTTCTCTTTAATTTAAGGTTTTTATTGATTTTATAAAGAAAAAGAAAACAATCAACAGGTCAACTATACATAGAGACATTCACATATACAGTTTTTCATCTTATATATATCTGAACCTTAATACATATTGAATCAGTAGCATTGTGCATATCCGCTTTTGCTGTTTTGGTTGTTTCTTGTTTCTATCTGGCTTCAGGTGATTGCATAGTGAGAATTAGTATATTAAAGGGGTGGAGATGAGGTATGGGGTGGGTGGGAATAAAGGGAGTAAAGAAGTGGAAGGGTTGGGTTAGGGGTTACTGGTTCCCAGGTGGTTCCTGTGCGTTGGTTTCGGTCTGCTGGCTCTCCAAGTATTGGGCCCATGGATACCACACCAGCTTCCCTTCATAGCTCCTAACTAGGATTTTGTCTCTGATTGATTCCACGATGAGCGAATTTTTTTGCCAGGCATGGATTTGCAGCGAATTTCCACATTTTGCCATTGGCAAATTGTTTTGCGAAACTTCCATGAAAATTTGCCACAGAAAAATTTGTCTTGCATCAAGAAAAGTTAAAAAAAAGAAGTCTAGTCAAAATAGGCACAGTTGCATCAATTGGGCACAGTTGCTTCAAAATTGGCGCAGTCGCTGCAAAACAGGCGTGGTTGCAGCAAAATAGGTGCAAAAATAGACGTGTACAACAAAAAAGATACGTTTCACAGATTTTCCACTGTTTCACTAATTTTCCTGTCGTTTCACAAATTTTTCACTGAAGCGAAGTGGGACAGATTGACTCATCACTCATCAGCCACTTCAAGGTGCATCAGCAGATGAGGAAGTAAAGAGGAGCCATAGCCTCTTATATGCCTGGCCATATGCCTCTTATATACTCTCCATCCAATCAACCCGTGTAGGGCCTCTTTAAAAATGGTTAGAGCAATGTGGTGTGGACTTGCATAAGGTGAATGGTCTTAAAGGACATGTAACCCCACACACAAAAATTTAATCAGTGAACAGCCTCTTTGAAATCTTTCAATACTAATAGTAAGGCTGCAACATCTCATTAATCACTTAGGATTCCTTCTCCTCCTGTAACCCACTCGGCCCCCTCCCTCAAGAATTTGCTTTGACTTCTGGCTTGTGGGCATGCTCAGTTGTTCTAAGCTCAGATTACTAAACACACCCTCCAGTCTAGCAGCCAATAAAGAGATTGCATTGCTGGTTCCCATAGAAACTCAGCTCTAGCTGTCTGCTTCAATTTTTTTCTCCTAACCTCCTCTCCTGAGCTCAGCTCAAACAATCAGACCTTTTACCAAAGACAGTTCTGCCTGTGTGAGCCTGTATTCTTGATGAAATGTATAGTGAATAAGGGTCTGTGTGTGTATGCTGTTTGCAGATTTAAATGTATCTGATTATGTAGCAGAGGAAAAATGGCCACAGGGTGAAAGCTGCTATTTGCTTTAGGAAAATGTGATGGTGCAGGCAAGCGGAGGGGATATATGCAGTACAAATGATGCCATTTGGGTGGGGGAGATGGGCCCACCTGATATACATTGTAGGCAAATGTAGGCTTTACATGACATGTCCTTTAAGTCTTTAAAAGTTAATAATAGAAAAGCACACTTTTTTGCTCATTACCTGCACAGGAAATCTAGATATCTAGAAAAACACTCCCCTTATACCGCTGCACAAATAAAATAACTAACAAAAAAAAACAAAAACATTTTAAAGGTTAAAAGCACGTTAACAGTGGATTTTCTAATAACAATTCAATATCTATTACACTAAAGAGCAAGGTTATGAACTTTTTTGGTTCGAGGTCCCTATGAAGTTAAACATTCAGTCAAAACTCCTATGGTCAAGGTTATAGATAAATACTTCACAAAACCCATGAATATCCTGTAAATGATGTCCTTATAAACAGTGTTTAGTGATGTCACTAGTTATAATTGGTGCTTCATGATGTGCTTTCTGTCACATGACTCTCTGAAGCATGTGTATTACAATAAATATTTTACCCCCCCCCCCCCCCCCCCCCGTGGTATAATATGAGCATATTAAAAGTTACCTTGGAGTTTCAGGAAGGGTCATGGAACTCCTCAGTGACTTACTGTATGCTTATATTTTACAAAAGGAGGTACATTATTCACTGGAATGACAGTGCTGGAATTACAGATGGAGCACTGGTTATTGCAAATCATTTCTTACAGCATGCCATAAGACTTTCCAAATTGCTAGAAGTTATTTGGATTGAGAGGGTGGAAGATAATATAACTGATTCTGGAAGACCTATCTCAGAAGAGGAAAAATATTTTTTAGCCATGTAATAAAATTAACTCCTAGCAATCCAATGTACCTATCTACCTATCTGTGATATTCTGACCAATCATTTGTGTGTGTTTAATGCTGTTGTATATCCTTTCTCTCTGATTCACTCCAAAGATTTAGCACAGCATACATTTTATTTTGATCTGATGACCATTAGAAGCAAGGTTTGAGGCCACATTCTTTGGACTTGGACTGACAATCATGTCTGGCTGTGGTTGGCAGTGATGGACTTTATTGTTATGAGAGATTTATCAAAGTCAGATTTTCTTCTGTCAGCCCCCAGCTCAGCTTTTTTTGACACCTCAGAAAAATCGCATTTTGCTCCTATGCACAGCAAGTCTTTACCTGATATGAAAGTATTGTTTGTCTCCACTGAATTCTGCTCCTGAAAGGGTAAGTGTGCACAAGTAGCTTCTGAATTATACCACTGCCCCCTGTCATGTAGTAATGAACATAACAACAGGACCAGATTGCATTAGAAATCTATGAAGTGACTGCAAGGCATTACATAATCAACAGAAGGAAATTAGTATTGTGAGTACAAGTCTTGCAGGCTGTGGGAGCCATGCATTACATGTGCCTCAGCATATTTTGACATGGCCTTAAATAAATTAAAACCAGAAAACACACTATATATTGTTACAGCCTAATTCATACAAGCCCTTTAGCTGTAGTGAAACCATACCCAGAAGTCCAGACAAGACCAGTATGGCCACACATTAGGCAACCCTTTAGCTTTTATATTGCAACACTTATTTAATTTATATTACTTCCCCTTTATAGGGCCCCCACACCTACCCCCAGGTAAATTACTTGGGAAAGTCTGCATCAATGAAGGCTATTTAAATCATCTTTTGCTTGCTTTATATAAAGTGTTCATACTGAAAACATAAAACTCCCTGCAGATAGTGCCCTGACTAAAGAATAAAACCTAGGACCCTAGTGCTGCAAGGCAGCATTGCTTACTGTTGCACCATAGTGCTAAACTGTCTTTCCTTCCTGTAATAATACAGTGAGAGAAAGGTGGCTAATAAGGAGAGGGAAGAGGGCTTTGCTGGAGAACCAGCAGAAAGTTATTGATTTTTTAATTTGATCCTCAGTACAGTATTTTATTATTATTATAAATATTCCAGAAGTGTTGGTAATGGGGTACTCCATCTTCATTGCCCCTTCATCTGTAAGTTCCACACCACAGAAAGGATTTAACCCTGAGTTGCTTGCAGAAACAATTTATTTTTATCTCTGTAAATGTCTGAAACATTTCTATTAAAGTGCTGGGTTTTATAGACTATAGTCTACTCTTTGCCTTTTCCATTATTGTTACTAAACCATATTGTGCAAGTAAGGCACTAGTAACCTAGACAGGAACTGGGAGCTTGAACTGTAGGGATAAGAGAGACTGGTCAGTTTTGCTTCAGAAAAACAGGAGAATAATTCATGAAACCCATATTTCTCCAAATGCATTCTGCAAGTAGGGTTAATGTTGTTAGTGTCACTTCCTCTATATAACCCCCGCTGACTGCATCTGTTACTCTTCATCATCTAATCCACCCCAAAAAATCTACAAAAAGTATGATTTTCCAGAATCTGCCAATTATAATGAATATCAATATTTATTATCTATCCACTGCCCTTAGATTTGTCACGTTAAATATATGTACCACCTTCTCTATGATCTATACTGTGCAATCCCTTTTCACAAACAAAAAAGAAATTAAACAAATTTATGTGATGTAAAAATAAATTTATTGAAAATCCACCAAACACCAATTTATGGAAACATATTGCCTGTGACACTTTCTGTTCAATAATAAAAAAGATGATTAAAAAAAAAAAAAATCTACAAAATTAAAGGGAAACTAAACCCCCTAGATTTTCCCCATGCTAATTCTTCTCGTTGTTCAAGAAAGGGGATTTATGGCTGCACAAGGATGTTAGGGTGGATGAAGGGCATACCCTATATGGGCCCTGTTAGGAGACATGTAATTAAAAGATCACCTAATATTTGCATGTCTTGCTTTTTCTATAATTGAATTTTGAAAAACACGATAGGGAAATTCACACTGGGGCTTAAGTAACATTCTACAAGAAGGGGTAATGTAAGTCACTAACTGACTATATAAATCCCATTGATTGTTGATTATTTGGTGGTGCATGAAAAAGAAATCTACAAAATTATGAATTTACCCATGCTAATTTTTCTTGTTGGTCCAAGAATGGAAATATATGGCTATAAAATGAGGGTGTTAGGGTGGATGGAGGGCATAGCTGAGAGGAGCAGGGGCATGAATAAAATGATCTGATTCATACTCTGGCAACATACTGACAAAATTATTCCAAAATAATCCTGAACTGTCAGGGTTAATTCTCTTAAAGTAATATAGATTAGTGTGAATCATATTAAAGCATGTAAATGCACAATAGGAAATGTATCTGGGTTATAATATCTTAATTTAATTAGGAGAACCATAGTCAGAGGTCAGGGAAGAGGTAGTGTACTGCAAACAATTGGCCTTGTTGGCTGCATATAGTTGATTTTTTTAACCCAGCCCTAAGGCATTGGCTCCTGTGACTGTAGTAAGGACTTCAGTTCCTGTATTTAGGGTCTGTAGTGTAGCCTTACGGCACAGCCTGGGGTTCCCTCCAAAATGATGTGACTGTACAACTGCAATCATAATACATTTCTGTATATAAAAGGTTTCTTTAATGTGCTTATTGGATATTTGTGCTTTATGGATTATAGATGTATTCCTTTGACTTGACATGGTGCTTAAATATACTGCATTTCTGTAACATTATATGTGAATATTCTCGCCATGGGTGGAGACATTTATTACCTCCAAGTTCTGTCTTGCTTAAAAGCTTATTTAGCGGATTCTTGCGACTGACTATTAACATTCTTGTATTACTCAAGTCTCTGGAAAGGATTACATGATGTTTCTGTTCCCTGTAATTGCAGCAAGGGAACTGGATTGCAGTAGTTAATATAACTGTGCCCTGTGATTGCAGAGAGGGAATTCCAAAGTAATTTAGAAGTCACCTATTTAGTCCATAGACAAATAACTTTCAAAATGTTAAAGCTGTGCTACAATATGTGAGCAAGGTCATCTTATTCCTGAGGCTTGATTTGAGTCCTTTAATGTGTGCTAGGGCCTGAGAGATGTATATTCTGTGTAGAGGACAAACTATTGTGTTTCCAAAGTATACAGATTTGGACATTTCCAGTCTAACTTTTAGATTAATTTTATTGTACAGCACTGCAGTATATGTTGGTACTTTATATATTGGTTGCCCATGTTGATTGCATTGGATATTGTAAACCCTTTTTAAACAGCCTTGACTCTATTGTAAGAGGTCTACTTTACAGAAATAAGGCAGAAATAGTAGTAAACCATGTTTAATTAGGGTTAGGGTCAGGGTTCATTAACAGGTGCAAAGTGCAAAAACTGCCACTGCAAAAACGACCCCACAATATTGTTTGCCGGCATTCTGCACCAATCACAGCATGTCTTTTGCATAATAGAGTAAGTGCAAAAATTTGCACCTGCAATTAATAGTACAAGTACAGGGTGTTAAGTGTATGGTTCCCTTGTTCCCCCCTGGTGCTACTATTCTGTGCATCCTGTATGATATGCAGGATAGGGTCATGCCAGGGGATCCCCATGTGCAGCCCCAACCAGAGTGCCAGTCAAAACTTGGGGTTGGCAATGTGTATTTTAGGTAAAGAAAATGGTACTTTTGCACATGTATATGCACTTTGCACCTTGCCACCCCTTTGTAAATAAGACCACTTATCTCTTGCCATACACTGGGCAGTACCGTACAACCCTGTTAGTATCAACGTAAGCTGACCAACCTTAAATTAAAAAAAAAGTGCTACAGTTTTCAAGTCAAACCAATTCTACATTGCAGGATGCTTGTTTAGTGAGTGTCATCCACTGAAACGAAGATCTCTAGATCCAACTTAAAAGCCATCTATCACCAACATGGCCCGGTGGAGTTGTAGGCTAACACTGCCTGCAGCCTGGTTATAGAGTCTTTCATTTTCAGTGACAAACAGGCATCAACTCTCCTTTAGCTGTTCTGTACATCTGAAGCAAGAGCCTCTTGTTTCATGGTAGGTCCCCTTTACTGATGTAATGTCTTTTGGAAAATAGACAAATGTGCTGAAAAGGGTCTCAGCCATTCTTTTTCACTACTTCATGAGTGCAACGAGTTCAACACAGTATTAAAGAGGTTAACCTATGTACTCACTTACTTCCAAATTTCTGTGTATTTTCCTCCCTCACAGAATGCGCATTATTACGTATATATGCATGCCTGGCCTGCCAATGTAATGAAGCATGAGTCACTTTATGGACTTTTAATTATATCAGATAATTAACATTATGACTATTACCTTACAAACAGCAGAATCTAAACACAAGATAGCTCATTTGTTGGAAGGGCAGCAAGTGGGGCACTGGCAGAAATTGGTGCAAATTTCAAATGCCATATTCATTTTCACTTAGCATTTAATGTACAACAAATTAGTCATTTGTGTTCAACATGTTCAGCATTCATTCTGAAAGGAGGAAGGTCTATAAAATACAGCTGCACAGTTTATGATTTGTTCATTCCCCAGAACATGCAGGTCTCTGTAAAAAATATTATATAAAAGAGCCCATATGTAAAACACTGTTTTATATAAATAAAGTTTTTTTTATGAAAGCACAAACAGGGCTCTGTCATTTACTCCCACCCTCCCACCTGCATTATTTCCTGTCATGTGATCATGTGGAAAAAAAATGCAGCACACCAAAGATTTTCATAGTGCAAAAGTTATATGTACATTTAGCCTATATCCATATGTATCAAGGGCAATGTTTCGGGCCCCCAGGGCATTTCCTTACACCTAGGGGGAGATTTACTAATCCACAAATGGACCGAAAGCGTCCGAATGCGTTTTTTTCATTGCTGTCGCAAATTTGTCGTATATTTTCCACAACTTTTTCGGCGCGGTCACGAAAAAATCGTATTGCGGCGAGTACGAAAGTTTCGGATTCATTCAAGCTTCGGTATCATGACTTCCCTTGGGCCAGGTTGGAGCTGCACAGTGCCATTTTTTCCTATGGAAGGCTTCCAAAATCATGCAAAGTCACAAAGGTTTTTCCGCCATTCACGATTGTTCAATATGAAAAAGTTGCGACGGCGACGAAAAAGTTGCACAAAATACGAAAAAATTGTGACGGCAACGAAAAAGTCGCAAAATTTTAGTTTCCAAACCGATTTTTTCCCTTTTGGGATTCGGATTCGTGGATTAGTAAATCTCCCCCCTAGTGTGTCACAACATCAATACGAGATATAAAGGGTGAATGAAGCATGGGATTACAAGACCCTCCTCTTTCTGAGTTATGTCATCCCATTAACCAACTTGTGGTGAAATATGTGTAAGAGTCAAAGTCAAAAGTCCATTTATGGTTCAGAAAATTATACATATTTAATCCATACATCCATTGTGCAATTTGAACCAAGTTGAGTCCATTATTGAATGAATATTTAAAAAAAAAAAAAAAAAAAAACTTACACAGTTACTACATAAATATAGAGCTGACATAAAGCAAAGCACTTTTTCTGAGACATGTTCCTATATGAAAACATGAACCACACTCAGGGTGTCCAATGTCAATCAATTAATAGTATTAAGAGGAAGAAGAATTATATTAGAGTGTATGTATAAGCACAACAATGTGTTGATGGATAAACATGGCAAACATTCTCTGTTCAAACCACAAGCCACAAAGTGTCCAGTCCAAAATATGTCTCTGTGTTTTAATTGGAGGAGTCTAATCCCTCCTCTCCTGGTACTGCCACTGTATCAGGCTTCTGAAGCCAACTGATAAAATGTTTTGCCTGGTGAAAGTATGCTGGAACAGGTAGTGCAGTACTTTGAAATTGTGCTTTGGAAAAGTAATCCCTTATTGGTTATGTTGTATTTATCTATAGAAAATAAACCACATGGTCAGATACAGTATATTACTTAAGAGGCTTCATATGTGAAAAGTGTTTAATCTTGTATTTTTTACCCGTGTGGGGGTTGCCTGTACAGTGTAGAGTGTAAACAGGGAAATGTACAACGTTTAGGTTTATACAGAGAAATCTGTGTATTAACCTTGAAACTACCAATATCTGCTTTTGGTTTAATAGATTCTTACCCCTTTTGTATGCCATCAGGGGAAGTACTTAGAAGGATGGTATGGGAGGTATGCCAGTGTTTGCATATCATATTCAACACATTTGGACTCGCTGTAGTGAATTTACACTAATCTCTCTTATCATTTGCTTTTGTCCTACTGATACACAGCCCATCACAAAATGGTGGCTCAAGAGAAAAGGGCAATATTTACTGATATGTATATGCTAGTTTGGTAAGATTCTTAAAATGGTCAGTTATGATATAAATTATTATTATTATTGGGTAAATGCTTGTTCTGAAGGTATTGCTTTCCTTTAAAGGGCTGCGAAAAGGGAACTTGATTACAAGAAAGCCAAACTCTCCAGGGAAAATAGACTGGAAGATGCTTTTTAATTGTACACATGTGAAACTCACCAGCATGTCTTGTAAGTATAATTTAAGCTATTTCAGGCTTCTCCTGACAAGCAGGTCATGATTCTGAAGGTGCAGACTGTGGGCTGTCATGGGAAACACAAACATTTTCTCTAAAATATTACTCCTAGTAGACTGTAAGACATTAAATGCAGTCTGGATGTTAGGAGACCTTTAGCCCCCACAGGCTCCATCCCTACAACTCCAGAAGAAGGTACTCACTGTCCTGCCACATGGCCGCAAAGTGGCTGAAACCATTGCTCAAAACCTTACCCTATCTATTCCTTTAGATCCTCTTTTGTAAAATTTTATTGGGTTGAGGAGGTATCCTCTTTTCAAGCAGACTGGGCACTAATATCTATTACTTACGCCAAAAAAATTATTGCCACTACCCAAAAGTCCAAATCTCCCCCACTAACTCTCAATGGATAACTGAATAACTGAAACACAAAGAGGCTAGTTGGGTAGATTTGACAAAGCATGGTACCTATGGATGGAGTAACATTGTCCCATTCTGGCTGATACTTTTCAATGATGAACATGCTCAATATTCCCAATCCCGCCACTGTTCTGCCTTCCCATCCATACCTGTACCCATCTCCATCTGAACAACTACACAACAACATGCATTATTTTGGGAGCTTTATTATCATTTTTATGATTTTTAATTTTTTTGTCATCTTTTTATATTTTTTCATTTCAGCTTTTGTACAATCCAGAAATTCAAGGGGTAAAGTATCTACCTACTATGCTCTCCTTATGCACACTCTGACTATTGATGATATAACCCACTATTAGTGGCTACTTGTTCTGTGTGTTTCCTATCTTTTTAGTTCAAAACATTGTTAAAAAAACAAAAAAAGCTTTAAAACTATTGTTTTAGAGGTACACCGAATGCGAAAACTGATATTGTTTCTATAGGTAACTGAGACTGCTGATCCACTAATGTTGCCACTAACTAATATCAGACTATTACTTGGTATACTCTTGGGAATTCTAACACAAGGTGAAACTTTTGGGGGTTTTGGTAAGCACCAACCTTGTATGTATTTGATATTAGAATTGAGAATTTTTTTTTTTATTGTTCAAATCCATTATATTGCACAATGTCCTGTAGTTTTAGTGTCTCCCTTTGTAGGCTATTAAGCTGCAGCAGACTAATATTAGATTAGATTAGTCTACCTGATACTGTAGCATTGATTATTGTGTGCAGGTCAGGGAAAACTCAACTGCACCTGACCCTAACCCACACAAACCTTAACCTGCACCCAACCCTAACGGTGGCCATACACGCACCGATAATATCGTACGAAACCTCGTTTCGTAAGATATTCGGTGCGTGTATGGTATGTCGGCGAGTCGACCGATATCGCAGGAAGCTGCTGATATTGGCCGACTCGCCGATCGGACCAGTTTGAAAATTTTGATCGGGTGCTATAGAAGGCGCCTGACCAAAATCTCCCTTCAGCGCTGAATCGGCAGAAGGAGGTAGAAATCCTATTGTTTCTACCTCCTTACCTGCCGATTCAGCCCTGAATGGTGTGTGGCGGATGTATGGCCAGCTTAACTTTCAAATTCTTGCCATCAAAGAACCTTCACCAACCCTTACCTGTGGCTTCTCCCTCCATACACTACTTCTGTGTGTGTCTTTGGTTCTAAGACAGGGAATCTTTAAGAGCAGAGGAGTGTACTTTCCCAGTCTAAACCTGCCCCCAAGGGAACCAACAATTGTCACCCAAATTTCCACACTAACCCACCCAACCCATGTGTCCGACAGGTTTTGGGTTAACCCACACATCACTATTGTTGACCTTCTGCTCAAATTTTTTTTTTAAATTCACCTTCTTGGGGGAAATATTTCAGTTTGCTCAAAAGTGTGCAGTAAAAGGAGCAAAATTTGCTTTAGGTATTTATGACCAATAAGATTTGCTTTAAAATAGGTGACCAAGAAATGCTACTTGATGACTAGTTGCCATGGATTACAGGTTCTGGTCAAAGCGTCAAAAAACCCATGGATGCAAATTTTTGATCCTCAAAGAGGTGAAGATTTGCACCCCATATGTCGCAGCCAGGAAGCATTTGTGACAATGGGATCTGCTATACAGTTTGCTCCAGCTTCTTAAGGTGTAGGGTACAGCACTGTGGGGTCAATGCTTCTCTGTACTTAATGATTGCTATGATTATACATAACATTTATTAAAACAGTGTACCTTTTTGGTGAAACAAACTCAGACCACAATTTGTTTTTATTCATCATTTTTAAAAAAGCCATATAGCCCTTGTTTAGCATGGGTGCAGTGTACAGTACAATTGAGGTACAAATGTGAACGTTTTGCTGCCTGCAGAGCTGAAAATCACACAGGTGGCAAAATGCTGGCAATTGACCCATGTGACAATTTCCCCTGAAGTTAATAGGCCCCACAGTGAGCCAGCACAGCTTATGCTTGACCAGTATGGTCTGATTTTAAAACATCACACAGAGTTTTTTTTGCCGAAAAAGTTAACTTTCCCCTATAAATATATATAATAATATTTTGCACACATGCCTTTATACTACTGTATCAGCTATGTGTTCCTTAAATGATGTGTCTCCATCTAAATAACCTTTAATCAATATGTCCCTCTGCTGCCTCATGCAGTTTGTTACTGCAACTTTTGCGCTATTCCAGCTACAAAGAAATTTGCCTTTCTTTATCATTTCTCTGTATGTTTTATAAGCTTTTGTCTTGTCTGGATGTCCTTCTGATAACCTGTATGCAGCTAGAGCCATATATTCCAGTAAAGTCCTTGTTTTCCTGCTATGACCCAGTCTGCTCTCACTACCTTTCACATAACTCCAAGGGTGACATGTTTAAAGCAGAAATTGTGCTGTTAATGGAAAGGTTTAGCACTCATATATTCCACTGTCCTCACAACAGTGAAATTAAATATGGCTCAAGCAAGCCATTTATCTCAGCTGCCTGGTACATAGACACAGGTGTATGTGTCTGTGTCTGTGTATATGTATGTACAAACATATATATGTAGAATGCTTTTTCATCTATATTTATATTTTTCACTAACACCAGAGTACGTAATTTTGTAAAAGGAGTGCTCCTCAATGGACTAGTATTGTACTTTTTTACTGCGTAAAAAGGTTGTCAGGGGCATTGAGGAGGTAAAGCGGGGAAGAAGTATTGTATTATGTTAAATGTTCAAAAACCACAAATAAAAACTATAAAAAAAAAAAGTGGGGAAGAAGTGAGTCCTTAAGGCAGGGGTTGATAATGTGCAGACAGGAGCAGGACAGAGGAACTAGAAACTGGATGGAGCAAGACAAAAAGGGCAAACAATTTGGAACCTGACAGGAGTGAGGATGAAGTGGGTGAAGACTCAAGGACAGAACAGGAAGGTGCGGGGCGTAGAACCAGGTCAGGAGAGGATTACAGAGTGGACATAGTGAGTGACTGGACGGAGGGGGAATATAATGGTCGCTGGATGGTGCAGTGGACAAAGGATCAAGGACAGACTGGAGAAGGGTAAAGCAGAAGGGCAGGAGCGAGCACATACAGGCCTGGATTTACAAAGCAGGTCCCCCTTGGCCCCGTCTCCACAGTCACTGCTGTTCCCTCACATTCATGCACATTTACGTGCATGCGCACATTTCCATAGTTGGGTCAGGAGCACTGGGGATCGGTGCAGGGGGCATTAACAACTGTCATTTCCCCAGTGCTTTAGAAGCAGCAGCTGGGTGGCATGCCGCCTCTAAAGTCCTGCCGCCCTAGGCATAGGCCTCTGTGGCCTTGCCACAAATCCGGGTCGTAGTGGGCGAAGGCTGAGACAGAGCAGGACTAGAACAGGACTAGGCGTCAAGCAAGGAAAGAACGAAAACAGGAACAGGGATGAGAACAAACAAGACAGGAGCAGGAACATGAAGGAACAGGAGTAAAGCAGAGAACAAGACAAAAATAGGAACAGACAGGATCCTTCCAGAGCAGGAAACAAGAGCTAGGGACAGTGCCTCAAAGCTTAATGTAAGGCCAGGGCTCAAGCACCACCAGTAAGGGGGGCTGACTTTATATACGGCAAAGTGATCCCTGATTGGCTGACACCAACCAACCAATAACCAGCGGCTAGCAACCAGAAGGTCCCTGTTTCAAAACATTGCAGAGCCTTACATAGGGTATGCATACATTCTCTAAAATTGTTGGGGAAAATGGAGGAACTAAAGTGCAATATTAAGTATAAGGTTAGCTAATGTAATACTAACAATGATTGGTCAGGCAAAGCAACTTAAAACAAAATCTTAAAGGAACAATGCTCTTATGCAAACCTGTCATAATAATATTGTAGCTAGGATTTGGGCCTCAATAAAACAGACAGGTGCAGTTTTTATATGAAGAACCTGTTGCACAGCTTTGAATCAATTATACTAATTTTAGAACATTTTCATTAACTTGTGAAACTTGACAATGATATTCTCTCTCACGCATCTACTTGGGTTAGCTATAGGACCACTGGCTATATTACCAGACTTACAGTTGTCCCTATGGATGATAAGATCACTCTGTATGCAAATGAATTGCTATTATTCCTGTCTGATCCCCAAGGGTCTCTTCATGGAGCTATGAAGTAATGAACACATTTAGCAGATTTTTAGATATTGATATTAATTAAAAAAATGGTAATCTTTCCACTAAAAAAAAATGACCTAGTATGCATTGAAAACAACCTAGTTGAAGACTACTTTACTAGACCTATTGAAGACTACTTTACTAGACCTATTGAAGACTACTTTACTAGACCTGTTGAAGACTACTTTAATAATAATTTACAAGGTTGGTATCGCTGTATGTAGGCTATAGTGACTATAGGGATCAATCCAAGTTTTGCTTCATGGTAACTATTCACAAAGCTTTTTGTGGGCCATATATAGTGATTGTAGCTGTAATAGTTTTGATTGATCATGGTGACTGAGCTGTCAAGTGGCTTGTAGATTTAACTTCTGTGTCTAGAATTTTATGTAGTACCATATCGACACTGGGTAGGGGGATTTACAAAAATATGTGTCCCGCTACTTTGGAACAGTAGCCCATAGAAAAAAGTTAGGTAAGAGATCTGATTGGTCAGCTGCAATAAGATTAAGGTAAAATGTATAGCTGCTTTGTCAGGTCCTTTGTGAATGTGTCCTTGGGCTTACACTAACATTTAATGTATATAACCAGAAAGCAAAAGAAGAAAAGCTAAATAAAAAGTTGTCTTACTTCCCAGAAATAAGGTAAGCCCATCACTTGCCGTTCTAAAATCTACTGTACATCTTAAGATACATACACTGAGCCCAGGACCTGTGTCCTGGCTTTTTTACTCTCATCCAGTACATTCTTATGCTATTTGCAATTTTATGGCTTGTTGTGACTACAGATTGTTGCTTAGGTAAGATAGTAGTGACACAGTGGTACTCACAAACACATCATTATACTATTATTGAAGTCAAAAGTGAGTCCTGTTTACAGTCAAGCAAGTTCTTGATCTGCTGGTTGTACCAGTGCTAAAACAATGATGCCAATTAGTTACAAGTGGAAGCTTGAGATTGCGCACTGAGGTTGAAAAATAACAAAGGGCACATAAAAGACCAACTGCAAAGACACACACTAAGTAGAGAGCGTGGTCCAAGTGCTCTGTGCTATACCCGCAGCTTAGGGAGAGGACATCCGTAAACAGCAATAGCTTGGGCTTGTAGTCACTTGAAGAATCCAAAAGGGTAACAAAATAAAAATAAAAAAAAGTCTTTATTTAAAGCTACATTGAAATTTTCCATGTCAAAAAAATGCCATACAGGTTTCGTTTCATATGGGCACTAATCCTTATAGTTGAATGTAAGTATCCAAACAGAAGTCTACAGTGTGTAGCAAACCAGCCCCCTCATAAAAAAAAGTATATAATCACTTTAGAACATCTAAAAAGGAAGACAATAATGACAACAAAAATGCAAATAAAACACATACAGAAGTAATTTCCAGTTCCACCAGGTGCCAATTTTTAGTCGCCATGGCGACCTGGTGTCTGTTTTTTTTTTCTAGCCCGCAAAGTTACATTTCCATAATTACTAATCTTGCATTTATTTTCTAGCTAATTGCATATCAGGCAGTAAACAACAATAATAATTCATCTGATTATTCTTGAACTTGCAAATGGGTGAATAATTTAAAACAGCTTCACAGCTAGGCACCCAAGCTTTATTTAATGGCCGCGGTGCAGCTCTGAAAGGGTTAGGAGCAAGCTCATGGATGGGAGGCCTTTTGGGAGGCAGTGATTGCTAGCACCTGCAGTCTACCTCCAGCTCAATCTCCGTGCAGCTCTCACCTGCTCTGGGGCTAATAGAAAACAATCCATCATATTTTGGTACTGGAATCTCATCAGGCAATGTCAGGCGGCTGTATATTTATCAACAGTCACCGAAGCAATTTCCCTCTCTCTTTGTCCTCTCTAATCAATATATAGCAGCTGAATATGAAAATGAATATTGTCACTGTTGGGTCTTAGTAGGGCAGATAGATTCAAGAATGCAGTGGCATCTGCCTGTGTCTCAGCCCTAGCAGCAGTGGGTAGATAAGGCATTGGGAAGTGGAATCCTAACGGGACTTTATTACAGCAACATCTCATAGCCACCTTAGCCGTATGGGCTTTTGTTTGGGTAAGAGAGCAGAGTGCAAAAATACACATTTATGACTATTCAGAACAGAAGTATTTGCACAATAGGTGCCACAATACACAGCCTGAACATATGAAAATATATGGCATTTAGGATCATTGCATGTTCGGCACAGAGGCAGATAGAAATGAAAATAGAGTTTACTGATGCCTGACGGTTAAACAGTGCCTGACGTTTCAATATCAACCTGCAACTACAGCTCTCAAAAATCTTCTTGCATAAACTGAGAGTTATGAACCCTGTGTTTTAATGCCAATATCATATGGACAACCAAAGTTATTAAAGTTGAAGTTAACCCTAATGTGGCATCATACCAGCAACTAACAGCCTCTCACTGGATCGGGGCAGCTGCCATGCAATACTCACCAATCACTCAAAATATGCACCAGGGACACAAGTGGTTTATGCAAAGGATTTTCTATTTGTGTTTCAGATTGCAACTAATGCCCCTGTTTTTCTTTCCCCATTTGGTGTCTGTATATTTGGGAAATACTTGCATAGTTAGGAAATAAGCCTAAGGTTGACATACAAAGGCCAATACAGAAATGATAAAAGGCACATACACTGTACAGTTATATTAATTTTCTGAACAATTGGCATGGTTCAAGATGAAGGGATGCTACAGTTCCCCTATACCTCCACTAGCAGACATGGTGCATCAGCAGATAAAAAGTTTACACCTGTTCGACCAGTATTCATGATACACAGATATTGGTCAGGATTGTCTGTCCAACACACATATGCCAAAACTTTCAATGCATGTATATGGCCAGGTTAAGACCTCATGCACTTTGACAGACCAGTAGGTCACATGGATCCAGGTTATCCATGTCAGAAGAAACACTGGATCATTCTGACCTGTTTCAAAAAACTGCTTCATTCATCTCTGTATTCTGTTGAAACCTTAGTTAAATCAATATCCATGTAACAAGTCAAACAGTTTTGAAAATTTCCTAAAAAAAACTCAGATCTTGTTACATGCAGGTACATGCAGGTAACATCTTACAACTGCATCAAAAGTGAATTGAGCATGAGTTCTTTGCAGAACACTTGAAGTTGAATAGTAGACTGAATGCCAATGTCCTTAAATCAAGGCACAAATTAAATTACAAAATGTTCATGTTTTCTGGGTTTGGGGATCTACAATCTAAAATAGTGGTTACCAAATTGTGAGGTGCATCACCCTGCAGCTACCAACATGAATTCACAGCAGAGTACTACTAAGGGGGAAAGGCACAAAAACCTGCGATGTGTAACTGGTGGGCGTCATCCTGCCCAGCAGGAAGGAGATCAGACTGGGAGAGAAAAGGAAATGAACAGAGGAAGGAGGTGGTAGAAAGATTGAGAGGGCAAGGGGAAAGACCAATAGGAGAAATGAGATGACTGAGAATAAGTGAAACTAAAAGTAAGTAAACAATGAAAAGAATAAAATGTCAGTGTATTATAGGAGAAAGGGTGGATGGAAACAAATGGAACAGGAATTATAAACTAATATAAAGAAGGTCAATACAGGGGTCTGAAAATATGGGGAGACCGTGATGTTATGTGGGGAATTGTAAAGTGGGTAAGAGCAGAATGCTGCATGCGTGTACTAGAAAAGAAATCTGGAGAGCAAGAAAGGGGAGTAAGGAAAAGGGGAGTAAGGAAATTAGAGTAAGGAAATAGAAAAGGAGAGATCATGAGAGAAAACTAAAGGCTGAGAGAGAGGGGTAGGACAGAAGAGAAATGGGAAAGAGGAGATAAAGGTGGGGAGCGGAAAGAAGTGAAATAAAAAGGGGTGTATTGAAGAGATGTGAGAGTCAAAAAAGGAAACAGTAGGAGAGAAGGGGAAGGGGATAGAAGGAGAAAGCATGTCCCATCGCCCAACCCAATCCCACCCCCCTTGACATCATAGCCCTGCCCCCTTGGAACACCATCTGTATTTCCATGCAGTAAAACTGGCATGGCTAAGGTGTTAGGGGGCCTGCCTAAAAGTTTATGTATTAAAGGGGGGGCCTGATTAAAAAGAAAACCTCTGGTAACTAGAAGCAACTGATCTTGAATATGTGCACCCATAAAAACAATGTCGGTAAACTATTGGGTGCATCACATATGCACTGTAATATTCATAATTATTTGCTGCTTGCTTCCTATTCTGCAAAATTGCACGTACCTGTAAATAGTAAAATCCCCTCTCAAAATCCAGGTTATTATAACTGCATGCTGTTTGGGCCCATTTATAAATGTAAATTCAGTAAATATCTACTCTTTATATAATGGAGGTAGACAGCTAAGTGGGTCTATTTCTAACTAGCAATGACTTTCCCTGCCCTTACCTTACCTTTCCTGCTTGTGTCTCAAATCCTTCTCATATCGTGTTAAGTCAGTGATTACTTGGTGTCATTGTGTGATGTGATCATTTTATCAATATGTCTTCACTGAGCAGAAGAGTCTGTGCTTCCTAAGCCCATAGTTTAACCCCATGAGCAACTTCTAAGGCACTGCCTACTACTGTGTAAATCACACAAAGCGGTTCCTCACTTTGGGAGTTCTCAGCATTTTTTTAAAAAAAACACGTTTTGTTACAAAATGCCTAGAATATTCCCCAAGTATTTTCTGCAGGCAAACTACATGGTAAGACAAGCCATTTGCTTGGGTGCCACTAAAAAGTGGGTACATTTTCTTCATGCTAATAAGCAAGTAGTTACCAAGATTCACAAACCACTTTGCGTTATTTCCATTCAGAAATGTACAGATACTGACATGATGATGTCATTGGCGGAGTTACGATCTATACCTGTACCCAAGTATTTCCAGGCTGTCTGTAGAATACTTCACCTTGTACAGTTATCATTATGTAAATGGCATGGCTGGCATTACTGTAGACTTCCTATGCAGAACGTTTATGACATATTCTTAGGTTGTAGTGAATGTTTAAGGGATGGTTCACTTTTAAGTTAACTTTTGGTATGTTATAGAATGGCCAATTCTAACCAACTTTCCGATTGGTCTCCATTGTTTATTTTTTATAGTTTTTGCCTTCTTCTTCTAACTCTTTATAACTTTCAAATGGGGGTCACTGACCCCGGCAGACTGAAAACTGTTGCTCTGTGAAGCTACAATTTTACTGTCATTCCTACTTTTTATAACTTATTTTTCTATTCAGCCCTTTTTCAATTCATATACCAGTCTCACATTCAAACCACTGGTTGCTAAGGTAATTTGGACCCTATGGGGCTGATTTACTAATCCACGAATCCGAATGAGAAAAATTCGCATTGGAAAACAAACATTTTGCGACTTTTTCGTATTTTTTGCGATTTTTTCGTCACCGTTACGACTTTTCGTAAATTGTCGCGACTTTTTCATAGCCAATACAAATTTCGTGAATTGTCGCAACTTTTTCATAGCCATTATGACTTTCGTGAATTGTCGCGACTTTTTCATAGCCATTATGACTTTCGTGAATTGTCGCGACTTTTGCATAGCCATTACGACTTTTGCGAATTGTCGCGACTTTTTCGTATTGAGCGCTCGAAAAATTCGCGACAATTTGCGCAAGTCGTAACGGTTACGAAAAAGTTGCGACAATTTACGAAAAGTCGTAACGGCGACGAAAAAATCGCAAAAAATATGGAAAAGTCGCAAAATGTTTGTTTTCCAATGCGAATTTTTCTCATTCGGACGTTTTTCGGACGTTCATGGATTAATAAATGTGCCCCTATAACTGCTAAAACTGCAATCTGGAGAGCTGCTGAACAAAAATTTAAATCATTAAAAAAAACGACAAATAATGAAAAATGAAGATCAATTAAAAGTCAGTTCAAAGTTGAACAACCCTTTAAATAAACTGTCCACCAAATAATATTGCAAATACAGTTTAATTTGCAGGGGGATTTTTTGTGGGGGATGCCTAAAAAATCTAGGGGCCATAAAACCAGTTTGAAAATGTTATTTTCCCCACCGAGCACAGAGTGGCTCATTTCCTACCATTGGGGTAATTTAGCTTCATGGTTATAACATTAAGGTCCTTGTGGCCTGGGCTCCAAATTTTGGAAGAACCATTTATCGAAAAAATCCCAGGTCCTTAGCATTCAGCATATTGGATCCCACATTTGTTCTGAAACCATTCGTGGCAATTCTGGGCTCTGGCTAGATCATGCTTATTTCAGAGGACAGAAGGGGAAGAAAGCTCAGGGCTACAGAGGACATATAGACTCAAAACTGAATTTCACGCACGGCTGTACTCTCAGCTCATTCACAACAGCAGGATCCGTCTTCCCACTTAAAGAAGAAAAAGTTAATTAAAAATCTCCCACAGTCTTTAAAAAGCCTGATCTTTTCTAAAAAGCAGAAAAAATAATAATAATCAGAAGATATTAGAGATGGTGGGAAAAGTAATGGAAATATTGTTCCGAAACATCCACCTACAGGATCAGCCAAGCGTGAAACAGGAGTGACTTTTTAGCTGCTGGAAAAGGCTCACTAATCCTGTGTAATTGCTTGCTTAAATTGCTTCAATATTTTCCCACCTTCACTTATCGGCCACCAGTCCACCTTCTGTTTATAAACATTTTAATCAGTTTTGCTTCTCCTTTATCTGCATTTTATGTTTGCTCTTGAAACGAAAAATATTGTGTCAAATAGCTATACTGTACAATTTGTCCTTTGGTACCTGTTCATATCTGCAGCCACTGACAGGGGTCTATTTACTATCCTGTTTCCATTGTTTAGTAAAACTATGAGTGCTGGACAGGGTGTGGCTGGGTGTCATTATGAATAAAGGCTTTATATGTGAGTGATATAATGCCAGGGGCAAACGTCACAATGTTTGTAAATATTATGAGCATGGGATCTATTATCTAGAAATCCTCACTATACTAGTCTTTTGAAGGGGACTAACAGCACAGTGAATTAAGCAAATTAAGAGGCTTATTGTTCTTGTGTGACAGTGCCAGAATCCATAATTGTTTCTATTAATTTGAACACATACCAAGGAATTTCTTCTGTGCCTTTACAAAAAAGTGAACTTGGGGTTTTCCGGATAAGGTGTCTTTCTGTAATTCGGATCTCCTACCTTAAGTGGCCCATTTAGCAATGTACGATTGAGTCCGAATACTAAAAATTCGTATTGAGTTTGAGCGACTTTTTCGTACGAAACGAGTACGAAAGGTTCGGATTCATTCAAGCTTCGGTATCGTGACTTTTCTTGGGCCAGGTTGGAGCTGCAGAGTGCCATTGAGCCCTATGGGAGACTTTCCTTGGGCCAGGTTGGAGCTGCAGGGTGCCATTGAGCCCTATGGGAGACTTTCCTTGGGCCAGGTTGGAGCTGCAGAGTTCCATTGAGCCCTATGGGAGACTTTCCTTGGGCCAGGTTGGAGCTGCAGAGTGCCATTGAGTCCTATGGGAGACTTTCCTTGGGCCAGGTTGGAGCTGCAGAGTGCCATTGAGTCCTATGGGAGGCTTCCAAAATCATGCACAGAAGGATCAAAATCAGAAAGGTTTTCGCACCTTTTACGATTGTTCGGATAGGAACATTTCTGAACTTTCGGATTGTACCACAATATTTTCATACAACCACAATCCAAAATGTTTGTACTTTTAGTGCACATCAGAAAAAATTGGATTTATTCCGATCGTACTTTTAGAAGTCCAAAATTCGGACTTCGATAAATGGGCCACTAAGTCTACTATAAAAATTATTTAAACATTAATTAAACCCAATAGGATTGTTTTGGCTCCAGTAATGATAAATTATACTGTAGTTGGGATCAAGTACAATTTACTGTTTTATTGCTACAGAGAAAAATTAAATAATTTTTAAAAATGTGAATTATTTGATTAAAATGTAGTCTATGGGAGATGGCCTTTCCATAATTAGGAACTTCCTGGATAATGGGTTTCCGGATAAGGGGTCCGATACCTGCAGGGCCAGAACTAGGGGTAGGCAGAGTAGGCATGGGAGCAATATGATGGCTGCTGGCACAGGCACATGGAGCAATAAAATAGCTGCTGGCAGCCTGGCACAGGTACATGGGGCCAATCAGGAAGGGGGGAGGGCGCTGATTGAAGCCCTTGCCTAGGGTGCCAAAATACCTTGGCCGGCCCTAGATACCTGTACTATAAACTTCAAAGAAGCTGATAAAACTGATAAACCATCCACTGAGAAGCACCTGATAATGAGCTACTCAACAGCTGCGGCTTAGAGAAGGGAGGGATTTGTTTGTTTAAAGATGTGAGGGGAGCTGTGAACAAATTGCCCTGTTTGTAAAAGGAAGGGAGGTTAAGGTCACTGAAAATAACCTAGCTTTCAAATTAGCACTTTATAATGGCAAAATAATGGGAAAATATTGATTTTTTTAAAAATGAAACAGTAGGCAGAATTTAATTTCTCCTTAAGTCCTATTTATTGTATTATTTTTTAGCAAATGTGTTTTAAGATCTATACTGTCCCTTTAATATCCTTATACAGAAGTTTGTTAGTATTGGTATGGATAGTTAAGTGACTTGGATAGAGTTTTAGTATTAACTTTAGAGAGGGGCAAAGAGAATGTACTTTGCTGGCATTCATTCTATAATGAAGCCTGAGAGGTATTTTATTGACAGGCAATTAGCATGTTATTAGGAATCATTTTATTGAGGGAATTCAAATTAATAATTAGAGCAAAGAAAGCAAGTGTTCTGCATTTTAAATAGGATGTGCAAATCCTTGCAGGACATGTTCTAAATGGCTTCAGGGAGAGAAATATACACAGAAGGCTCTTCTGGAATGCACAATACTAATGTTAAATCTGCACTTAGAAATACATTACATATGTTATGTACTAAGGACTATAGGTGCAATATTAAAGGGATGCACTTGGACATGGTAGGCTAGTAGCTACAGTGTTTCTCAAACTGTGAAGCCAGGCCTTTAATGGCTTCCTGCTTCCTTATACACAATCCAACACACAATCCTCTTGTTTCTAGATGGTTTTCTGGAAAGGAACCTTTGATGGACTTGTTCGCACTTGCTTAGATACATTGTGGTATTTCTAGGTCTGGCAACATCACTATAACCCATAATGGGTATAGGAAAGCCTGCTTTTGTGGAGAGCACAATATGTAGTATATGTTTATCCACACAGAATTATGTCTTGAAAAAGAGCTCACGTTGCTTTAATAATGGGACATTTGTAGTTTAACTGGAGTTTAAGATTAGCCTGGATACAGCTATCATGGCTTTGTGTCACTGGCAAACACAGATACATTATTATTGTATCCACGTTATACATAAAAAGATTTGATATTAGGCCCATGGGCTCAATAGCAAAACAATGTGGCACACCAGTTAAAGGGAATTTATCACAACCCCACAATGACCCCACCAGAGATCTACCTGTGGAAATAAATACAGTACAATGCAAATATTGCACTGCAGCAGGCATGGCTGAGCTGCACGGCTCATTGCTGCCCCTTTTGAAGTGGGCTGATCTAACTGATCTAAGCTTAAAGGGATTGTTAACTTCTATATTCTTTATAAACATGCAGGGGGGGTACAGAAGTCAAGAAGGGGAGGGGGTTATTTTGCAACAAGGTATAATCATCAAGCAAAATCAGTGACAAGTCTAGACAGCTAGTACATTTTACATTCAAAAATGAAAAATTATTGGTGAACTTTGTATAAAGTACTTACGAAAAATGCTTTAGCTCCTAGTTGTTGCTCTGTGCTGCAACCAAATACAACTGCAAAAATCCAAAATTAGGAAAAAAAGCTCCAGCAGATTAACTGCAAAACATTTATTATGGGTAGTGGTAACACGACATGTTTCGGGTTAATACCCTTTATCAAGTGTACAAAGACCATGTGATCTCATTTAAAGCCAAATTGACCTATGACCCACCAAGCACACAGCATTTCAGGAAACATTCTTAAAGTGATAGTATAATAAGTTAACAAGTTAAACATAAGTGAAGGGTCATTATATAATATACCTTGTGTAAAAAATGCTATAGTTAAATATGGTAATGTTTCATTATACATTAACATTAAAGTGATAGTGCAGCAATTAGCATAAATAATGCCACAATGTGCATAGATTTGTTTAGGTTTGTTAAAATAGCATAAAAGATAATAATTTATAAGCTAATCAAAAACAAGTGCAAAGTGAATAAAGCATACAGTCCAAATACTAAGTCCGTAAGTGTTGATCCAATGTCCTTGGAAATCCATTAAAAACAGTTCCATAAAAGAGGAAGGGAGGTCCAGTTGAACCGAATCCACAAGAAACACTCCTGGGGGCCACTGCACGTTTACACGTGTCTAACCACACCAATGATAGGAAACTGCCCATACAGGGCCTATCCAGGGTAATGTAATCCTTTATATATTGAAATTGCCTATACATGTTTAAATGCAACATTTTCAAATCATTTACGTAAAAATTATTGTTACAAAATGGATACAATAAGCTGCAAAATATGCAAAAAGTTACTAATGAAGTATTACTTTTAACAGGCCGGCCTTATTATATATCTCTATCTCCTGTAATAGGTGACTCACCCATACCAATTTTTTTATTTTTATACAGCAGGAAATCCGTGTTTCGCAACGACTAGCTGGCTAACTTTATTCACCTGAAAAATAGAGTGGACAATACATAATTGAACCTACAGGAAACAGAGTAAACTATATTGTTCATTCATACCTCTGGGCATGACACAGTCTAGGCGCCTTATCCACCTAGCCTCTCTTTGTAATAGCAGCTTCTTCCAATCCCCACCTCTTACAGGTTTTTGTACCACCTCCAACACTTTCCATTTTAACTGACAGGCACTGTGCTTATTATCAATAAAGTGCCGTGACACAGATGTATCCGTGTAAGAATCCTTCTTAAAATTCCGAATATAGTTCTTATGCTCTTTTATACGTGTATTAACCGGACGGAAGGTTTTTCCCACGTATAGCATTCCGCACGGGCACATTTTACATTACAGCATGAAAAAAAATAATGAGAATTATGTTTTGCCCATTTGAGTTTGAGTTTCCCATTAGGGCATTCCTAAGCTTGTATCAAAGGTTTAGATTTGAAAAAAGAGAGCAATGGCTCCCATATTTCCCAGTATATATCACTTGTGATTTCTAGTTTTCTTGTCTCTTCTATTACGTGGATCCATTCCATATGTGTTGGGGAAGAACCTTTTTTTAGTGTCAAGGGATCAGGACTTTGGCAACATTTAGTAAGTGTTTGTTGAGATAACTATTTGTATGATGTAGAGGGTTATATATTATGACAAATTACATTTGGTATTCATTTTTTATTATTGCGTTTTTTTTAATTATTCCACGTTTGTTCAGCAGCTCTGCAGCTTGGAATTTCAGCAGTTACCTAGTTGCTAGGATTCAAATTACCTTAGCAACCAGGGATTGGTTTGAATGAGAGCATGGTATATGAATAGAGGGGACCTGAATAGAAAAATGAGTAATAAAAAGTAACAATAACAATAAATTGTTGCCTTACAGAGCAAAAGATGTTTGGCTGCTGGGGTCAGTGACCCCAATTTGAAAGTTGGAAAGAGTCAGAAGGAGAAGGCAAATAATGAAAAAACTATAAACTATAAAAATCTAGTGGCACTTGATGGACAGGTTGAACTGCACAAAACTGACAAAGCTAAAATTTCCTGATTTGGTTTGACCAATGGTCAAAGGCCAACTTGGCTTTCTGTTTTGGTTGACTGATTATGTTGTAGAATGGTACCAAAGTATAATAGTTAAGTCAGTAACAGGGTATCAGTGAAATCCAAGAAAGCTGATATCCCATGAAACCTTTCCTCTTTGTTAGAGCTTGTTTATTGTATGTCAGCACAGTACACATAAAGATATATATGTATTATATAATAATAATAACTAGAAAAGTAAGTTTGAGAACAAACTTCATGTTGGTTTGAAAAACATGAAGTCACTGAATGGGCTCTGCCCACTTTCTCTAACCTCGGGCCACAGTTATATAGTAAAAACCACTGTGCAAAGTTTGGGGACCCTGGTTTTAATAGTGTCTGAATGGCAGCAATTTAAATTTCCGAGTGACATCTGATTGGTGGTTGGTGGCTCCACCCCCTTTTTCTAACCTGGAACCGCAGTTACCCACTGCAAAGTTTAGGGACAATAGAATTAATAGTTAAAAAACGGCAGCATTTTCAATTTAAACCAATAAAAATCAATAGGTAAATTGTGATTGGTGGGTGTGCCCACTATTCTAACCTTGAGTTGAAGTCACCCAGTGACAAACAGTGGGCATAAATAGTGTGAGGATGACAGCATTTTAAATTTAAACCAATAAAATTCAATGGATGAAATCTGATTGGCTGTTAGTGACCCAACCCACTTTTCCTATTTTTGAACCACAGTCCCCCAGTGACCAACTTTGCAAAGTTTGGGGACACTTCACCATTGAAATAAACCGGTGAAATGTGATTGGCTGTTGGTGGTTCCGCCCACTTTTTCTAACTTTGAACAGCAAATACCCAGTGACTAACTTTGGAAAGTTTAACAATCCTGGAATTAATACTTAAATTATGGCATCAGTTTAAATATAAACCAATGAAATTTCATGGGTGGAAATGGATTGGCTGTTGGTGGCTCCACCCACTTTTTAAAACCTAAAAATGCAATCCCCTAGTGACCCTGGTGTTAATACTGTGAGAATGGCAGCAGGTTGAATTTCTCCATTGAAAATCTATAGGTAAAATCTAATTGGCTGTTGGAGGCTCCAGCCACTTTTTAACTTTAATTTAAATGTATGAAGTCTATAGGTGAAAATTTTCCCACTGAAAACAATGAAAGAAATGTGATTGGTTTTTTGCAGCCCCACCCACTTTTTCTAACCTTCAGTACGTAGTCACCCAGTGACTGACTGTGCAAAGTTTGGGAACCCTGGCATCAAACCAATAAACTTCAGTAGGTGAAATCTGATTGGCTGTTGGTGGCTCCATCTACTTTTCAAAACTAAAACTGCAGTCCCCTAGTGACTGACTGTGAAAAGTTTGGGGACCCTGGTGTTAATACTGTGAGAATGGCAGCAGGTTGAATTTCCCCATTGAAAGTCAATAGGTAAAGTCTGACTGGAGTCGTTGACTCCACCCACTTTTCCTAACCTTGAACCACAGTTACCTGACGCCTAACTCTGCAAAGTTTAGGGACCCCGGTATTATTACTGTGAGAATGGCAGCAGGTTGACTTTCCCCCAAGTCAATAGGTAAAATTTGATTGGCTGCTGTTAGCCCCTCCCACTTTGGGTCATCCAACAAATGTTGGTGTTTCATGATGATGTTATTCAAGTGTGGGGGGTGTAGCTTCAAAGCTGTAAGAATGGCAGCAGAAAATCTTCTCTGTCAAAGTCAATGGGAAAATTTGGGGGTTCGGAGCGGCGCCACAAAAAGACGGGGGGCAGGATCACTTAGAAAAGCACAAGCAACCTGCTCCGCTATAGGGCGAAGATGTGTGGGGAGTTTGGGTGTTGTACCCCTAAAACTGTAGGAGGAGTAGCGTTTAGAAAATTGGGGGGCACTAAGAAGAATAAGAAAAAGCGGAAGAATCAGCTGAAGTGGAAGAACAGAATGTGGGATTTTCATCCCAACACAATGATTCTGGCTGTAAGCAGTTTAAACCCATGCCTGGATGTGTAAAACTCTCACATCCACATGTTCCTGCTACGGCAAACAGCTTTCCAGCCGTTCATGGGAATTTTATGGATTGTCATGGCTTTTTTTTCTTCCTGAATGAAAACATCATGTGTATGTTATTGATTGCTATTACTTTTTCTTTATGAATGAATTGATTTAACATCCCAGATGATTTCTTGCTCTTAGTGGTACTGGAAATTGCTTCCTGCTCTCAGACTACAGGTCAAGATATAAGTCTGAGAAATAATTACTGATCTCGACCTTACCTAGCGGGGTCCCCGAAGAGGTGTCACTCACTTAGTGACTGGGCTGTGCTCCTGAACTCATGTTAACATCTCAAGTAAATCCTCTCTGGGGGAAATTGCTTCAGTTGTTCCACATCTTGTTTCCTAACAAGCCTTTCCCTTACACTTACCTGCAATATGATCAGTTACATCAGGGAGGCTCCATACAACTTGAAATGCAACAAACACAGATAGTATTATAGCTCAATCCATGATCATTATATTCTGATGCACATATGCTGTAGGTTGTACAGGAAGCCTGTGTGGCCACTTATAGACCATATATACAGTATACTGTAGGTATTCTGTAGATGAATGGATACAAATTTAGTCAGTCAAGCACAGTTGGTCTTGAAATACAGTTTCATTATATAGTATTATTTATATATTATGTTATCATTGTTTTCATATATACATATCAATACAGTGCACCAATAATTTAGTCTGCATGTACTAGGGATGCATTGAATGCACTATTTTGGGATTTGACTGAATCCTAAGTTGCATATGCAAACTAGGTCACCAATTGGTTAAAGACAACCGTGTAGTAAAAAGATTTCAACTTGCATCTTCATGTGACAAAAAAGGGGATTTGACTAAATCGGAATCCTGCTAAAAAAAGCTGAATCCTAAAACAAATCCTGGATTTGGGGCATCCCTAGTAGGCACACTGCACTCCATCCTGCCATATATATATACACTATATACAGTCTACTGCTCATGGCTGCAAGGGGTAAAGTTAGCATGATAAGTAACTGTCAAGGAAGCTGTAAAGATGTAAAAGCATTAACAATTTATTATTACAATATATTTGGCAATCTGTTGCACACATACATCGTGGGTGCTTATTCACACAATAACAAATCTTTAAAGCTTCATGATGTCATAATATATTTTTATTGGTATATGCTTTGTGGTCATTTCCCAGCAATGCTAGAGCTATATCCAGGAACATATCTAGTGACTCAGGCAATTGAATGTTGGTTGGCCATGTGACATTGTTACACTGCTATGGTGTGATGGTGTAACAAAATTACCGGTGCGGCGGGGACGCCCGCCGCGCTGCCATCGGCGGGGACGCCCGCCGCGCCGCTCGTTTTGCCGGCTTCCTTCTAGTGCGCGCGCCGCGCGCCTTCATTCTATTTAAGGGCGCAGGCGCGCTGACGCATGACGCCATGACGCATGGCGCATGACGTCAGCGCGCAATGGCGCCAAATTTGAAATATTTAAAGGGCCTTTCCTGTGTTTCTCATTGCCCGTGATAGGTTTATTCCTGGTGCTTGAATTTGTGCTTAAAGCTTTTGTTTGTTCCTGTTTTTGACCCTGCCTGGCTTTGACGATTCTGATTATCCATATCCTGATCCGTGCCTGTCCTTGACTACCGTTTTGCCTCATCCTTCTGATTGATTATCCGGTTTGACCCATTGCCTGCCTGACGATCCTAGTTATCTGCCCGCCTCGACCCAGCCTGTCTGACCACGTATTTGCCTACTCCTCTCTGTACTGTGACCATTGGCCTTAAGACTTTCTACAGTCGTGCCCCATTGCTAGCCAGAACTCCTGCTCTGCACCTCTCGTATAAGTCCAGGTGGCATCCGAGTAGCTGAGGGCTCCTCCCAAAGCCAAAGGCGGTCACGCTACTGGTGAAGCACGAGCCGAGACCAGGGTGCTTGGCACTTGTTCTGGTATTGGGTGCCGACCGTGACAGATGGCTTCAGCCTCTCACTGTTGTTTTTCCTAAGATAATAGGTCACATTTACCTGTCTGACATCCCCCTGAATGTCTCTGGTACAAGCATGTACAGTATGCAAATGTTCCTACATGCTAGTGCATGTGCATGATATTTGGCAGGATTGGAGAAGGGTACCACCTCACGCCATGTTTTAAAGTTTACCTAAGGATAACCCTAACATTAAATAATGCATGGTGCAACAATGTCTATAAGCAACATTGCCAAAGTGAATGTGTGCCCTGCAGTGTCAGCCTTCCCTGGGGGAGCATTGTAGTGTATAAGACTTAACACCCCCATGGTTTCTACACAGGGGAGATTTGTCAAGAGGGAACAAATTATCTTCAGGTTTGGATTAAATGTATATCCTACCCCCCCCCCCCCCCCTCAGTTTAATAGGAAAACTTATTAAGGGGCAGGTTTAGCAAAATGTGAAATTAGAACTCACCACAGAAAAATTCACCCACTTTATATTCATTCCTATGGGATTTTGAAAAGTGAATTCATCAGTGGATGAAAGGTAGAGTTCCTTATATGATGAATTGGCTTCCACAGGATTAAATAGAAAGTGAATGAGTTTTTCTGTGGTGAGCTCCAATCTTCCACCTTAGGGGCTGATTTAGTAAAACTTAAACATTTCTCTTATTTTATTTTAAAATTCTAATAAACGTGATTCCATGAATGTCTTACATCTCAAATTGGCGCACAACAAAACAGCATCAAAAATTCGAAACCTCTAAAGTTTAGAAGAAAAAAAGATCCACCAGGGAAGGGAAGGTACATCTGCCAGTGAGGTACATCTCAGCGAGATATTTAGCTGTTTTAACACAATTCCTAACTAAAAAGGCCAGTGATATAAGTGATCCCTGGTCTGTCCAGTCCTACACTTACTACATAGCTGATTCATTTAAGATTTCAGTACGTCATTATTTGGTTTTATAGGGACTAGCAGCGCTGGACTGGGGGTGAAGAGCCCACCCCAGGGGCCCTGCAGGTGCCCGCACCCATAGCCCCCCCCCAGAGGGGCCCCCCTAACCCCCCTCGCAGGGCCCCCCCTCCCAACGTCCTCCCCAGAGCGTGAAAATTTAACGCATCAGGGCAGGAGCAGTCGGGCAGGGGGAGCGCTGCAAGGGTCGGGTCTGGGCCGCCGGGACCCACCGGGATTTTTCCCAGTGTCCCAACGGCCCAGTCTGACTCTGGGGACTAGGGTTTTGCCTTTAGCTTACAATTTCATGGATGCCCTTGAGGAATGTAAGGATAGGGGTCAGTACAGATCTTATTCTACTGTCACGAATGATGTGGTCTTGCCTTCATTGCACCCCTGCTTTAATATTGAAATACTGTATGTTTGTTGGTATGCACCACTTTGATTTTAGCAATGAAACATCCCATCACCACCTTTGTTGTAATGTATTTTTTCAAAGTTGTTATTTCCAAGAAAATGTGCTTAATTCTGCCAGCCTGTCTATATAGGGTTGGCTTGCAAGATTACTGTCACTTCTTGTATTAAATGTTTGGTCGTTTCTTGACTCATGTTTGGGGCTTGAATTTAACAGCAAGCATCACATATACAATATGCCTGGAAAGTGTCACAGATCATTGACCCATACAAAGATTTATCTACTGTCAAATACCTAATGACCCTGTCACCCTAAACATTGAGGGCAGCTGAGCCAGAATTACAATTTTTATATGAAGGCTGGTTTTCGGTTTCATTCGATTGTATCTATAAAAGACCTTTAGAGTTTAGTGATATCTTGCTGCTAAAGTAACAGACAAGGAATTTTATTCACACGGTTCATTTCTAGTTCAATGTTTTCCCCCTCACCTATATGTCCTGGTTAAATCACAAAATATTCAGGTAGAATCTTGGTAATACATCATACCACAGGTATGGGATCTGTTATCCAGCAAACCAGTTATCTAGAAAGCTTCAAATTACAGACTCCATTTTAATCAAATCATTCAAAATTTTAAAACATATTCCCTTTTTCTCTGCAGTAATAAAACAGTACCCTGCTAAGATATAATTATTCCTGATTGGAGGCAAAACAATCCTATTGTGTTTAATGTTTATATGATTTTTAGCTGACTTAAGGTATGGAGATCCAAATTACGGAAAGACCCCTTATTTGGAAGCATTATAGGTAACAGGTCCCATACCTGTACATGCACCCCCAGCCTCCTATGCCGCCCTTATTACCATGGGTGTCCACAGAACATTTTTCAGGGGGGGGACATCATTAAGGATATCTGTGAAATGTACAGTCATCTTGGAATTTTTTCTTGAGAAGCAGGGAGCTGCTACTTTATAGGCAAATAGGTCATGGTTAGGAGCCAGTCTGAGACGGTTGCAGCCAGTGATCCCTTCAGAGCTCAGTGGTAGAGCAATGGGTCTAGCAACTATCTAGAGGGTGCTGTTTCAGTTCTGTAGGTGATCCCTTCTATGAAAAAAATGCCTCCCTGGCCAATGAAATGAATGGTTGATGTCAATGTTATTAATAAGAAAAATATAGGAATGCTGGGTTTTTTTCACAAATGTTAGCAACCCTAGTCCTTACAGGTATCTGTATTCACATTTCCCTGTCCTGGTACATCTGCTAAATGCAGGTTGCAGGGCTGCACTGATTGTGCACAAATTTAATTGCAATCAGGGCAGCAGCTGTTTTTTTAGATGTGTCCCCAAATTTTATGTTTAAATAGAGAGTATAAACCATGAAAATCTACCACGTGCAAAATTTTTTGGCGACGTGCACTTTGTGACCAAACCCCTAAGTAGCACACCCATTTTACCAAAACATACACCAGACGTGCCAGTATAATTACTACATAAAATGGATAACGGGCATATTAACCACAAGAGATCCAGTATAATCATTAAATAAAATAAGAGGGGCCTGGATGAGTTTTTGAACAGACGGAATATCCAAGGCTATTGTGATACTAATATCTACAGTTAGTATTGATGTTGGTGTATATGGCTTAGGTATGTGCGTATATAGATAGGTAAGTATAGGTTTGTGTGTGCTGGGCTTACTTGGAAGGGTTGAACTTGATGGACTCTTTTTTCAACCCAATGTAACTATGTAAAAATAGATAATGGGCATTAACCCCAGATGTACCAATATAATGACTGCAGAAATGGCCAGTGAGCACTCCATTAACTGCAGACATGTTAGTAAGATGATACAGAAATAGATAGATTACCAAAGTTCTTCTTACCTGCTGCTCCTATGCTGCTTGTCTTTCTCTGCCTCCCTCTGCCTGGCTCATGTAAAAAATCCAAGATTGCCGTATGTCCCACAGTGGAATTACTGAGAACAAGCAGGGCAAGGTGGGACATTTAAACAAAGATGTGGGACAGGGGGTGATGAGCTGTGACCCCCCCTCGCCCCTATTTGCGGATTCCCATTAGGGCAAAGACAGACAGGGTGCACATAAGAAGCTAGTTTAGCAAGATTATCCAAGATTGTAGCATATATAGTTTTTTACATTCAGCAATTCTAACTGATCTGGGGGGTATTTTGGGGGACTTGCCGCTTATGGGAGAGGTTTTCTGCAGGCAACCAAGCACCCTGTCAGTGATTCTTCTCTGCTTTCTTAGTGCACCTATACAAAAGTGGCTGAAAACTCTGACACTTTTCAAGACTTTTTCAGGAAAATATAAATCAACTATAGTATTTTAATATTTTTCCAAGCAGCTCATTGACCTAAAATGAAATTTAAAAGAGCTCCATTTTGAAGACTTTTCACCTAGAGCTATTAGGCCGCTAACTGTACACTTCTCTTCTTAAATGGCAGCCAAAATAATGTGACCAATGTGTTAGGACAGAATTAACTGTCATTCTTCATCCTCCTGTGCCTACCCCTTATTTTGCAGCATATTTATTTCTCCTAAATCTAGGAGATCTGTTTAAAGGAGAAGGAAAGGCTAATAAATAGTGACGAGCGAATCGGCGCAAAATTTGCGAAACGTGTTTGTGGCGCGATTTTTTTGATGCCCGCATAGTTTTTTTGTTGCCCACGCCCATTTTGCCGAGACCGCAGCTTTTTTTTGACGCTCAACAAATTAATTGGCGGTGAATTTTCTCAGAAGTTGCACACTGCAGGCATACCTTAAGTTCTCTCAATAGTGCCATTAAGTCTCCCCATATTTCTCCTGTTCAGATAATCAGAAGCCTCATAGGAATAAAAACCGCTGAGCTCTGTAAAGAAAGTTCCCATAATGCCACACTCCTGCACCGAGACCAAGACCAGTGTACATGCTCAGTTAGTTAGACTATGAGGAAGCTTCCTGCTGATTGGCTCAGATACAAATTCCTAAGGGGGGGGTGAGTTCTTAGCATTCTTGAGGGAGGGGGGAGCAGGAGAGAGGAGAGAGCTGCGTGTCTCTGGCACAGGAAAATAAAGACAACAAAACTTTTGACAGAGGACTCAGTGCAGCGTTTCTGTAAGTACTTATGGCTGTATTTACCTAGACCTTTCTGATAAAGGTTACTTAGTTTTTATCTTCTTCTTTAAGGTATTTTCTCCATGTAGGTTGCAGATAAAAAGGGAACAGCTCAAAAAGATTTGCAATTACCTGGCAGGTATACAGTAATACTAATATAATTACATTTAGTTGGCCATGGGACTAGGGTCGCTGCCTGGCTGGTATTTTACCAAATGTTGCTTGATGCAAATGTTATTTAAATTATTGAAAACATAAAAATATAGGAAGGCTGGCATTTTTCCCCAGAGGAGGTGTCAACCCTTTGTCCTTGTGGGTCTTGGGCAAGCACTGTTTTATGAAAAATAATAAATGGTTTCCCATATACTTTATGGAATTAGAGTTTTTAGTCCAAACTGATCATATTTGGTCTGATATAGGAGTTACAAACACTTCCCAGAGCCTCTGGCACTCCAAGGGTTAAATCCCTTTCAGCAGCGCTAAACTAGATCATATATTTTTAAGAACCTTTCCTTGTTTTCTGAGGTTACTTTTATTGCCCTCCTAGGAGTAAATACTAATGAAGGGAGCTATTTGAGGGTAATGTGCAGAAGAAGGGACTGTTATCATTGAGTCCCTGGAATGACGAAGATGCAGCTCATAGTGACACTGTGGGAAATGAGTGACAAGTACTCACTGGGGCTAGCTTTACACAAGTATGTCCCTTCTATCTTTTATTCATTAGTATGAATGGATTTTTAATTAGAAAAAATGAATTGTATAAGGAAGCTATGATTGATGGTTGGCTTTCGCCCATTTAAGTACAGATGAGGAAGGGGGGGGTGGAGGACAGGCACAGAAGCAGAGAGTGGAATGGACAGAATAAGAGGGACAGACATTTCTCTGGACAATTGCCAGAAGTGAATATGCAAACATCAAGTTATCATTAACACTGCAGACATGGGTTCCAAACATGAATAGCAAGATTGCCTGCCATGCCGGTGTAAACCTTAAGACCGTTAGAGAAATGATGTGTGTTCTTGCTAATAACTATTTATTGATGGAACTCCCATTATGAGGCAATGGTTATCTGAATCCTAGTTACTTTACGTGCCTGGTCATAATCATAGCAACTGGTTGAAAAGAACTGTCACATTCATTCTTTCTTTCTTTTGTTTATTTGACTTACACTTGTGAATCTAATGTGGTTAGAATGCCCCAATACAGATTACTGGTGCAAAATAGGCATCATTTACAATAGTTACGTGCAGTGCCAGGCATAAAAATGGCCACAAAATTGTGGACAGCTCAGGGGCAAAGGACCCTGTACCTAATACCTGCCTTGTTAAGTCAGTAAGTGCTGGGGTCTATTTGTATGTAATGCCTAAAGGTGCTTAATTTTCTGCTAGCTAAATAACACATTACTGACGTACTGTATGTGCACATGTTGGAATTCTAAGGAAAGACTCTTGTATTGTGAGGAAGACATGTGGTACAAGGGCACTATTCACTACAATGGAAAAAGGGCATGTCATGTAGCACTGTGGCTGTGGTGCACCATCAGGCTCATGGTATATGAGTATTTGTGGCTGGCTATCAGATTTCCCATGCCCCATTCACTTCAACATAAAACATGATGAGTTGTGACAGCTGCTGGGATGAAAAAGATGTACTGCTGATTTATATAAGGGCAGATAGGGGAATATAGTTGTACTGATCTTTTTCAGGGGTGTGTTTAGAAGGGGAATAGTACTGTTGGGGTGGCAAGTTTTGCCAATTCTTTAGCATCCAAAATGACTATGCTTTCTGAGGTACATAAAAGCTATTGCATAATAAAGGGATGTGGCCTATTTTATCAGCTACTGATACATTTTGGGGCACATTTACTAATCCACGAATCCGAATCCTGAATGGGAAAAAATCGTATTGGAAACGAACATTTTGCGATTTTTTTTCGTCGCCGTTGCGACTTTTTCGCGAATTGTCGCGACTTTTTCGTCGCCGGTACGACTTTTTCGCGAATTGTCGCGACTTTTTCGTATTGAGCGATTGTAAACGGCGGGCAAACCTTTCCGACTTTGCATGATTTTGGAAACCTCCCATAGGACTCAATGGCACTCTGCAACTCCAACCTGGCCCAAGGGAAGTCACGATACTGAAGCTTGAATGAATCCAAAACTTTCGTACTCGGCGCGACAGTACAATTTCTTCATGACGGCGACGAAAGTTCGCGACAATTCGCGAAAAAGTCATGACGGCGACAAAAAAAAAACGCAAAAATACCGATCATTACAGAAAAAACGCATTTGGACGCTTTTCAGACGTTCGTGGATTACTAAATGTGCCCCTTAGTCTGGGGGCCCAAGATTTTTAATGGCTGCATTCTCTTTACTCACTACAAATAATCAGAATGAATGTGTCTCTGAACTATGTAGTTCCATAATGTACTGTTTGTCAACTGACCCCTCTAATACAGGTGAATAATTAGCTGGCTCTAGCTACTGCAAACTAGTACTTATTAGTACAGATACGCCATCTACAACAACTTCTATGCCCTTCTCCATTAAGATTTTACCCAACCTAGTCCCATTAAGCATATAATTAGCAAATGCATCATTTTGCATTTACTTACAATGAATGGAATTGTGTCACTTAGTTATAAATTTGAATAATTTCTCCAAACACCCCCTGCAAAGATGACACTTTATCCAATTGTGTTACACTTTCCGGTCACTGAAATACACAGTACTATTGCTTTCCATTGCTGATTCTAAGTCATTAAAACATAGATTGAACAAACACTTTAGTCTAATTAGAGGATGCTCTTTTCACAACTACTCTCTGTGCACAGCTAGATTTGCCAATGAGCATACAATTGTGCCTTTTCATTACTTTTAAATAATTCAAATAATTTGCTACAAAAATAATTCATTTACTTTGAAATAAGGTTGAAGTTGATGAAGCCAAGTTTTTACAATTCCTTCTTTCATTATCAATATTACAGAACTTTGTAGAATTCAGCATTTCCTTTCAGATGTAAAAAAGGTTTGACACAACTATGAATGCCCAAAGATTAATATTTAGTAGGAAATAATAACAGGAATCAAGTGTTTCCAGTAGCTATGAATGGGATTTCTATATCTGTCTATTGACTTCTCTACTTCAGCAAACTACTCTAGTTCTCCCAGATTTGAAGCATGTCTTCTCCCAACTGTACATTTCTGCACATGTGTTTAGAGGAATTTGGATCTGGATATATGGCTGGCAACTTTGGAACAGTTCAAGGTTCCTGGGCACTTTCGGAAGTGTGCTACCTGTCATTGCTACTTATAAATCTTCTGCTGTCAGGAGCAGCAAAGCTACCATAAAATATCCAGAAACCTCCCCCATGTAAAACAGTTTTCTTTGCTTTGAAGGCTTCATTTTCTTTGTCTTTTCGGTTTACATGAATAATTTTGGCTTGTTCAGGGGTGTTTTGGAGAACTCCAGCCAAAGAGAAGTATGTTGCTCTGTCAGCAGTGGGACCATCCTTGGTTTCCTACCATAGAGTTTCTTTTCATTTGAGTTGGTTGCTTGTGACAGCTTTTGTGAGCTTTACCTTTTGTATGAAGGTCACTTGAATATGGCAGTTAATCAAGGTCCTTTCACCACAGTACATACAAACCTCTATAGACTTCCATTAATGTTTCTTATCTGTCCACATCCACGTAGATTGGCTACAGTGCCATGGGCATCAATCTTTTTGATAGCTTTGTTTTTGGTGGACACAGGGTCATTATGATCTCTGGAGATGGACCTCTAGTCTTGAGATTGTCTTTCTCTGACTGACCTCCTCAGACCTTTCTCTGCTTTCTTTTTGCACAGACACGATACAGCAGAATAAAAAATTAACTTTTTAAGTTTAAACTGGGTGAATGTGCACTTATTATATTGCAGGCACAGGCAACTCTTCAAAGGTCAGTTTGCTCAGAAATTAAAGAGGTGTCACTAGTTCCATATAACCAAATATTTCTTACTGCTTTAAAAGGCGCTACTAATTTTATTCCGACAATTTAAGGATTATAATTTTAGTTTCCAAGATAAAGGGGCAGATTTATCAAAATGTGAGTTTGCATACACATGCAAATCCCACATGGGTGAATTGTTCTGTGGGTGAGCTGTAATCTCACACTTTAATAAATCTGTCCCTTATTGTAAAGAATTCATTCCTATTTGCCTCATTGTGAAAATTTGTTTGAGAAGGTTCTTTGCTTGAAGATGGTCTGGATGGCAAGGTCTGTAGCTTTTCATTCTTCCAAAACTGCATCAGTATTCTTTCCCTTTATCTTTTGAGCCAGAGTGTCCTGTCACAGATGTAAAGGATCATCATCTACATCATCTCATACACGTCTGTAGCCTTTGGAGCCCATGCAAAATGTTTTCATTCTAGATTCGAGAATAAATCTAAACTCTTAAGTGACTGGAAGCTGCTTTGTGCTGCTTTGTGCTGCTTATGGCATGCCACATTAATTCAGAATGTGTAAATGGTTTCTCACTTCAGAGTACAATAAGGCTTTTTATGATATACACAGGAGAATAGGAAGTGGTTGCTAGCAGTGTAATACAGAGGATCTCCAAGAAAGGATCCGGATAAAAATTGGGATCAGGCCGGTAACTTTAAAAATGCAACTTTATAACAACTGCTTATAAATAACACTGCACCTGACTAAGGGCTTTCTTCATTAAAATTTGAGTTTGCAGAAAAAAAAACTGCGAACGTGAAAAAAAATATTTGCATGTTTTTCTGCATCTGTGTTTTTCTCAACATTTTTCTCTAATTGAGAAGAAATTGCAAACTTGCCCTATGTAAATATGCATTTAATAAATGCTGATGTTAAAGGAGACATATTAGATAAATGGGAAAAATCCTAATTTTGTAGGCAGTTATGAATAATATATGGTGCTGGTATCACTTTTGGGCTAAAAAATAATCCTGTCTGTAAAAATGGCCCCTTATTATTAGAGCTCCCTATAGATCCTCTCTTTTCCCTGTTTCAAATGAAGGGTGGGTGTGTCCTAACAGTCCCTGCCAGTAGCACAGTAGGAGGGGCATAGCCAATCACAGCCCTGCAGTCACACAGGCAAAGACAGGCTTCAGTTCCCTATCAGGTCAGCCTAGCTGCTGATTGGTTGCTGTCCTACAGTGCTCCCCCTGCCCATCTAGAGAATTCAGCCAGCAGGAAGTGGAACAGATGGACAGGACTAATAGGGTTTTGGTGGAATATCTAAATAAATCAGTCCAGAACACAACCTTTTTAAGCACAATCCTTCTGTATTTAGAGGAGTATAATTCACTGGCACATTCTTAATTTTTGTATGCTATGTCTCCTTTAAAAAGGGATCTCATGATTATTACTACTAAGTTTCTGTGTAAACTACAATACTGTCTCAAGACGAAAACCTTGAAAACGGCAGCCCTTGAGGTACCATATATTGGCTTTTTGTCTTAAGAGAATCATTTTGTATCTATATAAAAAAAATCCTGCTTACATGTAAGAACACCTTTTGTGATGAATACTTGCAGCCAGAAAGAGCTATGATGTACTGGCCTCTTGGTTAATGAAAATTCACATTAAATCTTGCTCTCTTGCTGAATAACGGTAAAAAGCTACATTTCTAAAATGTGAAGAACTATTTAACCCCTAAATAAAATAGCGCACAAGATGCAATTAATGGTGACAGATTCGTAGAGCTGAAAATTCCTCTTTTCTAGAGCAAGTTCTAAAGGGAATTTGCTCTGCGATTAGCCCCAATTACAGCTCTGAATTTAATATGCATGTCTTCCGAGGGAGATATTGCTCACTACTGCCAGAGGACAAGTTCAGAGGAACGTTAATATACTGTATCTGAGCTCTGAAGAGCATTGTAATGCGGCGGGATGTCAGCAGCAATTAAAAAGGATGGTAGGGGAAGTGAATCCCCAGCAGAAAGAAAGGCAGTTGTGACACAATGGCACTTTAAATTGAATTGATCAATGTTTCTTAGAATTGGACACAAGGTCCAGCTCGGCTGATGAGCTCCTGTCACAACCACAATGGGATGTCCTTGTAACCTCTTCACATATAGCAACACTACGCAATGTGTTTAAGGCAAAAAGATTTTTTTTTAAAATCACAAGTCAGCGCGGCTTAACAACCCATGGACAAATAAAACATGATATATAAAATCAAATTACCCTTAATACTATGCATAAGTTTGTTTTAGATATGATTAAATAGCATCAGGGCGATTGTTACAGTTATGAATATGACCATTAATTGACAAGCAAAAATGTATGTGATAATATCAAATGATAACATATACACTAACCATACAGAAGGTACAGTCCAGACAAATACAAGTTGTGCCACCAACATCTTTGGTTTCAGACCTGTCAGTCTTGAAGATTCAAATTGTCAAGAGAACTGGTTGAAACATCTACAGAGAGTGTCAATGGTACGTATTATAATGTTGGGTGATTGTGTGTTTTGGGCTTCTGTATTGGTTCTCAAAAACGGAACTGCTAAAAAATGATTAACATACAGGGTGTATGCTGCTTGTAGGAGGATCTGGTCAGCCTGGCAATCTGGGTGTCTAATGGGCTTCATTGTAGATAAATAAAAAGATGGATGATTAAAAAAGATTACTTGTGACAATATCCTTATCTATAGAAAGTAATACTAGTGGGCACCAGAGAGAGCAGCAAGATACTTGTATAGCGCTCCATCAGTATGTAGTTGTGTGTTTAGTAAACAACAAAGGAATTTACTGAATGAAAGTACACGAAAAGGGTCTCTATTAGTGATGAGCAAATTTTTTCAGGCATGCAGTAAAATTCAGCATTTACCATCAGCAAATTTTTTTGCAAAAAAAAATTTGCTGTAAAAAGCGTATAAAATAAAGCAAAGTTGCACAGTAGAAGAGAGAAAAAATGCTCATAGACTTTAATGTATTTGGAGTGAGAAAAAAACTTGAAAAAAAAATGGCCATTGACGTTATTGATTTGGACTGAAAAAAGAAGTTGCACGTGTAAAAACAAGTTGCGCAGTAGCCGAGGAAAAGACACATTTTTCAGCAGTTTTGTTTCGGCAAAGCAAAATAGGACAGATTTGCTCGTCACAAGCCGCTATGCTTATAAAGGGTATGGAGGAATTCACTTATGAAGACAGACTGGCCACACTGGGATTCCTTACACTGGAGATCACTATGTATAAATCTATAACTCTCTGGTGCCTCATTAAAGGGCAAGCAAAGTGCAAATCACTGGGGGAGTGCCTATAGACTGGCCACATTGGAATTAGATACATTGAAGATCACTATGTAAAAATCTCTAACTCCCTGATGCCTTTTTAAAGGGCAAGCAAAGTGCAAATCACTGGGGGAGGGCCTATAGACTGGCCACATTGGAATTAGATACATTGAAGATCACTATGTAAACATCTCTAACTCCCTGATGCCTTTTTAAAGGGCAAGGAAAGTGCAAATCACTGGGAGGGTGCCTATCTATAAGAACAGGGCTGGCCTGCACCCGCCAACACTACGCTCTGCACCTTGTGCTAAATTTTTTATCCTTCATGAGAACAGCCAGACCACCAGTCAGAAGTGCCCTCTTAATGAGCACTAAGGGGTTCGCTTTTGCACCCCTTACCCTTTCCGGGGTAATTGTGTGTTGGCCCTTTATACTGTAAGTTGATTCAGTTTCATGAGGAGTAAAATACGTGTTGTGGACTTCACTGCAAGGGAGAGTTTTAGAGCTTCTGAACGACTTTGCAACACAGTCTCTGCTTAAAATATGTCAGATGAATTAGTGGGAACAGCAGATCCTATTTGTAATTCTGGCTCTTAGCATCAGGCAAATCTGCTTCAAAAGACAGCTGCATTGGGAAATGGGGAAAAAGATTTAAAATAAAGCAATAACGCCTCTGAAGATAAATTAAAATAGAAAAATAGCACTATAAAAAAACAAGACATTTTACTGCAGGAACTTCTGCCTTTTTTACTGGTACTTCTAGGCATACAAAATATTAGCCCTTATTGCTAATGCTAATGTAAGCGTTTCAAGTGCGCGCTTTTGTTAAAAGCAAAGAGTGGAACTTCACTGTCTATAATATGTTATTTTATTTACTGTTACATTTGTCGCACATTTTCAGTTTATAACTTTTTGCCAAACTGACCTTAAAAAATCTCTGCATGTTGGAAATCTTTGTAAAGATAACTTACTGTATATTAGTTATCTTTGCAAAGGTTTCAGGGTTGCAGGGTACTTTATTATATTATAGTGCATCCTGTGACTTGATACACTTAAAGGAGAAGGAAAGCATTAAAATATAACCTCTCTCAGATGTTTGTTTTAACCCCCTCTCCTAAAACGTGATACTGTTCTTGCACACTATTCAAGAATCCCCGCTGTTTCATAGTTTGTCACCGCCATATTCTTTTATCCATGTTACTTCCTCTCCACCACTGTAGTGCACGTATTGACAAGCGTTGGGCGCAATGACAAGGAAGCACGTACTTGGGGTAGGCAGGAGATACCTGCCTGGCAACCTCCCATTGTTGCAACCTGGGCAGGTGCATCTTCTGCCTACTCCTAGTTCCGGCCCTGTATTAACTTGTAGTACAGCCAACCTCAGGCCTCTGACCACAGTCAGACAGACCCGAACACTGATAATATATTTATATACACTGCTCCTCCGCTCGGTCATACACTGAGAATAAAGGGAGTGAGCGCGTGAGCTTTAAAGCTTTCCTTCTCCTTGGGGTGTCTCCATGGCAATAGGACAGTCTTATTCCTATTGGCGCTTAAGCTGCAGCAGACAGGGAAAGAAGTTCACTATGTCACGTGACCCAAATGTCATTGCTATACTGGGTAAAGCTTAGGCAGTATTGTGCACGTGCAGGGCTCCACAGGAAGGAAATGTGCATGTGTGTGCCCTAATTAGAGGAATTTATGGACTGCAGCAGAGGTACACTGGGCAGTATATGTTTAAACTTATTTTAAAATTGATCGCACCAACATAACAACTCACAAATTGCAGGAAGAAATGCTAAATATATGTACATTTTGTGGGCAATGATCTGAGCTGTATTTGTTTCTTTCCTTTTTTTAAACCTAAACATTTGTACTTGAGGCCAGTCTTGTGGACTTGTAGCTTTTAGGAACTCCTACCAACATTGCCCAAACATATTCAGTTGCTGAAAATGCACCAGGGCAACGTGCTCAGAAGGAGCTTAAGGGGGAGGGATTACTGGTGACCCAAGCACCAATAAATTACATGTATATAAAGGCATTTTAAAGGACTAAGAAAATCAAGTTCAGTAGGGGAAGGGTTTCAAATTTCTAAGCACCCCCAATGAATCTAGTATGTAAGGGAAATACATAGGGCTCATGGGCATCCAAAACAATGATGTAATTTCAATATCTGTAGTAATAAGTCAAATCAACTGGACTTAATGTGTTTTTCTTGAAAACGTATCTCCAGTCATCCGACTGGCTTTTTAAATTCAGAATGACTTGTACAAAGATCCTTCTGGAATAAATACCCTGGAATGGTTATCCAATCAGCATAATCTGTTTATCATAACCAGCATGGGATCAGGGATCTCATTAGGTGAGGTGTTGATCGTATAAGCATGATTGGAGCTTTGAGGTGTTATTTAACTGTCCAGGGAGAGGTGTCAAAAAAGCATTGTATGTGGCAGACAATAGATAATGCATCCCCCCGCTTCCCTGTCCAGAATGTGGACTTGGCAAGCTTCAAACATGTGCCCTTTTTCATTTCGATGTACGTTAGGTACACGGCCTGACTAGATATAACTTGACCTGGATGAACGAGAACCTATTTTACAATGATAAGAGGAACTCTATCATCTGGTTATAATATGGGCTATATAGCAAGATTGCAGCGGGGTATAAACAAGCATTTAACAGGACATGGAAATATGCAGGCAAGTTTATGACACCGAGTCTTATTTACAGAATGTCATGGTTATTTTTGTGGTTATGTTTTTGTACCCGATACAGGGAATCCCTGCGGTTCCAGAGAACCAATGAGGAGTTAAAGTGATCAGACTATTGAGATGTTATGCATTTAAAGCAAATGCAATTTACAGGTAATTCTTATGTTTTCAACAGCGCTTTCACTGAGGACACAAGATAAATTAATGAAACTAAGGGAGCTTAGTGCTAAGGCTTAAATGAGATTGTAATTAGACTGTATGGAGGCAGTAATACCATCACTTTCAGAAAAAATGACTCTGTTCCAGGCATTTCCCAAGCTACTATTACACATCAATCCAGCACAAGGTTATGGGGAGACAAGGTAGTCTAACGGGCATGGAGGACCTCCTTATTCATAAATGGCTCCGTAAAATGTGCTGGAGTCCCAGAATAGCTATTGTTGTCTACACAAATACACAAGTATAATAAGTAGCAATACTCCCCAAAATTTTACTACCTGGTCAATTTCAAATTTTTAAACAATCCTTTCATACAGCAAACTTTCTTTTTTTTTTTTTTACTTTTGTATCAGCATTTCAAGGTCTTGTGTGATAGTTCCACTCAATTCTCTTTCCCACAACTTCAGTTTTACCCTTAACAACAAGATAAATCTGATTTTTTTTAATTAAATTTGTTCAGTGTTAAGTGCAAGAGCAGTGTCTTCATATAATGAGAAAAGCTCAGAAACAGTATTAGTAAATTCTTTAAATAAAGTCAAGGAACAAAAGAAAAAAAAAACAGTAATTAAATACTGTTATGTGTAAAAAGTAATCAGAATAAAACAAAGTTATGAACCAATGGATCATGTACACTTTCAGTGAGTTAATTCCTTACAATAAGGATAGTGCACTGTTCTATGGTTTCTAAATGAAAGTCTAACAAGCTGATATCATATATCTGACATGCTTGTTTCATCAAGGCATTCCCAGTTTGGTCCTTTTTGGCATGTACTCAGTCTGCAGCAGTATACCTTTGTTAATAATCCAATTATTTTCATTTGCTGATTTATTTTTTTATAATTCAGTGCTTGTGACAGCACTTACTCCATGGATGAGCAAAGTGGGTCCTAGGTTTCTGGTTACTGCCTCCAGCTGGTGAAGAAACCTATTGTAGACGGCTGTGTCTGCTGGAGGACGTGGAAGGTAAAGAAACCTCACAGCTGGAGGAGACAATGGATTCTGCATCAAAATCATTTGGTTTACAGCCTCCAAATATTCTTCAGAAATGCGTATAGAGTTATTGGGAAAGTTCAGGTAGACCTCCTCTGCTGCTTCTGAGTCTACAGTCCCTTGCTTGAGCCAGTGCAGAGCAACTACGGAATCCCATGCAACTGTATTAATGGATGCCTTGATTCGAAGGTCTTTAAGTAACTGCTTTAGTTTGACCTCTTGGCCCTGTAAACCACTCTCAGCCTCAATGCACAAAAACAGGCGCAACTTTGCTTTTTTCCAAGACCTCACCATGTTTAGCACACAAGCCATCTGCAATAAAAACAAACTGCAGGTGTCCACATAAGCTGTGCTGTCTGGACGCAGAAGGTTAAGTGGCCATACATCAATGTATGTTTCTTTTCCACGCAGTTTACACACAGAAGACTTGTCAAACTCAGAGAAGTATCTTGCTAGTGCCACATTTTTAGACATTTTGATGGTATCAGAAATAATAGCCACATATTCCCAGGGGGAAAAGTTTGTTGTAGAAGGCCTTCTGCCAGTTGAAGAAAACATAAAAGAACCCACTGTGTCCAATTCTTGCTCATTCTTTTGCAAGTCCTGTGGAGCTGATCGGCTGTAGAACCCAAGAACAACAGTATTTGGCCTCATTCCACCTGCAAAAGAAAAAGAAAGTGCTTATAGATTTAAATGGAGACAAATAAACAATGCAAGGGTGTAAAACCTCAATTCAGATAAGGTGTACGATGAAATACTTTGTTTGGCTCTAGAATATGAGCTGGAGAACCCCAAAATGCTATACAAATGTTCAGCAAAGAAACTCAAGGCCTTTTATGAAAGTACTCAAGGAAGGCATGATATTATTGATCACTGAAGCTGAAGTTGGAATTCCCTAATGAGGAACCTTCTAAGGCAGATTCAAGGTAACATCACTGTTAATATCCAACTTAATTAAAGAATATATTAATTGTCTCCACTGCGAAATGTATAATGGGTCAGTGGCCTGGAAGAGTGTTTACCTCAGATTTATATATAATACTAAAAAGTTAATTGTTGTTTGAAAGGGCGGTTCTTCAATTCTGTATATGAAAGTTGCAAGGTCAGTCAGAGCCTATGGATCAGCATTTTACAGGACAAAAAATTAAGACTACCTTATAAATAAAAAAACAATTTAAGCAACTTTTCAATATACATTCATTAACAGTTTTCAGTGGTTTTAATGTTTTTTGAAGCAGTTGCAGTAAGTCCTGATCTACACTTCTGGTTCTGTCTCTTGAAACAACATGTGTGTTTCTGCTTAGGTCTCTTAATCAGCTAGTTTCACCAGGACAGACAGTGGAAATGAACAAACAGAAAATGCTTTTAATAGCAGAAGTACCTACATATAACTTTAATGTATACTGCAAAGTTGCTTAGAGTTACATTTTTTCTGTAACGCAAAATTATTTTCAGGTTTACGTTGCCTTTAAAGTCATTAATGGAATCAATGAGACTGTAGTCAATTATCAAAAAAATCAGTCATCCCATGTAAATTCTGCACTTGTAGTAAAATACATTCAATCTATATCTGTATTTATCTACTGGAATAAAAGATGTAATTTGATACCTCAGGCCAGTTGATCTTTTGAGGGTCTGAATGATTGATGAAGGCTTGTACAATTAAAGATTTTTATTTGGCTCAATGGCATAATTTGACTGATTTGCTCACAAACCCCTACAACAAATTGCTTGTATGATCTTTGATAAATCCCACACAGCCACACCTACTCTAATGTGTTATTGTGATGAATATGAATAAAATACTAACCTTTTCTAAGCAAATCATAAGGACCAGAACAGAGATTATTATAATTAACAGTTATTTTCTAGCAACATTTACTATTATATACCAAAGATTTAGTTTATAAGGAAGCATCTACACTTGGATTTCTAAATTAGTGGTTATCAAAGGCAATATAATAAACAATAAAAGGAGTGAAAGGACAGTGAGAAGAAGAAAAGCGCAGGTTACGTAATAGATAACATATGAGCTGCATAGATTCACATCGTAGGTTATCTGTTATCTGCTATGTAACCTGTGCCTCTTCTCTTTTTTTCCAGCTTGAATGGCTGCCCCCGGGGCTACACAGCAGCTTATTATATAAACTATAGTGTTTCTGAAGCAAACACACAGCTTTTACCAGTGCATTTACTTTAAAGGGGACCTGTCACCCCAATAAATAATTCCAAATCCTTTTGTATCATGTTAGTAGAGCAAAACGAATATTACTTACACAATATAAATGATTACATTTCTTTTTCCTTCAGTCTTGGAATTTACAGTCACAGCAAGCAGGCAGGCGCCATTTTGTGTACACTTATTTAGGCAAGCTTTGTTTCACCCAAAAATCTTGTGCATTTGCCATCTAGGTGATATCTAGGAAGTGCTGAATGGAAAGCTAAGGTAAACGTAATTAAACATCTGAGCTGTTAATCATATATTGCTTGCCCTGTTTCTATGCCTTAAACATAGAGGTGGGGCAGGCAATATATGATTGACAGCTAAGATGTTTAAATACATTTCTAAACAGGTATGGATGATTTAATCAAAAAATAATTTGGGTTTCATGTTTAATTTTTAAAGATTTTTTATCATACAGCTTTTAATGTGTGGGGGACAGGTTACCTTTTAAAACATTTTAATTTTTTGGTATTACTGTTCCTTTAAGGTCTGGTACAGGTAGGTGTGGCTATGTCAGATGTTGAGTTTGCAGTTTTATGCGCTTCTCCAGGACCTAGGACCTTTGTTGGTTCTTTACTATTCCATTAAATGCTATACCAACTTTATGACATCTTGAGGTCTATCTAGGCATGTGTGAATACAGAATAATAAGATTTTTGCCATCTTTAAGCACTGTCTTGAAAGTCATAAGGGTCAAATGCATTTGACAGGGTGTTTTATTACATACTAGGTGCATTTTTTAATAGAATAATTATAAACTTTAAGCATAACAGATGTTTAATACAGTATATGTTTACAGTTAACACAGAGTGGGAGATAAAACACCCTTTGTTCTTTAAACTTGCCTTATTGGTCCTATTTTCTTGTAAATAATCTAGTGGAATCCATATGAACTGCTGACAGGCTTTTGTTATTTTATAAATATCAATTTGGCTATGTAGAGACACTTCATATTGACATTTATTAACATATTTTCATTGATTTATTAACATATCAGCTGCTTGTAATATTGAATTGAAATGAAATTGTGCTTTTTGTATTTAACTGTATTTTATGCATTTATGCTTTCAGCCATAAATATTTTTAAAAGATAAAGTATAATTTGGACAAGTCAAACTTGCCAGTATAATTTAATACAGAGTGAAATGGGGCGAGGACTTCTAAGGAAGTCATTGGGAAACACAAAAATTGTCAAGCTTAAGACCTTTTGGTACCAACTTTTCTTTTGGGGATTTAATTGAGTGCTGCAGTGTGAGTGTGTGTATGTGTGAGTGAGAGTTCTTGCAGTGTGTGTGTGTGAGTGCTTGCAGTGTGAGAGTGCTTGCAGGGTGTGTGAGAGAGTGCTTGCAGTGTGTGTGTGTGTGTGTGAGAGAGAGTGCTTGCAGTGTGTGTGTGTGTGTGAGAGAGAGTGCTTGCAGTGTGTGCGTGTGTGTGAGAGACAGTGCTTGCAGTGTGTGAGAGAGAGAGTGTTTGCAGTGGAATAAAAGCATGAAGCATTCAGAGAAACTAGCAGATTGCACAATGTTAAGCTTCTATAAAACCTAGCACACTGTTCAGTACTCAGTGGATGCATATCATGAATTCTGTGCACTAATAAGAAGCAACAGGGGGAATGTAATAAACAGGCTAACGGAGAAAATATGCAGAACAAAATATGCTTTGCAAACACCACCAATGGAAAAAAGAAGTGTATTTTCTCATTTGAGCCAATGAGTAGTGTATGTGATACAATGTAAAACAGAAAACATTATGCAATTTTCGAGAAGTCACATATATAATTTAACACAGTAAATTAGGTTGAAAAAAGACACACATCTATCAAGTTCAACCTTTTATGCCTATATATAACCTGTCTAACTGCTAGTTGATCCAGAGGAAGGCAAAAACCATTTAAAGCCTCTTTAATTTGCAGCAGAGGGGAAAAATTCCCTTCTGACTCCAAGATGGCAATCAGACCAGTCCCTGGATCAACTTGTACTAAGAGCTATCTCCCATAACCCTGTATTTCCTCACTTGTACTGAGAGCTATCTCCCATAACCCTGTATTCCCTCACTTGTACTAAGAGCTATCTCCCATAACCCTGTATTCCCTCACTTGTACTAAGAGCTAACTCCCATACCCCTGTATTCCCTCACTTGTACTGAGAGCTATCTCCCATAACCCTGTATTCCCTCACTTGTACTGAGAGCTATCTCCCCTACCCCTGTATTCCCTCACTTGTACTGAGAGTTATCTCCCATAACCCTGTATTCCCTCACTTGTACTCTCCCCTACCCCTGTATTCCCTCACTTGTACTGAGAGCTATCTCCCATACCCCTGTATTCCCTCACTTGTACTAAGAGCTATCTCCCATAACCCCGTATTCCCTCACTTGTACTGAGAGCTATCTCCCCTTCCCCTGTATTCCCTCACTTGTACTAAGAGCTATGTCCCATAACCCTGTATTCCCTCACTTGTACTGAGAGCTATCTCCCATAACCCTGTATTCCCTCACTTGTACTAAGAGCTATCTCCCATACCCCTGTATTCCCTCACTTGTACTGAGAGCTATCTCCCATAACCCTGTATTCCCTCACTTGTACTGAGAGCTATCTCCCATACCCCTGTATTCCCTCACTTGTACTGAGAGCTATCTCCCATACCCCTGTATTCCCTCACTTGTACTGAGAGCTATCTCCCATAACCCTGTATTCCCTCACTTGTACTAAGAGCTATGTCCCATAACCCTGTATTCCCTCACTTGCTAAAAAGCCATCCAACCCCTTCATGAAGCTATCTAATGTATCATCAATATATTACTGCAATATATTAAATTGTCTAGGGATCATTTTGCATTATTAAAAGAATATATTTTACTCATGTAAAAATACGCCCCAAGGGTTATATCAAATAGCAGTTACACTGGAGCAAACCGGTTGTTGTGCTGTTCCAGGTACTCTGCAGTGGGATCTGGTAATGCCTGTGCCACGGCCTCTCTGCATGTAATAAAGAGGGAATATCAAATCAGAGATTTCTACTCACCCAGGCCAGAGATGAAGAGCAGCTGCTGAACGCCATGTCTGACAGAGTCAGAAAGAGTTAGGTTGACAAAGGCCTTGATGTTAAGTTCATCCACCAGCTGCAGCCATGTATCGGTTTGTGCTTGTAGAGGATCTGATGGCAGTACATCTGGAGGAAAGGGAAAGGCTGATAGTAATGTACTGTTGTTGCTATTGTTAACTACATTGCTGCAAATTACTAAATTGCCCTTTACCCCACCATCCATTCCTCTAACATCCTCTAAAGTCAAAGAAAAAAAAGAATGACCCATCAAATTGCAGCTCCCCCTCTGTCACGCCAAGTTTATAACAGGGTTCCCCATTAAACATAGCTTTTATTAACAATCACAAAAAGCAAAAAAACATGCTGAACCAAAATTAAAATTACTGGTTAGGCAAAAGGTCTTGTGACACAACAGTAATAATAGTTTCCGTATACTGTTTGTGTCAGCTCAGCAGGGTGTGAGGTAAAAATTATTGGTGACCAAAAATATGGAATAATGCTGGGCAATTCTTGACATGTGATCACCAATTGATCTCCACAAAAATGTAAATGGTGAGATGGGTGAGCCTTCCCACAGCCCACTCTTATAAGTGTCTACAGAATCTCAGCCCACACTTATTCAAAATATGAGCTATTGACACCTACTGTAGACAGTAAGCTAGCCTATGGCCACTCAACAGCATCTAATGTAATGTTTGCAGCATCTTGGCCCACTTCCAAACGCGTAATGACCCCTGTTTGTCTGTTAATTTATTGTTCTGCTGTACAGTACTGTGTGCATAAGTAGTGCTATATTTATATATTAATAAAAATATACATACAGTCATGGCCCAAATTGTTGGAACCCCAGAAATTGTTCCAAAAAATCAAGTTTTTCTCACAGAAAAGTATTGCAGTAACACATATTTTGCTATACACATGTTTATTCCCTTTGTGTGTATTGGAACAGAACAAAAGAAGAAAAAAAAAGCAAATTGGACATAATGTCACACAAAACTCCAAAAAGGGGCATGGACAACAGAAAGAGGAGAAGAGAACTGTCTGAGGACTTGAGAACCAAAATTGTGGTAAAAATATAAACAATCTCAAGGTTACAAGTCCATCTCCAGAGATCTAGATTTGCCTTTGTCCACAGTGCGCAACATTATCAAGAAGTTTGCAACCCATGGCACTGACGCTAATCTTCCATGCATGGATGGAAGAGAAAAATTGATGAAAGGTTGCAACGCAGGATAGTCCGGATGGTGGATAAGCAGCCCCAAACAAGTTCCAAAGAAATTCAAGCTGCACTGCAGGCTCAGGAGGCATCAGTGTCAGCGCAAACTATCTGTCGACATTTAAATGAAATGCTATGGCAGGAGACCCAGGAGGATCCCACTGCTGACACAGAGACATAAAAAAGCAAGACTACAGTTTGCCAAAATGTACTTGAGTAAGCCTTAATCCTTCTGGGAAAACGTCTTGTGGACAGATGAGACCAAGATAGAGCTTTTTGGTAAAGCACATCATTCTACTGTTTACCGAAAACGGAATGAGGCCTACAAAGAAAAGAACACAGTACCTACAGTGAAATATGGTTCAATGATGTTTTGGGGGTGTTTTGCTGCCTGTGGCACTGGGTGCCTTGAATGTGTGCAAGGCATCATGAAATCTGAGGATTACCAAAGGATTTTGGGTCGCACTGTAGAGCCCAGTGTCAGAAAGCTGGGTTTGTGTCCGAGATCTTGGGTCTTCCAGCAGGACAATAACCCCAAACATACGTCAAAAAGCACCCAGAAATGGATGGCAACAAAAAGCGCTGGAGAGTTCTGAAGTGGCCAGCAATGAGTCCAGATCTAAATCCCATTGAACATCTGTGGCCATTTTTGGAGTTTTGTGTGACATTATGTCCAATTTGCTTTTTTTCCTCCCTTTTTTGTTCTGTTCTTTTGACACCATCTGTCTGCTACATACAATGCTGTTCTAACATCTGTACCCTGGCAGTTTCAAAACTCTTCACACATCCATTCATGCAAGTCCAACAAGTAACACCTGTTTCGATGAGTTGCATGATACTTTGGTAATCGTAGCAAAGTAACTCCACAGCATTCACACCTCTGTGAGTTTCAGGTATCACCTCTCTGAAGAGTTACAATGTGCCACTGTGATTGGATTAGTGGAAGAGTATATATGCTGAGGACTTCCCATACCAGTCAGTTGAACTGAAGAAGCTGCTCGGATGAGTAGTGAAACATCTTTAATGACTTAACAAGTCCAGTTGCTTTAGATTTATTTATACTAGATATACCATGACCTGGATGAATGAAAATCTTCATAGTCATATCTATTGAGAAAATCTCTTAAGTGGAAGGGTCTGTTCATATTTGGACACTTGTTTTAAGGTGAACATCCCCTTTAATGCTTGGTAATATTTGCTGCCAATTTTTGTGTTAAAGTGATTTACAGGACATTAAAGGAGTGATTTTGGTTCAGGTTTTGCTGTGAATCGCTTAAGATTGTAGCAAAAAAAAAACCAAAAACAAAATCAGTACTGCAGCTTTTACTACAATTTGTATTTTTTATTACAGTAGCCATTTCTCTACCAACGTTTTTTTTTCTTGTTCTTTGATAAAAGAACCTTAAATTATACATTACAACAGTGATTCTCAGGAGGGAATACATACCTGTTTGCACCTGACCCTTTCCTTTATCTGAGCATATGTCTTTATCTAAGATAGGGCAATGTCATATAATCTCAGCTCTTCTTGCTGTGAGTAAAAAGGCCCAAGGACACCTGCCATATTTGCCACTTTAATCACGATGTTGCTGTCTCCAAACCTACAGGGTACAGTTGCCCTTTACAAAAGAACATGCGTTTGCTGGAAGGATACTTTGAACCTATGAATCTCCCTGCCTTTCCAATTGGGTCTTGGAATTGCCTCCATTTAATGGAAGCTTTAATATGCTTCTGCATGGGCAATGGCAAAAACTGTACTGAGAAATTCAGTTTATGGAATTTGATTCTATCATTAAATGCATGCTTTTGTACATGGTCACTATGGCAACCCCAGAACTCTGCAAAACTGTAAGTATATAATGTGCTCAGTGTCCATTGTAATATATCAGAATTGTAAATATTGTTAGACATTATTCTAACACAAGCCAGCATTTCTAATGGTCACACAAAATAATTTTAATACAGCACTTGGGAGTAATGTCATAGCATAAAGCTGTAATTTATATTGTATGATAGCTGAAAGTTTTTATGTTAACATTTAAAGACAAAAACATAAAAATCGGGGTATAATATTTAATACTGGAATCTAAAGAAACAATGGGGTCGATTCACTAAAGGTCGATAAGCGGTATCACATGCTTTTTTGCGCTAAAATTGAAGCGGAAAAACGCCCTTAAGTATTGTTGCATGCGTTAAGTCACATATTGCGTGCGTTAAATAGCGTGCAACCGCAATGCGTTAATTTTAACGCATTGCGTCAATTAGTGAATGCTAAGAATAGTAACGCATGATTCACAAAAGTGAATGAAGCGTTAAATGTGTTAATTAGGGCGCGAATCTGTGCGTATTTTATCGCCTAATTGGGGGAGGTGTTGGGTAGAGCACATTTTTCATTTTTTTGCGGAAAAAGGCAAGATGGAGTTTGTGATGGGGTTTTTGCTTGATTTGGAGGAGGAACATCAAGTCCCTGAACCTTCCAGAGTGATGCAGCCTCGCTTTTTTCGGGAAAGGGCCACTTTAGAGGGCTTAAGCGAGGATGAAGTGGTCAGGCGCTACCAGCACTATAGAGCGGCAATATCCAGCCTGTATGAGCTGCTTGAGCCTTCCCTGCAGCCACTGACTCGCAGAAGCCGCCGCCATTCCTGCAATGGCGAAACTGCTGTGCTCCCTGCACTTTTTGGCCACTAGCAGTTTCCATAGGGTTGGGGGGGTTTACGGGGGGGTGTCACAGCCTACCTTTTCATGGTGCCTTGGCCAGGTCATAGATGCCATCCGCTTGGTGTCTGGGAATTTCATTTCGTTCCTCAAAAATCGGAACAAGTGGAACGCCGTGAAAAGGCAGTTTTATGGGGTAAGTGCCCCAATGTGTTGGGTGCAATTGATTGCACCAATGTGGTGTTAAACACCCCCCAAGACAGGGAGCACATTTTCTGCAACAGGAAAAGCTACTACTCCCTCAATGTGCAAGTGGTGTGCGATGCACATACAGTGGCTTGCAAAAGTATTCGGCCCCCTTGAACTTTTTCACATTTTGTCACATTACAGCCACAAACATGAATCAATTTTATTGGAATTCCACGTGAAAGACCAATAGAAAGTGGAGTACACGTGAGAAGTGGAACGAAAATCATACATGATTCCAAACATTTTTTACGAATAAATAACTGCAAAGTGGGGTGTGCGTAATTATTCAGCCCCCTTTGGTCTGAGTGCAGTCAGTTGCCCATAGACATTGCCTGTTGAGTGCTAATGACTAAATAGAGTGCACCTGTGTGTAATCTAATGTCAGTACAAATACAGCTTCTCTGTGACGGCCTCAGAGGTTGTCTAAGAGAATATTGGGAGCAACAACACCATGAAGTCCAAAGAACACACCAGACAGGTCAGGGATAAAGTTATTGAGAAATTTAAAGCAGGCTTAGGCTACAAAAAGATTTCCAAAGCCTTGAACATCCCACAGAGCACTGTTCAAGCGATCATTCAGAAATGGAAGGAGTATGGCACAATTGTAAACCTACCAAGACAAGGCCGTCCACCTAAACTCACAGGCCGAACAAGGAGAGCGCTGATCAGAAATGCAGCCAAGAAGCCCATGGTGACTCTGGACGAGCTGCAGAGATCTACAGCTCAGGTGGGGGAATCTGTCCATAGGACAACTATTAGTCGTGCACTGCACAAAGTTATGGAAGAGTGGCAAGAAGAAAGCCATTGTTAACAGAAAACCATAAGAAGTCCTGTTTGCAGTTTGCCACAAGCCATGTGGGGACACAGCAAACATGTGGAAGAAGGTGCTCTGGTCAGATGAGACCAAAATGGAACTTTTTGGCCAAAATGCAAAACGCTATGTGTGGCGGAAAACTAACACTGCACATCACTCTGAATACACCATCCCCACTGTCAAATATGGTGGTGGCAGCATCATGCTCTGGGGGTGCTTCTCTTCAGCAGGGACAGGGAAGCTGGTCAGAGTTGATGGGAAGATGGATGGAGCCAAATACAGGGCAATCTTGGAAGAAAACCTCTTGGAGTCTACAAAAGACTTGAGACTGGGGCGGAGGTTCACCTTCCAGCAGGACAACGACCCTAAACATAAAGCCAGGGCAACAATGGAATGGTTTAAACCAAAACATATCCATGTGTTAGAATGGCCCAGTCAAAGTCCAGATCTAAATCCAATCGAGAATCTGTGGCAAGATCTGAAAACTGCTGTTCACAAATGCTGTCCATCTAATCTGACTGAGCTGGAGCTGTTTTGCAAAGAAGAATGGGCAAGGATTTCAGTCTCTAGATGTGCAAAGCTGGTAGAGACATACCCTAAAAGACTGGCAGCTGTAATTGCAGCAAAAGGTGGTTCTACAAAGTATTGACTCAGGGGGCTGAATAATTACGCACACCCCACTTTGCAGTTATTTATTTGTAAAAAATGTTTGGAATCATGTATGATTTTCGTTCCACTTCTCACGTGTACACCACTTTGTATTGGTCTTTCACGTGGAATTCCAATAAAATTGATTCATGTTTGTGGCTGTAATGTGACAATATGTGGAGAAGTTCAAGGGGGCCGAATACTTTTGCAAGCCACTGTATGAACATCCTGAGCATCGTGTCGGGTTCCACGGCTCCTCTCACGATGCTTACATCCTAAGGCAGTCTGCACTTTACAATGCTTTTGAGACAGGACAAATGCCTCATGGGTGGCTGTTAGGTAAGTATTTGTGTCATGTATAGCACAACTTGCCCACATTTGCTTTAGGTCTCCCACAGTCAAACCAGGCCCTGCCTGCCATAAGCTTGTTTTGCAGTTTGTAAAGTGCCCTCTTTTGCCAGTGAGAGAGTCAAAGCAGCTACTTGTAGCGTCACCTATCAGTCTCACACTGTCTGTATAGCCCCTCTAAAGTTGCCCAAATTGTGGCCGCGTGTGCTGTACTGTACAATCTGGCGAACCGGCATGGCTTACCAGGCGATGTGGCTGAGGACCTGGATGACCCCATACATCCCCAAGATCCTGTCTGAGGTGCGGATGCCAGAGGGAATGAAGTCCGGGGACAAATCATTACCAATTACTTTTCCTGTAAGTACCTACAATCTTTAATCCCATGAACAAGAAATACCAAACAACTTCTCCAAAAAAAAGGTTTTATTTACAGGGAAATTAGTTGCCCATTTCCAAAAGAAATGCTTTGAGCAGGTGATTCCCCCACCCCCAACACAAATAGCAAAAATAAAGCAGATATATTTACAGAAGAACATAGCCCTAAGAAAAGATCCCTAATGTGGCACATTTATTTTCTTTTGCAAAGTTGCCTAGTGGGAGCTACAGGAGCGGTAGCTGAGCTCTCACCACTGTCTCTACTGGTAGAGCATGTTGGCTGAATTTCCTTTTGTGCTTTTTCTTGCAAGGCAATTTGTTTCTCTAGGAGAGAATTTTGCCTAGCCAACAATGCCACTTTTTGACATTGGACTTCTAAACGCTCCTCTTGCAGCCTTAACATGGCTTGTGGTAAGGATGAATCTGTTGTAGAAAACATTGTATTACATTAAAGGAGAATACTTTTTACCCCGGGCTGGTGCCCCTGTTCAGAGAGAACAGCACCAGCCCGGGGTAGCTGCGAGCGCTTCCTCTTCCGTATTCCCTGCGTGCGCATGCGCAGTAGAGTGAAAAAGCCGAACTTAAACATAGAAGTCGGCTTTTCACTCTACTGCGCATGCGCCGGCCCACGGATTGCGTCGGCAGCGCGAAGACGGAAGGAGGAAGGCTCGCTGCAGGTACCCCGGCTGGTGCTGTTTTCTCCTAACAGGGGCCCCAGCCCGGGGTACAAGGTAAGCGATCTAAGTCACTTGGGGGTGCCTAACATTTTGGCACCCCCAAGTGACTTAGCCTTTCCTTCTCCTTTAATATTAAGCTTCTCTGCAAGAGTAAATACACTTGTATTAATGTCATTACACCTACCTTGGCCGACATTCCTGTCGGAATTAAAGATGCCGGCGACAACAATCACGCTCTCTGCATGAAGGAAAGGGCATGAGTCGCTACTCATACCTGGTGAAATAGACTTTCTTTGCATGGCCACCTCCAGTTCTAGACCTAAATAAAATATATAAATGCTTTTATTGTGTTGCCTCCAATAAGCAAGCCAGAAAACAGTCACTTTTTGTTACTCATTGTTGCCCCAATCAATCCCCTTTACTTTCAAGTGTAACATACTAAGGCATGCTCTGACACAAACCCTACTAAAATGCTGAAAGTTGCTGCTAAGTAGCCTCGCTAACTCCCAGGGCTCTCCCTTATACTCTGTATTAAACAATGCTTCCACAATAATCCTCCTTGATAAAGTAGATTACAGGGCATTAAGTATTTTGGGAAATATTTCCCTATGACCCCAGGGCCGGATTTCTCTTCTGGGCGCCCCGAGGCCGTCCCTGTTGGTCCCCCCCAGTGCGCATGAGCGAACGCGGGACAACTTCCCCCCCACAACTGCGAGTGCGCATGCGCTCCTTTAAACTCCCATACGGAGCAGTGGGGAGAGGTCCCGACTGCTCCATATGGAAGCCAAATTTAAAAATTTTCTTGTTCCTTAGGCCCGGGCCTTTGTGGCCTCTCCACAAATCCGGGCCTGTATGACCCCCCTATTTACTGTCCTAATTTGTTGTTCTACTCCACAGCTTTAAGGACATAAGTTGCACACATAATACTAGGAGTGCCATACATCACATACAAGTAAAGTAAGTTGGAAAGAAGCCAAAAAGGAAGGAAAGACAGTAAGCCAAAAGGAAAAGCCGATTAAGAAGAAAAGAAGACGAGCAAGTGTTAAATAGAAAGATGAATGTAAGATATTTACCTGTATCTGGAGTCCTCTGCCAGCTTTTTCTTCAGGACCTTCTTAATGTCCTGGTAGCGCTTCTTGCAGTGTTGGACACTGCGCAGACAGACCCTAATGCTGTTTACGTGGTCTGCTATGTCCCTCCACGCCTTGTTTTTAACAGCTGTCGGCGTCTTGCCAGCATATTTGCCGATAATCCTATGAAATACCGTCACGAGCCCCTCCACAAGAGCCTCAATTTCGAATTCGGAAAACTTGAGTGGGGTGGAAGCTCCTCACTCTCCTCTCCGCTGGCTTCCTCTGGCCGATAATCCCTGTCAGTGCCCTCCACATCCGACATATCTGGGCTGCCGATGAAGCCAGGCCTCACACTCTCAGTGTCACTGTCGGAGCTGTGTGACAAGGCAGCTGGAAAACTTGCAAGGTGTTCCCTCCTTTTTGCCACCTTTTTCCCTCTGCTGGCTCCCACACTGCTCTCCATTGCTTTGTGTTGCTCTGCCAATTGCGCACCACCACCTTCCACGCTCTCCCAGCGCAAATGCCCAAAATGGCATTAGTTGCGTGCGTCAATTACCGTGCGTGCGTAAATGACCATGCGTGTGACAAGTAACGCACATGCGACAAGTAGCATGCGCACGTCAGTTGCGCGCATTGCATCAAATACCGCACAAAAATAGTCTTCGCGACTTAAATAACGTAAACAGCGTCGCATCTAAAATAACGCAAGTATCCTTTTAGTGAATCGTGCGTTAAGTTGTGACAAATAAGACGCAATAAAATTTTTAACGCATGCTATAAATAGCGCTCGTTTTAACGCACTTTAGTGAATCAACCCCAGTGTCTGTATGTGGCAAACTACTGAACTAACCTGAGTACAGGGTATTAGCTATACTGGTAGTTTTGTGGTATCATTACTGCTGATGCTATTTCTGTAGCATATCTACATATAGACATTTAGACTTGTCAGGGTTGAGGTTGTTTTCTTTCGAAAAAAAGCGCTTGCGAGGGGACATGATTACTCTGTACAAGTACATTAGAGGGGATTATAGGCAGATAGGGGGGTGTTCTTTTTTCCCATAAAGATCAGCTCACCAGAGGCCACCCCTTTAGATTAGAGGTAAGGAGCTTCCATTTAAAGCAGTGTAGGTGGATTTTCACAGTGAGGGCAGTGAGGTTGTGGAATGCCCTTCCTAGTGATGTGGTAATGGCAGATTCTGTTAATGCCTTTAAAAGGGGCTTGAATGAGTTCTTGAACAAGCATAATATCCAAGGCTATCTACAGTTAGTATTGATGTTGGTATATATGTATGTGAGTGTATATATAGGTCAGTATAGGTTTGTGTGCGGTGGATTTACTTGGAAGGGTTGAATTTGATGGACTCTGGTCTTTTTTCAACCCAATGTACTGTAACTATGAGAGACAATTAAGACTATGCTCCATTCCACCTGGACACTTCCGTGATGTCTGCAAACTTCACCCACTTTTTAGTGAAGCCCTGCCATTTCTGGGGCTGTGATGTAAGACTGTGCCGCAGAAAATTAGAATAATGGCAGGTATGCTACAGTATTCTTTTGGCCCAGTTTGGATGAACAGAGCCTAAGTGTGTGTGCTCATGGCTAGCCACTACAAATATGGAATTAAAAGGTACAGGTTTTCAGCAATTTTCCACATTATCAACTCTTTCATGACTGTCAGGAACATTTTCCAGACAGTCTATTAAGTGTTTTAAAAACAGACAAATTTATCATGTGTCAGCTGGTCATGTGTTAGGCTGATGCCACAGCACCCGAGCGTATCTCATTCATTCGGGTGCAGGCGCAAGTAACAGACGTAGGGCTGAATTTTCGGCAAGCGGAAAAACGCTTGCCGAAAATTCAGCCCTACGTCTGCTACTTGTGCCTGCACAAGAATGAATGAGATACGCTCGGGTGCAGGCACATGTAGCCGATATACGCATGAAAACGCGAGACTTTGCATTCTCACGCGTTTTCATGCGTATATCGGCTACATGTGCCTGCACCCGAGCGTATCTCATTCATTCGGGTGCAGGCACAAGTAGCAGGCGTAGGGCTGAATTTTCGGCAAGCGTTTTTCCGTTTGCCGAAAATTTCAGCCCTACGCCTCGTGTGGCATCAGCCTTAAGCTACACTGAATCATTAATGCCCACTGCAGATTGTAAGGGGTATTAAAGAAAAACTATACTCTTATATCACATAAAACAGCCTTTATGGAAAATACTGTTTAATATAAATAAAGCTTTTCAATGAGAATCCTACTTTTCTAGCAGTATGTGCTACTGGATAATCCCATATAGAAAAACTGCTATTTTAAGTACTAACGGCTGCCTTCTGGCTTACACGTACATGTTAGGTCACATCAGACAAAGTTCTGCTTTTTACCTGTCAGGTAATCTCTGAGGGAGCACACAGCACATCACTAAATGGTGGCACAAGATAGAAGGGCAATATTTATGATTTTTTTTTGCCAATTTCATAAGATTCTTTATTTTGCTTTTTCTGCCACTGAAGGACCCTACCAAGGATGGGTAAGTCTGATAAATCTGCCACAGGAATTGGTGTTTACATGACAAAGATAAAATACAAATTAAAGTTTAGACTTTAATTGCTATGGGTATTGTTGTTCTCCAGTAAAGAGCAAAGCACATTGAACTGTGCTTTACAAGCTTGGCAAGGCCCTATTACCTATTGTTTGTATATACAACATTTATCTTAATGTGTAATAAAGTATTTCATGAATTCCTAGCCTTATCTATGATCATATAAAACTATGTTTTGTAATAAGCTTGACTGGGCCATTTCTATATCTTACTAAAAATGACTCTGCATAACGCCAACTAGAACATTTATATTCTCACTGTGCTTACCAAGCTCATCCAGATCCACATGTCCCAGTACAAACAATCCACTCTTTTTCAGGTCATTTGCAAAAGTGATGAGGCTTTTGTGGTTGTGTGGACTTGAGACCATCAGAAGAATCTGGGGACGCCAGAACTTGACATGATCTTTACGCACATCCAACATAAGAAGGTACTTCCTCACCTAGGCAGGGGATAAAATGTAACCATTTATTCTCATTCTGAGGGGCAAAATGCTTCACGACATTTCAGTCAACGCTGCAAACACATCTGTATTCCACATCAAAAATGGCATGAAGGTTATACTATATATTGTGCACAGTTAGGAACTAATAACAAGAAGCAGTCCTGTGACCATGAATCTTTTACACAGAATTATGTGATTTAACGAATATCAGTAAGAAAACATCTTGCAGAGTGAAATATATATAATTAAGGGTTCTTGAAGTCAAGGCTCAGCTGTCTCAAGAATTACCAACAAAGTGCCCAAAGCTATAGGGCTCATGTGAATCCTGCAGACTATACCCTGTCTGCACAATAACAATAATGCTGTGAATGCAACGGTGCCAGTATTTAACCCAAGTCTATACATCTTGCAGTTAAAGACAGGCACAAATTGCTTGTGGGTAAAAAACAAAAAAACTGGCAACTTGCAGCAGTTTCTGCACTTAGACTGAGGCTATTATAAAGTAAAATAATACAGTGTTATAAAAGATAACCAACGATTCTTTTATTTGTGATCCTAACACATGCTACGTTAAAATAAAAGTGAGGCAATTTTTTCTGAGGTTACTATAAAGAATGGGAATATACTGTAAACACTAATAAATCTTTGATAAAACCTTTGATAAAACATCTATAGACAGCTGGAATTATCCTCAGTTCTTCAAAAAGGCAAAACAAGTGCGACTTCTTGAAAGAAACACTAGAAAGTTAAGAAATAGGACAAATCTTTACAAGTACATGGTTTCTCCAAGTTATACAGCAAATTGCTACTCTGATCTATAATAAGCATGACCCTTAATAATGGTCAGAGAACACTGTAGTGCACCCTAGTGCGAGATTATTAAATAACCCAAGAATATTTCATATAATAAACAAACAATGTTGTTGTACCTATATTGTGGGAAATTTGGAACAGCACTTTTCTACAATAATAGTGAGAACTGGGATTGAATGACAGAAAAAAAAATCTCATTCTCTGTCATAACAAGTATAGGAACTTTCCTCTCTCCATCTCTCTGGTATTGGTCAGCTCAGCAATACAGATATAATTACAATTTTATAAGTAGCAGTTTCCTTTATAGTTGATTATAGGTGCAGTCACTTAGCTACAATGATGAGCTATTAATAAAGGTCATGCCTAAGCGGTAGGGAGAAGTGTAATGAGAGAGCAAAGAAAGCATATTGGAAATGGGTTGTAGGCCAGAAAATTGCTGGTGACACTAGTTCACAAATGTACTCAAAACAACGTGGGACTTATTAGAGCAAAAATGTTTGCAGTGAATGTGACACTTGGGTCTGCACTGCTGCCTATCGTGCAGCATGCTGTGTATTGTACACTCCTGCCTATAGTGCATCATTACAAAAAATGGGCCTACTGGCCTGATACTGTGCCATTCTTGTTGCAGTGGCCACCCTTAGCCAAAATTTCCCTTTTACACCTCTGATGACTACTTTGATATATATGCACTTAACCTAGACTAGTTTGCTGAAGAAGGTATCATTTTAGATGGAGTTGGTGCTTGAATTTTCACATAAACATAATTTGTGATTTGAATAACGCAGACTTTGCATGTATCCTAGGTTCAATAAAAACTTATTGCAGACTGAGGAATTTCCTGTAACCACACTGTTTAGTGACTTTACAGAACTAGGCTGGATTGGTTAGCAAAAAAATTTTTTTTGTTTTTTTTTCTGTATAACTGGGGCCATTGTACTTTACTACTGCATCCTTGTGTAGTGAGCATTCTCCCAACCTTTTTAAATGAACTGTCCAAATTAACAAGTACAAAGTGTAAATAAATCAGAGTAATTTCTATGTTGGTGTGAAAAAAACTGTACATAAAATCACCATCGCAATCTGTAAATAAAAAAAAAAGTTTTAGACTTTTAGGCTAATGTCAGACAAGGCGTAAGGCGTATATTTTCAGCAAGCTGAAAAATGCTTGCCGAAAATACCGCCATATGTGTCCTAGCTGTGCCTGCACCCGAATGAATGGAATACGCTTAGGTGAAGCACATGTTGCCGAAATAAGCATAAAAATACAAGACTTTGCATTCTCTAATGTTTTTATGCAGATATCGGCTATGTGCCCGCAACCGAGCGTATTCCATTCATTCGGGTGCAGGCACAGATAACGGAGCGTATCTCATTCATTCGGGTGTAGGCACAGGTAGGACGCATTTACAGTAGCGGGGCGTATTTTTGGCAAGCGATTTTCAGCTTGCATTCCGGTGCAGGCACAGGTAGGAGGCGGAGGGCGTATTCTCGGCAAGCATTTTTTGGCTTGCCAAGAATACGCCACGTCTGACATCAGCCTAAACTCTTCAAATATATCAGTAATGGAGTGCACCATTACACAAAGGCAAGCATCCACAGCAGCCAGACAGATGGGAGGCCATGGGCCGCCAGTTAGACAGCACTGATTTACTAAATGCATTTTTAGAAATAAAATTAATAAATATCCTTTCCATTTTTATTTAATTAAATAACAATACATAAAAACTATATATTTATTCTAGTATTTAAAGGGGAAGGAAAGGCTAAGTCACTTGGGGGTGCTAAAATGTTAAGCACCCCCAAGTGACTTGAATCGCTTATCTTGTACCCCGGGCTGGTGCTCCTATTAGGAGAAAACCACACCAGCCTGGGGCACCTGGGGCGATGCGCTTCCTCCTTCCGCCTTCGTTGAGCCTTGACTGTGAGTCAGGCGCATGCGCAGTAGAGTGAAAAAGCCGACTTCTCTGTTAAAGTTCGGCTTTTCACTCAACTGCGCATGTGCGCGCAGCGAAGAAGGAAGGATGAAGCGCATCACTGCAGGTACCCTGGGCTGGTGCTGTTCTCTCCGTACAGGGGCACCAGCCCGGGGTGAAAAGTAAGCGATTCAAGTCACTTGGGGGTGCCTAACATTTTGGCACCCCCAAGTGACTTAGCTTTTCCTTCTCCTTTAACATTTGTAGTCAATGATTGCAAAATAATATTGTTCTGTAAGTTTTTGTATATTTGGACATAATTGACATCATTAGCACAGGCCTCAACAAGGGAAATATTTTCATATGAGATATAAGTATTAATAAAACAGCAACAGACAGTGCAGAGATGATCCTTCTTCAAAGCTATGAGTATAATTTTTCTGTGACTGACTGCAGATTTCTTCAACATTGGTGGGTTGGAAAATGAATTCAGCTTAAATGGACAGCTAATGAGCTATGTAAAAACAGAATTCCCCCAGGTGAGTGTCAAAAGCTTTATACAAAAGTCAGACATGGGAAGATAAGTGAGACTGGTAATAATATTACATAACAGTTTAATAACAGTGATTTTGCTGGAAAGTGGTATGGATAGTTAGCTTTGTGTCTGTACAATGGGAACCTGCTATCAGCATCAGAGAATAGAGGGAGACATTATTCCCCAATGGATCTGCTACTTAGGTAGAGAGAGCATGTCACCTTAACTGCATTTTTTGGCCTGCACAGATTATCGAAAACATACTTAAGATAAAAGGAAAAAATATCAAACCTTGTTTCCACTTGTTTAACAAGTAATAAATGGCAATAAACATACATTCTATAATTTAAAATAAGATCTTTTAATTTTAGTTTGCAAATTGTGCATGTAGTTATGTGCTAACTCCATCCCCCTTTACTGTGCAGAGGTACGAGGGTCTCATTTACCATTAACACAGGCACAAGTGCTGCAGTGTTAATAGGTGCAAAACTATGCCCCTTAGGGCCGATGCATGCATTGAACCCATTTTATTGCACCATGCCCCAGCATTATAAAAAAATCATGAGCTTATATTTATTGTATACAAGTACACAGAAAGCATAAACTTTAAAGGAGAAGCCTATTAATCAGAATTCAGAATGTGTCTAAATCAGGAAATGTATCCACACATTTAATTTCATTACCTTTTCAGCATGACCAGGCCTGAATCAATCTGAATTGTATGATTTAAATAATTCTGAACTGAAAATACAATTTTAAGTTACTCAGTACCCATCCTTGTCTTGAGTGGGAAAGTGGCACTAAATAAATGCCTATCACCATATGTCCAAGAGTTGTGACATGTATACCTTGCTCCCTGATTTTTTTTTTCTTTATTTCTTGTTTGGAAAGCAAGGCGATTGACTTACCTGATGGAAGATGAGGGCCTGACTGATGAAGCCCCAGCTATGGTTGGGTGACATGTAATGCAGACACAGGAGAAGTACCAGCATAAAGGCCACGCTTGCAGAGGCATAGATTGGTTGGATAAGGAATATCATGATTAAACAACCCAAGATTCCCAGGATACATGTATACCACGTAAAGTAGCGGAAAGTGGGCCTGTGCATGATGAAAGGAGAAATAACTGACGTAAGAAAGTCATTTGTTCTGCATAATTAATAGCATGATATTGCAAATCCCATGCCACACATGATTCATCTCACAGTTCAAAATATCACCTTCACTGTCCTCTTTTCTTCTTTTACTGAAAAATGCCTTAAAGGACCACCTTTTATCATCTTACAAATTTAGTCATTTAGAAAACGTACCCTTTTATTAAAATGACATACTGTGAATGCAGTATGTTATACAAATGAATATTAGGTAATTATGGAGAAAACAGCACAATAGCCAGACTCTGTGTATCTCTGGATAAACGGCATATGCAATTTCTCAAAAATGGCAGGTTTTGTTTTTTTACTTTGAGAGCAGAAGCTAGCCTGGCATCCAGCCTATTGGCATCCCATAAATGTCAACCAAGTGAGATGTACCAAAGAAGGGGATGTATAGAGGAGATCAGGAAAGGAATGTTTCATATATCACTGCAGGTGTCCATGCCACAGAATGCATGATCTAGCAAACATTACTCTGGATCAATAATGCAAATTGCAAGTAGAGACTAAGGATTAATACCACTGGTAACATGCAATGATCAATATTTGTTTACTTAGCAGTAACCATTGTTACAAAATACTTCAGAACATCAAACACTGATCAGCCTCACATTCCCATGTAGAGCAGTTTTGTAACAAAGTAGTATATGTACTTCTTAGGCTGTAGTTAGCCACCAGTAAGCCAGGCACACATTGGCCAGTTGTGCTTGGGACATATATTAAATGTAGGGGTGACAAGTTCAAAAAATTGTTCTGCACATTGCAGCCAGTCCTGCAAAATGGATCACAAAGATTGGTGTTCCCTCAATGAATAAAGTGCTGCCTGTGTTTAGCAGCACTGTATTCATGAGGGGTGGGCAAAGGAGGCATGTAGGTGCAAGTTATGGACTGACAATGGGAGCAGGTCATACGGCAGGAGGGAAAGACAGGGCTGCCTTACACCTGCAGACACTATGCTCATTGCTTCTTAATTAACTCTTTTGCTCCCTATAGTGCTTCTGCACTTGTGGGAAGGACAGTAATAAATTAACCCTAGTGTGTACAACATGAGACCTGCTTCCATTTAAACTGATGAGAATGCAGCACAATCTAAGCATCTCTCCTCAAACTGATAATATGCATAATTTATGCTTCCAATAACCTCTAAATGATATCTATTTATAATATATATTTCTATATAATATGGGTTCCTTCACTTGCTCCTCTCCTCTAAACATGTATAGGGTTTGAACTTTCTGCCTGTTCTTCTCAGCAGGAAAAAAAAGGTGCAATTGTATTTAAAAATGTTTAAGAAATTACCAGGATACTTCTACTCTTGTTCCCAGTAAGTGGTTGGCTCCTGAAGAAACAGAGCTAAAATGTTTCAGACATAATGGAAAGGGGATGAATTGAAATCACTGGTTTCCGTAACTGTTTCTGCATTTCCCTTAATGTTCTCTGAAGACATACGTAGAATAAAATGCTTTTTAAAATTATGCAAAAAAGCACAACTTCATCTGATACTAATAGAGCACATGCAAAGCAAAGGAGAATAAAAGCAAGTGTTCTGGTTTTATGCTGCCCCAGTGAAGCCAGCTCTATGCTGTGTTTTTATTCTTTATAAAATAAAAACACAAAGGTAAATTTTAATGCATTATCATCCCGATACAAGGCAACATTTCTAAATACAACAATCTGTAGGCTGTAAAGAGCAAAATGTCAGTTAGAAACAAAAGGATAGCTGCAAAGTAATATGTTTTATACTCATGTTAAATATGGTAACTAAATATTTAAAATACAAAAAGAGAGAATGTCAGTAAAGGTATCGGCTCTATTATCCAGAAACCAATTATCCAGAAACCTCCAAATTATGAAAAGACCATTTTTTCATAGATTTCATTTTAATCAAATAATTCAAACTATTAAAAATTATTTCCTTTTTTCTATATTAATAATAAATCAGAGCCTTGTATGGGTACTGTTCTGCCTCTAATAATTATTGGAGGCAGAACAATCCTATTGGGTTTATTTAATGTTTACATTATGTTTTAGAAGACTTTTCAAGGGGCAATGAGTGGCTGAACTAGTAACTAATGTATACTAGCTTATAAGAATACTGCATGCTAGTAGGACCTCAGTGACCTGCATCTATTTTGAAGAAGGTGAGTTATTTAACAGAAATAGAAAAGTGACTAAATTCTCATACTCACCGGCGTTTCTTCCTGTGCTCCCTTACAGTGGCATTGTCCTGTGTTTCACCACAGGGGAGCGCAGGAAGAAACGCATCTCATTCTTCCTTATGTGGCTGTACTCACACAGGAGCCTGTAAGTGCCCCCGCGGTTGCATGCACCTCTGTAAGTACAGCCATATTACAAAGAATGGAATGTTTTTTTTTCTGTTCCCTGTAGTGGAAAGCAGGAGAACGATCCAGCAGGGGAGTGAAGATAAAAATGCCTATCTGTACGAGATGAAAAACTTAGCTTTCAATTTCTGAATTATTTTTACTTGTCACTCAGTACTGAGTTGTTTATGGATGGCAGTAAAGGAGTTAAGCATATTTTTTTTCATTCAGGAAACTGGTTGCACACCAGTCTTGAGTGAGTTAATAGTTGTCATTACCTAAGTAAAATAAATAGAAATAGCTTTTTCCTTTCAAGCAATATCTGTACTTAGGTGAACAGTGTTGCACAGATACCAGAGATAGAGTGAAAGGCTGCAAAAGGCTTTTAAAACTGCTTGTTCCCTGTGGTTCTAACCTGCTAATAATCAGGACATCAATGGGGATGCTAAACAGCTGAGCTAGAAGGTGGCCTCTTCCCACCAATCATAGGAGCAGATGCAGACTATCTGAGGAATAATTTAAGGGAAAGAGAAGCCAAAAGTTCAGATTCCAAGGGAACAATATCATTTATCTCTATGAATATAAGGCTGCCTAACTGCAGGATCCCAACACTTGCTGAAGTCAAGGTCAATTTTAGGTTGGTAGAATACGTTTCTTACTCTTACTTAAAAAAAAAATGATAATACTAAAGCTTGCAAGAATCTGCCAAAATCGCTTGGTCTGCCTATAATAAGAGCAGGAATTAATTTAGACCCCTTACACCCAGATGGAACAATCACATATATTACAGAAGTATGGTATACTAGCCTAGGTAATGCTGTTCTTATATGACAAGGCACCAGTGGTTCTTAAGAAATTTGTAATTAATCGTGTATCTTGGGTGCCATTATTTGTGTTATATACATATGTGTTTGTGCCTCTATACATATTTATGTATCATACACTGTGTAGAGGGTAGCTCTAATGATTAATATAAACCAGTTTTTCAAGTTAATCTCCATATCAAAGGGTTTTTCTGTGGATGGTGGGACAGTACGTCTCCGAGAAGCCATAAAACTCAACAGTTACTGAACAATGGGCAAGGTGTGGTTTGTATCAACCCCCATCTGATCAGTTGGTATGTGGAGGGCAGTGGCTGAAAGGTGTATAAATGTGGACTGGTGGAGCAACCTGGGAAAAGGAACCTGAAGGAAGAACCTGGGAGGAGCACCTGAGGACTGGATCAGAAGTGACCAGGCAGGATGTGACACAGACCTCAGAGGAGGCCATGGCTAAAGGGAAGGAACCAGACCACCATGGTCTTTGTATATTGGTAGCTATAATAATGTAGATTTTGTCATTAATCTTTAAATGTAAATAATGTATAAATATTGTTTTGTTAACTAATCTTTTCATTGTAACCGTCCATTGATTTGCTACTCAATATATTCATTTTAATATACACTTATTGGTGTGGGTTATTTGTCTGCTTCTCAAAAGAACCGGAACCCTAGTAAGAGGGGTGATTAATATTATTATTATATATAGTTCAAATCTTACAAAGCGGGTCAGTTTAAGTACTCACAAACATATAGTCAGTGGCTCACCCTGTGGCACACAAACCCTCTATCCCTTATCAACTGAGCTATTGCCCTATACTGGTGGCTCTGTCATCTGCAAACTACCAAATCATATGTGCAGGTTATGGCAGCTCAGCTATGTAATCCAATATTCTTAGGTAAAAGAGTATTGTACAGTGTAAGGCAAAGGCATAGGACCACATTTATTGAAGATAGGGCCTGAACAAAGTATTCAGATGAATATAAGTTAAATATGGGAAATACCTAGGGCCATTTATGAAATCCTCATACTGACAGACAGTATAGCCAATCGTAACTGATACTCATTAAACAAAAAATCAGTCTAATAAATAAACCTGATAAAATAATATGATAATGTCCTTGGAGTCCTAAGCATTTCCATTAAATAGAAATAAAAAGTCTATATTACATTTACAGCAAGCCCACTTACATTAAACGGCCTATTGATATCACAGTAACTCAGCATTGGATTCCAGTAGTCCCACAGAATCCATATTGCATTTTAAAAATTTCAAAACAACTTTCTTACAGCTAATTAAACCTTACCAACCTTCTCCTACTCAATCTCTCCATAACTCACCACTACGATTCCATAAACATCTGCCTAGAGTTGCACCTCCTTTCACTTCCCCTCACCTCTACACTCAAAATACACCTATTTTGGGATACTTAATGCTATCCTTTTAGCATAATGCCCTCTGTTTCTACAATAAGCAAGAAATAAACCTCAGCCACCTTTTAGATTTCACAATCTAATCTCAAATATCTCTTTTTTTTCCAGACTGACCAATGTGCCAATAAACACACTTTGCATTTTATTTTATTTCCATTCTTCAACCTTAATTGAAAGTCCAACTGAACAGAAAGCTTTTCTCTTCCTGTTTCAGTCTCTTCTTGCACATATTTGTACAAGCTCCAATATTAGCACATCTGTATGGGTTTTCAATTTCTCTTTTTTAGCCTAAAGGAAAAAGACAAATTAACTGCTAAATGTTTTGATGTAAATAAGAATATTCTTTGGGTGAACTGGGTTTCACATCAGGCTTGTGCCTAAAGTAGCCGCAGCAGTGTGCTAGAACAGAAGGGCGCAGCTAGGTTTTAGAATCCTTTACCAACTGGCAGAGGTAGTAATTATGTCATGAATACAGTATTGTATTAAACCTTTTGCTGCAAATTAAGATAGGAAAGCTACTTCTTACTTGTGTGAGCTCTCAAAAAAGTAAGGTGGGGTTTGTTAATGAGGGTAGTCTGAGAAATATAGTATATGAAATATTTTTATCCAGTTGCTAGAGTATATGGACGGAATTATTAAATGGGGACAGTGGCGAATCTAGGTAATGGGCAAAAGGAAGCTATATGTGGGGACCGTTAAAAGGCAGCTCTATTGGGCTGGGAGTTGCTGAGTGATTTGGCCATTGTGTGGAACTTTTATGGAAGCTTAGATGCACAAGTTGTGTAATGGGGCTAGAACTGGACAGAGATATCTATTGGGTTTATTTAATGTTTAAATGATTTTTTTAATAGACTTAAGGTATGGAGATCTAAATTACAGAAAGATCCCTTACCTGGAAAGCCCCAGGTCCCAAGCATTCTGGATAATGGATTCCATAACTATATCATGAAAATCATACAAAAAAATGCCAACTTTGATCTACCTCATGCTTTGACTCAACCAAACAGCAATGAAATCAGAAGGATCATTACTCTACTATAACTCATCAATGCCTAGCCAGGAGAATTATATAATCAATGTGTTCCAGATTCATGTCTTGCCCAGAGTAGGTATCAGAGGTATCCCTCTATTTTGTAAATGTAAAGACTGAAGTTAGATTAGCTATTCTTGTTGTGATGATATGGAATAGGTGGAACAAGAGGATATGGAGTAGGTGCTGTCCAAGCTCAAGTAAACATACATAAAGTGAAATCAGAAAAATGCAATTTTTATCTTTTGCTACTGAGAATAAAAGAACGGGACAAACTACTTACAGCAAGGTACACTGTAAAATAACTGTTTGCAAATGAGTCTATTGCAAGTAGCATGTCCCTGTCATAGCACTGACAGCAGCCACTGAGGGTTTCAAGATTTTATTATTTTGAAAAAAAAAACCCCCCAAAAAACAGTGTAGAGGAAAAAACCAACAGGTTTAGCCTACCAACTAATCTTCTTACTTCATAATTCCTTCTACATTCCCTTACACATTTACTATCATATAGGAGCAGATTTAATCATTTTGAGTCCAGGTTTTTCTGCAATTCATGTGGAAATGCAAAAATGAATGAACCTGCCCTATGTTTTTAGCTGAACCCAAGTCCAAGTATTTAAATTTGAATGAATGATTATGGAGAACAAAGATGTTGGAATGGATGAGATACCAATATTTCATATGTCCCATAGAAGCCTGTGTATTGCAGGTGAAACCCATGTTGTTTTCTTTTTTTTTCTATTCAAAGCTTTTTTTATTTGAATAATGACATCAGAAAAAGGCCCATGTTGGTTTCTTTTGCAGGTCACCGGAGCAAATAGCTGCTGACTAGAGAGTGATCATTCCTCTATTACCACATATGTGAGACATTTAGGAGTGGGGGATTTATTAACATTTAAATTTTTGATGTTTTATATTTTTTAAAACCACAGCTGATGTCCACAAATCACAATCATTTATTAAAAAGTCCAAATTGAAAAAGCACAAAAAATAAAAACTGTCTTTTTTGAGTTGTCGCACAAAAAACGCAACTTTCTCGTACTGTCGCACAAAAGCCAGTGTAAAAAGACCCCTAAAACCATGAAGCAAACAAAGATCTCTCAATTCTAAAAGGGACATCTGCCATGACTTCTTCTTGATCCCAACAGGTTTTAGCTGGTCTATTTTTGCATTCGGAATTGTCACAGTTTTGTCGCATAATAAAGACAAATTTTGGGGGGATTTTGGCAATAAAATTGAGTTTTCATCAATAAAAAACCCGAACCCCAAAAAAATCAAGCAATAGTAAATGCCCCCTAACTGTTAGGCACCAGGACATATTTGACTGATGTTATGGTACTTGTGTGGGCTGTGTAAATAGCTTAAACCATTGTGTTCTGCTTTATTGACAGGTGATTTATATTGTATAATGTGGAGCAGTTATATGTGCATGGTCAATACTGGCTATTGAGTCTATTTTTCAGTCATGGATGTATCTTGCACTGTACTTTTGTATTGTTTTTATCTATACTGTATGACTTAAATAGTGTGTTCCTTATCTGGCGAAAGAGACCCCTGGATTTGTATTGCACTGAGGGTAATGCTTTGCTTCTCCCTTTCATATAGCAGGTCTGGTCTTCATGCCCCTTCAGAATGGCTGCATGCCAACATTATGCTTACCTAACACAGTTTACGACTAAAGTTGCTTGCAAAAGCAAATTGTAATTATTTTTGTTATTATTAATTGCCGTCTTTAGAACAATGATGCAGGGAATAATACACACTTCTATTATATTTTCTTCCTGTTGCTTTATGGACGGCTCTTTTTCTGCTGTGTGACACCTCAGCTGGAGCCTGTGATGGGTGACAAGCACAGGCTGACTATTAGAAATATAATTGCAGAGCAGGGAAGTGGCATTGTTAGCAGTGTGAACAAGGTCTCGTTTACAGGTTAAAGTGATGGAGAAAAAACTCAGGGTGTAATGCATACATTTAACTCTTTAGATCCAATAGCAGTTAGCTAATAGTCTATAATGCCACTGACACCAAACTAAGAAAAAACCTGAAAAGGTCAAGACAGAGAAAATGACACGGTAGAGCAAATATTGTTGAATAAAAGAGATATGAGAAGTGCCAACTATATGGTTAAATCAAAACAAGCAACCCATCAAGTTATTGAAGAACAACTCCCATAATCCTTCTTTTAGTGGGCAGTTTACATGGAAGTTACACTGCCCTAACCTATTTATAGGCCCCATGCCTTTACCTTTTATATGGAAAAGCATTAGATCATGATAATATCAAAGAAAGATGCATGTAATTTGATTGGATAAGAAGAGAACCTATTTCATATGCTGGTGGCAAAATTGCAATTTTCTGCTATTTAATTTACGCTGCCAACAAATAAATGACAATTGTTTAAGCAACGCACAATTCTTCCTGCCTTCTTGTTCTGCACAGCAATTGTGTAATAAATGTAAGATCTTTTTGTGTTCATGAACAGATGGAGGGTAGCAGGTTGCACATCCTTGATTCATGTTTTTTTTCTGATACGGTGGCCCCTGCCTTTCTATATTTGCCTGGAGGCCCCCTCTTCTCCAATTCTCGACCTTTCCACAAAACAGTATAATGCTATGCTAGATTTTTCCACAGCTGGTAGTAACTTCCCCCTTATTCTGAATATGTACCTTCCTTGCTAATATGTCCTAATCATAACATCCAGCAGGCAGGGCCCAGAGCTAGTAATTACCATTCCAATCAACAGCCCCCTCTATCATTAATGCATCCAGCTGAGAAAATGTGCATGCTTTTTAGAAACCAGATTTCTCTCCTGCTTAATTCTGCCCTCCATCAAATAGATAGTGGAGAGAGGAAATAAAAGGGAACAGACAATCTAGGTGTCCAGCTTACATCCCTTTCAGTTCATAGAATCATTTTATAAAATTGTATGTAGAGTATAGATGCTAGTAAAGTATAATTTTATATATCCCTGACACTGTATTTTAGGACATTTTTCTACAAACTTACATCCAACTTATGTTTTCAAAGCCAGGCATGAAAAGGAACACACACATGTTATGCAGAATACATGGAAGACAGGAGTGCTGTGCTATTTAGATATGATGGGGACCCCTATGTGGCAATATACAGGCATTAAGGAAGAAAAGCGATAATGCTATCTATTGGGATATATTTCACAGAGGGCTTGAAGTAATTATTTTAAAAGCACATCTATTATGGGTGTGCTGTAATCTTTTACCCTCTAACTGCACAGTTCCATTGCCTCACAAACAAAAAATATATTAGAAAAAAAGAACATCAGTGTGCTACAAAAAGTGCTCTCTCTACCTTGTATAGATTATTGGTTACCTATTCTCAGATTTACAGACAGATGACACAGATGAACAAAGGAACAGTAGCAAAATGTTACCATGCATTCAGACAGGTAAAATACCAGTAATAAAAAAATAACATTTGATTTGTTTTCTGACAGTTGATTTAAGGATTAGTAATGTGTGGGTCAGGAAAAACACAACCCACAGCCGACACTAACCTGCAAATGACCCTAACCCAAAAAAATGTTGCCATTGTGTGGCCCACATCCAACCTGTGCCCTTATCTTTCCACTCTGTATGCAACTTATGTGCATGCCTTAGGTTCCAAGACAGGGTAACTTTGGGAACAGAGGAGGAGTGTACGTCCACTGTGTCTGACCCTACCTACCCTGAACCTGCAGTGGATGCTCAAGTTTCAACCCTAACCCACCTGACCGAAAGGTAAACACATGGGTTCTGCAGGTTGCTGGTCAACATACCAGGTGGAAAGGTGAGACCCATTCCTCAGTCAGCATTTTACCAGGGGGGGATGTTCATTTTGAGCGCAAACTTCTTGTTTTTCTTAACCATTTTTTAATTTGCCTCCTTTATAGGAGTAAAGCGCACTCTCTACACTACAAATCCTGATTGTCATAGAATCTGCAAAATGCCAGGAAGTTTCCCTGATGCTGCTAGATAGCCATTGAAAAATATATGGACTGGGAGCACACAAAACCCAGGGGATTTAGATAGGGGAACTAAGAGTTAAAAAAAACTTTAATGCAATTAAATTTAAATTTAATGGACTTTGTTATTCCTGTGGTAATGTTAAAAAAATAAAAGAATATAATTTAATCAACACTGGGAGAAGACAGACATAGCTCATGAATCAAGGTATCACTAACGGCAGAACTTGTTTTACTGTACATAAGAGAGAGTGAAATGGACATGCTTTTTTTAAGTGCTTTGCATATTTTGCAGTTCTTTTCTAGCTGGAAAGCAGTAAAAATGAGACTGTTCCACTTTGTAATGCATCTGAGTATTAGCATTGTGTCAGGGCTCTGATTAGCTCCTGAAAGGCTGGAGGCATTAAAGACGAGCATGGCTGGTAGGTACGGAGGAGGAGGCAGGCTGTGTGAGCAGGGAGTAAACACTGTTATTTTCTCTAATTGTTGTTTTTGCTGAAAGGTAATTAAAATCCTTTTTATTTCACACGTCAAAGACTGCAGCGCTGGAATGGAATGAGGCTCAGTCAGTAACAATGTACTGCCCAGTGGGGGAGACTGGCACAAACACTCACAGACAGTTCTACCCCCCAGCTCTGCTTTTTTATAAGTAGTTTTCCTGTACAAACTAGTCTTGGGAGCATCAAAACTAATGGCACCCAAAATGAAATGAATAATTCAACTTTATATAAGCAATTTGGCCAGAGGGAAATGTATACACAAAGTAACAGCATTTGCCACCAAATGAAATCCAAATTGGCCCATTTAGCCTGTCCGGTTAGCTATTTACAGAAGAAAACTCACTAGTTTAATGATAATTCCATTTTCTCTTGCATGATTTTTATTTCATCTCAGGCATCTAAAGAGTCCAATTACCTTTATGCCACAACTAAACATGTTTAAAAAGATACTCATGGGCACTGACTGATTTGTCATGACTGTGGTTTTTAGTATGCTTGTGCCTTTTCACTCATATCTTGCTAATTAATATCAAATTAAAGTCTATTTAAAATACACATCTGAACCAGGCAGCAGCACCATGGTTTTTTAAAGAATCCTTCATCTATAGACGCAGATACAGCAAAAGAATTTAGGCACAAGTCACTCTCACAGCAGAAATGACACCAACTTTACTAAGTAAACTTATATCAGGTGCAACTCCCCCTGGCAACTGCAACAACACTGGAATTATTGGAAACAATGATGAAATGAGGGGAAAAAATTTACCAAATTGTGGTTGTAAATAAGGCTGATGCCACACATGGCGTAGGGCTGATTTTTTCGGCAAGCGGAAAAATGCTTGCCGAAAATTCAGCCCTACGCCTGCTACTTGTGCCTGCACCCGAATGAATGGGATACGCTCGGGTGCAGGCACATGTAGTCGATATATGCATGAAAACGCGTGAGAATGCAAAGTCTCGCGTTTTCATGCGTATATCGGCTACATGTGCCTGCACCCGAGCGTATTCCATTCATTCGGGTGCAGGCACCATTAGCAGGCGTAGGGCTGAATTTTCGGCAAACGTTTTTCCGCTTGCCGAAAAAATCAGCCCTACGCCACTTGTGGCATCAGCCTAACCCCTTCTATCTATTAGCAGCTGAGTTTATAGAAAGTGCATAAGGACTCAGCATTACAAATGGTGAGGAGTTCTGAAGCAGAAGATGAAGTGGTCCTGCAGCCTTACTGGAATACAAGGGATAAACTCCACAGGAGATTTTGTAGGATTGTGTCGGATCGACAAAATGCAACACAAGTCCGACATAGTCACATGGATCAAAATATAATGGGACTGATAGAAAAATCTGATGTGTAACCCACATACCATCCAACACAACAAACCTGCCGGAAGGGAATGCTGCATGCTGTGTCTGCATCCAACGAGATTAAATCTGATGTGTGTGACACAGTCTGACAGACTTTTTTTCTCTTTTAAATACACTGATTGTCGGATGTAGATGCAGGAACAAACACTCCATCTGACTTTACATTATGATTGTGGGGATCAAATTTTGTAGGATCCTATAAAATCTTGCGCTGTTGTGTGGTTTTGTATGACAAAATCAGATATAATCTGACCCACAAAATCTGATCTCCGTGGAGTTTAGCCCTAAGGAAATGGAGGAATAAATTTTATTTTAAGCAATGCATCTCTAGACTGTCCAGTAATTGTGATGCTAAAAGTTTAGATTGTAAGAATTGTTTTTTTCCTGTGCACATTGTTTCACAGAAATCCCTGCAGGTATGGCCTTGCACACACATTTACATACAGCGCCTTATAAAAAGAGATCATTAAATTAGAGGGAAAGTGGTGACTATAATGCACTTTGTAATAAGGAAAAAACATACACTTTCCTTAGCAGAATCTATCACAGCTGTGGTCAGCAGGACAAATAATTCTGCTTGTCAATTCATACATAATATAATTGAATGACCCTAATTTATTGATATTATAGTATGCCTCGGGGGGTTATAATGTTGATGGATTTGCATTCATAATACTGTTATGGTATTGAAATCCTGACTCTTTAGAGGATGTAGTGTGGATCAATACAAATCTATACCTTATGCTGTTTGTTAAATTCAATTTTATAGAGCTGCACATTTAGATATCAAAGAGACATGCATTAACTGCTTCAGTGCTGTAACCATGAGAGCTTAGACTAGAACACATAAACAATCCACTGCAGGGGAACCCAAGGAAAATGCTTGTCTGTAAGGACCGTAACTGGTCAGCAGGCTAGGCCAGCCAACCACAGATCTAGATCCAGTTAGGGGGTAGGGTTGTCATCTCACCTCCTATAATACTGGCCACATCCTGCATGGCTAGTTAGCAATTCATTTAAATGCATGTTACATGGCTGTGCATAAATCAGATTATTCTGCAGTAGGCATCTACATTAAATGCTAATTAACTATGAGGATGTGGATTCAATATATAGCCAGTATTAAAGGGGTGAGGTGGCAACCCTATTAGGGGGTGTTTGCAGCCCCACATTTTAATAAAAATTTTTTTAATAATAACTGCAAAATATAAACAAAATCACCACATTCTGCCACCAATTGAATGAATGACAGCCCTAAACTCTACACAATCTATATTAAACATGGCATCAAGTCAGCTGTTTTCTAGTTGCCATTGAACTACAACTCCCAGCATCCTTCAGCAGCTAAAAGGCAGCAGGTTGCCCATCCCTGTGTTCAAGGATGCAGTGCAATTCATTTGCTGCAGCTGCCACCCTTGAGAACTCGCTCCCTTGTTCCTTTTTAGTTAATTACCACTAATGGAATGGAAGGAATCCCTGGCAGCCTGCCATAGAAATCAGTTGCACGTTAGAAAAAGTTTCATAAATTTATTGTAAGTATCAATTTCAATGCTCCTTGCGACAGGAGAAGAATGTATATGAAGATGTTGTTTGAAGGGCAAGTGAAATGAACAAACTGCATAGTAACAAAGAGAAGAACTGTAATAGAGAAGATATCTCTGAACTGGATCTAATCACAGTAGAAAGTTATATTTTCTCATTAATCAACCCCCTACATTGTAGGTAGAGTTAAATGATCCAAGCCGTCATTCCCTAATATATGTTAATTGGTAAACATGTGGCCCTCCACAAGACAGTTATTAGTTTTTTTTGTGCATATGAATATTGATTAGTCTAATCCATTACTGGTTGTTTTCAATTGTCCTCACCCCAAATGACAGCAGACCCCAAACACTATGACAGAGATACAGATGTTTGTCAGGGGACAATGCAATCTGGCAAGGTTGAATTTGCAAACAGAATCAAATAATACTCTTCCAAAGCATTTGACAGCACACACCTGCTTATGAGAAGGAGTTTAGGTTATTCTTTGTTTTATTGGAAGCCAGGATAAGTTAGTAGCAGGATACAGTAGGATACAACTGTAGCTTAAACAAAAGGATGTTTTTTGTCAATATTGTGTAAAAAGAAGTGACAGGTTTTGACAGTGGTTTTAATATGGATTGAGAAGGAGATGGAGGAGTCACAGACTACCCCCAGACAACATGTTGAGTAGACTGGTTTAGCAAGCAAACCATCAGTAGAAATAATAAAGACTTGAGTAGGACAATACTTAGGCTGATGCTACACGTGGCGTTTTTCCTCAGCCTAAAAACGCCGCACAAGCCACACAGCCCGAAACTATGGCGTTTTTCAGCCTAGTACTGGTGACATAAGCAAATCCCATTTCCATGGTACTAATAGTGCGAAATAGCAAAAAACGCCGCGTATTTCCGCTAGGTCTGGCAGCTGCCTTTGCATATACATAGGAATAGCTTGCTTTGCAAATACTGGCGTATTTCGGCCTACGCTTGAAAAATCCGTGCTAAGGCGTTTTCTAGCGCATTTCCGCATTGTGTGGTTTGCTTCGAGTCTTTTCAAGCTATTTCTATGGATGATGATATCAGGCGTTTTTCAGCCGCCGAGAGAATTAGAAAATACGCAGCGGAAAAACGCCACGTGTGGCATCAACCTTAGGTGAAGGATGATAAGTTAATTCATTGCTCAATTAATTTATAAAGGAGAACTGAATAGATTCAGTGGTTATTGTTTCTTAGACAACCCTATCCATGATATCATAGGCATTTGTACAACCAAAACAAAACTGTGCCACTATTTTTTGCTTACCTGAAGTTTGGAGCAGATGCCCATTCCAGTGCCAGGCAGGCTAGGCCTACTGCTGCATACACCAACAGGAAGAAAATTGTCACGATAGCAGCAATAGTGTTTAACTTTCCAGCAAACAACACCAACTGAAAATAAAAAGAGTATCATTGTCTTACAACTGGATTAAATGTATTTTCAGTTAATTTGACTGATACAGTACCCCTGAATACAAATATGTAAAAAACAGAAGAAAATATCTAACATTCAAGTTGAACAAAGAATTTGCCTTTGATTAAATACAAACCCTGACAGTAAGCTGCAGATACAAGGGGAACTGCATTGAACCTTCTGACAAGTTATAGAAGGCTGTAAGTAGGACTGTGGTTTTTGGGTGGTTTTCTTTTAAACATAAATACCTCTCACCTGCTTTAGTTAAGTGTGAGAGGAGAGGAATCCTTTAGGCACTCTTGACCTCTCTGCAGGATGGATAAGGCATTTGCTACTCTATACTGAACTCATTTTTATGAGCCATAACTGAAAGCAAAGGCAGCAGAGAGCAGGAGGAAAGAGTGCGTTACTCCACATTGATTGAGAGGTAGATTTGTGCTTTCTTTTCTCCTAATACAACTGTACTAGATCAGTTTAAAAACAATGCATGTTCCTAACGACTTAACATAAAATGAAAATAATGCTTTCAGGTGAAACAGATGCAAAACATTTTCAGCTAAATCCATATTTATTAGGCATAAGTCAAATGTAGATTTACACAGTTATATGTCTTATGTCTAATATTCTTTATGCCTGGAATGAATACCCCTGGTGTATCTTTGAAGCACAAGCGGAAGCAGAGGCATAGGTCATGTCCTAAAAATGTGCAAATATGGTTGTGCTAAAAAACTGGTCTACTGAAAATACTGTATATTTCTACAGCTGTTTCTCAAGTCACTATGGAAGAGTGTTAATGATTTAGTTCTTCCTCCCCACCTATTTTATCCTTGTTGACAAGGAGATTTCTCCAGCGTGTAAATGCTAACTGTTTCTGGTGCTGACCTCTAAAATTTGCATTTATTTCAAGAGATTTGCTCATAGTCTTGCCTAAGCACTTTAGCCCTGTAACGCTATGGCACATGAGCAATGGAGAACCACCCTGATCAAAATGCTCATTTCCACTGGCTTCTACTTCACAATCTGGTGAATTAAAAATGGCTGTTAAACAAGCAGGGCCTCCATCAGTATTCATAATACTATGAAAGGTTGGCCCTTCCCACAGAAGGCCACAATTATTTTGCCTGTCACTTGGGCCCCTGGAGGGTGGGCACACCCACAACAAGAAGTATAAAGCTTAAGTGAAATAAATGCCTTATATGCACATTCACACCCCTAATCTGCCCAACATGTCCATTATGACAGAACCACCCCAATGAATTGAGCAAGCCCCACCTACTCCACTATAAATCACATCCCTTCATTACACCTTTGCAGCACTTCTGGCCACTTCTGCTACAGGGCCCATTTCTGGAGTACCTCTGTACACCCCAGAGGGTGGCCCTCTGCAAAAGTGATTGTCCATTTAGTGCTGCATGTAAATACTGATTTCTGAGTTGGAGAACAATATGTAATGCCAAAGTGTGTGCCCAAAGGCAGCCATTTCTATTTGTCAGAATTGCTGTAAATTGCTATTGTATAGCTGTAAGATCATGTTACTTGTATGATTTAGTAGAAAGGATGAGTAAGAATAGCAAGGCAAATTAATTAAAAGAAAGCAATGTAAAAGCTTAATTAAACTGGAGCTCTTATGTAACGACATTCAGTGCATTATTTATTTAAAGCCAGAATAATGTTATTAAACAGTTCTCCTCTAAATGCAAGCAAAGCTGCTAGAAATGGAAGTTAAGTAGGTGCTTCATGAATGCAGAAAGGAAGTGCGTTCCAATGTCAATGGCACTTGTCATGGGCGGGCTCGTCTTATGAACATGTACCACAGAACAATATATGCCTGTTAAATATGCAGGGTGTAACATAGGGCACAGTTACAGGGAAGTGAGCGGAGTTCATAGGACCTGGAATGAGGGGAACAAGCAAAGCCATGGTAATTTCAAAAGAAGCAGTTACCTTGTATCAAGTCAAATCTACTTCATTCACATGGTATTATGCAGATATTTTATGCAGAGGGTAATTATATTCAAATCTGGTATTTTGAGATGACTGACAGATCCAATAATATATAGTAAATTCTAATTTACACCATTCACCAGTGTGAGGGGAAAAGTGCAGTGCTGAGAATTAACATGTTCAATATCCGTTCTTTTCACATCATTACAGGCATAGTCTCTATATAAAAATACTTTCTAACAATGCAGTGGCTTTAGGTGTCTTAGGATATTTCTAAAGCAAAATATCCCACCCCTCTTAGTTACATTAGAGGCTGAACATGTGCATGGGAGTGAATAAGAGGCTGCAGTACATAGAATTATATATACCAGTGATGTCAACTAATCCCATGTCATTAGGTGATAATAATCCAGAAATCCAGTACTGGATCATTTTCATTTTTTGACATAGCTTTAGTTAACATTTCTTATATTATGCAGATTAAATGGCAAAAAAATAACAGTTATCCTTTCTCCAAGTAGTCCTATATGTATACAAATGCCATGGCTCATCTTCCATCACCACAGCTGAAAAAGTTTAAAGGGCCAGTACCACCAGCAAGAGAAAATATACTAAAATCAGTGTATTCTGTTTTCTGTTATGCAGGCCTAACAGTTCTGCTTTACTGCTCTCACTGTTACTAATAAGCCTATACACCATTTATAAAGTTGTTCGTACATTTTTTATCTGCTCATTACATATTTTTCATTGAGCACTGAATATTTATTGAGCCTGTCATAGTAAATGGGCACTCAAATGGTGCTGCAAACAAGGTCTGTAATACTTATAAATGCCCACATTTGTAGGAACGTTTTAGGGGAGGAATTTATCTCTATATGTTATTAATAAATTAAAAGTGGCATGCCTTTTGCAGCATCTGACGGTGAACACCCCTTTCCGTATGCATGGTAGCAAAGCAAGGATATTCAGAAGGTAAGAGTGCAAGAAGAAAATGCTGTTATAAATAACCACATCAATGAAAAAAGATAGCAGTGTCACTTTCTGTTAGGTGGGGTGCATTTGTGTAACTTAATTTGATACGTGTGATTTATCAGAGAAGCTTGTGTCCCTGACCCATCACCCCTAGACTCTGGCCCTCAGTCTCAGTGCATTGCCATGGATTCTGTTTAACTTAATAACAGAGAATAACAAACAGACACCATCCATCAGAATAAAGGCAACTTTACCTCTCGCAGAGGATGTTAACTAACACGGTGAGCACTGGGAACGGGGGACATAGAATTGTTTTCTTCATGAAGGCATTTGTGATTCTTCTGGTTAACAGTTAGATGTGTATTGCCTGGGACAGAGGATTGTTCTATATCCTCTATTACTCTTTCTAAAGGGATTGCTTCAATGTAGGATTATACGACCAGTCACAGCAAAAAATGAAAACTTTTTATACGCATTTAAATATAATGTGTTGCTACTAGGCTACTCTGGCAAAAATTGTATGGTTGTTTCATAAATACTACTATAGTTTTCATTTTTTGCTGTGACTGGTCGTATAATCCTACATTGAAGCAATCCCTTTAGAAAGAGTAATAGAGGATATAGAACAATCCTCTGTCCCAGGCAATACACATCTAACTGTTAACCATATTAAATATGTTAAATATTTGTAGGGTACAAGTTACCCTACAAAAACACAGGACCTGCCAAGCAAAGAAGATTATGGGTCTGCATTAGCGATGAGCGAATTTTTTTGCCAGGAATGGATTTGCAGCGAATTTCCGCATTTCGCCATTGGCAAATTGGTTAACAAAACTTCCACGCGTCAAAAAAAGTTGCAGTCGCATCAAAAAATGGGCGCAAAAATGGGCATGGTCATGAAAAATGTATACATTTATGTTGTATGCAAACCGTACATTCTATATAGGACCAGTCTCTGTTGTCTTAGCTGATACAAATACAAGCAGCTGCAATAGTCAGTGGAACCCTGTGCATTGACACTGTGCAAAGTGAAGCCCCTGCCTATATTTGAACTGGGACCACTATTAAATATCTTTCCACTGCCACAGCTATGGATTTTTTCAACTCATATTTGTGTAGGCCTGCAGTTGCCAGATCAGAGATTCATGTGAAGTATGCCACCCTTTTTACCCTAGGAACATCCATGACTTTCCGCCTACAGTTTCCATTCACCTTTGTAAGTGCAAATGGCACAGTCATACCGTAGTACCACATGCACTCATGCAAAAGGCAAACTGGAAAATAAACACTGAATCCTAAAAGCAGTAGAGAATCTATTTTTACCAAACTTACATTACGTTGTCCATCATGAATGAAAACAGATATACCAGCTACTGTATTTTGTAATACTGCAACCTACATAAAATTCTATGTTATGATAGAATATATATATTTATATCATCTTTGAGAAAGGCTGCAGTGGCAGCCGAAACGTTAGATGCATTTTTGTAATAAACGTTTTTGATTCACTTTAAGTCCTGTGAGTGTGGTACCTTCTACCCTGCTATAATTCTACATTTTGTTATGGACTGCATCCAGGCACTATTTAGTCTTTGTTTATGTGAGTGCCTGTTTACATGCTGTCTAAATGAAAAAAAAAATCTATTTATAACAGCAAGGCCACCCCACAGACTGCTGAATAAATGTATTAGTGAGCCGCAAGAACTGGTGAGGAGGTGTCACTAGGAGAGGGTAATAGTCAGGGACTGGCTGACATTCAGTGATTACTGTTGTCCATCATCTGACATTGGCAAACGGCAGATGAATTGGAGTTAATAGGATGGAAAAGTCTATTTTCATTTCGTGTGGTTCGTATTTTGACTCACTGCTCCTCTTAGACAACTCCTGCTCCTGAACATGTCTCAGAGGGGAGACATTCAAATGTCACAGCAGCTGTGAAGTTATTCAGTAACTCACACCGCTGAAATCTTTACCTCCAGATCTGATGGGAAGAAATACACTTTAGTTTATGAGGCTCATGGCATACGGTGTGTAAGAGAAGGGACAACTTTAATGATTCTAACATTTATAATTAGCATGCAAATTATCACTGATTCTAGTTTGTTCTCTGGTAACAAATGTAATAAAAACTATATGATATGAGGTATTTTTCAACTACATACACAGTATTTTTAGGTTATCCTATTGTTATATTCTAAAACCCCATTGTTTTTCAGGTCCTCCTGTCACTCATGGTTTGTTAATAGACTGTAGGTGACAACAGATGATATGTAAGTAACTGGAGTGGATAGACCTCATCCCAGAGAAGCTGCTTAACTCTGAGTTTCTACATGGTAACAGAGTCGGATCTTCAGGTTATTAACCTGTACTATCATTCCCCCATTCATCAACACTTTCCTTTAACCACTTGGGTGCTATCCCACTCCCTGCGCTTTATGCCATTCCATTTCCAATCATAATTTTACTTTAAAACCCTCTTTCATCTTCTGTCACATCCCCACTAAGCTATTAACCTTTCTTAACCCCTTTTCTGCTAATGGGAACAATCATTTTGCTGGCTCCTTTGATAGGGTAGAAACAAATTTCTCCATATTCCTTTAGCTTATTCTTTCTCTCCATACCCTTTATAAGTTCACCCAGTCTTTCTTTTCCATTTTGTTCTCTTCTGTTTCACCTATAACTTACTAGGAACACTTTGCCCTTGCTCAATGATCTGATTAATAACTTATTCACTAAGAAATTGGGGATAAATGATAGCATGTACAGTATAGGGATGCACTGAATCCACTATTTTAGGATTCGACTGAACCCTTAATCCTTCGTGAAAGATTCGGGCGAATACTGAACCGAATCAAACCTTTAAATTGCATATGCAAACTAAGCATCCAAGGGGGTTAAAAAAAAAATGCACGCTGCACACACGGCAAAGAGTTTTTAACAACTGTGTTTACGTGTCACGTTTATAAGGATTCTAATTCGGTTCGACCAGGACCATGGATTCCACCGAATCTGAATCCTGCTGAAAAAGGCTGAATCTTGGCTGAATCCCGAACCGAATCCTGGATTTGTTGCATCCCTAGTACAGTACATGGCAAAAACTAAGGCACACTCCTGGTAAGTGGACAGTTAACTAGTATCATAATGCCAATACAGGAAAAACAAGATGAAAAATGCCAAGAGCCAACAATTTGATTCAAAGTAGAGGGAGAAATACATCTGTAAATCTGAAGCTATTATTACTACAGGTATGGGACCTGGGGTTTTCCAGGTCCCATAAGGGATCTTTCCGTAATTTGGATCTCCATAACTAAAGTCTGCTAAAAATCATTTAAATATTGAGTAAACCCAATAGGATTGTTTTGCCTCCAATAAGGATTAATTATATCTTAGTTGAGATCAAGTACAAGGTACTGTTTTATTATTACAGAGAAAAAGGAAATCATTATTGGCTTATAATGGAGTCTATGGGAGATGGCCTTTCTGTAATTCGGAACTTTCTGGATAATGGGTTTCTGGATAAGGGATCCCATACCTGTACTATGTTACAAAATCCAGATACATGATAAATCAGCCCCTATCTGAGAGAGGCAGCTATAAATGATTTTGTAAATTTTAACATAATTTGTAATAATAAAACCCCGATGGTGAGATGGAAAATGATGTTATTCCTAAGGTTTATATTTTCTGTGGTACTGTTATATGTGACATTATTATATGTCATTAAATAAAAAAGCTTTAGCTAATTATTATTTTTTTAAAAATGATGCACAGCATTATAAGAATTGACTTTAAGCTTCTAGTTCGGGGGGATCTTAAATCTTAGTCAGTAAATGTTTTGCCTGCCATTCATATTATTGTTCTCTGTGGCACTGTTAACACTAATGCAACTGAAAAAAGTTTGCAATCTTCATGCAACATGGACAATTACAAAGCTTCTTTCAGCAAAATTAGCACATTTATATTGTAACCAGACAGTGGCATTTTGCTTTTACTTTGCATAAGATTGCAGCTTTTATAGATTTTGAGCTTTAATCAGCATCTAGCTATATTTGGATTTCTATTTTGCAATGTATGGCCATGACCAGTAGCACCTGGTACCATAGGCGGATTTTCAATAAGGCTAGGGGAGGCTAAGCCTCCCCAAACCTGCTTGGCACCTTAAAAAAAACAAAACAAAAAACCTCACTCCGTTTCTGCACTGTCCTGCAACTCTTCTGTTTCTGCAAGCTCCGGTTCTGCTGTGCTCCGACTGGATCTTTCTTCTTGTGGATGCTCCAATCAGAGCCCAGCTTTCTTGACAGACTGTAAAATTGACCAAGCAAAGCACAGATGCAGACAGGGATCGGGAGATTTTGCAAACTGAAGGCAGTGCAGAAATGAAGACTGAAAATGAGAATCTGCAGGCTGTAACTTTACCTAAGAACCAACTCTCAACTTTTGCTGCAGATTTCATCCCACAGGTACTATACACAGGCACTACACACAAGTACTATACTGTTCTAAAGGCTGAATCGCTAGCTGACATTAAATTGTTTTTTGCCTGACCTGACATTTATAATATCCCTGTCCCCAACCCTGACAGATGGATGGTAAGTTAACTCTTTCCCCCGAAAAAACTAATTGTGCTTTTATATATTTGTTGTTTTTTGCACTTACTATTTTGTTTTTTACTTTTGTCATTGTTTGTTCATTTCTAGTTAGTTACAGTGGGGCCAATGTTATGTATTGGTGCCAGTGTTTTAGTGCCAGGGCCTGAATATCTGCCATCTGTACCCACTGCCTCTCACTGCATATAATGTGCTGGTTTTGTAAATACAGACTGCATCTCACTGTATATAATGTGCTGGTTTTGTAAATACAGACTGTGTCTCACTGTATATAATGGGCCTGGGATGTCAGTACCCACTGCCTCTCTCTCTATAAAACTAACTTAAACACATCTAAAGGGGTGGTTCACTTTTAAGTTAACTTTTAGTATGTTATAGAATGGCCTATTCCTAGCAACCTTGCAATTGGTCTTCCTAATTAATTTTTTTATAGTTCTTGAATAATTTGACTTTCTCTTTTGCCTCTTTCCAGCTTTCAAATCGGGGTCACTGACCCCGGCAACCAAAAAGTATTGCTCTGCAAGGCTACAATTTCATTATGATTGTAATTTTCTATTTCTCATTTTTCCATGCAGGCCCCTTAACTATTCATATTCCCATCTCTTGTTTAAACCACTACCTGGTTGCTAGGATAAATAAGACCCTAGTAACCAGATAGCTGCTGAAATACCAAATGGAAAACTGTTGGACAAAAAGCTAAATAACTGAAAAACCATTAAAAAGAAAAGAGGACCAACTGCAAATTGTCTCAAAATATCAATGTCTACCTTATATTAAAAGTGAATTTAAAGGTGACTTACCCCTTTAAGCTAACTGAACCCAAACACAAATGGATGGAGAACCCCTCACAGAAGTGCACGTATGAATACGTTTACATCCTAAGCATTTTAGGGTAAAAAAGCACCCCCACCCACACTTTTACGCAGTATCCTTGGGAGTCAGTGGGAACAGCAAGAGGTAGTTGGGAGGTTAACTTTTTATGCCAGCAGCGAATCCACTAAGTCTCACAGTAGCTGTAGGTCAGTCTCTGTATGGCCCATCTTTAGCCTCCCCAAACAAAAAAGTCACCCTGCGCCTATGCCTGGTACTTTTCAAAATGATGTAGTACATCGTTGGTTGCTAGGTTAAAGGGGCTGTTCACCTTTAAATGAACTTTTAGTATGTACAAAATGCTATTTTGAGACAATTTGCATTTGGTCTTCATTTTTTATAATTTGAGTTTTTCTTTAAATTATTTAGCTTTTTGTTCAGCAGCTTTCTAGTTTAGAATTTGCTAGGGCCCAATCTAACCTAGCAACCAGGCAGTGGTAACAAAGTAAAATTGTAGCTTCACAGAGCATTCATTTTGTGACTGCTGGGGTCAGCGACCCCCATGTTAAAGCTGGAAAGAGTCAGAAAAGGAAGGCAAATAATTCAAAACAGTAGAAAATAAAAAGTAAAGACCAGCTGAAAAGGTGACTAGAATAGGCCATTCTATAACATACTATGTGGCAGATTTAAAAACATTCATGGAAAAACGCTAAAAACGTACATTTTTCATATTGATGCAAAAATCTTTTGGATTTGTCAATTTTGTTGCATAAATGGAGAAAAATCACAGTTTATCTGTGTCAAAATTGTATTTCTGCGCAAAAAATATGAATAAAAAAAAATCAAATGTTAGTAATTGCCCCCCAAAGGGTTAACCTGAGGATAAACCACCCCTTTAACAGTCTCATCTATAACATGATTAAAGTACATCTAATGTTGAACTTTAAGATGGACATGGACAGGCTTTGCAAAGTGTATATTTCATAATCATCCTACAGTAGGATTCTAGTTCACCACGATTTATTGTCATCTAATATAAGGGTTTTATTTTGCAATGGAAGCTATAGGGGTAATTTACTTATAGCTAGTGAGATCACGCAAAATTTGCTGCATTGTGTCAAAAATTCCATTACTTAAAGGTACCTGCTTCTAAAGCTGTGCAAATACCCTGTACCTTTGACCATGGCAGCAACATTGTGGGTCTGATTCACGTTAAAGCACATTCATAATTGCACTTAATTCAGTGCAGTGGCCGTAATTGCGCCAGGCACATCACTCCTGGTGGACACAATGATGCTGGGTATTATAGGAAAAATGCTGCACTGTGGGTAACAGACATGGTGATTGTGTCAGAAATTGCCCTTTGCACACTGCACAGTAAGTACATAACCCTTAGTATGTCATCCCCAATGTCTGTTTTGTGTCAGCCTCATGCTGCATCTGCAGAAGAGTGGCAACACTTAAGAAATTGATGTTTAATTATATGGTTTTAAAATAGGACATTTACATTTCCGCTCTTAACACTATATATACATACAGTGTGCATACATGGCTTTTTGCTGCTAATCAAATACTGACACATGCTATGTGCTAAGGAATTTCATGGAATGCAATGAAATACAAAAACAGGCATTAACATTTCTGATCTAGAAAAAAAATATATAAAAGCTGATTTTCTATTCACACTAGCAGTCAGTGCATGATGTACATTAATATTACTGGACTGTTTATTGCTAAAGTGGTATTTAGTTCATATACCTTTATAACATATTCTATATTTTTATGCAGGAATTCTCTCCAGCCAGCTGCCAATTTGAGCTGTTCTCTACAGTTCATCACCAGCCCAATTTCAGCACATTATTCTGTAAGCTGTTTTTAGCCCTCTAAATTTTCCCCCCTATAAATTTCCTCTGCCGACATAGTGACCACCAGTTTGTCAGAACAGCCTGACTGCAAATCACAGATCCACGTAATCGATGTTGCTGTGTCTGAGGTAAATGATGAACAAGGAATGTGATGAAGCCATTCTGGGCCCACACCTTCAGGAAGGAGACGAGGCATGTTTCTAATGGAATTTCCAGCCTAATGGTAATCAGGTCTAATTACTATTTAACAGATTAATTTATCTTCAGTGTAGTTTTTTTTTCTTAATGATACACTTGAACTGATTTCAGTTACCAAACAACTAAAATAGTGGAAATATTGTATTCCTGGATGCTCTTTATTAGAAACAAGTCTCTCATTGCAAGAGCAAATAGAAACATAGGGAGATATTTATCCTAACACAAAACTGGCCATTCTGGGGCAAGTCATTCCTCCATACAACAGAAAATGCTAGAGGAATGTATTTTCATATATTTACCTAGCCAGAGACTTAAGCCAGTTTGTCATGATAAACAGAATAACTGGATGATTCCCATCTCCCTAACGTCTTAAACCTGACTGCAAAAGCAACAAATTTCTATGCAACCGGAACCTACTAGTAAGTAGAACAGATCCGTTTGCATGGAACACTTAAGGGAATGTATCTTATTATGTTGTTTTGGCCAAAGGAAGCATTTTACCAATATAATTTTTGCTCTACAGCATGGGTCCTCAAACTTTTTAAGCAGGGGGCCAGTTCATGGCCCTTCAGACTGTTGGGGGGGCTGGGATAATGTCCTCCCCTCATGTCCTCATACTATGGCCCGCTTCCCCCTGCGTCTTACAGGCTCCCCGCTGCTTCCTCTGACTCCCTGCTGCTTCCTCCGGCTATCCCTGTGTCTCCTCCGGGTCCCCGCTGCTTCCTCCAGCTCTCCCCATGTTTCCTAATGCTCCCCCCTGCGTCCTCCTGCTTCCTACTACTCCCTGCTGCTTGCTCCCAATCCCCACTGCTTCCTCTAGCTCTCCCCATGTTTCATCCTGCTCCCCACTGCTTCCTCCCACTCTACCCTGCATCCTCCTACTGCGTCCTCGCATCAGATCATAGTGGGGGCCGGGTAAATTACCTTGGGGGGGCCGTATCCGGCCCCCGGGCTGTAGTTTGAGGATGCCTGCTCTGCAGGGTCCAATCATGACAGGTGCTCAAAATGACCAGCCAAACACAGAAATTGTCTGCTAATTCACTTGAAAGTAATAAAACTGGTTGCCCACAGCATTTCATATGTAGGGAGCTGGATTGAAGGGTATGAAACACATACAAACCTTGGTCAAGTCATGTAGCAACTATCATAGTCATTGCCTTTTTTATTTTACCTGACCTAGAGCAATAAAAGCTGTACCTCGGTTTGCAAACGCTATGGCGGAGTGACCCGCTTATTCCACACTAGTGTATACTATTAGAAGCTTCATTCAAAAATAGAGATATTACTGTTATTACCTGAACCAGAAACCAGGACATAATTACAGATACCCAGGGATTTCCTCCACGGGATGTCTTCTTCGCTGGCATCAAGAGTTTCCCTGTTAGACACACACAACAAACTTGCTGGTAAGGAATGATTGGATTTGTTATGGGTCATGTCTAGAATGTATGTGCAATAATGTGTTCTTGTAGGTACAGAAGAAGACAATGAGTAAACATGAAAATGATGTTGAAAGTAAACGTAAACTGTATTTTACATTTATTTAATCCCCTATCATGAGGTTCTGGGACATGTAACACTGCAAGGTTCATATATACCTTATGCATATAAAGGACTATACAATACATGATTGGCGCCTCAGCTTCTAGATGGCTGTTGCAATGCTAACTGATAAAATACTTTTTTGTCTGCTTGAAAACTAAGAAGGTGTATGCACTCAGACATGAAAAGCTGTACAATAAAAGCCCTTTTCAAATTAAACATGTAACCCAAAGCCATTTTTTATTAACACATCTATACCCATTATATAAGCAATTAAAAGTCCCTGCTGTCAATCATATATTGCCTGACCCGCCTCTATGCCTTAGGCATAGGGGTGGGGCAGACAGTTACTTTCACTTTCAATTCAGAACTTCTTAGATGTCACTGCACTCCTCACATTCCCCCTCCCTCCTCACCATCTAATTTTGTAACCAGTGCATGGACTTGGGCATCAGGTCCCCCCATACTGGCACAGAAACAAGATTTTGGCAGGGTGCACAGCTTGCATTAATAACAGTGTCCACAAAATGGAGCCTGCCTGTTTTTTGCAATTGGGAATTCCAGTGCTGAAGGAAATAAGTTTTAAAAAATGTATATAGTGTAATTGAAGTTTATTTTGCCTTGACAAACACAATAGAAAACAATTTGTAATTATTTCTTAGGGTGACAGGTAATAGATCATGTAGAAGTATAAGACATGTACAGTACTGTTTTTCACATATATATTTTTCTTTTTTCTACCTACTCACCACTTTCACTAGCATTTTCACTAAAAAATGTCCACTACTCAAGGGTTTGCACTAACCATTATTTCTAGGTGTGGATTGTTTCAAGTGGTAGAAAAGCTTGCTGAAATTGTGCAGCCAAACTACACTTTACTTTTATGACTATAGTAATCTGTCCCGAACCCAGGCGCCGACTGGCAATCTGTGGATTCTGGCAAATGCCAAAGGGGCTACTGTAAGATGCCATAGACAGTCATTGTTTATTGGGATGGTGGGGGGCTGCTTGGGCCTCTGTTTATATGAATAGCCAGGACCTAAGTTAGGGGGCAGGTAAGGAATAAAAGGGGCCACCTACATACATAGAACACAAATATACAATTAATATTAATTGATATAGACAGGTACAGGCATGGCTTATTTAGCTGTTGTTAGTGATGAGCGAATTTTTTGCAAGGCATGGATTAGCAGCGAATTTTCGCATTTTGCCATTGACAAATTGTTTCAGCAACTTCAGCAAAAAAAAAGTAAAAAAAACGCATGTGACAAAAAAAAGTCGCACAACAAATGCATTTTGCATGATTTTTCTCCGTTTTGCGAATATCACCGTTTTGCAAACTTTTTGGCGAAGTGAAACGGGACACATTCACTCATCACTAGCTGTTGTCAATCTGGCTTGATAAAGGGTCAAGCATTGGCCTAAAAAGTTGCATTGTTGGATATCTATCCTTTGACCCTGGTCTGTTTCCAACTTTGAGTTTGTCTTAGAATTCTACAGATGTTATCTGATTCACACTTGGTCTTTCTGACTATGTCCAGCTCATTCCTTACCAGCTCCTTATTCACAATAAATGTTTGGCTTACTTGCCTGCACCCCTGTGTTTTTGTGTGGTAGGACATGGCAGAACCCATGTAGCTAAGGGCCAGGCCCAAGGCCAATAATGGCTGTTATAGGCAGAAAAGCATGCCTAGACATGAATCAGGGCTAGAACTAGGGGTAGGCAGAATAGGCACCTGCCTAGGGCGCAATGGTGGGGGCGAGCCTCCCTCTTCTGTCATCTACTACGTTTCAGGCCAGCATGCATCTGTTCACTCGGTTGCGCATGCGCACACGGGGGGGGAATGGGCCAAGCCAGCTGGGTTGCCTAGGGGCCAGCTTGGCCCGGCATGGACAGGAATCCACATACACCCTGGGGTTTGGGTTTGCCATCCATGACAGCAGCACGGTATATGGCACTATCGTATACTAACAGAAGCCAGTATTATCTGTGGTTAGCTTGAAGTGGGCTTTCAACATCTCAACACAGGAACAAAACACACTAACAGGACCAAGATGCTATTAAAAGCAGAAATTTCAAGTTTGCCCAGCTATAGAATTAACTAAAAGAGCAATCTTCTTAATTATAATGATGCACAGTATGTTTGATGTGTAATTTACAAGAAAATGTTGTGATAAATCTGCATTTTGTACATTCAAAGTAGGAGTTGCGTTCATTAATTTCCTATTCTCTTTTTCCAGTGTAGGCTGTAGGCAGATATGTAAATGGTTAAATGACTGTGAATAAGTGGAACTGCCGTACATTAAGTGTGTAAAGTGGTCCATATTTCATAGACTGACACCCCAGAGGGGACAGCAAGAAAGGCTTTAAAAGCTCCTTGATATTCTTTTTTTATTGTGACAGTCTAGCTGTTGGGGATGTAGATGGATATTTACAAATTTTGCATAGCAAACACTTTCTGCTGCTGCCACCATGAGTTTTTGGGTTCCATGATTTTAAATATTCCTATAATTGAGAAATATATCTATGCATCATGTTTTTTCCTTAAAAGCTACTGACATTGGAGAGAAAAATATATCATTGGGCTTACTGACAATTGCAAGATGCAGCTAGATACACACATCTCTGCCAACTTGCACCAGTCAAGAAGCCTTGTATTCACTTATACTTGTCAGGTGCAAATTTTTTTTTTTTAATTGAAGCTCGAGCAAAGTGCTTCAAATGACCCAAAAAGTGCAAAGTGCATTAAAAACACACAGACAAAAACACGGTGCCAATAGACTTGTCTTTGAAAAGCAGAGCAAAAAGGCACAAAATGAAAAGAGCTTTTAGATTTACAAGGCTAGGGTAAATGCCTTTATTTCTGACCTCCCTGGGCAAAAGGCCTGCAGGGGGGAGGAGTCTTCAGACCCCCTTTGCCACAAAGACTAAGAGAACCCCTTCATCCAGATCTCTCCAGCCAAAAGGCTTCCAGGGGAATAGGATAACAAATGACCTCTGGAGAGGTCTCAGTACTTATGTGCCCTTGGCAGGGCCGGGTTTCAGGAGAGAAGGAGCCTGATAACCACACATTGCCCCCTAGATCTGTGCAAACCCATAACAGCCTATTGCACTGACCCAAAAAAAGACATAGAAAAAAGTGCCAAAATGGCAAATGGTGGAGAATAAATAAATAGATTTAACTATAAATATATTTAAATGTATTTAAATAAAATTTATTATTTAGAAAAATTCTAAAGAGAGTGTGAATTCAATTACACATAATGCCCAAAAGGCTGATTCTAAAATCCATATCCTACCTTTTAATGAAAAGTTAGAGTATTAGTCCATTAAAAATGAAAATCAGTTAATGTATGCTAAGAGATTGTAATGTTTACAAGGTAAATTATATACATTATGAACAAGCAAAAACAGTTTTTGTAAAGAAGTGTTGGTTACACTATAAGGTCAAATACAAAGAAGGCCTGTAAAACTGGTGAGACTTGCATCATCCAGCACACATAGCAATAGCTGTTATTGTAAATTCAGTATAAAAATACAGCATGTTTAGATATATTTATGTTTAGGTTTTGTTCTTTTCCATCAACAACTAAAAACTTTGGGGTTTGGGTGTAGGGACCACAAAATAGTTTGTCCTGGGTCCCATTAATCGCTAGTTACAAGCAGTGGATAAGCTAGTTACAGATAAATTCAGAACATTAATTTAGCCACACCACCCAATAGGCATTTTGTTGTCTTGTTATTTATATTAGTTACAGTTGTGCCCACCCCACACTGTCATCCTTGGTGAAACAATCGGTTACAAAATGCATGTTTGTGTTTAGGAACAAATTATGTAACTATTAAATAGCACATTGATTAAGAGACTGAAATGCTTGAATCGTTTGTTTCAATGGTATTTCAGAGCTATCTGCATAAAGTCTTCCAGGATAATAGATACCTGTATATACTTACCCAGCATATTTAGGGTTTAAAGCAGAATGGACGTTTACTGCTTTTTAATAATTTGTTTATTCTTATGACATCCTGATTGCTGGTAAGCAACCAAAAAGAGACTTTGCTACAGACAGCCAGCAAAGCTCAGCTCAGAATTTCTGATGTTTCTGTAGAAACATGGCAAATGTTTTTAACTACCTGGCTACTAATATTGAGACCTGAAGAGCAATGTAAACATGCACATTACAAAATGAAATTGAAAAATTCAGAAGGCAGAAAATGGGAATGTCTGATATATAATTCAGAAATATAGCAGAAGAGCCAGGTGAATCTGGATACAAAGGGGACTTTATTTCTTCCCTAATAAATTACCAAAAGTACACTCCTTGCAGCCATTCACATCTCTGATTCAATGTTCTGCTCGTCTGGCTTTTATATCCGTGCTTTTTAACCTAAATGACAGTATAATGTGCAAAACCATTGTATTATACTTTTCAAGTCATATTTCCTCAGAAATAAAGAAACAAAATCAGCAGAGTTAATGATCCGATCAAACAGGAATCCTCCATCCCCGGCTATAGGAATTTGCGGGAGGCGCGCCTGTTTTCAGCCTGATGTTGCTAGGGCCTCGGCTTGTTCATCAGTTCCTGCTTAATACATATGTATTTTAGCCCTTATTTTACTGGAATGTGCATTAATATGTAGCAACCTCATCATGTAAAATAGAATTCTAGTCATGTAGCAAAAATGAGCAACTGTTTTTTCCTCTCGGCAAAAATACAAAGTACTCTGGAGTAGTGTTTGCTGCTTGGAAAAAAAAAGACTCAGCGCGGATGCAGAAAAATCAGCATGGCATCGAGGGTTGCTTTTGAATCTCCATTAGAGACAAATTACATAAATAGGTTATTCTATTTGCATCTGATCAAATGGCCACACAAAGCCAGTATCCTACAAGGAAATTAAATGGAATGGATTTGTATAATGTCTCAATTAATGGCTAACAGGGATGTTTACACCTTCAGATTGGGCTCTTATTTCCCTTCTATTTAGCACAAAGTGGTGATTAGTCTCTCACCTCCACTACCTATGGTTACCATTTTAAAGAACTATAGTCACTGTAACCATACTGACAACATACCAGAAGCTTCTGGGGCACATAACAGTATGGAGGGTCAAGTTGGGGTTCTGACTGATGTACAACATCAATATATATGTATATATACTAGATTATATTCCCCAACATTCTGGTGGAGATGGAGCCGTAAAATGCACAGAATCTCTGGTTATGCCTTTGCTCAGTATTATATCATTGATTCTCTCTCATTATCACAGAAAAAGAACATGCTGAATTTCTGTAAGAAACCATTAGAGAGATGGACAAAAGATGGACACTGCTGCATAAAGCTAGCACCCTTAACCCAGCCAGGGAAGGCATTGATATTCCTCTCTGCTCGAGTGATAGTTGGGAAGCCCTGCCAAGGATAGAAAGGACTTGACAAGGACGTCCAACAGAATGAGTGAGCTGCACTTGGTGCGGAATGGGGGCGGTGGGTTAGGAAATTAATTCAAATGGAAGAACAGATAAGGAGGAAACTTTAATTAGAAATTGTCAGAAAGTGAAGGAAATTGGCAAATAACAACTTACACAGTTCTTGTTTCTCTTATAAATATTATACACATAATATCTATATAGCAATATTAACAAAGCTGGACAAGGAAAGGTTAAGATCCATCTCACTGACTGTTTAAATCTGTGTGACGTGACTGTAATATTAGATAGCTGACATCATGAGCAGGCTACAGAACTGTATAGAGTTTTTTAAAGCAAAAATCTCAGGGTTCTGTAAAACATGCAATCTAAATGGTACTGCATGGTCTTAATGGTCTTAATTAGCTACAACTTGAATTCACTACATCTTCAGTGAATACAGATTATGACAAATATAGGGGGTCACTTACTTTTCCCCAGATGCAAGTGCTAGAACAAGAGAACACCACTTAGCGCTCATTTAACAAACATTTTTGTCTCGGGGAATGCTCTACCTACTACTTTGCGCCAGACTGAAAATTCAGCGCTAAATGTTGAAAGCAGTATAAAGGGGTCCAGGCCAGCCCTGTGCTTACCTACTGCCCCATAGTAGGGGCAGGGACACATTGTGGCCTGCATTACGGCTCTGCACGCATCTGAATGATGCAAGTTAGGGGGGAACACCTATGTGCTGATTAACACAGTCAGGGCTGTATTCATAGGTGTGGCACTACAGTACATCTTGTGGCAATGTGGACAGACCACAAAGCACCAGCTATCAGCATTTTTACTATGTTGTAAATGGGTCCAAGAGGCTTCAATGAGCGACCAAAGTGTCCAGCCATTTCCCTTATGACATTATGAATAACCGAGAGTAGTGTTTCTCAAACTGTGAGGCAAGTATGTTTTTTTAGAGTCCTGGCTGCCATAATCACTCCCCATATACAGCAGCAGCCATACTTCATGTATTAAACAATTAATGAGTTATGGAAAACTAACAGTTGGGTTAAAAAACACATTCACTGGTGTATGTAGGTTACCCAAGCATAAAAATTATTCTCTCATGAGAAAGCAGATACTGCAGCACCATCAGCAGTTATTTAATAAAGTTTGGGGTTTTGTAGGTGATTAGGTTCAAGGCAGCTGATTGGATGCTGCTGGAACATCACATAAATCACAGCGTGATCACTTGAAACTTAGCTTACTTAAGGAAAAGGTTGTAAGTAATTCTGCAGAGACATACACATATGTTGTAGTATCTTCCTGCCCTTGACTGAACTTGTCAGCTGACTGGTATGTTCCTCTGAACTAATAATATTGCAAAGATCCAGTCGCTCAGCAGAGAATTGCATTCCTTCCAATGGTCTAGTTGTATGGACTAAGAAAAGGTAAGGGTTTGAGGTGCTCAGGGGCATGGCCGAATTTGTCTGGGTTTTGAAATTTTAAAGGTTTGGGAGGTATGGGGGTTGTTTGTGGTAACCTGTTTAAAAAACAGTAAACAAGTAAAAAAATATGACACTATGGGGCCTAATCATTAAAGTACGATTGGGTACGAATGCTAAAAATTCGTATTTTTTTCTACGTTTTAGAACTGTGTGTATTTTCTGCAATTTTTTTGTTAATTTCTGCGACTGGCCTGCTTCTACTTAGCCCTACCTATATGCACAGTCACACCACAACATGGCTTAACTCCACAATCTATATGGGAAAATCCAAATAGAAATATGTATAATGAAAAATGATAAATACATGCAAACAGTATGGTAAAGTACCTAGCTAGAGTGAACACCGCATGCTGCTGCATTGTGGATAATGATATATTGTTGAGAGCAAAGCATAAGATTTGCAAGCACTGAAATCTATTTCCCTCTTCATATTTTGAATAAATAGTTTATTTGGATGGCAAAGCAGGCAGTAATGCTTACTTTTCTACTGATGTACAGCGCTGTACAATTTGAGCATGGTTTCACAGCAATTAAAGAGTTGTTTTTGGGTAAAAAAGTGAGACTCATTAATGTGCTGCCAATGCCAACTAGACAATAAGGTTTTATCTTTTAGATGACAATGATAGATATCAAAGCTGAACACAGATAAGGAAAAACTACAAAAGGACACACACATCTCCTCTTCCATCTAAGGGAAAAGTTTAGTGATAATCTGATTATTGAACTCATTAGACTGTACGCTCTTTGGATATAAGGTTTATATTTTCTTTGTCCCTAACTATAAAATCACTAGGAACTAACGTGCAGCTAGTTTAGCCTATTGTAACCATGGGCTAAATTTCTATAGTTTTAATTTTCAACAAAAATAAAAGAAATGTAATCAATGTATAAGATCTCATATTAAATGTAAAGTTACACATCCGCCTATACCCTTAACAGGAGTGCACTAGACAAATCCATAATGGAGAAAGACCTTGGAGTCCTTGTAGATAATAAACTTGGCAATGCCAGTCAGCAGCAGTAGCAAGGGCAAACAGGAATTTGAGCTGTATTAAAAGGGGCATAGATTTGTGGGAGGAGGGGGTTATCCTTCCATTTTACAGAGCGCTGGTAAAGCCCCTATAATGAGTCTAAAGTTCAAAGAAGGGCAACTAATCTGGTAAAGGGCATGAAAAGTCTCAGTTATGAAGAAAGACTGGTCAAGTTGTGGTTATGCACACTTTAGAAGGGGCACGTAAGGGCCAATATGATAACTATATATAAATATATAAGGGGACCATATAATAATCTCTCTAATGCTTTATTTACCAGTAAGTCCTTCCAGCAGACACGAGGGCACCCATTCCTATTAGAAGAAAGGAGGTTCCATCTAAATATTCAGAAAGGGGTTTTTAAAGTGTGGGCTGTGAAGTAGTGCAATTCTCTCCCTTAAGCAGTCGTACTGGCTGATACATTAGATAGCTTCAAGAAGGGGTTGGATGACATTTTAGCAAGTGAGGGAATACAGGGTTATTGAAAATAACTCTTAGTACAAGTTGATCCAGGGACTGGTCCAATTTCCGTTTTGGAGTCAGGAAGGAAATTTTTCCTCTCTGAATCAAATTGGAGAGGCTTCACAAGGCTTTTTTTTAATCAACTAGCAGTTAGGAAGGTTTTATTGAACTTGATGGAGGTGTGTCTTTTTCAACCTAACTATAAGTTACTATGTAAATATAAGTTTCATATATGCTGGAAGTTTCATTCCTTCCTGGTAGCATTCTCACAACAGTTACTCTTTATGTATACTGTATACATAACAATGCCTTTAAAAGGATTTTCATTTTTTAAGGGCATATAATGTAATATTCATGGTAAAATATAATCTATTCCTACATTTAGAACAATGATCCAGAACTAATTTCAATTTTCTTTGGAGAAATCACACCCTCCTTATTAATGCAATGTGGGGTTTTGTGAAATTTATTTTCACATAAATAACTATGAGCAATGTGTATATAGGCAAAATGTATAAAGGCAGAGCTGGAGAAAATCTGTTGCAAAATGATTTTTCCATCTATTTAAAAAAAAACAAACAATTTCCATTCAAGTAAACAAAATATAAGAAGCATGTTTAATCCCCCATATCCATGCCTGCCCTAGGACATCAGAACCCAGTTAATGGATAGTGCTATTTAATATCTAAACACTAGATCCAAGTAGTTCCTAAGTAAAACAATCTTTTCTTACCTGTATTAGTTTGCAAACATCTACCTGAATTTACACTACAAAGGAATTTAGGAAATATGTTTTTTGTTACTTTTGTTTTTATTCAGGCCCTTTCCTGATCATATTGCAATCAATCCCTGCCTGGTTTGCTAGGATAAAAGAGAACCTAGTAAACAGATAGCTGCTGAAATACAAAACTTAAGATTTGTTAAGTAAAAAACGAAATAACTGAAAAACCATAAAAAAAAAACAAAAAAAGAAGGCCGACTGTAAATAGTCTCAAAATATCAATGTCTTCATCATACTAAAATTTAATTTAAAAGTGAATTGCTCCTTTAAAGGAAAGCAAATGTGATTTTTTCTATAGGTAAAAAAAATCATCAATGTGACATGACAAAAAGTTTCACAGTTGGTTCCAAATGTTTTCAAATGCATTGACAAAATCACAAACAAATAAGCACACAATAAATAAATAAATGAGTTTTTCATGGAAAAATTAAAGTGTTTTCTGCACAGGTTAATACAGTAATATATTTTTCAGCGAAGTCTGGACATCATGAACTCTGAATTCCTGTTCTGGTAATATGTAAATACATAAAATACATGATAATGGCCACAGGGAAAAAAGAAACCCTTGGCAGTAATCTTTCTGAGGGTACTCCAATCAGAACAAGAGTTGTGAAGATGCTGAGAAGCAGCTCTGAGTTATTAAGGACGCCTGCTCTGGCAGGGGCTAATTTTAGAGTACTTGGCTGCACAGAGACAGCTTAAACTGAAACTTGCTCTTACTGTGGATTTTTGGACTGAAACTTTTATACAAAAAAGAATGTTACTTTGGAAAGTGATTACACTATCATGAATTATCATTATAAAGGATAAAGGTGCAAACCTTTAATTACACATCCTTACATTTCTGATTATCATTTTTTCTTGGTGAAGTACATAATGCTGAAACACAACATTCATTTTAAAAATCAACAAGTTTTGTTTTTGTCCCTAAGACTGTCAGTCAGAGGGAGGAAGTAACAGGCTGTCAGTCAGAAAACAAAAAATAAAAAAAATAATAAATCCCATCCCTTTAAAGAAAAGACTATGGGGCTGATTTACTAACCCACGAATTCGAATCCGAATTGGAAAAATTCCGATTGGAAAACGAACATTTTGCGACTTTTTCGTATTTTTTGCGATTTTTTCGGCGCCTTTACGACTTTTCGGAAATTATCGCGACTTTTTCGTTACCAATACGATTTGCGCGAAAAAACGCGAGTTTTTCGTAGCCATTCCGAAAGTTGCGATTTTTTCATAGCGTTAAAACTTGCGCGAAAAGTTGCGCTTTTTTCGTAGCGTTAAAACTTAAAAGGCGCGACGTTTTGCGCAAGTTTTAACACTACGAAAAAATCGCAACTTTTTGCGCAAGTTTTAATGCTACGAAAAAATCGCAACTTTCGGAATGGCTACGAAAAACTCGCGTTTTTACCCAAAAATCGTATTGGTAACGAAAAAGTTGCGATAATTTTCCGAAAAAATCGCAAAATACCGATCATTACGAAAAAAACGCAATCGGACGCATTCGGCCCTCTGAGTCAGAGGGGGGGAATTAACAGGCTATCAGAGAAAGAAAATAAATAAATAAACCTCAGAATGCCATCCCCTTTAAGAAAAAAAAAAACCGACAGCCTGTTAATTCCTCCCTATGACTGACAGTCTGTTAATCTCACATATTAATCATGGCATATATGTATGCAAATATTAAACATATTAATCATTAAACTTGTAAATGATATCAGGATAAACTGTCTGCACTAATAGATGCTTACACTGTTTGTATTAATGGATGCTTATAGTGGTTTCACTGCTTTATTATTGTTATATGCATATGGTTTCAAATTTCATAAGGAAGTGACATCACGAATGATGCTACTTGTGCATGCCCTTTAAACCCTGAATCGTTTGTTATTCCATGTACCTATGAATACGTGTGCAGTCACACGAAACATATTAGCTTTTTATCCTTAATAAAGCTTTTTTGATTTTTTATCCGCTGTCCTGGAGTATGACGAGTGCATGCTGTTTTGTGCTGACTTTTTTTAACTGTTTTTACAGCCATTTGTGAAATCTGCCAAAATTTTTTACTCATCACTATATAGGGGACTTAAAGTATTTAATACAGGTATCGGACCCCTTATCCGGAAACCCGTTATCCAGAAAGCTCCGAATTACGGGATGCCCGTCTCCCATAGACTCCATTTTAATCAAATAATTCAGAATTTTAAAACTGATTTCCTTTTTCTATGTAGAAATAAAACAGAACCTTGTAATTGATCCCAACTAAGATATAATTAATTCTTATTGGATGCAAAACAATCCTATTGGGTTTAATTAATGTTTTATTGATTTTTTAGTAGACTTAAGGTATTGAGATCCAAATTACGGAAAGACCCCTTATCCGGAATACCCTTGGTCCCGAGCATTCTGGATAATGGGTCCTATACCTGTATTTCTTTTGATATCTTTTGTGACCAAACCAATTGAATTTTTCGCTTTATGTCTATTCTCTACTGTATATTGCAGCAGAATACCCTTATAATAATTAAAGAAAAGTGATTAACCTATTATTAAGATCTGGCCTGAATGCATACTAAGGACATACAGCTACTGTCCATTGCTTTCTACCCTTCCCAGGCTTGGAATAACAAAGAAATATATGATATTGATTTGGTATTGCTTGTCAGAGCCAGAATAAGACTTAGGGTTTAAGATAAATTAAAAGCTGAATATCATTGACCAAAGTAAATGTCACTGCTACCAAATAAATTGTGCAGACAGAATTCTATAAATAACGCTGACACACAGTTGGCAGTAGTACTAAAAGTGCACCAATAATTTCTATTTAATAATTTGCTTTTTAAATCTTTGCACCTGAAATCTGCGCCTCCACAGTGACACTTATCAGCTCCTCCAACAGGCACAAAAAGGAAATATATTGTAATCTACAAAGTTGTTTTTTATTTACCAACATAAAAACTATTTACACATTATATACCAACAGAGCTTAATAGAATTGTTTTTGGCATGGTTCAGGTCAGTGGCTGGAATACTATGGGTTAAATACATGACTTACCAAAAAGTTCATCTTTTGCCAGAGCATAGAGGATACGTGAAGCCCCAATTAGATTACTCATTGAGGCTGACAGGGTGGAACAATAAATCCCTATAGTGACAAAAGGATGCCAGATATTGATGTCCCGTAGGAAGCCATAATCATACTTCAGGAGGGCTCTGTGGATAAATAAAATGCCATACTTGTGATAAACATATTTTACCCATGCAGCTGACATTTTGACATATTCTCTCATTTATACCAGCATCAGTAAAATTACAGAAGTTCCAGACAGACACATTTACTTTCATATATACAAGGACGTAAAGGCTACTCTTACAATTAAGTGTTCTGACCTTGTCAGTTTCCAACTTTTCAACCTGAACTGCTTTCCTCAGTGATTTAAGCCATTTCAGACTGGGCAAAGCAATTCATTCACACTTCATGTTAGCACCATTTTAATCTACTTTCTCCCACTGAAACTGCTAAATAAAGCATACATTTACTCAAAATGATAATGTTTCTTGTCTAACCCTACTTACATTCCTATCTGCATTACATCTTTTAGCATTCCATTGGTGCTATGTAATAAAAGGGAATAAGTTTGCCCAGGAGCAGTAACCTATAGTAACCTATCAGCAGGGAGCATGTACTAGTCACCTGCTTTAAAGCAAAAATCTTATTGGTTGCTATGGGTTACTGCTCCCGGACAAACTTAGTGCCTTTAATTACATATAGGTGCATATCTACTACAACTACTCTTGTTATAGTATGGTTACCAGAGAACTTGAAAAATCAGGATCACTCTAGGATGCAGAAGACACCTATTTATTTTTGTCATCAAAGATTATGTTATCCATATTTTGGATAAAGGGAAAAACACAACGGTATGTTAGTGCTATATATTTTAAGGACAATCTAAAAATAAAGACAAGTTCAGTATTTGTCAGTTTTATAAACATTACCAACTGTGTTCTTCCTATAGTAGACCACAGAGACCTTATCCGCATACCCTAGCGCTCCAAGATTCTATGTCCGGTGCACACTGCTAGGGGGATCGGCACCCCCCAAAAACACTATAGCAACAAAAAAGCGAATGGCACTCAGGACTGCAAACAAGGGTAAAACCCTTTTAAAGTTTATTGCGGAGGTGCAACGTTTCGGGGCAATGTGACCCCTTTATCAAGCATGATTAAAGGGGTTGATAAAGGGGTCACATTGCCCCGAAACGTTGCACCTCCGCAATAAACTTTAAAAGGGTTTTACCCTTGTTTGCAGTCCTGAGTGCCATTCACTTTTTTGTTTCTTCCTTTAGTAAACATATTCTGCATATGTACACACATTTTCCTTTACAACAAATGTGTTGCAAGAACATTGATGTGTAAATTAAGACACAATATTTTAATTAAAATGTATGTGATGATATTGTCTTTTTGTTTGTTATTTAAGTCTTTTTATTATGTAACAGCATAATGACAGTTATCCTAATATGCTATAGCAAGAAATATGTATTTTTCAAGATCTTTTTCTATTTCATTCAGTGAGCTTGAATATGTTATATCTTGGGGAATCATAAACTTAAATAATAAGTTCTGATTCTGTATACCTAATAATTTGTAACTGTCTGAATCTGTCAACTGCACGTTCAAAGGGCAGTTGTGGGAAGTAAGGTCAGGGGCAGGCCCAGACTGGTACTTTGTAGATTCTGGCAAATGCAAGTGGGGCTGCTGTAAGATGCCATAGACAGTCACTATTGGGCAGTGGTTTGGGCCACTGTGTACTGTCTCAACCTGGTGGGGTCTTGCATAGGGCACCCTACTGTGCTGCCTAGGCTCAAACTCATAGTTTTGTGATTTACATTTGCAATGTATTCAAGTAGCATATGCCTTATTACCCCTTATAAAAGCTTTCCTACCCCTGACGTCAAACTAACAGATCTATAGTTTTCAGGCTGTGAAAACACATTATCAATTCTCGTAGGTAAAATCTCTTGAAGGGAACTTCCTGAATTAAACGGAGCCTTAACTATTCCACAGCCTTCCACTTTATTATAGACTTTTATTATGGACAATTTAACAGATGGGGGCAATGGAGCTCACCATATTGATTGCGAAGAGCAAATTTTTTTTGGCAGGTATGGATTTGCTGTGAAATTCCACGTGTCACCATTGGTGAATTTTTTTGCAAAACCGCAGCAGGTCTACAATATTTTTTTGCAAAACCGAGACAGAGAACATTTTTGCTGCAAAGGAACACCCCTTGACTTCAATGCATTTGCAAGAAAAAAACACCACTTTATTGCATTTGGAATAAAAAAATGCCAGTTGACTTCAATGTATTTTGCCTGAAAAAAATTACCACTGACTTCAATGCATTTCAATAATTTTTGCTGTTTCGGAAATTTTTCAGCAATTTCACAAATTTTTCAGCAAAGTGAAACTGGACAGATTCGCTTATCACTATGTACTGATTGTTTTCCTTCCCATCAAATGTTAAATTGTTGGCCAGTCCTTACTGCAAAAGATATATCTGTACGCTAATCTCTAGATTCATCAGCAAGTGCAATCTTTGGATAGCAACAACAGAACACATTTTTGGCTATATGCTTACCTATTACAATTTTTTTTGTGTCTTCACATCATCTTGAGGAGGAATTAATCAAATATTTATCTGTGCAATATTGTAATTTTATGTGATGGCTGAGGTCTCGTGCAGTCAGTAAAAGCACTAAGGGCTATACTTCCCTCTGATTTTTTTTATCTACAGTAATGCAGTCTATACTGCATAATAAGGTTCTAGGTATGTCTACTTAGTTGCATGCAATAAAACAGAAAAAGGATAACAGCACAGCTGTTCTACAACTACATTCTGCAGGGTTAAGCTGAGAGTTTTAGTTTTGCAACAGCAAATACAGAAGCCCTTGTTGTTTATTCTGTAGCTATAAGATCAGATATTTCACTTTTTATAAGGCATTCAGCAACCGTAATCTGAAAAAAGAAATTGCACCTAAAAAAGCAGAAACAAATCCATATCCAGTGAGTTAAATCTACCCTGTTTGATGGACAAGTCATATGAACATTGCATGAGACTCCAAGGTGCATTTCCTTCTATTAACAGTAATGTGAGGAGCGAAACAAGATTTCATTTTATGCCAGCAATAAAATTCTCAGCATTATCGGTAAAACTAAAATAAAAGCTCTGGATTACTCTAAGATTAAGAGAAATTCAAGGTCCCTATAGGGTATAATAGGTTAAAGCCAAGAATACATGAAACCTTTTACTCATAACACAAATATAAATATGAATGACACACTCAGGTCCCTGCATGCTAGAGAATTATTGCTGTGCATTAAGATATTAGGACGTGACAGCTATAATTGTAACCCATTTTGGTCCCTTTCTTGTTAATCAAAAGTGCAGAAATAAATGTTATTTATGAGTGCACTCTCCAGAGATAGAAATCAGTGGGGGTGCAATGCCGCCCCCTCGAGCCCTCCCTCCCTGACATTAGGAGAATCACATCAGCCACTACTTAGGAATCAGAGAGAAATAATGCCAGACCACTAGAATGACAGCAATGGAACTGATCTACAAACCATGTTAAAATGATACATTATACAGGTCCTACACTAAAGTCACTATCTTCCACGTGAAAGGGAATTAAGAATCCCCTTATTTAGCATCTATAACAAGGGAAAATGATGTTTTACGATCATATTAGGGACTCCGGATGGACCTCAGTGCAGGAAGGAGGACAGTGACAAGGTTAGGAAGTCGGCAGGAAGTAATGTCAGAGGCAGGGGGAGAGATACAGGGACAGGGTGAGGAAGAAGCGGCACCATCTTAAGACCCGGAGCAGCGTCCCTCCCACCCGCCCCTTTTTTGTTGAGGTGAGATCTTGGTGGTTAACTGTGGGGACCCACATGGGTCCAGAGTATTTGTTCGCCACAGCAGGCAGCGGAATGCTTGCCCTGGGGGGCCTTATGGCTATGGATTGTTATGGCTGAATAGCTGACAGGTGGTAATACAGGCTCTTGTTGGGCATGGGTCCCGCAAGAGGGGTGACAAGTTGGTTACCTAGTTATCACTTGTACAGAAGAACAGGAACAGCACCTCTTGTCTTTGTAGATTTAAAATGCCTTTATTGCAACATTTTTTTGGGGCAAACAACAATAGCAGCAACGTTTCAGGTCACAAGACCTTTTATCAAGCTTGTACCGGCAAATACCGCATTGAAATAGTCTTCGCGAGTTAAATAACGCATGCAATATCGCGCGTAAAAAAGCGCAAATATGCTTATAGTGAATCGTGCGAAATATCGCCAAAATTAAGACGCGGTAAAATTTATAGCGCACACTAAAAACAGCGCACATTTTATCGCACTTTAGTGAATCAGGCCCATTGTTTGATAAGTTAATACATTGATAATGTTAATCTATATGTATCTTAATCTGTAATTAAAGCCGTGACCTGCTCTATCCCAAAAAAAGACTTTAGCATTATTTGTGTCTTGGGGGAAAAAAGGATTCCTGAGGTGGATAAACGTATAAGGTAAGCGAAGAGGTGTGAGTTAGTGGTTATCCTTCCTGGGGGCTTGACGCTGCCCTTATCATAGGGGTTGTGTAGCACAGCAGCGCCTAAAGAAAGAAAACTATAAAAAAACGAATAATAGCTTTGTTTCAGCACAATTTTAATTACATACATGATTATTTTAAAACGGATATATATGCATAAATATAATGCTATTTCTAAAAATATTCTAATATGCTTTTATTTATTTTACAGCTACTCCCCATTCGAATCTGGAAAACTCCTTTCTGTCTGCTGACAGATGTGGTCTAAATCTCCCAACTGGTATTTATACAGGCTCACCAATAAGCAAGCTGTTGGCTTAAATAATGCAACAATATCACTGCAATTCTTGTGCAGGGCTATGCACATTCCTGTGGTTCTCCTTCTTTATAGGTCTCTTAATTACAGAACATTCAAGGTACTGAGGGAATCAGAATCTTGGCTGTAGGGGAGAGAAGTGATGTTACATTGTCAATAATACATGTAGACAGGACCAGTGCAGAAGGAATAGTCTCAGACCAGGGGGTTCACATTTATTTTTGCCTGATTTTAAATGCTCAGTGCAGATTTTGCTGTGGTGTGTCATGTGTGCTGCACAACCTCTCATTCTGGGCCCTCCACAAGCCTATAAATTAAGAGATTAACAAATCACACACAGATAATGCTGTAAATCAATTATTTTAATTAATGTATATTTGAATGTTAATTAGAATTACATCTGTTTTCATTAAGAAAGATGGTAAGAAAGGGTATGTCTACACCAGAGGCAGATAAATAGTGCTTGCTGCATTATTCAGATATTTTAACCCAGCCAACAGTGTGCTTGAGATATTTTTAAAACCCCATGCACATGTGGTGCCTTGAGTGGCCGGAAAACATGACACACAGGAACAGCAGTTTAATAAATATCCTACAAATTCATGTTGGTGCAGAAGACCTTCCAGATCTAGCCCAAGATTTATAACACAAACTCAACGCCATGTTTTGTAGTATCATGATACCTAAAAAGAGCAATTAGTGCTCACTTTAATATATCAGTTGCAATTGGTCTCTTAATATGCTCAAGTGGCCACAGAAGGAAAAGGAGGCATAGGTGGGTAAAAGTTATGCACACTACAAACTGTTGGTGTCAGGCAACTTGTGCCAACTTTATGCCAGTGCACTAAAGCAGTGATATCACATTATAAAACAGTAACACTACTTTTTGTAGTGTTATGTGCATGTAGCAATAGCACTACAGAACTTTTTGCAAATGTAATGAGAATAATTTGGGTATGTGATCCCTATATGCTGTTACACAATACTGTGTTTGTTTAATATTTTGCATTACAACACTGCAGTAACTAGTGGCTGGAGGAGGGGCAAAACACAGGCTGCCTTATAGGACAGGTTATACTACCGGTCTACAGGTTTAACGTACATGCCAGAGGACAGAAGAAATGTGTGACATTACACTGCCTGGAGTATGCACAGCTTCCAAATTACACATGATTCACTGTGATAGGAGATTCAGTAGCACTCAGATGCCCTTTAGAGTCCAATTCAGCTAGTTATACAGACTGTCTGATAGTTCTGGAAAATGTTCTGATAGATCTGAAAAATGCATCATTTTTCTACTTGAGCAAAGATTTTCTCAATCCTGCACAAGTGAGCAGGAGATTACCTGTTGATTCCTATCATTTTACTCTTCAATCTCCCAGCTAGTTGTCATGCCTTCTGCTATTCGCTTACATTTAATTTATCTGTCGCCACTCTTTTTCTTAAAAATGGTACAATCTTGAATGAAGTCAACTTGTGAATACATGATGAACAAGCACAAAATTTCCGTCAATACTGCACCAAGTCTGAATGTCAAGAAAACAGGTATTTTGGATTTCAGGATTAGAACTGATTGGGGTAAAATGGATTCCCAATTACTGTGGTTTTGTGCCAATACACATCTAATTCACAAAACTGTTTCCAGCAGCAAGGCACAGTTTAGAGAATGACTTCTGTTGGCTGGTCGCAAAATGCACTGTCACATATAAAGTCTCCTTTAATACTCTGCATTCTTTTCTGAAATGTTGAAGTCATTTGCCATATGACACGGTCAGATTCTTATACATCTCCCAACATATAAAATATGCCTGAAGTGAGAGCTTTATGATTTATTCATTGGAGTCATTTGCAGCTCTGATTTCCCTTAGGAGTAAATTTTGCATGGAAAGTTTAACTCCACATAGCGCCATTCTGATTGTAGCTGTCACAAGTGCTGCAGAATACATGCAGCTTCCCAGGTTCAGCATATGGATATAGAAATTTAAAAAAAGATTATTTCCTAATAAGTGATGCTATTTGCACAAAATTATCTAAATTATTGTTTGCTCTTGTATTGATAGTCACTTAACGTTCGAATGTTTTGACATTCAGAAGGGCTAGCAGACTATAAATCTGAAATGAACTACAAAAGCCGTTATCCCGAGCAAGTAAATTCTTATGATGATGGAACCTTTACTTTTTAGGTGTGCAAAGCTGTAGGTTACATGTCCATAACTGTTTCTGCACAGCATTACTGCAGCCCTTACCTCCCTCTGATTGTATGAGTGTTACTTTTGTACTACCTCTGGTACCATGTAGAAATGTCCCTGCTGGTAAAAGCATTTTATCGACCCAGGATTGTTAAACAGCCCATGATTATCTGTATGACAATCAGCCAGCCTTCAAGAGATGTGACAGGATTGCCTGTACTGTAGGTAATCCGTCCTCACTTTTCCTCTTCACACACAGAGACATCTTTACTTTTTATGGAAGTGTATTATTCTCCATTTAATGAATTAGTTGTTGCACTTTTTTTTTGGGGGGGGGGGTGGGTTAAGAAAAAAAAAATATTGACACTGATACCTTATTGATATGTGTCAGATTTCTATACCATTTACTGCCTATATCTTAGTCTGATTCCCTTTAGCAATATTCACTTGCACAGCTGCCATGCTCTCATGTTTAAATCCCATCTTTACCATGTAAAATACAAATGTATTTTAGCATCAAAAATTCATAAAGTGAACTCTTAGTAAAGTAAAAATGATGTTTTAAAATGAGTAGTAAAGTCACACCCACACCGGTGATTCACCAGACTTCCAAAAGGGACCTCCACACTCCTAAACCTGAGCCTGAAATGCCAAGTTGTGCAGCAGAGTTGGCTACAGCTTCAGGTACCTGTGACTTAGCTAAACTTACCACTTACAACTGTTACCCTATCTGCCCATGTGCTTACAATACTATCCTCACTGGGGCCATGCCTCTTACCTCTGAGGTCAGCTGTAACAGGACTCTCATGCCACTAGCTAGACTTACTAGACAGTCTGAATCCACTAGGACTGAATGGGGAAGCCACTTGATTCTTGTATACTGGTGTCTCCATTCAAGATGTCATAAAAGCCTTTGCCATGTCCCAACCCTCTTATGTAGGCTCTTAGTTTTTTAACCTCCCGTCGACTAAAACCCTCAAGGGAAATCCTAAACAAGACCCAAACATAGGGGTTGCTTCCCCCTAGTGCCTAAATGAAAAATACATTTAACAACTTACACAATTTACTCCCTATTATGAACGTACAAATGTGATAGTCAACTCGAATGCTTGCTTATTTATTTATATGGTAAACTCGTTCGAATACGTTGTGTTTTGAAGTTTACAAACTTGAATAAAACTCAAAAAACTTAAATATCTCGAATGGAAAATATGGCCCTAGGAAACCTTCCATTGGCTTCTACATGAACTCACAAGCTTTTAACTGCTGAAATTTTACATTTGAGGTTTCTGTTTTTTTAAAAGACATTTGAGTTTTTGAACCATAACTCGAATTTTAGCATGAAAAACTTGAATCATGATAAAAATTAAAATTTGAGGTACAAAACAATGATCCAGTATGGATGCAAAGAGTAAAGGAAACTGTAATTAACAGTTTTTTTGCCTGATTCACAGTATATGGTGCAATGGGTGCACTGACACCAGGGAAGAAAACATAGGTGCATTTGCTTTATGTGTGCTGGTTTGCACCTAGCACTGCACCTGTGTTCTTATTTGTCCTTGCAATGACACCCCGTATTGTACAAATCATATTACACAAATCCCATGAGATCTTTTCTTTGAAAAGTTTTCGTCCATTTCTTATGTTCTGCTTTAAGAAGTCACAGAATCATTTTTATTATTTATGTTTTTACAAAGTGAAACGCATTATGTAGTACTGTACAGTGAGGAATTAGGTTCGACATACCTGGACAAAAATGTACGTTATACTATGAGACAATGCATTTGTCGCAATTTAAAAATGTATTTCTGTACACAAGAGTGAATCCTGGTATACAAGCCTCGTTACCCAGCGCTGCCCAAGGAGCCTAATTCCCCCCTAATTAATTCTTTGCTCAGCCAGCCAGCAGGTGCTGCATTTGACAGCGTTGTTGGATTTCAATCTACAGAATAATAACCAAAACAAGCAAAAAGATAGCCGAGTCCGTGGGAGAGTATTTAGTAGGTGAATGCACAGGCAAACTCATACGGAGGCCAAAATTACTTATTCTAAATTGCCAGCGAATTCAATTTAAAATGGAGCTTTTTTTCCCTGCTCATATTGACTCTCTCTGTCCCAGCACAGCATGAAGCCTGCTGAATAAACTGATGTTGTAGAATTAATATTTTGAAGCCTTTCGTACATGCTCGTTTTGTACTGACTGACTAAGAAAAGACTGGCTGGCAATAAAACTTATATATAATTCTCTAGGCCAAATGTTGCCCCTCAAGACTGAATCTGCAACTTACTGGTTTGGATAGGGCCCCCCTACAGCTGTGGCTCAGGTTAGAAAATCCTGATGAGGACCACATTGGCATGCTGAAAATGTAAAACTGTTCAATTGTTTTGACTTATTACTAACTGCAACTGAAAACACTATCTGCCTGTCCCATTCTATTCTCTGCACTGCTGGATCTGACAAACAATGTACTGTAGTAACAGCGAGCTCATTTATAGCCCTATAACAAGATGGTGCTGACCAACAAGTCCTTCAGCAGGCTGGGGAGAAAGTCCGGCCACCAGATGCTTTTTAAATGGATTGGGGGAACTGGAGTCTTGACTGGCTTTTGCTACATTTAGTTGCCATTACATTCACAAAATGACTTTAATTAACAATTAACACTTTTTAATTACTTTATACACTGTACAGCTCTAAATTACCAATGGGCTATCTAGTTTTTAAAACTGATTTCCTTTTTTCCTCTATATTAATTAAACAATTTAACAACAATACCTTGTTAGAGTTGCCACCTAACCAGTATTTAACTTGCCTAGCCAGTAACGACCTATGGCCGTAATACCCTATAAATCCTCCCACTTTCCTTACCGTCTCTGCATTAATCAGGCTTTATATTCAAGCATTCTGGATAACAGATTGCATAGCTTTTTTAGAAAGTTGCTTAAAATTACTTTTTCTTTCATTATGCAGAGTGGAGTGGTGTCTGAGTAGCCTCCCAGAATATCAAGGTAACAACCAATCTCTCCTTACTGCCACTGGCAGATTTCTCTTACAGACTGTGAGCATATTGTCCTATGTAGTGTTTGCATCACTTGATAAAGCAACAATATGCATTTTTATTTATAAGTGACAATGCTATTCTTTGTTATAAATTTAGATTTTTCAGTACAATAACAAAGCAGTTAAAATACATTTACTGTACATATACATTACTTGCCCCTACAGAAAATATTTTTAGAACCCCCCCAAACTTTGTGAAACCTAGCCCACTAGAATCATTTTTAAAAAAGGGATGAGGGGTCAGAGAGAGGTTTTTCGCATTCATGAGCATTTTCTTACTGTTTATACCCCCTTGTGGAGTTTTTAATTTTATAATAGAAAAAATCAGCCATCATTGTGCCCCCTGCACACGTTCCTCAGCCTAAGGCAAGGAAAAGCCCCTCTGAGTTTTAATCACTGCCATCTGTTTCCACTAAACGGAGGAATATGGCACAGCCAGAGAGACACAGAGACTAATGTACTACCAGAGGAGCTGGGGAGCGCTCCTAACCTTTTGGCATTTAGAAATGAGGCATGGAAAATTCAGCATAGCAATAATGTTCTGAATTTCAAACTGACCTGACGGGCATGTAAGGGAACTTTTGGCAGTGATATATTACACATACAAATATCTATAACTATCTATTATCTATCTATCTATCTATCTATATATATATATATGTACTGTTCGTCACATCTTTAAATACAAACAAATTTTTTCTCCATGAGCCTCTATAAAGTCAGTGTCCCTCTTGAAGGTCCAACCTTTGGTCAGAGTACCCTTTGCCTATGAAATGAGTCCAAAATACAGAAACTCACCTGTAAATGTCCTAGATAAACAATTGCATAATGAGATTTTTGCACTGGCCCACCCAGACCTAATCCCTGTGACGCTTTCCCACTGTATGATCTCTCTCTCACAAAGTGCCAAAGATAAGGAAAAAGGTATGTGTGCTCGGGGGAGGGGATTAAGCATGTTCCTGGGGGTGTGGTGACTGAGATGGGAGCCCTTTTGAGGTGTGTGGGGGCCCCTGGGGCGGTAGTCACGGTGGGACTACAGAGGTCAGTCCGACCCTGCTGCCAAAACATTTCAACTGGTGGAGAAGAACCTGAAACTATCTCTTCAACCTCCAGTTCACTTAATGGATAATGTTTTCAAATGTAAAAACACCCATACTGTGTCATTACCCTAAATCCAAATACTATCGAAACAAAGCAGGGACATCTGAACCAAAGGCCTGCCACTACTAGGCTACTATAATTTCAAGCACCTGCCTGATGAGAGATGTATTTAAAGAACAGCTGGATGCATTTAATATTAAGTGCCACTACTTCATATGTATACTTATTGTACTTGCTTAGACATATCCCTAGTCCCTTCACAGAAGCCATTCCTAGAATTGAATAAATCCCTTCAGCATATTGCTGCTGCTTAGTGGATCACTGAAAAGAGCTGGGCCTGGGCAATTACCCCAGCTTGCACGCAGCCTCTAGAACAACTCAAATATTCAATTAAAAGCAGAACATATATAAAAATATCTAAAGTCCAGCAAAAGAACAGAAATATTACAATAAATATGCATGAATGGTAAAAACTGCTCACATAGGAACAACAAGTTCTTTGGCCATGTTGGCCTCCATTTAGTTACAGGGATCTTAACACTAGAAGTAGCAGGGAATGCTTTCCTGGCTCAGTAAGTGCTTGACGGTTCTTGTGAAAAATAATTGCTCTACAAGCCACTGGCACTTTTTAAACCAAAAATAACAGTTATATGTAGGACACAAAATGCTGACAGATGCTTTATGACTACATAGTTCAGAAGAGAGAAAAGAGCCAAAACTCCATGGGAGTGGGGAAATCTGAGTGAGCCTGGTACAGGGAATACATTCACTCTTAAAATTAATGACATTGTATAGTGCAGTAGACACAGCACTTGTCTGTTGTGGTTAACAAAAAGGCTGTAACGCAATTCCTTCCTTGAAAAACCTTCAGAACAGCAAACCCCATTAAATAAGATGTCATTTGTATTAATAGGAGCCAGCAATGGGTATGCTGAATATTTAATCAGTGCTCTAAAAGCTTGCTTAAAATTGCTGTGAGTGCCCATTGCAATGGCCAATACATCTTCCTATACCAAGGTGTCAGAATCCTTTGCTACAGCAATATGAGAACAGGAAGTATAATGGGGCAGGGAGTTATCCTGGTGTGCCTCTCCTTCAATAGAGGGACAGGGTGCTAACCAAGACTGCCTCCCCCAGTGAACAGCTCTATAATGTACCTATTTCATTTTCATTTACATATTACTAAAAGAGGTGCTGGCATTATTTTGCTACCATGTACAGCAACAAGGCTGACTCTCCCACCAAAGGCTTATCACAAACCCTTAAATGGGTTTTTCTTATTAAAAACATCAAATGGATCAAGGTACTTTCCATAATTTGGATCCCAATACTTTAAGTCTACTAAAAAAAATATTTAAACTTTAATTAAACCCAACAGGATTGTTTTGCCTGTTGAAATTATGTACAAGGTACTGTTTTATTATTACAAAGAAACAGAAAATATGTTTTAAAAGTCTTAATTATTTGATTAAAATAGAGTCTATGGGAGATGGTCTGCCTGTAATTTAGAGATTTCTGGATAACGGCTTACCAGGTGCTGCAGCTCTAGCTGCTGGTAGCTCAGATTACACAGCTTGGGAGGAGGAGAAGGGAGGGGGAGAGAAGAACAAACTGAGCAGACTTGTGCCTTGCAGGAAGTCACAGAAGAACATGTACAATATACACAGAAGAAGAAAATAAATCCTGTGTTTGTTTTGATAGAGGACTTAGTGCAGCGTTTCTGTGAGCGTTTATAGCTTTATTTACATAGACCTAGTTTTACCTCCCCATCTTTGTACTTTAGAGCAATTGTGGGAGGTGGAGAATGAATGAAATCATGAGAACCCTCAGAAATAAACCCCTGTTTAAAAAAAGTTCTTATCTATACGGAAGCATTATGGTAGCATCTCTTTTCCACCCATCATAGCCATGAATGGAAATCAGAATGAAAATGTGGTCTTCAGTCCAAAAAAAGCACAAATGTGTATACTGGGCTGCAAACCACCTGTTTTAATTTATATGAATGACAGATAGGTATCAATGTGCCGGCATAGAAAACTACAGTATCATTTGCAGTCGGGCAAATTTTGGCATTTGTTGATATTTTGGCATTTGTCATTGTGCAAATTTATGTTATTCATTTAGTGCATTCAGTACTTGCATCCAAGGCTGTTCCTTGGACTTCCTCATAGTTGTTCTTGACCCAAACTCCTTCATCTTGCTTCTATTATTTTGTGCAAATATTTCTACTGTTGCAGGGGAACCCTGGAGCTACAGTACCAGTAGCTCAAGGGTTGGGACAGCAGTTTACATCAATAAATGCAGCTCACTTGTGCCTAAAGAATCATGTACAGATGATACAAATTTGACATGATTACATCAATCTCGCAAAAATGTTGCATTGTGGACAAAAATTGTTGATTGGGTCCAAAACCTGCACTTTTCACACAGCACTTGTAGTAAGTAAATAGGGCATTAACTATTTGTATAAAGAACTAAAGGGTAATGTAAGGTTCAAAGTTTTCTTCAGTTCTTGTGACCCATAGCAACCAGGCTTAGCTTTTATTAGTACAGGTATGGGATCCCTTATCCGGAAACCCATTATCCAGAAAGCTCCGAATTACGGAAAGCCGGTCTCCCATAGGCTCCATTTTAATCAAATAATTTAGAATTTTAAAACTGATTTCCTTTTTCTCTTTAGTAATAAAACAGTACCTTGTAATTGATCCCAAATAAGATATACATAATCCTTATTGAATGCAAAAAAATTCTATTGAGTTTAATTAATGTTTTCTTGATTTTTTAGTAGACTTAAGGTATGGAGATCCAAATTACAGAAAGACCCCTTATCCGGAATACCCTTGGTCCCGAGCATTCTGGATAATGGGTCCTATACCTGTATACTGTTTAAAAAGTAACTGCTGATTGGTTGCTATGAGTTGATAAACTTCCCAACTTTTCTACCATTAATTCCTTAAAATTATCTCAAGCAGAGTATTGTGATCTATAAAAAGTTGGGGCAGATTCATGCTTTACCTTACAAACAGGCTGTAAAAATAGATAAACCAGGATGTGCTTCAAATGTAACAAGCAATAAAAACAGGCTATCAGTCAAGGAAACCACTGTAAAGTAAAAATGGTCAGGTATTTTTTTTGTCTGAAGAGCTCTAAAAAATACTATTGGTTCTGGACAGGAACCCTTCAGTTTCAAGATGATTTAGTACTGTAATTGCAACGGTCTCCATACAGCTTGAAATGGTGGGAGTGGATGTTTGGAGACATCTGGAATGGCAAATGTTCTCTTTCCCTGGCTTATTTTACATTACTAAGGTGCAAAGCAGAACTGTCAAGTTGAATTTTCAGACAGAGTAATAGGGACAGGGACCTGACTACTGCTGATGGGCAAATATGAAAGTAAAACAAATTGCCATAACTTGATTGGTCCTCTTCAATGTATTACACTTCCTTTTATATTACCATTCTTTTATACTTTAAAAGTGTTTTTATTGAGAATAAGAAACATTACAAAACAAAAAGGCATACGCCTACAACAGGCCATCATTTTTTGCAGTTACAAAATCATAAGCATAGGTAAGCAAATGCAACAGGCAGAGTTAGAAACTAAAAAGCTGCAGGAATAAGAGAGTACCAATAGGGACTGCTCTAAAACACACAATAACATTATTTACAGTTTTTGCAAATATGATCATTAATACCACTTTGCATATTGGGTCCATATTCCCCCTCTGTGTTTATTTGGTTCTTTTCTTCACTCCGCTCCTTTACAGTGGGGATAGCAAGGGCCTGCCCAAAAGGCGTCCTTAGAACAGGGTTTTCCCACAGGGGTGGACCTGGGGAAGGTTTTTACTCCAGGCATTACCACTTGGTGCTTAGACTTCCTGATGCTGCTCCTCTGCTTCTGGGCCCTACAGGCCTGTTTAAAAAGCATCTGGTGGCCGGACTTTCTCCCCAGCCTGCTGAAGGACTTGTTGGTCAGCACCATCTTGTTGATGGGCAAAATTGATGTCAGACGCCCTTAAGTTTTTTATTTTGTGGCTGCACCCCCACACAAGTCTATTCCCCTGTTAAGGGTATGTCTGGTTGGCAGAATGACTGGTTGGGGCAAAGTCACCAATGTTGGAGTGCATGGTATGGAAACAGGGGAAATTGCATGCTTCTAATGGGTGTCTTGTGTTTTGCAGTGTCACCATGTTATTTGCCTGAACAATAAAGATGTGATTTCTGAAAAGACGTTGAATACACAGCAAGGAGGCTTATGCCTAGGTTGCTCTGAACCAGCAATACCACAGAAAAATTTGTGTCAATCCTGCCTGTCTCAAGCTGTGGGTAGTGCTGCTCAAGGACTCAGGTTCCTTTTTGCCTAGTCTAAGAAAGAAAAGTCAATCTTTCCTGTGTCATCAGGAGCTGCCTGCTTTGATTAAGGCAAAATGGAAAGTTCTTTCTAAAAGGAGTCATACCCAGTTAAGATTTAGCAAGCTCTATCCTTTTCGGGATGAGGACTAAGAATTTTTGCTCAGTACCGGTAGTAGATCTGCCCATATTGAACTTATCTAAAAACATTCTGTTACCAACTGATTATCAAGCATCTTTACGAGATCCTACAAACAAGAGAATGGAGTCTGACATGTGGGTTCAGGAAGTTGTGAGTCAGGGTTATAGACTAGAGTTTCTTCCAGAGCCTCCAGTGCCAAGGTTCCAGCAGTCTTCTGTCCCAAAGAGTTTGGTAAAGAGGAAAGCCCTCGAAGAGTATCTGGGTTCTTTGTTTTGCGGGAAGGGAGAGTATTTCAGTTTCTTCTTGGTTCAGAAGTCTTCAGGAGCTAGGCATCGAGACGTGTATCATCATATTTTGGTAACAGTCCAGTATCAGAGATAACGCAGGTTTGTGGTAGACAGGGCCACTTCCAATTTCAATGTCTGCCTTTTGGCCTGGCGACTGCCCCCCCCCCCCGAATATTTTCCAAGGTCCTTGTTGTTGAGTGCCTCAATGACCTCATTGTTTTGGCATCCTCCGAGAGTCAAGCGATCCAGCATTGAGGACAGGTAATAGCTCGTCTTCAGGCTCATGGCTGGTGTCTCAACTGACAGAAGAGTCAGTTACAGCCGACACAAAAAACTGTGTACCTGGGAGCAGTTCTGGATTCAAAGAGGGGTATGTGGCTTGTCAGATCAGAGACAGATGGCATTATGCCAGACTGTCAGGGAAGTGGCTTCATCGACTGAGGTGTTAGCGGACTAAATTATGTCTTCGGCTAACAGCCTGCTTCCGTGGGCTCGTTGGAGTATGAGGGCTCCTCAGTTCTTCTTTCTCCAGCAGTGGGATGGTTTCGGCCGAGATAAGAAGATTTTTCTTTCTCGTAAAGTGCTTCAATCCCTCCAGTGGTGGCTGAGGCCTCAGAACCTGAGGAAAGGATTTGGTCTGTTCCCAGAAGGTTGGACAGTCTTAACCACGGATCTGGAAAATGGGTCTGCTGTGGCATGTGCTGGAGATAAGAGCAGTTCTTCAGTCATGCCTAGTCTTTTAAGATCATTTACAGGAAGTGATATTGCTTCTTCTGAAGGGGTCTGAACTCAGGAACACTGATGACGGATGCCTTGTCTCAGAGGTGGATCACATTTAGCCTATATCTTTCCTCCTCTTTCTCTGATTCCAAGAGTAATCCAAAATAATGGAGGAGGAGGCAGAGGTGATCTGCATAGCTCCAGCCGAGACATCCCTGGTTTTCTCTTCTCCTGATGTCGAGCAATCCCCCATGGAGCATACCTAGTGCAGGGTTCCTGGGCCCTTATGGCATGGATGGTGAGCGGCAGGGCCTAGAGGCTCAGGGTTTGTCTAAGTCATACAGATGCTTCTCAAGTCAAAGAGCCACAAGGTGGTCTCAGGATTCACTTATTGTTTGGTTCTGCAAGGAAGTGGTGTGAATTTTTCTGATAAGGGGACCTACATGTTCACAATGGGACCATCCTCTGGTGCTTCGCATATTGCAGCAAAACCTTTTTCTCTAGTGGAAGAGAGTTCCTTGTGGTGGTTGACACTCAAGGTTGTATTTCTGGATGCAATTACTACTAAAGGTAGTCTTGAAGTTCTACTATTATGATGAATTGGCTTTACCGGCATTTTTAGACATTCATTTTTAAGGATTAATTCTCCTTTAAAGGGGACTTGTCACCGACACATAAAAAGCTGTATAGTGAAAGTTCTTTGCAAATTAAACAGAAAACCCAAATTCTCCCTCTTCATGATCGATAATTGTGTCGCCTATGCATGGGCATGAGGTCCTCCATTCTGGAACAAAGCCAAGATTATGTAAAGCTTGCTTAATAACAGTGTCCACAAAATAGTGCCTGTCTGTTAACTGTGATTGGAAATTACAAAGCTGAAGGTAACACCATTTAAATAATTTATACAGTATAAGTAAAGTTTATTTTTGCTCAACAATAGAAAATGATTTGGAATGATTTATTTTACCGAGTTCCCTTGCTCCTGTCAGTGCTGTATTCTGTGCATTGCAAAACACAGTGCATATCATACTAAACAATAGCTGGGTGTAAGTGCCTATACATGTTTTGGGCTGTCAGGATAGATATTTTGTGACCTTTAGCAGTTCTAGCCCTTGATAAATGATAGATTCGGGGAGGTGTCAGGCTATGAAAAATATGCCTTCATGTTGCATAATCAAATACCCCCATGCATGTGCACAGATACTAATAAAACTCAAATACTTGTAACTTAACTCCTCTTTTGTATGTTGGTAGAAGAAGCCTTTTCAAGTAAGCCATGGCAAACTATGCCATTTAAGAGTGCCAGTCCCTATCAGTGAGGTTTTAGTCAAAGCAGAAATAGACCCACAGATAAGGTGTTTGAGAAGCACCTGTTCCTGAGTTGCCCCAAATTTCCACTGAATGTTAGTGGTGTCAGTATGTACCTGTGGTGATTACCTCAGATACAAGAAGCCATGATTACAGGGGTAGCAATACTTTCCACTAACAAGGCCTAAGAGCACTGCAGAGACACTGCCTTTGCAATTCATGGGTAGTATGTGCATCAGTGTAACCCCACATCTACCATGGGTGCATCCATGACATATTTGAGCACAAGTGTAACCAATAAAACATATTTCTAACAGGTCTTGTAACAATAACAACAAAAAACATGTCACAAGCGCTGTGCTAAAATAACTCATGTAATCATGTGTCAGAATACTTGAAAATAAAATGTCTGCAAATCATGACATGCTAGAAAGAGCATATTCATGTTTTCCCAGTACCAGCATAACAAACACAAAATCCATTAGCAAAATATGTAAAGCTGTCTACTTCATCGTCCACAAGAAGAGACCAACTACTGCAGAGATAGAGCGAAACAGTACATGGTTTTTCTATTAACCTTATGCCCAGGTTTATTCAGTGGGCAAAGAGGTAAATGCTGGAGAGAAAGAAAAAAATAATTAAAGAGAAATAAGTTCTGAAGTGTATTTTTTTTTAGATTTGATGTGCAAAAGCACATTGAAAACATTATTTACATGCCATTCCAAATCAACGTTATATGTCAATGAGAGGTAAGGAATTTGACTAGAGGTGTCTTGGGCTAATAGCAAGGCCACAACAAACCTATGGTGAAATGGTGAGTTTGGAATGTGCATATATTTATACTTATGGCAAATGATCCACACATTCAATTGAAGCCTGCACTGAGTCATCTAGGTTCTTTATCACTCCATCAGATGCAGGGTGTGGTATGCTTGTTGCTACATCCTTGAGATGGTGGATACTTAGTATAAGTAGCTATATTACTATATTTATTGTGGGACTAGGGGCCACAAATCACTCCAATCACTTCCAATTATATGGAATGCAGAGTTATTCTAAAATAAAAGTAAAGATACCAGCTTGACTACTGGAGGTGCAATCATTAACCATAAATAGTAATCTTCATACAAATTGTAAGTTGCACCTAGGAAGAGTGTTCAAGGAATGGATGTCTTGTCGGTAGGACAAGGCGTATATCTACATGATTTATAAATGTGTGCAATTCTTGCGCAGCAACAATAGGGGCCTATAGGTGCAAAATGCAAAGGAAGTCCTGTATTCACCACCTGCTCAAGGCAATGTTAGATTTGTGGCTGCCTTGAGTTAATCTGTGAATCTAATGAGTAAAACAGGGCCAACTTGATGCACAGTGCTTGTATAAATAAGTACAAGTAGGTGCAAGCTCATTGCAAGCACATAAATAACATTTTTCTGTTAGCAATGCTACAGATAATTTATTTACTAGAGGTTTTTCACAGGTACATAAATAACACCTACTTTTACAGGGCATTGTTGATTTTGTAGGGCTATCCTTTAAAAATTGGGGTTGGTATTGAGGGTTGGAATCATGTACAAGCTGCACCTGCATCAATATTGGGATTACACAGACAAGACATCGGCACATACCTTTACCCCACTAAAAGGTGTGCAATTGTGTGTGCGCACATTATACTTGCCCAACAGCTGGGGCACATACTTTCATTAAAGGACATCAACCCCAAAAATAATGTTTTGTCTAATAAAAGAAAACATAATTCTAAACAACTTTCCATGATCAATTTATTAAAAATTATTAGTGCTTTAAAATTTATTTGTAAATGTAATTGCTATAGAAAGCAGCATTTGCTGAACTCCTGGTTGTTACTTTTTCAATAATTTTCAAGTGCCAGGCTCCTCCAGCAAGGCAAATCTGTAAAATCTGCTGGCATTTGTTACATTGTTTCAAAAGCCAGAACCACCAGAACAGAGAATAGAAAGGACAGGCAGACACTGCTTTTAATAGCAGTTATATATACAAATAACTCAAAAAGCATTACAAATAAGTAACAAATGTATATTGCAAATTTGCTTAGAATTAAGTCTGATTGGCTGTCTATAGCTCCACCCACTTTTTTCAAACCTTCAATTATTGTCACCCAGTGACTAACTTTGGGGACTCTGGCATAAATAGTATAAGAATGGCAGCATTTTAAATTTCAACCAAAAAAAAATTCAATATATGAAATCTGATTGGCTGCTGGTGGCCACACCCACTTTTTCAAACCTAAAAATACAGTTCCAGTTAGAGAACCCTGATATTAATACTGTGAGAATGGCAGCAGGTTGAATTTCCCCATTGAAAGTAAACAGGTAAAATCTGATTGGCTGTTGTGAAACCACTCACTGTTTCTTGAACCACAGTTACCTGGTGACTAACTCTACAAAGTTTGGGGACCTTAGTATTAATATTTAAAGAATGCCAGCAGTTTAAATTAAAATGAATAAAAGTCTACATTTGAAATCTGATTGGCTGTTGTTGGCTCCGCCCACTTTTCTAAATTTTGGAGGTAGTCACTCAGTGATAAACTGTGCAAAGTTTGGGAACACTGGCATTAAACCAGTGAAATTCAATAGGTGAAATCTGATTGGTTCTTGGTGGCTCCGCCTACTTTTTCAAACCTAAAACTGCAGTCCCCTAGTGACCAACTGTGAAAAGTTTGGGGACCCTGGTGTTAATACTGTGTAGCAGGTTGAATTTCCCCATTTAAAGTCAATGGGTAAAATCTGATTGGCTGTTGGTGGCTCCACCCAATTTTTCTAACCTTGAACTGTAGTTACCTGGTGCCTAACTCTACAAAGTTTGGGGACCCCAGCGTTATTACTGTGAGAATGGCAGCAGGTTGAATTTCCTCCTTCGAAAATCAAAAGGTAAAATCTGATTAACTGTTCGTAGCTCCACCCACTTTTGGGCATCAAACAAATATCATATTTTCATTCAGGCTGACCCCATGACTATGTGATTCAAGTTTGGTGAGTGTGGCGTCAAAGCTCTAAGAGTGGCAGCAATTTCAATTACCCTATTACAGTCAATTGGTAAAATTTGATTGGCTGTTGTTGGCTCCTCCCACTTGGCAGATCACTTAGAAAAGCACAAGCAACTTGCTCCGCTATAGGGTGAAGAAGTGTGGAGAGTTTGGGTGTTATACCCCTAAAACTGTAGGAGGAGTAGCGTTTAGAAAATGGGGGGCGCTAAGAAGAATAAGAAGAAAAAGCAGAAGAATAAGCTTAAGTGGCTGGGTTTTTTATACCAACAGAAATATAAAACAGAAATAGGTACAAGAAACCTTTTTGTATTGGAACACTATTTTAACAGGGATTTTACCTTAAACAGTTTTAACTATTGGATTAAGTTGTACGTTGGCATTTACCTTGATTAGAATAGCGCACGTACTTCCTACAGACACAGATCATTTTATTAGTCTTCAATTCCATTCTTACAGCACAGGAGAAGTGACCCGCTGCTAATGTATGGCCTCTGGGATAATGATTCACAAATATTCAGGCTGAATTTAATAGCGTGGAAAAATGAAATGGCCTACTATGGCAGGAACTTCATAAACTTCTCTTGAAATGCATATTGCCTAATTGCCTAATAAACAGATATTATTTAACAATCTCATGGATGGTGTTATGGATAATATGAAAAATGATTGGTCTGTGGGGTTGCGGCTTTATTATTATTGTTACTTTAATCGTTATTTTTTTTATATAGTATTTGAAATATTTGACTGAGAACATTTGCTCTGTAAGGATATCACTTTACTGTTACTTATCTTTCTATTCAGTCCCACTCCTGTCCCAGTCTCTCATTCAACCCACTGCCTGGTTGCTAAGACCCTAGCAACCAGATAGCTGCTGAAATTCCAATTCCAACCAATTGCAAATATTTTCAGAGTATCAATGTCTATGCCATACTTAAAGTTAATTTAAAGGTGAACAACCCCCTTAACACATATTAAAAAGGGTTAATATATTCTGTAGCTTTGCATCGGAATGGTGTATATATCAAACATACAAGATTAAATAAAATACTGAACAATACAGGAGGTAAAGAGGGCCTGCTTGTTACAGCTGCTTAGAGTATAACAATTATAGTGCTATCTATATGTAGAAAGGTCATCATTTCAATGTAACAATGACTTTCCTTTACTCTTTACTTTTGCTAGGTGTTCTGACCAATCATTTATATAATTTATTATATAAATAATATATTATATATAATCCTAATAGTTTTTTGGCAACCAAGCAACAACAATGTGAGATAGAGACGGTCTGATTATACGAGCTTACCCTGTTGGGAGGGTGCTTCCAGACATGGGAGCATAAACAATCTGCTCAATTTGAGCTAAGCATGTGATCTGTAAAACTCAAAATGGTTTGGTAAATGTTAGCTTGCCCTTCAACATTTACAAGTAATGTGTTCAAAATGTTACTACTCCTGAAGAAACAATCTGCCATCTACTGCACTATATCTGCTATTACCTTCCAGTCCCATACTTCAATATGGCTTTTACCTGCTGCACACTTCCAACTGTTAATAAGATAAGATGATATTTACAAATTTGTTTGCTCAACAGCTTCAAAAATATAGATAAGGGCAAATCACTGAGTAGAATTTATAGAATACTGTGCATGTATGGCAACCTTTAGGATGAAAATGGGCTATGTTGTTTTCTAACTTTTAAGAAACAATGTCAAGGAAAAATTTGGGAACACAATGGGGGGAATTCATAAAAGTGGTGATATTCCGACAAAATCAAAGTGGAGATAGATTTGTCGTATTTTCCACCTAATTCACAAACCTTTATCTCCACTTTTGTGAATTTGTCTTTTAAACAGACAGTTTTCAGATTTTGTCATTTTCCTAACATTTTTTTATGAATTTGCCTTTAGCTCTTAGTAAATCTGTCGGTGCCATCAAACCCAGTCCCACAGCTACATGAGCATTGGAATAAGGATTTTATCAGCAGGATTTTGCATTTCATTTGCCATTTGTCATTTCTAGTGATAGGCGAAATGTTTCGGCAGGCATGGATTTGCAGCGAATTTCTGCATTTCGCCATTGGCGGATTGTTTTGCAGCAAATTTCCGCGTTTCGCCATTGGCAGATTGTTTAGCGAAACGGGTGAAAAAATTTGCCGCAGAAAAATTTGCCGCACATCCAAAAATTGTCACCGGCGTCAAAAAAGAATAGTCACGGGCGTCAAAAGAATAGCCACGCGACGAAATAAGAGCCGTGGGCGACAAAAGAATAGCCGTGCAACAAAATAATAGCCGCGGGCGTAAAAATAATAGCCGCGCAACAAAATAATAGCCGTGGGCGACAAATTTTTTTGCCGCACGATATTTTCGATGTTTCGTGAATTTTTCGCCGTTTCGCGGATCTTTTGAAAGATTTGCAAATTTTTTGACAAAGCAAAATGGAACAGATTCACTCATCACTAGTCATTTCACTTTGGGGGCATTTCCTAAGGGGTAATTTTAGTTTGCCCAGGGAAACTATACTTAATTTTTTTCAGAACAATCTGGGCTTTCTAGTGTTTTCTATATTTCTGTGTAATTCCACTTCCCAATATACCCGGTGAATAGAAGTCCAACAGGACTAGGGCCCAGCGGGTTTTTATTCAGTGCCCTGTTGGGCCAGTCCAACCCTGTACCCCAATATCCCAGTTTGGGTGCCAGTGTGTATGTGCTGTTTGCTGATCACCAAGATGGCTGCTGGGAACAGGTGGGGACCAATGCTGTCAAGCAGCTCTGTAGTTCTGGACATGCTATGGGGGCACAGATAAGTTGGGGCAAATGTCAGTGAAGTGATTAAAGAGGGGGCACTGCTGCTCAACTAAAAATTTGCCTGGGAGGCTTTATTTTTCCTTTTAATAAAAATGTTTACAATATAGTCACTCAAAATGTTATTATTGCCTCATTGATTAAGCTAAAACTAGCATAATCATGCGAATGTGAGGTAAAAACTTATTATATATGATATAAATTAAACTTTTTTTAATCAGTGTTTTACTTGTTTATAAAATGTTAATGAGGCTTTTTGCACCTATTGTTCTAGGGTTAGACAGAAACTTGTCCCCTAACAATAGTCTACTAATCCCCATTAATATGTTACTGATCCCCCAATGGGGCTCCTACCTTAGGTGTGAAATGGGGACTGGGTGAAACAAAACAAAACAGAAGAATTTAGAATTGATCTAACAGAGTTACACTGAGCTTTACTCCATTTTGAAAATTTCAGGGAAAAATGGTGGGAAAAAATGTCGTAAAAACGTTGTATAAATGTTGTTTAAACAACAAATTCACAAAAGTGTCTGTAAACTGTCTTTCTTTCATGAAAAACAGAAAAGTGGCGGTTGAGTCGGAATTTAGGCGGATTTCTGTTTGTGAATCTGGAGAAAGTGTTTTCCACCAGTTTTTCCACCACTTTTACTCCAAAAAAGGGCTATCTCCACTTTTGTGAATTCCCCCCCTATTTGTCAGTAAAGTTGGGTTTAAACTCATTAGGCCATGAATAATAAGAATTTAGTTAAGAAAATAATGGTAAACATACAACCTCAGGCAGTTGTATGGCTTCCCTGACAGTCTCTATCATTACATTCCTTTGCACCTAGAACATACAAGTAAAGCTTAACCATACAATTTTACAAAGAGGAAATTTATTTTTGGATGCACAAGACAAAAGACAATGATCAAATGGTTAAACAGTTGTGTACCCAGTTGTGATTACCACTAAATCCAATTCGCACTACTGCTAGAATATAGAATATTGCTAGAATTTTTACAAAATGTTTATTTAAAAAATTTTGTGTGTGTAGGTATATCTGACTTAATTCCACACCAAGCACTTAGCCTCCATGTTACTGGGGGTGGAAACAAATCTGCTCCTGGTAACTTTAAGAGGCGAAGTTTCAGTTATTAAACAAAAAAAGGTGTTCTTTGCACTAGTGATGCGGCCCCCCTTCTACCTGCCATGACTCTGAAGAGGAAGGGGGGTGAGGGGGCAGCAATGCCCCTGAGGACAGGAAATGCCCACCTGCCTCCCTATATCTGCCCCTTATAAATACTGTTCTACCAAATGCAGGCAGCCTGCCCAATTTGTAATAGATGGCCCCACTCATATCTTCATTGCAAGCTCTGACAGTATTTAAAGAACCTTTCTATCTTTCCAAATCCATATTGTCCTTGTGAGAAAAAAAGGTAATAGAAATTATCATATCTAATGCAATCAGAAGACAAGTTAGGAGCTAAACGAAGGTGAAGTTTTAATTGCCATGCCTGTTCCATATGCCTGCCCACGAGCAACGCTCCGATAATCAAGTCACATAATAGGCAGGGAATGAGGTTCCTATGACAGCATTGCCTGAGAGGAATTGGCAGCTCTCAAATGAAGCCCATGTAGGAATTGTGTGCATGAATGTCAGCAAACTCTCCACACTTCTTCCCCCTATAGCGGAGAAGGTTGCTTGTGCTTTTCTAAGTGATCCTGCCCCCCGTCTTTTGTGGCGCCGCTCAGAACACCCCAATTTTCCCATTGACTTTGACAGGGAAGATTTTCAAACTGCTGCCACTCTTACAGCTTTGAAGCTACACTCCAAAAACTTGAATAACATAATCATGGGGTCACCCCGAATGAAACAGCGACATTTGTTGGATGACCCAAAGTGGGAGGGACCAAAAACAGCCAATCAAATTTCACCCATTGACTTTAATGGGGATATTAAAACTGCTGCCAATCTTACAGCTTTGAGGCTACGCTCCCCAAACTTGAATCACACAGGCATGGGGTCAGCCTGAATGAAAATATGATTGTTGGATGGGAGGAGCTGTGAAGAGCCAATAAGATTTTACCTATTGACTTGGCGGAAATTCAACCTGCTGCTATTCTCACAGTAATAATACTGGGGTCCCCAAACTTTGCAGAGTTAGGCAACAGGTAACTGCGGTTCAAGGTTAGTACAAGTGGGCAGAGCCACCAACAGCCAATCAGATTTTACCTATTGACTTTCAATGGGGAAATTCAACCTGCTGCCATTCTCACAGTATTAACACCAGGGAGCCCAAATTTCTCACAGTTGCTCATTAGGGCCTGCAGTTTTAGTTTTGAAAAGTGGGCAGAGCCACCAACAGCCAATCAGATTTCACCTATTGAATTGTATTGGTTTGATGCCAGGGTTCCCAAACTTTGCACAGTCAGTCACTGGGTGTTAGAAAAAGTGGGCGGGCCACCAAAAGTTAATCAAATATTTTTCATTATTTTTAGTGGGGAAATTTTAACTGTTGCCATTCTCACATGTTTAATGTTAGGGTCCCCAAACTGCACAGTTTGTCACTGGGTGACTATGTTCCAATTGTAGAAAAGTGTGCGGGGCCAACAACAGCCAATCAGATTTCACCTACAGACTTCACAAATTTAAACTGCTGCCATTCTTAAAAATATTAATATTAAGGTCCCCAAACTTTGCAGAGCTAGTCACCAGGTAACTGTGGTTCAGATTTTCAATGGGGAAATTCAACATGCTGCCATTCTCACAGTATTAACACCAGGGTTTAGGTTTTAAAAAGTGGGTGGAGCCACCAACAGCCAATCAGACTTCACCTATTGAATTGTTTTTGGTTTAGATTTAAAATGCTGCCTTTCTCACTATTTATGTCAGGGTTCCCAAACTTTGCACAGTCCGTCACTGGCTGACTACATATTCAGAGTTAGAAAAAGTGGGTGGTGCCACCAACAACCAATCCATTTCCACCCATTAAATTTAATTGGTTTATATTTAAACTGATGCCATTATTTAAGTATTAATTCCAGGGTTGTTAAACTTTCTAAAGTTAGTAACTGGGTATTTGCTGTTCAAAGTTAGAAAAAATGGGCAGAGCCATCAATAGCCAATCAAATTCACCTATTTACTTTCAATGGTGAACACTATCGATCCCACAATTTTGCAAAGTTGTTCACTGGGAGACTGCAGTTCAAAAATAGGAAAAGTGGGTTGGGCCACTAACAGCCAATCAGATTTCATCCGTTGAATTTTATTGGTTTAAATTTAAAATTCTGTCATCCTCACACTGTTTATGCCAGGGTGCCCAGTGTTTGTCATTGGGCACACCCACCAACCATCAATCGCAATTTACCTATTGACTTTTATTGGTTTAAATTTAAACTGCTGCCATTCTTTAACTATTAATCCTAGGGTCCTTAAACTTTGCAGAGTTAACACTGGGTAACTGCAGTTCCAGGTTAGAAAAAGTGGGCGCAGCCACCAACCGCCAATCAGATGTCACTTGTTGACTTTCAGTGGGGAAATTTAAATTGCTGCCATTTAGACTCTATTCAAACCCTTAGGAAACAGATCAGATTTCATTCCATGACTTCACATTTTTCAAACTAACATGAAATTTGTTCTCAAACTTCCCTTTCTAGTTTAGATTTAATTTTTTTTATTCTAGTTCCAAATGAAGGATTGTTTTATAACATATAGGGGTTAGGTAATAAAAGACATTTAGTGGTATATTAGGGGTGTAAAAAGTGGAGTGACACATTACCCGTGATGTGGCCCAAGGCAACCAATCAGCAATTAGATTTCAACAGTTAGAAAACCAAGTAAAGCATCTGACTTGCTGCTATGAACATCACCGGGAATGTTTTACTCCACTTTTTACACAGCATTATAAATATATCCCTAAGTTTCCCCAGGAGCAGTAACCCATAGCAACCAATGAGCAGGCAGCGTTTACTGGTCACCTGTTTAAAAGCAAACATCCTGTTGGTTGCTATGGGTTACTGCTTCTTGTAAAAATAAGTGCCTTTTATTACATATGTAGGATAAAGTCCTGAGATTTTCAAGCATTATGTTAACTGACAGATTTGTTACTGTATTAAAAACATGACATAGTGATAATATCCTGTAAATAATATTATTATACCCCTACAGATGTCCCAGCTCTGATATTAGGGCGCAAATATCCTACTTTTACCTGCTTCATGTGAAATAAATCTTTAGGGCAATGGCACACACATGGCATCTTCATTACCAATATCTTTGGCTGCATTAAAACCCAGCAACCCATATTGGGGTAAATTTCCATTCTCCACCAGTCCACAGCAGTCCAGTCCAGCAGAATACCCCATATAAAAGGAACCATGATACTTTTCATGACGTGAGCAACGTCGGATCTTGACCCGCCTTTCTCCCAACCTTAACCCTTTTTACCTCTTTTACTTACCATCCCCAATAAACACACAGACACCAATTCTTGGGATAAAAATGGCCACAGAACATTTATTAACAACAATCAAAGTTTTAATTTAAAACATATCATAAAGAACAAAATGATATACAAAATATCTCATGAACACAAAACAAATGTTTGTATAACAAACAACCAACTTTGAATAAACATACACCATAACAAGCCAAATAACTGCGCAGCGCAACTGGCGCTGCCAGCTGCCCTTCCAGCCCGGAACCCCCTACCCAACAAAACTCACCTCCTGCTCCGCTTACTTACCCCTGAGGTTCCAGGCATGCCCCAAACAATTCTCAAACTCCCTTCCTAACCCAACCATTGTTTTCCCCCAACTCAATCACCCCGCCAACACCACTCGTTACCTCCACCTCTATAGGGAGGGAGGGTGGGCGTTTTACTATGCTGCCTAAAATGGATGAGGAGCGGGAACGGTTCCAAATATTTATACCCAATACAAAGCAACCAATCACATAACAATGGGAGTGGCTATGTCTGCCCTACGTCTACGTCATGCCCCTGCTTCCCTACGTTTCCCTACGGGTCATTGGGCTACTTTCTTATCACCAACACAAGAAGTGTTCAAACTCAACATGAATCAAATGACAGTGCCTTGGAGTTGGAGATCCAGGTTATTGCCAGTATTATCACCAGTAATATTTTCTTAAAGCGATAGTGACACTTTTATTTTTGTGATCTTTTCTTTCAGAGCAAAAATAACTATTAATCATTGATATAAACCTACCAGATTAGTAAAATATATTGCTGTCAAAAAAACACACTTGCTTATATGATACTACTGTAGCGGGCGAGTACCACTGTTTTATTCTTCCTGACATGTTTCCTTTCAGCCTCTCTTATCTATGCCCCCCCCCCCCCCCCCCCCGCAAAAACAACAACAAAAAAATACTCCTCTTTCTGGAAAACTCCTTTCTGCACTGCTTTTTTAAAAAGTGCTTTTAACTCATTCCCTCTTACTTATCCATCCCCGCTTGCCTTTCCTGCACAAATGATATAGTTCAATACTGGGGGCTGAAAGGTTAATCTTGCAAGCAGTCCTAATGCAGATAATTATGTTGGTGCAGGAATGGCAAGCAGGCAGGCAAGGGACACATATAATCAAGTAATGGGGAATTAGTTAAAAAAAAAAAAAAGCAGCAAAGGGCAGTGAAGGAGAGCAGTTTAAGGCTAATGTCCCACGGAGTGAGTTAGTTAGAAAGCCTGTCCACTGGCGACTTCTATTGTTGCAAAAAAGGCATGTCAGAGTCGTTAATCCCCAGTGGTAGCAGAGATCTATCGCTGGCAAATAACTCACTCCATGGGACATTAGCCTTAAAGTGAAGCAACCTATATCCAATTTATGTAAAATGAGGGATAGGGTCTGAAGGACATACAGGGATATCAAACACATCAGTTAATAGAGTTTCTCCAGCAGAATCCTGCATTGAAATCTGTTTTTCAAAAACACAAACAGATATTTTTATATTTAATTTTGAAATTTCACATGAGGCTAGCCATATTCTTCATTTCCCAGGGTGCCACAAACATGTGACCTGTGCTCTGATAAACTTCAGTCACACTTTACTGCTTAGCTGCAAGTTGGAGTGATATTACCCAGCAGCCGATCAGCAAAACAATGGGAAGGTAGAAAGATAGCAGCTCCCAGCAGATATCAGAATAGCTTTTTCTGACATATTTGTTACTGTATTAAAAACATGACATAGTGATAATATCCTGTAAATAATATTATTATAACCCTACAGATGTCCCAGCTCTGATATTAGGGGGCAAATATCCTACTTTTACCTGCTTCATGTGAAATAAAGCTTTAGGGCAGTGGCACACAATAGCAATGTATTGAGAAACAATAGGCTACCTGAAAGCAGTTCTAATGTGCAGTGCTGGCTCCTTCTGAAAGCTCTGACTCAAGCAAAATGGACTGAGATTTCTGCCTACACACTAATATTTCAACTAAAAAATACATTTGTTCAAGAATTATTTGATATGTAAACAGTGTAATTTCGAAATAAAAAGTACACAATAAAAATCATGACAGTATCCCTTTCATATACTACTGTAAGCACTAAAATCTATTTCATTTAGTGGCATCCTATGCATGCCCTTTCATATTCATACTTGCTTTAACTCTAATTGGGAATTAAATATACAAAATTTTTCACATAATTTTAAGGAGCTTTTTACTTACTGCGTACTATTGTATCCATAACACCTTTGCAGATCCACTACAATAAAGATTGAATGTATATCTAAATTGAAAACCCTAGATTTACTCTCACTACACTAATCATATTGTAACGGAATATGTACATTTATATTAATCAGAATAAAATACTAACATAAATGCTCGGTGCATGTTATCTTGAAGGCATGAAAGCACTTTGCAAACATCAGGCTGACACTAGTTAGATTAGATCACACTAATACCACAGATATCAACTGAGAAGTGCTGTAAAGTTTACCTACATTAAACCGATGGCCTGCATCATGTGCACCTGGACCACACATTCTTATAGGTGAGTCTGCTTCACTGTAACTGGCTTTACTAAGGATGTGATAGTCTGTTATTCTGGTAAAGCTCCTGCATTACATGGTACCCGTACTAAATTTGCAGTGCTCTTTTAGTCGTTGGTATGCAGTTAACCAAGTGCACAACAGCTATAATATATGAAAAGTTTACTTCTACACTGAAATGTAGATAAACCTCTGTAGCACCTTAGTAAATCATGGCTCTTGTGTATTCAGATTTTCCTACCTCTCACAGGTACAACAGACCATCAGGGACAGCAAATTGTAGATAATGTAAGTGAAGATTACAGCAGTGATTGTTCCTCTAGGGATTGAGAAGCTTGGGTTCTTCAGGTCACCTAAAAAAATCCATATATACATATCAACATATTGCATGAACTTCAAATATAGGTGGTGTTTTTTTTTTAGGTACTAAAATAACACACACCATCAAATCAGTATTTAAGATAAGTACTGTATGAGCTACAGCAGAATGATGCATATTGTGTGCAAAACAAGCAATAGCAAGTATTTAACTACAAACCATGTTATTAAAAGGGTAATATTACCTCTTGGGAGTTAGTGAGTTTACTGAATAATGTTTTGTTGCAGATTTTCAAACAACACTGACAAAAGGAAAGCCCAGAAAAATGGAAAATATACAACAGCCTTACCAGACATATTCGATCCAGCCATTATCCCTGTGCACCCATTGAACATCACAGCAAAGACTGTAGTAAAACTCATCATCCTTCCTGTAGTGTAATCAACTGAATAGTCCGCTGCAGAGAAGAGAGCATAAAAGACAAGTGGCAAGAAAGTCAATTCCACCAAAACTGAGTAATGCATTTGCAAAGGTAGGATTCATTATAGTGTATATAGCTCAGCCAAACCGAAATACCCCAAAGGAAGAATATGGCCGTAACAGATATTAACTAAAGTGCAAATAAGTGATGTGAACTTTACAAAACTAAAGCTGGATATTATCATTAGCCTTTACCTCATACATTTCATAAGGGAGCTGAAAGAGGTACTTTAGTTGGATCTACACTGCATTCAGATGTTAGGGATTATGGGCTCTTAAATAGGTCTCTGACAAATGCCGTAGCTCTCCAGTGGAACCAAATGGCTAACTTTATTAGCAGAATAAACAAGTTCCTATCCAACGTCTATTCGTACAGTAGAAACATGGTCTAGAGAAAGAAGCTGGGTCCCTAATTCTGAAATGCCCTGTCTAGAAGTATGAGCCAAGTATGTGTAGCTAGTGCTTCCCATGTAAACAGTCCTTAATCCATCATCCTTAGATCAACTATTTGTAGTTCAATAACGGATGGAGGTAGATTTGTCCCCTTAACACTTTAAAAACAGGCTTTTAATAAATATAAATCCTTCATAACTGGCAATTCATTTGGATGAACTATGCTGGCTGCATGGGCATGTAGCAAATTTCTGAAACTAACTGTGAACTAGTTAGACAGAATATGAATGTAAGGATTTTCTGTACTAAAGTGTGATGAAATTCTATATAACTCATTACAATTATTGCTGCAAATATTTTTAGCAAGTTTCAACACATCCATACTATTAATTTGTATACAGACAACAAATACAATTTCATTTAGTGTACATTAAACCCCTAATTGCACCTTGACTGCTATAACCCTTAGCCCAAATAATATATCTTCTCCTATAAGAGTTCATTGTGCTGCTAATTTAGAAAGCATTGTCTCTAAAGCTGTCGGATCCAGAATGTAACATTTTTCATTCACCTAGTTTTATAACAAGGAAGCTCTGTCAGAATGTAGTCAGCCTGTACTAGCATGAAATCCTAGAATATATCTTGAACAGCCCTTAGATCAAGCTCTCATTCCATGGGTCAAAAAGACTCTTTGGATAAGTGATAGCAGCCTATTTTCTAACAAAATGATGATTACTGGAGCTTTCCACTCTGTGCCAGAATCCCTCTGTGGACTCTTCTAATTCCATTTTCTCCTGACCTTTACACTGTCATAATGTAAGATTCATCGGGGAAATGAAATTTAGCTCTGTGTTGCACAAATGTCATGCAGAAGTTGCAGACTGCTCAGTCAGTGCACTGTGCCACACATTATTTCATTGGGTATATTATGCTTCAGAAAAATGCTGTATTAAAGGTATAATGCCACAGTCACCTTTACAGTGCAATATGTAGCATAAGTCAACTATGCTTCTAGAACAATCTTCAAGTATGCTAATGCCTGGCTATACAATTATGCTGTTAGCAGCAGTTCTGCACTGGATGAATAACTAATGCCTATAGAATTGGTTCTGTTAGGATTATACCCTGCTGCTGTAGTTTAGTCCACAAATTTAATCTATTGTTTAGCTGCTCTAACACATATGTGGGCTTGATATCAAAAGCACTAGACCTTCAACCTTGTGCTTTCATATTATAATGGAACTCCTCAATTACTTATAATATGCTTATATTTTAAGGCTATCTCCAATTGGATGAACCAACGCCACCTCAAACTCAACCTAACAAAAACTGAACTAATGATCTTTCCGCCTAAACCTGGTCCTACTCCCCCCTTTTCTATCTCTATTGAAGGCACCCTCATCAACCCTGTCAATTCCATGCGTTGTTTGGGGGTGATCTTTGACTCCAGTCTCTCCTTCTCTGACCATACTAACACCACTGTCACCACTTTTTCTTACGCAATATTGCCAAAATCCGGCCCTTTCTTTCTACTGTAACAGCTAGGCTGCTCATGCATGCCCTCATCCTATCCCGACTTGACTACTGTAACCTGCTGCTAACCGGCCTCCCTAATTCCCATCTTTCCCCCCTACAGTCTATATTAAACACCGCTGCCAGAATTCTCCTCCTCTCATCCAGGAGAGTTCAGGCCCTTCCCCTGCTAAAGGCCTTATCATGGCTTCCTGTTAAACAAAGAATAGTTTACAAACTCCTTCTCTTAACCTTCAAAGCCCTCCATTCCTCTGCTCCTCACTACATCTCTTCCCTGGTGTCTCCGTACGTTCCTGGCCGACTCCTTCGTTCCTCGCAGAGCAACCGTTTGGTTGCGCCCCCCACTACTACTGCTGTTTCCCGCCTTAAATCCTTCTGCCTGGCTGCCCCTTACATTTGGAATTCCCTCCCTGATGTCCTCCGGAGAGAATCCTCCCTCAGTCTTTTTAAAACTAAACTTAAAGACTACCTGTTGGAGCACTCGCCCAGCACCTGATCTGGAAACTGGCACTTATACTGTAATGTCACCCACTGTGACCTATAGCACTTATATTTGCCTATTTGTGTCTGTTAGTTACCCCTCCCATATAGATTGTAAGCTCTACGGGGCAGGGACCTCCTTCATCTTGTGTTTCTGACTCTTATTGCAACTGTACCTTGTATTTGTTTGTATTTATTGTTGTACTTTGTATTTATCCATTATCTTTAACCCCCCTGTCTGTATTAATGAATTCTACTGTACAGCGCTGCGTACATAAGTAGCGCTTTATAAATAAAGATATACATACATACATACATACAGATAGTGTGTACGTTATTCACTATATATATTATATATCATATTATTATATATTATTCACTATATAAAAGAAGGCTAATTAGTGAGAGCTACTCACGGTAGAGATTGTTCTTGAGGGTAGAGAGCTTGAAGCCCGTAAACGTTCCGTTGACTGAAATAGATGTATTGCCTTGTGGAAGTGGAACGACTGTTTCTTTTACAGCAAAGAAACTAATAAAGACACTGATCAAAACCACCATGACTACCAGGAAAATAATGAAGGTGGCTTTGGCGTAGATACTGGCTCCAACCAGGCACACAACAAGGCAGATGAGAAGCAAAACTGTTCCATAGAGAAATTCATACCAGTAGGTTATGGGAAGAACATGAAGTCCATTTTTCACTGCTTGGTCTGAAAATGTAACATATTAGTAACCATTACTTATACTCTCTCTTACAGTATATTTCACTTTAGGATTAGGAGTTACTCAGGTTCATTTATGTAATAACAAACATACTCCAGTGCAGTAATACATATCAACTTATCAGAACAACATTAATATAAAAGCCCAAAGTAATTCAAGCATTAAACACTGAAAAGTTAAAAGTGAAGTAACATTCACAGCAGGTTTTCACTGTTGGGGTGCAGCTCTGTAGTTTAAAATGATAGTTTGCCTTTACATTAACCTTCAGTATAATATAAAACAGTAACTGGTAACTGTAACTGGTGTTTAAAGGACAAGGCAACGCAAAATATAATTTTTTGCCTAATAAAAGAAACCAAAATTCTAAGCAGCTTTGCAATATACATTTATTAAAAGTTTGTAATGGTTTTTGAGTTATTTATATTTATAATTGCTATTAGAAGCAGTGCTTGCCCGTCCTTTTCTATTCTCTGCCCTGGTGGCTCAAACTGTTGAAACATTGTAACACAACGCAGCAGACTGACAGACCTGCCTTGCTGGAGAAGCAAGACCTTTGCAACATTGTTTAAAATGAGTTCAGCAAATGCTACTTTCAATAGCAATTACATTTACAAATAATGTTTAAAGAGCTACAAATTTTTAATTATTTCATATTGGAAAGTTGCTTAGAATTATGTTTTCTTTCATTATGCAAAAAATTATTTTTGGGGTTGACATGCCCTTTAATTTACTGGATTTTGAATTACAGGTATGGGATCTGTTATCCGGAAACCCATTATCCAGAAAGTTCTGAATTACAGGAAGGCCTTCTCCCATAGACTCCATTATAAGCAAACAATTTTAATAGTTAAAAATGATTTCCTTCTTCTCTGTAACAATAAAATAGTACCTTGTACTTAATGTCAGCTAAGATGCAATAAATACTTATTGGAGGCAGAACCATCCTACTGGATTTATTTAAAGTTTAAATAATCTTTTAGTAGACTTGAGGTATGGAGATCCAAATTACAGAAAGATCACTTATCTGGAAAATGCCAGGTTCCAATCATTTTGGATAACAGGTCCCATACCAGTATTTAGATTTTTGTTCTCCACTTTCAGCAGTGATTTGGTGCTAAGGATCAATTTACCCTAGCAACCAGATAGTGGTTTGAATAAGAGGTTGAATGACAAACAGGCAAGGGGCCTGAATAGAAACATTGGTTAAAAGTTACAATAACAATAAAATTGTAGCTGAAGGGCTCGTACATATGGGCATTTTAACTCACTTTCCCAGCAGTGGCTCTCTACAGCACCCCATTCTTCCCAGTCTCTCTGTACTCATTCAGTTGCATGCAAGTGACAAACATAGGTGGAACACAACCTGAACGAGTACAAAGAGATCCAAAGAAAGGGCTGTGGTGGAACACAGGAGAGATCCACTGCAGGAAACGCAGGCTGAAAGGTCTGTGTGTAAGAGCCCTAATGGAACTATAGTGTTTTGGCTGCCAGGCTCAAAGACCCCTTATTTGAAAGTTAAAAAGCAGAAGATGAAGGAACATTATTTAAAAGATTATAAACAATAAAAACGAATTGAAACAGGACATTCTATAACATGTTAACGGTTAACTTAAAGGTGAACTATCCCTTTAACAACAGCTGGAGGGCAGAAGGATGAACTTTAACTGTAGAACTTTATCCCACCAACCTGGATTCATTTTCTTTTAACTACTGGTACTGTATGGGATCTATTATGTGGAATGCTTGTGGCCAATACTTTTCTGGATAAGAGATCTTTCTGTAATTGTCACACCTTAAGTCTGTTAAAAAAACATTGAATAAACCCAACAGAAACATTTTGCCACCAATATTTATGCAGCTTATTAGGGATTAAGTACAATGTATTGTTTTATTATTACATAGAAAAATAAATCATATTTTTAAATTAGAATAGAAATAGACTCTATGGGAAATGGCCTTCCTTTAATTTAGAGATTTCAGAATAATAGGTTTCCAGATAAGGGATCCCATACTGGTATTTAAAAGATGCTATATAACTAGTATGGCAGGGATGCAGAACTAACAGCTTACTGCTGTGAATGGTATCTCCAGGACCCTTAGCCATGTACTGGCTTTCATCCCAGGATGCCAGTAATACATCCCAAAAATTGAACAATGTGGGTTTGAATGCTCAGACATACAGCAAAAAAATAAATCAAAATAAGTCATACAGTGTAATATGTCATCCTGTACCAAGCACAGAAAAAAAAGTTACAAAAAATAAAATATTTTAATTCCTTTCAATTTACCGTGACTGTTTTAACTTCCTGTCTAAAAAGCATGTAACCATTCTAAAGCAGAGAATCAATAGATTTACAGCTATAAACACTTTAGCAATGCATAAGCAGGTAGCAGCAGCAGTGATAAATAACCACTTCATAGGCCAGCTATGCTGAATTTATTTCTCTGTTTAGCGGTTACATAGCAGCACTTGGGCTAAAGAGAGGAGAGAACGATTGCATCTCCATCATACTGGGTGAGGTGATGTGAAGGTTTGCAGAAAGTCTAAACATACAATGTAAGAGTCCATGGTATAATAATCAATTTGGAAATAAATACATTTGCAGCTTTGATCTTAAGCTCAGGAGAGAAGGGGTTAATATCCATATCTGCAGAGCTGACAGCTGCAAAGCCATCAGTGCTAGCATTTCAGCATCTTATTCATGATTGTGAGCAGTCGCCTCTAGATTGGCGTGAAATAAGTGGAAAATTAAGAGTAAACAACATTTTTAAAAAGGGACAGTGAGCCGTGATTTCCGAGAGCAGATCAGAGCACTCTGTGCCTGTGTCTCCGGGGAAGAGAAGCAGCGAGTGTGTTTATCTTATGCGTCTTCATCAAGGCGTAGGAATCGCTGATGAGCAGGCGCAACAGCAGCAACTTCTAAAAATTTCACTTTAGGGAGACTTTTCTGTTCATGCAAATAGCACAGCACTGGGAGCACAGGAACTGAGCTAGCAATGAAAGAGAGCTGCTGGATGGGAAATATCTGATCTAGTGCACTATTATACAAAACAGCAGCCATTCTTCAGCTCCCAAACCAACATATGCCACTTTCACTGTTCCCCTGGGAAATAGCAAAATGTTCACGATTATTTGGTTAAAAAATAGCATATTCTCAATCCTAACATTATTATCTTCTGCTTGTCTTTTCCAGCAGAGGTTTCCAAACTTTGTGGTAGTGGGTGTAGGGATCAGGACTTTTTTTTGAGAAGACTTGGGGAGGCGCTAATTTACTGCGTTGGTTATCCTTGGAACACTGCAGCAATATTTTATGAATCTCTACACATGTTATATGGGGGGAGCTGAAAAAGTCTTGGTATAAAAAATATGAATAAACCTGCTTCTCAATGAATATTATAGGGTTTATGTTTCTGCACGAGCTTTGTGAATAAGGTATCAAGCATCTGTGAAGATGCAGTGTTCAGTAAGCTGACCTTCATATCTAGAATGTAGTTGCAAGATGCAAGCACCACGAGGGCTGAGGCTGATACTGGCCACACTCAACAGCTCTTGGTCATACATCTTACAAAAGTGATTCCAGTGCAGAGTATACAATAACACCAACAGTGCACCCATATAAATCTAATCCATTATTGGATCATAGAATCTTGTTATAAGGTATGAACTCTGAATTAACTCAACATGTCTCTGCTTACAGGAGGGATCCGTAAACTGTATGTGGGTCCCCCTGCTATTTATAGTGGGCCAGTCCCTGTGATCTATATGAATGTGAAGTTTCTTCTTATACCAGAATACAGTAATTAATGTGCATGACTAATTCTAAAGCAATATCTGGGTCACAAAGCTGATTTGCTTCATTTTGGTTTCTATACAAACTGTAATATTTCTTACCTGGGGAGAAGCCAAACATATCCACAATAGCTTCCACCAGACCTAAAATGTATAAAGCACTGCCGCACACATTGGCCAAGAAAAACATAATTCCAATGCTACCTCCAAATTCAGGTCCCAGTGCCCGACTAATCATATCTGAAAAATGTAGTTAAGGTACTGCAATAACTATTTGTAAAGGAGAGAGGGAACTATACAAAAAAAATTGAAACCACAAAAGAGAGAAGGGGAGACAGGAATTATGCCCCAAAGAGAAGACTCACCGGTGAGGAATTATATCAATTAAAACACATTGTTATAATTTACCAACAAAAGTGCACAAAAGACACATAAATAAGATTTTTGCAAAACAGAGGAAACTCAACAAAAATAGAAATCAGTGAGGCCAAATGTACCTGGGGTCAGTCTCTGAGATATGCTAATAATAATCAGAAAAAAACATGTTTTTATGCAAATTACAATTTTTTGATAATATTTTTCCCTGTGGGACAAAAATAAATTATTTACCAGGCAATTCTTGGATGGCAATTGCAAGTGAATTTATGGCTAATTAAATTTAAGTTAAATCCAGGATTCAGCACATTTTGCAAGTAATGCCTGCTATGAGGCAACCCATTTATATGTTCATGTTAGTCTACAGAGAAGGAATGTTCTGAACACTCAATGAACAATGCTATTTATGTCTGGCAAGATAAAGTCAGCTTTGCTACACAAGGCATAGTGAGTAAGGCTATAAGCCTCAATTGGCAAAGAGAGGTTTATCTTTCTTTAAACATCAAGAAGCGTTACCAATAAACACCAAAAGAGAGGATGTTCTATGGAGGCATATTTATGAAAGTGTGAAACTATTAGCTCACCAGAGAGTGAAATTCTCTTTATCCATTTTTATGGGATTTTTTTGCCCACTGATAAATGAAGAGAGGGGCAGATTTATCAAAAAGTAAGATTAGGGCTTTTTACAGGACAAATCACCCACTTTCTATTTATTTCTATGGGATTTTAAAAGTATATTTATCAAATGGTAAACTCTAGCTTTTACCCATTGATAAATACACTTCTGTAAATCACATAGGAATAAACAGAATTTGGTGATTTTTTCTGTGGTGAGCTATAATTTAACATTTTGATAAATCTGCCCCAGAGTATTTGAATTTCTCTCTGGTGGACTTTGGCAATCCATAGCGGCTGATTTATCAAAATGTTAGATCAAAGCTCACCACTGAGAAACGTACCCACTTTCTATTAATTTAGAAACGTATTTATCAAATGGTGAACTCTAACCTTCACCCATTTATAAATACCCTTCTTAAAATGCAATAGGAATGAATAGAAAGTGGGTGGGTTTTTCTGTTGTGAGCTCTAATTTCACATTTTGATAAATCTGCCCCATAATTTCATTCTCTAAGCTACATTGGTTTTTTATACTGTAAAATCGCTCCTTAAAACTGAAATAAGTAGATATTGCTAGGCAGACTGAACAATTTTGACCTTACTGGTGGCCAGCTAGGCATGGCACATCAGTGGCATCTTGGGATTACAGAATGCCTTTAATACTTATAAATGGGATAGTACATTTATTGCAAGTAGTGCTTTCAACCATAAGATGAAAAGCTGGTCCTTGATGTACTTGATTTATTTAACACAAAGGCATTTGCAAAACTACACAATTAATAATGCTGACTCTTGAATGGATATTCAAGAAATATTCTATATGATACAATTGTGTATGAAATGGTGTGGAGATTAATTAAGCAAGGGACTTACATTTCACAGATCTTAGAAGTGGCAGATATATCAGGAAACTGCAGATTCCTGATGATTGGAAAGCACAACTGTGGGCTGATTAATAAATGTTTGCAGAACAATGCACTTCTTTATTTAGAGGGTCTTTCTAACAATGATCTTGGCTGATGGAATGAAATGGAAATGAAAAAGTAGGTATGTAGAAAAGTACAAGGCTAGTTATTTTAAGAAGTACAAACAGGTACATTTTAGCTAGAATACTAAGCTTTTTTACTCCTTTACTAATGTTACATAAGATTAGGTTAAAAACTGGGAAAGGGGACAATATAATGCAGACTCCAGGGAATTTGTAAATGCCCTCTGCTTTAAGCATTTGCAAAAGGATTGCTGTATCAGCAAATATTATGACAAGTTATTGGGTTTTAAGTTGTAATGGTTATTTGCATATATAATTGCTATTAAAAGCAGTGTTTGTCTGTCCTTTTCTATTATCTACCCTGGTGGCTCTGACCACCACAATGTAACACAAGCCAGCGGATTGACATTGTTAAAAAAGTCATAACTAGGAGTTAAGCAAATGCTTTTAATAGCAATTACATTTACAAATAACGTATAAAGCACTGATTTTTTTTAAATAAATTCATAGTGGAAAGTTTCTTAGAATTATGTTTTCTTTTTTAGGCAAAACATTTTTTTTTGGGTTGACATGTCCGTTAATTAATGATACAGAGATATTTGTATAAAAGGGTAAAGTATACCCTGAGAAACAATAAAATAGTCAGCAAATAATCATACAAGTACTTTTAGGTAGCTAATGCCTCAACCATCCAGTTTTTATCTCCCTATTGTCCACCACAGAGCTTTGCCTCCTATAATCCTGCTGGGTGCTATCTGACATTGTCCACCATGTGCAGCAAGGATGCATATTCAGTACTGCAGAAGATTTCACTGCTGAGATCATTTTGATCTGAGACATGCTGAAACCTACTCCAGCCTTTAGGTAACCTGCTTTTTGGAAGGTTGAGCGGGTGTCAGTACCCAATGCCGCTCACCTTAAAATATGTATTTCGAGATTAAGTCCCAACTGACCCTTTTCCACTGGATTATGCTCTAAACACAAAGCAAAGTAATTTTAGCAACACAGGACCATGAGAACCATGGATCTTGGTTTAGGCAGCTGAATCATTCAGAAGAGGTTTCAGAGAGAACTGCTATCTTGTTACCTGCCTAAACAGACAAGGCTCTTTTTAAATTAGTGTGATGGCACACAGCAATATTGGTCAAGAATCTGAACACTGTTCCCCCTTTAGCTAGACACTCGCAAATTTTAAGACCAGTGCAAACAATAAATTGTGGTGCGCACAATGAATATTTGTACTGCACACACCAGTTTTTTTTTATAGTGCACACATGGTTTTAAAAAGTGTGCACAAAAGACATTATTTGCACACACAGCCAAGAACAAAATTAGAGGGAACATTGAATTTGACCCTACACTTGATCTGCACTTTTCTGTGTCTGCACCCAGAGCCACTGTGTGGATTTTAGGTGTGAGTATGCAATTTGTGCTAAAATCTGCTCCACGTGCCTGCACTCAATGCAGTGGCTCTAGATGCAGACACAAAGAAGCGCTGATTTAAGCATAGGAGCGAATTCTAGGTCTACATTTATCCGTAGGTAAGGACTCCGCCATGTGTGGCATTAGCTTATCAAAACGCAATTTAGGAGATGGAGGAAATCCTAAGAAATTATAGCAACGGTTTGAATGATGGTTTTACAGTAAAAAATCTACAATGTTATTTACTGTTTTTTGGTTTTTTTTTAAATGGATTACAGCACAGGATTATGCTTCAGATGTACTGTTTAAAAATGCATCCCTTTGACAGCATCCCTTCAAATAATTTTATTGGACAAAGCACACTGCAGCACATAAGTTACACACATCTAAAAAGCTGCACAAAGAATGTTTGGGGTATCAGAAACATGTAATACATATGATAGTCAGGGGCCATGGATAAAATCTTGCTCTGTTGTATTCACAGAATACTTTGTAAAGTGTTAGTGCTCATCTACAGTATATAGCGCCATTCCTGGCAAGATTGTTGGTGAATTTATTCTACTGAAAGGCCTTGCAACCTTATCCACACAATGTAGGTCAATAAGAAACAATAATAAATGCCTTCACACTCAAGAAAGACATGTTTTAGGGATAGGTATAGACAGCAAATTGTCATTTGGTGCCCTTAGGTTTACCTTAGGCTAGTCATACATGCCTAAATGTAATCTGCAATTAGCTGTTTCTTGATCATACTGCCTAACTCCATATTGATACTGGGCCTAGCTAAATGATAATGGAGACAGAGGACAGTCTTGCTTGACTTCCATTCCTATATCAAATGGTTGCAAAGTAACTCCTACTGTTTATATTATTGTATAGTATATTTTATATATGAATTTCATGAGTTTTTTGTACAAGTTTTGAACATCTAAGGTGCCAAGCAAGTGTAACCATGTTTCATGGTGGAGAGCATTTTCATAACTCATTATTGCAGCAGTTATCTATCAAATTCCCTATGTTCTGATTATCTAACTTGGGCATTATTTTGGTACAAATGTTTTAAGCCTTTGCTTATAACATTCACAGGACCTAAGAGCCCATATTAAGATATGAGTTCAATAAGCAGGATATTGATGTGGTCACTCTTTGGTATAGGTGGGACTATAATAAGGGCCATTTGAGAAGCTAGCATGTTCAGCAGCACCTTTGTTAACTGTGAATGAACTCTATTTTAAGGACTGTAATAAATTTAGAAGGAAGGTCATGTGGTAAAAGTGTTTTCCATTTGCCAGTGTTCTGATTACTGTGCCTACCTTTTCTGGGGTTATGTCTTTTTTATATAAAGATCTAATGAGATCTAGGCAGGTTGGTGTTTAAAGATATGCCATTTCCATTTGCTCCTTAAAATGCTAGTATGCCAAGGTTTGGGTTTAGCTTTGGATATGGAAACCAAAAGTCATCCCCTTTTGGTGCTTCAGTAATAACTAGCAGAAGCCATATTAATGCCATATTGCAGGGTGAGATCATATTTTTCCTTTGATGATTGTAGTATCATTTTACTGTTTTTAGAGGTTTTTTTTGAGCTATTAGAGATTTGTGATACCTCTTATGAGCCTTGTTTGCCTACCTTGCAGTTTTAATAAATAATAATTGAGATTTTTTTGTTTGTTGTAGCCATGTATAATAGATGTCTCCTTAACACTTTTTTCAGTTCAGGTGCTTACTGGCAGTTCACTAAAAATAAAGATTTTCAATATTAGAATAACGGTCAAAAATAAAAAATAGAAAGCAACCTGAAAAAAGTCTTTATTTATTAACTCAACTGAAAAAGAGTATTTGAACAGCCCTTAATTCCAGAATAGCACTGGATTGTTTGTTTTAATCATCTTCTTAATTGTTTCCAGGCTTCTTTTAAGCTATCTTTAAGATTTGTGGCTTAACAGGTTACCTTCTGTATTAATAGATTAATGCTAATTGGATCATGGACTAATAATATAATATTATTTAATATATTATATATAATACACCAAAGCCATGAATATCCTGTAAATGATATCCTTATAAACAGTGCTTAGTGATGTCACCAATTAAAACTGATCCTTAGTGATGTAATGTCTCTCACATAATAAACAATGTACCCTCCACTCTGTACGCCACAACAGACTTCCTTCTCACTCAGACAGGGGCCACACTTCTCTCTTACTCAGTCCCATGTAAGAGCATATGTGTTGGAGCAGTTATGCTCTAGGCTGCAATTAAATAGTCTGGCTAGCTAAGGTACATTTACCTCTTATTTACCAGATGGTGGGTCTTTACGACTCTTAACAAACACAAGAATTCTGACTTCTATACTTATGTTTTATACATAGGTGTGTGTACAGTTACTGCTAGTCTGTTAGGATTAGAAGGGCTCCAGCATTCAAGAAGGGATGTCTAACCACACTTCTCACATTTATGCTGTTATAATGCTATTTAAGAGACTTTACAGTGCAAAAAATTTAGAAGCAATGCAAGGATAATCAAAGCCCAATTAGAAGACTTATGCATTGTACTGTAAATCTATTATAGAAACCGCAAGTGTGACAATCAGCATCTAAAAAGCTTTTATCACATAAAATTAGTGGATCCTGCTTGTAGTAAGCCATTATTTCTGCCAAGCCTTACTGTCCTAGCCAGTGTCGGACTGGGAACCCCCATTATTTTTCCTCCTTTCCTCACCCAACCTCTTTATTCTCCTAGTGTCTTTTACATGCTAGCATCTATTCTTCTCTTCTTTCTTCCCATTCACAAATAGAGAATGACCATGAAACGGGCCAAATGGTCAGGAGCCGGAGGGCCCACTTACACCCTGGGCCCACTGGGAGTTTTCCTGGTATCCTGGTGGGCCAGTCAGACACTGTTCCTAGATGTGCCACAGTGTAAGGAGCACTGGGAGACTGGCGCGTGTTCCTACTTTCAAGCCCGCGAGTCCTAGGTCTCTACTGCACAGGTGTGCTCCAGCACACTTGTGCTGTGGTGTCTATGCTGTGACGTCCAGCGGATTGGCTAATACCACTTTGGCGAGAATTTTTTAAATAAATAGTGTTTCCTGGCTAGTTTTTGTGCCCAAGCTGGTTTCAGTGTTCCCTGGCCTTGCTAAAGTGGTAATTTTTGCTAGTCTTTCAACTCTTTGCTGTCTCTAATGTTTGAACCTTCGCTGCCTGCCCTTGACCTTTACTCAACTCTGACTTTACCTGATCCCTTTTTGTACCACGTATTTGGATTAACCTTGCCCATTTGTGAGATCCCTTTAACTCCACAGCAGAAAGTTCAGAGGCCACAAAAGGGTGTCGGTGAAGTCACCTTATGCATCACTAATGTAATGTTTTATAACTTTAATAGAGGGTATCAATAAATGAGTAAATAATTAATAACATAATAATAAATATAAATCAAGGGAGTCCAATGTTAAATCACAAATTAAAGGGAAATTAAGAATTTTACGGAAATGTTGCTGTATTAAATGTTTCTGATGCCCTGCATGCTTTTAGTTAACATAAGCCTTTCTCTGTCTTGCTCCAGTACACCACTGTGTATGTGCTGCCTTTCAGAGTGGTCATCGTAGTTAATCTGTTAGACATGTCGCCTTAAAAATGTGTGGGCAGTTCATTCTTAAATCCGGGATAAAGGTAGAAGGCTCAGCTCTATCTTATTAAAGTAGAGGACAAAAATCTGATTCAATTTTACAGAGCACAGTATGGTTTTTACGCTGTTGGTTTCCTTTGTTCTATTCCCTCTGGGGCACGTCTTAAAAAGGCAGAATGGAAAATGAGCCTCATGGAAATAAATCCTCTGCACATTACTGTAGGGAGAATATGATATGAAGGGACCTATTGTCTAGGCTAGTGTGTAGCTTTGCTTCAAATGTACCATGGAAGAAAATAATAGATCCAGATTAACTAAAAGACAAACATAGCTTAACCCATTTGTGGTCTCGGAGCCTGTTATCCTTTATACTTCAGTCAGCTGTGTCTGATAGCTGATAGCAAAGGGTTTAACTGAACTCTGATAATTCAGTGCAATTTAATAACTTGAGTGGTGAACACTGTAATTCAAAACCCATTTGTGCTTTTTCTTTTCAAGGCTAATCATTCTGGAATATGTTTTAGCCTATCTACCTATCTTGGTACACATAGCTAAAGTGAAAGTTTGTATTCTTTATTAGACTTGGCAGAAAATGCACCCTTTTAGGCACTTTATTCTACCATGTGTAAAGTTCCTTTGGTCTTGGGGCCAGAACCAGCACATTAAACGGTGATTCTGTTATTTCATTTGGATCATATAACTGAGGTGGTCAAAATACCCAAAATCACCACCCTATGAATTACCTTAAAGCATTGTGGTGATTGTTGGCCCAGTCACACAAGGAAATGGGTAAGATGTATAGCATTTTAGCACCATGTCTTTTGGGCTACCAAAATGGTCCAGTGGGTCCTTGCAGATATGCTCTTGCAGAACCCGCAGATATGCCCTTGCAGCACAATGATGTATTAGGGTGGCCATAAGTTGTCCACTGTACTCCTTAAAATGGGCTGCCAACAGCAAACATAAGGGAAAAAACTCCTCAAGTAATCCTTGCAACATTCAGTAGAGAAAACTCACCTAAAAATACATAGCAGCAGTGCAGTAGACATTTAAATGGACATTTTGAATTTATGCAAGCATCACATTTGAACTGCTTATGTCTTTAACTACTCATTAATTGATGTGTTAATTGAACGTCCGAGATGCAGCCTAGTACTGCATAATAAGATGCACCAGACATCAGACATTGGTGACATTAATCAATAATACACCAAATTATTGGTCTATCCAGATCCTATAACTGAAGCACATACACTTGGGGGCAGATTGATGAAAATGAGAATTTAGAGCTTAATGCATACAAACTCACCCATATTCTATTCATTCCTAGGGGATTTTTAGAAGCATATTTATCAAATGGTAAGTTCTAACTTTCACCCATTGATAAATACACATCTAAAAATCCCATAGAGATGAATAGAACGTGGGTGAGTTTTTATGCATTAAGCTCTAAATTCACATTTTTATAATTCTGCCTCTTGGAGTCCCCTACTATACAGATAAAAGAGATAGAAGTTATATTCAGGTAGCTAGTGCTGAAGTTGATCTTATTTGCAGTTTAGTACTGGCCCTGTGGGTTTGCCAGGACCCAGTAATGTATACCAACTAGCCAGAATTTTGCTTTAGCTTCAAAAGGCTATATGACATATACACATTTTCTTGTCTCTGTATTGATATAAAAAAATATTGTATTGTGGTACATTGGGTTTGTGCCTCTTGCAAAGAAAAGTCGTATATGAACTTGAATCTGGAATATGAACTCTGAAAATCCACTTAAAAAAATAAAAATCTCACAGAAAAGATGATTTTTCGATCTTGCTATGAAGCATTTCAAGGTTTACTTCAAAGAGGAGATTACCATCTAGTGGCGCAATGGAGGAACTGCAACAATAGTGCCACAAAATGGCTTAAATTTATTTAGCCACATTTTATTATTTTCTGGGGGGCACTAGTTACATGGGGGCATATTTTGTAAAGGGCGAATTTTCTCATCACCTAAGTTCACCTCATTTCTCCAGACGTATTTTCCCAACAACATCTCATATTCACTAAAGAACTGTGCCGTTACAAGTGTATTGTGCTAAAATTTTGCTGGCATACATTTTCTGAAAAAATTCTTTGACAAATTTTCCCCACACAGTTTTAGATAGGAAAAGTCTCTAGAGAAATTATGTCATAAAGAAATGTCATATACTGGATATAAGCATAGAGAAGGTGAGGAAGATGATGAGAAGAAAAAGTGGCTGCTGTAGTTTTATAATGGTAGTTTGTTAGCCAGAACCTGGAAACGTTTCTCTTGGTGAAAATTAATTTTTGTGCCTTTGAAAAATTGTCAAATGTTAAGAGTTTCACACTGGCAAAATATCACCTGGTGAAAAGAATTGCATGTGCCAATGCTAAAAGAGTTTTCACCAGTGCAAAGTTGTTCACCAAAGTTGTTTGTTTTACTCTGCTTTAGAAAACAGGTGATGTTGTAGCCAATTTTTGCTTTCTTTAGAAAATATGCCCCATGGTATTTGTTAAATTACACTTGTGTACTTCTCCATTTGGATGAGAATGCTGCACACTGCTATATGTGGGCTGCCATTCAGAGTGGTTATCTCAGTTAATCTGTGAGACGTAGATTTAAAAATGTGTGGGCAGTCCATTCATATATCTAGGATAAAGGAAAAAGCCTAAACCTGGAAACATTTCTCCTGGTGAAAATTAATTCATTATTATGATAATTATTCATAATTAATAGTGCCATCTAGGTGGTCCATCCTGCTGTAATTAAAAACATAAGGGGTAGCTTACAATCCTCCCCCTACTGCCCCTCTGCATACAGCATTTCTGGCTGTACTTTGTTCCAGAAAACTCCAGAAGTGAAAAAAGTTGTGCCTTAGGACACAAGAATCATGGCAAGGTGCAGAGTGCAAAAGGCAGTATCTTGTGTTTATGAGGCTGATAATGTAATTCTGTAGCACTAAGCCAATTTAGCCACATTCAGTAAGGCCCATTGTTTAGCAGTTTAACATACTATCCGGCAAACTGTAGAAACCCTTTTTAATAGGAACTATAAAAGGGAAAGCAATGATTTCAACAAACGCCTGAAGCACATATTTTGCATGTACCCTTGGTAAAAGTGATGATCAACTTAGAGTTAGAGTGACCAGTTTCAGATTAGTGATCTGGCAACCCTAAATAACATTTAAAAGGCAAAACCTTTGTACCTTATGGCCCCATCTCACCACCGTAATACAAAATGAAAATAAGTTGTGCAGTAAGGCTTCTTACATACAGGTGTTTTCCTGTCATGGATCTTTCATGCATTGTGGCCTGTAGTTCCAGGCGCTTGCCTGAGTACAGACTGTGTTCTCCTGTGGATCTTGTCTTAATCTCAAGTGCCGTTTCCTTAATCTCAGTTCCCAAACATTTTGTGAACAGTATGCAATCTCTTCTGCATACAGACCTGTAACTATGCAGCCCTGTAACCAACACCTTTGTGAGAGGAGTATTTTCATTGGGGACCCATTCAACTAGTTGGCTGGGCACACTGCCCACATTGACTGATCGGCTAGTAATTAGAGTGAGGGCCCTGCTAACTTAGTAGTATTGGGCCATTTGATTGCTAGTGGCTGATCTGTACATATTAATTACATTTCCTTTCAAACAATTGTTTTTGCTTGGAGTTTCCCTTTAATAATTAATTTCACATATTTTAGTTTCTTTCTATAGTGAATCAGCAAATACATCAGCATTTTTTATACACTGGAGGAAATGGCATTTTACAAAAATAGAGGCAATGTAGATATTTTTGCCCCTACAGTGAAGCCAAAATTTTACACATGCTAACTGTAAGTTTTCCCTTATTTTACACCATTTTTTGTGGTCGCAATTTATAATGCATAAAGCACTTCCCTGATTTTACATAATTATTTTCTGGTCCCCAGGGGTTCTACTGTATTTGTTGCCCATATAAAATTAAAAAACAGGTTAAGTAGGGAGTATCATGTAGGCACCCCCTTGAACACCTCTTAGCTTGTGCATCATTCTCTGTACTTGGTGCCAAATATTTAATAGCCTGCAGCAAGGTACAGGGTGCAGACTGCACAACGCATTACCCCAGGAATAGAAAGAAAGTGCATGTGTCCTAAGGCTAATTTAACACTGTCCTTTATATGCTAGGAGAAAAAAACTGGATTGCTACCTTTCCAAACCTCCTATATACAGTATATAAATCCAGTTATATTTAACAGTTAACTTTATACAGCTGAGTTTTTTGAAGGATACAATAAGCGCCACCCGCATCCAGTGCGCCATTAGTAGAAATGGCACAGACTGACAGAACAGTCATGCTGATGATGAAATAGGACAATATAAGCATCCCCACTGTTTCATAGAGGCCCGACTGTCCAACCACGAATCCTGTAAAAGACAAGAAAACTATTTTAGATAGTGGCTTATATTGTGTAAATATTATTTTTCTCCATGTCACTAAGGAAGACAGGATTTTACTGGACAGAACTGCACAATGTATACATCTGTATGCCCTGTTTTACCACACCAATGTCTATATCCATTAAAATGTATTTCACAAAATTAGGCATCCTCCAGTGATTGTAATTGTTTACCTTATACTCCAGGCTGGTGCTCCTGTTAGAGAAAACCTCATCAGCCCCAGGTAGCTGTAAGCCAGAGGTCCTCTTCCTTTTTTTGTAAGATATTAAACTCAAGGAGAAGACCTGGATTCAGATTCTGTCTATATCAGTTACTAGTAACCTTGGTAAAATCCATTTCACTCTCTGCACCATTGCCAAGGAATACAATGACTATAATAAAATACCACTTCAGTAACACTGTCATTAGAGTGTCAGACTAGCCCACAAAGTTACCATGACGTGAGCAACGTCGGATCTTGACCCGCCCTTTCTCCCAACCTTAATCCATTTGCCTCTTTTACTTACCAACACCAATAAACACACAGACACCAATTCTTGGGATAAAAATGGCCGCAGAACATTTATTAATAACAATTAGAGTTTTAATTTAAAACATATCATAAGAACAAATAAGATACAAAACAACTCATGAACACAATACAAATGTTTGTATAACAAACAACCAACTTTGAATAAACATAAACCATAACATACACCATAACAAGCCAAAAACTGCGCAGCGCAACTGGCGCTGCCAGCTGCCCTTCCAGCCCGGAACCCCCTACCCAACAAAACTCACCTCCTGCTCCGCTTACTTACCCCTGAGGTTCCAGGCATGCCCCAAACAATTCTCAAACTCCCTTCCTAACCCAACCATTGTTTTCCCCCAACTCAATCACCCTGCCAACACCACTCGTTGCCTCCACCTCTATAGGGAGGGAGGGTGGGCGTTTTCCTATGCTGCCTAAAATGGATGAGGAGTGGGAACGTTTTCCAGCTATTTATACCCCTAATACGAAAAAACCAATCAGATAAAAACTGGGAGTGGCTATGTCTGCCCTACTGCTACGTCATGCCCCTGCTTCCCTACGTTTCCCTACGGGTCATTGGGCTACTAGAAGACTACAAGTGTAGTCTGCTTCTAACTACTAGGCCTGTTTCATGGTTATTCTTTATATCTGTATGAGAACAAAGAAGCAAAATTGATGAAAGAATTTATTTTAGTAATAGGTGGAGGGAGACTTTTTTGTTTGGGGAGGCTAAAGATGGGCTAAACTAAAGCTAATGTGAGACTTCATGGATTCGCTGCTGGTGTAAAAAATTAACCTCCCAACTACTTCTTGCGGTTCCCCCTAACTTCCAGGGATACTGCTCAAAAGTGCGGGTGGGAGTGTTTTTTTTACCCTAAAATGCTTTGGATGTAAAAGTATTCATACGTACACTTATGTGCAGGGGTCTCCATCCATTTGTGTTTGTGATCAGTTAGCATAAAGGGGAAGTCCACCTTTAAATGAACTTTTAATATAATGTAGACATTGATTCTGAGACAATTTGCAATTGGTCTTCTTTTATTTTTAATGGTTTTTAATTTATTTAGCTTTTTGTTCAGCAGCTCTCCATTTGGTATTTCAGCAGCTATCTGATTGCTAGGGTCTTTTTTACCTTAGCAACCAGATAGTGGTTTAAACAAGAGATGGGAAAATGAATAGTTAAGGGGCCTGCATGGAAAATAAAAAATTACAAAAATAATAAAATTGTAGCCTCGCAGAACAATACTTTTTGGCTGCTGGGTCAGTGACCCCCATTTGAAAGCTGGAAAGAGGTAGAAGAGAAAGGCAAACTATTCCAGAAAAATTAATTAGGAAGACCAATTGCAAAGTTGCTAGGAATAGGCCGCTCTATAACATACTAAAGGTTAACTTAAAAGTGAACCACCCCTTTAGATGTGTTTAAGTTAGTTTTATAGAGAGAGAGGCAGCGGGTACTGACACGCCTGGCACATTATATATAGTGACACGCAGTCTGTGTTTACAAAAACAGCACATTATATGCAGTGAGAGGCAGTGGGTACTGATGGCAGATATTCAGGCCCTGGCACTATAACACTGTCACTGATACACAACATTGCCCCACTGTAACTCACTAGAAATGAACAAAACAATGACAAAAGTAAAAAAAAATAGTAAGTGCAAAAAACAACAACAAAAAATATATAAAAGCACAATGAGCTTTTTCATGGGGAAAAAGTTAACTTACCATCCATCTGTTCAGATAAGTGATAGGGATATTATAGATGTCAGGTCAGGCAAAAAACTATTTAATTTCAGCCTAGATCTGTATAGTACCTATGTGTAGCACCTGTGCATAGTACCTGTGTATAGCACCTGTGTATAGCGCCTGTGTATAGTACCTGTGTATAGCACCTGTGTATAGCGCCTGTGTATAGTACCTGTGTATAGTACCTTTGTATAGTACCTGTGTATGGCACCTGTGTATAGCACCTGTGGGAGTGGGATTAAATCTGCAGCAAAAGTTGAGAGTTGGTTCTCAGGTAAAGTTACAGTCTGCAGATTATTCTTTTCAGTCTTCATTTCTGCAGTGACTTCAGTTTGTAAAATCTCCCGAGCCCTGTGTGCATCTGTACCTTGCTTGGTCAATTTTACTGTTTGTCAAGAAAGCTGTGCTGTGCTGAGGTTTTTTTTGTTTGTTTTTTTAAGGCGCCTTAACACACCCGCACTTGTGGTCATATGATTGTAACTGAGCCCTACTGTCGCTTACTTCTACTCATTGCTTTCTCTCATCCTGCAAAGCATCACTCTCCTGCTCCCTCCTTGAAGTACGCTGCACTTTAACTGGGCAATCAAAAAATGATGCAAATTTCTTTTGCTACCCTGAGAGTGGTGTTATGTGAAAAAGTTACTAAATTGTCTAATGAATGATGTGACGCCAGTTTATATCAGTGAGCCTAATTAGTGGAGATGAATAAAATAATCATGCATTAATATAAAATACAAACAATTAAAAACGTATTTATTGGTTATAATAAATGTGATACAGGTATAGGACCCATTATCCAGAATGCTCGGGACCAAGGGTATTCCAGATAAGGGGTCTTTCCATAATTTGGATCTCCATATCTTAAGTCTACTAAAAAATCGATAAAACATTAATTAAACCCAACAGGGTTGTTTTGCATCCAATAAGGATTATTTATATCTTAGTTGGGAACAATTACGAGGTACTATTTTATTACTACAGAGAAAAAGCAAATCAGTTTTAAAATTCTGAATTATTTGATTAAAATTGAGTCTAAAGGATCCCATACCTGTAATACAATCATGTATTAACAAGTTATATTAAGTTATTCATTTTGTGTTGTGTTAAGCTAGAGGTGCGTTTTTGTGACCAAAAAATTGGCATATTTATAGCAGAAATTAGAGTAGACTAAATTGGCACCAATAAGTTTACAACTCACCAAAATTAATGCTGACATTAGCAGTTAAAGGAGAAGGAAAGGTAAAAACTAAGTAAGCTTTATCAGAAAGGTCTATGTAAAATACAGCCATAAGCACTTACAGAAATGCTGCACTGAGTTCTCTGTGAAATGATTTGTGGTGTCTGTTTCCTGTGCCAGAGACAGGCAGCTCTCTCCCCTCTCACTCCTTCCCCCCTTAGGAATATGGATCTGGGCCAGTCAGCAGGAAGCTTCATCATAGTCTAACTAATTGAGCATGTATACTGGTCTGGGTCTTGGTGCAGAAGTGAGGCATTATGGGAACTTTTTTTACACAGCTCAGCGTTTTTTTCTTCCTATTTGGCTTCTGATCATCTGAACAGGAGAAATATGGGGAGACTTAAGGGCACTACTGAGAGAACTGAAGGTATGCCTGCAGCTTGAGATTAACTCTTTATTAGCCTTTCCTCCTCCTTTAAACAAATTAGGCCAAGCACACAAGGGTGTTGTGTTTATTTTGCCACAAAATGTTTGAAGTGATAATAGGCAATGAGCTAAGAATTTTAACTAGTTAAACAAATGTAAGTAAACATGTGTCAAAGAAGTTCTTCTTCTGACACCAGAAATTAAACATTTTAAAACATCTATTATAACATTATCTTTGAACGGTATATGTAATTGTGCCTTAAAAGTATTCGCCCGATGCTTTTACATAACCTATCTGATCTGCCATGTCCCTCTATGAGGAGGCTGATATATTTGTGCAGCAGTACTCTGTTAGCATTAGGAACTACAGTATAACTGACAGGCTGAGGAGGGTCAGGTTGGCAAAACAGTCTGGTTTAGGAACTTTAAATAACTCAGGGCAGTGGCACACGGGGAGATTATCTTCATTGCGCAGCGACTAATCTCCCCACAATGCCATCACAACGGCAAGAATGTAAATCATTGGTGGAATGGCATACGTGTTGCTACGATTTCCAGAAGTCGCCCTAGATAATAAGTTGTATACCTGTATCACAACTAGCCATGCCAGCATTGAATCTATGTTGCTCCCCCACCATGTACTCCATTGGTGGCAATGGTTATTCTGTGAAAAGCTAAAACAGGAAATTCCCTATTGTGAAACAGTAAAAAAAAACCCCAATTGGAGAAGTTTAGTAAACCAGACCTGGCAATTTTTTAATGTTATTTCTGGGTTTATCTTGCTATCTCATACAGGAGGACAGGAGAAAGGAGCTAACAATGTTTATAGACAGACAAAAGATAATTAAGTTTTTCTACTCAGGATAAATTAAGTGATGTACATACAAACTGGTTGTACATTATTTTTACTAACCCTAGATGCACAAAATGACTAGAACAGGAGTGTGAGCATGGAAGAAAATCTATACGAATGGGTCATGAGTAGCAATAAGCAGTGCCATGTCAAGGAGACAGAAAAATCTAATATTTACAAGTAGTCTTCAGAAAATTAAATGTTGGGAACGATTTGTTATAATTCCTTAAAAGCAGTAATTTTCTAATATAAATACTTATTTTTTTTTAGTGGTTAGCAGATCCAGGTATGGGATCCATTAACCAGAAACCCATTATCGAGAAAGCTCTGAATAAAGGGAACACCCATCTCCCATAGACTCAATTTTATTAAAATAATTCACAATTTAAAAAATGATTTCCTTTTTCTCTGTAATAATGAAATAGTGCCTTGTTCTTGATCCCTCTGTTCCCCCACTGAATCCAACATCTGATCCCCTGTAAGGTAGCATAGTTGGCTGTTGTGCTCTCTTAATACTGCATCAGAAGCTGATTGTAACTGAGTACACATGGTGCTTATATGTGATGTCATTCTTAGGTGCAATATGTACGCAAACCCACTTGGCTCCTGCTGCGCTCACAGCATTCCATGGCTGCTGACCATGCTGACCAGGGACAACAAAAAGTAATTAAGATATAATGTATTGTTACCCTGCATTGGTAAAACTGGCATGTTTAATTTAGAAACACTACAATAGTTATATAATAAAAAATAAGTTGCTGTGTAGCCATAGGGGCGGCCATTCAAAGGAAAATTGACTCCAGATACATAGCAGATAGTAGCTAATCTGTTATCTGACTTTAACCTGTGCCATTTAGATCTATTTCAGTTGCCTCCATTGCTACACAGCAGCTTGTTTTTATAAACTATAGTAGCATTTCTGAAGCAAACAGATTAGTTTTGCCAGTGCAGGAAGTTCAAGTAACAATTACTTACAAAAGCAAGCCTATTAGCACAAAATGATCAGCATGACCTATTGGTAACTTTTTATGTAGATTCTTGTTTTAAAATGTAGGGGTTTTTTGTGTCAGTATGGCCACCTTTACCCAATGTAAGGGTCTCTTGATGGAGGAGGGCGTTGCATTGGAATGCATAGGCAACAGTACAGCAGGGGAAAATTTTCAGAAAAGAAAAACTACCTCTTTAGCAGATTTTCATAAATTAAGTCGTTTCCAAAGTAAACATGCACAAAACCATGGTTTTTTTTTGTTTAGTTTTGATTCTGTACCACTACATAGTGCTGTAACAGTAACATGAATAAAACATACACATAAATACCTAATTCAAACTCAGTGATCCTTTGTGATCAGTGATATCAGTTTACTTTCATATTAACACATGTTCATATTAACCATGTCCCCCAGATCAGCATTCTTTATCCAAACTGTCTGTCCATCTGTGGTGTCCTAAAATGGCATTTAAGTGGAAACCTTACTTAGCCTCTGAATAACACTGGCATGTAAATAGAGTGACTAACTACTAATAGCAGGAAAATGATGAGGCTTGGATTCCTTAGCTATCCAGTGAAAATGTGGGATGCACTTGTGTAATCCAAATGTGCAATATCTGTGTGAAGAACTTTAGTTATCAAACCTTCCATCAAACATTGGTGCTGAAAGAATAATGCTTGGAGTTTCACTAGCAAAAATCAGCGGCTCTTTATGTCCAAACATAATTTACACAGTTAAGTTATCAAACTGCAATAGATAAAAGAGCAATGTATAAAATCACATGTACAATATATCTAGAATCCATTTGACAATCTACAGTAATTGTACAAACTGGTAATTCAGAATTATTCAGAGAGTCTAATAATACAAACTGGCATGGCCCTGTTATTTGTTTTATAAGCCCTCTTCTAGTCAGGCACCTTAGTTAAGTATTTGAGAGCAGTTACACGTTATAATATTATATTATTAATCATTTTCTAAGCCCTTTTCTGGTCAGGCACCTTAGTTCTGGATTTGAGAGCAGTTACACATTAAAATATTATATTATTATAAAAGGTTACATTTCATATGGTTAAAATTTAATTTTGTTGTAACACACCTACAAGTAAAATATTTGTCCTACATTTATATTTAATAAACAGTATATGTGTGCAACATAAATTTGCATGTTATATTTATTGGTTTTTTTTAAATTTTGAATTAGTCATATGGATTAAAGCGTACTTGCCTTTAATACATTATCCCTTTACCTGTAACAGATCATGAATTTTATGGTGCCCTGTAGTCAGGGGTGAACAAAGCATTAGCCATATTTTTTGCTCACAATGACCCTCTCCGGCACCTGCTGCTCTCAGGCATTACTCTTTGGGATCCTGGAATAGAGTACAAAAATACCCATCTCTCTCCGTATACAACACTGGCAGAAGGGATGACAGCTTATTCTCTGTTTCCCCCAGACATGTGCTGTTCTCTCCCTAACCCAATTTTCAGTTCTTTGCCTTTTGCTACCCCAAAGTGCCTTTTTCTTCCCCTTTATGCTTGTCTCTCCTCCATCCTCCGTTGTTTCACAAGTCATTCTCCTTTCACCCCATGTTTCATTTATTTACTCCAGCTTCCCCCTTCAACAACCTGCACACAACAACAATCTTGTTTTGGCCCTTACTACCTTTCTCTAATAGGTCTCCATCCCTATCTAAGCATGCTGCTCTTAAGTACTTCCATAGAAATCTTCACCTGCACTCTGAAATGTATCTGAAGGACATGAAATGCACCACTCTTGTATGGCATACTTTAGAAAGTAAAGTTAGCCATACAATAGAGATCCATTTTAAGCAAGATGTGGCCCCAGTGGTGAAATAACCAAGATGCCAACAGGATTTCTCCAGAAGGATAGTCCGACCCTGCCATAAATAATGAATATAGAGTTTGTTTTCTCTTTTAGATAAAAAGAATTACACACGTGGCTACATACAAAGGCATACAAAGTGGAAACCAGCTATTATGCATTTTTAAGTATCCAGTATGTGCCTTCCCTATATTTACTAAGAATGTATGGAACAAAAGAAGTAGTAGTTGGTGCAGTTGGTTGGTTGCAATTGTGTAGCTGGTTTCTTCTAATTGCTAACATTATAAACTGAATTCTGTGGTAAGAAATGGAATCTTACTTCTTTTGACAAGTGACATTTAACCCATTGATTGTGTTTATGTATAAACAAGCACAGAGCATAATTCAAAAACAGACACATTCTAGTTAATTTGTTATAACTTGCACTCGTGTTTCTTTAATATCTAGAACTAGTGTCCAACTACTCAGCTAGCTCTTACAGCTCTTTCACAGGACTGGTCCAAAGACCCTACATTGCCTGTAACAGCTTCCCCTGTAAATAATGGGGAAATTTCTGCCTGTGGCAGTGGGGTAAAAGAATGATATCCTGTTAGGTGCCCTGCCCAGTGCCAGTGAGGGGCTCCTGATTTTTGAGGCCATAGAGCATAGAGAGTTGTGAAATGGATGGGCTTAATTGACCGAGGATACAACCAAGCCTAGTCTATTTAGACCATCATTTTTTTAAAATTGCAGCCCCATCCTACATAGCTGGCAGGGCCCAGACCCTGTGAGTCCGAGTAGGTAGTGGGCTTGTAACCTGACAATATGCCATGCCAATTTTGGATTGGCAGCCCTTTATGGCAGATAGTGGCAATGACAGCAGGCGACTCTCATCGCCAGTGGCTTCCAAAGGCAAAGCGTTTCTTCGATTTCCTATGTTTTGCCAAGGGAAGCACTGAGACGGAATTTGAAATACCTTAAAGGAGAAGGAAAGTATAAAATACTGGGGGGGGGGGGCTTGTCCTTGCTCCATGAGCCAATGCTTGCTGAAAAATGCAAGGGGCTGAGATACACTCTAAAAACCGCGCTGCTGCCCCTTCTGCAACTTCCCAATGACCCAGGTCTGTGTGCGCTAGGATAGTATAGTAGCAAAGAGAAGGACCAGCCCTGGGAAAAGGGTTTGTCTGACAAAAAGGAACCATTTAGTGATTTTCATGTTCCTTGTAACTGCCACAGCGAATCATCACAGAGGTCAATGAAAGGTGATTTGGGGCGTTTTAGCCCTACTAAAAGGCTTTCGGTGATCAAATTAATGTACATTGCCAGGGGAATACCATTTGAATATGAAAGAATTTGGCTTCAGTAGTTGGAGGGTAGTAGTTGGAATTCCCAGAATTCTGAATGTCAACATAAAACTAATCCTAATATAACAGTCAGTAAACCTGCCTACATGTAAACTTGTGCCGATGGCACCAATGTAACCCACTCCTAAGTAATTTACCTGCACAATGTTACTACAACTGTGTATGTTTATTGTACAACAAACAAATAAAATTAAAAACACCTTTTAACAAAAACCTAACCAAAATCACCCACGTGCCACTGCTCCTACAGTGTGACTGCAGTGTGACAGCATCGGCAGCACAGGAAACAAAAGCTATCTTATGCCATTTTTGTCGCGTGTGTGCTCTCTGACATTACTATATATATAGCAGCATATAATGGTATGTTGTGTATAAGTGTAAAATACATTAAGAATGTGGAGCATCCAGTCATGTGATACCTCCATCTCCTGACTCTACAGCAGCAAACAGTACAGAGCGGTGTACTCTCACTGAGATACTAATTGCTTGTCTAACAATGTTAACTCCTGCTGAGCCCAACAAACAACAAACTCATTTATGCTTCCCTAACACTACCCCTTTATTGTTTAGTAAAAATAAAATGGTGTAATGTAAAATATAAAAAAAATAAACGAAAACAACTAATTTTATACATCTAATATCAAAAGAAATGCTGTAACACTTTTCACATACATGTATTTACTGCATGGTGAACCAGATATTTGGTATTTACATTTATAATGCAGACCCTGCACTCTCATTTAAAATGTCTTATTTAATTCCATATTTACTTTATTTGCATATAATGAATTAGAACATATTCTGACAAAACAGGACTAAGTGGTTAAGAAAGAACATGAACGACTCCAGGAAATGAAGAAACCTTTAACCCTGGACTGAGGTCCCAGAGCTTCTGTGCTAACCTTGGTTGAACTAATGGCTTATTTACAAGTGTAAGAGTTAGAGTGTTTAATGTGAAATTTTTAGAGCAATTTCCCATTTTTTTACCAACAATTCTGCATTTTTCCTCACAACGTCAGCATAATTGTGGGCAAAAGATGATGAAGAGCAATAAATCGGATGTGATTACGAAAAAATATTTTTGTTTTTGGGATGTCATCATATACGTCATACACTTTAGGTGCAGGTTCATTGCATCCACGGATGCAGGCCGCTACCCCCCCATCACTTGATGAAAGCTCCAGTGTTACCCTGCATAAACAAGTGCACTTGCGCACAATCTTTGAAACAAACAAATGAGTGCTTAGCACAACAAATGGGATATTCACAGCATCTAAGTGCATTTGTTAAGCATTATGTATTTGGTTATGCAAAATGTGCACAGTCAAAAACATGCCATTCATTAAATGTACTTGTATCTAAAACCGCTCCTTGCACTACTGCATAACTGCATTGAGTGTTCACCCAAGTGCACCTAGTGATGCAGGGAAACCCTAAGGCTACTGTAAAGCTGCCTCTATTAATGATCGGAACAAACTTGCACCTAAAAAATGCCAAACAGACAGAATTTTAATGCAGAAATAATTAAATAATATAAATGAGGACATCCCGTCCTGTAACATTTCTTTACAGTGGCAAAACAACCTATACAGAAGACGGTGGGGGGGGGGGAGCCCAGGTAACGCGGAGACCCAGACCGTGGGGTCTGCTGTATTGCAGTTCCTCCTTCCCTGCCCCTATCTTTTTTTAAAAATAGCGTCACATTGCAGCTTGGGAGGTGCAACGCAAGTGGGTTGGGTGGGGGGGTGCAGTGGAGGAGGGATTGTTTTATGCTTTCTTTGTAAAAATGATTGTTAACAATCTGCACTGCTTATGAAAACATAAATCAAGCAAATCTGCAAACGACTCCCCTGCCTTTACGTTTCTATCTGTAGCCATTGCAGTGCCCTGCTGTGCTGTGCTGAAAAGTGTTCACACTTTACTGACCCACATATAAAAAAAAGAGAAACAATCCAAGTACAGTGTCTGATGCAGAAACATAAAGCTCTTCCAAAACAAGTTGCTACTGGAACACAACATGAAAAACATCTGCACTCAAAAGCTCTTTAATCAAAGGACTGCAACTGCAAAGAGTGTTGCTTAAGTGCCCAGTAGTGATGAGCTAATCTGTCCCATTTCGCTTTGCCGGAAAATTTGCGAATCTTTCAAAAGACTCGCGAAAATTCACGAAATGGCAGAAATGTCACGCGTCAAAAAAATTTGTCGTCCGTGAACATTCTTTTGTCGCGGGGCTATTCTTTTGTCGCCCGCAACTATTCTTTTTTGACGCGCTACTACGACAATTTTTGGACGTGCATCGATTTTTTCATCCATTTCGCAAAACAATCCGCCAATGGCAAAACTTGGAAATTCGCCACAAATCCATGCCTGCCGAAACATTTCGCCCATCACTAGTGCCCAGCATTCCCTCTATATTTGTGGGGGGCTGTGTGTTCAAAAACTGGTTCTATTAAAAACCTGGAGAACTGTAAATGAGTAGATATCTACCAGTCCGTGTGCATAAGCTAGGGCAGCTAAAAACCAATTACTCTGTGAGGCTACAGTTTTAATGTTATTGTTACTTTTTATAACTTTTTTTTTCCTTTTTAGTCCCTCTCCTATTCATATATCAGTCTCTTATTTGAACCACTTCCTGGTTGCTAAAGTAATTTGGAGTTGCTGAATAATTATTGAAATAATAAAAAAAAAAAAATTTTGACGTGTGTCTTTTTTTGACACGTGCAACAATTTTTTTGACATGGGCAACAATTTTTCTAAGAGAATCAAATTTTTACGTGCACTTCGCCGCAAAATCCACCAATGTCAAAATGTGGAAATTCGCAGCGAATCCATGTCTGGCGAATTATTTTGCCCATCACCACCAAAAAGGGGTGCTTGGGCCGCCACTGAATTAAAATGTTTTCTGCTAGATGGCAACAGCTGACAAAAAACTATGGGGTATATTTATCATGCTGTGTAAAATGTGGAGTGAAACATTACTGGTGATGTTGCTCACAGCAGCCAATCATTTACTTTGCTTTGGTTTTCTAACTGTTCAAATCTAATTGCTGATTGGTTGCCCTTCGAAACATCACTGGTAATGCTTCAGTCCACTTTTTACACAGCATGATATATATACCCCTATGTGTACTGTTACCCTAAAAGTGACAGGCACTGATGTTACCTAGGCCAGCTAAATTGGTCAGTCCTCAACAAATCTTCACATTATGAACTGGCCTAGGATGGGTTAGGATGTCCAAAAACAACATTAGGGTTTGGATATGGCCAGTAACTCTAAGCAAGCCCTATATATGATGTTAATATTGGCCCAAGCTCGAATGATTGAATTGGCCTAATATGGCACACCACTTAAACAGCTACATAGGGCAAGGATTTGCCTCTTTAGTGCCTGGCCAAACCAACAGATCTTATTGTGTACTGGTAACATTTACTCCTTTTGGTTTATTGTACTCAGTGCTGGAAATAACTATGGGATTCTACCTATAGAATTAGAAATATATAAAGGGCACCTATAGGCTAAAGTTTTTTCCCCCCACTGGAGGTGTGGGCTCAAAGAGCCCTGGATGGGGGAAGCAACAGTGTGGGTGACATAGGATGGGGAATGGGAAGCCTAATCTTCATCACATGCATGAGCATAATGACTGAGCTGAGACACTCTTGTATTATGTGCCAGGTGTGTCCCAGCATGGCTGCCTGCACTGGGTGTTCTCTCCTGATGTCAGAGCAATTGATGGAGGGGCTCTTCTAAGAAAAGTACTATACTCACTATTAAATCTTCTTCTCTTTGTATGTGTTGTGAGTAGTACAGTACTCTGGGGTTGCTATGGCTGACAAACCAGGTAGCCATCAGCTATAACATGACTCCCAGATTCCAAGGACCTGTAACAAGGCAGTTGGCACAGGCTCTTTTGTAGAGTTCCATGCCCCTACTGTCCCAGCACAGAGCTGTACCTCAGCATGCAGCACCGCAGCTCAGACATATACAGCTGCTTATTGGGGAAAGGGGCAGAGTCTGCACTTACCAATCCGAAGGAAGAGCACCACACTGAACATGGACAGCAAGGTGGGTACAACCACCCCCAGGAAGGTGGAGAGTTTTCGGGTAGCCGAGCGCTTCCCATGGCGTACGCTCCCATTCTGACGGGGCTCTTCTGCTGACAGGCTGCTGAGCCGATAGGTAAGGAGTGGGCTCCGTTCAGTCATAGCTCCCACCTATACGCACCACTAGAGTCAATTCTCCGTTCCAGTAGCCCTCTCAGGCTAGAGGCGCTCTCTCCTCACTTGCCTGTCCCGCCGGGTTTCTCTAGTTCTGAAAGTAAAATGTGTACCTCCTATGTTTGAGTAACCGGAGCCCTGCCTCCATCTGGGACATCCCCATAGGCGGAGGGAGAGATTTTTTTGTTAAAGCAAGATTCTGAATTGTTTTTATAGTAAAATGGTACATAAATGAATCCAAGCAAACTAAATGCATGTTTATCTTAATGCCCCAGTGCATAAATGCAGTCACTTGCCCCTTGCAACTTCTGTTGCTGCATAAATGACCTGCCAATTCCGTGTATAATGCACAAGAACACGTTATTGTCATTATTTATATAGCACCAACATATTCCACCGTGCTGTACCCGGATATATCTCTTTTGCAGCAGTGCCTGGCCCAGTGAAGCTTCCAAGCTAAGATGCCTATCATATTCACACACTACCTTTATCAGGGGCCAGTCAACCTATGTGTTTGTATTTGGTGTGTAGGAGGAAATTGGAGTTCGTAAAGAGGAATACCTTGCAAAATAAATAGAATGCAGATTTCAAATAATACCCTGGGATTATGTTGGATTGAATGCAATACCAGCTTCATGACTGTTTTGCTCAGGGCACATTACCAATTTGTATTGTAACAGCTACATTTCTGCTTACAATATCCAGATCTTGGCAAGGTTACTCAGGTACAAACAGATACAGTTGTTATTCATACACTAATACACACTTGACTTGGGCAGGGCCAAAATGCCTGCCTTCCTTTTGACCCAAACTACTGGCCTAGAAATAATCACCACTTACAGCTTGTCCTTCAATTGGAAATTATGTTGGCCACAGCTTTATTACATAACATAAGCAATGAAATACATAATCATAAATATAAATAACAAGTAAATAATAACAGTGTTAACAAGTATATTAACAAATATTAAACATTAATACTTCGAGCTCTGAAGTCCCTGGCAATGGACCAAACTAAGTGCATGACAACCGTACCAGCCACCAGACTCTCGTGCCTTACAGCATGGTGGGTACGCAGGATTGCATGCTTCAACCAAGGTATCAATCTATATATATATATAACGTAACACCTCCCAGAGACCCATAGCTCTTTGAGAGGAAACATCCAAACCATGTCCTATTGAACAAGTGGGACTTGCTAAACTCGGCACTGCCAACAAAATCTATCTCCAGGTCTCTTTCCAAAATGGATGCCTTCCTTAACTGCGCCTGCTTCAAATACCAAATGCTCCACCCCCCAATGCTAAATACTAAGCCCAACTATTAACCCCTGTTAACCACCCAGTCATGAGCCCTTTTTCAGCAATTGCTGTATCGGGCTTCCCTTTACTTGTGCATTCACAGGTACCACACACAGACACACACTGGAACCCACATCGATTTAAGATATGCACATGAAGAATCCAGATTCAAATCAGATATCTCCCATTCCCTCACTCCATACAGTAAGCAGCTCCCCGCACTGTCTGATGAGCTACTCTCTGTCTATAGTTCCCACCCTGCACCCAGCACTGTCACAGTGAAGCATTACTAAATCTGAGTGAGTGCCTTCCCCGTTCTGACTGTTCTAACATTTTTCTTAATTTATGCAGATGATGCCCTGTGTGTAGCATTTGCCAGTTCTTCCCTCCTTTCTGAAACATCTTTATGCAAAACTCTGCCCACACTCCAAACCTGCCACTTTGTCACAGACCAGTCTAGGCATTAATATTAACAGCTCCTTAGAATCAGTCCCTGCACTTCTAATAAATCATTCACTTTAGGCTCCAATTCTGTTCCTTCTGAGAGACTCCATCAACAGCCCAAGTGTTTGGTGAAAAGGCTGTGCAACAAGCAGCTATCTTTGTGGAACGGGGAAGGAGCTTGAAAGTAAATAAAAGTGTGGAGGGCAACATTTGGAGACAACCATTTCATCTCTTCACTAAAGGTGGGCATACACAAGCAAATGTAAAGGGATACTATCATGATTTTTATGGTGTAATATTTATTTCTAAATTACACTGTTTACATTGCAAATAATTCACTCTACCATTTAAAATTTCATTCTTGAACCAACTGCTTTCCCATGTAGTTGGAGGAGTCCCAAGCCGGACTTGGATTTCTTACTATTGAGTGCTTTTCTGATATCTACTGGGAGCTGCTATCTTGCTACCTTCACATTGTTCTGCTGATCGGCTAATCATCTTTACTACAAAGAAGAATCTGCAAATCCACATCCTCTGGCTCCCCTCCAGCACAAGATCCATAAATAGCCGTTCTCCCCCACACACATAATCTGCCACTGCCCACCCCAGACACCACGGGACCCCAAGTTCCACCACTGTTGGCATGGCACAGGGCTAACGCCAAACATTTTGCATACTGTATAAATCCCACTATGTAACTGTACTGTGCTTCTTCACCTTCCCTGCTTGCTTTAAGGTTATGGCACACAAGGCTGTTTTGGGCACTTCAATGTAAGTCTATTGCAAGCAATTTCGAGTTCTGTAAAATGGTTCTCCATTAAATGAACTTGTAGCATGATGTAGAAAGTGATATTCTGAGACAAATTGCACTTGGTCTCAATTTTTTATATTATTTAGCTTTTTGTTCTGTGGCTCTCTAGGTTGGAAATTCAGCAGCTGTTGAAGTGGTTTGAATGAAAGACTGGAAGATAAATAAGAGAGGGCATGATTAGAAAGATAAGTCATAAAAAGTAATAACTATAAAATTGTAGCCTCACAAAGCTGCTGGGCTGTTGGGGTCAGTGACCTCATCCAAAAGCTGGAAAGAGGCAGAAGCATAATGCAGATACTATGAAAGCTACAACAAATAAAAAAAAGTGATGACCAATTGAACTGTTGCTGACATTAGGCCATTGTATATCATATAAAAGTTAACATAAAGGTGAACCACCCCTTTAAGACTGCCTGCTTAAAAATACGGGGCTGCAAGTGTCCAAATCAGACCTGTGGGAAATTACTTTTAATATAACTGGTCTTTGGCACACCACTTACTTTTCCATATTTAACAACTACAATGAATTCCCAGGCTGCTTCTACAACTCAGCAACCAATGACAATTCATAAAGGAAAAAAAGCACACCATCTCATTATAAGGCTATTAATTCATTTATTATGGCAGAACTCACAGCACCCAGATAACATGTCTTTAAAAAGTTATTTTTTTCCCTGTTTGTTTGCAATTAAATGAGGAAGTAACACAATTACCAGTCCAAGTGAAACTGAAATATAGTTGAAGAGGAACTAAAATTATCATACAACACTAAATATATAATAAGCTTTTAGTCATTATTTTTTTTTTTTTATAGTTTTTGAATCATTAGCCTTTCTATTACTATCTGGCTCTATGTATTCTAGATGAAATTTCTGTCTGGTTGTCACTCTGATTTACATGGTGACTGGGTAGTGTTAAAGAAAATACACACCTTTATACACAGTTTTCCCAGCATTAATCATTTTACATAGTTTAATAAATTACTACCTGAAGTAACATGAAGGCATTTTAGCAAAATAACAGCACAGTCTTTAGTTCTGCGTCTTTCCTTGGTACTCCTACTGCCACAGCTATTCCATATGGGCTTTAAAACAAAATAGTTTAGAGTTCCATGGTGCATATGCATGGGCTTTATGACATGTAACTAGTTGTGTATACTTAGCCCATTTGGGTACATTCTCCTGTCTCAGGATCACAGTGAGGATGAAATACCTGGCTCAGTACAAGATAATCTTAGTGACGTCTGACTGAAAAACCTTTTCATGTGGGACCTGAGATAAAAGACCTGTACAGCCCCACATTTGTCTTACTGCCAAGATTCCTAACCAACAAAACAGGTTTAAACCAAATACAATTCTCTGGGCCCTGCAGTATTGACTCATGCTTTTATAATTCTAAAGTGTTCAGTTTCCTGGTGACCAAAATAGCCTTTCATCCCTTAAAGCGACCCAACCATTTATTAGTACACATTACATACATATATACTACAGGTATAGGACCCGTTATCCAGAATGCTCGGGAACAAGGGTAATCCGGATAAGGGGTCTTTCTGTAATTTGGATCTCCATACCTTAAGTCGACTAAAGAATCAATAAAAAATTCATTAAACCCTATGGGATTGTTTTTCATCCAATAAGGATTATTTGGGCCTGATTCACTAAAGGGCGATAAAAATTATCGCACGCTTTTTCGCGTTAAAAAACGCAAAATAATTTGCGCGCGATTCACCATAGTATTATCGCGTGCGAAAAATCGCCATTTTACCGTTTTGCGTTAATTTCCGCGCTGAAAAGAATATGATCGCATGATTCACTATAACTTTTGCGCGCTAAATATCGCATTCGGCTATGCGAAAATTAACACACTACAGGCAGGCGAAAAATTATACAAAAGTACAGTAAATGATTTTTTGCAATAAAATATGGACTTACAGTGTTATTTATTCAAGTCTGTGTTTCCCCTAGAGTGACGCAGCCGCCAGTTTGCAGCGAAATGTTCATTTTTAATACAGTAATTTTCTGCAAGTATTGGCGTGTATGGCTAACATGGCGTGCGTTCATTTGTGTGACTATTTATATTTGGCTACAAGTGATGAAATGTTTCGCCAGGCATGGATTCGCAGCGAATTTTTGGACGTGCGTTGAATTTTTTTCGCGGCGGATTTTTTAATTCGTTTCTCAAAACAATCTGCCAATGGCAAAACGCATGAAAAATTTTGCCACGCAAAAATTCACCGCACATCCAAAAATTGATACAAGCGTCAAAAAATAATAGTCACAGCAACAATTTTTTTGCCCGCACAACATTTTTGCCGTTTCGTGGATCTTTCGAAAGATTTGCTAATTTTTCACTAAAGATAACCAGAACACATTTGCTCATCACTAGTGGCTACTATTTATAAGCATCTACTATTTATATCAGGGGGCTCAAACTCAATTTACCTGGGGGCCGCAGGAGGCAAAGTCAGGATGAGGCTGGGCCGCGTAAGGGATTTCACAAAAAAAAGTCCATGAAGGCTTGCATTATCGGATAATGCAAGGCACGGCGGGCAGGAGCTGCTGATTGTGGAAATGACGTTATGCCATCATAACAGTTATTATGGGAAGACGTTCTGTGTGCACAATTAGCTGTTAACTAAGGAGCTAATTGTGCACACAGAACGTCTTCCCATAATAACTGTTATGATGGCATAACGTCATTTCCGCAATCAGCAGCTCCCGCCCGCCGTGCCTTGCATTATCCCTTGAATCGCAATAAAAATCGCGATCCATTCATTGCTTTTGCGAAGGCGTTGGTGCGGGCCACAAAATATTGTACCGAGGGCCGCAAATGGCCCGCGGGCCGCGAGTTTGAGACCCCTGATTTATATGATACCATTTATATGCTACCATTCATATGCGGCGATTATTCGCGTATTAGCGCATGTACCGGCAAATACCGCATTGAAATAGCCTTTCGCAAGTTAAATAACACATGCAATATTGCGCGTAAAAAAGCGCGAGTATGCTTATAGTGAATCGTGCGAAAAATCGCCAAAATTAAGCCGCGGTAAAAATTTTAGCGCACAATAAAAATAGCGCACATTTTATCGCCCTTTAGTGAATCAGGCCCTTTATATCTTAGTTGGGATCAGTTACAAGGTACTGTTTTATTACTGCAGAGAAAAAGGAAATCAGTTTTAAAATTCTGAATTATTGATTGATGATTAAAATGGAGTCTATGGGAGACGGTCTTTCCGTAATTTCGGAGCTTTCTAGATAACGGGTTTCCGGATAAGGGATCCCATACCTGTATATAAAACCGTAAAGGGGTCCTCCATCCAAACAGATACTTATTACATCGGGAACGAAAATGTTATTCTAAGCAACTTTCCAATATACATTAAACATTTTTCAGTGGTCAAAAGTTATTTGAAAGTGTATTTGCTATTGAAAGCAATAACCATCTGGCTTTCTACATTTGCTGCAGGCCAGTTAATTAACAGACCAGGAGGACACCTGACTCTTGTAACATTGTTTTAAAAACCCGAACCAGAGAACAGAAAGGGATAAACAACCACCCCTTTTACAAATAATTTTGCTGCAAGTTGGAGTGATGTAATTTCCCTCCCTTTTCCCCCAACAGCCAATCAGCAGAACTTTGGGAAGTAGCTAGATAACAGCTCCCAGACACCTGCATTGCTAAAAATGCTCCCATGCCCCTCCTAGAGTTTGATATGAGAAAAACACTCAAAAGTAAATATCCAAGTCTGGCCTTGACTCATCCAGTTACATTGAGTAAGAGAAACAATAGCTTATCTGAAAGCAGTTCCATTGTGAAGTGCTGGCTCTTTCTTAAAGTACAGCATCAGGATCAACCTGAGATGGCTGCCTACACACCAATATTATTACACCAATATATTTGTTTTTGCATCCAATAATAACATTTTAAATGGTAGAATAAATTATTTCCAATGTACAGTGTAATTCAGTAATAAAAACTACACCACAAAATAATGAGAGGATCCCTTTAATGTATATTGGAATGCCACTTAGCATGACAGAGGCTGCCTATTGAAATGAATATAGTATGTTTTTTTCAGCTACCAGCTCTTGTTTATCTACAGTCACACAAAAACTGTAGTTGCAGTTCAGCAGCTGAGGGGTTCATGTGATTTCAGCAGGTTACAGCATTCAATCCCCAGTAAGAAATTAAATGCAACACACTTTTATGTATATATTAGTTGTCTTATTTTTAGTTGGTTATCTCATTTATGCAATTTTATCTATAAAAATTAAATCTCATCTATCACTTAGAGGCATATTTATCAAAGTGAGAAAACAAAACACACAGTTCAGTAGAGTGAAATTCTATCACTCTGTATTATTTTTATCTGACCATTTCATTTGAGTATTAAAATGGTCAGTAATTACTCTGATGCATGCTTGACAAGCCCATATCTCCTTTGCAGTTAACAGAAAAACAAAAGCAGGGATTTTTAGCATTTCATCATACAATTTTTTTACATTTGAGTTCCCTTTTTTTTTTCCTCTTTCTCTGCAACCAAGTGTTGCAATCCATCTCCCTGACAGCTGTGTTATCACTGCTATGTGACACACAGACCAGGGCTGTATACATCCATTAGTATGAAAGCCAGGAGATTGCAAAAAAATAAATCAATTCTTCTATAGAAAGGATTAAAAAGATTTCAGATTTGAAATGGTGTGCCTGCATAAAAAATCCTTGTAATTTTTACACATATTCGAAAAAGAAAAGTGTGGGACCACATTCTGCGGTCACAATACAGCTCCAACCTGAGCAGACTCCCAATCACAACAAACACTATAAGACAAGACATTCCTTCCCAAACAGAACTTTAAAAAACTATAGATCATTAATACCCTAAGATCTTGTAAATTCAACATATACCAATCATCTTTTTGCCTGTTCCTAGGTATAACCTGATCCAGCTGGGGGCTGAAGAGACTCTGCACAGTGTATGGGCCTGCCAGAGCAGCTTAAAGAAAACCTCAGAGATGGTGGCAGCAGCAGCACACTCTACAGAAAATGACCCCAGACCGGGCCAGTACATTTTTTAAGGAAGAAGTAAGCCAGCCAGGTTAATTAATATAGTCACTGGGGTTTGGCACTTTCTGTTAAATTTAACTTGAGGTCATTCAAGAGTGGGTTAAGTGTGAAGCCCACTTATTATTAGTTATTCAGCAGACCAGCAGAAGATTCTGCTGTTGCCATATTTTTTATATTTGTTTGTTTGTTCTGTCCCCCACATGGCTTAAATGGTTATGTTGCTGGTTTATATGATAATGCTTATTTATGAATATAACCACCAGCAGCTGCAAAGTGCATGGCCTACAGGAAATGCACACTTTTAGGACATTTTAATTTGAGGGTTCCCTTAGTTTGCGCCTTAAGGCTAATGTCAGACAAGGCTGAAAAGCGCTTGCCGGAAATATACGCCAGATGCCTCGTCTGACATTAGCCTAACATACAATGGTCTCTCACCTTGGGAATCATACCTTAACTCCAGGTGCCATTCACTCAAATTCATTAATAAAAATTTGGTAAACTTGAATGCTAATTTGTGCCCATATATGTAAACGGAATACACTAGGATTTAGGGGGGAGATGTTGCATTGTGGGTACAAAATTTGGAAAATGTCCACCCTCAAAGCTGGCGAGCTAACTCCTGGTCACCCTACTCCAGATGAGCCACTAAGGATACAACTTGCTAAGTAAATGGTTCCCTGTCACCTTAATTGCTTCATTTCTGTCATGTCCATGCCAGCTTACACAAGAGGTCTCTTTTTAATTTTATTGTATACAAGTAACAAACATGCATATATTGGCACATGAAGCATGTCAAGTTGCTCTATGCTCTCTGGTTTATGCTGGTTTATTGCAATATAATATTATGTATAGGGTTAAAGTCCAACTCCATTCATTGTTTCAGTACCCAAGCACAAAGGTCTTTCAGTTACTGAGTAACCTTATCTGCTTTAGGGAAGGCTGCTACTGGAGTCTGAGAATTGTCTTAGGAACTCTCAGCAATTGTCATTTATTATTTCTTCAGTTAAGTCTCTCAGTCCCCTCATGTCATGGCCCAAAATTGTAGACAAATAAAGCACTGCAGAATACTGTTAGCACTGTATTCATCAGGGAAGGACCCTTCCTCCTTGCAGCCGCGATGGGGGAGATGCGACGGAGCCGAGATGCACCAGCACCTGAAGTTAGCAGAGGGGGTGGGCCTGGATTGCCGGGGGTTTCAGGGCCCACTGGATATTTTCCCGATGCTCCACTGGCCCAGTCTGACCCTGGGTAGGTCTGTGTTGCAGACATGGTACACACAGATGAGATGGCCCAAGATAAGACTTTATTTCAGCAGGCTTCCCAAAGAAATTGCACCAGTACTGACTTGTAGCACTAGTGGCCTTTTTCTCTTTATATTCTGTATATATTAAGCACTGGTACAGCGCTGCGTACATAAGTAGCGCTTTATAAATAAAGATATACAGACATACATTTGAACCTCACGTAACACACTCGCATTCACCTTTTATCACAAATTCTCTAGTGCCAGCTGTAGTCTCAAATACACTAGCAGAGTGTCTTTAACCATTTAGGGGGCCACCTAGCCGCCAGCTGCTAAAATACTTCCTATTTCCTAACAAGGTTCAGGGCAGGGCAAGTGGCTTCCCCACTTCCCTATATTGGCACTCTGTAGCTGGGACTTCCCCACTGTAGATTATTTCAGGGGAAATTCCCAAAGTGCCAGCCTTAGGGATTGGTGCCACCTGCTGGTCTAAACTATTTAAATCAAATTTGTATTTCTCTATTCTTATAAACGTACTAAAATCAAAGTATTCAAAAGTTAAACAAAGTTGCTGTATATTAATGTTAGACATCCGCTCACTCCAACCTTTATAGATTACAATATACAGTGCTTTGCTAAAGTATTCACCCCCCTTGGCATATTTCATGTTTTGTTACATTCCAGCCTGTAATTTAAATGTTTCTTAATCTTATTTTATGTGATGGATCTGCAGTGGAATGAGAAAAATATATATAAAAAATAATTTAAAAAAAAAATAAAAAACTGAAAATTAGCATGTGCATATGTATTCACCCCCTTTGCCATGAAGCCCCTAAAAAGTCCTGGTGCAACCAATTACCTTCAAAAGTCACATAATTAGTGAAATGAAGTCCACCTGTGTGCAATCCATATGATCTGTCAGTATAAGGCTGATGCCACACGTGGCGTTTTTACGCTGTGTATTTTCTAATTCTCTCAGCGGCTGAAAAACACCTGATATCATCATCCATAGGAATAACTTGAAAAGACTCGAAGCAAACTACACAATGCGGAAATATGCTAGAAAACGGAAGGATTTTTCAAGCGTTGGCTGAAATACGCGAGTATTTGCAAAGCAAGCTATTCCTATGTATACACAAAGGCAGCTGCCAGACCTAGCTGAAACACGCAGCGTTTTTTACTATTTTGCACTATTAGCACCATGGAAACGGGATTTGCTACGTCACCAGTACTAGGCTGAAACACCCATAGTCAGGGGCTGTGTGGCTTGTACAGCGTTTTTAGGCTGAGAAAAAACGCAGCGTAAAAACGCCACGTGTCGCATCAGCCTAAACACACCCTTTCTGAAAGGGCTCAGAGGCTTCAACACCACTAAGCAAGAGGCATCACACTATGAAGACCAAGGAGCTCTCCAAAAGTCAGGGAGTCAAAGTTGTTGAGAAGTATAAGTCAGGGTTGGGTTATTAAAAAATATCCAAATCTTTGAGGATCCACCGGAGCACCATCAAATCCATCATCTTCAAATGGAAAGAACACGGTACCACAACAAACCTGCCAAGAGCGGGCCGCCCACCAAAATTCACAGACCAGCAAGGAGGGCATTAATCCGAGAGGCAGCACAGAGACCAAAAGTAACACTGAAGGAGTTGCAGAGTTCCACAGCAGAGATTGGAGTATCTGTCCATAGGACCACAATAAGCCGTACACTCCATAGAGCTGGGCTTTATGGAAGAGTGGCCAGAAAAAAAACAATTACTTAACATTAAAAATAAGAAGGCACATTTTGAGTTTGCCAAAAGGCATGTGGGCGACTCCCCAAATGTATGGAGGAAGGTGCTCTGGTCTGATGAGACTAAAATTGAACCTTTCGGCCACCAAGGAAGATACTATGTCTGGCGCAAACCCATCACACCAGGAACACCATCACCTCTGTGAAACATGTTTTTCAGCAGCAGGGAGGGAAAGATGGATGGTGCTAAATACAGGGATATTCTTGAGCAAAACATGTGTCAGTCTGCCTGTGATTTAAGACTGAGACAAAGGTTTGCCTTCCAGCAGGACAAAATCCGGACTGTCCTGCGAAAATCAGGACAGTTGGGAGGTATGCACAGAGATCTAAATAGTTCACCACAGGCCCAATAAATAGTGACTGCCTATGGCATCTTACGGCATCCCCTCTGGCATTATCTAGAAAAATAAAACTGGGTAAAACAATTCATCTATTGTACTGTAGTTGCAAGACTTGGATAGGGCTTGACGGCAGATGGTAAGGTATGGGTACTCCATTTGCCGCCAGGTGGCACTGCTTTACCATTGGTATTTATCACACTGTATTATGCAGATAGAAATGACTTTATTACTCATTATAAATGAAAGACGCTATCCCTGCTGTCTACCCCCCTGCTCCCTCCTTTCCTCTCCCCTTCCTCCTGCCAGACAGTCAGATTTTTTTTCCAGAAGCGCAGTTTGATGCCCGCCTTCTAACACTGAGGGGATCTGAGACTGGCATATTCCCAGCTTCTTTTTGTTCTGTGATGGAATTGGGTTGTTTCCCCTCATTGTTTTCCAGCCTATTGTTGTGGGACTGGAGTGTGCTTTTGCTTCTCTGTTCATTTCCCTGACCTTCTTGAACTTATAAACTGAATTCCCCTTTTCTTTCTCTAAATTAATTTAATGACAAGCAAAATTGCTAAGGAGTTAAAATGTCGGGGGAGTTTGGGCTGTTCACCCCGAGTCTCCCCAACTATTGGCATTCTGCTCTCTTTTGCTGTGTGACCTTGCACTTTAAAGTCCATACGTCCTCTATTTATCAGCAACCAGAAAATGGGTGCTCTGCAGTCAAGCAACATTTAAGGGGACCTTAATTCTTTTAACTGCCTTCCGCATGTAGTTAATACAGGGATTTTGTTTTCTGCTAAATATTATAAAAGGCTTGTAAAACCTGTCCAAGGCTACTAAAATAGCGTGACATAATACTGAGATGTCCAGAATTGTGCACACAACACACACAATAAAAAACAACAAAAGGACAATAATAGTATAACAGTCTGTGTCACTGCCAGTACTTTCTTCTTCCATCTATTCACACCATCTGAACATATACAATATGTTCATTGAAAGACCCTGGGGAGTAACTCTTTAGAGAAGAAAATGAAGACTAATCTATTCTGTTGAGCCTGGTTATTTAAATATTATTATTTGAGTGTTTGAGGTGGGTTAGGTTTGTTATGAAGTGGTAATAGAAAGGGAACCTTTAGGACTCAATAGATGTATTTTTGTGTGGCACTTGCACACAGGTGCTAGTTTTTTAGGTGCCAGGCTAAGGCATGCCAGGAATAAAATCACTGGATTCAGAACACAAGGCACAAATGACTGCCTTATGTAATTAAAGCTAATGCCACAAGTGGAGCTTTTACATTTTTAAAAACTCCATCAGCCGTGTAATTATGCCAGTCACATTAAACACATTCACATTAAAATTCATACATTTTTCTGGCATTGTCTGAAAAACACCATTAACTTTGTATGAGTACTGATTGCAATGCAAATGCAATGGTAACTACCACAGGTGACTGAAATATGCTGTGTTAGGGTATTGCAAAGGTGTTGTGAATTGCGGTTGTTTAACTTTGGACAGTTACATACAGAAGATCTCTGTAACAGAGAGAGAGATCTGTTTGGGGACCAAAAAGGCCTAGACCTCTTCTTAGGGCCAGCAGTTTCAAAACCAGTCAACGGTAGGCTGAAGTAAGCATAGGGGCTGATTCTCTACCTATTCTTTTCCGCAGCTATTATCCTGGCTTCTGCTTTAAAAACCCAGTGGGTGAGCTTTAGCCTATAGCATAAACCCATGTAAATGGGATTTTTTTGGAGCTTGTTTGGAATTAATTCCCAGAATTCCTTTAGTTTATTTGTATCTGTATGAGGCACTCTCCTCAACCCTAATGATTTGTTCAATGGAGGAGAAAACCAGAGCATCTAGAGTCTTCCTTTTCAAACATTGGGAAACATACTTACAGATCATGGCCTGGTCAGAATTTGTCTCAGGATTCCAGCAGTGCAAAGCAGCAGTACTAATTAATGACCACCCATTACACACATTTTTATAGAGATGTTTTATAAAGAAGTAATGTATATGATCCATAAACATACCCCAGGGTCCCCAACCTTTTAAACCCATGAGCCAAATTCAAATGTGAAAATGTGAAACATAAAAGAAATCCTGGGGGTGCAAAATATATTGATAGCCCCTATGTGAATTGGCAGCCTACAGGAGGCTCTGTTTGGCAGCTGTTAGAAGAATGTGATAAGCTTTTGGGAGAATGCTTTAATATTGGAGATTTTCATGTTTAATAAAAACCCTTTTTCTGGTAGATCTGTATTCTCTTTCCATAAGGGCAAATAAACAGCACCAAAATTTCTAAACTTTTACACATTAATGGGACTATGTAATACAAGGCATTAAATTTGTGTGCAGTAACTAATAACAACCAATCAACTGGTAGCATTTACTGGTCACCTGTTTAAAAGCAAACATCTTATTGGTTGCTATAGGTTACTGCTCCTGGGTAAATGCAGTGTATTTTATTACATATGGGGGTTAGTAGCTTAGTAAGAGTACACAGGAGGCAAACATCTTGTCTTTATATTACTTTCACTTAACTCTGTGGATGAGCGGATTAAAAATGATAAATATCGGCAGTAGGCTCTACTGCAAGCATAGTGATACTTTTGTAGGGCATAATGACACTTCGCAGAAATTAAAATAATTTGATATTCTTTTAATAGTTCTAGTGGAAAAATCTTTAAAAAAGGTTTCATGTGCAAGCAGCTCTGTGTAGACCTTTTTTGTGAACTGATATTCGGTGGCCTTGTTCATCCTTGTCTTGCCAAATGCTTGATTTTGTAAACTTTTGGCTTTTCAGCCATCTCCACTTTGGTTTACTTGAGTTTATTTTTGAAAATTAATTCTGCTTCTGATGTTCCCGCTGGAGGACCGGAGTGATCTGAACCGACAACATTTAACTGATGAGGATAAAAGCGTGAAAATGATCAAGAGCAGCGGCTCTACTCTGATCAGTAGGGCACAGCTTTGATAGAGCCGCTTGCTCTGGTGCTGAATACAATGCCCCTATTGAGCCAGTGATGAGCACTCATGACCCCCTTCCTGATGTTCCTTCTTTCTCTTCATCTTTCACAAACGTAGGCAGGCCGAAATGTTAAACTGAAGTAAACAAGGTTTTGGAGCTGAAATAGGGAATCAACAGGCAAATGACGTCAAAATAAATGCTTCAGATGCAGCCAAATGTTTTCAGCTTTTCCACCATACCCACGTGTCATAAACAGGTTATAGTCTTAGTACACTGTAGAGTCAGTCAAGGTGTTATTCACAAAACTAACTAATATATAATCACTTTGCTAGAATGTACTAGATTGTAGTGGGCATGATTCTGGGCACAGAGAATACAGTTGACTAAGGTTGAAGAAAATATTGCTGGTTGCTACCAGTTACTTGAGAAAAAATCACTGAACAGTGTTGTCCAACCTCTGACTCTCCAGCTGTAGCACAACTGCCAGTATGAGTTGAAGCCTGTTGAAGTTGAACGCTGGGATTGTAGTTTAGCAATAGCTCATGTGCCGCAGGTTAGATATCAGTAGACTAAAGGTTTTAAAATTTAAAAGCCCTGGCACTAATGAACATGACAATTTTCTTCTCACCCCTTCCAGCCTGCAAGCCCCCACCTCCTCCTCCTGTCCTGGCATTATTGTCAAAGCCTTAATGAATTCAGCAGTTTACACAAATGCTTGGGAACTGTCCCTTCCATCCCTTACCCCCCCTCCTGTGGTCCTGGACATATACAGCTCTGCTAACCGTGCTGTGTATTGTTTAACTGTCAACTTAGAGGAGGTTCTGACTGAGACAAATGTGGAAGGGAGAGTGTCACAGGGAGACAGAACAGGGAGTATAGCTGGAACACAGAAAGAGAACAAGCAGGAAAGGATTAGGAAAGAGAGGAGAGAGTTGGCTTTAAGAGCTTATAGTAGATGCAAAGACACAATGAATTATTAGATAATTTGATGCACTTGGTCAATGCATGGTAGGTTGTAAAAAAGGCAAGGTTCTGTACTGCTGGAAAAGAAAGGGAAGTAGGAAAGGTGGAATTCTACAGTGCAAACAGGGTAAATAGTTCAATTCAGGGCAGACTACAGGTGAAAGGAAATTGAGGTTAATTGAAACAGCTGTGTCTGAGAATGAAGCTACTCTGCTGGTCTCTTCTCCCAGTTTTAATCCTGATCCTTCATCATATTGATGGTGCTCCAATAAGTAAAGAGCAGTACAGGATGCCAGCCAATATCCTGCAAGGTGAGTGTTTTCTATTTATCCTAGGTCTCAGTGAACTAAATGGTTCAGTGTTGAATAGACGACATGCTCCCGACATCTATTAAGGCTGCTAATTGTTTCTTCAAAAGCAAATCTATCCATTTGTCTGACTCATAGAAAGCAAAAGAGGGGGAACTACCATAGCATGCCAAGCACAGCAGACTGTGGATAAATTCCAAAACCATTGGCTCTGATTAGTAAATTTACAATTTGTGACTTGCTTCTGTATCTCAATTACTCTTTAGTATGAAAATGATCTTCTCTTTTATTGTAGCTGTTGTCCTAGACATATGTCTATTTGTAAATGCAAAGTTCATAAAAACATGAACACATAAAAAGTGTGTTGAAAAGCACAAGATAAATGCAGAATCTAAATATTTTATTCATAGGCATATTTTTATCAGACTTTATTTCCGTCAGAGACAAAGAAGACTAATGCAGTCATACTCTGTGGATTAAGAATAGGCATCATTTAAAATGCTGTGGATATGGGGCAAAACAATATCATTCTATGACCAAAAATATCCAGGATATTCCTGCCCAATTTCTTATAGCAACAACAAGATTTGAAATGTATCTTCCCTTTGCTGTTTTAATATCCTCTGCTTTTCTAGAAAAGCTTTCTACTAGATATTGGAGGGATTCACATCCATTCAGCCACAAGAAAATTTGTGAGTTGGACATTGATGGTGGTTAAGTAGGCCTGGCTCAAAGTCAGCACCATAATTTATCCTACAAGTGTTTAGTTCAGTTGAAACCATGGCTTGGTATGATTGTAGGTTAAGTTCTTCTGGTATCCACTGAAATTAACAGTGATGAAGTGTTAGTCATCACTTAAAGTAATGCATTTCTACAGTCCAAAGGCATAGTATGGCGATGCTATGCTTTAATGTGGTTGCTTTGCCATACAAAACATGCTCCCACCCAGTATATGGTTCATGTGCTGATGTTGCTTCCAAAGATTGTCTGGAACTTAGAAGTATGTGCTTCAACAAAGGACATAAAGTTTTAGAAACGGTGTCCCTACACTTTGACCATACTTATGCCTTTTTTTGTACAGCAAAAAGCATAGCATAGATAGCAGTATTTACCCCCTTTAATATATAACTTTGTATAGGAAATGTATGCAGTGTATACTGTTACATGACGATGCAAACTAAGTTAATATTATATCCTATACCCTTGCAGCTCTCTCAGACAGGGGGACTCTGATCTTGGAGGCTGCATTGAAAACAGCACTTCAGGCTCTAGATGTAGCTGTAAAAGAACAAGAGCAGTATCAGAAGGTTTGTAACTCATGTGTTCCCTGCCTCTTTCCAGAATGCACCAACACAGGAGTTCAGTGCAGAGGTAAGTACATTGTCCTTGCCCTTTTCACATGATACTTCACATGATATCATCTTGCTGAAGATGTCTGATTATAGTACCCTAAAAAACCTAAATAAAGATGTTCTAGAGGAAAGTTTGCTATTGAAACCCATTTGACAGCTTATTGATTTTCAATTTATCTCACTGATTTAAATTTTCCCTCCCTTTTTTTACAGGAGGTGTTTTGGCTTTGTACTTCTAAAACAGTAATTTCCACTCCAAAAAAAACCTGTCCCTATTTATTACAGAAAATTTCCTACCTGGAGACTCAGAGCCAACATGTGATGTGATCCTGGAGGCTCACACAGAAGCTGACCCTCTGAAAAGAAGCTGGTTAATGAGTCAAGTCTGTAGCGTATACCATCAACTGTGTCCTGAGGGGAACCTGACTGGGGACAAATGCATCCAAATCATGGCTGGCCGGTGCCAACTGAAACTTGAGGAGTGCAGTAAGAATCTTACAAAACCTAGGGGCTGATTTACTTACCCACGAACGGGTCGAAATGAGTCCGATTGCGTTTTTTTCGTAATGATCGGTATTTTGAGTTTTTTTCGTATTTTTTGCGATTTTTTCGGCTTCTTTACTAATTTTTCGTTACCAATACGATTTTTGCGTAAAAACGCGAGTTTTTCGTAGCCATTACGAAAGTTGCGTAAAATCTGGCGATTTTTCGTAGCGTTAAAACTTGCGCAAAAAGTTGCGCTTTTTTCGTAGCGTTAAAACTTACGCAAAACTTTGCACCTTTTAAGTTTTAACGCTACGAAAAAGGCGCAACTTTTCGCGTAAGTTTTAACGCTACGAAAAAAGCGCAACTTTTTACGCAACTTTCGTAATGGCTACGAAAAACTCGCGTTTTTACGCAAAAATCGTATTGGTAACGAAAAATTCGTAAAGAAGCCGAAAAAATCGCAACAAATACGAAAAAGTCGCAAAATGTTCGTTTTCAAGTCGGAACTTTTCCAATTCGGGTCGGATTCGTGGGTTAGTAAATCAGCCCCCTAGTCTTTATATTTTATGCTCAGGTGTAGAAATTACAAACAAATGTTTTACATGAGGGCATGATAAACACTTCCCAGTCTCTCAAGCTCCATTCAAATATAGATAACAGTAGATATCAGTTATATGAAAAAATAAAAAACCTATAGGGACTGCACCTTTACCTTATTTTACTTCCATAGTGGGAACCTAATTTGATTTCTGGAAAGCAGGTTCATTGGCTGTACACAACATTCTAGCAATGAACATTTACACCTACTAATTTATTTTAATTTGTTTCTGTTATCTTCAGGCCGAAGGTACCAATCATACACAAAACTAAGTTTAAGTCAACGTAAATTGATCAAAATTCCCCCGTAATACATAGACATACATAGTGGGATACATAGTGGGATGACTTGGTTTTTACTAACCTTGCTGTGTTGAACCACTTCATGTTACTAAAGTAATATAGTCCTCTATGTGGTTTTAGACTGCACTGCTATTAACAACAAAACCTTTTCCATAATTTATTTTTCAGTTAATAATGTTTAGCTGTGTATTAATATTCTGATACATATGTTCTGTTATACATATAGATGCTATATTTACATTTGCTTTATTTGCAGAGCTAGAAATGAATATGGATTATTTAAATACCTCTCCAGATGATGGAAGTCCAGGTGAGCAATGAGGTAAACACCAGATATCACTAGATCACACATAGTAATACTGACCCTTTATTGGTCAGGGGCCATTATATCAACCTGTTATCATTCTTGCACTATAGTAGACATAATCAGGAACATAATAACATAAGCAAAATGCTTGTGTTACAAGAAAAAATGTATTTTCTAGCATTCCTGGAAGAATACAAAGTTGAACTATAAAACAAATGCTTTATTCAGAGAAATATAGACATTAAAAACTGAGAAAAAAACTAACATGTTTATCTTAACTGGGTTGGACTGGAGAATTAATTTATGTAGTAGAGAAAAACTCTTTTTTTCCTTGAATCAGTGACATGTGGACAGAAGTTCTCATCCATCAGCAACAACACAGGCCCAAAGGGACGCATTGTGGGTGGGAGCATAACATCTCCTGGGTCTTGGCCTTGGCTAGTGAACATTCGATTTAATGGCGAACTGATGTGTGGAGGAGTCCTGTTAGATGACATGTGGATCCTTACAGCTGCTCACTGCTTCACTGGGTATGGAATGAATGCTAAACAGTATAAACATGCTATTGGCACTTTGCACCCTACCATGTGGCCATCGCCCACAGATGCAGATTTGAAGGTCAAAGACATTTGCTTTTAGCATGAATACAGCACATCTGCAATAACTGCATTCAACAGTGCTGTATTCATGGGGGCAGACTGTAGAAGGGACATAAGCATCCCACCCCCTATCCATCCCCTAACTCAGTGCTGTCCATCTTCTGCGGTGCCGAGGGCCGGAATTTCTCTAGCATACATGGTGGAGGGCCGCTAATGGAAGTCAGTTTTGACCACTCCCCTTTTTGAAACCACACCCACTTCAAACCACACCTATTTTATCACAATGGTGGTAGCACAGCAAAATCCCAAATGCTTGGTCCTTACTGTGGGGATATCAACCATCATTCATATGTGAAAGAATTATGTCATATTAAGATATACCCCTAAATTCCATATGCCTTCTCCTCCCCTGTGGATAGCAGAGCAACCCCCAGTACATAATTACACACCTTAGGGTCCATTTAATGGCTATTTCCAACTGCTAACAAACTCCCACAAACCCCTGCCAGGTTCACCTCCCACAAGCAGCATAGGGCAAGCAGAGTATGGCACACACAGGCAGGGTAGGGCAGGCAGAGTATGGCACACACAGGCAGCACTCTGCCTTTCCTATGCTGTCTGTGTGTGCCATACTCTGCCTGCCCTACCCTTCCTGTGTGTGCCATACTCTGCCTGCCCTACCCTGCCTGTGTGTGCCATACCCTCCCTGCCCTATGCTCCCTATGTGTGCCATACACACAGGCAGCATAGGCCAGGCAGTACCTACATAGGTACCTGAGGTGTGAACAGGGGAACAATGTAAGTGATTATAGCCTGAGCCTGAGGTGTGAACACTGCAGGGGGGAACAATGCAGAGATTAAAAGGTGTGAAAAACACAGGGGATTACATTTTTAAACAATACAGGGGGATTACAGCCTGAATCTGAGGTGAGAACCATGCAGGGGGCCAGTTAATCTCAGTACTGATACCATTTAAATCCTACTCAAAGGTAAGCCATCAAAGCAGCCAGACAGGTGGGGGGCCACACAGAGGGGGGTCGCGGGCCTCCAGTTGGACAGCACTGCCCTAACTTGTGCAAGGTGTAAAGGAGTCCTACAGTAGACTGTAAGGACACAGCTGCCTTGTACCTGCAATTTAACAAGACGCTAATGCAAGTGATCAGCGATTAAGCATTAACAGGTACAATATTGCAACCTTTGGTGGTCCACCACTTGCTTAAGGGGTCTTTATAAATTACTTTTTATGACTCCAGAACATCTAGGTCTCATTTATTGTCACTGGCTAAGTTTTTACCGTGTTAGTTACCCATGGCAACCAACTTTTTTGCTTTTAATATTCTATCTGCAGATGGCTAGAGAAGAATCAGTGATTGGTTGCTACTGGTTACTGTCAATGTGCAAATTTGCTCATTGTTGCTAGAGGAGCCCCAATCTTGCATTTTATAATGATAGGGTACTAGATTATATAAGATACGACAAAATAAATAAAATATTGCAAGTGTAACTAGAACAGCAGTTTCTTATGGAAGCAGAAGTGTAGCACTGGGGAGCGCTGAGTTTTCAGAATTATTCTTTTTTATCTGATAATACAGAAGTGTTAATGAAGTTTTGTGGACAGTAGTGGTTGGTCAGTATGATCTCACCAAAAATGCTCAAGGAGAGAAGACATTTCAAGTCAACAGGATTGTGACCCATCCAAAGGTATGAATATTTTTTCTGAATGTCATTGAAAGTGTGACACATACAGGCACATTTATTAAGAACGAAAACAGTACTCGCCACAGTTCTGCTCAATAGTGTAGAATTTTTAGCAGCATGTTAGTTAGTACTATATATATACAGTATATATGTATATTAAGTACAACTTAATATGATACTGATTTGAGCATCACATATGTTTTCAGTTTAACCAGAAAACCTTTGATAATGACCTTGCCCTGCTGGAATTAACCAGTTCAGTCACAGCTTCACAAAGTGCAAGACCAGTGTGCCTTCCACCAGTGCCTAGAGATCCAACCCCTGGAACTAACTGCTACATTGCTGGGTGGGGCTCCCTCTACGAAGGTCAGTATAAATAGATCATATATATATATTATTTCACTTATAATATTATAGAGTTACTGTATATATAAATGAGAGGCCGCAGAGAAAGTATGTTGCTTTTTAAACCTCATTAATAACTAATGGAGAATGAATGGTATTGACAGAAAAAATATGCACAATGCAAACTATTTTTTGTATGTATTTCTGTATTTCATATACATTTTGTAACACAGAATATAATTTACTGACCATTGCAGTAATGTCCTGTTTGCTTCAGTAAACTGGGTGTTTGACACATTTGGTAAATGTGTCATGGGGCTCCCAATCCCCAACAAGGGTTCAGGGGTAGTAAAAGGGGGTAAGTCGAGTAAAAGCAGGCCACAAAATGAGTGATAGTGAGGCAGCAGAAATGTTCTTTGCCATGGATCCCTGTCACCATATAACATAAAAGAAATCTCACAGTACAGTTACATTTGCAAAGCAATTTCTGCCTAATAAAACAATATTACACTCACTGCAAATGCATATTTGGTTGTTAGAAAAAAGTGACAGGTTTTGCTAATAATCCATGCCAGCTAAACAGATGTTTTCTGTCAGATGACCAGTAAATGCTACTAGCTGAATGCTATGGGATACCATCCCTAGTGCAAATTATCTGATTTTGGGATCAAATTAAGTAAGTAACCCAAATGACCACCCATTGCTACCTGGTACCTATGGGTTGTTTGGTGCAAACATTTATTACATGACCCCATCAGAGTTTGTCATGTAATCTGACACCATATTTCAACCTTGTACTTAGCAACCCTTTAGCTATCAATTTAAAATAGCTAAAGAACAAAACATTTAAAATGGTATAAAAGGACTCCTAAGTAAAGAAAAACTCATTATAGAATATCAATGGCAGTATTATTCAGACTTTTTGGATTTTAGCCCACTTTGTCACCTCTTACCTAAAGCTTCATGAAAAAAATATTGTATAGTTACCCTTCTATATTTCCAGTTCACTTAGACTGACCGCTTAGAATGACCATTTGGATTTTTGTGCCTTAAGGCAGAATCTTTCTTCAAATAAAGGAAAGGAATCCTACCCTAGCATATATAATATACAACTTATAATACATAGCTGCACATTTTTTATGTGAAATTTAGCATACAATTTTTGGTGTATGGATGGAACAGTATCTCCCTAATATGTCAAAAGCAGTCAATAATGGCAACATAATGTGTATAATTCTGGTGGCATTTACATTAATTGGCTGTATCTCAACAAACAGATGGACCCCTGTCAGATGTGATTATGGAGGCCCGTGTACCGGTTCTTAGTCAAGAAGCGTGCAGAAGCACCCTTGGGAAAAACATGCTAACCAGCACTATGTTTTGTGCAGGTTACCTGAATGGTGGAATAGACTCTTGTCAGGTAATATAAAGTTATTACAGAGGAGACAAAATAAGAGTAAACGTTGATATTTTGTTCTACAGAATCTAGAAGGAACAACATTGTGGGCACCACAAGTTTTTAACTTTTTGTGTGCTGTGTACTGTTCTTTAGACACTCTCTGTATAGGCTTGTATCATACTAAGCATCTCTTTTCTTTCTGGGGTACAGAGAGTAAGGTGATTAGGGGCAGCTCATTTACTATATATGATAAGAAGGAAACTCAGGTGAGATGGGGACCTGATTCCCACTAGGATGCCCATTTTGTGCCTAGGACAGATTACCGATTATAAATATAAGGTACAGGTTACTACTACATGAGCAGAGAACATATCCACCTGTAGGCCTCCTAATGGAACTTCTCATTTCTTAATATGATTGCTAAAGCAAGACACAAGTATGGCAGAAATGCACAACAAAAATCAACAAAATGCTTTTAACACACAAATTCTTGTTGTTTTGCCTTTGCTACTTTTATGCTGAAAAATTACTTATTGTATCTTAGTCTAAGGCTGTGTGTTACGATGTTAACAAGCAAAACCTATTAAACATGCATCTTGTATGAAAAAACAATATCTGGATAATAAAACACCTATTCTATTTTACAATGCCTATGTCTTTCTTATCCAGCCACCCACACAGACTTCATCCATAAACCTGAGTTTAAAACAGAAATGCATTTATCCTAGGAGAGTCCAGCTTTGGTGCTCTCCTTGTTTATTTCAAGGCTTAACTGAAAATGAACATCCATATTCTCTAGGATGGTAAATAAGTTGATTTCATTCCACTAAGAGGCACTATAATGAATGGCATGAATGACTTATGAAGACTGAGATTTTATATATTTTTGCTACATTATGGAAAATTCTATGGACTGTATTTTCTCCTTCTGTATGTATATAGGTTTTTTGTGTTAATAAAATCATTTTTCAAGTTTTATATAGAGAATATAGTTCACATTCTTCATCAGGGAATACATTTATTTTAGGGGCACGTTCATCAGAGAGGAACTGCTGCCTAAGTTTGAATGGGGTTTTTAAATTAATTGAATAAAAGTTTTTATTTGCCAGTCTGTGAGGGATGTGACCATAAGATATATGTCTCTGCCTGTGTCTACAATTTATAATTTACATGTAAAGGTGCACTTCTGAGAATCCAAGTGCAGAGTTTCTCTTCCTAATAAATCACATCCTTCATCATGTGCAGAGATTCATTGTGATTTTATACGTGAACATAAATGTGTCCTTTATTCTGTTGTAGGGAGATTCTGGAGGGCCACTGACCTGTCAGGATCCTATCTCCAAACAATATGTTCTGTATGGAATCACATCATGGGGAGATGGCTGTGGGGAAAGAGGGAAGCCAGGAGTATACACAAGAGTCACAGCCTTTACTGACTGGATCAGCCACCAAATGAACAGTAATGACTACCTTGCAATTACCACTCACTTACCAGACCTTTCCTGGCTAATTAAGCAATATGTAATAACAGTGAAGTAATGTAGTGTTAATTATTGGGAGTATCTTGCCTGTGTATTATATGCACAATGTGCTTTTATGCAGAAATAGAAAATATTTAATATGTAACTTGAAAAAATTATAGTATGTTGAGAAATGCCTTATCCAGCTGTACATACTACAGTGTATATATGATGGGTCCACAGAGCAAATAATATAATTTATATGACTTTGTTGTTGTTTCCACAAAGTACTATAGAAGTACTATAGTTGCTCTTTCAATTTTTATCTGTCTCCTCCACAGAATCTCCTCCAATCAGGGAGCCTACATGCTTTGAACTGAGTGAACTAGGTATCCTGCATGAAAAGGGGGTCAGTTCTATCTGCTCTTTCTATAGGCAGACGTGCCCTGCACCTCTGAGCCAAGAAGCATGCGCTCGTTTTACAGAAGAAAGGTGCAAACAGAAACAGCACCGATGCGGTGAGTTTTCAGACTGAATACTAAATGTGAATCTGTTCATCTAATTAACATTAACATTTAGACATATGCTTGGTTTATAATGGACGTACAGAATTATTTACCTTTCCCTTGGATACCCACAATGGAAAACATGTGAATATACCCAGACATAAATCAAATGTAAGAGGTAGTCTTGGAGCATAAGGAAGAGAGACAAGTAAGAAAGAGCAGCTTGAGCACCACTACAGAGCACACTGGGGCATAGACTATATTGTACCTGACTACTGGATATCCTGTCTACAGAAAGATATTAATGTTTAAGTTTACATACACACAGGGTGTGTATATAATTTGGGACGTAAACACAAATGTGGTCACAGTGCATGCTCCAGTATTAATTAGATTGTGCAGAAAACAAATTGTGCCTGTTGTGGTAAGAAAATGCAAATGCTTGTGAGCATTGCTCTGTTTACTTTGTATTGCACAATATTGTGTGCATTTGCAATAAGTAAAAGAAGCTTTAAAAGCACACTCATCTTGTGCCTCTGTATATGAGCCCCAATGGAGCTAAGTGCATCAGGATATACTTGGACTATAAGGATAATGGAGTTAAACACATGAACTGGCAAGGGTAGCTTAGTGCAGTGATGCCATGCATATTTACTAAACACTTTACAATAATTAGTTTGTTTTTTCTCAGGTATTATTGTATATAAAATAATATAGTTGGACAATCCTTGCAAATTAACCCCACATGTTGCTAACAGAAACAGAATCCAATATAACAAGAATGCCGTCTTTTGTAAAAATTCTGGTTTGCTTTATTTTCATATCATTTAGGTAAATGAAGAAAAGGTAGGCTTCACAGGCAAAATTTTAAAAAGTAAAAGTAGACACAATTACAAATGCAAGAACAAGACTGTACCATCTTACTTACATCATACTAGGACTAACTAAAGATTCTGTAGAAATAACAAGACTAACAGCAAATCGTGTTCTTCACCTGTTCTCCAGAGCTACGTTCCTATCTACAAACCCTTCTCAGCTTGCTGCGCAGGGCAGAGGATTTCTTGCGGCAGAGCATGGATTTCTCATTTTTCACCCAGACTATTCCACAGTTTATGGAGCAAGTGTACAGCAATATCTTTACTTCAAGAGTCCGCAGGGACATTCAGGTAAGAACTTCTTCCCATGCTATATGCATCAGGCCTTTAAATGGAAAACCTACTGTAGTTTAAAACAGTACTGATTTTGTACCAAATTTATATTGTTTGCTGAGAACATTTCTCTTATCTGTGAACTTGCACATAGACTGTGCAGGACAAAATATGTAATTCCAGCACTCACCCTCCTAAACCAAAGTACAGGTATCGGACCCCTTATCCGGAAACCCGTTATCCAGAAAGCTCCGAATTACGGAAAGCCCGTCTCCCATAGACTCCATTATAAGCAAATAATTCAGAATTTTAAAACTGATTTCCTTTTTTTATGTAGAAATAAAACAGAACCTTGTAATTGATCCCAACTAAGATATAAATAATCCTTATTGGATGCAAAACAATCCTATTGGGTTTAATTAATGTTTTATTATTTTTTTAGTAGACTTAAGGTATGGAGATCCAAATTATGGAAAGACCCCTTATCCGGAATACCCTTGGTCCCGAGCATTCTGGATAATGGGTCCTATACCTGTATAATGTGTATTGGTGGACAGGTAAAGCAGCATTGCATTTTCAGGATAATCAGGGTAATTTTGAATTTCTTTATATGGTTCCAGAGAAGTTGACAAAGAATTACTTTTGTTCATTTATTTCCTACCCCAGACTACTCTCTACATCAGGGGTCCCCAACCTTTCTTACTCGTGAGCCACAGTCAAATGTAAAAAGCCTTGGAGAGCAACACAAGCACCATAAAAGTTCATGGAGGAGTCAAATAAGGGCTAAGATTGGCTATTAGGGGCCTCTATGCACCCTATCAGCTTACAGGGGGCTTTATTTGGTAGGAAATCTTGTTTTTATTCAACCAAAACTTGCCCCCAAGTCAGGAATTCAAAAATAAGTCCCTGGTTTGGGGGTACTGAGAGCAACATCCAAGGGGTTGGGGAGCAACATGTTGCCCCCGAGCCACTGGTTGGGGATCACTGCTCTACATAATTGCATGTACTGTATAGAAAGCAGAGAAAATGTTCTGTACTACACATATGCTTGTCAAGGGAGGCCAGGGTTTATCTGGGAAACTAGAAACTTAAGCTAATATTGTCTGTCTAAATTTTTGTAATTGCAGACCCAGTGTCTGCTAAAAGCCCAGGACCATAGGTGTACAAGGGGGGTTCTGAATGAAGTGCAAATTCAATAATGGTTTGTGAAACATATTAATTTACTTTAAGTTCAGTGAATAGAAAGGATGCTGTCGGACCAGAGAAATTGTAATTATTCTGCTGATTTTAATATGTAGCAAAGTAACCCAGACACTTGAATAGAGCTGTTCGATTACCCACAAATAACCCAAACTGATATGTAAAAATACCATGTTATAAGGATTAAAGCTGTGTAGTTGTCAAGTTAGCCACAGAAATATATAATCAAACCCAATAATCTATTATCATAATGAGTTGTGTAAATAGTCTGGGTTTTATCTCTGAAATAAATAAATTAAATATCCATAAAACAATAGTTAAAACACAGTTAAAGAGACCTACATTAAAACACACGTTTAGGTTTTAGTTGTTTTAGGACAATGTTCAGATCGTCTGTTTTAATGCGACAGTCTAAACTAATGTTCAGATTGAAATTGTAGGATTAAAGTCGGATGATGTTCTGACCATTAATAATTGCTAGACTGCAATTGTACAAATACATTGTAGGTCACACATGGATATTGTCAGATACACAACACATGCACTGATATTATCGTTACCCCACCAAAATTTTGTAACCTGTCTGTGTGAGGTTTGATATAATATCTTATATTCTCATAATGATATACTCATATATTCATATATGCGTGTACTTTGGTAACTTTGATATACTTCGATGCTTAGCATATCAGGTTCCATTTTAGAAATGTATCTCCATTTTGTAACAACAAGACTTGAACATCCCATAATAGTTGTTTTTCCCAAATAGTACCCTTGCATGGCTTGCACCTTACGAAATATACGGTTTGAAAAACAACTTAATCTTATCTGTGCAATGACGCATCTTTTTGTCCTCCTTAAATTCCTGTCCTGCACCTGCCATCCTTGAAGGTCATCCTTGAAACTAATGAGATCCTATTCTATTTTTTATAATAAATTCCTTTGTATCTGCACGTAAGAATAAACTGAACAAGTTTGAACTTCCATTGTGGTTGCGTCCTTGTTCCCGTATATACGCCTTTGTCCTGACAGGAGAGTTCCCTCAGGTCCCTAAACTTACAGCCTGCGGTCAGGAACCCTAACAGTCTGACTAACCAATTGCCATAGTATGAAAGTTGTTCGGACGATCATTGGGCCCACACATGGCCCAAAAAACAAAACTACATTTCATACAATTTTATATACGTGCGTGTATGGCCAGCTCTATACTACTTGGGCACCAGAAAATCAAGTGAAATCAAGTGAAATTTAAAAGGCTACTATAATCTCAAACTTTTCTGCAGAATCGTGATAACTACAGGGAAATACCTTTGCAAGTACATTAGAGATGCATTAGATCTAGGATCTGGCTGAATCCTAGCACTTTTTTTCAAATCCATGTCCTTTATGTCTCTTTAAAGCAGTTTTATTTGTTAATAAGAGAAAACATTGGTTTCATTGCTATGGCTTTATAGATTAAGAATACATTGTAGTCCCCTTTTTGTTTTTATACTTTTATACCCCTAATGAATTACTGGTATAGGATCTTATATTCAGAACGCTTGGGACCTGGGGTTTCCTGGATAAGGGGTGTTTTATTATGGGGTTTAGCTGTAATTTGGATCTTCATACCTTATGTCTCCTAAAAAGTTATTGAAACGTGAAATAGACCCAATAGGATTGTTTTGTCTTGAAAAAGGATTAAATATGTCTCAGCTGGAATCAAATACAGGGTACTGTTTTATTACAGAGAATAATGAAATCATTTGTAAAAATTTAAATTATTCGATTAAAATGAAGTTTTTTGGAAATTACCTTCACGTAATGCAAAGCTTTTTGGATAATGGATTTCCTGATAAAAGATCCCAAACCTCTAATAAAAAATATCTATGTATCAAATTATACTAAGAAAATATTATTAAAGATTAAATCCAGTTATTTTTTTCTTTTTGAAAAAGAGCAGATCCCAGAAACAGGGAGTGTGGATGAAGTGACATCTAATGAGACATTAGAACAAACTGAAAGTGACACAGACAGGTAATACATTTCTAGAGATATCACAATGAAAAATACAGGGGTATATTTAAGGGTGAGATAATGGCAAACTCTTTAATCTGTGATTTTCCACCACAATGAGATTTCAGCCAACTATGGTTGGACTTCTTAAGGGCTCTGGCACACGGGGAGATTAGTCGCCCGCGGCAAAACTCCCTGTTCGCGGGCGACTAATCTCCCCGAGTTGCCTTCCCCCTGCCATACCACCAGCGAACATGTAAGTCGCCGGCGGGATGGCAGACGCGGCGGCGCGATTTCGCGCAAATCGCCGAAAAAGCCCGCGAACAGGGAGTTTTGCCGCGGGCCACTAATCTCCCCGTGTGCCAGAGCCCTAAGACAGGTAGGAAGAGCCAAATTTTTTTAGGAGTCCTCAAGGCTGTGGAGGTAGAAGAGTCAAAGTCAAAACAAGATGTTACTGAAACCACGCCTAATCGATAGGGGCTCTAGTTGTGATCCTAAAACTATATGTTTTTCTTGCCCTATTTTTTTAATCTATAACTTTAAAAAAAGTCAAACTTTTACCTACATGCTGTGACTGACACTTTGCTTTAACTTTATTATGTATTTCCTTGCAGCAACAAGCTACTGCAAAATAAAACATTTGAATTGTTATTTCAAAACTGGGGGCCAAGTCTGGAAGACTGGATAAGAAAGTTGCATACGATGACTACGGATGAGGATGCAAGATCTTCACAAGCGTTCCAGGCAGATAAAGAAAATATAGGAATGGAAAGGGAGCTTTTCCTGCAGGTAATGTGCTGGATGATAGAAAGATAAAAATAACTTCCCCCACAAATCTGTTTGGGGTGGGGGTTAGTAGAACAGTACAATGTGTTACAAACCTAATGTTACAGTACAAATGCACCATTGTGCAAAGCTACTACACACTTACCTCAAAGCCGTAAAGGGGTAGTTCACCTTTAAATTAACTTTTAATAGACATATAGACATTGATATTCTGAAACAGTTTGCAATTAGTCTTCATTTTTTATGGTTTTTCAGTTATTTAGCTTTTTGTTCAGCAGCTCTCTATTTGGAGCCTGCATAGAAATATAAGTAACAATAAAAATAATATTTTAGCCTTACAGAGCAATGGTTTTTGGCTGTTGGGGTCAGTGACCCCCATTCAAAAGCTGGAAAGAGGCAGAAGAGAAAGGAAAATAATTTATAATATAAATAATAATATATAACTACAAAAAATAAATAATGAAAACCAGTTGCAAATTTGCTAGGAATAGGCCATTCTGTAATATACTAAGGGGCCGATTCACTAAAGGTGGATAATGCTTATCGCATGCTTTTTTGTGTTAAAAAGCCTGGAAGATATAAGGGCTCATTTAGAAACAACAAGGCAGTCTGTAAAGTGGAAAAAATGTCAGTTCAGCATTTTTTTGCGTATTGCACGCTGCCTGCCTTGCTTCTGGAATCTCTGCAGGTCCCTGTGCTTCATATCGAGCACAGAGTGCTGTGACTGCCCCATGAATACAGTTCTGCCTGGATTTAGCATTCATGAGGAGCGGGAGGCATGTAGGCTCTTGTCAGGTCTTTGTAATTACCCCCACAATCGTTATTTATATATTTCTAGCTTTGTTATTGAGTTATTAAATACATTGTCATTTTTTTGCTCACCATTTTAGAGAAACGATGAGACAGTGAAAACACTGAAAGCAGGCGGGTTGAAAATGATTTACATGCTGAAATCAGAAATCCAAAGGGAAGGAGCTGTAAATATCTACTTGGAAATGCCAGCTTTAGGTATGAGACTATTGATTAATTGTGTAGTGCTTATGACGACATCTAGTAGAGTTTGCATTACTGTAAAGCAGACCACAACTTTTGTAAAGTCTTGTAAGGCTTGCTGTAATAAACAGCAACTGAACTATTGCTATGCCAAATGCTGCTCCACCATTTTCATTCTGGCATATCTCTGGCACTTGCATTTGGCTAGTAGCTTTGCTATAAAAGCCCCTTTTGGAGACATTTTCCCAAACAAGTTGCCAGTGTGCAAAGCTAGTACATAATTACCCCCAAAATTAAACTTGTTATTCCTGCAAAAGATGGCTATATAACATGTGTAGAGAGTGAATACTCATGCAAACTGCATATTTACATTTTTCTTAGAATGTTTTATAACAGAAAGCAATTAGTTAAAAACGAATGAAGACCGGTGCCTTGATATAACAAGATCACTGAGAACATTTTAGTGTAGGATTTATTACTGAGTAAAATGAGAGAAAATGTAATGCTAATTTTACCTTCTTTCCCAGACTTTCCCCTACTCTTCTTTTATTTTCCTTTTTGATCTGCTAACTCCTTTATTTTTCTTTTCTGCTTTCCATTTGTTTTTGTCACTTCTGCCAGTATATTTTTAACAACTTTATTTTTCCATTTTGTTGAACACTCTTGTATTCTCTCTTCTGATGAATTGCACCCAGTGCGGCTATTGATGCAGGAGAATCCTGGAGCTACCCCCAACTAGAAGGTGCTTGTGAGGGGACATAATTAGTTTTTTCCCATAAAAATTATGACTCTTAGGGGGACATTTACTAATCCACAAACGTCCGAAAAGCATCCGAATGCGTTTTTTTCATAATGATCGGTATTTTCGATTTTTTTTCGTAAATTGTTGAGACTTTTTCGTAGCCGTTACGACTTTTTCGTAAAATGTCGCAACTTTTTCGTAGCCATTGCGCCGAGTACGAAAGTTTCGGATTCATTCAAGCTTCAGTATCGTGACTTTCCTTGGGCCAGGTTGGAGCTGCAGAGTGCCATTGAGTCCTATGGGAGGCTTCCAAAATCATGCAAAGTCTGAAATGTTTGCCCGCCGAGCGCTCAATACGAAAAAGTTGTGACAATATACGAGCAAATCGTGATGGCTACGAAAAAGTCGTGACAATTCACGCAAGTCGTAACGGCTACGAAAAAGTCGAAACGGTGACGAAAAAATTGCAAAAAATACGAAAAAGTCGCAAAATGTTAGTTTCCAATCCGAATTTTTCCTATTGGGATTCGTGGATTAGTAAATGTGCCCCATAGGCTATGCAATTGAGCTAACCTTTTATGAGCAGGTTATATCTTAAACTTAACATAACCTGGGAGCAGCAACACTGGAAAGAGCCAACAGAGAACAGCGCTCCTCACAGCTCTACTAGAGCTTTCTGCTCTGGTCACCATTGAGTGGGCAAAATTCTACCCATAGTTGGGGTAAAGGGTAGAAGGGGAGGGATATGGAACAGGTAGTTTATAATGTTTTTTGTTATTTTTGTATACTGTAACTAACATACTGCAATGACTAGGACTACACGTTTAAGGTACTTATGGGTGCAGATGTCTTCATTGCACTGAAAATATTGAGTTGGAATGTACAGGGCCTCAACAACCCTGTCAAGTGCAGACTAGTGCTGGATTACTTAAGGCAAGAAAGGGTCAGCATGACGCTACTACAAGAATCCCACCTGGTTGGTAGAAAAAAAATTGACCCTGAAAAAACCGTAGGTGGGCTGGCATTATCATGAAACATATAGCTCACACTCTTCTGGAGGTGCTAAACTGTCTAAGCATATTCCCTTTCAGCTACTTGTGCTAGTAACTATGTAACTCACATTAAAGTGTTTCTGTTTTAATACATTGAGTGCAATAACGAATTATCACCTTGCCATTGCAATTTATGTGTTATGTGAGTAAAAGTACATGTATGGAAGTGTAACTGTGTTGCTCTCAATGATTTTGTTGCTTTGTCACAGAACCAAAGTCCACTGCTGATCATTCCCAGATAAGGAAGAGAGAAGTAACAGAAGTGATTGATGAGGGAAAACCAAATCTGAGAGGTAATTCAGCACTTGTAACTCTAGGGGTATCAGAATACAATATACACATTACTATATTAATATCCAGGGCTATTCCTGTGGCAAAAAAGACACCTCTGGTAACTTTAATAGCTAAATTTCCTTTTTTTGTTTACAACATAAATTTAGCTCTTCTAATGCAGAGAGCACAGTTGTGCTCTCTGCACTAGCAATGCGCCCCCCTCCCCCGATAACTTGAGCTACTGACAAGTATGCCTGAGTAATACAATTGTTGACCCTTACATTCAGGTTGTCAGCTTCTATTGGAAGCAAGTCATAAAGTCCAGTCCATTAAAGAAAAATACAGATGGATCCTGCAAGTGCCAGAGAGAGACCTCTCCATGAACTTCCAAGAGGTGAGAGGGATAGAAACCACCATGAAGTGTCTGGATATAGCATATCATAGTATGTACAGTATATAAATGGCTAAATCAATTCACTATAAACACCTTTTCAGCATATCAAAATGTTAGCCTTCCTATTTAAAGGAATGACCCCTGTAACATGTTATGCTTAATTTCACAGATTCTGGTGGACATGAATTCTAAGAATGGTAAAGGCCTCTACAGAGCTCGTGTTAGGGTCCAAGTAGCTGGGAAGCCCACATCCTTTATCAGTTTAGTGGGGCTAGAGAACAGTTCCCTCTATCGTAGCATGCCAGGAATCATTGCCTTGTCAATGGATGTTCTAAAAACCTAAAGTATGAGTGGGTCTACTTATGGAAAAAGGAGAGGAGATCCTGAAGATCGAACATACCCCTGGGTGCAGTGCCAAAGAATACCCAGGCATCACTTCTACATTGGAAGAAGTCAAAAAGAAGAGAGGCTTGGCCAGTCCAAATAACATTACCTGACCTTTGCTATGATGAAAGAAAGATAGAACTTGCATCCATCTGCACAATTCATTGTCCTAAAATCTAATGCTACACAAACACAAGCACAGTAGATATACTTGGTTAGATGGCCAACCCCTTCAAAGCAATTTTGTGACAATGGGAAAAAAAACTATTTTTGACTATGCTGAATGCGATGCATTCTCATACCAGAAAAAGTTACTATTCTTTTTAGCACCTGAATTCTGGGTTAAACCATCAACACGAAAATCACTGATGGATTAGCATTTCTGTGTTGTATGAAATGTTTGTTGTACTGAATGTACAAGTGGTACCAAAAAGAGATGCTTCCACACTTCTAGTGGTCTATTTAGTATGGCTCAAGTGCAAGCTGTCATAGTTGCAGTGATTCTATAAACAGGAACTGTAAAAATTATCAATCTGCTCTTCCCCATCAGCCTGATGTCAGCAATGTAATATAGCAATATATTTTATTTTTTCTGAAATGGTTGTATATTATGTATTCAATAAATTACTGACATTGCTCTGATAGCATTCTGTTTATTTTGTGGTTATTATAGGAGCCACTGTATAGTTTCCGTACCAGATATTCTACAATTAAATATTTATGAACACAATAAAAATTGGCAGCAGTCGCAAAAATGTCCATTTGTTTAAAAATAATTCTGCTTATTTATAATCTGTCATCGGAAAGTATTTATTCATAAAAGTTCCTAGGAGTATTACATGTTTGCAGGACTAGAGTTTTAGGTAACAAAAAGTCTTGTCTCCCACTATGGGGAATGAAACTAGGGAGTCCACCAGAATGAAAATCCTCCTCTCTCTGTTCATTTCTACAGGATTTATAAAGGTGTATTTCAATTTCACCCACTAATTAAAATGCTCCCAAAAATCCTGTAGAAATAATAAGAAAGCAGCAGACTTTCAGTGGACTGTGTGCAGGAAAGTAAGCTGTAATGATATGCAGGTTGCCCCCAAAAACCCATGGGACTTTGTATTTTATTGTATATTATTGTATTTTTATTGTAAAACCAATAAAAAATTTACCTTTAAAAAAAAAAAACCCATGGGACCAGCAGATTTACCCATGGGTCAGTTGGGTCTGGCCGACACTCTCACAGGATATTTTTAAATTAGAGAGAACCCAAAGAAGAGCAACTAAGCTGGTAAAGGGTATAGAAGGTTTTATCTTTAAAGAAAATTTGACCAGGGTGTTTTTTTTTATACTGGAGAAGAGGTGCTTAAGGGCAGATATGATAACTATGTACAGGTATAGGATCCATTATCCGGAAACCAGTTATCCAGAAAGCTCAGAATTACAGAAAGCCTGTCTCCCATAGACTCCATTTTAATTAGATTTTTAAAATTGATTTCCTTTTTCTCTCTAAAAATAAAACAGTATCTTATATTTGATCCCATCTAAGATATAATTAATCCTTATTGGAGGCAAAACACTCCTATTGGGTTTAATTAATGTTTTATTGTTTTTTTAGTAGACTTACAGTATGAAGATCCAAATTACAGAAAGACCCCTTATCCAGAATACCCTTGGTCCCGAGCATTCTGGATAATGGATCCTATACCTGTATAAATATATAAGGGGACCCTATAATAAACTCTCTTACGCTTTATATAACAGTAGATCCTTCCAGCAGCCATGATGGCATCCATTAATATTAGAAAGAAGGAGGTAACATAGTAACATAGTAAGTTGGGTTGAAAAAAGACATACGTCCATCAAGTTCAACCATAATGCCTATATATAACCTGCCTAACTACTAGTTGATCCAGAGGAAGGCAAAAAACCCCATCTGAAGCCTCTCTAATTTGCCACAGAGGGGAAAAAATTCCTTCCTGACTCCAAGATGGCAATCGGACCAGTCCCTGGATCAACTAGTACTAAGAGCTATCTCCCATAACCCTGTATTCCCTCACTTGCTAAGAATCCATCCAGCCCCTTCTTAAAGTTATATAATGTATCAGCCAGCACGACTGATTCGGGGAGGGAATTCCAGAACCTCACAGCTCTCACTGTAAAAAATCCTTTCCGAATGTTTAAATGGAACCTCCCTTCTTCTAAACGGAGTGGGTGCCCTCGTGTCCGTTGGAAGGACCTACTGGTAAATAAAACATTAGAAAGGTTATTATATGATCCCTTTATATATTTATACATAGTTATCATGTCACCTCTTAAGCGCCTCTTCTCCAGTGTAAACAGACCCAACTTGGCCAGTCTTTCTTCATAACTGAAACTTTCCATACCCTTTACCAGCTTAGTTGCCCTTCTCTGGACCCTCTCTAACTCAGTAATGTCCCGTTTGAGCACTGGAGACCAAAACTGAACAGCATATTCTAGATGGGGCCTTACCAGCGCTCTGTAAAGGGGAAGAATAACCCCCTCCTCCCGTGAATCTATACCCCTTTTAATACAGCTCAAAACCTTGTTTGCCCTTGCAGCTGCTGCCTGGCATTGCTTGCTACAGCCAAGTTTATTATCTACAAGGACTCCAAGGTCCTTCTCCATTATGGATTTGCCTAGTGCAGTCCCATTAAGGGTATACGGGGCTTGCATGTTTTTACATCCCAGGTGCATGACCTTACATTTATCCACATTAAATCTCATCTGCCACTTAGCTGACCAGATTGCCAGTTGGTCAAGATCCTGCTGCAGGGATGTCACATCCTGGATAGAATTGACTGGTCTGCAGAGTTTTGTGTCATCTGCAAACACTGATACATTACTCATAATACCCTCCCCTAAGTCATTTATGAACAAATTAAACAAAAGTGGACCCAGTACAGAACCCTGAGGGACCCCACTGAGGACCTTATTCCAAGTAGAGAATGTACCATTAACAACCACCCTCTGTACCCGATCCTGTAGCCAGTTTTCTATCCATGTGCAAACGACTTCACTAAGACCAATAGACCTTAGCTTAGAAAGCAGTCGTTTGTGGGGAACGGTATCAAATGCTTTCGCAAAATCCAAATAGATGATATCTACTGCATCCCCACTGTCCAGCTTCTTACTTACCTCATCATAAAAAGCAATTAAATTGGTCTGACATGACCTGTCCTTCATAAAGCCATGCTGATTACTGCTCATAATGCCATTCTCCACTACATAATTTTGAATGTGATCCCTTAACAAGCCTTCAAATAACTTGCCCACCACGGATGTCAAACTTACAGGCCTATAATTGCCAGGCTGAGATCTTACTCCCTTTTTAAATATGGGAATGACATTCGCCTTCTTCCAATCCCTAGGTACCATACCTGATGAAAGAGAGTCTGAGAATATCAGAAACAAGGGCCACTGCAATTCTGCCCCTAGCTCTCTCAGTACCCGAGGGTGTATTCCATCTGGCCCAGGTGCCTTGTTTACATTTATTGTGTGTAACCCTTTAAGCACCATATCCTGTGCCAGCCACTGTGTAGTTGGAGCTGAGGCAACAGTGCAGCTATTGGGTGGGACTTGTCCCACTGGCTCCTCTACTGTATACACAGAAGAAAAGAACTGGTTAAGCACATCTGCCTTTTCTGTATCCGCTGTAACCATATTGTTATTACACCCTCAACCTGCATCTTTTTACTATTAATATACTTAAAAAACTTTTTGGGGTTAGTCTTGGCCTCGGCCGCGATGCGCTCCTCATTTTCTATCTTTGCCTTCCGGATTGCTGTTTTACAACACTTGTTATAGTGTTTATAATCATTAAACGCAGCTACTGTCCCCTCTGACTTATATTTCTTAAAAGCTTTCCTTTTTCTCCCTATTAACTTCTTTACCTCAGAGTTAAGCCACATAGGGTGATTCTTAACACTTCTACTTTTTCTTATTAATGGAATAAATTGAGAACAGTAATGATTTAATATCATTTTAAATGACAACCATTTCTGCTCTGTGTTTTTATCAGAAAACATAATGCCCCAATCTATGCCCTGAAGCGCTGCCCTTAAGGAGCTAAAATTTGCCTTCCTAAAATTCATTGTCTTTGTTGCCCCCGTGTAAATTTGTTTCCTGCACCAAACATTAAATGAAATAACATTATGGTCACTATTACCCAGGGGTTCAACCACTTGCACATTTGCTATACGTTCTGGGTCATTAGAGATCACTAGATCTAGTATAGCATGGTTCCTGGTTGGCTCCTCAACAACTTGTGACATAAAGTTGTCATGCAGCAAGTTTATAAACTTGTTCCCATTTACTGTCCTGGCAGTACTATTGCCCCAGTCAATATCAGGGTAATTAAAATCCCCCATTATTATCACTTGCCCCAAACTAGCAGCCTTTTCTATTTGCAACAGGAGCTGGGCCTCCTCCTCTTCGCTTACATTAGGGGGTCTATAGCATACCCCTACAATTAGTTTGGTAGATTCCTTACTATCTGTGAGAAGCTCAACCCATAAGGATTCAGCTCCCTCTGTTAACCCCATCACTTCCTCCCTAATATTTGCTTTTAATTCCTGCTTAATGAACAGACACACTCCTCCTCCTTTTCTATTGCCCCTGTCCCTCCGAAACAATGTATACCCCCCAATATTAACTGCCCAGTCATGAGACTCATTCAATCAAGTTTCAGCAACTCCAATCACATCATATTTCCGCTCCAACGCCAGTACCTCCAGCTCTCCCATTTCACCAGTCAGACTCCTTGCATTGGTAAACATACATTTAATACTGGTTCCGGCGTGAGAATGACGTGTAAACAACTTATGGGCCTCCCTGCCATTATCAGTATCCCGAAGCAAGTCTCCTCCCCCATTTTCCCTTACTATGCCCACTACCTCATCTATCCTGTCTACCACAGAATTTCCCTCTGCACCCTCCCCCCCCACTCCTAGTTTAAAATCTCCTCCAACCCTCTAGCCATCTTTTCCCCCAAAGCAGCTGCCCCATCATCATTGAGGTGCAGCCCATCCCTGGCAAAGAGCCTGTAGCCGACTGAGAAATCAGCCCAGTTCTGGAGAAACCCAAAGCCCTCCTCCCTACACCAATCTCTCAGCCACGCATTAATCTCCCTAAGCTCCCGCTGCCTTCTTAATGTTGCTCGTGGCACAGGTAATATCTCTGAGAAAATTACCTTGGAAGTCCTCGCCCTCAACTTCGCACCTAGCTTTTTAAAATCGTTCTTGAGGACTTCCCCCCCTCCTCTAACTTTGTCATTGGTACCTATGTGTACCAAGACCGCCGGGTTCCACATTAATATTCCATAAGGTTGTTTTTACTGTGAGAGCTGTGAAATTCTCTCTGTGAGCTAGTCGTTCTGGGTGTCTTAAAGAAGGGGTTGGATGGCTTTTTAGCAAGTGAGAAAATACAGGGTTGTATTGAAAATAGCTTTTAGTACAAGTTGATCCAGGGACTGGTCCGATTGTCTGGGAGTCAGGAAGGAATTTTTCTCCCCACTGGGCCACACACTGACCCGGTCATAAAATAGAGTAGTCTACACATTGTACCTATCATAAAATTGTGAGGGCCACAATGTGTCTGTTATGAAATACAGTACTGGCATATCTAGTGCTACTTCACTCATGATTTTGCTATGTCAACCATGACAAGTGATCTAGAAGAGCTATGTTCAATAGGCATGGTATTAGAGGTAATGCATTAAAGAAGAAGGAAAGGCTAAGTCACTTGGGGGTGCCAAAATGTTAGGCACCCACAAGTGACTTAAATCGCCTACCTTTTACCCCGGGCTGGTGCCCCTGTTCGGAGACAACAGCACCAGCCCGGGGTAGCAGCGAGTGCTTCCTCCTTCCTGTTCGCTCGCATGCACAGTAGAGTGAAAAGCTGAACTTTAACAGAGAAGTCGGCTTTTCACTCTAATGCGCATGTGCCGGTCCCGGGAATTTTCCGGCAAAACGAAGCCAGAAGAAGGAAGCGCTCGCTACAGCTACCCCGGGCTGGTGCTGTTTTCTCCTATCAGGCACCAGCCCAGGGTACAAGGTAAGCGATTAAAGTCACTTGGGGGTGCCTAACATTTTGGCACCCCCAAGTGACTTAGCCTTTCCTTGTACTTTAAAAGTGGGTGTGGTCAGAAATGTTGCCACCACACATAGTGCTGAGAGTTTCCTTTGTGGGCTGGGTAGATCAGGGGTGTGGCTGTTTATGCAAGTGCCCTGGGATACTATGAAGAAATCTTATTAGGTTGTGTATTAAAGTAGCCTTCCCAAACACAAAAATTATTTTCCACCAAGGCATAGCCCACCACTCTAGGGGCCAAAGTGATCAGTGGGCTAATAATAAGTAAAGCCACTGGAGGAAAGGCCCTGCTAAATTAATGGTAAAAAACCCAGTGATTACTGATGGTGGCCCTGATGGAGTAGTTAGCAATTTAGATATATTTAGATCTTGCAAATTATTAAATGGTTTACCTTCTACAGGTTTTGGATCCCTTATATAGAAACTTGTTATCCAGAGAGCTCAGAATTATGTGAAGGCCACCTCTCATAGTCCATTTTAAGCACATTTCTATAATTTGTAAATATTATTTCCTTTTTCTCTGTAATAATAAAACAGGACCTTGTACTTGATTCCAACTAAGATATAATTAATCCTCATTGGAGGCAAAACAATCCTATTGGGTTTATTTTATTTTTAAATGATTTTTAGCAGACTACCCATATGTAATAAAAGGCCAGTTTGCCCATTAGAAGTAACCCATAGCAACCAATAAGATTTGCTTTTAAACAGGTGATTTAAATGGCTAATTGGTCGCTATGGGATACTGTACCTGGGCAAACTTAGTGCCATTTATTACATAACCCACCTTATTTAAAGTCTAGTGATCCACATTATGGAAAGATTCTTTATCCAGAAAACCCCACTAACATTCCAGATAAATATATACAAACCGGATTCCAAAAAAGTTGGAACAAATTGTGAATAAAAACTGAACGCAATGATGTGGAGGTGCCAACTTCTAATATTTTATTCAGAATAGAACATAAATCACGGAACAAAAGTTTAAACTGAGAAAATGTACCATTTTAAGGGAAAAATATGTTGATTCAGAATTTCATGGTGTCAACAAATCCCAAAAAAGTTGGGACAAGTAGCAATAAGAGGCTGGAAAAAGTAAATTTGAGCATAACGAAGAGCTGGAAGACCAAATAACACTAATTAGGTCAATTTACAACATGATTGGGTATAAAAAGAGCTTCTCAGAGTGGCAGTGTCTCTCAGAAGCCAAGATGGGTAGAGGATCACCAATTCCCACAATGTTGCGCAGAAAGATAGTGGAGCAATATCAGAAAGGTGTTACCCAGCGAAAAATTGCAAAGATTTTGCATCTATCATTATGAACTGTGCATAACATCATCCGAAGATTCAGAGAATCTGGAACAATCTCTGTGCGTAAGGGTCAAGGCCGTAAAACCATACTGGATGCCTGTGATCTCCGGGCCCTTAAATGACACTGCACCACAAACAGGAATGCTACTGTAAAGGAAATCACAGAATGGGCTCAGGAATACTTCCAGAAACCATTGTCAGTGAACACAATCCACTGTGCCATCCGCCGTTGCCAGCTGAAACTCTACAGTGCAAAGAAGAAGCCATTTCAAAGCAAGATCCACAAGCTCAGGCGTTTTCACTGGGCCAGGGATCATTTAAAATGGAGTGTGGCAAAATGGAAGACTGTTCTGTGGTCAGACGAGTCATGATTCGAAGTTCTTTTTGGAAATCTGGGACGCCATGTCATCCGGACCAAAGAGGACAAGGACAACCCAAGTTGTTATCAACACTCAGTTCAGAAACCTGCATCTCTGATGGTATGGGGTTGCATGAGTGCGTGTGGCATGGGCAGCTTTCATGTCTGGAAAGGCAGCATCAATGCAGAAAAATATATTCAGGTTCTAGAACAACATATGCTCCCATCCAGACATCATCTCTTTCAGGGAACACCCTGCATTTTTCAACAAGATAATGCCAGACCACATTCTGCATCAATCACAACATCATGGCTGCGTAGGAGAAGGATCCGGGTACTGAAATGTCCAGTCTGCAGTCCAGATCTTTCACCTATAGAGAACATTTGGCGCATCATAAAGAGGAAGGTGCGACAAAGAAGGCCCAAGACGATTGAACAGTTAGAGGCCTGTATTAGACAAGAATGTGAGAGCATTCCTATTCCTAAACTTGAGAAACTGGTCTCCTCGGTCCCCAGACGTCTGTTGAGTGTTGTAAGAAGAAGGGGAGATGCCACACAGTGGTGAAAATGGCCTTGTCCCAACTTTTTTGGGATTTGTTGACACCATGAAATTCTGAATCAACATATTTTTCCCTTAAAATGGTACATTTTCTCAGTTTAAACTTTTGTTCCGTGATTTATGTTCTATTCTGAATAAAATATTAGACGTTGGCACCTCCACATCATTGCGTTCAGTTTTTATTCACAATTTGTTTAGTGTCCCAACTTTTTTGGAATCCGGGTTGTATATATATATCAAATAAATGTTTATGCTTTCAAGCAGGATGCTCTATACTTTCTTAGGAGTTTAATACCTTGAATGACCTTTTAATACTAATAAGACACCACCAACTGCTTTCCCAGTTGCAGTTTTTAAACAGGTGAGTAACCTGTGGCACCCATTGGGCATTTCAGCTCCTAGTGGCAGCAAAGCCCCTGGTAGCACTTTTAATAAATAATACCAATGTTTCCTTTTTTATGCCCATTTAAATGTAAGGAGGTATTTGCTCATGGGTACCTGTAATCACCACGTGTAAAATGTTTGCAGCAATTCTAATAGATCAGGAGGGGGAGGTATTTTTGGGTGCATCACAGCACTTTGCATTTAAAGTGACATTTTAATTTAATTTCTTGGCAAAGGCTAGCAGGCAGCCTACATTTTCCATAATTTAAATGGTGCTGTTTGAGTGTAATGGTGTAAATTATTAAAAATACATTGTGCTCTTTGTAATACAGTAAGTGATATAATTTGTGAAAAAGGCTCCATGCTTATGTACTGTATGTCCTGTTATTAATGGACACAAAGTGGAATATTTTTTAAAGCTGGTTAATTAGAATCACATTACATACAGCATCGAAACCTGTGCACTTTGCAACAGAATTGATTAATTATCATCCCTGTAGTACCAGCTTTTATGACATCTTTAATGTAACATTCTGCTAATGCTTTAATGATTTCCATTGACCCCTAAGCTTAGCTTCTCAACTGTAGCCCAGAGCACACTGAGCAAGCACAGGGGCGCCGCCAATCAAAAGATGACCTAAAAAGATCAAAAGATGGGAATCTGCTGTGGGCAAAGTTGCAGGCATAGATTGCTGTTAAATGACTGTGGAATCTCTGGGCTGGTACCTACTTATAAGGCTGCTTTACCATCAACCATGATTGCCTATTGCCTAAGAGAATAATGTAAACAATCTCATAGTCCTCTCTGTCACATGAGACATTAAAAACTATAAGAACATGATATCAATAGTGTAGCCACCCTAAACTTTCCCAGTACTTCTACCACAGGCTCTCTAATGTTAAGAGAAAAGCAATCAGAGTCAGATGATCTTCAAGTGTAGAGGAAATAACATACATTCATAATTATACTTTTATATGTTAAGAAATAATAATGTTAATATATTGTTTACTTATGAAAAGCCAATTCAGCAGTACAACTGAAAGGGCAGGGAGGTTCCCGGCAGCTTGGTATTTAATAACACTTCCTAAAATGTTGCTTCCTCTGTGAAAGAGATGCAGCTGTTGTTTGGGTAAGAGTGACAGAGCGGCTGGAGCCTCCATGAATGAATATCACTCTGCTCTCCGCCATATTAACATACTGTATTAACTCTATCCAATCACATTCAGAGGACGAGTAGCCCAGATGTTAGAAATCTGTTCTCATTCTCCAAATTACTGGCAAGGACTAGTTTATGGGTCAGATGATGACACAAGCTAACTTAGCTTCAGCCACCTCTGCCGGCTTTCTTAGCCAGGCAGGGGACAGGGGTGACGTCACGGGGGGCACGGAGGAGGCAGGGCCGTGATGTCGTGGGATGGGGAGGAGGCGGCCCGTGTTGTCGTGGTGGCGAGGCTATGACGCAGTGATCGCGACAATGTTACTGAGTCCTGCCCGATTTCCCTAATTTGGGAAACTGGGCAAGATGTTTTGACCCGGACATCCCTTCTGAAAACCGGGCTGTCCGGGTTGAAACCGGACAGGTGGCAACCCTAAGTTGAACATTTATTTGACATAACCTTATTTTACATTTCTGCCATTTTATATATTTATTTAGGTCCCAAAATTCCCAATATAGCAATAGTTTTTCTCTGTATATACAATATATCTGCACTATACATTTACTGTGAGAAACATAGTAAGTAAGTTGTACTGTAATTCTGCTACAGTTATTTATTTCTTTATATTATATGTTCATCTAATTCCGATAATGGTGATTCAAACCAACAATGATAGTCACTGTAGCAAACATTTTCCTTGGGCTCTATCTGAACACTGGTACTGTAGACGAAAACAGAAATTTAACACAGTAATAAATACAAACTGTAAAGATATCTATACTGCTTATTGTGTTTGTATTTACCATGTACCATGTATTTACCAATGCTTTGCACTTATCCCAGGCACAGAAGATTCATACTAGCTAGTGCCAGGACTATAGTTACACCCTGAATGAGTGACATTTTATCTCACACAAGGGGTATGTACATTTGCCTGCATATGTCAATATGACCTTGAGCAACTGTTCTGTCTCTTTCCCAAGCTCTACAAAAGTGTGGCTTCTATTGTTATAAACATTATTTACAGTTTCAAAGTGACTGTATTTTGTTTGCATGCTGGCCTGTTCAACCATGCCCTAAAGGACACAGGGCTTTATATACATCTATTTCTGATACCCCATATTTTTTCAATATGCATTATTAAGGTGTCAGTGACAAGCCATTCAGAGCTAGTTTGTGATGGGCATGCCTGGCTGTGGTTGTTTGATTTGCTTTTCCTCCTAGCAGATTATTTACTCCTGAAGCATTGCACCTGCCCCTGTCTATCTTCATTCAGCCTCAAATTTCTCTTCCAGAATCCGTCCCATTCTGTTCCTTTGCAGGGGGAAGGGCAGCAATAAGCCTGAGAATACACTGGGTTGGTGAGTGGGAGCTGTGGAACCGGCCACTATGGCTGGGATATGGATCTGCCTTCTATTGCCAATTTTTAGCTACTTTCAAGGTAAGACTTTGCTATTCTATATATATATATATATATATATATATACAAAACGAAGTGCTGGGAAGCTGCACACCATAAGGAACAATAATACCTGGGAGCCTGTGCAAATCGAAATCTAGACAGGCATGGGGTGACGGCACGCACAGGATTTTCACAAGGAGTCAGGAAGATGCGAAATAATAGAGGTTTATTGTGACCAACGTTTCAGTTCCTCACAGGAACTTTCATCAGGGATACTGAAGAAAGTTCCTGTGAGGAACTGAAACGTTGGTCACAATAAACCTCTGATTATTATTTCGCATCTTCGTGACTCCTTGTGAAAATCCTGTGCGTGCCGTCACTCCATGCCTGTCTATATATTTATATATATATATATATATATATCTTTATTTATATATATTTGTGCTTGTGTGTGTGTATGTATTACATTTGCCTCTCTCTAACCTATCTCAGTTTAAAACTCTTTCTGCCACTGTCAGGTCTATTCTTTATCATTCTGACACTGGCAGATTCTACCCTAATATTACTTGTGTATTGGTTTAAATCTGCTCCATCTAATCTTTCCCTGTTTGTGCTTTGCTCGTCCATAGTGAGGATTGTTAAGGGGAAATGATGTAACAGGTGGTGACATGGCTTTTCGTAGATTAACAGATACAAACCTTTTAGTCAAATGTGACCGCAAAATAAATATGCTGTGAAAATCTTGTCATTGGTATGTTTAAGCAGGTATTTTGGTGCTGGGTCAGATATAAAGATACATGAGGGATGATACCCTATGTTTGGGTCAATGGAGCAAACCTCAGACACAGGACATGACCCACACTTATGCTGAACTGGGGAAGGGGGGGGGGGCAGTTAACCAGCATGCTGGAATACTTGGAGATGTAGTTCAAAACACTTAGGGGCTGATTTACTAATCCACGAATCTGAATCCCGAATGGGAAAAAATCGGATTGGAAACGAACATTTTGTGACTTTTTTGTATTTTTGGCAATTTTCTCGTCGCCGTCGCGACTTTTTCGTGAATTGTCGCGACTTTTTCGTAGCCGTTGCAAATTGTCGCAACTTTTTTGTATTGAGCGCTAAGTAAACGGCGGGCAAACCTTTCCGATTTTTTCGCTGCAGCGGCGAAAAAATCGCAAAATACCGATCATTACGAAAAAAACGCATTCAGACGCTTTCGATCCGTTCGTGGATTAGTAAATCGTCCCCTTAGTGCCACAGATTGAGTAATAAACAGATTTTCAGAATGCCATGTAGTATAGTATAGTGTGTATTAGGCTTGACTTTTTCCATTACCAGGATGTCTCTCTGAGAGTGAAGAGGAGCGTTTGCTAAATCACATTTTTGGTGAGCGAGGCTACAGAAAGGAACTGCGGCCAGTGGAACATACTGGTGAAACAGTGAATGTTTCTTTGGCTCTGACACTCTCTAACCTGATTTCCCTGGTAAGTATGCACTGAATTTTACAATGAAAGCAAACAAAAAACTGTTTTGCGGTGTTTGTGTATTTACTATAGTTATCCTTGAATAAGAAGTACCAGTGTCATATTTATTTAGAAATGGGCCAGATAGATTGTACATAGTGCCCTGCCTCAGTGCAGTATTTAATTTATTCACTATTCATATTTACTGTGGTCAGTTTTATCAGGAGCCAGTAGGAGGAAGATGGTCCCTGCCTAGTACAGTTTACAATCAAAGTGAGTGCGTAACTTACAGACACAAATAGTAAGGTAGTAAGAGCAGCTGTTCAACATGTTAGGGGCAAAGTGCCAATATTGAACCAATACTGAATCAGATACTGTGCTAGTGTTCCAGGAGGTAGGACTTGAGTTTAGTTTGAGGGTTTAGTTTTTGAGTTAAGGGAGAGTTTATTATGGAGGATTTCATGATGGAACTTCATAGGCAAGTAGCAGCAGGACAGAAAGGTTTCACGCTGAGCTGAGCATTGGAGATGGCCAAGAATTTACACAGACACAAGTGAATATAGGAAGGCAGCTTAGGATCAGGTTATTTCCCCTCAATTCTAATGTGACATCTTAAATCATGATAATGCTAAATAGGGTTTAACTTCATTTTTTAGTATATTTTTGTTTATATACTGTATATGCAGTGGTGCACATTTTCACATTTCAGCAATAGTATAGACAGGGAAGTAAAACACAGCAATAGTCACAAATACACAGTAATACAATTTAGTGGCATGTGTTGAGGTCCCTGCCCACAGAGCTCACAGTCTATTTTATATAATGCAAAAGTGTCATACAACACAAGTGATATCACTAAGGATTGGTTATATCTGTGTGAATTAGGGTATATTTTAAGTTTTTTGGTGGCTTTTGTGTATTTATGTATTGTGCATTTTCTGAGAACAGTTGTATGCATTTGTTTTGCTATGATATCTGTTATATAGTGAATTTTGCCTCCTGTAAGTACCCTGAAGTACTTGGCAAAGAGGAGGAACCAAGTGAACAGGGTAGGGTAAGGCCTGTAACATTCCTGCACAGCTGCCCTATGGCTCCGCAGAGTCTATACACATACTAAATGATTAGTATTTGTCGGAGCTTTGAATGCCCTTTCATCTAACACTGTTATAGAGAAAATAAACATCTGCTTATTGTATTACAGAAAGAAGCTGATGAAACCCTTACCACAAACGTTTGGGTAGAACTGGTAAGTGCTTTCATAAAGTCATCTGAAGCATTAGACAAGTGATCCCCAACCCCTTGGATGTTGCTCCCAGTGGCCTCAAAGCATGTTCTTATTTTTGAATTCCTGGCTTGGAGGCAAGTTTTGGTTGAATAAAAACCAGGTGTGCTGCCAAACAGAGCCTCCTGTAAGCTAATAGTCTGCAAAGAGAGTACCAAATCACAGTCCTTATTTGGCATTCCTAGGAACTCTTGATGACTCTTGGTTCTCCCAATCCCTACACCTTGTGCCTCATACTACTTTACCTTTTAGGGTGAAGACACACAGAGCTACTTAGTAGCAGCTACTTGTCAAAGCTACTAAACACCAGGAAATACCCGGCCATAAACAATACTGAGAATTGCCTCTGCTAAAATACACGTAGAGACAATTATCAGTAAATGATCAGCATTGTCTATTTTAGTAGCTGGGACAAGTAGCTGCTGCTAGTAGCTCTGTGTGTCTTCATCCTTTGAGTGTAAGTTCTTTTTTGTATATACTGTAACCTGTATGTTCAATGTATATTCAGTGTTTAATTACAATTAATAACAATAATTGTATTCACTTCTCAGGGCTGGTATGACAAAAGGCTGGCATGGGATATGGAAGAGTTTCATCATATAAATATTATTAGGGTTCCACCTGACATGGTGTGGCAGCCTCAGCTCATCCTGGAAAACAAGTAAGTGAAAAAAAAGCCCATAACATGTTATGGCTATATCTCTACATCTTATTTATTCCTCCCAAATGAGGAGTAAATTCACACTATCTGTGTATTTAGGACTGTGGATCCTTTTCTGCAGTATGTTATATAGTACAGCAATAATGGGTTTCTTTTTATGCTTTTTACATTTTCCTACAAATCTTTGTGGAGTGAAAAAACCCCAGAAAACCTCTAAAACCACAAATGAAATAAAGATTGTTACAATTTCCCTAGGACAGCCCCATTGACTTCTACATGACCTCAACAGTTAGATGGTGAAGTTTTGTATTAGAGTTTTTCGTGGTATTTACACGTGGTAAAAACACAAATTGTGAAAAAATGTGAATGTTAGTAAATGCTTCCTTAATGTGCTTCCCGTGATACAGGGCTAATTTTATTCTCACAGAGAACTGTATGTTTAGTAATAACTTATGAAATATCAACTGAGCACCCCAAAGACAAGCAGAACATTGTTTTAATTTAAATAACCCCTGAAATAGACATTTATCAAAAACCAAGAACAGAACCTAAATGGGTTCCTCCGTAAACTTTATTGTGCATATTCTTTGCTGGTGATTGAGCACACAATGGTTAGCAGCACTGCTGTGTGCATACAGTACACATTACTTTTAGTGGCGGTACTGTTGAAGTGCTGGCTGTACCAAATGAGGATATGCCAGATGATTTACTTTTCTCATCTGTATTTATAAGGGTTTATTTCTTCAGATGGCAAAAGTGATAAATGAGACCTGGTTCCTTCAACGGCCCCTTGTTAAATCCAAGAGCACCCTTACCATTTTCCTAGAGTTCTCTTTATGTTGCATTATATGCTTTGTTAAGAAACATCACAAACACTTGTTGGTCCTTTTAAGCAGTGTATAGGTTCTTCCACAAGCCAGTGACATCATGAGCAACATTTTTAAATAAATAGGATGGCAGTTGATTTAAAGCATACTAAATCCTTTTGCAATATTGCTTTTTTCCCCCAGTATTAAAACACATTAAAACACATAGGTCTAATCAGTCCTTCCTTGCCTGCAAATACAAAAGGGGTCATAGCATCAATAGTAACCATGCTGCTTGCACTTCCATGTAGTTGCAACAAACCCCATTGCCTCTTTCCTGCCTTTGCTGCTAAATTGTGTTGAATTGCACCTACTGACACTATAGAACCCTGGAGCTACTCTTACCCTGAATGTGGTAGTAATTTCAGGGTTCCCACAGCTGGCTGTGTCTGCAAGGGATTCTGACTTGGTAATGTTATTGTACCACCAAGTGCCAAAAGTGACACTATCCCACCTTCGAACATGTTGCACCTTGCATCCCATCCCACTACTTATTTGAACCACAGGAAAAAGGTTACACACAGTGCCCAGAAATAGGAGCATCAGGCCTTGATGTAGAATGTTAAACTGAGGCAAGGTACAAACACATGACAGTTATGCCACTGATTTTTAATATACCACAAAAGTAAGTTTCTTTCATGTAATAATACACATACCAAATTAATCATGTTACCCACCAGAATTACAGGGAATATTGTATTAGATTGTGATGCTTTATCATTGCATTGTTTTAAGCCAAACAATTTTCTCTTCAATGTAGCAACAATGGTGTCTTTGAGGTGGCTTATTACAGCAACGTCCTGGTAAACAGTGATGGCTTTATGTATTGGCTGCCCCCTGCTATATTCCAAACCTCATGCTCTATTAATGTCAACTACTTTCCATTTGACTGGCAGAACTGTTCTTTAAAGTTCAGGTAAGATATTTGTTTGTATGCTTTAAGCATTCCTTATCTATCCACCCATGTAGCAACTGTTATTATTGTATTCTCATTCCTTTCTCTTAATTTGCCATATTTTCATATTATCCACTTTAAAACTGTACACAAAGAAAATATTTATGTTGTATGTGTAAATGGGCATTTTGCGTGGTTGCACAGAAATCAGTCCAGTCTGCAGCATAGATCTAAATTATTTTCAAATATTAAAGGACATCTGCCCTACATTGTGCTAAAAGACTGCATGGTCTACTCAGGAGCAAGAAGCACCTCTCTATTTTGTTAGTGGCAAAAGAAGGCACATGGAATGGATGAATGTATAAACCCCAACTGATGATCAATGCATCTTGCAGCTGGGACCAAAAGTAGGCATAATTAAAAATATAAATATATGCTCCATTGCCCTTAGTGTAAGTGAGGCATAGATGGTCATAATTAGAGCTGTAACAGTAGGTGTTAGCCTCAGATTTACCCACCACTCAGTAGGTAGCCAACTCTCTTGTTTTTTACTCTGCACACAGTTTCCAGACACTTTTACAAGGTGCTGCAAGGAAAAGCTTAAATATTGTTGTCAGAGATGGGTATGAAATGGACCAGGGGCAATTTTCTAGTTTCAGAAGTCTGACCCTGCATTTGGCAGGGCTTTGCTGTGAACAATCATAAAATGGGAATTGTACAAGTAGACTGTTACCTCTGTTACCATAGTGCTCCAAGTTTCAGCAAACTGTTTATTTGATGACTGTAGGCCAACACTGCATTCCTTACATCAAAGTTACAGATATAATGCAACAGCGATCAATAGGAAATACCAGTGTGTAGATATAGCCATTGAAAAAGTCATTATCAAGACATAAACCAATGCTGACACTTAGTGGTCATTTAAGGTGACTGCATTTTTTTTGTTACCATTAACTTTTGTGGTTCCAGCTCCTTGACTTACAATGCAAAAGAAATAAATTTACAGCTCAGGCAGGACCAGGATGAAGAGTCCCAAAGAAACTATCCAGTGGAATGGATTATTATTGATCCTGAAGGGTTCACAGGTAAAGATGCTACTGAATAGCAGATATAAAACATATACCACATGTACTCATGCATTGTATTGCGTGTTCATGTGGTTTAATACCACTATACTTTTACATTATTTTTGCAGAGAATGGTGAATGGGAGATAGTCCATATTCCAGCCAAGAAGAATATTGACAGAAGTTTAACCCCTGAGAGCACCAAGTACCAGGACATCACTTTCTACCTTATAATAAAGCGCAAACCCCTTTTCTATATAATTAACATTCTAGCTCCTTGTGTGCTCATTGCACTAATGGCTAATCTGGTCTTCTATCTACCAGCTGACAGTAAGTCTCCCATTAGGGCATAGCAATAAATTCAATTCTAGCAAGGGGCAAGGGGAAGAAAACAGAGCTATTGATAGACTCAGAATGGCAAATAATAGCTATTATTTTGCAGGTGGGGAGAAAATGACCTTGGCGATATCTGTCCTTCTGGCTCAGTCTGTCTTCCTTTTGCTTATCTCACAGCGTCTTCCAGAGACTTCTTTTGCCATTCCACTCATTAGCAAGTAAGTCTCATTAAATCATTAAAGTAGAAGGAAAGGCTAATAAAAAGTTAATCTCAAGCTGCAGGCATCCCTTCAGTTGTCTCAATAGTGCCCTTAAGTCTCCCTATATTTCAACTGTTCAGATGATCAGAAGCCTAACAGAAAGAAAAAATGCTGAGCTGTGTAAAGAAAGTTCCCATAATCCCTCACTCCTGCACCGAGACCAAGTGTACATGCTCAGTTAGTTAGACTATGAGGAAGCTTCCTGCTGATTGGCTCAGATCCACATTCCTAAGGGGAGGAGTGAGTTCTTAGCATTCTTGAAGGAGGGGGGAGCAGGAGAGGGGAGAGAGGAGAGAGCTGCGTGTCTCTGGCCGAGGAAAACAAACAGACAAGAAATCCTGTATCTTTTGAAAGAGAACTCAGTGCAGCATTTCTGTGAGTGCTTATGATTGTATTTACATAGACCTTTCTGATAAAGCTTACTTAGTTTTTACCTTTCTTTCTCCTTTAAAAGGCAGCAGAGAAAAATAACAGATTTGTGAGAACAGCAAAAAAATGAAAGTTGTGCTCACCACTAAAACTCAAACTGGGGGCTGCAATGAGCCTGTGAGCAAAATTCATACAAAGACAAGAGGTCCTCTGCACTCACATATATATATAGGCATAGCAACCCACAGTTTTTGTTCAGGCAGGTTTCCCTTAGTTTGGACACCTAAAGGTGGTCCTACAATGTGTGAGTATGTTCTCCCCTTCTTGGTTGCTCCCCCGCAGTTCTAATAAATGGCCAGTAGGTGGCAGGGGACATCATGGTGTTACAGAACATTCTTTCCTGGATATCTGGATATACTGTGTATATGTATTAGCAGCTTCGTGTACCTACATGGAAGTACAAGAAGAGCTTTTAGACACAAGTACATTAAATGAATGGCATCTATTTTAGTTTGACTGCACTTGCGTTTGTGGTTGTAAACAACCCTTTTGATGTCTGCCAAATATATTATTATTTATATTTACATATATTAAACTGAACAGGACTGAATTTGCCACAGACAAATCTTTGGTAACCAGTTTGGTAACTCATAACAGTCCCGAAACAATAAAACAATATATATATATATATATATATATATATATTTAGAAGGAAACCATTGTATAAAATCTTGTTTTCCTTTCAGGTATCTGATGTTTATCATGGTCCTAGTGACAATTGTGGTTGTAAGCTGCGTCATTGTGTTGAACTTACACTTCAGGACACCCAGCACGCATGTAATAACTGAGCGGATGAAAGAGGTGAGTCCAGAGAGCTAACTAGTTTTCGTTTCTATACTAGATTAATTCAAGGTGTGCCTTATGAATCATTTAAACATTCATTCATGGTTATCAACTTGAGCTTTTTTCTGTTCCATTTATGGAATGTGTGAATATTCTCCTTGTCTGATTTCACCAAAGTTTGCCTTGGTTTTGATTTTTTGAGATTTTCTGTGAAAATTTCCCAGTGTATTTTCCCCATACAATTGTAGAAGGGAAATGACCATTAGCAAATGACATATATGGGAAATTAGCATGGAAGAGGTGGTGTAGGTTTGAACCAGCCTTTCAGTAAATAGGCAAAGTCATAGAGATTTGACATTCTTGGCAAAAATATGCAAAAATTTAACATATGGCCTTTAGTAAATATGCCCACGACGGGGTAGGGTTTGGAACTAATATAAAATAAAGGACAAGATAATTGATCAATTCCTTAGACCTACATGTATCAGTGAGAACTTTAGGATTTATATTTATCCCAGTCCTTATTGTCTCTGGAAATTCTAATATATAGAAACGTATAGTATGTGGGCCTATTTATATAGAAATGTATGTGCCTAAAATTGGACCAGTTGCAACTAATGGGATACATTCAGGGGCACGGATCTGTTCAGATATCACTATTTCCCTTTATTAGGTTGCAGATGGTTATTATTGGCTGATATCGCCTGCGTAAGATGCTATTTGATATCTGTATCCACTGTATATCTTAGTTTAATCAGATGGTTTTCCAATGTAACTTGTGGTCCAAAACAGATCCTGATTAAGAATCAAATTAGGCCCTGGCAATTTCAGGTACACAGAGGGCCCAACAGCACCACACAGGCCCAGTATATAGCGACTGTCTTTGGCATTTGCCAGAATCTACAGATTGCTAGTTCAGGCCTTGTCTAAGATGAATAATGTTGGAGACACATGGAGGAGGAGTGTGGTTAATTTTTAGTTATAGAATTTTCTATTCTTGAAAGCTTTTCATTTGGTCATCTTTTTTTTATTGTTTTTTTATTGTTGTGAAGCTAACTTGATAGTGGCAATTGCCCTGTTTTTTGCACTTTGAGCCATGCCCTGCAAATAGGAGTATTGCCAAAGTGCAGAGATTTGTGTTCATCTCATGAATACAGTGCTGCCCATGTTTCGCAGAAATGTATTCATGACGGGTGGGGGAGGCACATAGGCATCATCTCTTCAGCCCCCTACCCATTCCCTTACTTTTATATCACTGCAAATGCAACCTAGGGCCAACTAAGCACCTGCAGGTGCAGGCTGCAAAGGATCCTTGTACTTACCCTGCGTATGGCAGGCAATGAGCTGTCTTGTACCTGTCGGTGCTGTAATCTGCACCTCTTACAGCATTTTTTGGTGCAAAATGCAGAGTGCAGCTAGACACTGGCAGCAAGTACATTTTAGATGAGCACCAAGGGTTGCGCTTTGTGCTGCTTAGTGCTCTTCCATTTTCATCTGGTGTATTATTAAATGAACCCTTATTCGTTTCAGTTACATATATTTTCTGTGGTGGCACTGTAAAATTGCATTTAAAAATAATATTTACAGACACCTATAACCCTTCTTGAAATGTTGGTAATGCAGAGCCTGGCTGAAAGAGGTTGCTTTGGGAAATATAGTGTATACTTGCCAATATCTAGCAGGTAACAAAAATGTATATATCATATTTATATTAAATTTATATATCTTAGATGAGATGGTCATGTCCCATTGCATAATAAGCAGCTAGATCAGTTTTGCTTAGGTATTTAATAATTTGTCAGTTTTTAGACTGTCCACTCTCACTGATTTCTCTGCACTTCAATTCTATTCTCAGATCTTTCTTAACAAACTGCCCCGCATTCTGCACATGTCTCGGCCAGCAGAACCAGAGCCCGAGCCTTGGAGTGGAGTCCTTTTGAGGCGTAGTAGCTCTGTGGGGTACATTGTAAAGGCAGAGGAATATTACAGTGTCAAGTCCAGGAGTGAACTCATGTTTGAAAAGCAATCGGAGCGCCACGGTTTAACTAGTCGAGCCACCCCTGCACGTAAGGACTACAAAATCACATACTTTATGTTGAAATGCTTCCATGCTTATGGCCAGAATTTAAGGGGAGGTTTAATAATTGCTAGTACTCAATCTAAGCTGTGTAAAGAATGTGTTTACTGGGAATCCTTGGGGGGAGGCAAAGGATAATAGACACAAAATGACTAGAAATCCATCCTTGGTAAAAGTTAAGTTAGAGAAGAGTACAAAGATACTCATGTTCACAGAAGCAGATTACTGGAACACATAAAACGTACACCAACATTTCAGGTAAAGGTCGCGATACACAGGAAGATTCACTCCTTTGACGAAGTCAGCAAGCGAGCGGATCTTCTAACACAGTGCTGTCCAACTGGCGGCCCGCGACCCCCCTCTGTGTGGCCCCCCACCTGTCTGGCTGCTTTGATGGCTTACTCTTGTGTAAGCTTTAAATTGTATCAGTACTGAGATTAACTGGCCCCCTGCATGGTTCTCACCTCAGATTCAGGCTGTAATCAGGCTGTATTGTTTAAATATGTAATTCCCTGTGTTGTTCACACCTTTTATCTCTGCATTGTTCACCCCCTGTAGTGTTCACACCTCAGGCTCAGGCTGTAATCACCCCCATTGTTCCCCTGTTCACACCTCAGGAGCAGTAGAAACCCACAAATAGTCCCTGCACACTACAAAAAGAACATATACTGAGGTAGTACTGCAATTAAAAAGTTTTTTAATATATAGTTATTGTGCAGACTGTAGGAGCAGTGCCAGCATTGTGTCACTGTAGGCTGCCTGTGTGTGCCATACACACAGGCATCATTGGGCAAGCAGAGTATGGCACACACAGGCAGGGTAGGGAAGGCAGAGTATGGCACACACAGGCAGGGTAGGGAAGGAAGAGTATGGCACACACAGGCCAAGTATGGCACAAACCAGCCAAGAATGGCAAACACAGTGAAAGTATGGCACATGCAGGCAGGGTAGGGAAGGCAGAGTATGGCACACACAGGCAGGGTAGGGCAGGCAGAGTATGGCACACACAGGCCAAGTATGGCACAAACCAGCCAAGTATGGCACACAGGCAGGGTAGGGAAGGCAGAGTATGGCACACACAGGCAGGGTAGGGAAGGCAGAGTATGGCAGGTTTTTGCTGTCCTACAACCATTAATATGGGTATGGTCATGTGATAACATGGGTGTGGTTTCAAGTGGGTGCGGTTTCAAAAAGGGGAGTATTTAAAACTGGCTTCCATTATCGGCCCTCCACCATGTAGGTCGGAAAAATTCCGGCCCTCGGTACCACAGAAGTTGGACAGCACTGTTCTAACAATATTCCCACATAAAGGTGGACAAAACCAGGCTAATTAGGTTGTTTTGTAGGCACAGGCACCGTCAGATCAGGGGTGTCCATACACAGGCAGATACAACATTGGCAGCTGAAATCTGTCTGTCTGTTATGGACACATTTACACATTTCAGTTGGAGACCTATATATAGATTATATCTTCAGGATTGACACATTGGCAACTGTTATACTGTTATTTAGGTACACAGGTTGCTATTCTGTGTTAAGGTCCCCATACACTATAAGATCCGCTCGCTTGGCGATGTCGCCAAGCGAGCGGATCTTCTCCCGATATCCCCCACCTACGGGTGGGCGATATCGGGAGAATCCAGGGTAATACGATCGTTTGGCCCTGGGGCCAAACGATCGAATTACAACAACGGGCAATGGCAAAGTCGGTTCGGGGACCGCATCAACCAGCCGATGCGGTCCCCGATCCGACCAGATTTTCTAACCTGCCCGATCGAGATCTGGCCGATTTCAGGCCAGATCTCGGTCGGGCAGGCCTGTCGGGAGTGCCCATACACGGGCCGATTAGCTGCCGAATCGGTCCAAGGGACCGATATCGGCAGCTAGTATCGGCCCGTGTATGGGGACCTTTAGTGTCTGAATGCTTGGAAGGTGCATCAGTGCTACATCAGCATAAGTCAGATTATATATAAATATATTATATTATAAGTCTCAATATAGTGGTTTGAAATATTAGCTAATGTTATAGAATTCAATCTTTTAAGTTGTACATAATTACCTTGTTTCCAGGAGTCAATCCATTGAACTCAAACAACTCACAGGACCAACTTTATGGAGAGATAAAACCAGCTATTGATGGAGCAAATTTTATTGTCAAACACATGAGGGACAAGAATGATTATAATGAGGTGAGTAGGATTTTAAATCATAAGGATATTAAATAAATCCAAATAGTAGGCCCCTTGCCTAAACTCATATTAAATTTTGGTAAACTATTAGGGCTTCTGGCCACTTCTAGATAATCCTGTCATGCTTTATTCTAGAAGTGTTTTTGTCTTTGATGTGCTAAACAGATTTCATTGCTAGGTTATATGTCAGAATGAATCCTCAGAGGCTAATATTAACTTCTCAAAAAGTATTTGTCTAATACATGGGGGCCCAAAAGAATTTCGTTTTTCAACATCCCTAGGGTGGAGACAGGGTCAAGTGCAGTGGTAAACTGGCAGAAGATCTGAGTGCCAATTCAGAGCAGAAAGGTCTATAGTTAGAATCAAGTTGCAGTAATTCTTATGCCAAAGGTCAGGGTTGGCAGGGAGAATCACGAGCTAAAGAGCAATCAGAGGGAGTGGCAGCTATGCTGTGTGAGGATGCAAAGAGAGTAAGATACTGTATAGACAGTCAGGATTTGGAATTTGCTTATGATCTGTGTTATCTAGACTTTGTTTTCAATAAGAATTAATAAGCGCAAATGCAAGATTCACTAATTGAGGGAGAGGGGTAAAGTGTGAGCACCTTTATTGGCACAGTTGTCTCTGCACAGGTGACCTTGCTTCCATGCTGGCACAAATTGATGAATGAACTGGTTATGTAAGGACAAACTAAACTGATGTACAAGTGCACTATATTATGCACAGAGCATTCTGCATCTATATTGAAGCTGTTTTCTGGTCCACCTACCCTTTGCATTGGTCTGGGTCAAGGCATAAGTGGAAAGTGCTGAGTTACAGTAAATCATTTGGAGCTAATTAAAAATAAAATAAGACTAGCTAGGATCCTGGAAGATCTTGACCATGTGGCATGAATGTGTCCAGTCTATTTATGTACAGACCTGTGGGTGTCTATTTAGCAGTCTGAGATATCAGCATTCCGTGGCCCATAGATAATGCAAGGCATTCTAAGTAGGACTTTTCTATATACATACAGGGCACGTATACATCAGGCCTTATACTTATAGCTGTGAAAAACCCCAAATAAAGACTTAAAATAAGGTGAGCAAATGTCCATAGAAGCATTCTCCAAATGTAATTCTTTTTAACCAAATATAACACTGAACTGCATTTACTAGTAAATGGAAACACATGAAATTAGTTTTATTTAATTTAGTAAATCTAGCCCATTACATTTTGTGTGTGCATTTGACAAGTTTACATTTTATAGTTATGTAACAATCAATGTCATTTGACCCCTGTTTATTCAACTTGAATCAGTCTTCAGTCTTAAAACCATAGTACTGTATGTATGTATGTATAACTTTATTTATAAAGCGCCACAAGGGTACGCAGCGCTGTACAGTCTTACAGAATACAAAATTACACACAGGGAGGATGAGTGATATAATAAATAAATACAATAAATACATATATGTATATATATATATAAGTGCCATGTGGTATGAGACACAGTAGGAAGGAGGTCCCTGCCCCGTAGAGCTTACAATCTGAGTGGTTGGGTAACATACAGGCACAAACTGGAAGGTAAGAGTGCACCAGGTATGGGCATTTGCCCTTAAGCGCAGGACTGGGCAAAATAATGTCTTAGTGCTCCAGAAGGTAACAGCTGAGCTTTTTCTTAAAGAGAGTTAGTGAGTGTTCCCTACGGAGGGATTCAGGGATAGAGTTCCAGAGGTAAGGAGCAGCGAGATAGAAAGGTTTAATAGCTTACACAAACCTGGGCCCTACTGCCGTACTAGAACTTGAATTGTAGCCTTCTTGGCTACACTTTGACATATTAACATAAATGCTATTTAGCCTCTGAAACCAGGGTAACACTATATTACATTTAAATATATACAGAATCCTTTCATTTTTACTGGATTGCCAGACATTTAAGGTGTCTTGCTTACTCTTTACATATCTGGCAATTCTTAGTAAAAGCTGCAAAGCACTGGTCTCGTTATAAGGACTTATTAGAGAAGCCACCACCACATATGCCTTAATTATCATACAGTAGGAAAAAAGAACACTAGGTGGCCACTCTGCACATGGCTTCAGCATGAGGGAAGGTACAGCTATGGGGTATGTTCCTGCTAAGCTTTCAGCTTATGCACACTCATTTGTGTTAGGACACCAGGGCACAAAGTATATTGTGAAGTGCATAGAGAAGTCTTTATAGGGAGAATTGTATGTGCTTAACTGCCTCTAGTACCCAATATATGCTTTTTCTATGTCCCAAAAATTTACATATGGCAAATATCTCCCTGACAATATTTCTGGAGTATTTAGCTGAAATGTGTTTTAGCAGGCACTACAGGCTCAAAAATATAAATTCTTGCATGGTCTGTCAGGAAATAAAGTAGGATGGGGTCAGAATTTCCTTCTGTTAATCCTGTTAATATGAAGAGATACCTTGTGCTGCCAGCTGTACTTCTCCCTTCATGAGTCTAGAGACTGGAAAAGTGCAATATTAAAACATTTCCATTAGTAGGGCCCTAAGGCTAACATCACATGAGAAAGTTTCCCGAGAAAGAAACACTGAAGCCATGCCGCCTTCTTCTAACCTTAATGCCTGACACTACTGCTACAGCCAGTTTTTGCCATAAAAACACATATAAATGGATAGCAGAATTCCTGGCACACAAGGAATGGTGCCATAATTTAACATTTCAGGACGTGATTTTGCATCAATATGCAAGAAAACAGATTTCCAGATAAGGGATCCCATACCTGTATTGTCAAAGTCCATATATTGTAAAGTAGGGGTACATTATTTTTCATAATACACAAATAATAAACACTGATTAAAGCTTCCATATTAAAGAGCTATTATCCTCATTCCTTCAAGAAGATAAAAATTTAGAAACCCACACTAAGGAAAGAGCCATTTACAGTACCAAAAGTTATTTCTATAATCCTCAAATAAAGTTGCTTTCTCAGACATGAAATGTGCAAAAAGCCTCTTGCATCCCTCAATGGACTTTTATTGGAGTTTGTACAAGTAGATTTGTGCTTTATTTTGTATGGTCTTAATGAAAAAGAACATCTGGCTGCCATTTTGTATAACTTAATCTTTTTCCCTAATTGTGTTTCTTTTCTTGTCTATCTCTGTAGGAAAAGGATAACTGGTATCGCATTGCTCGGACTGTTGACCGCTTGTGCCTCTTCCTTGTGACCCCTGTAATGATCATTGGGACTCTGTGGATATTTTTGGGAGGTGCTTACAACCTACCTCCTTCCCTTCCATTCCCTGGTGACCCCTTTGATTACAATAAAGAACACAAAAGACTGATATAGGTCCAGACAGTTACAGCAGCAAGACCAGATCTTCAGGAATATGCAACATATTGATAAAGGATCAGACAATCTTAGCGAGCAGGCATCTTCAGGGCCAACCAGTTTGGATATTGGAGCAAAGGATCATAGCACCAGGGAAAGTGTTGTAATACAAACTCATATAGTGCCATTTTTGACACTGTGCAATATTTCTTCAGAACTAGCTTTATAAAATGTTGTTTTTGTAAATTACAAAGTATTGTATAAATCCAGTAAATGGCATAAAGGTATTCAAAAATCTCTGTGTCATTTTCTTCATTAAAGTGGACCTGTCACCCAGACATAAAAAGCTGTATAATAAAAGTCATTTTCAAATTAAACAAGAAACCCAAATTCATTTCTATATTAACAAATCCAAACCCATTATAAAGGCATTTTAAAATCCCAACTGTCAATCATATACTGCCTGCCCCGCCTTTATGCCTTAGGCATAGAGGCGGGGCAGACAAGTACTTGAACTTTCAATTCAGCTCTCACTTTCCCCCTCCCTCCTAACCATCTAATTGTGTAGCCAGTGCAATGGCCTGGGCATCAGGTCCCCCATTCTGGAACATACACACGATTTTGGGATGATACAAAGCTTGCCTTAATAACCGTGTCCACAAAATGGCACCTGCCTATTTGCTGTGATTTGCTGTGTAATTCCAGGACTGAAGGAAACAAGATTTCTATTACTTATATAGTGTAAGTGAAGTTTATTTTATTTTTTATTATAGAAAAGAGTTTCAAATTATTTCTTATGGTGACAGGTCCCCTTTAAAGGAGTAATTCAACTTCAACTCTCATTAAAGGAATCGTTACATTTTACTATGCTACAGAATGACATATTCTTACCAACCTTCTGACTGGTCCTTTGTATTTCTATAGTTTTTGAGCTTTGCCATCTTTTTCTGCTTCTTTGCAGTTTTGAAATGGGGATCAAACAGCCATAAAACTATTACTCTGTGAGATTACAATCGTATTGTTATTTTTAGCTTTAGATGATTATACTGTATATTTCTATTCTTTTCTCCTGTTAAAATGCTAGTCACCCACAGTCGGGTTGCTCCGGTAAACTGGACCCCAGTAACTAGATAGCTGCTGAAATTCTAAAGTGCAGAGCCAACTGAATGTACAAATATAAACATCAGATCAATAGATGTCAGGACAATGGCAACAGAGACTGTAGTCCCTTCATTTAACAGGCTTAGCACACTAATCAGAGGAACAAGTTACATTGTGGCAGAAGGGATATTTTAAAAGAATGTATATTAAGTCTGAAATTTTAAAACTGAATAATTTATTAAAAAATTAGAACTTTATATTGATTCTTTTTAAATAAATGGTTAAAAATAGTATGGTATTAACATTACTCACTTCCCAGGCAAGCAATGAGTGCGAATGAAATGCATCTAAACATACAAAAACTGTTTTGTATAATCAATGCCTTTGCAAAAATTAGCAGTACGGCAGATCATACGCATACAAATATTGGCCAGGTTTTAATAACATTTTATCATATTTTTTTACTTATATAGCTAGCACTGCAGATGTATTTTTATGCAGTTATACGCAAGGTGTGAACGCAAGAACATTAATTGATGTAAACTTAACCAGGGTGCATCTTTATGCGCTTTTGCAACTACTAATACCAGGTTTTTTTAGCAACCCTAAAGTCAACCTAATCCAGAAAGTCGCTGACACTTTTCAAAGAGAGCTGTTGAACTAAACCTACACAGTAGTATCAAAAGAGTGCTAGTGAGATTTAGTACACAGTTGGGATGAGGTCTCTGTCCTGATGAACTTACAATTTATTAGGATTTTTGTGCCAGGGAACTAACAGACCTCATGGTCATTGTACCATGGATATTAGCCATTTTGCCAGTTGGCCAAGTTTGAAAAATTTGGTTGGCCTGGATTAAAATAACAACAATATGTGGTCAAATAAAGTCAGTCTGACAACATCAATAGAATGGGGCCACAGGGAGCTGTTCTTGAATGGTATCTTTTGCATGGCCACTCTGCCAACTGATCTTTTCTATGAACAATTCATTTGACACATATTTTTATGTGAATGGTTCATCATTCGATATACATAGCAGTTATTTAGAAGGTCAAATAAAGAAACTACAGAGAGATAAAAGGAAAGAGGACATGCACAGACCACAATATCATGCAGTAAATTTGGTTTGAAAAAATAATGACAAACAAAAATGTACCCAGTGAATATTGTGTCCAAAATAGGGACTACATGGTCACCACATGCAGTGGCACACTCAGGACATGCAATGCATCTGGGTACTCACAAGAAATATGTCAACATGGAAGCATGCTATGCAGCATTTCACCACTCAGGATATTTAACTGTAATACATATTTATACATGGTTCCTAGAAAACAAAAGTAAACTGTATCTAGTGTAAAGGGTATTTCATTGTTGAAAGGGGTAGGTCAAGTGTGATTGGTCTCATTTTTAAATCAAAATTATTTTGGTTTTTGTTCTGCAGCTTTTCCGCTTAGAATTTCAGCAGCCTTCTGGTTGCTTGGGTCCAATATCCTAGCAACCAGGAAGTGGTTTGAATGCTAGACTGGAAGATGAATATGAATAGAAAAATAACTAATATTATAAATTATACAATAACACCTTTACCTTGGCTTCCAAAGAAATATGCAAGTCAACCTATTTTATCCCCATAAGTGTCATGGTCTTTCATCCCAAGCACTATATGAGCTATAGAGCTCAACTAAGTATTTTTAGTGAAAAGATGCACAGGTGACCCTATATTTATATATTAATCCACATGTTCAACTATAAACATAAAGGGGCACATTTACTTATCCACGAATCCTCCGACTGTTCAATCGATCGGTCCAATCGTATTTTCTGTGACTTTTTTGTACCTTGTGCGACTTTTTCGTTGCTTGCGCTACTTTTTCGACGCTTGCGCAAAGTTTTTTGTATTGTTAGTGCGAAAAAATCGGATTGGTTTTGCCGCTGTTTACAATCATTTAGTACGAAATTTTCGGGACTTTCGGATCGCCAATACAATATTTTCGTGACTAATATGATTTTTTCTGAAGCATTTTCGTGATATTTGCGATCTTCAGAAATTTTCGTTTCCAATCCGAATTTTTCAGGATTCTGCCCCATAGCGTGCCAAAAATGTACCACATTTTCTTTGTGTTCCCCTGGTACTTTGTAGTGCCTTGTGTGACCCAGCCCTAAATATCCCATTCTTAGGAATCTTTTTTTATATGCAGGGTTTAGTTCTACTTTTTAACATATTGTAGTCATAATCAGCTAAATCAGTCCCAAGTTCAAGAAATAATGTTTTATTTGATATGGGTGCAGACAATGCACCATATTTGTCAATGCTTTTATACTGCTTTTGCTCCACTGAAAAAAATTTACATCACATAATCATGATATAGCAGCTCAGTATTCTCTTTGCTCCAGTGTAGATGTACAAATTAAGACAATCTAATTTTTCTCCATGGGGCTGTACAAATAGAATTCAATATGGCAGATACACTTGCCACAGAGTAGCAGTAGAGTGCATAGGTTTTGTTACATGAACCTCCACCAAAACTTGGGCAGCTTTTATCAATGTACTCTGTCTAAGGCTCATAACCCACAGGGAGATTAGTCGCCCGCAGTTTAATCTTGACTACTGCGGGCAACTAATCTCCCCAAAATGTCTTTCCTCCAGCAATAAAGTGAATTGCCGGTGAAAAGGTATATGCATCACTTCATTTTTCCGAAGTCACACAAAGTTTATTCCTGCAGGCAACTTCGAGCGACTTTGGAAAATGAAGCAATGAGTATGCCTTTCCACCAGCGATTTGGGGAGATTAGTTGTCCATGGTAGCAGAGATTAACCGCAGGAGTCTTATCTCTGTTCTTTGGAACTGTTCAGATGTCCTATGGTACCTATATATTGCTGTGCATTCATGTACTGGAAACACAGTGCCTGCCAAAAAAATCATAAAATAAATGCACATAATTGTTATTTTTATTAAAACACATTTTTATATATACAAATAAAACATAGAAAAAATTATACTGTCAAATGATGGCAAATAGTTTCTGCCTTGAAGTGCCGGGGTCATAGGCTTGATCCCAGCCAGGGACACTATCTGCAAGGAGTTTGCAGGTTCTCCCTGTGCTTGTATGTATGTATGTATATCTTTATTTATAAAGTGCTACTTATGTATGCAGCGCTGTACAGTAGAATACATTAACACAAGCGGGGTTATTAAGATAATGATAAATACAAAGTATAACAATAAAAACAAATAAATACAAGATACAGTTGCAATAAGTTAAGAGTCAAAGACACAAAAGGATGGAGGCCCCTGCCCCATAGAGCTTACAATCTATATGCTTATGTGGGTTTCCTCCCACTATTCATAAGGTTAATTGGCTTCTGATAAAATTGACCATAGTGTGTATGTGAATGTAATAGAGACATTAGATGCAGCTCACCTGGACAGGGACCAATGTAAATGATGTATATTGTAAGTGTTGTTTCATACATTAGCGCTAAATAAATAAATAAAGGTTAATAATTATAATAAATGAGTAATGCCCTTGTAAGCCACAGCTACCATGCTACATCCAATGTGAACAAACCCTGGATTGCTTATTTTTTATTATTTGGTCCCCCTGCACCTTGTTTCATTTGCATGCAAAGAGGCATTTACTTATAGCGTGTGTCAATATCTCTTTTCAAGTTGCCAGCAGATGTCCAGTATGTGGTATTTATCAATATCATATGTCAGATTCCAGGAAAGCCTCTAACACTTACATCACGCTGTTGAGAGAAAGGAATCTGCCCAGTTCCTTGCGTCTCTTACTAAGAGGTAAATTTATGAATTTAGAATTTATGAGTTTAGAGCTTAAAGGAATACTGTCACGGGAAAACATGTTTTTCTTTCAAAACACATAAGTTAATAGAGCTTCTCCAGCAGAATCCTGCATTGAAATCTGCATAGAAAAATAAGATATTTTTTTATATTTTATTTCTAAATTCCAGATGGTTCTAGCCATATTCTTTATTTCCCAGGGTGCCACAGCCATGTGACTTGTCCTTTCATAATCTTCACTCACACTTTACTGCTGAGCTGCAAGTTAGAGTGATATCATCCCCTTCCCTTTCCCCCCCAGCAGCCAATCAGCCAATGGGAAGGCAGAAAGAAAGCAGCTCCCAGTAGATATCACAATAACACTTACTAGTAAGGAAGCCAAGTCCGACTGAGGACTCCTCCAGTTACATGGGAGTAAGAGAAACAATAGGTTACCTGAAAGCAGTTCTAATGTGTAGCGCTGGCTCCTTCTGAAAGCTCAGACTCAGGCACAATGCACTGAGATGGCTGCCTACACACCAATATTAGAAATAATAAAATACATTTGTTGGAAACAAATAAAGAAAAACAAATAAAGAAATAAAAAGTACACCATAAAAATCATGATAGTATCGCTTTAACACATAAGAACTCACCCAAGTTCTAATCAATCCTATGGAATTTTTACAAGTGTATTTATCAAATGGTGAGTTCTAACATTCACCCACTGATAAATAAACTTCTAAAAATCCCATAGGAATGAATAGAACATGAGTTTTTATATATTAAACTCTAAACTCACCTTTTCATAAATCTGCTCCTTAGTGTATGGGAAAGGCTAAATTCAGCATGTGGAGTGACACATGTTTATGTAGCAAACAGATGGCTAGTACAGACAAATACTCCAATTCTCAGCTGTCTGTTGTGGTATAAGGGTATGTAAACTGTTATATGTTAGACACATACTGACAGGTGCTATTGTTCCCATTTGTCTTTTACCCAAAATGGAGGATTCTTATATTTCAGTATAGTTTGCCCCCTAAATGATTATTTATATCTTTTGTTGTTAGTTTTACCATTATCATGTGTATCTCCTTTTCTGAATACAGAACTCAGCTTTTGATGTAGTACTTTTGTAATACTATTTGCAGCTTTTCTAGCAAACTGTGATAACTGAGAACAAGTGCTTATTAGCCCGTGCCTTATAATAAGCATTTTGGCAGTACAGGCTACTAATCATTGCGCCATCTAATGTGCCACAGCCCAGTGAAGCAGGACATTGTTATTTCCCTTTGTCCTCTTTGGTATCAACAGCTGAATATGCCTGTGACAGCTGGTGACAGTGTCCTGCAAGCCTGGCCATTCCCAAAAATAACCATTCCAGACATTGTAGGGAGGCTTACTCCACTCTGCACAAAGGACATGAAGAGGCGGCATGGACACAGTGCTTCTGTTGGTGTTGATATGCATCTCAGGTAAGGAGAACAAATCATTAAACAACATTTAATTAACAGAGAAACTGCTTGTATCTCTGCAGGTTTATATTTATCATCAGTTATACTGTAACTAAAGTAGATTCTATTTTTGCCTTCATTGACTTAATATATATCTGAGTAAACTGCCATTTATTAATGCAGTTTGCTGTATATTGATTATCATGTATATCTTTCGACTGGTCTTATATGCTCAATACGAGACAGGATAGATTTTTAAATTTTGTTCCTAATCTGAAAGGAACCAAGGCATTTTTACAGCAAACTTTAATAAAAAAGGGAATTGGGTTATGCTGCACTGCAACTAAAGTGGCAACTAAAATATAATCCTAAAATTAGTATAAATGACAAAAAAAGACACTTGCATCCTAAAGCAAATATATGTAACAGGTTTGGCTGTGCAGTGGATAGAAATTGTGATTGCTTACGTCTATTACTTGCAGTAACCTTGTATATGATAACTATGCAAGCACAGGCTTCAAGTTTCTGATTCCCGGTAAACAGCAACAATACCTAGCAAAAGTTTGTATATAGTTCATAATTTACAAGTATGCACTCACATGATAAAGTTGTGTTGAATTAATTAGGCTAAAAAGAGTGTCCCTACTGAATCACCCCAAATAAGATCTAATATTATATGCAGATTTGTTATAAACACTATTTGAATCCAATTTGAAAACTTAGGGGCACATTTACTAAGCCACGAACGGGCCGAATGCGTCCGATTGCGTTTTTTTCGTAATGATCGGTATTTTGCGATTTTTTCGGAAAAATGTCGCGACTTTTTCTTTACTAATACGATTTGTGTTTTTCGTAGCCATTCCGAAAGTTGCGCAAAATCTGGCGATTTTTCGTAGCGTTAAAACTTGCGCAAAAAGTTGCGCTTTTTTCATAGTGTTAAAACTTGTGCGAAACGTCGCACCTTTTAAGTTTTAACGCTACGAAAAAGGCGCAACTTTTCACGCAAGTTTTAACGCTACGAAAAAATCGGGCGATTTTGCGCAACTTTCAGAATGGCTACGAAAAACTCGCGTTTTTTCGCGCAAATCGTATTGGTAACGAAAAAGTCGTAAAGACGCCGAAAAAATCGCCAAAAATACGAAAAAGTCGCAAAATGTTCGTTTTCAAATCGGAATTTTTCCAATTCGGTTCAGATTCGTGTCTTAGTAAATGTGCCCCTTAGTGTGGGGAGATTTGTAGCTAAGCACTACCTTGAATTGCTGGCTCCTGGTTCTAATCAGAGCATTATCTGGATAAAATCTATATGTTCCTCCCCATCCCTCTGTGCGTGGTGGTTAACCATAAGTGCAACTCATGGCCAATAATTTGAAGGAGGGCCCAGCGTTGGTGAAAAAGGGTGGGGCTTAGGCTGAACTGAGGCAGGTCAGGGGCAGAGCTGAGTAGGTCAGGGGAAAGGACTGGGCACCATCCAACGCTGGAGTGGAGGTTTATCCACCCTTGCCTGTGTGGGTTTCCTTTTGGGAACCAGTTTCTTCCCAAACTCTTGGTACACACAGGTAGGTTAATAGGCTCCAGCTGAAACTGGCCCCAGCGTGTGTAAATGTGATAATAAGCTCCACTGGCGCAAGCTCTGATGTGAATGATGAATAAAGCACCTCATAAATATGATGTTACTATATTAATAAAGTAATATAATAATAATAATACTAAAATGGGATGGAAAGAGGTGTTTGGAAGCTTTTGTGCTGTGGGTGAGTAAGGGTAAATGTGTGTATATACTTCAGGTATCCCTATCTGGAGCTTTTCTTCCTCTCTAGATACTGTGCAAGCCTTCAACATCATACAATTCTCTTTTGACATGTAGTATATTACAAAATCCTACCATAGAGTGTACAGAAGTCCTTCTTTCTTCATGAAGACCCAGCAGGAAAAATGTGGTATTAGTTTGTACTTGATGACAACATGTGGTATACATGGGTTTGTGCCAGATCAAGGCATAACATGGTTAACATGGTAAGCAAAATAGATCATAAGCGAGGGCAAACCCACCCTTTTTACATGTGTTCTAGAAATCATGTCAGGATGATGGTATTTCTGAAGCACCTTTGGGCTGTAATGAAGGCACTTGTGCTTCCAGGTTAGGTTAAGGTCAAATTTGGTCCCAGTGATTTATACCATAGTGAGGGCACACCCAATTATATTGGATCCTCTTGTCAGAGAGAGGCCATCTTTATGTTGTGTCATAACTTCTTTATTTCATTTATACCATCGACTATAGTTCTGTTGTGCTTCCCCTTTCAGCTGCCTTGTGCCACAATGAGGAAGAGGGGCTCCTTAATGACTTGATGAAGAATTACAATAAAAACTTACGTCCTGCAGAAAAGGATGGCGACATTGTTAGTGTCAGCATAAAACTAACTCTAACCAACCTCATTTCCCTGGTATGTGATCATAGGTTTGGTTTTGGACTGATTAATGTGCTAATAATACATATTGTCATGTGTACTGATTGCATTTGTATATTATGTGAGGCTGGAGACCCCACAGCAAATAGTGCTATATTATTCATAAATTAGTAGCCAAATATCCAAACACATACATACAGTGATAGGAAGACAAACGGTACTGTAGCTTTTGACTGAACACACAGGTATGCGTTCATTCCCACCTCTATTAAAATGCACACTGGGATTTACTTCACTGCTCAAGCACAATTGCTCACTCATGTACTACACCAATATGCATTTTTATTGTCTAACACACACATTCACTGACACACACATTAACATTGGATACAATGGATATAGTTGGATACAAATATGATGTTCCCATAGCACCCAATCAGGAATTTGATTTGAATGTTACTTATAACATATAAGGAACAGTAACAAAAAAAAAGAAATGTGTTCAAGTAATGGAAATATATTGTTGTGTTGCCCTGAACTGGTAAAACTGTTGTACTTGCTTCAAAAACACTACTATAGTTTATATAAACAAGCTGCTGTGTAGCCATGGGGGCAGCCATTTAAGCACAGGATACATAGTAGATAAGCAGATAACAGATAAGCTCTAAAGAAACCCATTAAATACTACATAGCAAACATACATGTGGGCTCACTACAAAATACTCCTTCTTCTAACTTATTGAGTTTTAGCCATTGTGCTTCTGACCATTACACAAATTGCTATGAAAAAAAAATTTCTAGGTAAATTAACCACTTCTTGGGGGGTAAAATATAAGAAGGGATATGACTGTTTTTGTTTCCTTCAGAATGAGAGAGAAGAAGCTCTGACAACCAATGTCTGGGTTGAAGTGGTAAGTGCTTTTCAACTGGAAACAGTTGTGTGGCTTTTGTAATAGTATAATGCAGTGCAGACTTTGTACATATATGTTTGTGTCAGCTTTACATTATGTAAACACTATTTTTTTGATTTTATAATTTTTGGGCAATTTGCCGTTAGCAATGGAGAGACTATCGGCTGAGCTGGGACCCCAATGAATACTATGGAATTAGCATGATGCGAATTCCTTCAACATCGGTGTGGCTTCCAGATGTTGGCTTAGAAAACAAGTAAGATTCATACTATCTCAATATGAAGTCTGATATTTGAATTTATAAAAATGTAATTCAATCATGATCCTTAAAAACGATTTGCTATGGTGGACAATTAATATGGCTGACAGCGACACAAGCTTAGTTTATTTCCAGCCACTTGCTTATTACAGGTATGCAATCCATTATCCAGAAACCTGTTATCCACAAAGCTCCAAATTACAGGAAGTCAATTTCCAATAGATTTAATTTTAGGAGATAATTCTATTCTTCAAAAAGGATTTCTTTTTAATCTGTAAAAATAAACCAGTACCTTTTACATGATGGTAACTAAGCTGCATGAATCCATATTGGTTGCAAAACAATCAACACAATATTGGGCTCATTTAATGTTAAAATGATTTTTAGAAGACTTAAGATATGGAGATCCAAATTCCAGAAAGATCCATTGTCCAGAAAACCCCATTTCCCAAGTATGCCAGATAATTGATCCCATACCTGTATGTACTGCAGGAAAGGTGCATCCATAATAACAACAAAAACAAGAAAATCTGTAAAAATTAGATATGCATATGTGCTTTTGTGTAATATCCACGGTGCAAAGTGCAAACAACTAGTGCAGTTAATGTGTTTTTACTCATGAAATGCAATATTCTTTCTATGAATTTGATATGCAATCAAGCTCAAAATGGTGTGCAAGATACTGTGTTCACAAAGTACCTGTTAGTAAATTGTGCTCTAAAGGGTGCAACTTTGTCCCTGTGAGTTAAGGGGCGACACATGGGCAGTGTATTGTGCCCCACAACACTAAATGCCTAAATGCACAACATGCAAACTGAACCATCTAATTACTGCCTGGTCAAAGCAAGTGTTAGATTTAGGGCTCTATTGCACAGGAGCTCGAAGCCGAGCTGCACCTTGGGCCTCATACAATAAAGTAGGTGCAAATGACAGGTTGTCACATGTCACTATGAGTGCAGATAGGCACAACCTGTTGTTTATGAAATTTAAATGGTGCAATACTTCATAAATGAGCCCTACCTGCATTAATATATAACCAGTACTTTTTTGTTTTTCTTCTCTGCAGTGTGGATGGGACATTTGATATTGCACTATACGCCAACACGCTGGTATCTTCAGATGGTTCAATGTACTGGCTTCCTCCTGCCATCTACCGAAGCTCTTGCCCTGTTGTAGTCACCTATTTTCCTTTTGACTGGCAGAACTGCTCCATGGTGTTCCAGTGAGTTGTGTAAACCTAATCTTTTGAGTGTTATTTGCAGTTAACAGACTTGTGCATGTGAGTTCTACCCTGTTTCTCATTAGTATCATCTACAGCATCAGTTACATTTTTCTTGTTGCTTTCAACAGGTCACAGACTTACAGTGCTAATGAGATTGAATTACTTCTTACAGTTGATGAACAGACAATTGAATGGATAGAAATAGACCCTGAAGCCTTTACAGGTTAGAGTCTTTTATTTAAAGGGAAATGTACCCATTGCAAATTATACCATTTATTTTACCAAAATAAGTAATGTGTGACTGCACGATATTTCCTTCTAGTAATATTTGCATTTTATCAAAGTAGTTAGGATAAAACTGAAGAACCAAAAGGGGGAACCAAAGATATATTAGTATGGCTAATATAATTGTTGTCCAGCTGGAGTCTCATGGCTTTGAAGCCTAAACAGTAGCTAGGATAAGAGACCAGTGATATGTTTGTTTGCAAAGGGCTGCTGTGCCTAGGAGTCAGTACAGCAGTGCTTGGCCATTATGCAATCCACAACATATGAATAAACTAAAATGGAAACAGTATCGCTATAGGGCTTTAGATTCTATTTACATTTAAGGGCGTAATGGACCAGAAATGCAACAGATAATGATCCAAATATTCTTATTTATGGAAAGTACATTTAAGGAAATCCTAATTTATTTGCCGTTTTCATAAGAATATTAACTGTTTATTTTGATTACCCAAAATATCACTGTCCACTTACAGAAAATGGGGAATGGGCAATAAAACACATGCCAGCCAAGAAAATCATAAATCATCGCCTCACTCCTGATGATTTAAATTATCAGCAGATTGTCTTCTATCTCATCATTCAACGGAAACCTCTCTTCTACATCATCAACATCATTGTACCATGTGTCCTTATCTCCTTCGTCAGCATCCTGGTCTATTTCTTACCAGCCAAAGGTATGCTTCATACACCCTTGCTGCTTTCTATAGTTCATGTGGTCATGGGTGCACACAAAGTAAACTACACTCAGAACATACCCTACATACACCGAGAGCATATCTTTTTTTGATTCTGTTAGACTGTCTCTCTGTCTGTCTGTCTATCTCTCTAAATATATATTAGTACCACACACACTGATAAGCATGTAAGTTGGTCAGCTCATTCAGATTTGGTCAGATATTCTATCTGGTTTTGTCCATATTGCCTGCCCCGTTGGCTAGTACGCCACCTTGAGGGGCAGTTTTAATGGACCATCCTGTGGGATCACAGCTGATTTGTCCACCTAAAAATATCTGTTGATGAACCCTGTTGATAGGTAAAATGGCAGATGATGAAGTACGAAGAGCTGCAGCTCTTCTGCTCTTCCTGTAAGATTTGATCATTTGGGCTGAATGATTAAAACAATAATATGTATGCTGGCCAAGATCAGTCTGTAACATTGGAGAAGAGATGCTTATGATTTAATTCAGTTCTGACAGTTAAAATGGTTCTAGTTCACTAAAACTTTAGAAGGTTCTATGAATGCCATGGAGATTCAAATGTTAGCAAAATCACAAAAAATCTGGAAAAAAAATGATTCAGTATGTGTGAAAGAGCCTAAAAACTTGACAAATAATGCAAAAAGTGTTGTAAACAAATTGTTGACTTGTCCTAAACAAGCCTACCTTTTATGTCTCTTTATGACCAAGGTTCTCAGCTTAGGAAGAAGAATATGATGGTTTTTCTTTGTTCTCTTGCTAGCCGGGGGACAAAAGTGTACAGTGTCCATTAATATCCTGTTGGCCCAGACTGTCTTCCTTTTCCTTATTGCCCAGAAGATTCCAGAGACTTCAACAGCTGTGCCACTTATTGTAAAGTGAGTAGCCCAAGTAAACAGGATAACTTTATGATGGTCAAAAAAAATTAGCATTAGAGTTTATGGAATGTGTTGCTTATGATTCTTCTGTAAATACAGTGAGTCTCAATACGGATAGCAATAAACTAACTATACAAGGAGCTACTGATATGATTTCTGAAACACTAAACGAATTTAATGTATTTTCCCAGGTATCTGACATTTCTGATGGTTGTGACTATTACCATTGTTGCCAACGCTGTCATTGTTTTGAATATCTCTCTTCGCACACCAAATACTCATAGCATGTCAAGCACTGTCCGAGAGGTAGGAGAAATGCTTATTGTCACAGCTGTGCTTATTAGTGGCAGTATAGACAGTTTTCTGGTTGTTTTACTAGAACACTTTTATTTTGGATATTGACAGGGGGAGAAGGCTGCTTTATGGCTTGCATAAACTGATGTGCAAACCAAAACTAAATACAGAGCCAGTGGAATGAGTAAACTTTAAAGGATACAATCATGTAGATAAAATCAGTGCCATTGACTCTATCCCACAATCATATACACTGGTCTTCTATGTTCAGATAGATATCAATGCAAGCTTTATTTCACATAAAGCAGCTTAGCCAGCATTATTGTGGCCTATGACAAAATTTTGTGTTTGTAACTCTGCAGCTTTGTTTGAGAACTGTTCCTCGTCTACTGAGGATGCATCTCCGCCCAAGTGATGCAGCACCTCCCCTAGCACCGCTTATGCGTCGCAGCAGCTCTGTGGGGCTGATGATAAAGGCAGATGAATATATGTTGAGAAAACCTCGCAGTCAGCTCATGTTTGAGAAGCAAAAGGAAAGAGATGGCCTAATGAAAGTGGTGCTGGATAAAATAGGTAATAATGACATTATAGTGTTTTCTTTCTATTAGGATGCAATTCAGTTCATTTCTGAATTGCCAGATCTGAAACTGAAACCTTAGGTGCTAATTTATTATCCTTAGATCAGGACTGTGTAGTTTGAATATAAAAGACAAAACAAAAGTAAACTTTTAACTTTCTTGCATTTCCTTTCAAGAAAAAAATATGCTAGCCTCTAAAACTCTTATATTTTTTGCAAAAAGCACAACTGTGAAAACAAAAATGCAAGAAAACATGAGAAAGTTATAGAACTTACTCAAATATTTTTACATCAAATTACCTGATCCCAATGCTCAAAGAATTATTATTCAGGCCCTTAATGTCATATAACTGTGAATTCTGTGTATAGTTTAATATGCAAATGTATTTAGCCAAATATTTTGTGAAGTTTTTGTCCAAGACTTCAAATGATTGATTTGCTGAATCCTTATTTTCTATTATGGCTCAACCGGTTGTTATCCAATTATAAGAAGTGCATTCAAGAAGACCATGGAGTCTGTCATGGACAAAGACTTTTTTATGTTTTTTTTATTTTTAAGGAAGGGGAATGGAAAACAATACATCAGATGATCTGGTCCACAGCCTTAAACATGCGGCTCCAGAGATTCGCGCTTGTGTTGAAGCCTGCTGCCATATTGCCAGTGCGACTAGAGAGAAGAATGAGTTTAAAAGCGTAAGTTTATTAAAAAACAAATTTCTCCAATATGAACCTTTAGCATAAGGGTATGTATCCCTCCTATTGGTATTCAAATAAAACTCCCTGTTGTTTCTTTCTAGGCATACTGATAGTGTGGTGTAGGTCACACTTGGACCTGATTTAGAGATAATGCAGGGATTTGCTTATGATGGCAGTGGCAGAGTAAAGGTAGATGGAAAACAGGGACACCAAATTGCACTTTATGCAGCATTTTCACAAATACTGCAGGTAAATAGATGAATAACCATCGCTCCTTGAGGTCTATATGGGTTTTCTCCACCAAACATGAACAAGGTGTACAGCACCTTTCCTTTCTCTGCACTTTGCTGCAGCCTCTAGAGTGCCACCTTCTCTCTTTCACAGCAACTGCTTCCTTACAGGTTGCATCTTTCACAGGCCTCTCTCAGGGTCCAGTAGCCTCTCACACAGCCAGACCAGTGTTTTACCTCCAGACACACAAGAGAGCCCATAGGTGTGGAAGCGCACTTCTCTTCTCACCTACTAGCAGCTCTAACCTCAGCAGCCACTTAATTACCTTGCTCAGGAACAAAATGAACTCTATTTCAGCCAGGTACATTTTTGCATACCATAAAAGGTACCTTAAATCTACATATTTTTGTACAAATATAGGCTGCCCTACCCTAATATGCACAGGATTATTGGCTGTGTATTATTGCAATATGGCAAAACATGTCTCATTTTCTATATTCCCATAGAGTGCTGCTAATTACACACAGCACATAATTTCCAGGCACACTGAATGCACAATAATGTATTTTTGGTGACTAAAACACAAGGAGATAACATTACGGGCAAAAGGTCACAGTGAGCTAATACAAGAATTGACCCCTAGAGCAGTTAGTCTAGTGATTAAACTACTAAGCCTCTCCTTTTGCCCTAGCTAAACATGGTGAAAAAACAGCTGTGTTACTGTAAATGCCTCCAACTTTGTCGGCTGGGCGGTCTAAAGCATGTGAATATTTCTTTGTGTTGCTATTTTAAGGGAAAATAAAGTATTTATATTTTACTCCGGTGGGATTAGTGCTTTACAATATTAAAAGCAAATAGAAATAATACTAACGCATGATTCACAAACACATATGAAGCGTTAAATGCGCTAAATATTGCATTAGTCTGTGCGAAGATTAACACCTACTTGGGGCAGGCGGTACTTAAAGAAAATTGTGGTTCATGAGCTTTTGGCAACACAACATGGACTTTGCAGTGGGATTTTTTCAAGTATGTGTTGGCCCCAGAGTGATGCAGCCGCCAGTTTTCAGGGAAATGGTAGTTTTCAGAAAGTAATGGTTACGTGCATAATAGCGTGAGCAAATATAGCACGCAATGAAATATATTGTGCGCGACAGGAAATAACGCACACAGCGGGAAATAATGCAAGAAAATCGGTCATCGCGAGTTAAATTATGACGCCTGTCCTTTTACTGAATCGAGCGTTAGAGCGTTAAGTCGCAAAAAATAAGAAGTGATAAAATTTTTAACGCATGCTATAAATTGCGCTTGTTTTATCGACCTGGGTCATTATATTGTCATTGTTCTGTAGCATATGATATCAAACAGGGACATAATTTACTGTAGCTAGTATTAGATTGCTGTAAATAAAATTCTGTGGGTAAACAAAGACAATATTGATGATATAATTATGACATTATATAACATTGCATCATATTATAACATATTCTGTAGCACTGTACAATTTGATGATGACAAAGAAACCATACTAGCGCAGATTGAACATTTGTCCCATGATCCTTACTATTTTAATGTGAGGTTGTTCATATAACTATAGCTACATACAGTTAATAAGTAAACATTATACTGTAACAGAGAAAAACTAAAATAAATAATATTGTACTTGTTGGTGTAATCAACCTTTTTTTGATATCATAGGAGAATGAAGAGTGGATCTTGATTGGGCGAGTGATTGACCGGGTCTGCTTCTTGGTTATGTGTTTCCTTTTTTTCCTTGGAACTATTGGAACCTTCTTGGCTGGCCACTTTAACCAAGCCCCTGCACTTCCTTTTCCTGGAGACCCCAAGCTTTACCAGCCAAGTACCTGAAAGGATCAATAGTAATCATATGCTCCTGAGCCATACTGACATGGTTGACTACAGTATTTCTACCTCTTGTGATGGTGAAATAACTGTTGTAAGTCTGCAAGGCTTGCTTCTTTTCTTTTGGGCAGGATTCCGTGGGTAGTACTGGAAGACGGGTTTGGATCTACAAAAAAAGTTGACTGTGCATGTGCTGTTCAGAGATGGTTTAGGGTGATTTTTATTGATAGTGTCACTTGAGTGGCTGACACGCTATCACAACAATTTGAGCGCACTGAAATATTAGTGACACTGGATTTTTTTATAACTGGAGATAATGATTGGAAATGCCAATCCAAGGTTCTTTTCTTTGACTTTTACAGCAGAGAAGACATGTTCCTCTTATCAAACTGTGCATTTGTTTCTCTGTGTACTGAAACTGTGCCAAGTTTATTCTTAAACTATTCTGAAATGTAAGAAAACTTTGCCATTAAAACATTTACTGAATTCAATTTGTAGTTTCCTTGGTATATCCTGTGTGTTTGATGTGTAAACATACGCTGTTTTGTGGGGCCAGCTATGCTACTACTATACATTTACTGTTAACCTAAGAAGGTATAAATATTACGTTAGGAAATGTGTTGGCTGGGCTCTTCCCAAAAGAAAAGAGAGAATCTGATTTTCTTTGCCACTCCAGGAAGAAAAACACAAAGACTTGTCATTTGTAGATGTCACTTTGTCAGCTGGTAAACAGAGCTTTAATCCAAAGGCTCCTATCCAAATCAAACAAAGTGCTGGTTCCCCTTTATTCTGTTATTCTGAATAAGAAATTGTGGCAACTCATTTCCCAGAACTGCTTCTGATTGGTCTCAATGAGAGGTTTGTACTTTCTTTCATTTGATAGTATTGCTAAAGGATTGAGCTTACTGGTGTGCTTTGATTCATTAGTTCCACTGGTTGCCCCTGCAGTTACAAAAAACTAGATATTCAAAAGTGCACAAAAGATATCACATGTCAGTATACTGATGATTTTGTGAATGTGATGACTATTGTGAATATGTGCAATCATCAGTATATTGACATGTGATTGAGCATTAAACATTCAGCTTTCAAATAAATTGAAAAATAATGCCTGATGACAATTTTTCTTTCTTTATCTTTGTTTTTTTCTAAAAAAGGTACTAACCACCCATAACAGATCACTTCCAGCAAGTTCCTGTCCTCTGAATAAGCTGTGTGTTGTAATAGAGGCAATAAGCTACCCTCCCAATTTTGTAATGCTTTTCTGAATTAATTCATAAGTTTGATAGGTCATAAATATTGTTAGCAGGGGCCCACACCTTGATTGAACTTTTTTCCCTCAGCCTATTGATGAAATTATCAGGCAAATGCAGAGTGTGCAGATTAGCACTTGGGTTAGGAAAGATATGGCTATCATGGATGAATTTGGAGGAATGGCTTTTTAGTATGAAGGAGCTACTGTACTTTTAGGTTGGTACACAGTAAGCACTGTGCATAAAGTAGTTATTTGCTGGGGTTTTTCTTGGCTTTAGAGTACAACATATACATTCCGCTGTGTGCGGTGAAACATTTTCAAGTTCCGTGTTGATGTGAGAAAAAGTCATGGTTTTGGTTTTGGCCAGGAGCATGGATTCAGCCGAATCCTGCTGAAAAAGGCCGAATCTTGGCCGAATCCGAATCCTGGATTCGGTGCATTCCTAATTAAAATATTCAGTTCTGTTACTAAGGGCCGATATATCAAAATCTGTGTTTGGATTTTATTTACTATTTGAGAAAAAACATTGCGAAAAACACAAATATACTCAAGAATATTCTTAAGAACCATGAATAGTCAGTACAGTATTTATTTTTTAAAGAATCAGCAAAAAGTTGTCAGCAAAAATCCACCAAGTAAAAACAGGCAAGGTTCAATAGAAGTCAATATAAATTTTCTCTAACCAGCGTGCAACTTTTTTCTGCAACAAAATGCGTGTGGGAATATACTGATGTATTTTCTTCTTTAATAAGATAGCTTTTTTCACAAATGCAACTTTTGATAAAGCTGCCCTTTAGTAAGTTACTAAGAAAACATTCTCTTGACACAAAACAGGGATTATATAACTGTATATAATTTAGTTATCAACTACATCAAAGTCATTTAGTTTATATAAAAATACTGGAATTAATATATCACATGAGAGCGTGACTTGCCAGACAGATGACTTTGACGTGGTAGCCTGAGAAAACAAATATATATATACAGTATATATAGACAAACAATCACTGTTTTTGCCAATTTTAATAGCTTTTACCACAAAATGTCTTAAAGGAAAGCTATATCCACAGAATGGCTAGTTAACCAACAGATAATTTATATTATGTTAAGTGACCTATTAAAGAATTTTGCCAAACTGGAATATATATCAGTAAATATTTTCCGTTGAGCCACCATTTAGTGATGGGCTGTGTGCTCTCTCAGAGATCACATGACCAGAAATAATGCAGCTCCAACTGTAACAGGAAGAAGCAAAAGACAGAACTCTGCCCATCAATTGGCTGATGGGGCCTAGCATGTATGTGTGCCTTGGCTTGTTTGTGTGCACTGTGAATCCTATGATCCCAGGAGGTGGCCCTTAATTCTTAAAATGGCAATTTTCTATTTAGGAGTACCCAATAGCACATACTACTTTAAAAAGTATATTTTTATTTAATGGTTTATTTAGATGAAGCAGGGTTTTACATATGCATGATAATAATTACATTATTTATGCAATACATTATATTTAGAGACCTACATTGTTTGGGGGTATAGTTTTCCTTTAACATATTGAGTAAAGAGGGTCTATTTGTTATCTAAAAGCTAAGGACCTTTTTTCAGTTAGTATGCAAGTGTAAAGCTACTGATGAACGAGGGCTGAGGAAAGCTTAGACTACTGTACAAACAAAGCAAAAAACTGCAGAGAACTTGCTTAATGTTTACACATTAACATTTTCTGTATAATAACAGGTGTTAGTCTTATAGTTGGACAGAAGTGAGAAAAGAACAGCTGTTTTCCACTAATCCCTCAGAGAATTTTGCTTTCTCTCCTTTTTCTTTAATGTTGACACGCATCTCTTTGAATGACAGGCCGGGTGCCCCCAGTAGAGAGGCTTTAAGCAGAATCTGTTTGGTTGAGATGGAAACAGCATTAGACACAGGAGGCAGGAACTGGGAAAGGATGCAGCTGAGCTCACTTTCTCATAGTGATAGTGAAGACGATCTGCAGAAGTTCTTTGTTTCAGCAGCACTCATAGAATTTAAATTTTTGTACTGGATAAAATATCCCCCTAGAAAGAGGCAGCTGATTGTGCCTTGTATCATGTCAGCTATAGATACGCAGCCTACCCTGTTTGGTTACCTAAAAAGAGAAAAACACATTGAACCATTCTCTGGCATTTCCAAAGTAGACAAGAAGGTCTGTAGGTGCTTTAAAACTATGCACACGCAGCAAGCTCTGCAACAGATGGATGATCTGACGAATCCCAACAGAGCCAAAAGTAATAACACTATGAAAGTACTCCGCTACTCCAAAGGTGTGCGCTCAGTGGGAAAGGCATGCAACCAAGAGGATCCCATATCTTCTTGCTCCGTTACATCTATTCCAGGCAGTAGGAACATGGACAATCACAGACCTTTACCAGTTGTTGAAGAGTTGGACGAATCAGCTTCTGCTGAGCTTCAAATCTTGTCAGGTGCCCAGCAGTTCTGCATAACTTCCAAATCCAAACCACAAGGTAAGCTAACATGCAATCTTACAGATAAGGGTAGTACATGTGACATAAAAGTACCCAATAATTGGCTGAACTAAGCTAGGAAGGTATGCTGGTGTTGATGGCAAATAAACTGGCAATTCTTGCTAATAGTAAATACTTTTTTTTCAATTTTTTTGTACGAGTTTTTTATTTTAGTTCTGAAGTCAGCTTTCTTTTCTTTATTTATTTGAAAGTATTACATTTAAAAGACTCAGTACCACAATATTAGCAGAAGGAAAATACAGAAAGTGTAATTGATTTAATCACAAGAAGAAAAGGACAGCTTGCTTGTATTTTGCCAATATCCTAGATCACTATTGGTTCAGAAGATATGATTATTAAACCATTTAAATGTTAAATATTGACTGAATTATAAAGTGTGAGTGCCTCAATAATTTCATTAAATAACATTCATTATCATTCATCATTAGTGCAAATAGGGTGTTACAATTCATGTGTATGTTCGATAAGTGATAAGTGCTTAAAAAATCAATAAATGTACCAATAATTTACTTGCATTTTTTATTATTGGGAAAAAAGGATTGTGAAAAGGAAACTGGATAGAGTTAGTGGAGATCTCCCAAAGAAAACTACTATTGCACATTGACTGTGTAAATATGGGAATGCCACTCAGGTGGAGAAGGCTGGACACTAACTAATCTCACAAAACCTCAAACTCTGGGCATTGTGGAAAAAGAGAAAGAATTGCCTTGGTATCTTATAGGCACCCACTATTTCAATCTTTGGGCCAGTCCTTGGTGTGTATTTGGTGTAAATGAATTGTTCGCTGCACTTGGCACCTTAGTTGCAAGCTTAAGGACTGGCGAGGATATATACTGTATAAAGAAACGGCTTGGAGTATAGCATTGTGGTTTCAATTTTAATCATTTAATAATCACATAGTCTGAACCAATAGTGATCTAGGATATTGGCACTTGCACTTTAAATCATAATATAGGAAATACAAAAAAAGTGTTATATTCCTTGTATTCCAGTTTCAGGCCTTCTGTAAAAAAATGAATGTTTAATTCATATTATTAAAAAGGGTATATGTCCAGCTTGCTGTTAGTCAATCAATACTCAGTGCTTCTTTTCATGCCATCACCCATGCAGTTAACTTTCTTAATTTATATATGTATGTGTAAAAGGTATCATGTGATGGCCAAAGACCAAAGAGGACAATAGAGTATGTTTACCATGCTAAGCAAAGTGCTTTAGCTGCTGGTCCCATTATAAAATTGGCCGAAACAAACCAGTAAGGTCTCTGGCACACGGGGAGATTAGTCGCCCGCGGCAAATCTCCCGTGTCTCTGGCGACTATTCTCCCCGGATTGGCATCCCGCCGGCGAAAATGTAAATCGCTGGTGGGATGGTATACGCGGTGGCGCGATTTAACTGAAATCGCGCTGCCGTGTATGCCATCCCACTGGCGATTTACATTTTTGCCGGTGGGATGGAAATCCGGGAAAATTAGTCGCCCGCGAACAGGGAGTTTTGTCGCGGGCGACTAATCTCCCCGTGTGCCAGAGCCCTAAGGCTGCTATAACACTTCCCCAGAAACATGGCTTTCAAGAACTACCCTAGGACCTACGGTCCAAGCGAGGTTTGGTACGATAATATCAGTGTGTGTATGGCCAGCTTAAAAGACAGAACTTTGTCCATTATTTGGCCTATGTGACCTAACATGTATGTGTGCCCTTGGTTTGTTTGTGTGCACTTTTCAATTTTCTATTTAGGATTATCCAATGGCACATACTACTAATAAACAATATTTTTATGAAAATGGTTTATTCATATGAAGCAGGGTTTAACATATGGGCATTATATTTTTATAGAGACCTACATGATCCCGCCATGCAGCAGCCTCACCAAGCATATTTCATACTCAGATGAGTAGTTTACAGTTCATTTTCTGCCATTAGAGTGGCTATATACAGTACACCTTTAGTCCAGGACTTTTGGTTCTTATGGTCTCTTTACGCTGAATGTGAAGCATCCCCTAAATTGTGGCCTCAGCCGTCCAGTACATTGGAAATATAATTTGTTGATTTGTGGTTCTAGGCATTAAAGATTTTTTTTTTTTAATAAAAAGGACTATATTGCTATGGTATATGGTTAAAAGAGAATGCATTTCTGTATTTCAGGACTGAGCTGTCACCCTGAGAGATCATATGTAATATCAACACGCTCATCTAAACAGTTACTTGTGGCTATTGAAGGTAACAGTACTTGTAATTCCAAATAAGAAATAGTAAATATTAAAAAGTTGAATTAATTGGAAGTCTACTTTTAACAATGTGGATTTAGATTTAAATTGGTTGTTTTGTACCTGAAATTAAGGTCTTAATTAAGTATTAAAGTAATTCAAAAACAGGTATTTTGTATTGCTATTCATTATTGTTATGAAAGCTAAACACTGCACTGGTCCATGGCCATGCTTTCATTATAGGCACCTAAGGATAGGTTCCTAGGGTGGCAAATATAAGGGGTTTTATTTTCTGTTAGCTAAAACTATGCTACTTTTTAGTTGTGCATTACATACTCATCTACCCAAATATCAGTAACTTGCCAGGAGGGAGTGGTGAATGCATCTAGTCCATGAAAATTATGGAGAGCTAAAGGAAGACTATACAGACACAATATAACATTGATACCAATGTCTTATATCAGACTCTAGCTGTCTTTGCCTGCACCTTTGTGGCCCTGCCCGGTCCTGTTCCCTCCGCCTCTGTGATTACAGCAAAGAGGAAGTGCTAAGGTTCTGTAGACCTTACAGAGTGGATATGTGCTGCCTGTTCTGCTGTTTGATGGTCATTAGTGTATTCTCCTCATCTGGCAATCTCATTGGCTCTGTGCAACAAAGGTAATCTATTGTTCCTATGAAGTAGGGCAGTATGTACCTATAGACACTTAACAGCAAAATAAATATATGAAAATATATTCTGCCTTTTTAATTCTGTTATTAACCACTAAGGCCAGTATCACACATGAAAATGTAAAACATGTCTTTTTTTGCACCAAAATATGCTCAGTGTGTCTGATGACAGGCAGAACAGGACCAAGATTAAGCCTGGAACTTTGTGACCCAAGAATTTAAAATAAGCATTACCTATTAATTGCTATTACCTTGGTAAGACAAACGTAACTGTAATAAATAGGATCATGATGGCCTAACCTACACAGCACAGTGTCCAAGTTTTGGGTACACGGGTTAAGAACACTTGCTTATTGAGATATTGAGAGAACTTATATTAACATCTTGAGAACATAACATGAAAGATCCCTGAAGGTTAAGATCTCAGTGCCATGCATAAACAGAGCTTCAAGAGCTTACTTACAGCTATTTAATTGTTTACCTGTATAGTAACCCATTACAATCAAATATTTACAATGTTACTAGATCAAAGCTATTTGTAAGTTCTACTGGTGCAAACTTTAACCAAAGTTTACATTTTTTGTATATTTTTATGATAGAAACTCTGGGGTGAAGGCCAGGTAGTTATTCTCTGCTGCATTGTTTTACAAGCCCACCTCAAATTAACTTAGCAAATATGGGAGCAAATTTAATTGTACAGCATACTTTGGAAAAGATACATTTCCAAGATAGAAATTGTAATCCATGTATTTTGCTAAAACAATGCTTAATGTAAATGCATAGTTACTTAGCAGGTGGAAAAATGGCACATACTGGATTCATCATTTCAAACTTTTTAGAGCTATTAGTATAGTGCCACACTCAGAGATTCTGGAAAAATTGCAGCAACAATATGCTGACAAATCTTCTGCATGATATCACTGCCCATGCATGATGGTTACACAGATTGGGCTATCTTGTTGAAAATGAGTGACCATCTGGGCTTGCATGTCATATCATGGGTTGGTTTAGGTTGGGTCCTTATAATTCCAAGAAAACAGTGTTTTTAGAGAAAAATTTAAACTATGGAACTAAAATCAAGTGTTACTTTTGTTATTTCCACAACCCTTGTGGGGCTCTAGGTGGAGCTTGTTTAGCCCAAGCCTTGCAGTGTATGATGCTTATGGGAGAAAAATTATGGAGATCAAAGGCTCATGGAGTGCAACCCGTTGCCACACTGATCAGGAGTTCCAGGTAAATCAACAAGTGTAAAAACAAGTCATTTAGTATATAGCTTCAGAATAGTGCTAATACAATATAAAATATTTTAGCTTTTCAAGATTAACCATGTTATATATATATAATCATAAAGCCTTTGCTGTTTATATTATAATGCACTTTATTTGTAGTCCCAGCAATCGCTTACTGAACATAGCACAAACTGCAACTCCCTAAAAATAAAACACAATATTAGTGAAACAAAAGAAACGTTGAAGGGGAATTAGTAGTTAGAATAGTTGGCATTCTGACTGGGGGTGTTAATAATTGGTCGTAGATAAGATCATTCATACCCTCTACCAATGTTTAGAGCTGAATAGTCAAAACAATTCTACCCTTATCTGATGATTCAGTGCTAAACATTTGCCTTTGTTTTGCCGCCTCCAAAGGCCCAAGATTAACATTTTTCATCCAGGCGAAACAACTAATATCCAAGGCCTTTGCTGATATTGGTCGCCTTGTCTCCTGCCATACAGGCATTGAATATCGTATGAAAATTTGTTATGTACGATAATATCGTTGCGTGTATGGCCACCTTAAGGGCGAAGACACACAGTGCTTCTTAGTGGAAGCTCCCTGTCATGGTTACTAAACTCCGGAAAATACCCTGCCATAGACAATACTGAAAACACGCGTAGAGACATTTATCAATAAATGATCAGCATTGTCTATTTTGAAAGCCTTGATAAGCTGCTACTAGTAGCTCCATGTGTCACACTAAAGGTGGCCATACACGAGGCGATTTCGCTCGTTGTGCGATGAACGATTATATCGACAAACGATCGTATGGCAATCGAGTTCCCATACGATATGCCATCCACGGACAACGATAATTCGGGAAAGATTTCGTCACATCATTATCGTAAAGTACGTACGATCGTACATCTACGTACGATCGAATGTCGTTGACTTCCACTGCTGGCAATCGTGACATGCGCAGAGAACAATCGTTGAAAGACAAATGTCTGACACTCACACCAACTGGCAGATTTTATCGTTAAACGACCAAAATTTTTAAACCTGGCCGATCGATTTTGGGGACGATAATGTCGGCTCGTTTAGTGGGCCGACGATTGTTCGTACACCACCAACTATACGATAACTTAACGATAGCATCGGATCGTTCGGGAATCGGTCGTTTGTAAGTAAAAAATCGGTCCGTGTATGGCCACCTTTAGGGCTCTGGCACACGGGGAGATTAGTTGCCCGCGACAAATCTCCTTCGGCGATTTGCCGAAATCGCCTGCGAAGCGTGTGCCATCCCACCGGCGACTTACATTTTTGCTGGTGGGATGGTAGTTCGGGGAGATTAGTCGCCCGTGACAAGGGAGATTTGTCGCGGGCAACTAATCTCCCCATGTGCCAGAGCCCTAAGGGTGGCCATACACATTCAGATCTTTTTTGGCAAACTGAACATTTGGATATCAATCGCACATTTAAATGCTACTATCTAAATATTCACTGAAATTTTAGGATAAAGCCCTAAAATAACTAATCAGAGGACGTTCTGAACATGAAATAGTTGGCAGACAACAATCGAAAGAAAGTGACATCCCGGAAATTAATTGTAGGTTCCCCCAAGGATCAATACATGGGCAGATTTGATCATTATCCGCCTAAAATTGTCTAACCTGTCCAATCGACTAAATGACTGATCGCCATGTACGAAAACTATCAGGGTGATAATACTGAGCCCACACACGGTCCAAAAATTGTACAAAACTTCTTTTTGTATGATTATACTGGTGCGTGTATACTGTATACTGTACCAGTGTTGTGTCTCTATAGATTGACTCATGTTTTAACAGCAACGTGGCTTAACGTTCTTGTCAATATTGACAGTTTAGTCTGTAGGTAAGGTTGTGTCGATCATAAAGATCTGATTTGATATAGAAACATCAGTTTTTATCAGCTATTACATATATACAGTTACATATGCATTTAATACTTAACTATATTTCCTTAGTATAAATCGTTTATGCTAAATGCTTTTGTAAGGGATCACCATAAGTATGTTTAATGTCATTTATGCTAGTAAACCTAATTATGTAATGGTAAATCTATAAAGAGAATAGTTCTTTTCCCTTACTTGATTTGTATTTTCTAATGAGTCTAATTTTCTAATTATTTCCTGATTTTTTTCTTTATTGGTATATTCATGCAGGTAACATCATTAGATGGCCAACTATTGGCTGTCATCTGGAAGAGGTGGCCAGGATTTAATATGGACTATAACATGGATCATGACTTTTTTGGCATAAACAGTAAGAAAGTTTGATTAGTATGTGTAGAACAGTAATCAAAGTATATAGAAGTTTTTTCTTTACCTTTATAGCAAACGTCACACACACACATAATCACCAATTGAATAACTGCCTGTCCAACACCTAATTCCAAAACCAGGGGAATTCATATAAAATGGTTCTTATTGTTGTTGTTGTTGCCTCTATGATTTATCTGTGTGTCTGTGTGTGTGTGTGTGTGTGTGTATTTTCACAATGCAGTTCACAGCTTTAGCTAAACTAACACACTGTCAATTACTAAGAAGGTACCTTTTGAACAGGAAAGCCATGAAAATACTTTGTCTCGGACAGCACTGCAGCCAGAAATCCACAGTGGTAATATATTTGACAACAATCCTGCCATATAGGGCCTCTTTCTCCTTATCAATCTACTACATCCTATTTATAGTAGATAATTTGTCAGTAATTACTGTTATTTTATCTTTCTGGTAGTATCAGCTTCCCTCAGCCCAGCTGAAATCGCTCTTCTATTGGCTGCTGCATTCTTGCTGGTAAGAACCTTACCTTTATTTGGAACTTTTTATTTATCCCATATGAGAGATGCCACAAAGCAGGAGTAATACAGAATTTCCCCATCAGACTATTTGTGAAAGGTGATGGGGGTAATAAAAACATGTATATGCTTTCCGCACCCCCCAGTGTTGCTAAACTAGCACTGCTAACATTGGGATGCAGGGGATATGGCAAGGGAGGGCTCTTTCCTTTAGAAAGTGAACAATTTTATCTTTGTCCCCCACTTGCCTCTAAATATTTCCTCTGGTAACAAGTCTAACTTTCAATTGATATTTTCATCTGAAATTGCTCCACTTAATCAGTACCAACCACATATTGTTTGCATCTGCAATAAAATGCAAGCAGAAAGTCACTCTGCATTAACATGAACTTAACTTAACTTTATATACACTGCTAAAGCTGTCTTAAAAAAAGTTCTTTTTCTTTCACCAATATAAAGGCACACATGTTCTGGGAAACTTATACATAATGTCAAAGTTAAACTAAATAATATAAGCAGATTCCAAGAGGCCTTTAGGTAACTTTACCAACTGAAATTACAAAGCTGGTTATAGCAACAATAATTATTTGCTATATTCCTTATACTAAGGGGCTGATTTACTAATCCACGAATTCGAATGGGAAAAATTCGGATTGGAAACGAACATTTTGCGACTTTTTTGTATTTTTTGCGTTTTTTTCGTCGCCGTTGCGACTTTATTGTAAATTGACTCGACTTTTTCGTAGCCGTTACGACTTGCGCGAAAAGTCGCGACTTTTTCGTAGCCGTTACGATTTGCTCGTACATTGTCGTGACTTTTCATATTGAGCGCTCGTAAACAGCGGGCAAAACTTTCAGACTTTGCATGATTTTGGAAGCCTCCCATAGGACTCAATGGCACTCTGCAGCTCCAACCTGGCCCAAGAAAAGTCACGATACTGAAGCTTGAATGAATCCGAAACTTTCGTACTCGGCGCGAAGGCTACGAAAAAGTCGCAACAATTCGCGCATGTCGTAATGCTACGAAAAAGTCGCGACAATTTGCGAAACAGTCGTAGCGGCTACGAAAAAGTCACAACAATTTATGAAAAAATCGCAAAATACCGATCACTACGAAAAAAACGCATTCGGACGCCTTCGGACTGTTCGTGGATTAGTAAATCGGCCCCTTAGAAAACTCCAACTGACTGATATCATTGTTTTTGTTTTATGTGCAGAATTACATGTACTTTGAGATGAGCTGAAAAGCATACAGAAGAAGACTTGGTGGAGATGGCACAGCTAATGACATTATAGAGCCATTAGAAAAGGTCTAGTCTTTAAGTACAGTACACCTACAGTCATATGAAAATATATTCTCCCTTGCAAAGTTGCCGACACAGCAATATTAATTAAAACACTAAATAAAGGTGTTGTCACTGAACAGAAAAAGGAAACTTAAATTTACAATTGTGCATTCAAAAAAACAAACAAGTATGCCACCCTCTTCTGTGAAAAAAGTTAAGTGCACCCTTGCCTCTTATAGCTGGCATTGCCTCCTTTGGCATAAACAACCTCAAGTATACATTTCTTATAGAAGTCTTCCAGTCTCTGATATCGGCCGAGGGAATTTTTCGCTACTTTTGCATGCAGAGTTTTTAATCTGTGCAATATTTAGGGGGTCTCTTGCAAGCACAGCCAGTTTCAAATTGCTATTGAATTTCCAAAATTCTGGAACTTTTTGGAACTAGGGTCATTTTTTCCCACATTCATTCTTTTTTCACAGTTGCCAGGTGTTAGGTGGCAAGCCTGTATCTTAAATATATGAAAGAGATGGCAACAAAGAAAATTCAATCCTCTTCCTCAATTCTTAATAAATCAGAGCTTAATGTCAGTTAATTAGCACTGGACGAAAATACATTATAAAAACAAAACCAAAGAGATCTTATGATTTAATGTCAAAGCTGTAGCAGGAGAGACAGCTGCAGACATCAGCAAACAGACATTTTATTCTATATACACAAAGTATAATACTGATATGTCTCAGTAATGGGTTAGGTAATATGATTACTACTATACACATAATCCTTTGCATAACAAATGGAAAGGAAAGTAACAAAGTGCTGAAGAAAAGGGACAAGGCAAATGCTGAGAAGAAAGGGTTGCTTCTCAACAGAAGGGAGCACTTAACTCCATCAGTGCTGAAGAGGACTCTACATACAAAAGAAAAGTTCAATGCCAATCTTCTTCCATCATTTAAAAATGAAATAAAACCAAGAAATAAAACAGATTCCAAAAATAATGTACAATGCTTTTTCCTCCCGTGAGGGATGCAGCTGTAGTGGATAGGTCTTGGAAAGAGGATTGATGTAGATAACAGGCTTAAAAAAAAACAAAAACAACAAAAAGACAGTTCGACCCAATCCCAGCTAGATTTGAAGCTGTATAGAATTTTTCCCAAGAACCGTTGGGCCACCGGCCATAAAGCTACATGGTGGTGCTTAAAACTGAGAATACTCAAACTGAAAGCAGGTCAGCAAAGCAGGAGTAGATCCTTGTGTTCACAAAGCAATTTTGGTATTTCTGAAGCTTGTTTTGTCCCTGCAAATAAAAAAAACAGCCATTAACTCATGCACATGGCAAACAAACCATAGTATGCTGCTTTGTTCAATAACTCTCTAATGTGGGCCTGGCATAGCTAAGGGGGCAGTGCATGGATACATCTCCACTTTATTTGCTGTAAGCAAACATTCAAACACACATAAAATGATCATTTCTGGAAATACTTTCAAAAAAATGGAACACTCATTTCATATGTGTGACTATTTGGAAGAATTGTTTTTAAAAAAGGCCCTACCGCTGGGTGTGGGATGCAGGGAGAGGGGGAGAAATCATTCAGCGGCCGCTGTTGTTCACCAGGCCGTGAAATTCTTCCCAGGCCCTGGGCAACCAGAAATAAGAACAAAAAACAAGAAAAAAAAAAAATAGCACTTTACTTTACTTTAATCTAAAAAATAAGACTAACTGGGACTGATAGACATTTATTAGAAGTAACGGCTTGCTAAACTATAGCTGGAGAATGCACTGAAGGCTAAGGATTTCTTTCGTTTACAGTCCAACAGCCACCTCTCTTGAGTCAAGAGAGAAATACAAAACAAATAAAAAAAGTAGTGCAGTGGGGCTGCTGATCACACCAGGAGCATGTTCTTCTTCAGTGATTGCTGAGAAGAAAATATCACACGGCGTAAGATGCCACTCGCCAACCCCTCTGCTTTTTATAACCAAGTACAGCAAACAAAACTGTAATGGGACTATCCTGTAGTGCAGATCAGGAGTGAGGAGGCTGTCCTCTGGAGGGTGCCTATGGTTTTAGCATGGCTGCAGTTCTCCTTTAACTAATTAATTTTACATTTGGTCCAAAGATTACACAAATGAAGAATTACTTTTCCCTCCAGTGCCAGTAGAGGAAACGTCAACCTTGTGTTGTTCAATGATTTGGAAACTGTTTAAGGCTCCTTGCCCTTTCCCATCTTAAAGATGCCATGTGTGTTTTAGTGTAGCCCACTGTGTGAATCCCTACCCTGGGATCTGAGCAACCCAAGTTTTAGCTATATACCTCAAAGGTATTGGTAGGACAGCTACAGAGCACTCTAGTGGTAATAGCGCACAGAGTTTTGCCACACAAGCTACTTCAAGCTCATTGGTAGCCCACTAGGCATGTGATTAATTTGCAAATGAGCAATGTCACATTCTGAGTGATGATAACCTGAATGGGTGTACCGACCTAAGCTAGAAATGGTGCGGGAAGCAAAATGCACCATTTGTCATTATCCTAAGAACTGACCTTCATAAGCAAGCATCTGTAACCTCTCTTTTAGTAACCTAAGTTTGTAGCCTATCAGGATCCGCTGCAAGACCTCAGGCTAAAGACCTCAGACCTCAGCATTAACAATGATTAAACACATAATATGCAAAAAAACAGTTTTTCTAGTGCAGCTGGATAGGGATACCATATTCAGGTGGGGGTATCTATATTTATAGTAACCTCTAAAAGAGGTACTGTTGTACAGAAGAAACGCTTTTTGCAACATGGGTTGTTCTGCATGACATGAAACTGGCAACCCTAATTTCCCACTGAGCAGAGTACTCTATCCTGCGTGGCTGACTGGTCAGACTTTCTTTATCGGTTATGACTTATCCTGGAACTGGATGTCTTTGAACTTTATTCTGATGACTGGTTAAAAGTGACATAAAATAAGGACAAATTTTTATTATATGCCAGCACCTGGGACCAAAAACATATAAGCAACTTTTAAATCTTTGTATGATGAATCTGACTGATCAAGAATAATGGCAGTTTTAAAAATGAACAGGGAACAATAAACAGCTGATAATTCTAAACTACTCTAACTAGTAACAATGGATTGCTGAAACAATGTAAACATACAATTAGGTTGTAAATGAATTGACAAGCTTTACTTTGTATGCAAACTTTCATACCATGTATCTTTTTCTTGAGAGTTTAAATTTTTTGATTATTTTAACATTATTTAACATTTTACAATTTTGAGCAATCCAGTTCTGAGCCTTTCTCCTATGCTGAAGAAGGAAGCTATACCAAGCAGTCCAGCCGAAGCCTCTTGAGTTGGACGTGGCCCTCAAAGAGTTTCATAAAGTTCCCTGTGTAATTTTTAATATAATCTGGCCCTTGAAACAAACTGAATTTCCCATATATGTAAATTTGGGAAGCAATAAGCTACAGTTATTCTTAATGCATTCCTTAGTATAGTTTAGCCCATCAAAATTGAAATGTATTTTTTCATCATGATTTACAAGCTGAGAACTACATACTTGATGCTGTCTGTGTGCGTTTTGTATTCCATAACAGTGTTGGGAGGCAAATTCAGGACTCGCCGCAATGTGTCTCGAATACGAGCAGTGGTTGCCTGATCACTTGCAGTTTTGTTCCAAATAGATATGATGTCTTCCTGTGCATTCAATATAGAAAACGATTTCTTTTTACTTAATAACCATATCCCTGAATCACAAACATATTAAGAATTAAAACTCTTAGTCTAGATCGAATGTGTTTTAACTGTAAGCATGGGTAAAATGAACAGAGTTGGTAAGATACTACCATAAAGTCTTGATACTTACAAATGACTACATTTTTACTAACTCAAACTTACTGGCTAGGTTAAAGTTAAGGTGAATTTGTTTTTATTAGAGATAAAAACTGCTGTGGTGTTTCCATGACTTTTATTACACAATTCAGGTTTGGTGCAGATGGAGAGACTGGCAGCAGGAGGGGACAAAGTGCACCAGTTCAGCTAGAGAGGGATTTAGTGCTATTGTACATGCCTGGCCATGGTCATTCCTTTGCACATTGATCTGGTTGGCTAACAGTGTTAAATTAAGTACCAGAGAATGGACAGAATCCAAATAAGCAGATATTTGAAGCATTCATACAATATATAGGCTTTTGTATCACTTTAAAAAAAAACAAAAAACAATTATAGTGCGTACAGTTTTTTTTTTTTTTTTGAAAAGCTTGACCACTCTGTTAGGACTTTGCAAAAAGATAAACATCCCCTTTAATTGAAATTCCTAAATGTATTTCTCTTCTTTCCAGTTAAGGACTGATACCTGGTAAATGTGAGAGTGAAACTGGGCACAGGCCTTAAGTAGGCCACAGTCATATTGATAATCTTAATAATAATCTGCCCTTGCTTGAATGATTATGTTGATGTATTTGTTCCGCCTATCTATAACATAGAATTGAAGATTATTTATATTAGACATCCATAAGTACATGCACAAACAGATGGTCTGTGGGCGTACCTCTGTAGGGTGTTTGAAATCTGGTGAAGTTTGTAATTTACTTACACTTTGAAGCACACTTTGGTGAATCTCACCTGAAAACGCACAGAGACAACAGCCCCACAGATCTCCTCTCCAACCATAAACTGCTCTCCCAGCATGGCCAGTATGAGATTTTCCCAGCATCGTGATGCTAGGCCTTTGCGAAGGCGAATTATCCACTTCCCTCCATTTTTGTTTGCATCATCCTATACAGAGAGAAGGAAAAAAATTGAATAGCGTTATACTTATCATCCTTCAACGTTGAAATATATAATGAGAAGAATGGACAAAGATCAGCAAATTTAATTTTCAACATGTTTCTTTATCCTTATCCATAAAATGTTCTACCTCTCGTTCCCTTCTCTGCTCCTGTTTCTCAAAATTCCTGTTAGCACTCCCCTTTCCAAAGTTTATGTCAGACCATTGTCTTCCAGTTTGGGGAGGAGAAGAGATGGCACAAACTACTGGAAGGGGTAGAACTAGCCCTTAGAAATGTGCTGTGCTTAACACTGGTGCCTGCTACCTGATCTAATTCTAAGAGTCTCACACAGGACTGCACTTAAAAGCAGTCCTGCATGTATGTATATATGTTTGTATGTATAACTTTATTTATAAAGCGCCACAAGTGTACACAGTGCTGTACAATCTTACAAAATTACACACAGGGAGGACAAGTGTTATAATAAATAAATACAATAAACATATATTAATGCACAGGGAATAGAATAGAATATATCTTTATTGTCATTGTCACATAGTAAACAACGAGATTTTAAAAAAAGCAAGCAACTCAAAGCAGTGGCTTAATTAAAGGTAATATCATTCTACTGTTTCATATTTAAAGCCATAAAGCTATAAGTGCCATTTGGTATCAGACACAGTAGGAAGGAGGTCCCTGCCCCGTAGAGCTTAAAATCTAAGTGGTTGGGTAACATACAGGCACAAATTCGAAAGTAAGAGTGCACCAGGTATGGGCATTTGCCCTTAAGCGCAGGACTAGGCAAAATAGTGTTTTAGTGCTCCAGAAAGTAACAGCTGAGCTTTTTCTTAAAGAGAGAGTGTGTGTGTTCCCTACAGAGGGATTCAGGGATAGTGTTCCAGAGGTAAGCAGCAGCAAGATAGAAAGGTTTAAGATGAGAGCGCGCAGTAGGTGTGGATGGTGTAAAAAAACAGAGGCTCTGAGAGGAGCGAAGGAGACGTCCTGATATTATTCTGGGGTAAAACCATACAGGCTTGATAATCCTTGCATTATAAAGCTGTAGTGTTACAAAACAGGTTTCACATAATGCTGGGATGTACCCATGCAGCCTGTGACATTTCACAATTACAGTCTTCTCAATCCCTTACCATTATACTGGGGTGTTCACACATAAACTTACTGTGTTGAGGCACAGGTTTTTCTACATCTGTACCATTGTTGGGAGTTAAGGGGGGTCCTGACCAGAGGTTGGACCAATAAGTGGGGCTTCTGAAAAATTCCAACAACCACTGACCTTAGTTTTCATTTTTTGCTTACTGCTATTTTCTTGAGAAGCCCTATTATCTTGTTGATTCTTACCTCCCACATTGGTTTAATCCCTTCCTTGAAGAGGTGAAAGTCACTGTGCCCAGTCAGGTCCCCAGGACGTACCATGTGACTATAGAACCTCCAAAACTGTTCCACCTGTGACAAAGTACATAAACAGCATTAGCTTAGTTAAACCCATGCAGTATCTCCAAATGCTTTTCAGTTTCTTGCAAAGTATAGTGGAACAGTAATTTGCCACCAATTACCTAAATTCATTGCATAAAAAACAATCTTAGGCCTGCTTTTAATATGATTTCCCAACAAACCAGCAGTAGGTGGAGTATTGATATAACTGTAAGCAAAGTTTACTGATTTAAATTAAGTGAAGATAAATTATACTATCATGCTGTATAACAGTGATCCCCAACCAGTGGCTCATGAGCACTATGTTGCTCCCAGTGGCCTCAGAGTTGGTGCCCATTTTTGAATTTCTGATTTGTAGACATGTTTTGGAGGCATAAAGACCATGGGGCTGATTTACTAACCCACGAATCCGACCCGAATTGGAAAAGTTCCGACTTGAAAACGAACATTTTGCGACTTTTTCGTATGTTTTGCGATCTTTTCGGCGTCTTTACGAATTTTTCGTTACCAATACGATTTTTGCGTAAAAACGCGAGTTTTTCGTAGCCTTTACGAAAGTTGCGTAAAATCTTGCGATTTTTCCGTAGCGTTAAAACTTACGCGAAAAGTTGCGCCTTTTTCGTAGCGTTAAAACTTAAAAGGTGTGAAGTTTCGCGTAAGTTTTAACGCCGAAAAAATCGCAAAAAATACGAAAAAATCACACAATACCGATCTTTACAAAAAAAAAACGCAATCGGACTCATTTCGACCCGTTCGTGGGTTAGTAAATCAGCCCCCATGTGTACTACTAAACAGAGCCTCTAGTAGTCTGCCAGTACACATTGGGCTACTAATTAACCAATCTAAGTCCTTATTGGTTACCTACTAGGAAAGCTTTTGTGCTTGTGTTGCTCCCCAGCTTTTTTTTTATTGAAATGTTGCTCCCAGGTAAAAAAGGTTGGGGATCCCTGCTGTATAACATAAGCATTTTACATGGACTCTTGGTGATTTACTGTTCCGAGGGACATATTCAAAGTGAATGGAAAACATCAGAATGGCACCTCACCTTAATTAGCAGTAGGCATGTATTGTGCAAAAAAAGCAGAGCCACATGTTTTTGAGACATGTGTCAATAAGCAGAACAAGATGTGATGGTGGCCTTTCCTATTCACTTTAAATGGGAAACATTTGCAGTATTTTGTCTCAATCCCTCAGAGTGATAAAACAGTGTTAAATTCCTCATGCCATTGCCCATATAAATACACAAAGGAAGACAAATGACAACATACACATTAGATAAGCCTGCACATTTGACATTTGGATGAACTGATATAATCTGTATACCTTTTTCTCAATGCTTCTTTAAATAATAGTTTGCATTTGCTCACATGTCTGACTATGCAAAACTGTCATGCTATTAGAGGCAGTACACTCACAGAAGCAAAGGTACCGATCTGTTTAATGTTCTGCTCATAGCTCTGGGAGCTGGTTGGCCTTCCTGGAGTTCTGCGTGAGTACCAAAATGTGTAGTTGTACTGTAAGGGGTGCTCGGCTGGACCTGGCACAACACTCTAAGAAACACAGAATATTACAGGGATTAAAGTTGCCAACAAGACACGTCGGAACCATTATATATGTTCTGCTGCAACTGAACAAACACAACATGAATGTATTTACATGGTAAATGTACCCTGTTTTGAATAGCGTTTAACTTATTATTTTCTAAAGGCAAGAATTATGTCACCAGCTTTGTCATGTAAGCGCAGAGGAACTGGACTGCTAAATCGGTCTAAGCACTCACCTATGGCTAGTCCAAAATCACTGTGCTCTTCTATGTTAAATTTACAACAAAAAAAAACAAAGTGTAAATGCCCCCTGATTAAGGATATATTGGTATATAGGTGTATTGGTGCCTAGTGCATGTCTCTAATATACCTAAAACACAACAAAATGTGGGACCAAGTTGGTTCCCAGGAAGTCCTAAAGGTACTTTATTTTCTGTAGTTACAACTTCAACCAGTCTAGCCACTGCAAATTGTAAATACCCCTGGCAACAAGGAATGTCATACTACTGGCAGTTTGGTTCCTTTGAACACCAGCAACAGGGTTCACTTAAAACTGACTGTGTTTATGCAAGATTGTGTTTGCCTATTGTTGTTACTTATATGAAGATGAAATCAGAATTTTAAGAGCAATTAAAATGCAAACCAATGACCCAAGTGCATATTCCATTAATGACCAACCTGGTAATGCATAGGCCATAGTGGCATCATGATACCAATCAGCCCACAGGCTGATCTGTTACATCTTTGCAATTTTGCCACCTAAGCCCATGGTTAAATTGCATTAACATATAGCCAATTAACCAGTATGATGACACTCTGTCTCTGTATGGCCACACTGTATCACTTTCAAGGCTGTGACAGACGGGGAGATTAGTCGCCGCGCGACTAATTTCCCCATAATGCCATCCCACCGGCTAGAATGTAAATCGCCGGTGGGATGGCATATGCAGCGCCAAAATTTTCTCTCAAGGCAACTTCGGCAAATTGCCGCGTATGCCAATCTAGCCGGTGGGATGGCATTATGGGGAGATTTAGTCGCCGGCGACTAATGTCCCCATCGGTCACGGCCCTAAAATATTCACTTGTAAATTGTAGTTCTTTAGGTCACACCTTTTTCCTAGAAGAGCCTTGGTTTTTTTCCTTCTCATTTTTTTCCTTCTCACTGTCTTTCTGTGTGCCATTTTCCTCGTTCTGATCATGATCCCCACTGTCGTCATCTTTTAGACTTAAAAGAAAAATAAAATAAACAATCAATGCGTTTAGAGGTTTAGAGAAAATGTTGGAAGCCAACCATGAAGCTACAGGAAAAAAGAGCAAAAAAAAAAAATAATAATAATAAATAAATAGTATATAAAAGTGAATCCCAAAATGATTTAAAACAACCCAGAGATTAGTGAATCAGTAAACATACATATATTTTATTTTCTGGTACCTTTTAATTACAATGCAGTGCAATCTGGGACATTATCATTGATAACTAGGGTTGCCTCCTGGTCGATATTTTACCAGCCAGGCTGGAAAAATTTAATCCTGATGCAAATGTTATCAATTGGGCAGAATGATAAAAATATTGGAAGGTTGGTATTTTGTTTCCAGAAATCCTACTTCCTAACTCTTGTGCCAAAGTGTAAGTGTCCTGTATATCACAAATATAAACAGATGTATAAACAGATGTATACAAATGCAGTTGTTTTGGGGATTCAGTCTTTTTTGGGATTTTCGGTTCCATGTGATTTTGCTCCCTGTGATTTACATTGACATGTATGTGATTCTCTGGACTTCAAGGCTGCACATTTGCTGCAAGGAACTAAAGTTTCAATTTATTATGTATAAACATCAACACAACTATAAAAAGCAAAGGGACAGTGCCATCTTTCATTCTCACACACTATTACACCATGCCAGGTATTTATAACACATGTACAGCATGAAACCTGCAGGTCCAGTCTTCACCTCACAACAGCATCAGCGGGTTAAAATCCAGCGAAATTCCTACCATCATCCTTCTACTAAGGACTGGAAGCAATTTCTTGGACTTGTAGATGGCATTTCAAGTCATCTAAGGTTTATGGAAAATGGGTGGAATTCTTGGTTCTTAGTCTGCTTTGTTTTTTAATGCAAAGTTTTTAAAGGGGACCTGTCACCCAGACATAAAAAGTTGTATAATGAAAGTAATTTTCAAATTAAACATGAAACCCAAATTCCTTTTTTATTAACACATCCATATGCATTATAAAGGCATTTAAAAATCTCAGCAGTCAATGATATATTGACTGCCCCACCCTTATGCTTTAGGCATAGAGGTGGGGCAGAGAATTACTTTCACTTTGCATTGAGCACTCACTTTCCCCCTCCCTCCTCACCACCTAATGTGTATCCAGTGCATGGGCATCAGGCTCAAAAACAAGATTTTGGAATAATACAAAGCTTGCCCTAATAACATTGTCCACAAAATGGAGCCTTCCTGTTTGTGAATTCCAAAACTGAAGGACATAGTGTAAGTATAGTTCATTTTGCTTGACAAACACAATACAAAACAATTTGGATTTTTTTTCCTAGGGTGACAGGTCCCCTTTAAAATGACTCCCTGCCTCCTCCCGTAGTCTCAACGTTCAAGCATGGGTCAGCCTGAAACTTTTCCATCCAGCAAAAGCATCTGACAAGCCCAAGGATACCTAACATAAGACAAGGCTGTTGTTTTTCCCAGATAAAATTAGCAGTACCATGAAATGCATTTCCACATCTACAAGGATACAATAAATCATCCTTCCCCCAAAGCTACACGATTACTAAATATGAAACATTAGCTCACATAACAATTCAATAATTATTCCGGAGCATATATGCCTTTAATAACAGAATGATAATGAAATCCCTTTAATAACCGAACACTACAAGCACCTGGCACGGCGCTGATTCACTTTGCTGCATACAAACTGCAAAATGTGCAGCGCATCCTTCCCGCTACCGAGTGCGCATTATGGGTGTGTCAGATTAATGGAACGCTACAAGAAACTGTTCCAATGGCTGTGTAATTGGCACAGGGCATGAATCCAGTAGCTACAGCGCAATTAGAGCGCCTATACTAATAAATGGCAGCATGCTGCCTGGGTTGGCGAGCAGGCCATATGGTGACTGTCAGGAAGACCCGTACAATAACTCCGCTCAGTCTTTCCACACTCACGCATCGAATTTGTTGTTCATTGTCGCTCCGCTCCTCTCCTGACCACTTCCGCTCCCACCCTAGCATTCTTCCGCACACAACCTGCCATTTCCGGTGCATATGCGGAACTTTAGTCTCAAGGAAGATGTTACCACTCGGGACAAAAATATAATGCAAACTACGCAGACGCCGTTTGTTTTGTGACGTTTTATTATATAAGGGCTTGTTAGGTCCGTGTGCTTTGGGTAGATTAGCTGGAAGTACAAGGACGTATTTGTATTCAATATGATTTAAAAATAAGTTTGAGCAATTATTAAATGGTATAGGAAATACAACAGCTCTACGTAAAAGCTTATTGATAATGCAGAACTTTTATTTTATGTGACTAGAATAATTCAGCAGGTTTGCTGCAAAACATTTATTATGGGTAACACTACCCAAAATAAATGTTTTGCAGGCAGCAAACCTGCTTAAGATTTTTTCCTACTTTTTGGATTTCTACAATTGAATTTGGTTGCAGCACAGACAACAACTAGGAGCTAAAAGTATTTTATCCAAAGTTCACCAACAATTTTTATTTTTTGGCATTGAAGGGAAATACTCCAGCAATTAAACATATGGGAGGGTCAATATGTCTATGAAGATTCTCATTCATCCAGGTCATGATATACAGTATCTAGAAGAATTAAGTCTAAAACAACTGGACTTTTCTGAGTTTATCTTGAAAACATTTCACCACTCATCCGAGTGGCTTCTTCAGTTCAAATGACTGGTAGGGAATTCCCCGGTATTTAAACTCTTGATGGTAGTAGAGTCACAGACATCCAATCACAATGGTTCCATTGAACTTGTTCAGTTAGGTGTTAGCTGAAACTGACAGGTGTTACAAGGTATGATACAATCACAGTGGTACCATGATGCTCATTGATGAAGGTGTTAATCCTTCAAAGTACATGATTGGAAGTGTGAACTGTTGTGAAACCGCCAAAAATTGTTCAAAAATAATTGAAAAAAAAAAAAAAAAAAACATGGTAGCAGTGCCCTACGGTGGCTCCTAAGTGCCACAGTAAGGCTCTTAACTCTTTTACTGCCAACGACGTCGTGGCAGTAAAAGGGCTTAAATGCCAATGACGTGTCCCATACGTCGTTAAGGTTGAGAACAACCTCGCACTATAGCTTGCTCTATGGGTGCACTTGAATGTAGTAAATAAATGATTTAGATGCAAAGGACAGACACACACTTAAATGTGTGTCTGTCCTTTGCATCTAAATCCCATACGTCGTTGGCATTTAAGCGCTGCTCTCTGCAGCGGCGGCATCTGCCAGGGGGGCTGTCATGAGGGTCCTGCGAGACAATCGCTTGCAGGACCCTCCAGGAATCAGCAGATGCGATCGCATCGCGTTTCCTACTTCCCCCCTGCCGGCCGGCCCACTGAGGAGGAGGCAATCGGGTCTTCAGGACAGGTAAGGAGTTTTTTTATTTTTTTCATTTACACACTTACATACATTTATACACACTTACAGCACACATTTTAGCAGTTTTTTTTTTTTATTTTTCACACTTTTATACACTTATTTACACTCATATACACACTTACACACTATCACACAACTTTTACACATGTATACACAAACACTTTGTTTTTGTTTTTTTCATTTTACCACTTTGTTTTTAGTTTCTTTTACCTAAAAACTGTTTATTTTGACAGCGTGACTATTGGATCAGATATTCTGACCACTAATTACGCTGTTGTTTCACTGATTTGCACAATTTTTGTGGTTTTATCGCATTTTATCCCTGTATAAGTGTTCCTAATCTGTTTTTAGCGTAGCTTTGCCAGGTGTAACTTTGGTGTACAAAAATAACTTTATCTATTTTGAATTCATCAGAATGTGTACTTTCCAAAAATATATGGTTTTCTGGGGGTCTCTGTATAGTTAGGGGGGGTTACTGCACATAATACGCTGTCAGGGGTCTCTGTGTGCAAAAGCTGAGTTGGCAGGCGAGAAATCCATATGCGCTATTTTTGTTTTGGGGTCAGTACTTACCGCAGACTTTGGTATATCTATGAATATTGGGCATCAAACTGTTCAGTAGACCTCTGGTGTTCCTATTTGGGGTGACTTGCCTTTGTACGCAAGAAATTGTGTGAGATAAATGCGCCAAATTGCAACATTTTTAGGCGATTTTCTGAAATGTCATAAAAACCAATAACTTTAGGAAAGCTCTGCAGATTGGTACTTTGGTGTAGAAAGGACTCTTTACCCTTGTTGGATTTGTCAGAATGTGTACTTTCCAAAAATATATGTATTTGTGGGGGTCACTGTATAGTTAGGGGAAGTTTTGGCACATAATACACTGACAGGGGGCTCTGTGTGCAAAAGCTGAGCTGGCAGGTGAGAAATCCTTATGCGTTATTTTCATTTTGGGTTCAGTACATACCGCAGACTTTGGTATATCTATGAATATTGGGCATCAAACTGTTCAGTAGACCTCTGGTGTTCCTATTTGGGGTGACTTGCCTTTGTACGCAAGAAATTGTGTGAGATAAATGCGGCAAATTGCAACATTTTTAGGCGATTTTCTGAAATGTCATAAAAACCAATAACTTTAGGAAAGCTCTGCAGATTGGTACTTTGGTGTAGAAAGGACTCTTTACCCTTGTTGGATTTGTCAGAATGTGTACTTTTCAAAAATATATGGTTTTGTGGGGGTCTCTGTATAGTTAGGGGACGTTTTGGCACATAATACACTGACAGGGGGCTCTGTGTGCAAAAGCTGAGTTGGCAGGCGAGAAATCCTTATGCGCTATTTTCATTTTGGGTTCAGTACATACCGCAGACTTTGGTATATCTATGAATATTGGGCATCAAACTGTTCAGTAGACCTCTGGTGTTCCTATTTGGGGTGATTTGTCTTTATCTGATCTTTATCAAGAAATTGTGAGAGATAAATGTGGCAAATTGCAACATTTTCGAAATGTCATATAAATCTACAAACTTAGGAATGCTTTACAGCTTGGTACTTTGAAGCAAGAAGAAATGTTTACCCATCATAGATTCGGGGGGATGTGTACTTTCCAAAAATATATGGCTTTCTGGGGTGAGCGTACTTTTTTTTGTAGTATTATCCCACATAAAGGATGTAAATGTGTTGATTTTGCAGGAGCTGAAATGATAGATCATATGGGGGTATGTTCCCATTGGGGCCCCTACATGCCACATACTTAGGTAAACCTATACATATTGGGCATCAAACTGTTCAGTGGACCCCTGGCGTTCATATTTAGGGTGTTTTATCTTGGTACCTAATGCTATGTGGGAGATAAGATGCTGCAAAGTGGAAGCTTTGAGGGGATTTTTGGAAATGTCATCAAAATTGCTAACTTTAGAAAAGCTGTGCGGCTTGGTACTTTGGAGTAGAAAGACATGGGTACCCATTTTAGATTCGGGGGAATGTGTACTTTCCAAAAATATATGACTTTCTGGGGTGAGCGTACTTTTTACTAGCTTTATCCCACATATAATGATGTAAATGTGTTGATTTTGCAGGAGCTGAAATGACAGAAATGACAGTACATATGGGGGTATGTTCACATTGGGGCCCCTACATGCCAAATACTTAGGTAAACCTATACATATTGGGCATCAAACTGTTCAGTGGACCCCTGGTGTTCAAATTAAGGGTGTTTTATCTTGGTACCTAATGCTATGTGGGAGATAAGATGCTGCAAAGTGGAAGCTTTGAGGGGATTTTTGGCAATGTCATCAAAATTGCTAACTTTAGAAAAGCTGTGCGGCTTGGTGCTTTGGAGTAGAAAGACATGGGTACTAGGGCTGGGCGATATACCGTTTAATACCGAATACCGGTGTTTTTTTTTTTAAAACTATATTCATTTTTCAGATACCGCAATACCGGGGTGTCAGGGTACTTCCTTGCGTGCACGCCCCGTTGTCCGCGGGTCGTTGCGCGCGTGCGTCAAAGTGCACGTACATGTCAAAGCGTGCACGCCCGTGACGCGCTGACGGCGCCGGTTCTGCGCATTCGTGGGGGGTATTTAAAGCTATCAAACGCCTCCTCCTGTGCTATGTTGTCTGCGGCCTTGCCTGGGAAACTAAGCCTGCCTGATTTACCTTACGACTTTCTGTTGCCGATCCTTCGCTTGCCTGACTCTGATTTTCAATACTGCAGTAATTATTCTCTAATTTATTAGGAAATGGGGTTAACACCTAATGATGCATGGAAAAAAAAAAATACCGTCAAATACTGTGACACCGATATAATTTTGAAAAATACCGTGATATAAATTTTTGGTCATACCGCCCAGCTCTAATGGGTACCCATTTTAGATTCGGGGGAATGTGTACTTTCCAAAAATATATGACTTTCTGGGGTGAGCGTACTTTTTTGTAACTTTATCCCACATATAATGATGTAAATGTGTTGATTTTGCAGGAGCTGAAATGACAGTACATATGGGGGTATGTTCACATTGGGGCCCCTACATGCCACATACTTAGGTAAACCTATACATATTGGGCATCAAACTATTCAGTGGACCCCTGGCGTTCAAATTCAGGGTGTTTTATCTTGGTACCTAATGCTATGTGGGAGATAAGATGCTGCAAAGTGGAAGCTTTGTGGGGATTTTTGGAAATGTCATCAAAATTGCTAACTTTAGAAAAGCTGTGCGGCTTGGTACTTTGGAGTAGAAAGACATGGGTACCCATTTTAGATTCGGGGGAATGTGTACTTTCCAAAAATATATGACTTTCTGGGGTGAGCGTACTTTTTACTAGCTTTATCCCACATATAATGATGTAAATGTGTTGATTTTGCAGGAGCTGAAATGACAGAAATGACAGTACATATGGGGTATGTTCACATTGGGGCCCCTACATGCCACATACTTAAGTAAACCTATACATATTGGGCATCAAACTGTTCAGTGGACCCCTGGCATTCATATTTAGGGTGTTTTATTTGGTTACTTTATGACCTGTAGGAGATAAGATACCATAGACTGGAAGCTTTGAAGCGATTTTTAAAAAAAAAATCACAAATTTTGATAAAAACCAATAACTTTAGGAAAGCATTGAGACTTGATAGTTTGGAGTAGACAGACAGTTGTGCCTATTCTGTATTCCCCAGAATCTGTTCTTTCCAAAAATGTAAAATTTTCTGGGATAAACCTTCTGTTAGTGGAATTTTTGGCCTTGAAATCTAAAGTATGCAGCTTTCTGAAGCAGTGCTTTGGAAATTTGGTAGTGTACTGCTGGGAGTTTTTGACCTATACAAGTGAGAAATCTCCATAAAACTATATATATTTGGTATTGGCACATTCAGAAGACATGGGACTTTCCAAATCAGTTGTATATTCGTGCATAAAATAATTTTTGTTTCTAGTATGTGTGATTATATTATGGAAAATTTGATTTTTTTTTTGTATTTTTAGACATTTAGAAGCCTATATCTTGTTACAGAATTGGAATTACACAAAAATTCTACCATATTTTGAAAGCTTAGGTTGTTCTGAAAAAAACGATATATTGTTTTCCTGGGTAAACTAAAAGTCCCCCCGAGGAAGGGCCCCTAAAGTGAAACAGTGCAAAATGTTCAAAAACTGTCTGGCAATACAAGTTCCGCTTTGACCAAAACAGCTGGCAGTAAAAGGGTTAAAGGACCTGGCGTCCAGATGAAGAAATCTATGGACTGGACATTTAGATTGGTTTTATGTCATACTGTCTGTTTGCAATCTGTAGGGCTCACAGGGGTTGTTCACCTTCAACGTCCAAATCATTTAAGGGCTCTGGCACACGGGGGAGATTAGTCGCCCGCGATAAAACTCCCTGTTCGCGGGCGACTAATCTCCCCGAGTTGCCTACCCCTGCCATCCCACCGGCGAACATGTAAGTCGCCGGCGGGATGGCAGACGCGGCGGGGCGATTTGCGCGAAATCGCGCCGCCGCGTCTGCCATCCCGCCGGCGACTTACATGTTCGCCGGTGGGATGGCAGGGGTAGGCAACTCGGGGAGATTAGTCGCCCGCGAACAGGGAGTTAATCGCGGGCGACTAATCTCCCCCGTGTGCCAGAGCCCTAAAATCACCAACAATGATCTCAGCGTGTTAGAAAATCTATTTTCTATGAAAAAAAAAGTACAAAGGCCAGTGTAAAAGCTATTTTTTATAGCTGTTAAAATAGCCCTGTCTCTCTGATCAGTTTTCTGAAGGGATAGGAGTGACCTATTTTGAACCTAAAATACAGAGAACTTCCTATATGCTTACACACATCCAGGCTGACACCCCCCCCCCCAGCACAGGGCCTGAGCAGAAGTGAAGGATCAGCAAATTGATGACTCTGAGGTGAATATCTCTTCAGCTGCACATTTTTTTGTTAACTATGTATGGCAAAGATTGTTCTATTAATGTGAACTGTTAGGTTTGTGAATGTTGTACAAAGGTGAACAACCCCTTTAAGGGGCAGCAGCCATGCACATATCACATTGCTTTGCTCCAGCAAAAGAAACAGTAATAACCCAGCAGCCCTGTGCATACCACAATGTGTTCCCTAGACAGCCCTGAACAGATAAATCTGTAAAACATTGCAATTTCCTAGTCACCCTTTACATTTCACACTGCAACTTTCTAGCAACCCTAATTGTGCCTCTCCAGCTAACCTGTGCTTATCACATTGTGCCTCCCTAGCCACCATGTACATATAACACTGTACCTTTTTAGCCACCCTGTATATATCACACTGCAACTCCCTAGCCATCCTGTATATATCACACTGCAACTCCCTAGCCATCCTGTATATATCACACTACAACTCCCTAGCCACCCTGTACATATCACTCTACAACTCCCTAGCCACCCTGCACATATCACTCTACAACTCCCTAGCCACCCTGCACATATCACACTATAACTCCCTAGCCACCCTGTATATATCACACTATAACTCCCTAGCCACCCTGTATATATCACACTACAACTCCCTAGCCACCCTGCACATATCACACTACAACTCCCTAGTCACCCTGTATATATCACACTACAACTCCCTAGTCACCCTGTATATATCACACTATAACTCCCTAGCCACCCTGTATATATCACACTATAACTCCCTAGCCACCCTGTATATATCACACTATAACTCCCTAGCCACCCTGTATATATCACACTATAACTATTTAGCCACCCTGTACCTATAACACTGCAATAACGTAGCCACTCTTTAGATATCTTTACATATCTGACTGCCATTCTCCAGCCGCTCTGTGGATAACAGCACTTCCTACAACACAGTACAGATCCCCCAGCAGCCCTTGCCTCAACCATTTCTCCCTCACCTTTTGCCTAGGACAGCACCTTTCTGGCATTTAAACCCTGCTCCACGAATCGCCTGCTCACTTCTCTGACTAGAAAGTAGCAGCTTTATTAACCAGGCTGTCATATAGCGGTGTAACTGGGCAGGTCTAATGTAGGAGGGGTGAGAGTTAGACACGCCCCTGTGTGACATCAACCTCTCACACCCACATCACGGTCACATGAGTGTGACATCAGGACGATCTGAGATCCACTCTATGAAGCTACTGCGGCCCGTCCAATAAGGAAAGAAGGCGATCTAAATGTAGAACTGTGCTACTGTATGGTTTAAAGGCCAGAAAGGTGTCAGCAGTACATAAGGAAGGTTTGCACAAGGTGAGGGGGAACTGAAAGCTGGTATGGGATTGTTATGCTTTTGGAGAAATGCTTTTCTGTACCAGATGAAGAAGCTGTTTGAGCTGTATGGGGCTGCTTGCTGGGAGTGCGCAGTGCGATCTGTTGAAGGCTACTGTGAGCTCTATGATATGGACAGGTATTGTGGGAGAGTTCAGTGATGTGATATGTATTGGACTATTGGCACAGTGCAGTGGGATATGTCTGGGTTTACTGAGGGAGAGTAGCGTTATATGTCCGGGCCTGCTGGGGGAAAGTAGTTTTATATGTTTAGGACTGCTGGGGCAGTATGATCTCTTTAGGTCTGCCAGGGAAACACAATGGGATCTGTTCAGGAACACCAGGACCCAATAAATAAGTATGTGTATTTCTTCTAGGCTGTACAAAACTGATTGGGCTGGTTTATACATTCTACAGGGAAACCTCCTTTACACTACTCCATTCTGGACACTGCTCAGGAGGGTGAGCTCAATCTTTTAACATGTGATGGAAAATGCTTGGTTCTGGAGCAGGAATGGAGATCATAGGGTAAGTGCCTGGACTGTGTGAGACATACATATACTGATATATTCTGCACCTATATACAACTGCTGTTATATACATATTCTCTCTGTGCCTCCCTTCAACACATCTGTGCATCTGTGACATTATGTGATGACACAAACCTGTAAAGCTGGCCCTGCATGCCCAGATTCTGTGGGACAGTATGGCCAATTTTCAACCATACTTCCTGACCATATGGGCATGTATTGCCATTCATAATGCTAATCCTGTGATTCCAGTGGGACTGAGGATTATGATAGAAAATTTGCATCAGTCAGCCAAAATGAAGTGGAGCTACAACTTTGTGGCTTCTCTCTTAACTTATTGCTGTTCCAACTGTTCAGGTGATTGGTCTGAATGAACAGAACAATTGATATTGCATTGTATGTATCTAGCCTTTTTGCCTGTGGGCAGATCAGTCTGCATGGCCACCTTATGTGGCATTAAGATTGTTTGTTTACCTTTAAAACAAAATCCAGGCAGACAGGAGTGAGGAACTGTGTGTTAGTGGGGAAACAGGTGTCTTTACTGGGACCCTCTGTCCCATTTAACCTTATAGTAATGGTCATGAAGCAGTGAGTCTGGCATCCTTTTGGGGATGGTGGGACAGTGGCTAAATTTTGTTACAATGTTGCAAAGTACAACGAATTAAAAGCAAGGAAGTAATTGTAAACTGTGACTAACATACTGTTTACCATAAGACTACTATGCTAATCTATGCTAAGACTTTTGTTGAAGAGGGTATGAGCTGGGCACACTTGTACTGTGCTAAACTTTTTTAGTAATTTCTTCAGGTCTGTGCAAAGCAAGGTGTCTGTGGGTAAAATAGCCTTGGTGCCATTCTCTGGCTTGTACAGAAACCTTTGTGAGTTGTTTTACATTTATGATTTATGTAAAACCTGCCCAACCCTTATGCTACCAAGGGTGAGTTGCATGGACACCTCCTTTTTACTCCTCTGACACATCAGTAATACACAGTGCTATAGTTAACTGCATTAAATATGGCGAAATTTCAGTGTGATCTAATTATACTGATAATTTACAGGGTATACACCTAGCTATCATCATCCGCTTTATGTGATTTTATGCACCCTGGCCACCTCTTCTAACTTTGGTCAAAAAGCTTTAGATGAATAAGACATATAAATTAGCCCCTCTCTTCCCCCTGCTGCAGCATGTTATTTTTTTTAGATAAAGAGCAGCTCATTATACAGAAGCTTCTAAAGGCAATGACACATCAGAAAATTAGTTACCCCATAATTAATTTCCTATAGTAATGGCAACTAGTCTTCTCTAAATGCTTTTCCACCGACGCCAATGGAAATCGCCGCTGGGAAAACATGTGTCACTTTAGCTTTCCAAAGTCATCCGAAATTTTGACAACTTCAGGCGACTTTTAAATGCCGAGGCAACAAATGTGTTTTCCCTGCGGTGATTTACATTGGTGCCAGTGGGAAGCACTAATCTCTTCATGTGTCATTGCCATAAGTGGGCTGCTAGTTGTTTGACTTTGCTCTTTTGGATCAGGAAGTTGGTTGTAACTTTAGTTTCATTTTCAAATTTTGTCCTGTTTAGAGCAAGAAATAACAAAAACTGTAGATATTTCCTTATTAAAAGAATAGGCAAAAAGGACAAGCCCTATGCATAGCACCAGTGTTGATAAAGGGTGTATACTGTTCCTTTAAGAAAGGGCTAGGTTATAGGTTATAACTGCAGTTCTGTTGAAGAGAAAAGGGTGACCTTTGGTGCTGGAAAGTGACTACTTTTTTCTTCAATTTTGCTTTGGGGCTAGACTTTCTGCTGTACAATTATTTGTCAGATTTCAATACATTATCAAGTTTTGTTATAAACAGACATGTATACAAACATTTTTCACAGCTTGTTATGGCTTACCTTACAGATATATATATATAAGTATTATAGTGCATTAAAAAAAACAAAGTTTGCCTTTACATTATTTTTTTTAACATACAAATATAAACTATGAATTTCCAAAACAATTTAAAATTTGCCTTTTTTGTGTTTTTTTTTTTTTTTATTTAATATTTTGCTTTGCATCTTTTCAATCTGGGACTTAAACAGCTATCTGATTTCTTGGGTCCCATTAAAGCTGATCATACATGAAAAAATCTGCTCATTTTAAAGGACGCCAATTGAATGGAACTTTTACCGATATGCCAACCTTGAGGTAGGCAATATTGGGCTGATCACAATACAGTACAAACAAGCCACTGGGTGAGGACTGCATCAATGAACCAAAGCATTTCTAGCACTGATGGGATTTTTAAACCTGCCTGATCAACATCTGCCCAATTTTCCTTGAGAGATCACCCAGAGAGGACCCCGGAGGGCCCCATACAGTGGCCAAAAAAACTGCTCACACAGTGTATATGGTGTATAGACACCTTTACTCTAGCAACTAGGCAACAGTTTAATAGTCAAAATGGAAGATGAATAGGAAGCAAGATAATTTAAGATAAGCAAAACAAAAGTATAAATAAATGTTGGGGTAAAAACTGACTGGGTTCATTTGGAGGTCCTCAACCTACCCGCGGGCCCCCACTTGGACAGCCCTTCTCTAAGCATTTGCCATTATGGTTGCTAGCCCCTAGTGAAACCCTGTAATTACCACCATTTCCAGGCTGTCTTTGAGTCCAGGGTTACTTTGTCCCTAGGAGCGCAGTTGTATGCAATTCATCAGAGCAGGTTTAGCAGGTGCATTGTTGTTTGTACCAAGTTGTATTTGTGAATGGGGTCAACTTGAGCACTTTGCAGGTTTCCTTGTGATCGTAATTGAGCCCTATAGAACCTTTATCTACAGATTTTACAACAAAGGGAAGGTTGGTAATAGTTTAAATGCTACAGCTCTATTTATATGTGATTACATTTATGCCAGTTTTTACAATATTTTTGTATAAATTTATATACAAAACATTAAGAATATGCTTCCTTAGACTGCAAACTTTTTGGTGAAGTTTTAAAGTGAAAAATGTGTATAGTGCTGTGTGAAAGCTAGTAATCCTAGTAAACAAGTTAAAAATCCTCTCATTTGGCGAGATTAAGTACTGAAGAACATGGAAAGGTCACATGTAACTTGCATGTGAAATATCAGGACAAAAGTTAACAATTAACAGATAAAGTTGCTAGGGATTGATATTGACTTCTTATCCGTATTTATATAGCACTAACATGTTCACACAGCACTTTACAGATATTGGCCCTTATAAATATTGTCCCTTCCCCAAGTAAAGCACACAATCTAGTTTACAAACAAAGGTCAGTTTTCATCAGCAGCTTGCATGTATATTTTTGTAGTGTGAAAGGAAACCAGACCCAAAGAAACCCCAGAGAGACACAGGAAGAACATACAAGCTCTTTGCATAAAGTGATCTTAGTGGAGAATTGCATTGCTGTGTGTGTAGTACAGTCGTAATGATATACAATTTTATTGTCATTTATTTTGTATAATGGATCAAATTAGTAATAGGGTTTAACAAATTTAGCATTGTCTACTTGATTGAGGGATAAGCCATGTAAATGCTATTATTAAGGACAGACACACAGCACATGGGGAAATCCATTGGTAATATTAGTGCTGCATCTTAAAAAAAATATTCACCCCTTTGGATTTTTTTTATGTTTTATTGAATCAGATTGTCTTTTTGTATGTCAGTGTGAAAACAGTTCTTAGCAAAGTGATTACGAATAGCACAAAAATACACTCATTTCAAGTCAGTATTTAGTAGATGCGCGTTTGGCAGCAATTACAACCTATACTCTGTGTGTGTGTGTGTGTGTGTGTGTATAGCTCCTCTATCAGCATTACAAATGATTGTAATTACTATTAAGTACTTTGCTGATCTATCATTTCACTTTGGCACAAAAGGGTCTATTTCTGTTCAGTGTCAAAAAATCCAAAAGAAATCCAGACCTAAAAAAACAGACCAAAACTTGTCAGGGAATATGGCTTGAAAAGGCAAGGGATTGCTGTATAAGCCTGTAGTTAATTACATTATATCAGTGAACATACATACCACTGATGTCCTAGAGCTCCCCATCCTTCCTTCTTTTTGGGTGAGCTCTAGGGGATAATTTATCAACACTGGGCAAATGTACCCATGGGCAGTAACCCATGGCAACCAATCAAATTGCAGCTGGCTGAAAAAAGCCAATCACTAAGTGGTTGCTATGGGTTATTGCCCAGTGTTGATAAATGAGCACAGTGATTACCTCCTGAAGCACTCATTTATTTGAACTGAAAGCACAGATGTGAGTGCTTTTTTTTTTTTTTTTTTTTTTTTGTAAAAATTCAGTTGTGTTAGCTATTTTTGTATTATAAAAAGTGATCATGTTTGCCCATGACAGCATTTCACAGTTTAGTGAATCAGAGCTACTGGAGGCAATGACAGGCACTTTTAGACTGAAATTGCCAAGCTGCCCCTCCTTGACGTAACAATAGTCTAATGCTGCATGGCATTAGTAATGGCATGAGTAATTGATGCTGATGCATACTGTAAAATTCACTGGCTTCTATGTATCCAAGCAGGGAAGATACAATGTATCACTAAACAACTCAACACTTATAAAACATTTTTTTATTTGACTTCATGGGCAGTTACTGGTTGACTAAACAGCATTTGTGGTTGCATTAAAACCTAGACATCTCACAGAGCCAAAGTGATTTAAAGGGGTGGTTCACCTTTAAATTAACTTTAAGTATGTTAAAGTTATGTTATGTCCTATTCCTAGCAACTTTGCAATTGGTCTTCATTGTTTATTTTGTGTAGTTTTTAATTTATTTGCCTTCCTCTGATACATCTTTCCAGCTTTCAAATTGGGGTCACTGACCCCAGCAGCCAAAAAACTATTGCTCTGTGAGGCTACAGTTTTATTATTATTGTTACTTTTCAATAATTATCTTTCTATTCAGTCCCCCTGCGATTCATATTCCAGTCTGTCATTCATCCCACTGCTTGGTTGCTAAGGTAAATAAGACCTTAGCAACTAGATAGCTGCTGAAATTCCAAACTGCAGAGCTTCTGGACAAAAAGCCAAATAACTAAAAAAAAAACACAAAAACTAAAAAAAAGACCAGTTGCAAATTGTCTCAGGCTATCACTCTCTACATCATACTAAAAGTTAATTTATAGGTGAACAACTCCTTTAAATAAATTCGGCTCCATGCCCAAAGTTTATTGGGCAGCATTCCTCATGGTTGCATGGAAGCTAAAGCATCTCATAAAGCAGCTGTTATTTAACTGTATTGTGTAACATGTTTTTAAAATTATTGCATTTTATAGGTGTAAACTTTAAAAAAAAGTTATCTTATTATAATAATTTCAATGAGCATTTTATAATTTCCAAGTTTACCTAGTGGGAAGCTAGGGCTGTAAACTGCAAGAAAAGTAGAGGTTCCATATCTTTAGTCTCTTTGGGGATTTCAGATCATTAATTTATGTGGCATATGTAACTCTCCGTTCTTTTCCCCCTTTTATAAATATTTCCTGAAAAATCCCGTACAAGTGACTAGAGAGCAACTGTGATCTGGCGACCTGTGGCAAGCTTTATTTCACTATTTGATAAATAGGCCCCTTCTCTTTTAAAGGAGAAGGAAAGTCTAAGTCACTTGGGGGTGCCAAAATGTTAGGCACCCCCAAGTGACTTGAATCGCTTACCTTCTACCCCGGGCTTATGCCCCTGTACAGAGAGAACAGCACCAGCCCGGGGTAGCAGCGATCGCTTCCTTGTTCGCTCTGCGCGCATGTGCAGTAGAGTGAGAAGTCAGCACTTCACTCTACTGCACATGCGTTTGTCCTGGACAATTGGCTGCAGCGCGAAAATGGAAGAAGGAAGCTCTGCAGCTACCCTGGGCTGGTGCTGTTTTCTCCTAACAGGGGCACCAGCCCGGGGTACAAGGTAGGCTATTTAAATCACTTGGGGGTGCCTAACATTTTGGCACCCCCAAGTGACTTAGACTTTCCTTGTCCTTTAAATGTTACATTTATTTGACAAATGTAACTTTCCTTCGTTTGTACGGTAAGAAACCCAGAGCTGAACTGAGTTTATGCAGAACTGATTTTAGGTGGGGATAAGATTAACTGATCATTGACTTATTGTGAGCTGATCCATCTGAATAAAAAATAGGATCTGCCTTTTTGCTACTGTATTTGTGGCCATTGAGACTCATTTCTAATCATCTGGCAAGAGCCTTACATTGATTATTTTTCATTAGATTTTATAGAAAGTTCTGTGGTTTTGTTCCCCATTTATTAAATGTCTCTTGAATGATTTGCTAAAAGAGTAACTAGTTATAGTTACAATTTAATTTTCAACCAAAGAGTTCCTTGGTGTCCCCTTTTATCTGCTTTTAAGTTGCAGGTTCCTAATAATGTAACCTTCAACACTGGGACTTGTGAGACAATTATGGCCTGAGAGCATTTTTATGGAGGCAATCAGGAGCAGGAAAGCAACAGGGGGCTAGCATAGATATCTAATAACCTGAAATCTGCCCCTAGTGCTCTAGGGCTTTAGTGTGACTGGCCCTGGAATACTGAAGGCAACAAGAATTAAGTATATAATGTAATTTGTGGCGATTTTTTTTTTTTTTGCTTACATTTGAATATGCAAGTTAACCTTAATTTGGTATTTTGCCAATATTTTGGATGAAGTGGATAAGATCTAGATTCATTTGTTATCCCACCCAGTGGACCCTTTTCTTGTTTTTCACTTTTTGCTTGTCTAATTCCCATGTGTGCACTCTCTAGTTAACCCCACCCTATTCTGCCTTGGTGTGTATTAATGTCTTCTATTAGAGTTTCATTTAATGTAACATCTTTAAGCCTGAAGAAGAGATGTAATTCTATTATCTCGAAAGCATGCAATTTTTACCTATAGTTTGCCTATAAAAGGTATCACCGAACCTTACATTTTCTCTAATATTTTGCCGCAGACTTCAGCCAAATCCAAAATGTATGCATTTGCTGCACCTTTAGTTTACTGCAATGGGGCAGTTTTACACCATGGAGTATGGTTTTAGAGTAATTAATGCAGGGGTTGCCTATGGACTGGAAGAGCAGTCAAGAGGCAAAACCTTATTTAATAAAACAGGAACCTTTCTATTTAATTCTTCAGCCATTTACAAGAAAAATGATTTAAACCTATTTAAAATAACCTCTAGAAGTACAAGCTATGTATCTATTCCAGACCACTCAATCATGTATCAGTAATGAATTATGAAACGTAGACTTTGTGCTAGAGGACAGATAATAGACTGAAAGTGATTTTAGCAGGTACATACGTTTTCTGTGAACATTGCTAATAAAAAAATCATTTTAGTTTCTCCTGCTATACACAAGACATAATTAATATCGAGGATTACTGGTTTTTGCCTGCTAAGTTGCTTATAAGGCTGACTGTTTTGGCAGCTACTGGTTTGTGACTGCTTGTGAAATTGTGCATAGCAATTAATAACAACTACAACTGCAAAGTTTTGTTTTCGATTGAATGCTTCATTGCCAGATTGTCCTGAAAAAATGACCTACTTAGATAGTTATGAGATCTGTTATCTAGCTTGCTCGGGACCAGGGGTCTTCTGGGTTAGGGATCTTTCCATAATGATCCAATAGGATTGTTTTGCCACCAAAATTCTAAATGATTTAGCACTTTCCACTTGCATTTGTAAATGAGTTTTAGTAGGTCTTCAAATAAAGTTTTAGCTTGGATGCTAATTAGTACACCTCACTGACTTAAATGGTCAGTCAAGGAAACAATAACAGTAATAAAGCACAAGGTATGTTTTATTATGTTGAAGTGTAGTCCTGAGTAAATGCTGCTTACAGTCTTTCTCAATGGCCTGGTTAAAGGAATGAATCAGTGTCTTAAAGGAGACCTGTCACTTGGACGTAAAAAGCTGTGTAATAAAAGTCCTTGAAAAAAAAGCCCATGAAACCCAAATTATTTTGTAATTAAAAATAAATGTTTAAAAATCTGAGCTATTAGTCATATTTTGCCTGGCCCTAAACTATTCCTCAGGAATAGATCTGGGTAGTCGGTTACTTTCTCTTTCCATGCATCACTTCCTAGATTTCATTGCACTGCTCATATTGCCTGTCCCTCCTCATGGCCTATAACTGTGTAGCCTGTGCAAGGGTATAGGCTTTAGGTCCCACATTCTGTCGCAGAAACAAGATTTGGGGATAATGCAAAGCTTGCTGTAATAACAGTGCCCCCAAAATGGCACCTATCTGCTTGCTCCAAAAGCAAAACAAGATTTTAATCATTTATATGGCCTATGTAAAGTTTATTTTGCTCAACTAAAATGATATAATATGATCTGGAATGTATTTTTAGGGTGACAAGTCCCCTTTAAACTAAATGATTTAATTACTTGGACAACTAAAAGTTTTTAAAGAATATATGTAGCTTCTTCCTTTACAATGGGAAAAAAAAAACTTTACATCCCACACTGAAATACCAAATGCCAACTTCATAGATTTAACGTTTCTGTGTTACATGTGGGATCCTATTGTGAATGAAACTGCTGTCATATAAAGGGTTAAACGGACTGTAAAATTATATAGCATCTCTTTGAGCCAACAGTTTCCATTTAGTAAAGCTCATTTGTCTTTGTATTTTTTTTTTTTTTATGAGACACCATATAATTTCTTCAGCAGAGGTGTTCTTCCTGCCAATAGTTGTAATAGCAGCAGTAGCAGCAGTGTTTGCTCCAAGACATGCCATGTCATTTGTGGTGTAAGGAGGATGTCTTTGCTGAGATATTCCTCTCCTGGCTGATACATGATAAACAAATACTATTAATAATTTGTCAATAAACATCCGTATAAAAAAATGCCCAGTGATGTCAGTTTTGCCAACTTAAACTTGTGTATTATAAGAAATAAGGCACACCCTACTGTAAATGTAAAGATAATTTGTCACCTTGTTCCTTAATATTGTCATGGAACTTAGCAGTGACTTAGCATTTCACAATAGGAGATTCATCACTGCCTGTATAAATGCAAATGTACAGTGAAAGTTTATTCTTCCATAGTATTTGTCTCATGTATTAGAGGGAAAATGAAAGACAAAGCTTAGTTTTATATTTTTCATTTAAGGACTGAAGCAGATTTATTGGTTTGTTGACATGAATAAAATATATTCACATGAGATGCACTTTGGTCCTTTGTTAGGGGGAATGCAGTTCTAACCCATTAAATAATGCTCTCTTTCATAGGACATCATTTTAAAGGAAAATAAACAAAATTCATGCATTGCTTGCAAACTGCAGTCTGTAACCACACTATTATGTACATATGCTCCATTTGTACCATTAACATAAATTTAATAACTAGTAAATATCCAAATCCATGCTGACTTGGCATAATAATGTTTATTAATTCAGATGCAAGTAATTAAAATAGCAATCATTATTTTTATAGCTGAGAGAATAAAGGTGACGCACTTATTACACAATTAATGATTACGACAGTAAGTAGTTGGTTACATTTGAATAGCTGGTGAAGTATCTGTTTGGTTACAGGATATGCCTGGAGTACAAAAAGCCAAAGGGTGTGTCCCATATGGACTTAACACTAGCTAAACCCTGGTGTAAAGGCATCTAGTGGAGTCTAATCCAGTGTTAATTAAACAAGAGCACCCACAAACACCTTAATTGCCACCAATATTCTATGCTTTAAGTTGTCTAGACTTGCTAATTGCCATCCTCTGTCTCCGATCAATATTTAACATGTGGACATTCAGCACTCTAATTTCCCTTTCCTTGTGCATTGAGCAATCTTTTGCACCAAGAAGCACCTTGACAATATAGTTACTGCTTTTTGTGAAACTACTATATTTGTGCCATTATAGATACATTAAAATGAATGCTTAAAGTGGACCTGTCACCCAGACATAAAAAGCTGTACAATAAAAGCTCTTTTCAAATTAAACATGTAACCCAAAATCATTTTTTTATTACCACATCCATACCCTTTATAAAAGCATTTCAAAATCCCAGCTGTCAGTCATATACTGCCTGCCCCACCTCTATGCCTTAGGCATAGAGGTGTGGCAGACAGTTACTTTCACTTTCAATTCAGAACTTTTTAGATGTTGCTGCCCTCCTCTCATTCCCCCTCCCTCCTCACCATGAAATTGTGTAACCAGTGCATTGACATGGGCATTAGGTCTCCCCATACTGGCACAGAAACAAGATTTTGGCAGGATGCAATGCCTGCTCTGATAACAGTGTCCACAAAATGGCCCCTGCCTGCTTGCTGCAATTGTGAATTCCAAGGCTGAAGAAACTAAGATTAAAATAATTTATATAGTGTAAGTAAAGTTTATTTTGCTTGACAACCACAATAGAAAACAATTTGGAATTATTTCTTAATGTGACAGGTCCCCTTTAAAGGGACATGAGTACCATCTGAACACGTACAAGACAGGATAAATACATTCATTTTTCTGTGACTTTCCCATGATTATGATCATAATCCACAGAGCTGACATATTCCACAACACTTTACAGAGATTGTTTATCACTCACATCAGTCCTTGCTTAGGAGTTTAGGTTCCTGTCTCACACTTTTACATATACTATGGTTGGTATCATCAGGAGCAATATAAACTTTCTGTATATCTGAGAGATTATATTAATATGTATTTATTTTGTAAACCACTCTGTGTGACCTGTTATCAATTCCAATAGTAGTACCTGTTCCCCAAAAGACCTTAGAGCTCATTTACTTATTGTCCCCAACCTTACAAGGACACAGAGCAACATCCAAGGGGTTGCTCCTGAGGCACTGGTTGGGTATCACTGACTTACAGCATGGCAGTTGTGGGCCCCACAATCAGTTGTGCCAGGGGCAGCAGAAGATGTTTTTGGTTGGGGGCCAGGAGAGGGAGGATTTTAAAATGTTTGGACAAGCTCACTTTTTGTGGCCAAAGAGAGCCCCTCTGAAGCCCATGCGCTGCTACCAGAGCCACCAGCCTCTCTGTCTGCGCCCCCACCACTCTGCCTCCATTTATCCGCAACTTCCAAAGCCAGGGGGGCCAGGGGGGCCATGGGTCCCCGGTTCCGATGTCTATGAGTTGCGCAACAAATTCCTTTCATGAAAGGTTCTTGCATTTCTGTATATTTGCGCTTGGTGCCGCTGCTTTCCTCCTGCCTTCCTTTCTGAATTGAATGCTTCTGCACCTTTTGACACAGGGGACCCCTAGAACTAAAACCACTGCAAACCATTGTGCTTGTGTCAAAAGGAGCATATGCACCAAAAGTGTACATGGCACTCTCATGCCAAATGCTAGAAATGAAGCCACCCAGACTTCCGATCCGTGTCAGAGTACAAGCACAATTACAGTATATATTTTGGTATATTGAAAGCTATAGCATCCCCCTGGAGACTGCAACATTACTTCTATTCTGAGCAATGCTGTATTGTGGGTAAAAAAACATGAGGAGTACATATGGAAGTGTGCTTTTCAAACTGTGCCTGTGGTAAGTAATTGCCCGCTGGTGCCCTTGGTAAGGAATGGAAGAAGTGCAAGTAATGGGAATGGGTAATGAATGAGATGTGTGGGTCAGTGCTGTCCAACTTCTATGGTTCTGAAGACCAGAATTTTTCTGGCCTACATTGAGGAGGGCCAATAATGGAAGCCGGTTTTTACCACACCCCCTTTTTTAAACCACACCCACTTCAAATCACACCTTGTTACCACAAGAGATTTTAAAACCATACCCACATTAATGGTGGCAGCACACCCATCATCCATATGTGAAACTTTATCAAGTTATATTAAGACATACTCTAAAATCCATATGCCTCCTCCCCTGTGGGTAGCACAGCAACACCTGCCAGGTTCACCTCACACAGGCAGCACAGCGCAGGCAGAGTATGGCACACACAGGCAGCACAGGGCAGGCAGGATGGCACACACAGGCAGGGTAGGGCAGGCAGAGTATGGCACACACAGGCAGCATAGGGCAGGCTGAGTATGGCACACACAAGCAGCATAGGGCAGGCAGAGTATGTCTGAGGTCCTACAGGTGTGAACAGTACAGGGGCTTACAGCCTGAATCTGAGGTGTGAACAATGCAGAGGGCCCTATTAATCTCAGTACTGATACAATTTAATGCTTACACAAAAGTAGGCAGTCACAGCAGACAGATGGGGGGGGGGGGGGGAGCCACTGCCCTTCTGTCAGAGATTTGTTGTAGGTAGCAAGGGGTGTGCAGGCAGGAGAGCTCCTAGGATTTGGGCAGCTAATTAGCATTGCAGGGTTATCGATTAACCTGCAACCAGTCACTTATTTGACAGCTTTTAACTGGAAGACAGCACCAGCAGGCAAGAACCAAGCAGCCTCTTGTTAGTAGGTAATACTTAGAATAAGGTTGTAAGTGCACTTTTACTATGTTTGAATGTGACACAGGCAGCACTCTACCTTTTAAATTAAGTAAACCTTTTTATTTTATAGTTGTGTCCTCTGTGCAAGGGAAGGATAGTCAACTAGAACAACCCTATTCTGAATTTACAGAGTCTCAGCAAATACATTTTTGTTTTGCTGTTTGGTTCTCTGCCTTATGTTTCACTTCCACATTTTCCGCCCAATTTCATTGAATCAAGTGTGAACAGCAGCAAGGTGCAGTCGGCAAAATGTGTCCAGATGGTCCAGAGTATCTGTTTAAGGCTACTGCCACACAGACAGGTTATATCTTGTTTACAGTGCATTTCTTGAAACATGTTATTCGGTAAAAAGCAGCATCAGCAAGATGTCCATTTACTTTTTCTTCTGATAAGAGAGGGTCCCTCTGTATTTCTTATTGTGTAGGGCTGAGCACTCAAGGCTTCTGGATAGTCTGAAGACCACAGTAGAAGGGTTGGTGTCAGGCAACAGCAGAAATGTGTGGTCCAAATATGGTGGCCTGCAGAGGTTGTGTCGTGATATGAGCAGCATCTTTCAACATGGACTAATATGTGATCAGGTAATGTATATAATCTGTGATGTATTTTTCTTTAACTAAGCGCTACAGAGTCACTTCGGATATTATCTCATGTTAGGATATGTTCACAGAGGGGTGTTTTAGCTGCTGCAAAATCACGAAGTATTTTTCACCAGTTTCAAAATCACTCCGCTTGTCTTTGGAGCATACATTTTGCACCAGCTCCCAAATCCTTTGATTCCTGCTGGGAATGGGACAATATCCTACTGATAGGGCTGAATGGGCGATATCACACCAGGGGCCTTTGCTTCCTTTTGGTGACCAATGGAAAATTTTCACCAGGATTAATAATCCCCAATCCATTAGGATGCAAGAAATATTGATCCAAATCTGGGCATGTATGTATGTATGTTCATCGAATACATTTTTTTTTCATGAGGAGTTATAGAGACTGAACGTAAATGCGCGTTTTTGGGTCTTGCCCTAAAAATGAAAAAAACCTTTTACAGCAAATATATGCTATGTGTTTTCCTAGTTGGTTTTCACAACATCACAACATGGGTAACACAATTAAAATGCTTGTTAAAGAGACATAGTTTTTAATGAAATGTTTTTTTTTTCTTGGAAACTTGCATTACTATGTGTCAGTTAACCAATAAATGGTATCACATTATGACAAAAATATAATTTTTTTCTTTTTCTGTACTGTGGTTAACATGTTTCAACCTCTAACATAGATTCTCTCAGGAAATGAGCACAAGCCATTGCTGTGCTGAAACAACCAGGTGTCAAAAAATTTTAATATAACATTCACTTAGTCTTGGCTTAATTTTCTGTATCATTTATAGGAAGCATTTATAAGTGTTGATCACAAGAACGCTTTTGAGCATAATATAATGGGTAGAATATTGTTTAGACAAGAGATAAAAGGTGACTAAACTTAAACAGAACTGACAAGCTGCAATGGCAAACAAATTAATGGATAATTAATCTATGAAATGAGTAACTTGCATATTTTGATGTTTGCTCTTAATGTAGCATTTACCAAAAGGCTGTGAGTAAGAAACTGGATTCAATTTTGTCCTCTTGGTCCACTTACTGTATAATCAGTTAATTTCAGGCCCTTCAACAGTTGGTGATAACATGTGAGTGATCAACATGTGAATGATAAACAATCAGGAGCATACAATTTTATATGTGGTAAACTGTTGCTGCTTGTGGTCTTTTGCATTAACACTGTATCCTTCTTAGCACTGTATAGTTTGCTTTCATGCTCTATGCTTGTTTGTGCACAGGTGTATTGCAAGCAAAAAGACTACTGGAATTTTGTGAAGAGCAGCCAGCGCCTCCATCCTGGAACATCCCCTCAAGTAGAGCAGGTAAGTTCAGTGTAAAATTGTCAGAAATTACACATTTATGAATTCACGCAGTGTTGCATTTTATCTAGGGGTTTACTTATATTTTTCCTATAATGATATTTCAGCAAACTGGGATAATGGGTATATATCTACAGGCCCCCTACATAAGCTCCCAACCTCATCATCCCAACTTCTGAAAGATGTCCCTGTTCCCCATTATCTGTGTGCCAAACGCAAAGCTGCTTAGAGGAGTTTGCAACTGCCTTGTTTGCCCACTTTTCATTGTGAGACACCATCAGTGAGACACCAGGCTGTGAATGCCGAGCAAGAGCATATGCACTGAATGCCACTAAAAGGTCTGCTTTTAGTGCACATGCTCAGTGGTCTATTTGTGTAGCCTCAGAAGGAGAATTTAAATCTTTTTCTGTGTTCTGTTGCACTATTGTATCCCAAATAACAGAGCTTGCAGCCTCTTTGGAATTATTTACAATGCACAAGTACCGAATCAAAGCACCATGTGGCACGTGCTCAATCGGACACCAGGGCAGTGGTGAAGATTAAACAGCTTTATTCATAAATCCTGACGCATTTTGTGTGTATACACACGTAGTCATAGGTATAAAAAAAACAGACACAGCTTCATGTTTAAAAAGCATTTTGGAACCGCATTATCAATGATGTCACTTCCTTTGTTCAAAAACAATGAATACAATTAGAAACCTTTGCATTACAAATATTGCTGAATAGATATCCATATTAACAATTCTGAGTTAAAATAGCAAAGAGGAAGAGGAAAAAAAAGAAACTAAAGGGGGAAGAGTGGCTTGTTCACCAAAATGCTAATTTTGTATGTAAATTCTTTGGCTGAAAAATAAATTCCCTTTCACAGCAACTGGTTGTTTCTCCTTATTCCCTTCACTGAAAATAAAGTCTCAAGCAACTAGTAAATCCAAAATTACTAATCTTGTGGGATTTTTTTTTTTTTTTGACAGTTCCTGCTCTTTTTTGAGAACAGCCAGCGGAATTGTGAAAACATCAGTGAGAAGGATAATGGCAAGCTCTGGTTGCAGCACAGTTTGCAATTCCATTGCCTATCAGCTCAGCTAAAAGCATTGCTTGGCAACAGGCAGTACACCAGAAAGTTTTACTCAGGTATTTTGCAAAATATCTTCTGTATGATTTGGAAAGAAAAACCTTTTATATATTGCAAGGAGTAATGAAAGTATATTGTTTAATTTTTAAAATAAACCTATTTTTTTAGTATTTTACTCATGCACTTACATAGGTTAACCACAGCACCTGATGGGTTGGCTACACAGAGGATAACTGAATATGCTTTTGACTTGCAAATAAGATACTGCTTGCATATCAGTTGTATGATCTCAAAGTATTTTTTGGCTCGTGTACAACTGAAGGGAAGAAGCCACTTCCCCCCTGCATTGTACAGCATGCTAAGGAGGTAATATAATAAAAGGTGCAAACCTTTCTTCAGATCTGGTAACTCAGAGCAGGCAATTAGCAAGCAGAATTTACTATTCAATTGTTTTAAAATAGGCATCTGAAGGCTGAATCCATGGCTTCTATGGATTACAGAGACAAATGAATGATTTGATAAGAACCTTAGACTCTTGCACAATTCATAAATGTTAGCAAATAAGGCTGTTTCTTAGGGTTCTGGTACACGGGGAGATTACCCGAAATTGCCCCGCCGCGTCTGCCATCCCGCCGGCGACTTACATGTTCGGCGGTGGGATGGCAGGGGGATGGCAACTCGGGGAGATTAGTCGCCCGCGAGCAGGGAGTTTTGCCGCGGGCGACTAATCTCCCCGTGTACCAGAGCCCTTAGGCTAAAGCCCCATGGAGAGATTAGTTGCCTGCGATAAATCTCTGCTGCCACGGGCGATCTATCTGAAATGCCTTTCCACTGGCAGCAAAGTGTGTTTTTCCTAAGTCTGGCAAAGTTTCCTCCTGTAGGCAACTTTGTGTAACTTTGGAAAAAGAAGCAACACATATGCCTTTCCATTGGCGATTTACTTTGTTGCCAGTGGAAAGGCATTTAGGAGAGATAAGTCGCCCGCGGTAGCAGAGATTTATCACAGGTGACTGATCCCTCCGTGGGGCATTAGCTTTATTAGCTATGTTTTTATATTTTCAAATGTATCTGTTTTCTCCAGAATCTGCCTTTTTACTGAGTGAGGCTCATGTTGCTGCAATGTTCCAGTGTCTTGAGGCCGTAGAACAGAATAATCCCAGGCTTTTGGCTCAGATTGACACATCTGTGGTAAGAAGATCAAGAAAACATGTGAACCTTGAACATGAAACATATCGCAGAACAGAAAGTGTTTTTACATGACTGTTGAATTCTTTTTATTTCTTATGTTACTGGGAACTGCTGAGTGCTAGAGGAATAGCTGTTTTCCTGTTTAGCACCTTTTAACTAAGTTTTTCTACTGCACCAGGGCTAGATCTGTCCTATTGTATGATCATTCTCTTTGAATTTTTAAGCCTCTAACTTTTTAAAAATCTTGTGCAAAAGGCATTATAACAGGATTGGTCATCTCTGCTGAGCCTGCTCACATAATAATTATTTAAGAAAAGAAAAAAACATGATTTTTCTATTCAGTTAATAACTAACATTTATTTCAGTTATACAAACTGATACGAGCAATATACATCCTGGTTTGGGAAACTAGATAGTAGTATAACGCCCACTAATCGGGTAAATGTACAGCTGGGTACCTGGACAAATACCATTTTGCATCACTACATAACCCCAGTGTATACAACTGAATTTGTTGTCTTCTTTTCTGTGGTAAGGGTGCAGACCTGTTTTTTGCACTCTGCCTCTTTTAAAGGCTACTTTTCAAAATCGGTTACCAAGTGTATCAATCTAGCTTACAATTTACATTAAAAATAGGTCTTCTCCTATTTCAAGTAAGGGACCAAGCAGAATATACCATAGTGTAATCCAATGTATCTTTGTTATTAATTTGCAGTTCAATCAATCACACTATCAGGTTTAGGGTATCCGAAAGTAAGGTTACCTGCAATTAAAACAGACTTAAAGAATCTGAGAATTTTTAAAGAAACACCCTACCTTTTGGGAAACCACCCTAAGCTACCCCTCAGGCTCAAACGCATACCAACAGTCCAACCATACTTTGCTGTGTCCTTCTGTCTTTCAGGCTGGGCTGGTGGCAATGTGATTCTCCAATAGGATGGAGTTATGTTAACATTAGGATCCTGCCTTGCCTTGCCCTGCCCAGCCCAGAGTGACAGACACAGCCAGCTCTCTTAGCCAAGCATATTCATGGTGTTGTGTGTCAGTAACAGTAAGAATTTCCAGTTTATAAGTCATGTTAAGGGGGAATCATGTCATTTAGAATAGAAATATTTCAAAAATATTTAGTCAGTTTTAACACTTTATTGCTGGCAAACTAGATTAGTATACTATAAATGCAATACCACATATGATTCACAGGATGGCCTTTTTTAACACATTTTGTGATGTCCTATAGTCTTACAGTTCTATATTAAATATAATTGTGCAACTGATCCCCAGTGACATATATTATTCTTCCCCACAGCTTGCTGGCAAGAGACAACTCAACATATCAGAAAAAAGTCTGAGCCTATCAACCCTGCCGGGATCAACCGGTATCCCATACACTGATAACACTCCGCATTCTCTGTACAGCTCCTATAGCAGTCTTCAGTCTTTTAGCTCTGGTAAGATTATGGGATTAGAAGAACTTTAATGTGTTAATAACAGTTATATATGTTAAAGGGGATGATAGATGCTTCTAAACTATGTTAGTAAGTAAAAGACTTTATTTGTCAAAATAAGTAAAATTGTCTTAAAAATGTACCTTGTGTACAAGACAATTGTAAAACCATCAAAAAATGCTTGCTTACCCTTATTGATGCAATGAAGCACCTATTGCTCTGCTGGTTATCTTAGCATGCTGCTGCTGTGTGGTGCACTCCCCTGCCTCCATTTGAGTCAGTGGGGATGAGTGGCTGTTGTTTAAGGTTTAATTGCCCTGCTTTCTGGTGCCAAGAGAGGTAAGTTGTTGCAGCTTGCACGTGGATTTCCTAGGGAGCAGGTACCCAATCTTCTGATGCAGGCGGTGGTTGGCCATTGCATTTCTTGTCCCATTTCTCACCCAGCTTTCTCTTTGTGTGCTGCTTTTCTCTTGTGGCAAGGGGCCTCCTGTCTGTGCAGATACATGGAACCATGGTGTGAGTTTGCAAGAAGGTTGTAAAACATCTTGGATGTGTCAAACATGGATGACATTCCTTTATTACTACATTTTACTGTGCTCATGTTTTGTTGTGTATGTTAGGGAAAATAAATCTATGGCAAGCATTGCTTTAAAAATTAAAGTTTGAGTAGGAGATACTGGGGCCGATTCACTAAAGTGCGATAAAACGTGCGCTATTTATAGCGTGCGTTAAAAATTTTATCGCGTCTTAATTTTCGCAACTTTTCGCACGATTCACTATAAGCATACTTGCGCTATTTTACGCGCGATATTGCATGCGTTATTTAACTCGCAAAGACTATTTCCATGCAGTATTTGCCGGTACATGCGCTAAATAACGCACCGCATATAAATAGTAGCTTAGAAATAGTGTATAAAAATTGTCGCCGCATATAAATAGTGTATATAAATTGTCGCCGCATATAAATGGTAGCATATAAATGGTAGCATATAAATAGTAGATGCTTATAAATAGTAGCCACTAGTGATGAGCAAATGTGTTCTGGTTATCTTTAGTGAAAAATTAGCAAATCTTTTGAAAGATCCACGAAACGGCAAAAATGTTGTGCGGGCAAAAAAATTGTTGCCCGTGACTAATATTTTTTGACGCCTGTGTCAATTTTTGGATGTGCGGTGAATTTTTGCGTGCCAAATTTTTTCATGCATTTTGCCATTGGCAGATTGTTTTGCGAAACGCATGAAAAAATTTGCCGCGGAAAAATTCGCTGCACGTCCAAAAACTCGCTGCGAATCCATGCCTGCCGAAACATTTCATCACTTGTAGCCGCATATAAATAGTCGTGCGAATAAACGCACGCCATGTTAGCCATACACGCCAATACTTGTGGAAAATTACTGTATTAAAAATGACCATTTCGCTGCAAACTGGCAGCTGCATAATCGCGCTAATTATCGCGTCTAATTTAACGAAAAAAAGTGTGCGATAAATTTTATCGCACTTTAGTGAATCAGCCCTACTGTATATTAAACAGGATTGCAAAAAAACAGAAACATTCTCTGATAACAGGTTTTATTTAGAAGTACATTTGGCATGTAATGTAGATTGGAACCTCTTGATGTCTTCATTCATTGTGAAACGATAATTTTCTTTATAAGGAAGCTGTAACATTTTTTTTCTACACAAGACCCCTACGTTCCTGTATATCAGTAAACGTTTGTATTAAAGGGGCAGTATACCCTCTTCTACAGGACCCTCTTTTACTAGAACCAAGTCATAGGGGCACATTTACTAAGCCACGAACGGGCCGAATGCGTCCGATTGCGTTTTTTTCGTAATGATCGGTATTTTGCGATTTTTTCGGAAAAATGTCGCGACTTTTTCGTTACTAATACGATTTGTGCGGAAAAACGCAAGTTTTTCGTAGCCATTCCGAAAGTTGCGCAAAATCTGGCGATTTTTCGTAGCGTTAAAACTTGCGCAAAAAGTTTCGCTTTTTTCGTAGCGTTAAAACTTGCGCGTTAAGTTTTAACGCTACGAAAAAGGCGCAACTTTTCGTGCAAGTTTTAACGCTACGAAAAAATCGGCAGATTTTGCGCAACTTTCGGAATGGCTACGAAAAACTCAGGTTTTTTTGCGCAAATCGTATTGGTAACGAAAAAGTTGTAAAGACGCCGAAAAAATCGCAAAAAATACGAAAAAGTCGCAAAATGTTCGTTTTCAAATCGGAATTTTTCCAATTCGGTTCAGATTCGTGTCTTAGTAAATGTGCCCCATAGTCTTCCATTCATGTTGAACAAGGAGGTATAATGACCATTTAAATAAAATATATACACTTCTCTATATAGTTTATATATTTATGTTTTCATGCAGATTTCCGGATTGACCAGCAGAATAACCTTTACAGAGCTGTATCTGAAAATGAATCCATCATTGTCTCTGTTGCTCCAGCTGATGATTCACCCCCACATGAAGCATTTTCACCTGTTAGTGAGATGAGTGTCAGTACCCTTACCAGCCAAAGTGAGGATGCTGGCAGTCCAGAGGATCCCCACAGTGAGGCAGATGATGGTCCGGAGTACCTGGCCATTGGCAACATGAGCCGACGTTCATCCAGTCAGAGTAGTGAAAGTTCAAACCTTTTCTCTTGTAACTCCCAAAAAACAGACTCTCTAAACTCAACCCCAACGGCCCCCCAAAACACATGTTTACTTAGTGTTCCTCGGCGCTCCAGCTTCTCTGAGATTCAGTTTGGGAATGGACCTTGGCACACAAAAAAAAGCCATATGCGCTCACGTTCCGACACTAATGTAACCATAGGAAAGCCCCAAGGTAAGAACAATCATTTTTTAATAATTTAAGACAACTGGCAAACAGCCCAAAATTGACTGGTTTGAGGTGCTTCTTTGAAATATGCCCTGTTTACCCTCAGCCTAAATTGTCTGGCTTGGATTCCACTATGCTGCTTTTTTTTTTTTGTTTTTCGTCCATGTATGTTATCTGTAATATTTTCTCTTGCTTTAACCCCTAAATGGCTGACATTAGGAAGTGACCGGAATATCAGCATTATAATGGAAGACCCTGCAGCAGGTCTGGCATCTAATCTCTTGCGCCATCCCATGGCAGAAGCACTGGTGATGTTTTCCTGAATCACACTAATTCCAAACACCGTAGAATTAATAGTTTTTGTCATTGGATTGTGATTCAGCTGAAATTAACAGAATGCATATAGCATGTAAGAATTCCCCCTCTGCTATTGAGCAGGATGCAAATTTTCAGTGCTTTCAGCCTCCCAGGCAAATAGTTTATTACCAGTGCTTCTTCCATTATTTTGTAATGCAATGTACTCAGGTAGTGCTAGCACTTTCAGCTAGGCTTCTCCTACTGTCATTATACAGTGGATATCCCCTTTTTAAAGAACTGTCAATTTTGAAAGGGAATTTTGTCATAGCATGCTGTATACTAGGCTGCAAGATAAATGCCTGTTTGGGGAACGGTATAATTGTTTCTTTACTTTACGATTTCACCCTGCGCACCAGTGCCCTAAACTTTGAACGATAGAACCGCTTTTCTTCAGATGCCACCAACTCTGTATACACCAATAAAAATGTATAAGATTTCCTAGTTTCAGTTCACATTAGACCTATCTCATTAAAGAATACATTTCCCTTTTTACGCAATATGCCAAAAAGTGATCAGCTACGACCTTTGTACATTGCCTTATTTTCCCCCCTTTATATATTTATTGCATGTGCATATTGTGGAAACATGTCCCTTCCTCTCAGTATCGTACATCTTGTGGGTTGTTAAAGCTCATCTTTGTGTACATAATAAGACTTTTTTCAAAGGTTTGCCTTTTTGATGGGACTTAAGTTTTGTTGAGTAAAATATTGTGAAGCAGTCAGTATAACTCAAACTCGTACACACATACAGTATGTTGAGGAACAAACAAGAAATTCTGCTGATATAATGTGAAGGTTTTTGTGAGTGCTTCAAAACTGGTACAAAAGGAACTGCCACAAGGGGAGATTAGTTATGTTTAACTGTTAATAAACAGGTATCATTATTTCATAGTGCTGTGGTCAGAGCTGTATTTAGGTCTGGTGCTGTTCTAGGCACAGAATCACTGCCTCTTCCCTCCCCAACAATTGCAAAAAATAGAGGTACCCCCCCCCCTCCCCAGCTCTGTAACCGGATTTGGCTGTAACTGTCCAGCAGCGGGCATGGGCCTTCGGGTTCCTATTTGGTAACTACAGCCCTGGCTGTAGTAGAATTATTGCTACAGAAAGAAGAGCTAAGCTAGGATGGATACAAGGAGCAGCAGTTCTAAATCCACGTATTTTCAAAAGTAATTAGGTTTTAACTACAACTGGCAACATATGTGTTGCTAAAAGATATAAGTGTTGATAGATCTAATCATCTGACAATTATATTGTTTTTCAACAGAGTCCCATTCTGGGTTACGGAATAATCCCGCCCTGCTAGGCAAGAACAAAGCTATAGGTTCCCCTTACATAGAACATGGTATGTATTAATTTTAAATTTAGAGAAAGTGATACATAAACACTTCTCAGATTTGATGAGGTGGTAAAGTCTGCTTTATTATTGGAGGATTCAATAGCTCCAACATAAAGCTGTGCTGTTTGTGTACATTAGCTACATTACAGTAGGAGATAAAGAGCAGCTTTCTGTGATGCAGGACAGACATTTTCTTTATCTTCAGGCTTAAGTATCCGCAATTCAATATACTCATGCAAAAATGACAAGCTGATATTTTAGACATAGAAAAAGATACATGTGGTTGTTCCCTACAAGTAAGCCAAGGCATGGTAGCTGTATTATAACTAAATATGTTACCCTAACCCACAAGCAGTGCTTAATTTTTCTTTTCCCTAAATTCTTTTGAGAGGCCCTGGTGTTCGTAGTATCGTAGTGTTTTAAACATTACTGATAAAGATTATGATTTAAGTGACCCAACTTTAACAGTGCATCTTTCCCCTTATGTTATTTAATATATTTATGCACCTTTTTGTATTTAAAAATACAGATTCCATAAAAATTAAAAATCATACAGGAGGCAAGGGTGTTCTGCCCAATAAAACTTACAATCTAAACATTATCTTATTGGACATATCACTTGGGGGGAGGGATATGAAGAGATCCGAGGATTAAGCCACTGTGCTGCTATCTAAATAAGGAATTTATAAATATTTTTCTCTACTATATTTCTTCATGTAGACAGTGCTCCATACCTGAATACTGCAGAAGGTGTTTTTCGGAGGCCATCTAAGGGGCAGTCATTAATCAGTTACCTCTCAGAACAGGACTTTGGGAGCTGTGCAGATCTGGAGAAGGTAAAAGTGCACTGAAAGAATTGCATTCTGTGTTTAAAGATCAGTGATCCCCAAGCAAGGGTTCGTGAGCTATATGTTGCTCACCACCCCCTTTGATGTTGCTCCCAGTGGCCTCAAAGTAGTTGCCCATTTATAAATTTCTGGCTTGGAGGCAAGTTTTGGAAGCACAGACACAAGTTTACTCCTGTTTAGCCTCCTGCAGGCCAGCAGTCCACATGAGGCTACCAAATAGTCAATCACATCCCTTATTTGGCATCCCCAATTTTTATTCTTGCGTGGCTCATCAACACTTTTTACATCTGAGTGTGGCTCAGGAGTAAAAAAGATTGAGGATACCTGTTATAGGTGAAGGCAGAAAGTTAATTACACCTGGGAGGGGTGCATCCTTAAACTGTAGATTAAGATGCAATAACATAAAGTTATAAAAAAAAAGTACAAACTGCAAGGCAATTTACAATATACTGTACTGGTATGAGATGTACCTTTCCATTTGGTATAGTATGTTTTGTTTTTTGAATTTTGTATTTAAATTCTGAGCAAATAAATGCTTGTGTATTTCACTGAATAATGTGTTTAATTAATTCATGGGATCTGTTATCTGGAAGCTTCTTACAAGGTACTGGTTTATTATTACAGAGAAAATGGAGATTAAAAAAGATTAAATTATTTGCTTAAAATGTACTCTATAAGAGATGGGGGGAAATTACCTTTCCATAATTCTGAGCTTTCTGGATAAGGGATCTCATACCTGTAGTGCTTCACACATTCTTTATGTTCATATTGCTGTGTATTTTATCCCAGTTCCAGAAGCTTCATAGTGTGGGAAATCCCAGTTTTATTGTATTGTAAGATCCGAAACATTTTGTTATTTGCTGAATCTGTACCAGTTAATGAGCATCATTCCTAAATTCCCCTTTACCAGGAAAATGCTCACTTCAGTATCTCTGAGTCTTTGATCGCAGCAATTGAGCTGATGAAATGCAACATGATAAGCCGGCAGTTGCAGGAAGAGGAGGAAGACAGTGACCGTGAGATCAGGGAGCTAAAGCAGAAAATACGCCTGCGGAGACAGCAAATCAGAAGCTGCCGAAATCAAAGCGCCTATACCGAAGGAGGATCTAGCAGTAAGAAAGATATTACTCTGCACAGAATTTTAGTATCTGATACTGTATATCTGTGGTATTTTATTATTAATATATTGCTTTGGCTTTTGTGTTGCAGGCCAAGGAATGACAGAGAGTGGGTCACAGATAAGTTCCCATGAGTCCATTCCAGTATCAGAGTCTAGCTCTGCAGATGAAGTGGATCAGTATGAAATCAAAGGTATGCTACTTGCATAACAAGGGGTTATGGAATATCTAAAAACATAACCAACTATTGACATTTATTGTAAAAGGCATACGTACACCAGTGTTAAGCATCAACCCAATACAGGTATGGAATCTGATATCGAGAAACCCCTAATCCAGAAAGCTCCGAATTACGGGAAGGCCATCTCCAGTAGAATCTATTATAAGCAAATAATTATTTTTAATTAGTTTTAAAAAGTTTTATAAATTAAATTAATATTTAATCACAGATTAGAACCTATCTCTTGACAGTAGCTAGAGAATTGGGAAATTCTGGAAATTATATTAATAGTATTAGTAACTGAGAGAACTAATCATTGTCTTTATACAGATTCTGAGATCAAAAGAGGTTTAAACAGCCATCACCTACAGTGTACTGAATCCATGTAAGTATGATGCAGATTTACTTTCTACAGTATAGTGTGAAGTTTGAAATTTCACATGAAGCATTTAAACTGGTATAATGGTCTTTCTTGTTCTCAAATCCCATCCAAATACCTGCTCCTTGTACTGATCTTTACTATTGTGTGGGTTTGTTCTGGGTCTCGGTAACAAACTCCAGTTTCTTTTACTCCAGAACAAAGTCTTTAGTCAATAAAATTGCATCTAACAAAAATGCTGTGCCAGTAGAATGTTTTGCTTGTTGAATAAATGAACCAGTCACAAAGTGACTTATTTTGCTTAACAGCAAAAAAAGGTAATTATTTTGATTGCCACTCAGAAGAGTATACTTATATCCAGGGCTAAGGAGTCGGAGACGGAGGCAATTTTGGGTACCTGGAGTCGGAGTCGGCAAAAAATTAACCGACTCCGACTCCTACTAAATTTAAATGGGAATAAAAAAAAAAAAAATAAAGCAAGTTAAATTGTCCCAATTCACAAACAGTCATAATTAATTACTTCTCTACTATAAGAATAAAGCCCAATGCTCGCAGTGCATAATCGAACACGTTGAGTGACCATGAAGCATGCTTTTCATTGACTTTATGCTTCACTAAATGGGATGTAATGCACAGTTAAGGTGCGGCAGCTCCACTGCATCGTGTTCCTGTTACAGGGAACCCAATGCCCACTGGGAACCCAGCCTAACTCTCACTAATTAAGTAAAAAAAATTTGCAGGACTAGAAATACTTGTATACGTGAAGGGAATGGATAGTCAATAGTTTAAATAGTAACAGTAACACCAAAAAATGAAAGTGTATAAAAGTAACTAAAATATAATGTGCTGCTGCCCTGCACTGTGTGTTTACAGAAAATATACTATAATTTATATAAATAAGCTGCTGTGTAATATGGGGGCAGCCATTCCTGCACTGGTACAGCTGGGGTGTTTGCTACAGAAACCCTACTATAGTTTATATAAATACCCCGCTGTGTAGCCCCGGGGGCAGCCATTCCTGCACCGGTACAGCTGGGGTGTTTGCTACAGAAACCCTACTATAGTTTATATAAATACCCTGCTGTGTAGCCCCGGGGGCAGCCGTTCCTGCACCGGTACAGCTGGGGTGTTTGCTACAGAAACCCTACTATAGTTTATATAAATACCCCGCTGTGTAGCCCCGGGAGCAGCCGTTCCTGCCCTGGTACAGCTGGGGTGTTTGCTACAGAAACCCTACTATAGTTTATATAAATACCCCGCTGTGTAGCCCCGGGGGCAGCCGTTCCTGCACCGGTACAGCTGGGGTGTTTGCTACAGAAACCCTACTATAGTTTATATAAATACCCCGCTGTGTAGCCCCGGGGGCAGCCGTTCCTGCACTGGTACAGCTGGGGTGTTTGCTACAGAAACCCTACTATAGTTCATATAAATACCCCGCTGTGTAGCCCCGGGGGCAGCCGTTCCTGCACCGGTACAGCTGGGGTGTTTGCTACAGAAACCCTACTATAGTTTATATAAATACCCCGCTGTGTAGCCCTGGGGGCAGCCATTCCTGCACCGGTACAGCTGGGGTGTTTGCTACAGAAACCCTACTATAGTTTATATAAATACCCTGCTGTGTAGCCCCGGGGGCAGCCGTTCCTGCACCGGTACAGCTGGGGTGTTTGCTACAGAAACCCTACTATAGTTTATATAAATACCCTGCTGTGTAGCCCCTGGGGCAGCCATTCCTGCACTGGTACAGCTGGGGTGTTTGCTACAGAAACCCTACTATAGTTTATATAAATAAGCTGCTGTGTAGCCATGGGGGCAGCCATTCAAAGGAGAAAAGGCACAGGCACATAGCAGATAACAGATAAAACACCATTGTATTCTACAGAGCTTATCTGTTATCTGCTATGTAACCTGTGCCTTTTCTCCTTTTTCCCAGCTTGAATGGCTGCCCCATGGCTACACAGCAGCTTATTATATAAATTATAGTAGTTTTACTGTAGCAAACACACCAGTTTTACCAGTGCAGGGCAACAGTGCATTATATTTTTATTACTTTAAAGCTCTTTTGTTTTTTGGTGTTACTGTTCCTATAAGACTGAAGCTTTAAAACATTTGAAAAACTGCTGTAATTCAGCTGTAATGTTAGCTTAAACTTTAAACATGACTATGGGATTCTAGGGAAATCATTAGGAGTAGGAGTATAGATAAAATTGTCTTTCAGTTTATTATCAGTTCAGTTGTGTTTTAAGTGCCCCTTCCCCTTCCTGGATGTATAAAATACATTAGCATATTAAAAACAGAGGAGTCGGAGTTGTGGAGTCGGAGTCGGAAGTATCAGAAACTGAGGAGTCGGAGTCGGAGAATTTATCTACCGACTCCACAGCCCTGCTTATATCTATTAGCTTTATTTATTCTTTTACTGCAATTGTTTAACTTTGGATTTAGTGTGTGTTTCATAAATAGAAAAATATATAAAAATACAGTCTGTCACCTCAGAGTCAGTGGCTTGCAGCTTGTGCCTTTGCTGCTGTTGAACTACACTGCAAACTCTGGGGCAGAAAATAATGTGACTGATTTATAATCTCTGTAATTTGCTGCTGAATATGTTGACACTATATAAGAAATAATAATAATCTCTTTAACTCCTGCACCTACAGGTCCCACTCCTTTCTTTGTTCCAACTCTGCTGAGGCTGTGGCCATGGGTCTCCTAAAGCAGTTTGAAGGAATGCAGCTACCAGCTGCTTCAGAGCTTGAGTGGTTGGTGCCAGAGCATGACGCGCCACAGAAGGTATATTACCCACTAAAGTATCAAAGTACATTGTGTAAGATTTGCAACTCTGTAACGAAAAGGGCCAGGGCTCTTCCCAAAATAAGTGAGAGCTTGGATACCCAAAGCTTGTACTGGCCCGTTTGTGCTGTCTGTTTCTAAGCACATTTTTATCTGTAGATCCTCTTAAATTTCTAAGAGTAAGGGGCCTATTTATTACGCTATGTAAGAGGAACAGCAACTAAATTCACCACACATAGCCAGGCTTTGCCGCGTCAAAAATGGCGTAATTTTTCTACGTGTTTTTTCTTCCACCAGAACTTAAGTAAAATAAAGTAAAATCTGGTGAAATTTGTTGTTTATCGTACACAGCTTTTTACACAGTTTTTTCGGCTAATTTTGTTTACACAGCATAATAAATAGGCCCCTAAGTGTGCAGTTCGTAAGGGTTGTACTCTTATTACATAAGACATATATTATAAATCATTTCATTTCAATACCTTGTACTTGATGGTAACTAAGATGCATGAATCCATACTAGTGGCTAAACAATCCTATCTGGTTTATTTTTTTAGCAGACTTGAGGTACAGTGATCTAAATTAGAGAAAGATCTGAAAAACCCCAGGTTCCAAGCATTCTGCATATTAGATTCTATTCCTGTATATTCAAACCAGCAGTTCATTCCTTCTTGAAAGTCCCATTGTACATGTTTGCTGCCATACTGTATAGTGGTAGCTTGTTCTGTGTTGTCTATCTTTTGTCGTCTTACACTTTTGCCTTGGAAGTGTAGAGAGAATTGTCCCTATGTAACACATACTTCCCCTACTTTGAAATTATTCAAGTCTTCTCTAAGGCTGAGGGCACACAGAGCACTTGCTCCCCTGCTCTCCACCATTTTGCAGGCTGAGAGAAGCGGATCTGATTCCTTACACACCTCAGTTAAACTTCACTGACAAGTACAGCTTCTGCCCCTACACAAAGCAGACCCAAGCGAGTTGGGAGCAACCTGGAAATGCCTGCTTTTGCATATGTGGGCCGATCCCTGCTTGGCTGCACTTCATGTAGCCTAGCAGAGGTGGAAGCTGAACTTGTCAATGCAGTTTTACTGAGATCTGTAGACTCTGTAGAAACTGGAGATGTGCCTTGCATGTAGCACCTCTTCTACTACCAAAATAAGTTTTTTGTAGTTGCTGTGTTTTTTTTTTTTTATAGAAGTGGTTTACCCACTAACTAGACTTTTTTTGTGGTTGACTTGTTTTGTACTTCAAGTACCAAATTCCTGTTCAGTTCAGACAGTCTGTCATAGTTCTGTGAACAAATGGATTTCCATTCCTAAACTGTAGTTTTCTCTATCTGGTTGTAGCTGCTACCAATTCCAGATTCTGTACCAATTTCTCCAGATGATGGGGAGCATGCAGATATATATAAACTTCGAATACGGGTTCGTGGAAATTTGGAATGGGCACCGCCAAGACCACAAATCATCTTCAATATCCACACTGCACCTACGTATGTCCCATTCCTGTAATGGGGGGAATATAATTTGCATTTTCACTCTAATATTTACTCTAGTTTTATCTTTCAGAAAGAAGGCAGCAGTCACAAAACAGAACTACCGATGTGCTGGCTGTGGAATTAGGATAGAATCTGGTAAGCCACTAGCCAGAGCCATTATTATTTGGCTTAACACCATGTAACAGCAGTGTTGTGTACACAAGTGAAGTTAATGTCCCATGGGTTATGTTGGTCTGTCTCTCTGGCAGCATATGATCACATTTTTAAGGGGGTGCAAGAGTTTTTGGGCTGAGGGCTGGTACATTTTTGTGGTGCATGTGAATGTGGCCATATTACTTAAAGTGCCACCTAGAACAATATATTTATTCTGCAGAAACCATTACCATACCTGAGTAAACAGCTTTAGAAGCTTTCTCCTTTTGCTTAAGATAGCAGCTGCCATTTTAAATAGACTGTAGTCTAGCCCATATAGTGCAGATCACACATTCCTGAGGGAGTTCTTAGCATTTTTTTGGGAGGGTGGAGCAGGAGAGGGGAGAGAACTGCCCAGACTCTGGCCACCAGAATTAAGGATGTTTCTGAGAGAGGAATTCAGACACTGGAACATCATGCTTACAAAAAAGGAGGCAAGCAATCCTGTGTTTCTTTTGATAGAATACTCTATCCTCTTCCTTTAATACATACATATGGAGGACACTATTGTGATGCATCTATTTTGGACCATGACAATACAGTCAATACCAACACAAATCAGACTCAGTGGTGTAATGTTTTATTTGCTTTCTGTATTCTACCTGCAACAAACTGATCAAGTTGCTCCCGGTTACTGCACTGAGGCAATGTTTGTAAATTAGCTCCACTCCACTGCACCCTTTTCCCTTTCGATATACAGTAAAGGCATCTCCCCAAGTCAACGAACAAGGAAGGAACCTAGATGTATCCTATTTAGAATAAAGAAATAAATAGTTTAGATGTCTGCCTGTCTGCCCATCATTCTTTATCTCTCTCCCAGGGTTGGTGGGGATGGCATAATCATTTTAAACATATTGGTTTTGTGACCTAAAATTTTCTTTTAAAATTTCTGTCAACCTGTCATTTTAAAGATTACATTAAAAGACTGCGATATTGTGAATACTTGGGAAAGTACTTTTGCCAGTGCTGCCATGAGAATGCACAATCTGTCATCCCTGGGCGAATCATTCGAAAATGGGACTTCAGCAAATATTATGTCAGCAATTTCTCAAAGGACCTACTTACAAAGATTTGGAGTGATCCTCTCTTCAACTTGCAGGACATCAACAGCCCTTTGTACCGAAAAGTAAAGGCACTGGAACAAGTGCGGGTAAGGGCATTAAGAAGCCCCATTCCTTATTTGGTGGTGTTTAGAGTTGAAGATAAGGCTGTCACGTAAATTTAGTGAACTACTGTTTCCAGAATTCCCCTTTCTGAAGTCCTTTCGATCAATAGGGGAGGTCAGCACAAATTCACCGAACCATAAAAAAAGTGGGCATACATATGTATAGCCTCTTAAACAGTGGCACGTTACGGTAAGCTTAAAGATAAGGAAGGGCCAATAAAAGCAGCTTACTACAGGGGGCTGTCACATTTTGATCAATGTGTCAATTATTCAGCAATTAGAAGTTTACTTTACATTGCCAATATTTCCCCACTACAGTGCAGAGCTGCCACAATTGCTTATACTTTTAAAATGATACAAACATCAACAACAAGTAAAAAAACAATGTCCCACTAATAAGTGATTCTAGAGCTGAAAGGAGTGTTGGTGATTTTGTGACTTTGTATTTTTTTTTACAGTTGTTGAGAATACAGTTGGTGCACTTGAAGAATATGTTCAAAACATGCAGGCTGGCTAAAGGGTGAGCTTTGCTTCACTTTCTTGTTACCTTTACAGTCACTTAAAGGGGTGGTTCACATTCAGGTTAACATTTTATTTTGTTATAGAATGGGCTACTCTTAGCAACTTTTCAACTGGTCTTCATTTTGTATTGTTTTTGAATAATTTGCTTTCCACTTCTGCCTCTTTCCAGCTTTTGAATGGGTGTCAATGACCTCCTACAGATTTATTCTTATTGTTACTGTTTATTACTTATCTTTCTGTTTAGACTCTCCTCTATTTACTGTATATTCCTCTTTCAAACCACTGCTTGGTTGCTAGGCTGAATTGGGCCCTGGAACCAGCTGCCTAAATTATCAAACTGGAGAGCTGCTGCACAATAAAAAAAGCTAAGTAATTCTAAAATCACAAATAATAAAAAATGAAGACCAGTTGCAAACTGTCTCAGAATAACATTCACCACATCATACTAAGTTAATTTAAAGGTATACAACCCCTTTTATTAGTTGAATAGATGGGTATGTATAGATGTGTATGGCTCTGTGTTGTTGCTTGTGGTTATATATGTATTGCTATTAAACTGTTATTTATTTCTTTTGGCAACCATTCATTTATCCTTAATCACATTTCTTATGTCTGTTTGAATGGATTTTGTCTCCCAGAATCCTGGAGTTGTATGATATTGTGCCTGGACACCTGACGGAAGACCACCATCTCTTCTCTTTAAGTGATCTCACCTCCATAAAGAAGGGGGAGTTGGTCCCACGGTTAAGGGATTTAGTGAAATCTGGAGCCCTACATGTAGAAAAATGCATGGTAATTACTTTATATTTGGTTATTGAAGGTGTGGAGAACTGCACCACTTTTATTTATTCTTTCTTATAGAAAAGGTTGTTGAATCATTAATGTATGTAAAAACACATGGTTTTATTTATTTTGTATTTATTGCGGTGGAGTAAAAAAAAAAAACAAACAAAAAGGAACTGGCATCATTAAAGCATTTTTGAGTGTAAAACAAACTGACCAAGATCTCATTTTGCACAAAACATTCAAGGGCATAAATAAAGCTGTATGGATAACCGTAACAGTCGTGTGAAATAAAATGGCCATAATTAAAGTAACAATAAATACAAAACAATGAAAGTGTACCAAAATAATTAAAGGAGACATATTGGATAAATGGTAAAAACCCTAATTTTGTAGGCAGTTATGAATAATATATGGTGCTGGTTTCACTTTGGGCTAAACATTAATCCTTTCTGTAACAATGGCCCCTTTATTGGAGCTCCCTATAGATCCTATCAGTTCTCCCTCCAGTGTGAAATGAAGAGTGGGCGTGTCCTAACGGTCCCTACCAGAAGCACAGTAGGAGGGAGATCGCCAATCACAGCCCTGCAGTCACACAAGCACAGACAGGCTTCAGTTCCCTATCAGGTCAGCCTGGCTGCTGATTGGTTCCTATCCTACAGTGCAGTGTACGAAGGGCTGGCGGCTCCCCAGCTCATCCAGAGAATTCAGCCAGCAGGAAGTGGAACAGATGGGCGGGGCTAGTGGGGTTTTGGGGGAATTTCTCAATAAATCAGTCAGGAACACAACTTTTTTAAGCACAATCCTTCTATATCTAGAGGAGTATAATTCCCTGGTACATTCATAATTTTTATAGGATATGTCTGTTGCCCTACACTGGTAAAAGTTGTGTGTTTGCTTCTAAAAGACTGCTATAGTTTATATAACAATGTTATGTGCTATATGCAGTCAACATCTATAAAATGCCCTCCCCTTAAAGAAAAAAAAAAACGTGTAAATTTGCATTTATTTCAGATAATGAATTCTAGTGGTTTAACTTTCTTTTGTTCTGCATCTTTGCTTCTTTTTCTTAAGCTCTGCCAAGCTAAGGGCTTCATCTGTGAATTCTGTCAGAATGAAGACGACGTGATCTTTCCATTTGAGTTGAACAAATGCCGGAGATGTGAAGGTAGGACCCACTGAAGTTGCTTTTCATCCACCGTAGCAAAACCTTTCATGGCGGCTCTCCCAGAAGAAAAAACAAAAGAATAAAAACAGCAGAACTTCAAATGATCTTTCATTAAAAACATAGAAATCATAGTCTTTAGTTAACCCTTTGGGTGCCTGTTTATTCAACTGGTGAATCAACCACACCTCCCTTTTCCTCAACAGTGGCTTTCAGTTATCCCCTTGTCTAGGAGAGGGGACATGCTCCAAAACCATATACCTCAAAGCTATGTCAGTATGTCCTGCTTCCACAACATGTTTTGATGCAGATAGTTTAATATTAGCCTTGCTACTAGCAGGTGTATTAGGAAGATTAGGAGCTCATAGTAGATATATGTTGTGATATTTGTGTGTTTTTTTTTTTTTTAATTATTTTAATTTTTCATGTTTAAACATGTAAATCAAAGAAACCTACAAAAGATATATAAAGGAAAACAAAAGCATAAATGGTCTGTTACAGTTGATGTAGTGGAAAAAATAACAGTGTTTTTCTCTGACACTTTTCTGTATTTAGAGCCATTTAGCAAATAAAAATGTACTTTAAGGTTACATTTAAGGGAAAGTCAAGAAGGAAAGGATAGGTGGGTCAGAGGAACTTAATGGCAATAAAATATTATGAACATAATCTATTGAAAATTCCAATTGTCGGAGCCCTGGTACTCTTCCAGTGTCAAGGTATTACTGTTCTAACAGGCGTTAGTGAAAAAGCAAGAAACCCTTCTGTTTAATAGTCATTTGTATGTGTGTTGGAGGTATAGATAGTAGTGTCAAAGCCGGGTCTGAGTGGAGATCAAGGCATAGCGCTTTGGAAATAGTTTGAAATACTAGAAATCAGACGAATTGTTGTGAAGCACTCCCACCATAAATGTTTCACATCACCTTTTTGGGTGTTGCAGCGCCAGCTCGTCTGATACCGTGGGGAACATGATATGTAGGGCAGTTAAGCACTTTTACCATCTCGAAATAATCTTATAACTAGTTTCCTGTGCTTTGCATGCTGTTACCATAGTATGTGTTAATGTAAAGCTGGTTTCCCATTCCTTCTTAGTAAAGGGGTGGTTAAGATGTCTTTGTGGGGAGGATGTTTGCCCTCTAGGTCTAGTAAAATAGAGTAGATTTGGGAGACAGTATGGGATGGAATAGACTTGGCCAGATGCAAGATATTTGGATTTTTATCTGTAGTGTGGTCTCCCCTACATATAGGAGACCACAGGGACAGATCAATACTTATACAGCAAATTTTGATGTACGAGTAAAATACCTCTTGTATCCAGATGCACAAAGGAACATCCTTTACTCAACAACTAATTGATGTCCCAAAATACCCCAATATATATATATATATATCCATTGATAATGTTACAAAAAACAAAAAAAGAAAAGGCTAGCCAAAATGTTAGTCCATCCGAAAAAAGCACTCTGTATTTTTTCCAAGACCTGTGAGTGCAGTCCTATTTTTTATTTATTTATATAAATAATGTAGTTAATCTTTTTGCCTACTGACATTTTTTTCACTTCCACAGACTGTAAGGCTTGCTACCACAAATATTGCTTCCGCTCTGAAGAGTGTCCCAAGTGTGAACGTTTGAGAGCAAGAAGAGACCTTCTAGCCAAGCAAAGCCTGGAGTCGTATAACTCTGATCAGGAGGATTTTGATGCAGAAGAAACATCAATGGAGCAGACCGGTGACTGACAGAAGTCTTAACTAGCATGAAAGGGCTAGACCACAGGTGGAATCAGGTGTAACTGCAGCTTTCATTTTTTTTTTTTTTTTAGTGCCAGTCATCCATGTGAGAATTTGCATCCTTCCAACATATTCTGATAACACTGTTGGATTAAAGGTTTCTTAGTGTTTGTTATATCTTTATTTTTAAACCTTGATTGTGAAATAACATCTGTTTTTTATTAATCATTGGATTTCTTGTTGTCAGAAATTCACAGTAATAACTCCTTTGTGATCACTACATACACTTTGGTGCTATGTTGGAATACCTTACAGCTGAGTTGTGTCAGATCTCATATTTCCTAAAAAGCTGTAACAAGCGTATTAGTTGGTCTAGTTTTACTACCTAATATACTAATAATAACTGCATACTGTTCTGGATTCTTCCATTTTTCGCCTGCCTAACACTTCTCAGTTCTTATGGAGGTGCCCCCTCTAATTCCATGCAGTCTGTGTGATATCTTTGGTATACAATTTATATGGAGAGTGGTGGCAAGTCTGCATAGAAACATGTATAAGCTTGAGAATTTGTTGTGTGCGCCGGTGTCATATATTTGTGGACACGCAAGCACATGCATTAGAGGCCATGCCATCATCTGCATTCAGCCAGGGGTGGTGAAATATTCCTAAGAGTAAAAACCACAGAAAATAAGAAGACCCAAATTTACCATAAAGAGAAACTCCAAAAGGTCAAAGCAGCCTAAAAAGGCAAAAACAGAACTGTGTTGTTGGCTATGTGGCGGATTGATCTGCAAACCTGTAATTTAAACTTGTGGCGCATATGCAGTTTGGGTCTCTTTATTATTTTAGAGGAATGAAGGTAAGAGCTTTGCAACCATCTTTTCCAGATATAGTCCTTAGGAATCACAGTGAATATACAACTAGCTGTGACTATAACATGCATGTGCTATACAAAAAGTGATTTTCTTTGACTAAAATGGGATAATGATGACATTTACTCTAGATCCTTTTTCATTACCACAACTTATCCCAGAAATTCCCCATGTGCCATATGCTGGTTGAACCCAGTGATCCTGTCTGTGCTAATAATCTGCTTCAGTAGTTCTCCAGTAGTCACCAGTCCTATTCTGATACGCTTGTTCAGCTAACACGCCAAATAGACACATGAGAGGAAAGTTATGTGTGATCACAATGGAGTTTGCGCATGTAGCTGCCTAAATTGTAGTGATCCATGGGAACTGCTGACGTTCATATACCTGAAGTTCACTGAATTAGATAAATTCATTCCCACGTTTCTAGATATGTTCTCTTTCCTTGTCTTGATTCTGCAATAATATTGGTATATTTTAGTACCAAGAAGTTGCTCAGAGTTGGTTGGTTTTAATTGCACAAAGGGTGAGCTATTGTAGCTTAGTGTTAGACCTCTGCAAGATGCTTTCCTGCAAGCTCAATGGCTGCAAATGATGGTAGCCAGCAAAAGAAGGAATGCTGCCATGACACATTATTCTGGATTACATTTTAGCTGGGAATATGCAGTGCATGAACCCTCATCTTCCTTCAGTTACATATGGATTCATAGTGTCTAAGCTAACATGACTAAGTTAAATAGCACAAGGCTTTTGTGTGAGGACCAGATCTTTTATTATTGCACTAATGTACTAACTGATTGTATATCTTTAGAGAGACCATCCATTAGACCAATAGTTCCAAGCAATTCATGTTATCTGGATAGTCTCACAGCATCACACATTACTCTATTACAGTAGAGCTGGCCATACACTTATAGATCAGTCAAACTAACGACTGATTTGGACACCCATGTACTGGGCGGAATTGTACATCCCATTGTTTACTTGCTGGCCAATGATAACATTAAACTGCCAGCCCACAGAGACTAATTTGGTGATAACCGCACTGATTCGATCTTCATCCAATGGGATTTTAAACCCGCCGTTTAGATCTTTGGTGATTGTTTGTCCAGATATCAGTCAGACAGACCTTGCAGAGAGGCCAAGTCAGGAGCTTTTTCTTTCCCCTTGTATGACCAACTTTACTTACCTGCTCTACGTGACCGCTGTGTGAATATCCAGAAAACATATTCTATGGGGGGGGGAGTGCAGTGGCATAGTACCATGTTTGGGCCACTACAGCTCAGTGTGTAAATTGGTTTTGCTTGCTGCGGTGCCAAAGCATATAAGATATGTTGGACAATGGCACTTTGCCCCTCCTGCACTGAAAGTGTTAAAAGGCTTACTTATTAACCGTATGCATTTAATGTTATTTAATTTAATGCACTTTTTAATCTGTTTATCTGGTGCTGAGTTTATCTGGAGTCAAGCTCACTAGAAAGTTTTAATGCATATCATCCACCCGCTTAGAAGTCTTTCTCCATTTTGTGCCCGGTTCTCCCTGGACTAGCATGTGCCGGCATGAAAGGGAGAGCTGCAAGTAAAGAAAGAGCTTCATAAAACCGGGTCCTGAGAATTTCCAATTCTAGTAACCAAAATTCTAGTAGTAATTTAAAACACAATCCACAGAGCCAATATCCATACTCAAAATTTGTTTTTGCACTTTTAAGACTAAACCCATATCAGTATGAGAACAGAAAAGTAATAATGTCTTATGAGTGAAGAATAAATGGCACTTTAGTAAGTGTTGCTTTTGGCCGTTAATGAGCAATGGCTATACAGTATATCGCGGCACGTAGTTGTTTGAGGGTTGTCCATTTCCGGGATCAACCCTCTTTTCAAGCAATACCGTTATATATACTATCTTTTTTTTGAAAAAGTATTCAGACCATTTAACTGAATAAGAAATCCTATACCTACTAGTTTTGTCTGTGTGATTTTTATATCTATGTTTCAAATTTTATTTCAAAGCACTGAAAATCAAATTTTAATGCAATGTGTAAAATCCTTAGAAACAAATATATATATATATATGCTTATTGCATGAGTAGAGCCACAAATGTATTGTAGCACCTTTTGCAGCAATAACATTATTTTGGGGTAAGCCTGCAATGCTTGGTACAAAACTGGACATATCTAATTAGTAGGCCCATTTCCTACCAACATACCTACACCCAAACCTGATTTTTTACCTGCTGCAGGACCCTGGGTGATTTTGGCCAATTCTTCCAGGTGGTCTGGGTCTTTCATAGTAGAATAGTGCCACACACCCTGTTTGAATGAGATGAGGGATTTGATTGGGTCAGTATAGTAAACTAATTTATCTTTTCTGTTTCTGGCCTTGTATTTGGGTTAACTGTCCTACTGAGATTTGACTTTGGCCCATGCTTTAGTTTATAGTAGCCTGACACAGGTTCTGTTACCTTGTCCCTATGTTTTGCACCATATACCAAGATGCCCACATCATAGTTGTAAAACCTAAGGTGCTTGGTCAACATCTAACAGGAACAGCCTAGAGTAAATCTACCAGGGAAAAGTGGACCATGTAATGAAAGGCACTAAGATTGCCCAGGAGCAGTAACCCATTGCAACCAATCAGCAGGTAGAATTTTCTGGTCACCTGTTTAAAAGAAAACAGCTTATTGGTTACTATGGGTTATGGCTATTGAGCAAACTTAGTGTCTTTTATTTAATATGCGGGTTAAAGCTGCAAAAGGTGGCAATATACTGAAGACCGTAATAAAATTAACATACAAATTTTTAACATTCCAAAAATCAAGTACAGAGTTTCTCAAACCATTCCAGATTTAACCCTTGAATGATCAGGAGTTTGAGATGCTTGTTAAAAGGAAAAAATGTGATCCCTAAGTCATCCAATTGTTTAGATTCTGCCAGGAGCACCTTTGGTGTTTTGCCTCTATAACTTTCCTTGAGATAAGCTAAATTGTTAAAACACCTGGAATTTTCTATGAGCAGTGTTTACTAAAATACCTGTGATATAGATATCCCACAGACCTTGCAGTTGGCCAGCTGATTACTGCTACTTATATCAAAAATGCTCTTGCAAAATGGTACATGTACTTTTTCACTGTTAAAAGCTCCACAGGCCTCATACACTTGGTTAGTATATTGCAAGACTCCCCTGCGGGCTCCAGATAACAGCCAGGTAATTGTATTAAGGAGGGAATTCCTTCCAATGTAAATGTATTGTGAAAATATTCTGTAAATACTAATAGTGACCTGTATAAATAATACTGATATGTACCTTCTGTCTGGGAAACAAGTACAACTAGTCCGTCCTAAATAAACATCAGATTTAAAGACTGTTTCATCTTTATTGCTGTCAGCCATCAATTTGGACAAACTTGGTAAACCCTAGTTTTCTGGAGTTGGAGAAAGACATGCATATAAAAAGCTTTATACTGTAGGTTAGAATTTTATTGGTCAGTGGTACAGCTAGATCTGCTGAACAATGGGACATGGGGAGTTCTGTTCCAGTAAAATGGACCTAATTAAATGAAATAAAAATGAACTACAATTATAGTTGGCTAATTTGAGTACCATCTTTTTTTTCTTTTCCATTTTTTACCTTTTGGAAAGACTAAAATTTGTACAGAATTCATAGGATGAAAGGGTTGTTTTGTGAATAAGATAAAGAGGTGTTGTGACGGTGCCGACTGCCTGTACATGTAATTTTTGGGGGAAATTAGCTATGGTAGGCAGGTAAGCAGAGGATTTGGAGCATACGGACAGGGACACCACTTTTAGGCAAAAACACAAGTTTATTTGGGGCACACACCTCCCAACATAAACATCACTGTTTAGCAGACTTCAGTTCATCAAACTTATTCATGACTCGTCCCCTCTTTGGGCTCTCACCTTCCAGGGTAACTCTCACATTCTCTCACAAACTTTTCCTGGGGCTTCCCACCATCCCCAATGACCTTCACACACAGTGTCAGGCTGGGAACTGAGGGGCCCACCAGAAAACCTTTATTCTTCTAGTCTCTGGATACCAGCTTCTGGCCCACTCTGGCTTATCACTAAGCCTTGTTGTTCCGGCACTCATACACGTGGTCACAGCTCCCTTTGCTCTTTGCAGTGGCAGTACCCCCAGCCCCTCTGGGGGGGTTTTCACACAGGCAGGCAGTCTTTCTGCTCTTTGCCCTACTCTGAGAGACATTTGCTCCAAGTGATCCCCAGGTGTGGGTGCATACCACTTGTCTCCTCTCTCAGCTGCCTCTTAACCCTTTCACTGCCAGCCATTTTGGGCAAAGCAGAACTTGTATTGCCAGACAGTTTTTGAACATTTTGCACTGTTTCACTTTAGGGGCCTTTCTTCGGGGCGACTTTTAGTTTATCTGGGAAAACAATATATTTTTTTTTCAGGACAACCTAAGCTTTCAAAATATGGTAGAATTTTTGTGTAATTCCAATTCTGTAACAAAATATAGGCTTCTAAATGTCTAAAAAAAATTTTTACAAAAAAATCACATTTTATGCACGAAAATACAACTGATTTGGAAAGTCCCATGTCTCCTGAACGTGCCATTACCAAATATATATAGTTTCATGGAGATTTCTCACTTGTATAGGTCAAAAACTCCCAGCAGTACACTATCAAATTTCCAAAGCACTGCTCCAGAAAGCGGCATACTTTAGATTTCAAGGCCAAAAATTCCACTAACAAAGTTTATCCCAGAAAATTATACATTTTTGGAAAGAACAGATTCTGGGGAATCCAGAATAGGCACAACTATCTGTCTACTCCAAACTACCAAGTTGCAATACTTTCCTAAATTTATTGGTTTTTATTAAAATTTGTGAAATTTAAAAAAAAATCGCTTCAAAGCATCCAGTCTATAGAATCTTATCTCCTACAGGTCATAAAGTAACCAAATAAAACACCCTAAATTTGAACGCCAGGGGTCCACTAAACTGTTTGATGCCCAATATGTATAGGTTTACCTACGTATGTGGCATGTAGGGGCCCCAATGTGAACATACCCCCATATGATCTGTCATTTCAGCTCCTCAAAATCAACACATTTACATCATTTTATGTGAGATAACACTACAAAATAAAGTATGCTCACCCCAGAAAGCCATATGTTTTTGTAAAGTACACATTGCCCTGAATTCAAAATGGGTACCCATGTCTATCTACTCCAAAGTACCAAGCCGCAAAGCTTTCCTAAAGTTGGCAATTTTGATGACATTTCCAAAAATCCCCTCAAAGCTTCCAGTTTCCAGCATCTTATCTCCCACATAGCATTAGGTACCAAGATAAAACACCCTAAATTTGAACGCCAGGGGTCCACTGAACAGTTTGATGCCCAATATGTATAGGTTTACCTAAGTATGTGGCATTTAGGGGCCCCAATGTGAACATTCCCCCATATGATCTGTCATACGTACAGGTAAGTGCCATACGCCATTGGCAGAAAAAAGGTTAATTACCTGTTAGAGAGGGATTATTAACCCTGTCTACACTAGGAATCCCCCTGCAGCCCACATCACACACCTTTCTCTTCCATTTTTAGGAAAGAATGCTGTTTCCTAACCACACTGTCATAGTGTGTAGTGCCAAAATTGATAATTGGTCTGGGTAATTAACATTACTATCAGGACAACTCTCATGGACAAACACAATATGCAGATTTTGTAAATGGGACTGTGTCTAGAATAGCCTTCACTGAGAGATTAAAAACATTGTTAGCCTCAATAATGCTACCTGCTGATTGGTAGCAATAGGTGACCAGACCAGTAGCTACTTTGCACATTTTATTAAAAAAAAAACCTAGAAATCCTTTGCTGCCTGAATTTGTCCCTTTAACTTCAGTGGCACATTTACTAATCCACGAACATCCGAAAAGTGCCCGAATGCGTTTTTTTCGTAATGATCGGCATTTTGCGATTTTTTCGTAAATTGCCGCAACTTTTTCGTAGCGTTACGACTTGCGCGAATTGTCGCAACTTTTTCGTAGCCACCGTGCCGAGTACGAAAGTTTCGGATTCATTCAAGCTTCGGTATCGTGACTTTCCTTGGGCCAGGTTGGAGCTGCAGAGTGCCATTGAGTCCTATGGGAGGCTTCCAAAATCATGTTAACTCTGAAAGTTTTGCCCGCCGTTTACGAGCGCTCAATACGAAAAAATTGCGACAATATACGAGCAAGTCGTAACGGCTACGAAAAAGTCACGTCAATTTACGAAAAAGTCGACGGCGATGGAAAAAAATTGCAAAAAATACGAAAAAGTCGCAAAATGTTAGTTTCCAATCCGAATTTTTCCCATTCAGATTCGAATACGTGGATTAGTAAATCAGCCTAGAGTCTAGAGTGGTGTAAACCGTAGGGCCCTTTTATCACTGCTACTGTCCAACTGATGTACTGAATCAGTGCTGTCCAACTGGCGGCCCGTGACCCCCCTCTGTGTGGCCCCCCCACCTGTCTGGCTGCTTTGATGGCTTACTCTTGTGTAAGATTTAAATGGTATCAGTACTGAGATTAACTGCCCCCCCTGCATGGTTCTCACCTCAGATTCAGGCTGTAATCAGGCTGTATTGTTTAAATATGTAATTCCCTGTGTTGTTCACACCTTTTAATCTCTGCATTGTTCACCCCCCTGCAGTGTTCACACCTCAGGCTCAGGCTGTAATCACCCATATTGTTCCCCTGTTCACACCTCAGGAGCAGTAGAAACCCACAAATAATCCCTGCACACTAAAAAAAGAAGAACATATACTGAGGTGGTACTGCAATTAAAAAGTGTTTTAATATATAATTTTTTTAGTATTGCATTGTGTCACTGTAGGCTGCCTGTGTGTGCCATACACACAGGCATCATAGGGCAAGCAGAGTATGGCACACACAGGCAGAGTATGGCACACACAGGCAGAGTATGGCACAAACCAGCCAAGAATGGCACACACAGTGAAAGTATGGCACACAGGCAGGGTAGGGAAGGCAGAGTATGGCACACACAGGCAGGGTAGGGCAGGTTTTTGCTGTACTACAACCATTAATATGGGTATGGTCATGTGATAACATGGGTGTGGTTTCAAAAAGGGGAGTGGTCAAAACTGGCTTCCATTATCGGCCCTCCACCACGTAGGTCGGAAAAATTCCGGCCCTCGGTACAACAGAAGTTGGACAGCACTGTACTGAATAATTTGTTTCTACAGAGGGTGAGTACTTTATAATGTATACAAAAGCATGTTGACACCATTTTTTCCATTGTTTTGTTCCTCACCTTCACGCTGTGCTGAATTCATTTTCAACTTAATGCTATGTTTACGTTCTCCTAGGATACAAAATAGGGCTTAGATGTTGCTACATACAGTCAAAGAAGGACAGCACTTTCATCAAACACCATGAATGACTAAAGAAACCACTATCTTCACTGATCTTGGACTAAAGATCTGGTAGCTTTTTGGTAGTTATGACATTGGTTGCTGTGGTTATTAAGCCCTAGGAACCAGGCAGCTAGAATGTAAAAGATGAGAGAGCTATGACCTTATAGGACAAAGAAATAATGTGCTGCCTAATGCATATGCAGAGGTTACAAGGGGACTCACTTCAGGCAAATAGCTGCTGCTGTATTTTTGCCCGATTGCAGGGACGGTCGAGATGCTGACAGCTTGCATAGTGTTGTAGAATTTGGCGTCATATCCGCATTACTGCTTACAAGTTAATGAATGTATTTTTATAGTATTAAAATACAGAAAATAATACCACCACACACATAAAATAGAAATAAATGCAAATGTATTTATGAAAAAAAACATGTATACAAAGACAAAGGCTTACCCTGAGGGATTTTTGCAAAAGATCAGGAGTCAAATGTTTATATAACATAACCTACATCCTATTGGTACAGCAAAAAATAAATATTGGGTTTCTTTTCTGGCACTTGTAGGATGTGTCACAACATTATAGCAAGAAGAGATAATACCTTCTCAAATTAGCAGCCATTTTGTTCAATGACTGTCAGAATAAACCGATGCGGCTTATTTATGAGCATAGTTGCAAAAATTCTGTAACCAATAGGAACCAATCAGTGACTACAAATTAGAAAGTGAAAGCAAACACCAGATTGGTTGCTTTTGCAAAACTTTTTTTTTTTTTTTTTTTAAGAGATTTATGGAAATGCTGTTTGCAAGTACTGTATTCATGTGTTTTTGTAACAAAAATAACAACGTTGTATGAATTTGTAAAAGCAGGCCTCTCAGAACAGCTATTTATATTCATTGGCGAAGATCAAATGTTCCACTTACCTAATGGAATATGCCCCATTCTCCTTAATAGCACACATTACCAAAAGGTTTGTGCTGGGACCCTGCAGCATTATCACATGCATAGGTTTTTAATACAAAGAAAAATGAAATGACTAGAGGAGGAATCAAGAGACAAGCATAAAGAAAGCAGCTGCCATTGTGTAATAGATATGAGGTGCTCATCTATAATCTCTCCCTGAGGACCCAAAGCCACAGTGTAAGGATTTTCTTCTGTCAGTCTCTGCTACTGGCTGAACTTCTTTGGGTGATAACGACGCTCAAACTGGGCCACGTCAAATTTTCTCTTACATCCCTGGTAGTTCATGTAGCGTATCTTCCCAAACACTGCACGCTCAGCCCAGCCCTGGTCATGGATCCCACAGATGGACCACATGCAGCCTGTATAACAGTTTGATAGAGCAAAACAGAAGGTTAATGGGAAAGTGTAACAGGTTTATCTTGCATTATCATATGATGGACAACATGAATTTGAAATCCAGTTTGACAGCTTTCTTTCTTTCATCAGTGCTCTGTCCGTTTGACTTGTTCTGAGGTAACAAACAGTCCGTGCAAAAAGTTACCTGATGTATTTTATATAGTTATATAGTAATAAACAACACAACATTTGTGGGCTATTCCATTACAGGCATTTTGAAGACCACTGATTTAGCAAGGGAAACTGCAAATGTTTTTCTGTCCAAATCTAGGTTAGCATTGCAGGTACATTGGCTTGCTTCCCTGTCTGTAAGGCTAAGGGCACACAGGGCTGCTGATTCACTGTTCCACTTTACAAAACGCAAACAGAGAAAAGCACATCCTTTGTCTAGCTTCACTGCCAGGCACCGGGTGCAGGCGCATGGAGTGAAAAATCACCAAGGAAATGCACGTTGTTGTGTGGCAATATCCACTCTCTGTGTCTGCATCAAGGCCATTGTTAGTGGAGCTACATAAAAGGAGTGCATAGAAGGGATCTGTTTGTTTGCAGAAATAAAATTAGCAGGTCTTCTTGTAGCTTTCTGCTCAGGAAAATATCTATTTGCATCAATTCTGTCAGGCTGGAATGTGTTCAACCTAAAGATGCTCAGAGATAAATGCGATTGCATGCAAAGCTTCTCCCTATTCTGCAAAGAACACAACACTCTAGTCTAATATATACCCAGCACAATATATAAATGCTTATCAGCCATCTCTCTTTTCAGCCATGACTGCTTTCCTCACCTACATAACCATTAGGGTCCCTTCCATCCAACTCATAGCGGTCATTCAGGTAAAGGGAAAAATGAAGTGCTTCCTCTGGAGAACTGGTCCACTCTAGGATCTTTTTGGCCCAGTACATCCGCAGGAATCCATGCATTTTCCCTTCATGAACCATCTGGAGCTACAATGACAGACACAATTTTAGAAAGCCTTTATTAGTAAAAGTCTGATTCAGCAAAAGTCAGATTCAAAGGTGCTACAGAATTATCCAACTGATATACAGCTATACAATTATTAGATATAATACCTCACATATGAAAGTTTTTTTTTGCTCCCAAAACAGATTAGTACGGAAGAGCAGTAGGGCCACCAAAAAAAAATAAATTCCGGTGAATTACCGTATATACTCGAGTATAAGCCGATCCGAATATAAGCCGAGGTACCTAATTTTACCTAAGAAAACTGGAAAAACATATTGACTCGAGTATAAGCCTATAGGGTGGGAAATGCAGCGGCTATTGCTAAGTTTCATCAAAATAAATACCAATAAAATTACATTAATTGAGGCATCAGAGGGGTACATGTTTTTAAATATTTATTTAAAAGAAAAACAGTAAACTAGCTCTGTAAGTGGAGAAGAGGGTCAACAAAAACAATACTACTATCCCCTTAGCTCAGCAACCAAGCCAAAACACAAAGAGTTAAAGTCCTTCAAAACTATAAATATATTTTATATAGAATATAAAGTGAAATGTCTAGTGCAGAATGGGACAGGTGAGGATGGTAGATAAAGATAAATTTGGGAGCGGGCCAGGGCACTGGAGGGTCTGTTTGCGGGGGGCCTAATTTGCACACAAAGGACAGAGGGTGCTAGTCTGGAGGGACCCATGGCACCCAACTCAAGTATAAGCCGAGGGTGACTTTTTCAGTACATTTTGGGTGCTGAAAAACTAGGCTTATACTCGAGTATATACAGTATGACTTTTTAAAGTCATAATTATGACTTTTAATCTAAAAATTCACCAGAATTTTTTTTTTTTTGGTGGCCCTACTGCTCTTCTGTAGATTAGAGAGGAAAACAAGATGAACTCCATCAAATAATATGTTGACAGATTTAACTGCTTCACGTGATTATTTCACTTTACTCTTTAAGCTTAGATGGTACCCTACAGGTTGGAGTGCAGCAATCTCCAGGACAGGGAGTTGTACGAGCATATATCTCCACTTTACCCCTGGCTGCTACAAAAAAACCCTTTTTTATAACATATAAAACGTAACCTGATCTTTTTTTCAAGCATTTGTTGTCTTTTAAACTCTGTAGCAAAATGGCACCAGAGTTTTTTATATCTGTAGTAGTAAGTCAAATCAACTGGACTTGCCAAAGCAAGTCCAGTTGATTTTACTTATTACTACAGATATACCATGACCTGGATGAATGAGAACCTTTACAGACATATGCCTTTACATGAGTGAGAGCACGATATGAAACTGGATGGTCCAAACCCAAATGAATCCAATCACCTGGGCAGCGTTCCACAATGGATCATGAGTCTTGCCAGCCTCTAGCTTTTCCAAAGTGTACAGATGAGTCCTCTTGTCCTTTGCATGATCCTTTAAAGTATTTTTTGCCCAGTCGTACGCACCTTAAATGTCACAAGGAAACCAATATGTAAAATTTCCTCCTGGGATCACAATCTGAATTTACATCAGTTAATATGTTATAGCGTGTACAATTCCTTTCAATGTTGCTATTGGTCTTGATTTTTTTTCTAGTTTTTGAATTATTCCCCTTCGCCTTCCTCTTCTACATCTTTTTGCCTTTCAAATGGGGGTCACTGAAACCAACAGCCAAAACAACTATTGCTCTGTAAGCTTACAATTTTATTGTTATTACATTTGTTTATTTCTTATTCTATTCAGTCCCTCACCTATTTATATTCCAGTCTCTCATTCAAATTACTGCCTGTTGCCAAGGTAAACAAAACCATAGCAACCAGGTAGCTGCTAAAAAGCTAAATAACTAAAAAACAAAAAATGAAAAACAATTGCAAATTGTCTCAAAACATTAACATCTATGTCATAATAAAAATAATTTAAAAGGTAAACTACCCCTTTAAAAACTGCCAATTTACTAAGCACAAGAATAATTTTTCACCAAGAGAAATTTCTTCAGGTTCAAGCTGGGGGAACTGCCATTATAAAGACAGAACAGACACGTTTGCATCTCTTATTCATGTCACTTCCTCTAGGCTAATTTCTCTAGAGTATTTTGCCTAATACTCTGATGTAATTTTACAGAGAATTCCAGGGAAAAAATTGGTGCATTTCTCTCACAAAAGGGTATTTATGATTTTTAGTAAATTTAAGATGTGTTGTGAAAATATGCCTGGCAAACTAAGGCAAAGTCAGATGAGGAGAAAATTTACAATGTGTTTCAAGCTGGAAAAAGCCTCATGAAAACAACAATATATAAGTATATAGTATAACTTAAAGGGGTGGTTCACTGCAACTGATTGTTATTTATTTTGTATAGTTTTTTAATTATTTGCATTCTTCTGCCTCTTTCTTGCTTTTAAATAGGGGTCACTGACACTGACAGCCAAAAACTATTGCTCTGTGAGGCTACAATTTTATTATTATTGTTACTTATCTATTTAAGCAGGCCCTCTACTATTAACAATCTTATCTCTCATTTAAACCACTGCTTAGTTGTTAGGGTAAATAAGATAGCTATTAAAATACCAAATGGAGAGCTGCTGAACTAAAGTTAAATAACTGAATCTCTGCTACAGCGGGTGACTAACCGCTCCAAAAAGCCTTTCTGAATGCAACAATAGAAGTTGCCAGTGGAAGCAATAGGCAAAAAGTATGTTTAGCACAAGTCCTATTTATTGAGCTCATGTTAAAAAAGGGGTGTATACAGTCTCTTTAAGGCATTATTTCTAAAAATATGTAAGAGAGAAGGACACCCTGCCTGTTGGGATAACAGCAAATAGTTTTTACCTTCAATTTTGTCATAATTCTTGTTATAGAAGCAGAAGTTGTCTGCCAGTTCCCGCCTCACCACAGCCTCTTCCACAAAACTGTCTACAGAATCCTTACATTTACTACGATATTTCTGAACTTCAAGAATTGCCCGCTGGACTGATAGTTGTCCTAAAATTGTGAGAAAAAAAAGGAACAATGTTGCCATCCATGTTTCAATAATGGAACAGTCCTGCAGAGTGTATTTTATGTTTCAAGCTTTTACCATAGCTGATTAATGATCCTAGATCATGTTGTAACATATTTTACCAATACCCATCTTCCTTCATTCTGATAACTGTGTGAAGAAATTCACCATGGGATTATTACAGCATATAGTTATAGCAAGAAATACTTCTGTAGCACTCAGTTGACTCACTATAGCCATTTAAAGGGTATGCCCACCAAAATATATATAAGAAAATCCATAATGAAAGTGCAAAGTGAAAGAAAATGAATTTCTAAAATTTCAATATACATGAATTACTAATTTGCCATGGTTTTAATGCTATTCGTAGATGTAATAACAGAAGAATCTGTTCTCTGCACCCACTTCTGGATCTGACTCTTAAACCATATAGCAGAAGTCAGTTTGTGTCCAGGTATATTAATCAGCTGAACGTATAAGCAAATGTGCAAGTAGGGAAGTATTAATGTAGAAGCGTTAAGGGCTCTGGCACACGGGGAGATTAGTCGCCCGCAGCAAAACTCCCTGTTCGCGGGCGACTAATCTCCCCGAGTTGCCTACCCCTGCCATCCCACCGGCGAACATGTAAGTCGCCGGCGGGATGGCAGACGCGGCGGCGCGATTCCGCGCAAATCGCCGAAAAAGACTCGCGAGTCTGGCACATGGGGACTAATCTCCCCATGTGCCAGAGCCCCAAGGACCACCCTATGTGGCTTAATTCAGAAGAAATTAATAGGGAAAAAGGAAAGCATTTAAGCAATACAAATAAAAGGGGACCGAAGCTGCATTTAAGAAATATAAACACTAACAATCTGAAAGGAAAAGATAGAGTAGCTTAAGGGGGGAGGGGATATCATAACTGTTTAAATATATAAGGGGATCATATAGTAATCTCTCTAATGCTTTATTTACCAGTTGGTCCTTCCAACTGACACAAGGCCACCCATTAAAGAAAGGAGGTTCTGTCTAAATATTCAGAAAGGGTCTTTTTTTTTTTTTTTACAGCGAGAGCTGTAAAATTGTGGAATTCTCTCCCTGAATCAGTCGTACTAATAGATCCATTAGATAGCTTCAAGAAGGGGTTGGATGGCTTTTTAGCAAGTGGGGAAATACAGGGGTATTGAAAATAACTCTTGGACCAAGTCTTGGGGGTCTATTCATCAAAGTACGAGTTCGAATCCCGAATTGGGAAAAATTCGGATTAAATATGATATTTCCGATGATCGCAAATATCACAAAAATGCTTACTAAAAAATTATATTAGTCACGATAATATCGTATTGGCGATCCGAAAGTCACAAAATTTTCGTATCCGAACGATCGTAAACAGCAGGAAAACCTTTCTGACTTTGTCTGTGCATCATTTTGGAAGCCTCCCATAGGACTCAATGGCACTGTGCTCCAACCTGGCCCAAGGAAAGTCATGATACCGAAGCTTGAATGAATCAGAAACTTTCGTACTTGACGCGACAATACGATTTTGTCACACAAATTTTGCCGCAAAGTACGAAAAAGTCGCAGAAAATAGGCACAGTACGATCAAATAGTAATTTTTTGTAATTCCTACCTGTCGTACTTGAATAAATAGGCCCCTTGGGGTCAGGAAGGAATTTTTCCCCCTCTGTGGCAAATTGGAGAGGATTCAGAGTGGTTTTTTTTTTTTTGCCTCTCTGGATCAACTAGCAGTTAAGCAGGTTATATATAGCCATAAAAGACTGAACTCGAAGGACATGTGTCTTTTTTCAACCTAACTTACTATGTGGCTTCTGCTGCAAAAGTTAAAAGAAGCAGTGCAGAAAGAATAAACAGCCAGACACATGCTGATTTTAAATAATAGCTACATTTATAAATACAACATGAAACTATTTATTTAAATTCATATTGAAAAATGTTTTGGAAAGAGATGGGCCAGTTGGTACAGGGGAAATGTAATAACAATAGAAACAGATAACTAGGAGCAGTCTGTTAAATGTGTGAACTACTGCTCTAGGCCCTGAATAAGCAATCTGGCAGCATCACATATAAAAAACATTGAGTGCACCGAGAAGGTACAAACTTGTTGGGGAGGAAGAGCTTAGGGAGCATGGAGTGCTTAAATACCTCTGTTGTTTGGTATGGTATTAGGTTTTGTCTGTTTTTTTGTGTAATTTTTGTGCATTTTATACTGCCTAATTTGGTATTTTTATTTTTGGTATTATAATGTAATAACAGATGCAAACTCAAGTGATACAAATGTTTTACCCCACAGTGATCCACACTGACACCAATGAAAAGGTACCTTTGGATGTTTTGTTGTCTGAACCGAAGGGGATTTAGCATGGGCAAAAATGTTCTGAGTGCCTTTGCCTTAAGAAACTGTGAAGTACTGTTTCATACAAAGAATATGGCTGGGGCAATCAGTGTGTACTTGTTTTTCAATGTCTATGCATGAAAGATTTATATATTCAGCCTCTAAGACTCACCAAAGTGAAACCATGGAGACAAGTTGCTAAGAGCATTTTGGTTTGGATTATTTCTGTCAGAGTTAAAATGCCTCAGACGCTCTGAAATAAAGGACTGCAATACATTAAATCCGGCATTTGTTCCAGGCTTTGCCCATTCCACTTCCCCAATAGTTCGATCCACTTCAAGGCTGTTGTAACAATTATCCCAGTCGACTGGCTTACATATGAAAGCAAAAGAATATCAGCTAATTAGCAGGTATGAATAACAATGTCTGTAAATCTCTTCATAGGCATCAGCACTACAAATGATAAACTACTAAAAGATAAAAGTAATAAAAATATAATATGACTCAGTCCATATACATATTACAGTTTACAATACAAATAAAAAAAGATATAAAACACATAGCAATCAAGTTATGTCTGTGATCAGCTATGACTAAACTGCTTGATAGACAAATTATAATACTTTACTTAGCATACAGGATACTTAGCATACAGGATAACATTCTCAATAGAATGTTTAGTTAGTCCGTCCATTTAAGGCATTATAGACTTATAGAAGAGAACCGTATTACTCAAAATCATCAAGTGGCACATTTTAAGTAGGCATTGCTGCACTATTGGCACCATGTAGGGACATGATGAAACAAACCTCTTTGATAAAAATATTAAACTCAACCACAAAGTCCTGCATATGCCATGAATGTAATGCCAGGAAGAAAAGGCATACAGAGAAAGTCCTGCATATAAAATCATTACCCATTTAACATCAAAAAATTGTGGCACACAGAGTGACATTTTTTGCATTATTCTGTGGATGGGATTTTCTTCTGTGTAGTAACCTACTGCAAACTCAAAACAAACCAATCGATAATTATGGCTTACAAAATGAACATTAAAATAATGATATGTTTTGATGAAGAAACCTAGCTGGACATGTTTAAAAACTCAGTTTCACGTTCTATAAATATACTGATACAAGATAAATCTAAAAAAATTCTACATCAATGGTACTTAGTCCCTACTAATACAGGCAGCTGCTATCCCTGCAATGTTTTCAAGCATGCAATCAACATGGCTCATTTCTTCATCTCTGGTGGGACTGCCCAATTGCAACCCAATTCTGGATAAGAATGTACACTTTGATCACTACTGTCACAGATCTCTCGCTATGGAAAAATCCCACTGAAGCTTTACTAAATAAAAATATATCAGGAGGCAACAGCTAAATAGCTAAAGCCTGGGACACATCTACATTAGATATTCAAATAGTAAAGTCCAGACTAGACAATCTGTTAATTATAAAAAGACTCCCTAGCATTACCATGGGATGGCTGAAAACTCACAATAAAATCTGAACCTGGATTACCTATCAAATAGAATATTGACCTACAACAAACTCCTATTAACCCAGAAGTAACTCCCCCTTAACCCCTTTCTCTTTCCCTTTTTTTTTTCTTTATTTAATGTTTTAAGTTTAATATTTCTCAATGGCTCAATTCCCCAGTAAATATATCGTTGTACTCTGTTCAATAAAATGCAAACCCCCCCCCCCCCAAAAAAATAACAATTACATATTTACTTAAACAAGGGAAAAGGTGTATCTGTTAATTGGCACAAAGTAATAAATAAAGTAATTAATAAATCACTCCTACCTCTGCTTCCAATTTGGGTTCATATGGATGTTTGATAACAGGAGGGAACTCCGTTAGGAACTGGGATAGCTGGTCATGTATTTTTTTCCGGATAGTTCGAGCTCCATACTCTTGTTTATTGGATGCTACCCAACAAGGCACAATGTTATGGGCATCCACCTGAATACACACAAAGCTACCCCAATTAAACACTTACACAGAAAAAGTAATACCTTTAAATTCATTAATTTTTCAATGGCAAATGGTACTCACACGCTGCCGATTTTCACTTGAAAACAGAAACTAAGCAATAAGGTGTAACGGGATTTGCTGGATAATGTTTACTGGATCTATTGTGGGCTAATATTACAGCTGTATCCGTTGAAATACTTTGTACACAATAGAATATTACTGTAGTGAGGACTAATTTCACACTGTGATAAATCTGCCCCAAAGTGGCCACTGACTTTCCTTCTGACTTAGAAACACCAGACGCAAGGCTAACATCTTACGTTTGCATCCTCTGTGTGGAAAAGATATATTCTTGTGTCCTGTTACCTTTAAATCTGTAATATTTTACCACACGCATAGCGTGGTTCTTTTTAACACTTCCTTAACCCAATTTGCATAGGCAAACTAGGGGTCAGATTTGGTTGGGAATTCAGCAGATTCCAAATATTGTGGATTGGATGCATCTTTAGTTTAATAGCTATAACATACAAATACACACTTTTTTATAACTTATTTTTCAAATACACACATTTTTAACTGTTACAGATTGTGTTTCTACAGAGATGCAGGCATACATAAGGTTTTACAAAATGCAATTATTAAAGCCCTATTGAGATCTAATTACCTGCACAAGGGGTACATCCTTAGGTAGACGCTTGCTGACATCCTCCACCCATTGCAAGGGGACACGCAATGGGGAGAAATCAGTCACAACTCCCCCAATGGCATGTTTCTTAACAAAGTTTGGAAGAATGTCTTTTGCATATCCAATGAGCAGATGAAAAGGGATGTTTAGTTCCTTGCACTCCTAGGGACAAAAATTAAATTAAATACAAGGGCATGTATTTGAATTTAATGACCTTGCTCAATTGTTATACATACAGTACCTCAGCAACTTCCTGCAGACCTTTTACCATGAAGCCATAATGACGGATTGTGGCATCCAAGAATTTAGGAACCAAGCAAAATGTCACATGTAACGGAAGCTTCTGCTTGAGAGCCAGTCGCTGAGCATAGAGAAAGGCCCAGTTATCTAAAATGAAAAATATTATACACATATTACTAACAACAAACATGCACAAGCGGCACTTAGAAAAGTAGATTTTTGTGCTTCTCTAAAGGATTGCAAAAAGCCGAACCTCACTCTAAAACCAGCACTACCTGCTTAGTCAATGACGCATGCAGAAGGGAGGATTTTACAAACAGCTGACAAATGATCCCCAGTAGTAACCACTCAGATTTGCTTTTCAAAACACTTGCCGGGTGCAGGCACAGGTAGGAAAATTTTACAGTAGTGGGGCGTATTCTCTGCAATCGTTTTTCGGCTAGCCGAGTATATGCTCCATCTGACATTAGCCTTAAGTCCTAAGATTAAATGGTAGGGCTAGCAGTGATGCAATACAGCAGGGATAAAATGCACAGTATGCCCTAGCTCTCTTTGTACAGTATGAAAATGAATTTGATACAACTTTACTGCTGTAACAATTAACGTATATACTCGAGTATAAACCGATCCGAATATAAGCCGAGGTACCTACTTTTACCTAAGAAATCTGGAAAAACTTATTGACTCGAGTATAAGCCTAGGGTGGGAAATGCAGCCACTACTGCTAAGTTTCAATAATCAAATAAATAACAGATAAATAAATAATAGATAACTTTAGGGAAAGAAAAATGCTACAGCAGCAGACAAAAGCAAGTTTGGGAAGGCTAAGGAAGCTGCCATACTAATTATCAAGTACCAGTATCAGTTCACGTGAGGGGGTGTCCTCAGTGGACCCCAGTGTACAGGTCCCACCACAGTGCTACAACAGTAGTTACTAGGGCAAAATAATTCTTGATGCTGGACAAATTAAATTTTTTTAAATAACAAGTTATTTGACCACTTACTGACTCTGGCTCATTGTGCAGATACACTGTAGGCATTTAACACACCCTATCATTAGTACTGTTTTTTTGTAATTAAATAAATTGGCAATTGTGTCATAGTTTGCTGGTGCCATTATATCACATAATGTTGGGGTCAATGTGACGCATTTCTGGGCCACTGTGTAAAGGAGAGTTGCATTGCTGGTCTGTGCAGTGAGTGACAGTGCTTGCCAATGTGGGGCATGCTTAACTAAAAGTTAACTAAAAGGTCGCCTTTCTCTTTAATGGCATGTACAGATTTTGATGTGCTCTGCCTTCACAAGACCTGTGTACTAAAGGAAATGACCGCAGTTTGGGCTCACTTACTAAGAAGAACTTTCCAGCTCAGTGGTGTAAGGGTCCTGCCCCCTCTGATGAATACACATGGGGGATCCCTGCTTGTTCATAGAGTCTGTAGGGGTGCAGGGGATAGCTGGGAGGAGATGGTGGCTCACCCTGGTGGGTAGGTACTAGTGCTGGGCGGTATGACCAAAAATTTATATCACGGTATTTTTCAAAATTATATCGGTATCACGGTATTTGACGGTATTTTTTTTCCCCCATGCATGATTAGGTGACCACCCCAAACACCCGCCACCCACACCCCCCCCGCCACCCCAAACACCCCCCCATCCCCTTCACATAAATATAACCCCCCACCCCCCCCCCAAACACAACCCCATCCCCTTCACATAAGTATAACCCACCCACCCCCACCCATCCCCTTCACATAAGTATAACCCACCCACCCCCACCCATCCCCTTCACATAAAATATAATTACTGGCCAGGCACCCCCCGACAGCTCACATTGGTATCCGACTCTGAATGCGTCCTAGCGATGGCGCTTTTGTAGAGTGTGCGCGCTGACGTCACGTGCGCGCTGACGTCACGTGCGCGCTGACGTCACGTGCGCGCTGACGTCACGTGCGCACCCGGAAGTATTCAGCACACCGGTATGGGGGTATGTAGAAAATTCATATCGGTTTAAAAAAAAAAACCGGTGATCGGTTTTTACCGGTATACCGCCCAGCACTAGTAGGTACCACCCTATGCCAGTGTGCATGAAAAGCCCCATCTGAAGTTTAGTCAGTGTTCATAGAGTCTGTAGGGGTGCAGACCCCGTGGACGGACATGTTACCTGGAATCTGGGCTCCCACTATGGATGTGCTGACTCTGGCGCGATGTGCCGATGTAACGCGCTCCATGCGTGTGTGCGTTGGTATGCACAGGGGGGAGGGATGCGCGCAAGGAGCATGTCAGCACATCCATATACTCGAGTATAAGCTGAGGGTTACTTTTTTAGCACATTTTTAGTGCTGAAAAACTCGGCTTATACTCGAGTATATACGGTATATTATTATTCAATCTTCTATCCTTAAACATTTAAGAATTTATAAACTACGTAATAGCATTTTACTCAATACGAACATTATCGGATTTGCACACCTTGAACTCTTTGATCCCGGGACATCCAGTACACTATTCCTTGAGCATCATCTTTAAGATCTGCTTCGGTGGATATCAACCGAACCCTTTTCTTGTTAAACTTAAATTCAGATACAGAAGGGGCTGCTTCCACACGGGATATCTTAACAGCTCCTCCAACTCCCTTTTCCTCTGTCTGCTCCACCATCTTTTTCTTCTTTTTAGCATCCACATCAGAGCTTTCCCCACTGCTTGTTTCTGATAATACTTTTCCGGGAGTTTTCCTCTTTCCTGGGCTTTTTGTTATAGTCTTTGACTTTGCTTTTGTATCCATCCTCATTCCTTTTGTCAGGGTTCCATCTGATTTTTCACTTCCGGATTCTTCATCTTTGGATTTGGATACCTTACCCTTGTGAGACATGCCTCTGGCTTGCTTCCAAGGACCAATCAGGTGCCAGCAATTCACTCTCACTTTGTTGTGCAGGATAAAAGCCTATTTTTTGGACAAGGGAGAACATTTAAACAAAAGAGCTGCATAAAAGAACTAATCAGAACCCATCAGCAAGTAAACGAATTGCACTGCATTTTGGCCTCCTTTAATTAGTAAGAAGGCAACATAACCCACCCAGCACTACCATATATGTCAGCAGCGTCTAATCTCCAATCACTCCAGCTAAATATGAACTACAACTCCCAGCATGCATTTGCTACAATACATGACAGAAATATGAATAACATCAACAAAAGCTGGATAGACTCCTATCATCCGTGCAAGATATATGTCACTTTCAATATTACATTTCTGTATCATTTTAGGAGCGCACAAACATTGCCTGAACCCACTGCACAACAAAATCGCTTAATGAAAAACAGCACATCCAACCCACACTATCACTGCCCGACTTTAAATTGCGCGCCCTCCCCAGCCGCCACTTGCACCTCATACACACCATACACAGCACTTCCCACCTGCAAGGAAAATAAACCACTATACGCCACTGTTTATCTATAGCCATATCTCACCCCCCGTGCGTGCTTTTCTGTTATGTAACTTTCCCATACGTGCAGGAGCTGTGCGTGTTACATAAAGAGGCAAATAGAGGGATTTCAGGATGACGTCACATTCCCCACCCACCCAATAAAACGCCTCTCCATGCTATAGCTACATTAAAGGCGATAGGGCGACTGGCCTCTCTGTACCTGCGCGCTCCTGGCTCTCCTCCTCACAGGATATCAGACTATAACCCGGAAGTTCAATCGCAATGCAGAGGAGGAATTGTTGCAGCGGCTAAGTTCAATCTTTCCTTCTCGCATGTTCTTTTCAAAGGCTGAGGGAATCACTGGTGAGGGGAAACGCTGCATGAGAGGTATGCGAAGGGACTTTGTGATAGACACGCTGGGGGATGGCTGGTGAAGGGAAGGGAAACACTGCCTGAAAGGTATGCGAAGTGAGAGACAAGATGGGGGGACAGGTGTGGGAAGGGGCTTTGTTGGAGACAAGATGGGGGGCAGGTGTGGGAAGGGGCTTTGTTGGAGACAAGATGGGGGGCAGGTGTGGGAAGGGGCTTTGTGAGAGACAGGATGGGGGAATGGCCAGTGAAGGGAAGGAAAACTCTTGGGAACAGGTATGGGAAGGGGCTTTGTGAGAGACATGCTGGGGGACAGGGGCTTTGTGAGAGACATGCTGGGGGACAGGGGCTTTGTGAGAGACATGCTGGGGGACAGGGGCTTTGTGAGAGACATGCTGGGGGACAGGGGCTTTGTGAGAGACATGCTGGGGGACAGGGGCTTTGTGAGAGACATGCTGGGGGACAGGGGCTTTGTGAGAGACATGCTGGGGGACAGGGGCTTTGTGAGAGACATGCTGGGGGACAGGGGCTTTGTGAGAGACACGCTGAGAGAATGACTGGTGGAGGGAAGGGAAATGCTGGGGGACAGGGGCTTTGTGAGACACGCTGGGGGGGGGGGGGAAGGCTCTGAAAGATGAATGCTGAGGGGAGCAAGAAACCGATAGGGAAGGAAAACTCTGGGGAATAGGTATGGGAAGGGGCTTTGTGTGACACGCTGGGGGGGGGGGGGGGGGGGGAAGGCTCTGAAAGATGAATGCTGAGGGGAGCAAGAAACCGATAGGGAAGGAAAACTCTGGGGAATAGGTATGGGAAGGGGCTTTGTGTGACACGCTGGGGGGGGGGGGGGGGGGGGGAAGGCTCTGAAAGATGAATGCTGAGGGGAGCAAGAAACCGATAGGGAAGGAAAACTCTGGGGAATAGGTATGGGAAGGGGCTTTGTGTGACACGCTGGGGGGGGGGGAGGCTCTGTAAGAGGAATGCTGAGGGGAGCAAGAAACCGATAGGAAAAGAGAGGCTGAAAGGTGGCTATGTGGGGAAGGCTGGTTGAGAAGAAAGGCATTGTGAAGGGGAACAGTATTGGGAAGAAGCCTGACTGAGTTGGGGGGAGGGGGGGCATTGCACGGGAAAGGCTGTGGGAAGGGGAACAATGTGGTAGGAAGCCTTATTGAGGGAAAGGCTGTGTGATTTAAAAACTCTAAATTGTTATTTGGGATAAATACTGTCAGTGAATGAGTATTGTGCAATTTTTCTGTTATTCATATCTTTATATAATCTTCATTTTTTAGATTATGGCACAAAAGAAGCTAATTATGTCGAGTGAAAATCACCCGAAATCGCATCGAACAAACATGGTCAGTATATACTTAACTAAATCTATATATACAGGGTGGGCCATTTATATGGATACACCTTAACATAATGGGAATCCATTCCCATTATGTTAAGGTGTATCCATATAAATGGCCCACCCTATATATTACGAGTGATGACACTCACAGGAACTTTATACACTTTTGGCCCATGGTTAACCAAGATGAGACACTTTCCCTTCATTTGGCTAAGAGACCAACAATGGGCTATAGAAGAGGAAGCAGCCTGAGGGACCTACTGATGCAGACAGACTTCAAAAATCGGGACAAGGGTCAGAGCAACTGGCTCTCTATGCAAAGGAAACTGGGTTGCTATAAATGCCCGGACTGCGTCACTTGCAGATGTCTCCTAACTGGTCCAGATTTTCCTCACCCCCACTCTGGCAGGAGATATAAGATAAACTATAGACTAGGGTGTTTGTCCACTTATGTCATATATATATATATTATCTCGTGCCCCTGCGGACTATACTACGTTGGTAAGACTGTGACTGCACTCAGGGAATGCATTGGAAATCATCGTTCAGCCATTAGCAGAGCCTTGAAGGAAGGGAAAGCCGACCAGCCTGTTGCTAGACATTTTCTTAAGATGCGGCACCCCCTACCCATCTTCAAATGTATGGCTATAGACCACCAGCCACCTGCTAGGCGAGGGGGTAATCGTGACAGAGCACTTCTTCAGAAAGAATCTAGATGGATACACAGATTAGTCTGCGTGACCCCCAGGGGTCTCAATGAAACATTGCCTTTGGGATGTTTTAAATAGACTCATGATATATTCTGTACATGCTATGTCTCAATTCCTCCCTGGCCCTCCTCACTTTATTGAGTAGAAATCTGTCTAGGTTATACATTGTACCGCTGTTATTGGAAACATTTTTTCTTTCTCTGTTTGCTGCCACTTTGTTTTTTGCCTCTTGTACCTTCAGTTTGAAGTTAGGATACCAACTTCTGGCTATATGCGCTGTACCCTAATTGTATCCTTGTACTTACTTTGTTTCAATTTCACTTGGATGGTAATATCTGTAACCTTTTTTTTTTTTCCCTTCCCTGCCTATACCCTCACAAACTTTTGTGAAAAATTTATTTTCAGCACTGATTCAGGCCACTTTGTTCTAACTTGTTTTAATGAAAACTTTACATATAGTAACTCACTATTACCGACATTAGTTTTGCATTCATTCTGGCATTCCGCCCTGATATAAAGTAGATATATTTACCAATTATTATTACACTAGACTACATACACTATATAGTGCTGTTGTATGCCACCGCTCTACCAGTCCCTACTCCAGCACATTCACACACACCCCATCAGTTTTGTCAAGACCCACTTCGCGAGTAGCAGATTCCTCCTTTTTGTACATCTGAATTAGTTAAGACTAACCTGTGTGTGTGTTTCTGTTTTTTCTGTTATATAGCAATCCCATGGGCACGCTGACCCAACATGTTTTGGCAACGAGCCTGTACGGGACACACCAACTGTACGTTGGGACAACTACATATATTGATACGGGAATTGCATGCCAATGAAGACAGAAGAGGAATCCTACTTTTGCATGGAGCTATCAAATGTCAACAAGAAATATCTACAAGATGGTTGCATCTGCCATAGCAGAAATGTTATGCAAAAAAAGTCAAAAAACCCATCATGAATATTTATTGACCTTTTGGAACCTGCAAGGCCCCAGAGATGAAGTTAGCAGCGACAACGGGTAACTTCAGATTTATTCTACAGCTACTTTAATATTTAAAAATGGATTGTCAATGGTAATTAGATAAAGGTTACGGGTATCATTTCAGGATTATCACATGGGAACTCTGCATTTCCGTGTGGTTTCCTTTTGTAAATAAAAGCATTTGGGAAGGGCTTAAGTTCATGTTCAAGTAATGCCACAGTTTGTCATGTTTTTTTCCTCTTTGGGTCCAACAATGCCCGTAATTGTTGTAATCAAAACACAGAAACCATATGTCCTGACTGCGTTCCATAGCTCTGTATTAAAAAAATGGCACATGCTATTGTATTTTTTTTGTTTTGTTTTTTGGTGTGATGACTAGTGCAAAACAAAAGGCTATTTTTTCCTTCTTCCACAGAAAATTAAGACAGACTTCATATCGGTCATTCATCGCTACAATAGGGAAACATACCAGCCTGTGTAGTCCAAAATGTTTGCAGCGCTTTCCCAGAACCTGAAGGGAGTTACAGGGGATTTTTGCAGCCATTTGACTTTAATGCTTTTGATATGGCTTTGGGGTGATCATTGTTTTATTTATTTTTCATTTTTTTTTTTTTTTTTAATAAATATTTACTTTTTTTTTATTTTAAATAAACAAAATACCACACAAACATCACTTGTCTTTGTTTGTTTTTCTTTTATGATGCTGTGACACCACGACACCGGTTTCATAAGCATAGGGAAATATTACAGTACCTATAAAGTACAAATTACATCACCAGTTAGGAGCTAATCGCAGGTCTGGGGACGACTATTAGTGCAGTGGGAGGCCGGGGGTCTATTGTTACTATTTGTGAATAAGAGTAGGGGGTGATGTCAGGGGTCAACTATTACTACTAGTTCATACAGCGGTGGGCTTCAGTGCCAGTTATTTTTATAGAGTGGTTGGCTTATAAAGGGTCTGGGGTCTTGCCATTCTTGGTGCATGGAGTGGGGACCACTGGACTGGGGTCTATTTCTATCAGTTTTATTACAAAAGGGGGCAATTTGTTCCTTATAATACACAAGTTTTGTACAATCAAACATCAGTAAGCAACAGTTGTAATTCATGACATTCATTTATATAGATATAAACTCATGTATTATAAGGAATAAAAAACCCTCTGTAATAAAAGCAGTTTGTGCAGCAGAGCCACGGGTCTTTGGTCCAATCCTATTAGTGCACTGAGCAGGGGGCCACAAAACTAGGGTCTACTATAATTATTAGTGCATAGAGTGGGGAGGTCACGGGTCGACTATTACTACTAGTACATACAGCGATGGCCTTCAGTGCCAATTATTTTTATATAGTCTATAGAGTGGGGAGGTCAGGGGTCTATTGTTTGTGCATAAAGTGTGGGGGGGCACGGCGCAGGAGGTCAGGGGTCTAATATTAGTATTTGTGCATAGAATGGGGGCGGGGTATGTGCTTATGTGCCAGCAATGGAATTCCAAGTTGACTTCAAATATACTATGATTTTACAACAGGGTGTACATTATTCGTTATAATACTCTGTTTTATGAAAGTCCTATGGCACACTTTACATCTATAAGCACCAAAGTACAGCAATACAAAATCCACAAAACAGGTAGCTAAGAGTTACAATCCATGCAAAGTGCAGTATCTTCTTTTCTCTGCAGGTGATTCTAAAAACTCAGTTTAAATAAGCTTGGCATATGGTACTGGGTTTACATGTCCTGATCTTGAAATCTTGACATATGTTGCAGATCTGGTCTCTGTTCTGTGACAATGTTGTCTGGCAGTGCTGTTTCTGGGACCCCCAGAGACAATTTGCCCTGAAGTAATCTGAGCACTTCCACTAACATTGTAATTATATGTGCATTGGTTGCTGGCTCATATAATGCTTTAGTAACCCATTTTTTTTGTATTTTGGGAACACAGGTTTATGACAAAGTGAGCCAACAGGGTCCATTCCCTCACCAGCCCATCACACATGAAATTGCTGTCTGTACATTTGCATTATGGGCTAGAGCTGCAAGTTTTGTATGGGCCTCCATTCCATCCATTTTGAAATGGATCCTTTTAGGCCGGTACTTTAGGGAAAACTGTGATACTATGATCATACTTATCATAGTTACATAGGGTTGAAAAAAGTTCAACCCATCCAAGTAAACCCAGCACACACAACCTATACTTACCAATCTATACACTCACATACATAACTATATATACAACCAGTAATACTAACTGTTGATATTAGTATCACAATAGCCTTGGATATTCTGATTGTTCAAGAACTCATCCAGGCCCCTCTTAAAGGCATTAACAGAATCTGCTATTACCACATCAATTGGAAGGGCATTCCACAACCTCACTGCCCTCACTGTGAAAAACCCCCTACGCTGCTTCAAATGGAAGCTCTGTTCCTCTAAAGTGGTGACCTCTGGTGCGTTTTTATGGGAAAAAAGAACACTCCCTATCTGCCTATAATCCCCTCTAATGTACTTGTACAGAGTAATCATGTCCCCTCGCAAGCACCTCTTTTCCAGAGAAAACAACCCCAACCTCGACAGTCTCACCTCATAGCTTAAATCTTCCATCCCCTTTACCAGTTTAGTTGTACGTCTCTGCACTCTCTCCAGCTCATTAATATCCTTCTTAAGGACTGGAGCCCAAAACTGCACAGCATTCTCAAGGTGAGGCCTTACCAGGGACCTATAAAGAGGCAAAATTATGTTTTCATTCCTTGAGTCAATGCCCTTTTTTATACAAGACAGCACTTTATTTGCTTTAGTAGCCACAGAATGACACTGCCTGGAATTAGACAACTTGATCTACAAAAAACCCCAGATCCTTCTCCATTAAGGATACCCCCAACACACTACCATTCAGTAGATAGTTCGCGTTTAAATTATTTCTACCAAAGTGCATAACTTTGCACTTGTCAACATTGAACCTCATTTTCCAGTTTGCTGCCCAGTTTTCCAATTTTGTCAAATCGCTCTGCAAAGTGGCAGCATCCTGCATGGAACTTATAGTTTTGCACAATTTAGTGTCATCAGCAAAAATAGATACAGTACTCTCTATGCCCACCTCCAGATCATTAATAAACAAGTTAAAAAGCAAAGGACCAAGCACTGACCTCTGCGGTACTCCACTAACCACACTGGTCCAATTTACCACCACTCTTTGTACTCTATCCTTCAGCCAGTTCTCTATCCAATTACAAATATTATGTTCTAGGCCAATATTCTTCAATTTGATCATTAACCTTCTGTGAGGTACTGTATCAAACGCTTTAGCAAAGTCCAAGTAAATGACATCAACTGCCATTTCAGCATCAAGGTTCCTGCTCACCTCCTCATAAAAGGCAACTAAATTAGTCTGGCAAGATCTGTTACGCATAAATTGATATTAAGATTCCCACCCCTTCTTGCTTCATTTTTTTATTATTCACATACTTAAAAAATAATTTTGGATTCTTTTTACTCCTAGCTGCAATATCCCTTTCCATCTCTATTTTAGCTTGCCTGATAGCTTTTTTGCATGCTTTATTTGCTTCCTTGTACCTGATGAAAGTTTCTGCTGTCCCAGCTAACTTGAATGCTTTAAAAGCACGTTTTTTCTTACCAACCTCGACACTAACACTTCTATTCAGCCATAAAGGTTTTGCTTTGCGATGCCTCTCCTTGCTTACAAGGGGAATATACTGTTGTGTATACCTGCAAAGCAATGTTTTAAAGATGTTCCATTTTCCTTCTGTGTCTAACCCTATGAAAAGCCTTTCCCAGTTGACACATTGCAGAGATGCCCTTATACTGGCAAAGTCTGCACGTCTAAAATCAAGCGTTTAGTTACTCCCTTATAGAGCTGTGTCTTTAGCATTAACTCAAAAGAGACCATGTTGTGATCACTGTTCCCCAAATGCTCACCCGCACAAATGTTAGAGATGAGTTCAGTATTATTAGATATCACCAGGTCCAAAATAGAGTCATTCCTAGTAGGTTCTTGAACCACCTGAAATAAAAAGTTGTCATTTAGCATATTTACAAACCTACTAGCTTTTTCTGACTTAGCCACCCCATTACTCTAGTCAATGTCCGGATAATAAGTACCCCATAATAACAACTTGACCCAGTTTTGAAGCCTCCTCCATTTGCAACAGTAGCTGGGACTCATCCCCCTCATCTATACGGGGTGGTTTAATGCTTCAGTATTGTGAAAATGAGCCATGTGCGCAAGATCTTCTGTAATTTTTTTGACAGGACTACTTCTGCCAAGGGCTTGTGAGTCTTTTTCTATTCATGGTCGTCGGCTAAGATCCTCATCTGTGTACTTTTTGTGTGTGCACGCATGGTACATTATCCCATGATCCCATTCATTCTGATCTGATATATGCATAACAACAGATTGCCATCTTTCCCTCATCATACACAAGTCACCTTCACACTTGCTTGAAGACAACCACAGATGGTTTGTTACAGCTGGTATCCATTCGGCTATAGCAGCTCAATTTCTCTTTTTGCTTGCTGCAAACAAGCGTTTCTTTAGACTCTTGGCACAGTGCCACAGATCAAACTCATGTGCTATACACATCACATATTAATTTTATAATTCCAGGATGACGATCTGTTGCACTTACTTTATATGATCCAGCCAAAATTCTTTCCAGGCACTTTGTAAATGCTAGTTTTTTCATGGCTGCTGAAGTCTTAGCCTCTGTTACTTGAACAACTTTGAAGCCCACAATTCTCTTAGTGTCCACTTCCATAAAACTGTAAATGCAATATTTGGCACTGTAATCTGGGCTGTCACATTGCTCATCACCTGCACAGCACAATTCTATACCATTGAATGTGTCATGTAGTCTTCGTTGTTCTTGCAGCCAGTGTACATCAATAACTGGAAAAAGAACCTCACGCTGGTAACAGTAAAAAGTTTTATGAGTTATGAACTGAAGTTCCAATAAACCGAACATTTCACGCACTTTATACAAATTACAGCCACTGTATAATAATGCAGCTGAACTCAAAACATTTCCCAATGCCATTCTTCCAATGCTCGGCTGGCTTTTCCACAATGTGTAACTATGTCCATTCAGGCAAACAACTGAAACCAACACAAATGTGCCTTAACAATGTTTTTAGTTTCTTTGAACTGAGCATTGCAATGTTTTTTGTTGTTGCCCTCAAAACTGCAGGTAATTTTTCTTATTAATCAAGACATGACTCAAAAACAATACATTTCTGTTCTTTTACAAAGCTCTGCTCGTCTTCTTCTACAACAGTCGATGTGTCAGTTACTGAAGAATCATTATACCCATCATTTTCTGGAAAATATTCTGTGTCAGAAGCTCTGGAGTAATTTGATGTTACTGTAAACTAAAGTCATCATGTACAGAGCTGGTTAGGTTCAGTGACATTGTGTCTGTTTGTAAAATATCTCGTTCAGCATCATCCAGGGAGCCAACCACTGATGGCTGTGGATGTTGAAACCTTTTCATTGGAGTTGACTGTAGTATTCTTGGTTGTGTCATACATATGATCAAGTTCAACCTTCCAATTTTCCCCTTCAGTGTTGAACTCATATTCTGGCCATTGCACAGCTTTATCCACTTGGAAATGTTATGGTTCGGTAAATATGCTAGCGTCAACCTTTGTAGCTTGTGTGGGTTCCAATGAAGGGTGTTGTTCACTATTTGAAGTTGATTTATTGTTTCTGTGCACATTTTGAAAATGGTTGGTATGGCGTCAGCTTGAAGTGATCTTCTCTTGCCTTTTTGCAATTTGTAGATTTCGTTTGTAAAGTGAGCACTGCATATACGATAGGAATTTGAATTCTTCGTACTTAAAATCTTTTGTGCAAACAATGTCATCAGCAGCCACTGATTTCTACTGCGAAAAAAAATGATATATAAGCATGTACCCAAAATCAGCATTCTTATAGTCTACACGAGGAGGCCATAGCTAAAGGCATGAAAATCTGTGGTGCCACTATCTGCAGGATGCCAGTGAAATTTACTTATATGTTAGTTATTTTTAAATTTTACTGTGATCTGTACCTTTTACAAAAGCTGTTCCATTATTTTATGTTCTGTAAAGCAAATATTATTTTTGATTTTTCTATGAATTTGGTTTTAATAAAGCCCTTTGAAACAGCTATTCATGATGTGGGGGAGTACAGTCCCTATTACAACTATTTGAAAGGGAGCAAGGAAATCTGTTGTTTTTTTCATTATATATATATATTAACAGAGATCTTTTGTTCACAGTGCTTACCTGCCCAGATGGAGTTTGAAGGCTCATTAGTAGTTATACAACCGCATGCTTTGGTTAATTTTATTAAGAGCAGCCTTATTTTTTGGAATGTGGTAGTAACTTGCCAATTTGCTGGAATCAAACCTATGCTGTGGTGGAACCATGCCATAATATGTTGGGGCTCAGGGAGGTTATTGTGCAATAACATGCAAGCTGGGTTTGGGGGGCTTACAATGTTATGGCATTTTTGCAGTTAGCTAGGTCAGTGCACCTAAATATTCTGGTGGGGTTACTGCACCATGACATGCTCATGCATACCATCAAAACTTTAAAAATGTTAGAAGAGACATAATGAACTGTCACATGTAGCAAAAGTCTGGTCATGCTCATTTAAGTATAAATTTCTGGGACACCTAGTTTGTCCAACAAAACAATGGAACTCTATGTATCCCTTTAAAATGAAATATCGCTAGACAATTAAGTTACTCTCATGGTGTTTTCTCTTAAATACTCTTTTTTTTTTAAATAAAATTGCCCTAGTTGCACAAATAACAATGGAATCTGCTGTCAGAGTAAAAATAACGAAGATGACTTAGTTTTACCTGACCCTAGTCATCACAAAAAAATCAGATTAGGATCAGATGATCTGGTGGTGGGGGGTATTGTATGCAATCAGGAAAAAGTCTTTGCACAGAGGGAAAAAAATGAATTGCACTTTTGGTCATATATTAGGAGCAGAGACTCTGTTGAAGGTGGGTACAGCTGACAACCACAAGGACTTGGGACACCAACATGCTAGTGCGGTGTCTTCCAATAAGTTACGTCATTTCTCACAGATCTTGTACCACTAGTGTGATTTTATGCATTTTGTTAGTAAAATATGTATAAACACACTGTATACATATGTATAAACACACCTTTTTAATGAGTGAACAGGCCATTTATAAAGGTACACAGTACATGTATTCTATAACGTGATTTACATCACAATTGCTATAGTTATGACAGATAATGAAAAGCATTGAGGCTTGTGTTTCTTTGCTGAATCCATGTATATAAATATCTCTGCAGGAAGTGTATTTGATCAGATCAAAAGTTACACCTTTGTAACTGAGCTGTGTCTCCAGGGGATGATATTTACAGATTTTTGCAAGGGATGTAAAGCAATAGGGTTCAGAGCCTACAAGACATGAAACATGCCATTGGTCACTGCATTCTGTGGATGCAAAATAAGTTTCACACAGTTTCTTTGGTAAACAGAATTGAATGCCCTAGATTTCATTAGGGAAGAGAAGGAACTTCCCGTCTATGAATGGCAGTAGAATGAAATACAAACTGCCTGTGCTTTTATGTGTTGCAATAATGGGAATCTGCTTTAAACTGGGACGGAAACATTTATTAAAAATGTGGATATTGTGTGTATTCATCCAGTTGGTTGAAGCTGTAAAGGCTGATAAATGAAGAGCTAAATCAGTTATCTTGTGTGGTGGTGTGTTCCCAAAACACAATTATGATATTTGGATGCGGACAGAAAGTGTTCAATTAATGGAAGACTTAAAAACTTATCATTCGCTCACATAGTTACATTTTGCAATCATAATACTTTTTTTTTTAAGTGGTTGGATTGTTGCCATTCTCCCCCAAAGTTATTGAGGTATGTGAGCCATTATTTGGAAACACTTTGTCCAGAAAGTTTTCGAACCCTTTGCCTTTCATTCAACAGTAGGATAGCAGACAGTAAGAAAAAGTGGCTATATGCATGATAACAAATAGGCCATATTCAAACACGCCTTAAACATTCGTAATGTGGAATTTGAAGTCAGAATGCAATAACAATCTAATGAAAAATATTACATTGCGAAATGCAAATTTTTATTCTTAATTGTGCTCAATTTTTTCCATTTACAAATGTTATTAAATTCCTACCAAATGAATCATTATTGGAGGCAAAACAATCTTATTGCATTTATTACATTTTAAAATGACTTTTTAGTAGACAGTGTATGAAGATCCAAATATGGAAAGGTCCCTTATCTTGAAACTCCAGGTATTCACAGGGAGGGAGTATTCTGGTCCCATATCTGTATAACCGCATTGCCTATTTCTAGTGCTGTCTACAATTAGTAACAGTGGTGCCCAAGCATTAGATTATCTATACCAGTAGATCTTTTAGATGGTATTCAGTCGTCTGGCTGCTATGTATCAAGCAATCAGGTAGTGGTTTGAATGAGACTGGAAGATGAACAGGAGAGGTCCTTGAAGGAAAGATAAGAGATAGAAAGTAACAAATAAAGAAATTGTAGCTTCACAGAGCAATAGGTTTTTTGCTGCCAAGCCAGTGACCCCCATTTGAAAGAAAGAGGCATAAGAGGACGGCAAATAATTCAAAAGCTATAAAAATTGAAGACCTATTGCTATATAAGAAATAGTCTGAAAGAGAACCGGAAAGGTAGCTGGGCAATTGAGTTAATTCATTCTGCCCACTATTTATAAGATATAACCAGGGTCATTCCTGCCATGGCAGCAGTGAGTGGCCAGTTACCAAGCAAAAAGCTGTCTATGGTAACTTTAAGAGTCACATTTTTGTTTTTTATTAGTTCTTTATGAACTAGCAATGCAATCTGGATCAGCTCCTACACTAACAAAAGCGTGGAGTAGGAGAGAGGGGGCAGGCAGCAGCAGCCCCAGAATCGCCACGGCATATATCTCATCATGTTTGGTCCATAATTAAATAGGTAGGGTGTGGCCAGAGAAAGTACATTTCACTTATTGAAAAAGTGAAATTATTGGGCCTATTGTACACTTTGATGGTGCAAATAAAACCATGAAAAAAAATGAATAAAAGTTGCCGAGAATATTCAGTAATACACTGAAAGTTAACATGTTAACATAAAGGTGAACTGCCCCTTAAGTTGCTATTTCATGCCATTGTAAAAGAATCCTGATGGTCTTTTTGTCAGCTGTAGCTGTGTTATCAGTTGAGTTGAGTAAGAAAATAAATGACACAAAAATTGTTTCATGGCATTGGCAAAAAATTGAACATAAGGAAATTGGTGAGGAATTGCACCTTGACTATGAATAGCATGCAAGGCTTGGGTGGGAACTGCCACTCCTTTGTCTACAAACAAACATGGTAGAAATACTTTACATGGATGAAATTCCCCTGGCTGCAAAAAAAAAAGGTAAAAGGTTGTAGTGTTTTTGTAAAATGCCAAAAGAAGGGCCTAATATTTTATTTTAATTTCCCAAGCTTTTTCAGTCAAGCAGGTAACTTAAAGGAACAGTAACAGTATATAAAAGTAATTACAATATAATGTACTGTTGCCCTGCATTGCTACAACTGGTGTGTTTGCCTCAGAAAGGCTACTATAGTTTATATAAATAAGCTGCTGTGTAGCCATGGGGGCAGCCATTCAAAGGAGAAAAGGCACAGGTTACTTAGCAGATAACAGACAAACCCCCATTATATGGGGCTTATCTACTATGTATCGGCTATGTAACCTGTGCCTTTTCTCCTTTTTTCCAGCTTGAATGGCTGCCCCCATGGCTACACAGCAGCTTATTTATATAGTAGCTTTTCTGTAGCAAAAACACCAGTTTTTTTGCAGAGCAACAGCACATTATATTTTAATTACTTTAAAACACTTTAAGTTTTTGATGTTACTGTTCCTTTAATTGGCCCGCAGATAATTAAAAAAAAAGTATATAAACCTGCACAGTGGATAGAACAGAGACAGTGTATTAACCAATATATTATTAACCAACATACTTACAGTCCAAATGTAAAAACTTTCAATTATCTGCACAAAAGTGAAAATGAAAGGCAAGAATGTTTGTATAAATACTTATGTGAGCATAAATGCAAACTAAATCAAGCAGGAAAGACCAGTACTAGCTAAAAAGGAAACATTTATCAGAATATATATAAAGACAACTTAAGTATAGAAGAACAAAACCCCTAAGGGGTAAATAATGAAATAATGATAGCAACACAATTTGCTTCAGGTGTAGCAACACATAGGGGCACATTTACTAACCCACGAACGGGCCGAATGCGTCTGATTGCGTTTTTTTCGTAATGATCGGTAATTTTGCGATTTTTTTCGGCGTCTTTACGATTTTTGCGTAAAAACGCGAGTTTTTCGGCGTCTTTACGATTTTTGCGTAAAAACGCGAGTTTTTCGGCGTCATTACGAAAGTTGCGCAAAGTCGCGATTTTTTCGTAGCGTTAAAACTTGCGCGAAACGTTGCGCCTTTTAAGTTTTAACGCTACGAAAAAGGCGCGACTTTGCGCGCAAGTGTTAACGCTACGAAAAAATCGCGACTTTGCGCAACTTTCGTAATGACGCTGGAAAAACTCGCGTTTTTACGCAAAAATCGTAAAGACGCCGAAAAACTTGCGTTTTTACGCAAAAATCGTAAAGACGCCGAAAAAATCGCAAAAAATACTAAAAAGTCTCAAAATGTTCGTTTCCAATCGGAATTTTTCCAATTCGGATTCGAAATCGTGTCTTAGTAAATCAGCCCCATAGTAACTAATCAGATGTTTATTTTTAAATAACAAACCTTGGACTGCTACCTGCTAACTGGTTGATATGGGTTACTTGAACTAAAACAAACACTGAATCTCTCCTATTAAAGGGGATGTAAAAAATCTTTGTGTATTGGTTTTATATTGCAAATTTATTTCATTTGGTCTAAATAACAAACACAAGGATTATGATTTTTGACTTAGAAAAACATGTAGAAACAGTATCTTGCTATCATACATCAAGAACTAAATTCTTCCAACCTCCCACTGTCGATCCCTGCATGGTCGCAATGAACCTCAAAATGTTGAATAGAAAATATTTTAAAAAGAACAAATAGGTATTCACCATAGGCAATTAACCTTAAAGGAACAGAAACACCAAAAAATATAAATGTAATTAATATATTATGTTCTGTTGGCCTGTACTAGTAAAAGTTGAGTTTGGTTCATATCCCTGCTATAAGGGATAAACAAACAAAGATGATGTGTAGCCATGGGAGTAGCTATTCAAATTGAAAATAAGGAGAAAAGGCACAGGTTATATAGCAGATAAGCTGTGTAGATTCCCATTGTATTTTACAGAGTATATCTACAATGTAACATGTGCATTTTCTCATTTTTTTGGTTGCCCCTTTGGCTACACAGCAGCTTATATAAACTATAGAAGTCTTCCTGAAGCAAATGTATAACTTTCATCAGTGCAGGGAAACAGTACATTATATTTTAATTCCTTTAAAACATTTGTTATTTATTTGGTGTTACTGTTCCTTTAATACAGGTAAATTCTTCACTTAATAATGAGGAAATTAATAATATGTCCAACCCTAATCTCTCTCACTGCATAACCAAATTTCAACACCCTTATCAATCTATTATGCTACATATCATGGAATATAGTTCACATAATGCAGGTCTATGGTCTAGTATCCATAATGCTTGGGACCTGCGGTTCTCCAGCTCTTTCCATAATTTGGATCACCATACTTTGTAGGTTAAATAATTTAAAAATTAACCAGATAGGATTGTTTTGCCACCAATATGGATTCATGCAGCTTAGTTACCATCAAGTACAAGCTTTTGTTTTATTATTATGGGAAAAAAGGGAAACCATTATGTGTGTATAATGTAGTCCATTGGAGCTTTTTGGATAAAGGGTTTCTGGATAAGAATTCAATACCTGCACACTAAAATAAAATAAATCAAGCTATACCAAAACCAAGATTGGGGTTTAACCCCAATCGCATGTTTAAACATGAGACATAAGATAAGAGCCTTCACTAAAGCCTTTTTGGACCCAGATTTTTCAATGAAATAGATTAATTAAGATAAAAAAGATAATTTTTTGTGTATTCCCTTCTCTACATCCTGGTAACAATATTAATGGGACTGGCTATAATGTTTTAAGTAACATCTGAAATCTCAATGATCCATTATGCTAAATTTTCATGTATGAAATTTTATTTATTCCTGTAGTTTTTTTAATCATGATTTTCTTTAAATTAAGAAAGGTCTTAAATATTTTTATCTCAACCTACAATGTATAATCAACGCTGATCTAGAAAACTAAACTTAAATGCTGCATCAATTGATTTTAAATGTTCACGCTAATTTTTCTCAAGCATTCCACCTATTTGAAGAGACAGGAATATCCTATTCCCATTGATTTTAGGGGCATCTCGTCAGATCTGAGCTGTTTCAATATATGAAATTTAGTACGTAACCTTCATATGGCCATTTTAGTAGTCTATTGTTGCATAATTGTTAGCAATAAAAACTCTGTTTCATAACCTGAGCACTCATTAGGGGTAATTTACATAGGCCCTGAATGCAAAATGATTCCTCTTGGTGCCCATTTACTCAGTATTTACCTCTGCTCATTGCAGCAGATTAAATTTTAAATAGATGGTATGCCTCCACTCCAAAAATCACCATTGGATTCATTTACTAAGGGAGTTTAAAAAAACACAGCTTGCAGTGTTTTCTACATTTATTACAATGCAGCAGTACTAGGTGTTTGACCAGCAACGTTGCTGCTGTTGTTGTTTGCCCCAAAAAGCTTTGCAATAAAGGCATTTTAATCTACAAAGACAAGAGGTGCTGTTCCTGTTCTTCTGTACCAGGATATGCCGATGGAAAGTGGCCATTGGGGAACCTGCACTACTTCTAACTAATCACAAGGCTTGGTGCTGACTACTACTCTCCAAAATACCTGTTTGAAATCAAACAACTTATTGGTTGCTATGGGTAACTGCTCATTGGCAAACTTAGTTTCTTTTATTACATATGGGGGTTAATCTATTGCATGGTGCAGAGTGCAGGACAGACAAGGATGCTACTTTGCCCCTTTAGTACTTTAGCATTTGCTAAAGGTCACTGGTAAATTACCCCTAATATTTTGTGGCCACCTGTTATTACCCTGTTACCCTGAAATTCTGCATTATGGGTAAAAACAATTGCATTTTAAACTTGGGTTTGTAAATGAGACATAAGCTGTGTTAAAATTACACCAGGGTGTTGTTATTCTCACATTATGTAAACTACTCACCAATACTAATACATTTTTACCTTTGTTTATCCCATTTGTTTTTTTACTTTCATCCATACTTTTTTTTTTTTTACTTTTGACTGGGTTTAAATTTCATTATGGCCAATTGTGCTCTTTCTTCATGTTCGCTAACAAAAGAATAGGATATCAAACATTTAAAAATAAATTTAAGCCTACAAAATGTTTCCGGTAAGAGCACTGCTTCACCTGACCCATTGTTCGTACAATGATATTGTGATAACAGGGGTGGAGTGTTGTATTATTTGTAATAAACCCTTAGCATGTCATGTTAAATGATATGGTAAGTGCAATGCATCTAACTTTGGGCAGGGCAGACCTGATGTTTTCTTGTAGCCCCTGAATTCCTTCCCAGAGAGAAAACTTTAAGCTGATCAATTATCCTGCCACGATGTTGCTAAAACTGGTACTAACCTTCGGCTTTATTGGGGCAGCCAGGACTGTTTTTACAGGTATTGTGAGTTATGATACATTAAACTTTCTAGGATTTTTGTAACTGTCTGTGTTAATATTCAAAGGGGTAGTTCACATTTACTTTAACTTGTAGTATGTTATAGAATGTGCTGTTCTTTGCAACTTCATTGTGTGAGGTTTTTCAATGAGTTCCTGTTTTGCCTCTTTCCAGCTTTCAAATGGGGGTAATCAGTCTGTGATGCAAAATCCTGGTATATTGTGCCATGCTTTTACCCATAATGGACCATTTTTTACCAGAATTTCAGCATAATTGAAGGAGCCCACAAACTTAGCGTCACAAGTATATTATGTGAAAGTTGTGTTTGTCGGGTGTCAGTTTGGGAGCATATAGCATGCTTTCCAGCAAAGAGTTTCTCTTAGTGCTAGAAGCTGCCTGAAAGTGTGATTCTTTAGTTGGCAGGTGTAAGTGCAATACGCATTGAGAAAATAAAGGGATACAATTTTGCATTTTTATCACACCTTATCTTAGAAAATAAACCCTCTTGTGTTGGTTCATATGCTGTAATATATTATGCTGTACTACACCATAATATGCTGATATGGAGAATAGACTAACCATACAGTGGGGGAAATTTATCAAAGTGACTTATTTGAAATAAGTACACTACACCAAGCTCCATATTTTGCCTGCCTATATTGTAATAAGCAGAATTAGCATAAAAAAGAGTAATTGTTATTTAAAATTTGTCACCAGGAGAAGATTTTAGGGACAGAGATAGCATTTTTCTGGGGCATTAGTTGTCATTTAGAGGGACAAGGTCCCAGGTATGTCAAATGGTCACTTTCTTTCATGAAGTCAATAACAAGACATAAAACACAGTATATACATAAAAGAGAGGGATAACAGGAGGAAAATGAACAGCGTGAGGAGAGAAAGAGGATGGGTTACATACTGAGGACCACAAATAAATATAAAGTATTATAAGTAAAATGTGGAAGATGTGATTAAATAAAAGTGTGGCTGGAGGGGGAGAGTGTTTGTGTAGCTAGAGCATCTACTGTACTTATTCCATTATAGACATCATATGAACTGTTCTGTCACCTGTCCCACAGCAGCCATGAAAAATAGACTTTCTGGTAGCTTTAGGGCAATGGCTTAAGGGGCAATTTGGAAGAAACTGTGGGAAATTGCATTTAAGTCAGGAAACAAAATGCTTAAAAATACCTTCCCATAGGTTAATACCTGTATTTCTGTGTGTCCTTTCCAATCACACACTATCATACAAGAGTACTTCCTTGTGCATTTTTAGATTCAAATGTGGCTGGCAAAGATTCAGATGTTTATGGGAAGATATGTTTGGGTATTTTGTTGCCCACTGTGGAACATAATTTCCTATAGGTGACAAAATGCCCAATGTGCCATTAGAAACAGGTGAATTCAACTTTGTTGTTAGTTTTAAGAAAGGGTAATGAGGATGTTTTCAGTTTATACAGTATTTATGTTGATAAACCAGCTTTAGAGAAGGCCTATCAAAATTATTAATGTATATTGCTTGTGTTATGATAAAGTTATATATTGGGTACATTTAAATGAGAACTTGAGGGACTTAATTTTTTCATTATTAGTCTTATAGAATTAATAGAATAATATGCTCCTGACATGGATTCCTAGTGACCTGGCTCATGCTTATTATGTGTATTCACGTGCTTACACTGGCAGTAGGCACCTGGCAGGGAACCAGGAAATAACCCGTGAGGTGGTAACTTTTTTTACAAAATAGAATTGTTACCCCATCTAGATTGCGGGCCCCACAAATCTAGATCATTTGAGTGGCACATTTTTGTGAATAGCTTGCAAAAGGATAAAACTGTCTTTCTCATTGCTTTCAATTCTTTCTTTTGTTGGCTCCGAGATATTTCATTGCTCTCCCCTCAGTGAAGATTTTTTGAGTATATCAGGCAAAACTTTAAGCGGTAACAATCTAGAACAGTACAGGATTAGATGACAGTAAGGATTCTCTAGCTATTAAAGGAAACTGTCACATAGTTACCACACAAAGGTATTTATACACTTTTACAAACAGACCATAATAACATAGTCATTAGGCAATATAATCTTCCATCGGATGAAGCCATGTTTGAAAGGAATGGAGAAAGAAACAATAGCAAATGTGAGAGAAAGCAATCTCAGCCCTAACCGCAACCTGCATTAGTAACTTGCTGTATGTACCATCTGCGCAATTACTATAACTGTTAGCCCCAGGGCACAGTCAGCCTTGCCTCTCACCAACTGCAACTGCATAGTCTGGGCATGTGCCATGTACAAGTCCACAACTTCCCAGCACACTGCTCTCCTCCCTAATTCTCTCTAGATTTACCCTCTTAAAACCCCCTCCCAGTAGAAGCTGAAGTTTACTAAATGGTCCGCAGGCCCAGAGTGGCAATAGGTGGATTCTGGATCATGCCAGAAGGGCTGTTGTAAGATGCCATAGACAGTCACTATTTATTGGGCTTGTTTGGGCCTCTGGGTACTTGAAATGTCAGAGACTATATTTTATTCCAGGCCAAACCTGATGGTCTGCCTGTTATTGCAAATTTATATTCTGGAGTGCACAAGCATTACTTAAATGTGTATATATTTATTAAAAGTCCAAGAATGGGGCACACAGAACTCCAGGTACTGCCTGGGTGCATGGTTAACATAACATAATTAGTAAGCACAAACAAACCACACTCACAGGACTTGTATGAAGCAAAAAAATGGTGTTTCAACGTTTCGGCTTAGACTCAAGCCATCTTCAGGACACACCTTGAGGACAACAGATTGAATATTACAGCAATGGATTAATGGTACAATATATATGTCACTTCAATAACTTTTCCTTATTTTGTTTAGGACGCTGCACTGATAAACCTGCAGTGTGCTGTAAAGGAATGAACAGTCTGTGCAACAGAGGAAATTGCTACTGTGATGAATACTGCCTTGTAAATTCTGATTGTTGCCCAGACTTCAAAGTCGCATGTAGTAATGGTAAGACTATAGCCATTTCACTACTACTTTAAAACAAAGCATATGTCAAGTTTTGAAGGTGAAGGTATTGGTGCAAAGGAGTACAGAAAATTGTATTTAAACTTTTGTATAAGTAACCGTAAAATTGCCTATGCTTGGGGTAAAGCAGAGTTCATTTTTGTGCAGGGCACAGTGCTTAGAAGCACAGAGGAATCTAATAATGAGGTCTCTCTTAGGCAATGCAGTAAGTACAGTGATACTGATGCTTCTTACAAGTAAGCCTTTCTGACAAGAAATATTAATGACCATACCATGCAACGCTGTATGTATACTTTTGTAGCTTTGAAAACTGTCTCCCTGTCCTTTAGGCAGAAAATCTAAATGCAGGCTGTAGGGTACTGAGACTTGCTTTTGTTTATATTTTGCATGTGTATTACAAAGTAAAGCTAAAATAGCTTTAGTATAAGGATAGATACAGTACATGATTGCAAAATCATTTTAACTGACTGCTTTCTAAACTAAGGTCTGTTGGGCTTAGTAATGACTACAGGATTGTGTACAGAGATTGGTTGTCAATGGTATATACCTTCTTGGAACAGAGTTCTCAGTGGAGTCCTGCAGCGTTCTGTATTGGCTCCACTTTTATTTAACTTGTTTTTTAATGACTATGGGGAGGGTATTATAAGTAACATATCAATGTTTGCAGACAACACAAAACTCTGCAACCCAATTAATTCTATCCAGGATCTGCAGCAAGATCTTGACAAACTGGCAATCTGGGCGGCTAAGTGGCAGATGAGATTTAATGTGGATAAATGTAAGGTCATGCACCTGGAATGTAAAAATATACTAGCCATGATGGAGAAGGACCTAGGAATCCTTGTAGATACTAAACCTGTCTGTAGTAAGCAATGCCAGTCAGCAGCTGCAAGTGCAAACAAGGTTTTGAGATGTATTAAAAGGAGCATAGATTGGCTGGAGCAGGGGGTTATTCTTCCACTTTACAGAGCTCTGATGAGGCCCCAACTAGTATGTGCTGTGCAGTTTTGGTGTTAAGTGCAAAAATGGAAAATTACTGCATTATAGAATGTCCAAACAAGGGCAACTAAGTAAAGGGTATGGAAAATCCAAGTTGGTGTTGTTTGCACTGGAGAAGAAGTGCTTAAAGGGGGATAACTGTATAAATATATAAGGGGATCATTTAATAATCTCTCTAATGCTTCATTCACAAGTCAGTCCTTCCAGCAGACAATAAGGCATCCTTTCTGATTAGAAGAAAGAAGGTTTTTACAGTGAGAGCTGTGAAATTGTGTAATTCTCTCCCTGAATCAGTTGTACTGGCTGATACATTAGATAACTTCAAGAAGGGGTTGGGTGGCTTTGTTAGCAAGTGAAGGAATACTGGTTATTGGGTTAGTATAAATTAATCCAGGGACTGGTCCAATTGCCGTCTTGCCATTAAGAATGAATATTTTTGCCCAACTAGTAGTTAGGCAGACATGTGTCTTTTTGTTAACCTAACTTACTTACTATGTTATTATAATTGACATTCATTTTCCAGATCAATCACTAGATGGCAGGACAAAACCAATATACCATTTCTTTACTTAAGTTTGAGCCTTTTCTTTACAACGTGCACAGTCAATTTCCCCACAGTAAGATACCCTCAAAACCACATTCATTAAAGGATGTCAACCCAAAAAATCTTTTTTTCCTAATAAAAGAAAACATTTTTAGCACTTTAAAGGGTGTTTGTATTTGCAGTTGCTACTAAAAACTGCATTTGCCTGGATATTATTTTATAAACAATGTTGCAAAAGAATCTCCAGGCGTCCTTTATTTTATTGTTAACACAACAGCATAAGTGAGGTATAATTCCACTATCTCTCTTCTTCATTCCTTCCATAAGCCCATCCTGTGGAAAGGGAGTCTAATGTAACAGATGCTCTATCTCATCTAGCTGGACAAGGCCTACTTAGCCAAGACAGAATTGCAGTTGCATACTTTTTAAACGTGGTATGGCAGGTGTCTAAAGCCAATTGGTAGTGAGGGCTGACCTGCTGTATCACATCCAGAGGAATGTACAGAATTCCTTTACTTACAAGTTTTCTGGGTAGACAATGACATTTTTAGTTATTGTGGAATTAATGCAGTCTGAATTTTAGCTCATAGGGCTCATGTTCTAGTAGCCCCCAGGATCTCAGCAGTTAAACAATCGAATCACATTTAAATATATCTAGTATCCCTGTCTAATCTAAGTAATCATATGCTTACCCTGTCTAACCTAAGTAATCGTATGCTTATATTTTCGTCATATAATTTCCTGATTTACGTCACATATAAATGGAATTTGAGCAGATGGTGGTAAATTGAACGTCACACTATTACTTTCCCTGGTGAGTCTCTGCTACTGTTAAATATAGCACTCTGGGGTTAACAGGTTTAACCAAATAAGTTTCTTAACATTTTAGGCAAAATGTTTTAGTTATGGTTCAGCAGAAATACGTTTATTTATACACTTTCAGCATTCTAACATGCCACATAGCAGTTGAGTGAGAGAAATCTGACACATTCTGCCTGCGCTACCCATTTGTGGCCTGACTGGAAATACTCCTTTTGGCATACCTCACCATTAACTTTGTGCTGTATGCTCTATCCTGGCTCTTTAGTAATAGAACCTTGTCTAGGCAAGAAAGATCACAAAATGCTATACTTTTTTTCAAGATTTATCGTAGCTAAAACTTTTACAGAAAAAAAAACTGAATTAGAAAATGAATATGTCCCCCAATGTCCACATTTATAGCTAATACAGAGTTTCTCACATTCATGCATTATAAGGTAAAACATTTTTGAAACTTTATGCAGTCTTTGCTTCCATAGAATTCTCTGGTTAAAATCTTACATTCCATAGAAATGGCAATTGAAATGTGCAGCCTTTTTGCCATTTTATTTAATAAACACATTTTGTTTTGTTATTTTTGCAGGCCAGACAACTGCACCTGTTTTTACCCTTTTAAAGACAACGACTGGGAAAACACTTCAAACCACACCCAGTTTCACAACAACAACATCACAAAGTATACCTTTTTCCAGCTCACATATGTCCAGCACTTCTATTGCTGCCATACAAAATACTAGCATCACAAGTTCTACTACATCCAGCTCCTCAGCATCTCCAGTAACATACTCATTACTAAGCATTATTACTGCAAGCCTATACTCTGTGTCTAAAACAGAGACTGTAACTAATATCCAAGGTGCAAATAAAGCAGAGTTAAAAGAAAATTCTACTAACAAGTCCTATGTTACAGAGTCCCTGGTAACTACAACTCCCTTTACACAGAGCATCATTAATTCAATGGCTGAAATACATTTGCTAAATTCAAGTAACTTTATTACAATTGACAGCAAGTCTCTTTATTCAGAGGGAACAATCTCAACACATGGAGCACCAAATATTGCAACTGAAACTACAGCATCAGCAACAGTCAGCAACTCTTCTATATCTGGAACTAGTTCATCCTTAGCAGCAGTAGTATACAATATCTCCAGTGTAGTGGCAATAGCTGAAAACACAATAAATCCAACCAGCTCCTCTTTGCCTTCTAATACCCTATTTAAAACACTTGTTACTACTTTGATAGATCCACATATGAATACCACAGGCAGTGATATCACAAACCTTAATAAAAATGTCAGCACTCAGCTTGGAATTCAAACTACAGATATGTTAAATTTAAAATCCCAATCATTCACACCAATATTTGCCAGTACACCAAGTAATGGCACAACACTATTAGATTTATCAATTGACAAATCCAGCAGAACATCATCAGGGTTTCCCTCAGGCTCAGCAGCACAAACTACAAGCCATAATTTCTCCAGCAGCACTACAACTGCTGTAGCAACTCCTCAGTGGTTTAGTACCACCACACAATTTACCAATTCTAGTCTTTATAGTGACAGCAAAGTAGGAGGTTCAATGCATACTACATCCATTAACCCCACTGAAACTAGAATTTTAAATTCTAGTATTTACAACATAACCTTATATCCCAATACTTCCACACTTGATCAGGCTAGCACTATGATGGTCTCTAGCTTCTTGGACCATAATGTTTCCATATCTACAGAAGCAGGAGTAATTTTTAACCATTCCAGTTTTAATACAACACTTAATAAAAATGTCATCACACAATTTGAAATTCAAACTACAGATATGTTAAATTCCAAATCCCCATCAGTCACACCTGTATTTGTTAGTACATCAAGTAATGGCACAACACTTTTAGTATCAAGTGACAGATCCAGCAGAACATCATCAGGGTTTCCTTCAAGCTCAGCAGCGAGAACTACAGCTCAAGACCTTTATATTAGCACCACAGCTCCTAAAAACTCAAATTCTAGCCAGTCGAGTGCCAGCAATCAAACTGTGGTTGTAAATTCTGTGATCTTCAGTACCACCAGTAATTCATATAGTTCAGATTCCAGTCTATTAAGCATACTTACATCTGTAGGTTCTGCTCCTTATAACACAACTCCTAAACTCGTAAGCACAAGTGTTCTCGGTACCAATAAAAAGTCAGACATTTCAAGCCCTAATCTCTCCAGCAGCACCACAACACCTCAGTGGTTTAGTACCACCACAAACTTTACCACAACTTCTAGTCTTTATACTGTCAGCGGAGGAGTGAGTTTAATAGATGTGCTTACCACTCCCATTAAACCCAATGAAACTAGAATTTTAAATTCCAATATTTACAACATAACCTTATATCCGAATACATCCACACTTGATCAGGCTAGCACAATGATTGTCTCTAGCTTCTTGGACCACAGTGTTTCCAATTCTACAGAAACAGGTTCAAGTTATAACCATTCCAGTTTTACCACAACATTTAATAAAAACATCATCACACAATTTGCAATTGAAACTACAGATATGTTGAATTTAAAATCCCCATCAGTCACACCAATCTTTGCTAGTGCATTGAGTAATGGCACAACTCTGTTAGATTCATCCAGTGACAGATCCAATAAAATATCATCAGGGATTCCTTCAAGCTCAGCAGCAAGAACTACAGCTCAAGACCTTTATATTAGCACTGCAACAACTAAAAACTCAGGTTCTAGCCAGTCAAATCCCAGCAATCAAACTGTGGCCATAAATTTTGCTCTTTTCAATACCACCAGTAATTCTTATGGTTCAGATTCCAATCTGTTAAGCATAGTTACTACATCTGCAGGTTCGGCTCCTTATTACACAACTTCTAAGCTTTTAAGCACAAGTGTTGTTGGTACCAGTAAAAAGTCAGATGTTGCAATCCCTAATTTCTTCAGCAATACAGCAACTACGGTAGTGACTCCTCACTGGATTAGTAACACCACAACATTTACCACAACTCCTAATCTTTATACTATCAGCACAGGAGGAGGTTCAATGCTTACCACATTCATTAAACCCACTGAAACTAGAATTTCAAGTTCCAGTATTTACAACATCACCTTAGATCCCAATACTTCCACACTTGATCAGGCTAGCACTATGATGGTCTCTAGCTTTTTGGACCATAATGTCTCCAGTTCTACGGAAACAGGTGTAACCTTTAACCATTCAATTTTTACCACAACACTTAATAAAATTGTCATCACACAATTTGGAATTCAAACTACAGATATGTTGAATTCAAAATCCCCATCAGTCACACCAATATTTGCCAGTATATCAAGTAATGGCACAACTCTGTTAGATTTAGCCAGTGACAGATCCAGCAGAACAGGGTTTCCTTCAAGTTCACCAGAAAGAACTACAGCTCAAGACCTTTATATTAGCACTACGATAACTAAAAACTCAGATTCTAGTCAGTCAAATGCCAGCAATAAAACTGCGGTTGTAAATTTTGCTCTCTTTAATACCACTAGTAAATATTATGGTTCAGACTCCAATCTGTTAAGCATAGTTACATCTGCAGCTTCCGCTCCTTATAACTCAACTTCTAAATTTGAAACCACAAGTGTTTTTGGTACCAGTAAAAAGTCAGATGTTTCAAGCCCTAATTTTTCCAGAAGCACTGCAACTTCTGCAGTGAATTCTCAGCGGCTTAGCACCACCACAAAATTCCCCACAACTCCTAGTCTTTATAATTTCAGCAAAGGAGGTTCAACATTTAGCACATCCACTAACCCCACTGAAAGTAGAGATTTAAATTCCAGTATGTACAGCATAACCACATTTCCTAATATTTCCACACTTAATCAGGCTAGCACCATGATGATCTCAAGCTTCTTGGATGATAGTGTTTCCTATCCTACAGAAACAGGTGCAAGTAATAACCATTCCAGTTTTACCACAACACTTAGTAAAAATATCATCACTCAGCTTGGAATTCAAACTACAGAAGGTGGTTCAACATATAGCACATCCACTAACCCCACTGAAACTAGAGATTTTAATTCCAGTATGTACAGCGTAACCACATTACCTAATATTTCCACACTTAATCAGGCTAGCACCATGATGATCTCGACCTTGGATCATAGTGTTACCAATTCTACAGAAACAGGTGCAAGTAATAACCATTCCAGTTTTACCACAACACTTAGTAAAAACGTCATCACACTTAGTATAAATATCATCACTCAGCTTGGAAATCAAACTACAGATATGATAAATTTAAAATCCCCATCAGTCACACCAATTTTTGCCAGTACATCAAGTAATGGCACAACTCTATTAAATTCATCCAGTGACAGATCCAGTAGAATATCAGAGTTTCCTTCAAGCTCAGCAGCAAGAACTACAGCTCAAGACCTTTATATTAGCACTACAACAACTAAGAACTCAGATTCTAGTCTGTCAAGTGCCAGCAATAAAACTGCGGTCGTAAATTTTGCTCTCTTCAATACAACCAGTAATTTTTATGGTTCAGATTCCAATCTGTTAGGCATAATTACAAATGCAGGTTCAGCTCCTTATAACACATCTTCTAATCTCGTAAGCACTAGTGCTTTTGGTACCAGTAAAAAGTCAGATGTTGCAAGCCCTAATTTCTCCAGCAGCACCACACCTTCAGTAGCAAATTTTCAGTGGTTGAGTACCACTACTAAATTTACATCAACTCCTAGTCTTTATAGGGTCAGCAAAGAAGGAGGTTCAACACATAGCACGTCCATTTATCCCACTGAAAGTAGAATTTTAAATTCCAGTATACAAAGCATAACCACATTTCCTAATATTTCCACACTTGATCAGGCTAGCACCATGATGGTCTCTAGCTCATTGGACCGTAGTATTTTCAATTCTACAGAAGCAGGTGCAAGTTATAACCATTTCAATTATACCACAACTCCTGGAAATGGAATACACTATTCTAATGCCGTCACTATATTTTCAGTATTTAACACAAGTATCACATCTTCAAGTAGTTTATTATTTAACACAACAACTACAAATATAACATCATCATTTGGTATGATGTCCTCTCTAATACCATCAGTAAAATCAAATGTAATCAGCTTGTTAAGATTATTGTTATCCCCTTCTGCACAACACAACATGGATTTTCCCACCTCTACAGATACCTCTACAGATATGAGCAAAGGAATGACACCAGGAAAAACAACTTCCAGCTTATCCAAAACTGCAGAGGCATTTGCCCTAACAACTCGTATTTCAGCTAACATCTCTTCATCACTGGAGTTAATTTTTCCAACTTCATATACACCAGCACCAAACACTAATGCACCAAGCACCAGACAAATATCTGAGGTTCCACCATATTCTGTAAATGTTTTTACTTTAAAAAATGTAAACAGTTCAGATTTGAATACAACAGTGTTGGCAATGAATTCCAGTCCAATAAATTTTAACACAACCCAAAATTATCCACTGCATTACAAAAATGAAGGATTAAGCAGCACTGATGTAAACAGGCTGGCTTCAAATACTCCAAATATCACAGAATTTAACTCCATGGAGATTTCCAAAGATTCTACTTCATTGGCTCCATCAAGCATGGCTACCACACCAGAACTGCTTAGCACATTGGAGTTTAAATCTGAAAAATCAGCTGTACCAACGTTGGAAAAACAAATACTATCACAAGTTACAAAACAAAAAGCTTCTTTGGGATATGCTGAGGCTTCAGAGACATTGCCCCCCAGAACTACTGAAGGTAATTAATGAAAGCATTGATGGATAAAAATGAATTGGCACCCATTTTGATTGTATGTGGGTGTATGTAAGTGTGACTGTATGAATGAGTTTATTTATAGGTTTGTCTATTTTTGCCCTTTCAGGACTTTTTCACTAGATTATACTGAATTTCCCAAAGAGTGCTAACATATTCCACAGCGCTATATAATAAATGGGTTTATACAAATAAAAATAAAAGAGCTTAGCCGAAACATTAGTTCCACATTTACTAAATTTATTATTTTGTTTGAAGCCCTGAGAGTGCAGAATCTGCTTCTATGGACTATTTATATACAGTATATATATATATATATATATATATATAAAAATTAAAAAACAATGGGCCTGATTCACTAAAGTGCGTTAAAAATTATCGCACGCTTTTTTGCGTTAAATAAGTCGCGATAATTTGCGCGCAATTCACCATAGTATTATCGCGTGCGTTAAGTCGCCATTTCCGCATGCGGTATTTTCCGCGCTAGTTTTAACGCATGCGTTAATTTCCGCACTGAAAAGTACTACACCTACTACAGGCAGGCGAAAAATTATAGAAAAGTACAGTAAATGAGTTTTTGCCAATAAAATATGGACTTACAGCGTTATTTATTCAAGTATGTGTCTTTTTACTCAATTTTACTAAAGTCTTGGCATGTATGGAATTTCGCTACTATTATACAGTACAATAGGGGTAAAAATTTAGTCGCCAATATATACAGTACAATAGTGGTAAATATTTAGTCGCCAAAATATACAGTACTATAGCGGTGAATATGTTGTCGCCAAAATATACAGTACTATAGCGGTGAATATGTTGTCGCCAAAATATACAGTATAATAGCGGTGAATATTTTGTCGCCAAAATATACAGTATAATAGCGGTGAATATTTAGTTGCGATATTATACAGTACAATAGCGGTAAATCTTTAGTCGCACAAAATACATTACTAGGTATAATAATTATAGAAAAGTACAGTAAATGAGCTTTTGCTAATAAAATATGGACTTTGCAGTGCTATTTATTCAAGTATGTGTTTCCCCTAGAGTGACGCAGCCGCCAGTTTGCAGGGAAATGGTCATTTTTAATACAGTAATTTTACGAAAGTATTGGCGTGTATGGCTAACATGGCGTGCGTTCATTTGCGCGACTATCTATATGCGGCTACAAGTGATGAAATGTTTCGCCAGGCATGGATTCGCAGCAAATTTTTGGACATGCAGCGAATTTTTCCGCAGCAAATTTTTTCATGCGTTTCACAAAACAATCTGCCAATGGCAAAACGCATTAAAAAATTCCCCACGCGAAAATTCCCTGCACGTCCAAAAATTGACAAAGGCTTCAAAAAATAATAGTCGCGGGCAACAACTTGCGTTAATTAGTACGTAGCGTATTTTCTGCCGAGTGTGATAACTCTAGCACTTCTTTTTTTTTTCTTACTTATATTTTTATTGTTTTTTGGGGGTTTTTTTACAGCACCTCTCTAGCACTCTGTGCTCTCCCAGGGCAAAATGTCGCCAGTTTTATGCTGCCGATTGTCGCGTACGTAATGTCGCGACAATTAGCGCATGCGATAAATAGCATGCATGTGAAAAATACCGCGCACGCTATTTATCGTGACAAAAATATCGCATGAAATAGCGCGTAAAATAGCGCAAGTATGCTTATAGTGAATCGTGCGAAAAGTCGCGAAAATTAAGACGCGATAAAATTTTTACCGCACGCTATAAATAGCGCACGTTTTATCACACTTTAGTGAATCAGGCCCAATATATGATAAGACTGCACTCACAGATCTTGCAAAGTGAAAAAAAATTGGTAAATTATTAAACAGACATTTAGGTCTCAGCAGAGACCTCTCTCAAGTTTACAGGCATAGACATAAATAGCCCCCACAAAGAATTGGCGCCAAAAAGTCTGCCATAGCAACCAAGGTAAACACATAGCCATGAGTAGTGTAACTGTGAAGTGAGCTGAATCACATAAATGCATGAAACAAAAGCTAAAATAAAAGAATGTGTGTCCCATTGTCCTTGGAGTGTCAGTACTCAAATCCATAAAAAAGTCATATACAGTGGGGTGCACAGTCAAATAAGATATACAAAACATTATTGGAAGACTGGCACACCCTATAAAAGCATTCACAACTTTATTGTGAACACAGTGCACAGAATTATCCGAAGTTTCGGTCCTCAATAGGACTTCTATACTGCAAAAAAAAGACATCTTGTGAAAAATCAAAAAGTATACTGAAATAGCTTGAACAGTGGCTGTTGCCACCTTGAATACGAACATTAATTAGTCAGCCCCACTGATAGCCACTTCCTGCCCATCCGAATGGTTAACCTGATGTTTATGACACTTCTGCTGGTAGGTGGCTATTGCTTGGGAATAGAGACCTACAATTTGCAGAGCAGCACCAGCACATGCCTACTGAAAAAAAAGAGAAATGATTGTCAGAGAACACAGGCCTTTTTATTTGCTCATGTTTTTTGTCATGCCCAGGGCCTGATTTTCTAATGATGACACTGGCCAAACCTTTGAGCCTCAAACACTAAACTACTGTTTACTAGTAATTCCAAGGAAATGAGATCCCGAACATGCCCTGAACAAGAATTTTGTTTCCTTGCGTTTCAAATGTCATATTTCATGTAAGAAATTGCTCATGTATACTTCAGCTTGCCATGTATTTGTTATACTATGTTATACATTTTTTGATGAATACAGAAATTCCAAGAAAACTAGAAAATGATACAGTTGTTGGACGCTGTCCTGGAATAGACTCCAGTGTGCAGAAAAACTCAGGAAGCCAACTAAGCGCTCATCAGTCATCCATTGTTGTTGTTCTTCTTCTTTCTGGAGCAGCAGTTTCACCAGAAATGTCATTTGTAGCTTTAACCATTGTAATCTACCATGCAGCGAAAACTAACACCATTATAATAAAGGAAACCAAAAAAGAAGAAAAAGAAGATGAAGGTAACTTTGGGTAGGTGGTTTGTATTAATGCTCATGATACCTATATATACTGTATATTATGGATAATGTACTTACTACTTTAAAGCAAGATCAGTGGTCCTTATCGAGCTAATACTGAATATTGAGTATAGAGACTGACACCATTATTCTATAAGGCAGCTGCACTTTTTAATTCATCTCAAGCTATTTAGTTTTTATAAAACAAATTAAAAAAGGTATTTGGGCTTGGGCTTGGGCTTGGGCTTATATCCATTCCTTTTCCCTCCCTCTTGCACTGTAAAAAAAATTCTCAGGTTGAAGTGTTGTAACAGGATGATTTCCCCTCTCTGAGACTAAGATAGAACTACATGACTGTAAATAAGTACATCAGTTTTTGCAAGCAGACAAGTGACTATAATCTTCCCACAATTAAAGTAATCCTAACAATAATACTAAGTGGCTCAGTTTTACGGTAACAGGAGGGGGAATGTATGTATACAAGCCTCAGTATATATATAATCAGGCTATCTTAGCTAAAAGCCAAATGCAAATGAAGTGATAACAAGCTCACCCCGTAAATTATGTGGTCCGGGTGTATAAACCCCGGACCCTCCACCTCCAACACACGACTTTAAAACAGTCCTGGCAATGTTATTGGGAAATGCACTCACCAAAGACAAGTGGTGGTCCAGGTGCAGCGCCCTGAACCCGTAGCTTGAGGTATTAAGTGAACATCAATTTGAAGAGAAATGGCACCCACTCCTTGGTCCACTAAAACTTGTCTTTATTGCAGAGATCTCTGCAATAAAGACAAGTTTTAGTGGACCAAGGAGTGCGTGCCATTTCTCTTCAAATTGATGTTCACAATTAAAGTAAGCCAAACTTTCCCAGCAGTATTGCCAATTCACTAAGTCATGTGTTTTTAGGCCCAAATGTGCAATGTTAAGGGTCATTGGCACTGGTAGGTTATGCCCCTCCCTCCAAAAAAAATCTATGTAGGGAGTCTGACTGATTGAACCAATATGTAAATATTATAGTAATATCTCAAATGCTGTGTAATCACCTAGAATTAACATTTCAAACTGTAAGTAGCACTACCCTTTGTGTCGTCAGTTGTCTTAACCTTTCTTCATTGTGTCATTTTCTGCAGGTAATGAAATGGAATGTACAGAATTGCATGCAAAATCAACTAAGGTACTGTAAAAATACCTCCAGGATACACCCAGTTATACCAATTAATGAAGGTATCAAATCAGGAAAGTCCTTTTTTCCCTTCAGTGACAGAATCCTATACCTCAAGTGCCAAACATGTTAACTTCATCCCCTAGAAATCTGACACTTTGACATTCTCTTTTTATTCTGTATCTGTAAATTTTTTTATGACAGTTCCCAGTGGCATGACTCAAACTGGCTGCCTCCATGCAAAATTTATTTGGGGGTCCCATTTCCTAAGGCCCCCTGTTCCCTGGACATCCCACAGGGTTTGCTGTATGATAGTTACACCAGTTTAGTTCTTCAAAAGTACCTCAACTTGATAAGAGTTAGTGAGGAGCGAATCTGCCCAGTTTTGCTTTGCCGTAGAATTTGCGAAACAAGAAAATTTGCAAAATGGTGAAATATCTTGTCTTGCGATTTTTTTTGTCGGCCACATCACGACGGCACCCATTTTGATGTGACTGCGCACAATTTGACGCGACCACAACTTTTTCTGACGTGCAATTAATTTTTCCACAGCAAATTTTTGCTGAAGTTTTGTGAAATAATTTGGCAATGGCGAAATATGAAAAATTTGCTGCAAATCCATGCCTGGTGAAAAAATTTGCTCATCACTAGAGGTCATAAATTGTTGACAATTGGGTGGGGTATTCTAGAATAAAGTAAATAACCTCTCATCTCTCATGAAGTGCCATGCTTTATATGTATATGTATATATAATATTGTAAAATATATATTTCCACCTGTTAAAGTGGACCTGTAAAGTTAACCTAAAAAGATATATATTAAAAGCACTTTTCAAATGAAACATGAGACCAATCAATATATGTTATAAACTCATTTAGAAACCTGAGCTGTCAATCATACTTTGCCTTCCCCACCTCTGTGCCTCAGGCCCTCAGACCCTAAAGAATAAGAGGTTGATTCACTAAAAGGTGATAACGCTTATTGCATGCTTTTTTGCGTTAAAAAGCATGCGATAATTAAGTCCCGATTCATCAGTCATTTTGCATGCCTTAAGACGCAAAAAAGCATGCGATAAGCGTTATCACCTTATCACTATGGCAATGCGTTATTTACCTTGAATTGCGTTAATTCTCACATAGAAATAATACGAACGCATGATTCACAAACACATATGAAGCGTTAAAAGCACTAAATATCGCATTAGACTGTGCAAATATTAACACCTACTTGGGGCAGGCGGTACTTAAAGAAAATTGTGGTTTGTGAGCTTTTGGCAACACAACATGGAATTTGCAGTGGGATTTTTCAAGTATGTGTTGGCCCCAGAGTGATGCAGCCTCCAGTTTTCAGGGAAATGGTAATTTTCAGAACAGTAGTTTTCCTAAAGTAATTGTTACATGCGTAAAATCATGTGCTAATATAGCAAGAGGCAAAATATATTGCATGCAGCGGGAAATAACGCACACGGCGGGAAGAACACTCATCGTGAGTTAAATAACGCAAAGAACATCACGTCTTAATTATGACGCCTGTCCTTTTAGTGAATCGAGCATTAAGTCGCAAAAAATAAGAAGCAATAAAATTTTTAACATGCTATAAATAGCGCTCGTTTTATCGCCCTTTAGTGAATCAACCCCTAAGTGTTTTGTGTATTATTGAACACCGTATGTATCCCTTTTCCTTCTCTGTTAGGTAAATATATTTCATTAGCATGCTGGGATTTCCCTGATTTACTGATATTTACTGCTTTCTTTCCTTATATCCATTTTTTTTTCTGAACTCATTTGATCAACAAACATATGATTTTCTAGTTACTATTTCTGTGATCCATATTTTACTGGTGAAGTCACAAAGAAACAGATATTAGTGTGACTTTTAAAACAATGGCATTTCAATTTCTTACCTTGCAAATCTGGTCCTGCTGCGAGAATGCTAATGATCTACTATTATCTTGCAGTGGGCAAGGCCTCATGTAGGTCATGTTCCTGCAAATACTCTTAGGAAAAAATTCTACAATATTTATGTTCTTAAACTATTTTATAATACTATTATCTACATTCACCTTTCTGTCCTGTCATTTAGATTAACACTGGTAGCTCAACTGCTAATTGAAATACGTCAATGCTGAATCACAGAAGGGCAGAGGATTGCAAAGTAAAGAAAAAGTGCAGCATGTTGCCTAAAATACACTAACTTGACACGCCTTCTCTAATGTGATTTTGTATCTGTGATTTCAGATTTAACCTCTGCAAACAAACAAGTCTAGAATTGTGGGGCATTATTACAAGAAGCCTTATTAGCTATGACCATCCGTGGAGACTTACTGGGGATTCTTGTTGGGGAAAAATGGGTATATTAGTAGCAAAAATGTAATGATTTCTAATTTTCTTTGAATACATGTATTGTTCCTCTGTATGTAGATTAAATATATATTAATTTCTGCTCACATATTTTTGTATTTAAAATATCAATATCTTCTTTAATCAGTTCATTTTTTTCACATTATATTAAATAAATGTACTGCAACAAATACCTTAACATTTGAAGAGTTATTCCAGAGTCATATATGTTTTTATTTTAACAGTGGCAACAAAAAAGCACTGTCACTCAGAGCTGCAAAATGGGACACGCCGTTTAAAAATCTTTATTGTGGAGGTGCAACGTTTTGGGGCAAAATAATCCCTTTATCAAGCATTGCTTGATAAAGTGGTTATTTTGCCCTGAAACATTTTGGGGCAAAATAACCCCTTTATCAAGCAATGCTTGATAAAGGGGTTATTTTGCCCTGAAACGTTGCACCTCCGCAATAAAGATTTTTAAAGGGCTTGTCCCATTTTGCAGCTCTGAGTGCCAGTACTTTTTTGTTGCTATTGGATTTTGGGAGGGTGCTGATCCCTCCAAGCAGTGTGCACCGAGCGCTAATTTTTTCTTGGAGCGCTAAGGGTGTGCGAGCAGGATCTCCTGTACAACTGGAAATTTGTCTGGGGCAAAAGCCAACAGGAATTGTAAGGACAGGCCAAAAACCAATAAAACTGAATAACAATGTTAATGCTCACCAGGAACTTAGAGTTAGACCTACTTGGGCATTTAACCTGGGTCCAGAAAATGATTTTGACATTTGGTTTTAGTGGCAGAGGGCTGGCATCACAAAGTGGTAGGCTTTATAGTCACAACCATTTTTTCTTGTCGTGTAATTTTCAAGAATGCAGTTCACAGCCTGTACTGTACATACAGCTACTGAAGTCAAGAAAAAGAAAACTCCTTAATGAAAAAGTCGTAAAAATATTTTCAATGCGCAATTAAAATTCTCAGTGCAGTAAAAGTCTAATGAAAAATATTACTTTGGAAAATGAAATTTTTATTCTTATTTTTGCACAGTTTTTTTCTATTTACAAATTTTAAGTACATTTCCCCATAGGAATTTGCTGACAACATTTTCACCACTATGACTTTTCAGTCATTAATTAGTGATAATTGGCACAATTACAAACTGGTTGCAGTTGCATGAAATGGTAATTAATAGGCTACTGTCACAAAGAACATGTCATCAATGTGGCACCTCATCATTGGTTTTGAAGGAGGAGCAAGCAGGTACTATGCTAAGGGCTGTACTATAATGTCTCACATTTCTCTGATCTTTCTGGTAACAGACAAGCAACACCTAAAACATACAGACATGGGCATTTATGGGTCATAGTCATGACTGAAATGCATTCACGTAGCAGGAACCTTTGTACTTCTTAGTAAGATGCCATTTTACATTTTCATAAAAGTTTCTGGCCTAACAGTGCTTAAATAAACACAGACTATGGGGCACATTTACTAACCCACGAACGGGCCGAATGCGTCCGATTGCGTTTTTTTCGTAATGATCGGTAATTTTGCGATTTTTTCGTATTTTTTGCGATTTTTTCGGCGTCTTTACGATTTTTGCGTAAAAACGCGAGTTTTTCGTAGCCATTACGAAAGTTGCGCAAAGTCGCGATTTTTTCGTAGCGTTAAAACTTGCGCGAAACGTCGCGCCTTTTAAGTTTTAACGCTACGAAAAAGGCGCGACTTTGCGCACAAGTGTTAACGCTACGAAAAAATCACGACTTTGCGCAACTTTCGTAATGGCTACGAAAAACTCGCGTTTTTACGCAAAAATCGTAAAGACACAGAAAAAATCGCAAAAAATACGAAAAAGTCGCAAAATGTTCGTTTCCAATCGGAATTTTTCCAATTCGGATTCGAAATCGTGTCTTAGTAAATCAGCCCCTATATGTATGTATATCTTTTTTTATGAAGCACTACTTATGTACACCGCATTGTACAGTAGAATAGATTAATACAAACAGGGGATTATTAAAATAATAAATAAATACAAAGTATAATAATAAATACAAATAAATAAAAGGCACAGTTGCAATAAGTTAAGAATCAAAGAGACAAGAGGATAGAGGTCCCTGCCCCGTAGAGCTTGCAATCTAAATGGGAGGGTAACTTACAGACACAAATAGGTAAATGAAAGTGCTGTATATATCTGTCTTTTATATCCTGTCAATTTGTATTTGTAATTTAGTAAAACAGTTGTTTAAGTGATGCATCTAGTGTGCCCTGGATTATAGGAGAACCTGTTCCGCTAGTCCCATGATCATTAAAGGGCAGTATAAAAGGAACTGTTGCTAATGCCTTTTGTCTCATTGAAATCTTATACACATGTTAACATTAACTGGGTGTAGGATTAATTAGAAAAACACTTGAATGCAATGTTCTCTACATTTGCATTGCAAATGAAAAACATTCAGTATCGTTGTAATAGGTACCATTGTAATAGGTACCTTTGCAACTATTCTATTCACATTACCTTTAAGTTACATGTGTAAAGTATTTCATGTTGAAATATAACTTCCAGCTTTCCCTAAGCATATCTAGAGATGCTAGTAGCCGTAGTTCAACAGCTGGAGTGGCACAGAAAGTCATGACTATTGAGTCTATCAGCTGCTGATGTCCAAGAAAAAAACAAATGAAAATTATTATGAACTGGTTATTTTATATTATAGAACTTGAGTTAATTTAACCACATTTTAGCCCTAAATATTTATTTTTCTATGTTGCATTTTCTCAAGCAATACCAGTACAGATAGATCTTCTTAATTCAAGATTAAAGGCTTTCTGGCAGTGGTAGAAGGTTTATTAAAGGTAGATATTAAAGGTAGATATTAAAGGTAGATAGGCAGACTAGATATGTGGATAAGCTGAAGACCACATTTGTGTCAGGATACAATATTTAGCCATATTTAGTGGAAAGTAGCATAAAGAAGGCACCTTAGGAAATGGGTTCCACTGTTTCAAAATAGAAATTATTTGTTTACTTAAATCAGGCGATGGAGTCGTCAAATGCACCATTGCATTTTTGGTGCATACTAAAATACATCATGGCACTCTCTTAAAATGGAGAAAGTAAAAACCTGCAGCAAAATAGAATTTGAACAGTCTTGAAATGACACACAGTGCATCAATGATATTGAAGCATCAACTTACAAAAAAAAAAAGAAATGAAATAGAAAACCTGTAGCAGAAATAGAAAATAGATCATTTAAAGAAGATCAATTCTTTAGAAGAAAAAAACACTGACCTAACCACTATTGTATAAAGCAAAAAAAAAAAAAAAATACAGACAAGTATAGATAGTTAATGTGTTGCACATATAGAAAAATATACAGTAGACATGTATCAGATTCAGTCCTTTAGGCCTGTAATAAATATGGGCACCACAGATCCACATCATAGCTCATACCAATGCAGATATTGTCTGACATCCATTCCAGGTTTGATAATATAGTAAATAGTCGAACAGCGCCAGGAGTCCCATAGCAGGGACACACAGGCAGTTTTGGTTACAGTCAGTGAAGTGTGCAAGCTTAGAAATACAGGTCCTTTTCAAAAAATTAGCATATTGTGATAAAGTTCATTATTTTCTGTAATGTACTGATAAACATTAGACTTTCATATATTTTAGATTCATTACACACAACTGAAGTAGTTCAAGCCTTTTCTTGTTTTAATATTGATGATTGTGGCATACAGCTCATGAAAACCCAAAATTCCTATCTCAAAAAATTAGCATATCATGAAAAGGTTCTCTAAACGAGCTATTAACCTAATCATCTGAATCAACTAATTAACTCTAAAAACTCCCAGCCTGGTTCATTACTCAAAACCGCAATCATGGGTAAGACTGCCGACCTGACTGCTGCCCAGAAGGCCATCATTGACACCCTCAAGCAAGAGGGTAAGACACAGAAAGAAATTTCTGAACGAATAGGCTGTTCCCAGAGTGCTGTATCAAGGCTCCTCAGTGGGAAGTCTGTGGGAAGGAAAAAGTGTGGCAGAAAACACTGCACAACGAGAAGAGGTGACTGGGCCCTGAGGAAGATTGTGGAGAAGGACCGATTCCTGACCTTGGGGGACCTGCGGAAGCATTGGACTGAGTCTGGAGTAGAAACATCCAGAGCCACCGTGTACAGGCGTGTGCAGGAAATGGGCTACAGGTGCTGCATTCCCCAGGTCAAGCCACTTTTGAACCAGAAACAGCGGCAGAAGCGCCTGACCTGGGCTACAGAGAAGCAGCACTGGACTGTTGCTCAGTGGTCCAAAGTATGTCATTCGGAAATCAAGGTGCCAGAGTCTGGAGGAAGACTGGGGAGAGGGAAATGCCAAAATGCCTGAAGTCCAGTGTCAAGTACCCACAGTCAGTGATGGTCTGGGGTGCCATGTCAGCTGCTGGTGTTGGTCCACTGTGTTTTATCAAGGGCAGGGTCAATGCAGCTAGCTATCAGGAGATTTTGGAGCACTTCATGCTTCCATCTGCTGAAAAGCTTTATGGAGATGAAGATTTCATTTTTCAGCACGACCTGGCACCTGCTCACAGTGCCAAAACCACTGGTAAATGGTTTACTGCCCATGGTATTACTGTGCTCAATTGGCCTGCCAACTCTCCTGACCTGAACCCCATAGAGAATCTGTGGGATATTGTGAAGAGAAAGTTGAGAGACACAAGACCCAACACTCTGGATGAGCTTAAGGCCGCTATTGAAGCATCCTGGGCCTCCATAACACCTGAGCAGTGCCACAGGCTGATTGCCTCCATGCCACGCCGCATTGAAGCAGTCATTTCTGCAAAAGGATTCCCAACCAAGTATTGAGTGCATAACTGAACATAATTATTTAAAGGTTGACTTTTTTTGTATTAAAAACACTTTTCTTTTATTGGGCGGATGAAATATGCTAATTTTTTGAGATAGGAATTTTGGGTTTTCATGAGCTGTATGCCACAATCATCAATATTAAAACAAGAAAAGGCTTGAACTACTTCAGTTGTGTGTAATGAATCTAAAATATATGAAAGTCTAATGTTTATCAGTACATTACAGAAAATAATGAACTTTATCACAATATGCTAATTTTTTGAAAATGACCTGTATGGCAGTATAGACACCATGCATGCAGGGCCTTTGCATTCATTGAATTAGTGAACCTCAAAACCTAATTCCTTTCTTGGTAGCTCTTCCCTGTCTATTTCTATTGCTACACATAGGGGCTGATTTACTAACCCACGTCCGATTGGAAAACAAACATTTTGCGACTTTTTCGTATTTTTTGCGATATTTTCGTCGCTGTTACGACTTTTCGTAAATAGTCGCGACTTTTTCGTAGCCATTACGATTTGCTCGTATCTTGTCGTGACTTTTTCGTAGCCATTACGATTCGCTCATATCTTGTCGCGACTTTTCCGTTATGAGCGCTCGTAAGCGGCGGGCGAAACTTTCAGACTTTGCATGATTTTGGAAGCCTCCCATAGGACTCAATGGCACCCTGCAGCTCCAACCTTGCCCAAGAAAAGTCTCCATCCTGAAGCTTGAATGAATCCGAATCTTTCGTACTCGGCGCGAAAGCTGCGAAAAAGTCGCAACATTTTCCGAAAAAATCGCAAAATACCGTTTATTACGAAAAAAACGCATTCGGACGCTTTTCGGACGTTCGTGGATTAGTAAATGTGCCCCATAGTGTCACTGGGCTGATCCTTATGGCAGCTTTCTTATTATCTGTTTCTGTGGTTAGAATTGTATAAGATATATACAGAAATGCTTCAAACTTGCTGCTGTACACGGTACTAGCTTCTGCCTCTGCACACATTATCAGTCCTGCAGGTTTAACCATTTCTTAATGGTTGAATATTCAAAGCCTGAAATCTCATTGACATTCCTGACTCTCTCTGGCTTTAATTAAGACCGGAGGCACACCTTCCTAGCATAATCCTTTATTCTCAGAGGAAGATCTCCCATTAGATTAAGCTTTGTAAGGGGACAGTACCAGAAGAGAAACTTGGAAGAGTGATGACATTTTATCAGTGCTAATGTCATCATGTTTCCAGCAGGACCACTGTGGGTTATTTTACTAATATTTCTATGCAGTGGACTTGGAGGCTCATTCTCCTTAGAAGGTAAGGAAAATTATAGAGATTTGCAAATGATTTGTGATTGGTTTCATTCAAGCATTTAAATTAGCATATAAAAAATGTTGCTTTCTGACAAGATATCCACAGCATCGTTGTGAAACATTTGTTTTTACTTAGCAGCCTAACCTATCAAAGCCCATGGCTGTTTTTTTTTCTAAGTAAAATCTTCAAAATGAAGCAGGGCAGACCATTATGGTTTATTATTAGACTCATTAGGAATACCATGTCAGTATCTCTATAGAAGAGTATTGTTCTTACACCCTAGCATTACATTCTTGCTCTAGGAAAGTGTGTATCACTTAAAAGAACCCCAAAATGAAGTTTTCTTTACCTTGAACCAGGGTAGTCACTTACCTAGCATTGCATAGTGTGGAGATGTGAACTGTAAAACTGTAATCCGTCTGCAATGTGTTTTTTTTTTTGGGTGAATGGTAAATTTCCTATTTTCTAGTTTTCCTTCTCTCTATCAGGCTGGCCACTTGCACTTTCCTTTCTTTTACTTTAAATTTTGGGTTAGAAACCTGACATGTATTTTTGTGTTAAATTCAAATGTGCAAGATAAATACTAAACAATTTGCATGTATTGGAAAAGTAATACACTTATGTTGGATTTATTGCTGTCAAGACATTTAAAATACTTAATTGCAAGTGCAGCTTTAAACTTAAAAGTATTACCATACCTATGATCCCTCTGCACTTCCTGGAATATAAAGGGAATAGTGCAGTGCATTGTGGGAGCTCTAACTCCTATAAAAGGCTGGAGGTCTCTACAAGCATCAGGTCATTGTAAAGTGTTGGTTTGTAGAAGAGCTGCTGTATGTTGTGAATAGCAGGGGTTTTTTGTTTTATTTTTTTTTTATCATCCCTTTGTCTCTTTACCTCACTTTCTAGGTTCACCTTAAGTTAACTTTTGGTAGGTTAAAGAATGTCTATTTCAAGCAACTTTGCAATTAGTCTTTATTTTTCATAATTTTTGAATTCTGCACCATCCTTCTCTACATCTTTTTAGCTTTAAATGAATTGCAACTAATTGTAGAATGTCTCAGAATGTCAAAGTCATACTAAGGGGCTGATTTACTAATCCACGGATCCAAATCCCGAATGGGAAAAAATCAGATTGGAAACGACCATTTTGCGACTTTTTCGTATTTTTTGCGTTTTTCGGCCCCTAAATGTTAACATAAAGGCGAAGAGCCCTTGTGCAAAATATAACAGAGTACACCCTTCTACTATTACACAAGCAACACACACATAGAAATGATACAATTTTTGTTAACATTCTTGCCTCATTTTCTTGACTTCATTTTAAATGTGTTTTTCCGGTGTTGTGTTAAATTGTTTAATTGTTGATGAAAAACAAATTTTATACAAATTCAAAACTTGCTTAATGCTTCAACTCTTATTTATGTGTGCACAGTATGTAATGCACATTTAACACCACACTTTGTCAGTGTCTAGGGCTGGGTTACATTTGGGGCTGTAATCTCATAACTACCTGATGATCAAACAAGCACTAAGCTTCTTTAAACTATATTATGTAGGATGGGCTCTTACTGAAAATTTAAAAAACGACAGTATATCCTCACTGGCCATCTGATGTTCTGGCTTACCTTTCCAGCATCCCCTATGACGCAGAAGCCATACCTAGCTGACATATATGGACAAATCAGGACCTAATTGAAGCATAGATTAACAATAAGTGGTTTACTGACTACATAAAATGAGAAGGAATAGCTTAGTCATTAAAAAAGGTGTTACGCTTAAGACTAATGGTACATGGGGTATCTTGCCTGCTGCTCTATTCAGGCAGACAGTGGTTAACAAAATGCCCCTATCTGCATGTGAGTTCATGAGCAATGGCCCACCTGTCATTGGCAGGGTTTTTTTTTATCTGCCAACTTTTCTACCCTGATTATAGCCACAATCAAAATGTTTTTTGTGTTATATAATAAAAGCCTGTGAGCCACATGCATCCCCAATGCATTCCCCAGCATGGAATATAGGAGAAAACACCTGCCCTCAATTTATTCAGTAGTTTTAGTGGGGCAAATAACAAAAGGGGTGGAAGGTGCAAAGTTAAAAAAATAATAACTTTTTTAACTTGGGTATTGGTGCAGATTTATATTTTGCAGGTGTTTACCCCTTTCTTTTGCCACTAGAGGGTTTAGTTTGCACTGTGCATAGTTTTTGATTTATGGTATAATTAATTTAATTGACTATCCTATGCTCTGGCCTTTGAGTAGAGGCAAAGCACGATGGGGATAATTTTTAAACGTAGCACAGTACAGAATGTTTAGCACAAAAAACAAATTAGTCCTGTGCATGTTTATATTTCAAGAGGTGGGCAAGATTGGTATATTTAATTTGCAAATATAATTGTGTGAGTGTTGTTTTTCATACAAAATGCCAATGTTTTTTGCATCTAATTTGTGCACATTGCATCAAAACCAATAAAACTTTGTATGTATGTGTGTGTGTTCTTTTAACAAATCAAACAATTTAGGTTAGGTATTATATCATTTACAGTGCACAGTGTTAGAGTGGGATTCTTTTGGTGCAAGTCTGGTGCACCTATAGATACAACCTGCTGTGGGAACCCTGGAACTACCTCCATGCTGAGAGTGTAACGCCGGCATTTTGCAGCACACTTGCTCACGATTAAACAGAGGAAGAAGAATGGATGCAATGGTGCTTAGCACAAATATGCATGGATGCAAGTACATTTAATAAATTATGGCAATATGTGCAACTCTGCGTCCATTTTAGCACTAACACACATGCGGTCATAAATTACCCTTTATATCTTAAGGTCGTGGAAATGCAACATCCTAAACAACATCCTATTGGACAAGTATTAGCTGAATAAGAAAAAACAGTTACCCATCTCGATTTCTAACAAATTATAATCCACATTTTAACATTCTATATGGTAATTTGGATATGCTCTTTTACCCTTATCACAGTAGCTGATTTGTCACCTGCCAAAGGCCTGGTGAATTGCAACTCGTTGTTGAGCATGGTTACATGCTTGTGCTTCAGGTGACTCCTTTATGTATTACTGGAGAAAGGGGTTACACACTGACCTCTCTCATATGCTTTACTGTTTTTTCTTGGGGACCAGTGGTTTTTATCCCTTTCCCCGCCAGGGAATGAGCAGAGGGGGGTAAATAGTGGCCCCTTGGGCGGGATTTCCCCAAGGGAAAAGCCTGATACCTAGATTATACATGTCAGGCTTTTACTTCCTTCCTATACCGCCCACACATGGACCTGACTGCTGCTGCTGCTGTGCCTGTGATCTTCTGTGTCCCTCCTGCGATCTCCAGCTGTTTGTGCCCAGGTTAGTGCCAAATACACAATCACACACTTATTACACTAATACACACTTATTCTTACACTTATACACACACTCTTACATTTGGCGGGGGTTGGGGGGTTTCACACATTCACAGCACTTACAGCACTCACACTTACTTGCACACACACACACAAAACACATTTTGCCATGTGTTACACACACACTTACACTTATGCAATTTTGTAATTTTTTTTATCGCATTTTGCCTGAAAAAAATGGTTTATTGCCATTGCGGATAGCGTATTCGCTAACCGCACTGCGCAATACCTTTTGTGTATTATTTTTTTTATTTATATTGTTTTTATTACATTTTTTGTGATTTTGGTGCATTTTTAGTCATTTTATTGCATTTTTAGCCATTTTCTTGCATTTTCAGTTACGCATAGTTGTTGTTCGCTTGACTTTGTCTGTAAATATAATTTGCCCAAGCCAAAATACTCAAACTGTGATTCTGACTGCAGATATCACTAGGAAAAAATAAAAACATTGATTTTAGTTTTTTTTGTTGATTTTAGCAATTTTACTGCATTTCACATTGTTCTTTTTTACTTGTCTTTGCTCATGGACATTTTGTCTGCTGTATTTCAATTTGGCTTCCTCTGTACCCCACATAGTTTGGTGAATCTATGCATACAGGGCATCAAAGTGTTCAGTAGACCCCTGGCGTTAATATTTAGAGTGTTTTATGTTGGTACGTTATGAAATGTGGGGTACAAAATGGGGCAAAGTGCAAGCTTTGTGACGATTTTCAGAAATGTTATAAAAATCGTTCTGTTTAGCATAGCTTTGTAGTTTGGTAGTTTGCAGTAGAAAGATGTATTTACCCATTTTTGTTTTGTCAGAATGTTTATTCTTGGAAAATATATGGTTTTCTAGGGTCTCCATACTGTTAGGGGGGTCGTATGGCACATAATACACATCCTGGGTGCAAAAACTGCACAAGCCGGAGCGTCATTTGTGAAAATTCATATGCACTTTTTTTATTTGGGTGCCCCTGTATGCCACATAGTTTGGTAAATCTATGCATATAGAGCATCAAAGTGTTCAGTAGACCCCTGGCATTCATATTTAGAGTGTTTTATGTTGATGCATTACAAATTGTGGGGTACATAATTAGGTAAAATGAAAGCTTTGTGACGATTTTCAGAAATGTCATAAAAACGTTCTGTTTAGCATAGCTTTGTAGTTTGGTAGTTTGCAGTAGAAAGATGTATTTACCCATTTTTGTTTTGTCAGAATGTGTACTTTCGGAAAATGTGTGGTTTTCTAGGGTCTCCATACTGTTAGGAGGTCTTATGGAGCATAATACACATACCGGGTGCAAAAACTGCACGAGCCGGAGCGTCATTTGTGAAAATAGATATTTTTATTTGGGTGCCCCTGTACACCACATAGTTTGTTAAATCTTTGCATATAGGGCATCAAACTGTTCAGTGGACCTCTGGTGTTCCTATTTGGGGTGATTCACATTTGTATGCAAGAAATTGTGTGAGATAAATGCGGCAAGTTACAACATTTTTAAGGGATTTTCTGAAATGTCATAGAAACCACTAACTTTAGGGAAGTTTGCAGATTGGTACTTTAGTGTAGAAAGGACTCTTTACTCATGTTGGATTGGTCAGTACTGGTACTTTCCAAAAATATATGGTTTTCAGGGGTCACCCTACATTTCTGCAGTTTCTATCCCACATAAAACTGCCATGTGGTTATGAATTAGGTAAAGGTAAGCCATGAAATTAGTGTGCACAAGGTATATTTTGGGGTCTTTAAGTGCCATGTGTTTTGATAAACCTATGTACAGTGGGCATCAAACTGTTCAGTAGACCTCTGGGGTTCATATTTAAGGTGTTTTATCTTGGTACCTAATGACCTGTAGAAAATAAGATGCTGTATAGTGGAAGTTTTGAGGTAATTTTTAGAAATGTCATAAAAATCGGAAAACTTAGGAAACCTTTGCGGCTTGGTATTTTGGAGTAGAAAGACATGGGTACCCATTTTAGATTTTGGGAAATGTGTACTTTCCAAAAATATATGACTTTCTGGGGTGAGTGTACTTTTTACTAGCTTTATCCTACATAAAATGATGTAAATGTGTTAATTTTGCAGAAGCTGAAATGACAGAAATGGCAGATCATGTGGGGGTATGTTCACATTGGGGCCCCTACATGGCACATACTTAGGTAAACCTATACATATTGGGCATCAAACTGTTGAGTGGACCCCTGGCATTTATAATTAGGTTGTTTTCTCTTGGTACCTAATAATATGTGGGAGATAAGATACTATAGACTGGAAGCTTTGAAGCGTTTATTAAGAAATTTCACAAATTTTGATAAAAACCAATAACTTTAGGAAAGCATTGCAACTTGGTAGTTTGGAGTAAACAGGCAGTTCTACCTATTCTGGATTCCCCAGAATATGTTCTTTCTAAAAATGTTTTCTGGGATAAACCTTTCTGTTAGTGGAATTTTTGGCCTTGAAATCTAAAGTATGCAGCTTTCTGGAGCAGTGCTTTTTTTTTACCTATACAAGTGAAAAATCTCCATAAAAAAATATATATATATTTGGTATTGGCACGTTCAGGCGCCATGGGACTTTTCAAATCAGTTGTATTTTCATGCATAAAATAATTTTTGTTTCTGGTGTATGTGTTTATATTATGGAAAATATTTTTTATATTTTGAAAAAACGATATATAGTTTTCCTGGGTAAACTAAAAGTCCCCACAAGGAAAGGCCCCTAAAATGAAACAGTGCAAAATGTTCAAAAACTGTCTGGCAGTAGAAGTTCCACTTTGTCCAAAATGGCTGGCAGTGAAAGGGTTAAAAGAGAAAAAATTGTTTATTTGCTGGGACTGACCAACAAGCTTACTTCAGGATGGTCCACAGCTGATGAAGATGAGATGTAGTAGTGTGATTCTACTGGTTAAAAAGCCTCTGTCTGTACAAGACACAGTTACAGTTAAATGTAAGTAAAGACCTAGTTAGTAACTTTAAATTGTCACTAGGTAAAGTTTCTAAGGCAACAGTCATTGTTATTTGCATGCACTCCTGTTTCTGGATGGTGATACATCATTTTTGTCTTGCAGGAAACTGTGCTTTTAAGCATGTAATTTGCTGTCATTGGAAGAAGGATCTATGTAATAGAAAAGGCTGCTGCTGTGATGAATTCTGTAAAACGGAAATACACTGTAGTTCAAATAATAGGAAGCCGTGCCATACAGGTAATAACTTTTATTCGATAGCAGTGCAAAGTTTGGTATCTTAGCTAAAGTCATGCCAAGGATAAACTAATTTATGGCTGCTGATAAAGTGCAACTACAATCATGTTTTGTCTTAAATCTCCCTATTGTATATGCATAGCCGATGTAGCTCAGCTTGTCAAGAAAAGGGAAACATAGTAGTGATGAGCAATACGGACCCCAACATTTCTGCCTAACTATGTTCATGTCAATGGGAAAACAAAATTACACTGCGGTTAAGGCTTTTTGGTCATGTTGGCCCGGATGGTACCCCAGGGTCTTACAAAACTGAGCCCAAGCTGAAATACATCGCCAGATGGTCCAGTAATATAAAATCAGCCATCCTGTGCTTGTAAGGCCTGTTTTAAACCAAGGGAAAAGCTAGTTGGAAGGACAGCTGTACAAAACCAAAGCAATGTTAACTACATGCAGTACTTCCTGCAAAGCGGAGTGTAATTTCTGAGAAATGAAAATGGTATCTTTTGCATAACTGGCCAATCACTTAGTTTTATAGGAGAGGATGTTGCAAAGTACATCAGATGAGGCTTCTTTAGTTTGCAAAAAACTCAGAGGGGGTCATTTATAAAGTTTGTGCAGCGCATATTTTTTTCACAAATGGTTGTTTTGCACGTGTTTTCCCCTAAACACTTAAATTTGCTGTGCCTGTCTTTTCTTTTTCTGCGAATCACGGTGAAATGTGGATTGCACAAAAATTTGCAAATGAGATTGTGGTTTGTGTGAACATGCCCTCTCTGTGTGTTTTTGTGTGCAAATATAGCAAATTGCAAAATCAATTCAGCGAAAAGTTGTGGCGTAACTTGAATACAGAGTATGCGCATACATTTGCATAAACTGCTAATAAAAATGTGCAATTAGGTTTGCACATTAAATGCACCAGTCTTGTCCCACAGGGCACATATGTTCACTGTGCAAATAATTATGCACCGCACAAGTTTTATAAATGACCAAAAAGGTCCAGTTGCTTTAGACTTAATTCTACTAGATAATGGAACACTGAGATTGAACTAAATGTGCTAACTCCTTTCTCTAATAGGTAGTATATTTATGCAATTTTAATCTTTCAGTAAAATATTGCACTTACATGGATACCTTTTAAAAGGCACACATCTAAAAAAAGCCAGATCGCTACCAAGAGTCTTTGCAGTAGTGTTGGTAGAACTCTCTGGTGGTTTCCAGTTTCTTTCTGATGCCCCACAGCGTCCTCGTGGTTCAAGCAGATGCAGTGTAGGCCTTGCGCCTCCTATTGATGAATGAATTTCGCCCAGTAAAGCTTTCTTAAGATGTTTGAAATTATCAGTCCAACCTCTTTATAGTTTCTACTGAGGATCCATAACTATTCTGTTGCAAAAGTTAGTCCCAACTTTATTTAACAAATACAAGGGAAAAACAATCTACATAATGAATGTTGCTACTATACTTTGTTCAATACGCAAAAGCAACTTTATACAGTATACATCTATCAGAGGTTGTAACAAAATAAAAACAATGATTAAAAGTCCAGATTTCAAGTAAAAAACAACAAACTTTTTTCTAAATTCTAAATCTCCCCCAAAAAGGCTCTTTTTTTTTTTTTAACTAAGTCTTCACTTCTCCAGTCTTTTTACAATGTGCATCCCATAATAGACCTTTTGGATTCTTATTATGTATTTCTTTGAAGTGTTAGGCTCGAACAATCATGAGATTGATAACTCATGCTGGGTTTTGAGTGGAAAAAACGTAGCAATTTCCATACATTTTCCGAAACAGGTTTTTGTAGTGAAGAAAATTGGCACTTTTGGCTCAAAACCCAGTGAGTTAGCAAAAGCCCTATTTAAATAGATATTATATTGGGAATCAAAGGTTACCTTGCTCTTTTTTTTTTTTTTATAATTTTTATTTTTAACAAGGTTAGGTTCCAACCATACTATAAGCAGTGAATGATAATATGCAAATATATAAAACACAGGCATGTAATTTGTTTGTTTGTAATAAAGTGCGCTGTCTACCGCCCGCAGTCCTGTCTTTATTTGCTAGGGAATGGTTGAGACCTGTTTTTGGGGGGAGGGGAAATTAGGGGATACCAGGCAGTGGGGAGAGTCAGTACCCTTTTGTTAAATGCAAAAATAAATGCAGAGATATTGGTACAATTCGTAATCTAGTCTTAGTTGCGACATACATTTTCCAACTGAAAACAGAAATTATACACATGTAGGGTAGCTGTGTACACTTGTCTCTCCTCTGTGTTGTTACTGTGCAAGGAGGAGGAGCCCCCACCCTCTGTGTGAGCTGACAGGAAGGAAGTGAGAAGGAGGTGCTGCTGGAACAAGGTAGTAGAGAGACAAGAAATGTGCTGATAGCTTACAAAGTGCTCTGCATAAGAAAGTAATTGGGAACCCCCCAGTGGCAGAAAAGCCAAAGGGAGTTCTTCTCAAGTACTTAAGTACTCAAGCCACATAAGTGGGGATTTCCCTCAGCAGTTCAGAAAGTACCAGTTATGTTATGTGAGTGAAGTTGCCCCAGGCTGGCAGGCAGTATCTATCTCTGCAAATGTAAAGGTATAGCGTCCTGCCAATAAATCCATCAACCTTTCCTGTGTGTGTGTTGTGGAGTTTCCCAGGGAGGGGTACTGCAGTCCAACCTGTCCTGGACCCTGGGTGGAGGCACGCCATTTATCAGTGTACCTGCTCCTTCAGATAGCGGAGGCACAGGGCTCCTGTAGCGCCACACACAAGTGAATGCGTGCTAGATCTCATGCAGTAGCAAAAGAGGGCTACATACACAAGAGAATATAATATCTAATCTATGCTAGAAATATAGTTGCTTAGTGGTCTGAGTATTTAATGTTGCTTTTCGAAGCATTGCATCCAAGTATGCCAGGTTATCCAATGATTCAGTATCGCTTTTTGGGATTCAGCATGTGTCTCTTCAAATTTGAGGATCTCTTCCATTTCCTTTATCCATTCAGCAAATGTAGGGGGCATAGTTTGGGGCATAGTTTTCCATCTGCATGGGATCAGTATTTTACCTGCGTTGAGAGCATATTGTGCAAGAGCTTTTTTATATACTGGGAGAGAAGTGCTATTATGATGCAGGAGTATGGTAGCTTGGGTTTTTTCTAGTTCCAGCTGTAGATGATTCGAGCAGATCTCCAAAATCTCAGACCAGAATTTCAGTATTGTGGGGCACTCCCATAGGATATGTAGCAATGTTCCTGGGGCCTGATTGCCCTTGTTTTTTTTTCACCCTTTTGTCTGAATGTTAGTCCTTCTCTGTTCTCCCCCTCTAACTTTTTATATAGCTTCCTCTATTATATTCTTTCTCCAGTAACCTGTGTTTTAAAATCTAATTGGTCTTCAAATATATCTGCCTCAGTACAGTAAAGTATAATATTTCTTATTTATACTAGATTATGGTTACTCCTGGCAGAAACATAACATTATCGATGTAGTGCCATACTAGAAAAAGGTTCACCCCCAGCTCAATATTAATTGCCTCCCATTGGCCCATAAATAAATTGGCATCACTGGGAGTGAACCGTGTTCCCATGGCCGTGCCACAAACCTGCAAATAAATCATATATATATATCCCACACCTTGTGTCTCAACCCTTTCTCCTTGTAGATTGTAAGCTCTTTTGGGCAGGGCCCTCTTCACCTCTTGTATCGGTTATTGATTGCTTTATATGTTACTCTGTATGTCCAATGTATGTAACCCACTTATTGTACAGCGCTGCGGAATATGTTGGCGCTTTATAAATAAATGTTAATGTAATAATGTAATATATACACACATATACACACACATGCACACACATATAATATGTAAATATATACGTATATAAATGTATATATTTAAAGGCTAAGCTGCTGGAATCATGTTTTCCTATTGAAATTTCTGGCAAATACATGTAATTATATGTGAGACTGAAGACCAAGTGCTTTATACAAGTCATGGAACTCCAAGGTGACTTTTAATATTCTGATGTTTTACAACAGGCGTTATTTTATTAATTATAATACCCAAGCATCAGTAAGTCATGAGACACAAATTACATCACCGACCACTAAGGAATGAGCATAACCAATGACATCACTAAGCACCATTTGTAAGGAAATTTACAGGTTATGCTTTCATATTAAAGATATTAAATAATTGAGTCTTCTGCAATCAAAGTTGTGTTAGGTCCACTCATGCAAAACAGGGTCTTAACACCAATTGTCATTTGATATCTCCTTGCCACAAAAAGGTCTACATTTCTAAATTATGTCCCAAAATCTTGCTACATTCATCAACACTTCCAGTGGCTCCTAAATCACTGCTCCTTATGTAAAAATCAGTACTATTATAGAAAATAAATAATAAATAAAGATACAGCATAAAAATATGCTCAACGCATTTCGCAAAGACATATGCTTTCAGAAACATGATTAACAGCAGTTTCAGTCACTTAAAAATAGAACCCATTGATTGTAATGCTTTATATGAAGAAAGTTTTTGTTTTTAAATGCTCATGTACTTTCATTCTTTATGTATGTGTTGTTTTCTTTATGTATGTGTTGTTTCATGTACTTTCATTCTTTATGTATGGGTTTTACACATAAGTGTAAAACCAATTTTTATAAAGATCAATATTCATGTTTACAATGTATATTTGAGTAATAATTTTTACATTTTGTTTGGTCTTGTATATATTCTATGTCTCCCTTCTGATTCACTTTCACTATTTCATTCCATACAATATATGTAAATAATTATACATACAAATATACATATTAAATGATTTACAATGTGAGCAATTTACCTTTGTGCAAAAAATTTTTTGCTGTGTATTTATTAATACATTTCCCAACCAGTAAAAAAAATTAAGTATTTAGTGTCTTATCATCTGCATTTTATAGTTCATGCCAGTAATCAGTGTATGTGATAAAACTTCCTAATTGAAAAGTTGCCATTTTTTTACAAAACGTCTCACATGACTTAAAAATGTATGTTATTAATTTCCCATTCAAGTAAATCAATTGCAACAGTGGTAGCAGTGATTGTATGTTTGGCAGCAGAGTCTTGGAACCTTGTGCCATTAGTAGCCTTGTAGAATTGTTTCAGAACCTCATTGCTTTTCTTTGAAAAGCAACAGGGCTGGTTATTCTCTCTTGTACTTCATATTAGGTGTCTTTGTTTCTTTCTATCGCTGATCTGTATTTCCACAGCTCCTGCCTGCCTCTGTCAGTCTAGTCAATATCCTGTTTCTTTACTCACTTTTGGTATTTGTTCTGGGTCTCTCTGTTATTCCTACTCATTTTCCTATTTTTATCTTAGTCACAGGCAATTGTTTCTGAGCTAAACAAACTTTTGTCAGGGATCAAATCATTTTACGTCACCATGACATGCTGTATTGCATAATCTCTGCAGTGTTGCATGCACTGCATAACACCTCCAGCATAGTTGTAATCCTGTATTTCCACATGCCTATGAGGATTTTCTTTATACTGAAGTTGTTGCTCAGATGCATGGTGCAAAGTTTCAAGAAGTCCAGTTGCTTTTGACTTAATTCTGCTAAATACTGTTTTCCACATTTCACATTCAGATACTGTTTATTATGTTCTTTAAATGCCTTACTCTCACACTTCATGCTGACAGTGCTGACTAGCATATCTAGTTTAGTTCTCCGGTATGAAAATTTCCTAAACTCATTCTACATACACACTTGCTCTTTATGCTCTTTGTCATCCTATACCCTTGGTTTTCTATAAACACTATACGTACTATTTTATCTTTTATCCTAATACCAGTAAACCAACTAGCTTATCCATTATCCTGGTTCCTTTGATGTGCTATATCTGTCTACTACTGTTTTTGCCTACCTGTATCCAATCGCCTAAACTTTATACTCACTAGCCTTTCTTTATAACAGGCTTTTATATATTTTTTTCTTAACAACAATTTTTTATATGTCTGCATACATGCACAGTTCCTAGTCTAAATTCATCCATGGATTATTATTATTATTACAACTATTATTAACATGTATTTGTAAAGCACCAACATATACCAAAGTTTTGTATTCTTAATGGGTTTATGCACTGAACATTTTTTCAAAACAGCAAGTGAACAGGGCCCTGTCCAAAAGAGCTTTCAATCTAAAAGGAGAAGTGGTTGAGAATGGGCAATAGTGTGGGAATGGGCAATATCACAAGAAAAAAAAGAAGAGAGATGTAGCATAGGGCATTGCATATAGCAGCACACTGAGGTTGTGAGGGTAAGCTTGTCTAAATAAATTTATTTTAAGACAGACTGTGGGGGCAAATTCCAGAGAGGTTGCAGCTCTTGCAAAGTTTTTGTAATGACTAGTAATGACTAGGTTTGCTAACTTTATCTTACAACGTCTACTTGTCTCCACCATCTGTACTTAGGTTATTGCATCCCTCAGTACATTTGATTTATAGATCACTTTCTGTATACATGGTAATTACTTTTATGGTTTTCTTTGCATCCAATAGCTGTCTCCATTTTTTGGGGTTCAGATTCACTCACTGTTCTCTTAGGGATGTATTTATTAACATTAGAGACAAACATCACTGGTGATTGGTTGCCATGAGCAACATCACCAGTGATGTTTGTCTGCAGTGTTAATAAATACGCCCCTTAATGTTCATATGGTTGCTAACTATAACTGCTTCAGTTCATAGCCACTCATAAGTACAATTCTAATCATTGTACACTTTGGGGTATATTTTGGGGTATATAAAGTTGAGCTACTGGAATCACTGTCCTTCAGATTCATCAATTCAGTTTTCTTTAAAATAATAAATAAATGATTCTCTGCTATATACCAAAACTGTCCAAGCATTAAAAATGAAACAAACAATACGAACCAGTTTACTTCAAATCAAGAAGCAAAGAAACAACAAGAAAATCTGTACACAGAGAGAAGAAAGCATAAAAAACTGCTGTGAAATGTGAAAATCGTCTCACACTTGGTTAATGACAGTGAGTTTTGTTATTGCTTCACCTATTCATGTTTGTTTTTAAGAGATTTTGTAAACAAATTGTTGGGAGCCCAGAATCTTATTAAATTAATTTTGTCATTTTTAAAGTGAAAATTCAGAATGATTTCTTTAGGGACAGAGGTTTTGCACTCATGAGACAGAAATAAATAGCAGACGTTTGATGATTACCTGAAAAGTTTGGTCAATGGGTTATCTAGCACTGTTCTGTCATATCGGTGAAAAAGGCTCCCGCTTATATTAACATCAGTTAAGTGTAAGGCCACTGTAAACAATTACATTTACATAATATTTAACAATAAACTTTTTGTAACCTCTGCTAGCTGCTGAAGGCTGCAAACAATTATGAGTGCTACGTGCAGCTTTGCTTTATAACTCACGCCCTTTCCACTGGCCACTTCCACCACTTTGGCCCCAGGCCTTACCCCTATTATGCCCTACTCTTCATAAGCCTATTGCAGAGTCAAACCCGGGAGCCCCTCCTGTTGCGACTCGAATACCACCCAACAACTCTGCTACTCCCTTGGTCTGGGAAAGGCAGACAGGAGCTGTTCAATAAAGTAAAAACTTTCCTCCACCCCTCCTAATAGGCAACCCAACTACAACATCCATAATTTCTAACTTTCCTACTTCCTAGCCCTATCATGCCCCAGTTCCTGGCTCACTCATAATCACCCAGTGGCCTCGAATCTGTGCATAGGTGATGTGCTGTAAAATGTTTTGTTCTGTTTTAGTTTTTTTTTATCCTTTATTACAAGAGACCACAATCACCTTTAAACAAAGAAGACTGGATGCATATGGCAGACAGGTAAGACGGCTTTATTCAACCCTGAACAGAGTGACTTAGATTCTAAACAGAACAGTTTCCTCTATGTTGAGCTCAGTGCATTTCAAGCAGGAGTGGAAAAATTCTTTCTGTGAATTTGAAATAATGTGGCTGACAGGTAACCTTTATGTTTCTTAAGAGGTGATGGTTACTTTGCATGCTTTTATATAAACAGGTGCACAGGCAATACAAGTACTGTAAACTGAGGTTTCTTGCCGAGAGAGTTGTAAAGGTTCTTTCAGATATTAAAGAACATTTATGCTTGAGGTGTGGAATGTATTGTGTAGATAAACTATTGAGGGTTTTTAAGGACAGAAGTTTATATTTTTGGTAAGCTTTGATAAAAATCTGTTTGAAAGCTCTCTCCAAATATTTACTTAAGTAAAAGTTTAACCAAAATATAGGCTGCTGAGTTTATCAATGTCTATCAAATTCTAAATTTTCTTTCACATGCTCATGAGTATAAATTACATTTTGCCCTGACTTAATAGTTTTTTTTTTAGCAACCAGTATAGTAAGGCAGGCAGTGTATAAATTGTGTTCACTTATGGAAGTAGATGCGATGCCCAGGTGTGCCGCCCTGGACCAAGATAAAGGGTCTGCAATCTCTGCAAGATGCTTCTCCCAAAAGTTATCCCAGATAAAATGTGTGCTAGTGGGCCCTTTCCTATCCTGGTGGGCTCTGGGCAGATGCCCCTTTTGCCCATTTGTTAGAACAACCATGTTCTATTTCACAATGGTATGAAATCTGCAGATATGTAGAGGCTTTTAGAGGGCCAGCATTTATGTAGGCCCAAAAAACCCCATTGTAACTAAGCTATGGATTAATTAGACCATATAATTTACTTCTTAGAGACAAACAGACCAATCAGTGTGTTCAATCAACAGTGACACTTGAAGTGCTAAAAATTTCAATGTCCCTTGTATTAAAGAATTCTTAGTTCAGTGTTCATACTATGCTGTGCTTGGAGGAAGTGAACATTCCCCTAATAAGGTTAGATTGAAGCAGATAGAGTTACAAGCAGCAGCGACACACCTAGGCAGTTTGTAATGAAAGACTGAACAGGGGAGGGGAGAAGGAATGCAAAAAGAGGATTTTCATGTGTTTCAGGTTTTAAGAATCCCTATTCAATATAACAGATTTTCTATTCCTGAAACACAGAAATGTATAAGGCATTGTTAGCTATAAGATGAGCAAATTATTTTAAAAACAATTACATGAACAACAGTTGCTGTGTTACAGATGTAATGTCTTAAGGTTGGATAATGCAAAATGTTCAACTCCACCCCTAAAACTCCAGTGAACCAGGAACATATCAGTGGCATCTGACTAACTCGCATCTTGCTTTTCGCTTTTTGAGCTTGGAGTTTACCACTTCTCTCGGGGAATTGTGATAGCTACAGGTAAGAAATCAGTGCAATCAAAACATGTGTGTGTATGCGTGTGTAATTAACAAGGAATGGTCATTGACTCTGAATATGTATTGTTGCTGTTCAGCCTTAGATAGTGCTGTTTTGTGTTCTTCCTTCTACTAATGATTCAGTATATGCACCTGATTCCATGTGCTTCTCATTCACTGGATAAAAACTTTTTATTTTGCCCCATTGGCTTTTGCTTAGATGTTGGCTTGTCAGACTTACAGGGTGTCCATGTAAGCAAGAAGTATGGAATAGTTCCAGAAACTGTGACTTTTAATTATGTTTTTTATGTGTAGATTAATACAGGTTATCATGTTAAAATAGTTGATTATTACCTGTGTCATCGACAAACATACACTAGCTGTGTCTGGAAATATGTGTTGCTGCGTAGCCCATGTTTAGTCCCTGTGTAGAGTAGACAAATTAGAGAGGGGAACAAAATAAATCATGTTTTTTTATATCATGTGTGCTACTAATTGCCGTGGGAAACATGTGTTGTTTAATTTCTGGTTTATAAGGACCCTCTGGTATTTTTTCTGTAATAATTAAAATGTAGGTTATAGATTTGCTACAAATGCATCTCAGTTACTGTGCTGTATCTTACTAATGTTATTAATTTTAATTCTCTTTGCGCCTGAAGTTGCTATAAGCTATATATTGGTCCTGATTGAACATGCATATTACAGGTACTGATTGGCACTTACCTTGATCCATGTATCTATCCCTATTATGATGCATAAGATTTTACATTGTAGGGATATTAATTCAATGTGCATCAAGACAGAAAGCTGCCTATACAGCTGCCCATATAGCCCAAACATCATTAAGGATTCAAGTTTTTACAAAAATAGTTTGCACTAAAAGTTTGAATTGGAATTTCTCAAATGTAAATGTTTCAGTTTTTCAAGTTTTTGTGGTGATGAGCAGAATTCAATTGTACTGTGTTTAAATTTTGTTTCACAGTTTTGAGCGATCAAGTTTTTGTGATTTTTTTTAAATAAATAAGAGCACATTGGAGTTTGATGAGTTTGCTGGTTTTTTTTCATAAAAAAAAAACCCTTGAAAACTGACTAATTTGAATTTTGAGGATGGAAATGGGTATAATTTAAATGTTATTTAAAAAAATTAAAAGTTATGGGTCAGATAGAAAGCACATTAATGCCTTTACAGCAGATTCTTTGCAACAGATAAATGGGGGAAAAGGAGGGTGAGTTAGTTGGTTTCCCAATAAACCCAAGAGTATTGTTTTGCCGTCAGTAAAGATTCATGCATCTTAGTTGGGACCAAGAACAAAGGTAATGTTTTATTATTACAGAGAAAAAGGAAATAGTTCTAAAAAATTGTAATTACAGGTATATGATCTGTTATCCAGAAAGCTCAGAATTACAGGAAGGCCATCTCCCATAGGCTCAATTTTAGTCAAATAATTCAAATATTTAAAAATTATTTTTATTTTCTTTGTAATGATAAACCAGTACCTTGTACTTGATCCCAACTGAGGTATAATGAATCCTTATTGGAGGCAAAACAATCCTATTGGGTTTATTTATTTTTGTTTAAATTATTTTTTAGTAGACAAAGTATGGAGATCCAAATTACAGAAATAACCCTTATCCAGAAAACCCCAGTTCCCGAGCATTCCGGACAACAGGTCCCATACCTGCATTTGTTTGAATTTTCACTGTATAGGTGATGGCCCTTCCTGAAATTGGGAGCTTTCTGAATAACATGTTTCTGAATACCTGTATCTTGATTAGTGAGGCTATTAACTAACTATGTAATCTATGTATTATCTATGTCAGTGCTGTCCAACTTCTGTTGTACCGAGGGCCGGAATTTTTCCGACCTACGTGGTGGAGGGCCGATAATGGAAGCCCGTTTTGACCACTCCCCTTTTTGAAACCGCACCTACTTGAAACCACACCCATGTTATCACATGACCATACCCATATTAATGGTTGTAGTACAGCAAAAACCTGCCATACTCTGCCTGCCCTACCCTGCCTGTGTGTGCCATACTCTGCCTGCCCTACCCTGCCTGTGTGTGCCATACTCGCCTTCCCTACCCTGCCTGTGTGTGCCATACTCTGCCTTCCCTACCCTGTCTGTGTGCCATACTTTCACTGTGTGTGCCATTCTTGGCTGGTTTGTGCCATACTTGGCCTGTGTGTGCCATACCCTGCCTGTGTGTGCCATACCCTGCCTGTGTGTGCCATACTCTGCCTTCATTACCCTGCCTGCATGTGCCATACTCTCACTGTGTTTGCCATTCTTGGCTGGTTTGTGCCATACTTGGCCTGTGTGTGCCATACTCTGCCTGCCCTACCCTGCCTGTGTGTGCCATACTCTGCCTTTATTACCCTGCCTGCGTGTGCCATACTCTCACTGTGTTTGCCATTCTTGGCTGGTTTGTGCCATACTTGGCCTGTGTGTGCCATACTCTGCCTGTGTGTGCCATACTCTGCCTTCCCTACCCTGCCTGTGTGTGCCATACTCTGCTTGCCCTATGATGCCTGTGTGTATGGCACACACAGGCAGCCTACAGTGACACAATGCTGGCACTGCTCCTACAGTCTGCAAAATAACTATATATTAAAAAACTTTTTAATTGAAGTACCACCTCAGTATATGTTCTTTTTGCAGTGTGCAGGGATTATTTGTGGGTTTCTACTGCTCCTGAGGTGTGAACAGGGGAACAATGGGGGTGATTACAGCCTGAGCCAGAAGTGTGAACACTGCAGGGGGTGAACAATACAGAAACTAAAAGGTGTGAAAAACACAGGTTTTACATATTTAAACAATACAGCCTGATTACAGCCTGAATCTGAGGTGAGAACCATGCAGGGGGGCAGTTAATCACAGTACTGATACCATTTAAAGCTTACACAAGAGTAAGCCATCAAAGCAGCCAGACAGGTGGGGGGCCACACAGAGGGGGGTCGCGGGCCGCATGCGGCCCGCGGGCCGCCAGTTGGACAGCACTGATCTATGTAATAAAGCAATAGTTTTGAGGTGTATGTGCTGTCACCCAGAACTTCAGAGCTGAATGACCCTGTCATAAATGTATCCAGCCCCGGATTTGATAACGCCCGAGGCCGTTCCCATTCCCTGCCACCCTGCCATCCTGCCACCCTGCCGCCCCATTTCTCCATATGTGAGCAAAATTTCAGTGCGGCTTGGGTGGCATGCCGCCCCTAAATTTGTACCCCAAATTTCTCCTGTTCAGATGATCAGAAGCCTCATACGAAAAAAAAAACACTGAGCTCTGTAAAGAAAATTACCCTAATGCCACACTCCTGCACCAAGACCCCTGTACATGCCCAGTTTGTACATGCTGAATGGCTCAGATCACACATTCCTAATCATTTTTAAAAATAATTTCCTTTTTCTCTGTAATAATAAAACAGTACCTTGTTCTTGATCCCAACTAAGATATAATTAATCCTTATTGGAGCCAAAACAAGCCCATTGGGTTTATTCAATATTGAAATGATTTATAGCAGACTTAAGTAATGGAGATCCAAATTACGGAAAGATGCTTTATCTAGAAAACCCCAGGTCTTGTGCATTCTGGATAACAGGTCCCTTACCTGTACTTTCACTTTCTATTCAGCACTCACTTTCCCCCTCCCTCCTCACCATATAATTGTGTATCCTGTGCATGTGCATGGGCATCAGGTTCCCCATTCTGGCACAGACACAAGATGTTGGGGTGATGCAAAGCTTGCCTTACAGCAAGAGTCCACAAAATGGTGCCTGCCTGTTTGCTGTGATAATTCCAAGACTGAATTATATTAGTTTAATAGTGTAAATGAAGTTTATTTTGCTTAAAAAACACAGAAAATAATTTGGAATTATCTGTTGTTACTACCAGTTCCTATGGAAAAAAAGAAATTATTATTTTGATCAGTCAACATATTTAAACAATTTCAGAAATACAAAAAACTTGTACTACTCAGAGATAAATATTTTTAGCAACTAATTACTTATTCTAACTTTTTGCAATAAAAAATATAAAAGGAAGTAATGGTGACTGTTAGACAATTCTGTTTGTTTTCACTCCAGAATTATTATATTTTATTTTATTTATATAGCACCAACACATTTCTGCAGCACTTTACAGATTTTATTCTCCTCAGTCCCTGTCCCAGAGAAGCTTATAAATTAACATACAAACTTCTTGCAGATAGTGTCCAGGCTAGGATTGAATCCAGGACCTCAGCACTGCAAGGCAGAAGTGCTATTCATTAGGTACTGACATCCCTGGCACATTTTATACAGTGGGAGGCAGTCTATATTTACAAAACCAGCACATTATATTCAGTAAAAGACTGTGGTGGGTACTGATGCAGGTATTTAGATATGCCCCCACACTATAACAATACATCTGAAACACAACATTGGCTTGTTTCCCAGCCTTGCAGTCTCCTGAAGGCAAAACCTTAACTAACTAAACAGTAACAAAAGTTACTAAGGCAGCACAAAAAACTACAAGTGCAAAGTAAATAAATACAAACAAATTTCTGCTAGTGAGTCAGCCATTAAAACATATATCGTATAGTACTTAGTAGGATGAAATCTGCAGCAACAGTTCAAAGTTAGTGAGGATCTTAGGTGAAGATACTTCTTCTCAGACTTCATTTCTGCAGTGCATTCAGTTTGTTCCATCTCCCCAGTCCCACCTATATCTGTGTCTTGGTTGGTTAATTTTATTGTCTGTCAAGAGAGCTACACTCTGATTGGAGAAATATCCAATCAGAGTGCAGTTGATTACAATAACCAGAGCTTGCAGGGCAGAGAGCAAGTGTGCAGAAAACGCAATTGTTTGCATCTGCTTTTTGCACCCTATCCTATACTTTGTAAATGAGTCCATTGATTAGTTCATTAGTTCATCACACATTGCACGTGTGAAAAAGGCACCATCATATTATACATTTGTATATTATACAATTTGTATTTGCAGCTCCTTGTTCTACATTTCTGTTTTATAAACGGTAATGTTTTACTTGATTCCCAAAATAAAGAGACCAACCACTGCAATTGAAAATATAGAGAAGAATGTAGACACATGGTCCTGACTAAGGAATTAAACCAATGGTCCAGTAACTGAACTATTTCTCTCTGCCTTAAATAATTTCTTATACTTTGGTTTTTAACTGCCATCCTACAGATTGTTTTATCTATATTGGATTTAGCAACAGTACAGCTATATGTGCAAGGCACTGCTGTGACAAAAAATAGTACTATTAAATAAAAGTTCTTTGGAGGGAAGGGGTGACTTTGCTACTTCAATGTCTTAGTTACCTAACGCATGAACAAGGAAAAGGTAATTTCCCCACGTTACAGTTGTTTAACTTGTTCACCTGCCAAATTATTTCGCCCATCACTATGTATGACTGAAGGACAAGAATATGTGAAAGTAAATAAAGATTCAGGGTCTCGTAGTAATTACTCCAAGGTATTAAAAAGCTTAGCTTTGATTTTACTTAATCCAGAATTATTTAGTATCTGACACAGGTTTGGGTCTGAGGGTTTTTATGGATAATGCACTTTATACCATCTTTATTTTGTTACATATAAATTCACTTATCTTGCAACAAAGCATTTATTAAAACGGTTTACTTATTTCCTTATGAATGCACATTGTATTTTTGGATATTACATTCTATATTAGTTGGGGAATGGTGTGTTACACTTGTGGGTCATAATAGGCACCTGTCAATGATATTATTTGTTTACTGTGACATCATGGGTAATGTTTTTGCATCATTTGGGCCTGGTGGATATTTATGGGAATTGGACAGCACTGTTCTGCCTTGACAAAGGTCCCAGTGTGTCCTAACATAGTTTATTACATTTGTGCTAATTCCAGGACTTTTATTTTTTATTATTATGTTTAAAGAAGCGCACTCTTTATTGCAACTGACTTATAGTATGTATATTATTCATACATTCATATTTAAGAACAGTCTCCTAATCATCTGTAAATTTTGCTGGGCATCTAGCACTTGTGCCTGTGGGATTAGTAGATAAAGATCGTATTGTTTTATTTATGATTTACATACTGATTACCTTGGTCTGACAAGCTGATTTCACTGTGAGTAAACAATTTATGGATCTTAGCTGCAAGTCAGCTTGGCTGAGTTGTTACTGCAGGAAAAAATATTAGATTGAGGGAATACACTTATAAAAAGTGTATATCTCAAAAGCTATGACCAAACAAAGCCAACTTACTTGTGTAAAATATTTAACAACCTTTAATCATGGGTACCTGTTTATATCAAGCTTAGTCCCCGTTTAAAAATGAGTGTTATTATTATTATTAACATTTATTTATAAAGTGCCAACATTTTCCGCAGCGCTGTACAATAAGTGGGTTTCATACATTGGACATACAGAGTAACATATAAAGCAACCAATAACCGATACAAGAGGTGAACAGAGCTCTGCCCAAAAGAGCTTACAATCAATACACCTGTATATATCTGAAAAATCTATATAATTATCATATAATTTTTCGATGGGCATTATAGCACAACAGGCTGCTCTTTTGGTAGGTGGTGGAAGTAACATTTCCTGCCATATCAGAAACATCTAATGCAGTATTATGTTTTTAGAAAAAAAGATATTTAAAGGTGTTATTTAAACAAAAAAATAAAATAAAAAAAGATCATGTTGTCCTTTATGTACCTTTTCTATTCTGCATAACTGTTGTATGCAAATACAGTAGCATGAACAGGTTCAGCAAGGTACAAAACCCCCAGAGTAGGAAGGTAAAACTGGTAGAACCACTTAAATCAGTGGCATAAACACATTCTTTTAGTTATACTTCCTCGTACAAAACAATTTCTAGCTCTATACCAAAACCCCCAGCTTCCCCCAGCCTTCTGAATGTTCTAGTTCCACAGACTGTTGTAACTGCAACAATTTGGGGATCATTCTTGATTTTAGGGGTCGTTCACAATGCCCCACAGAAAGTGTAAAAAAAAGTGTAAAAACAGGCCACAATTGCACTTATTATTATTATTATTATTATTATTATTATTATACAAATAGCAGACTGAGCTTAAAATTGAGTTAGGCCTACATTAGGCCACACTCAATTCCAAAAGGGTAGGCAGGGGGAGGCTTAACATTCTAAGATACAAGGTAGTGTGGCGGTAGTAGTAGTAGGCAGGCAGTGTCCTGATGCTTCGCTGTTCACTCAGTGGAGCGCAAGTGCTCCTAGAAAGAACAATCATGTGCACCTAAGTGTTTTTCATGTGCACTTGACCCCTTTTGTCTCAGTCTGTTTACCTCCCCTCCCCTGAAATAAGACATTCCAATACTTGCAATTGGAGGGCAAACTAATAGAATGTATATACTTGAGCTCTGAAATGCCCTGAATAACAATAATGCAACCTCTGTGCCTTTTATTACTATGTCAAGAGTAAAATGTGCAAAGGGAACCCTGGACTAAAAATCTAGTCAGTGACAGGGCTCCTTTGGTTCTGAGTGTGCTCCACATTAGCCTTTGTAAAAAGTGTGTTCTAGTGGCTAATAATCCTAATTTTCAGGCTACTTTTTGGAGAAGTGCACCAAATTGTTTGCCCTTTGCGCCCATGTGAAGTTGAGGCCACTGTAGTTTTCTAAAGAGGATTAGAATTTTAGACACATATATTTAACAGACCCCGAATTGTGCACTGAAGTTTCAAACGCACTTTATGGGAGAGGCAGACTGCAGTAACTATTGTGTAGAGCCACCTGGTGATACTAAAGATGCTAAATTTTCCTTTGAAAACACAGAAAAGAAATGTGACACAAAGTATTCTGTAGGTGTGTGTCAGAGTTTCCGATCACAAAAGGGTAACAAATGATTGTGGCCACAACAGATAAACAATACTGAAACATGAATTCCTTCACTGCAGTGCCCCATGCTAAATGATTTACAAAAAGAACTACCGTAAAAGTCCTCCTTTGTAAATTCAGAAAAAAAAGCTTATAAATAACAGTTAGGTGCAGTGCATGCCTGGGAACTTTCTGTATAAGCTAAGCCTGAGAAATAGTAAACCCTCAGTGCTGCATTTGTGTATGCAGTCACCCTAGGCACACAACAATGTACTCCCCTCAGCTGCTGGATCCCTGTATGCCCATAATCACTCACTCCCTAAACTTTGGTGCCAGATTTTGCTGCAAGGGTCTGGCAGTAAGGTATAGAGAAAGTACACCTGAAAACTAAGTTTAAAATAAAATATAATTCGCACCATAGCAGCCATTCAGATGTTTGCTTTTAAAAAGCTGATCAGCAAATTCTACCTGCTGGTTGCTTTTGGTTACTAGGTGGGGTCAAATTTTATTCTACCCCACTGCTCAGGTATCTAAGCTAATCTAAATTGTAGGGATCCACCGAATCCAAGATTTGGTTTGGGGTTCAGGCAACGTTCGGCCTTTTTCAACAGTATTCTGATTCATCCGAATCCAAGTGCCTGGCCAAACCAAATCCGAATCCTTAAAATCATGGGACTTTTTTCAAATAAACATGGATGTTGAAAAATTTTAATCACACGATTCCCTTTAACCCTTTCACTGCCTTATTTGCATATGAAAATTAGGAGTTGAATTCTGTTAGGTATTAGGCTGAATTTTTTAGAAAGGATTTGGGGTTCGGCCAAATCCCAAAATAGTGAATTCAGTGCATCCCTACTAAATTGTCTAAAGTAATTCTAAACTGTCTTTTGTTCTATTTTTGTATTTATCTCAGTGTTCAGGAGCCTTAAAATATAATTAAGTCTTTTATTCACCCTATTCATGAATAGATATGCACACTTTTGTTTCAAAAATTTCTTTCACTTAGTGCTCGTTACTGGCATAAAATATGTCATATGATGTGATATTTTGCCATATGTATTCGACATATGATGAACTTGCGCATGTATCAAATAGTTTCTATAAAATAAAGGCTGACCCCCATATGTAATAAAATGCACTAAGTTTGCCCTGGAGCAGTAAGACATATCAACAAGTAAGATATTTGCTTTTAAACAGGTAACCAGTAAAGTCTACCTGCTGATTGGTTGTGATGTGCTACTGCTCCTGAGGAAAACTTAATGTATTTTATTACATAATCCCCGTAATGGTTTAACACTGCAATCAAAGCTGCAAAGGATGTCGGTCTGTGTTTATCCAGAATTGAACTTGAGACATTGCAGCCTTACATTAATGGGGTAATTTACTATTCTGGGCAAAAGTGCAAGAGCACTAAGGGGAGCTAGAGCATGCCCATTAGTGCTCCTGCAGGATGTGCTTCTGCCCGAGGAATGGCTGTGATGCCCATCTCAATCTACACAAAAATCTAGTGCAAGTTACACAGCAGATTGTCAGGGGGCACAGTGACACACAAGTTTGGGGACAGGTATAGGAAGGGAATGAGTATGTGCCTCTTCCTGTTTACCCCTCTGAACTACTGAGTTGCTGGATGTAGACGGCATTGTATTCAAGGGGGTAGCTGCAGTATTGCAGTGTGAAAACATTCAAACAGCAACAACATCTTTAAACCCTGGAATCCTTAATCCCAATGGGTACACAAGAAACATAGCTAAATATTTATTTATCAACATAAAAAAATTATGCAAAACTGGAAGTCAGTTGCAGATGCTGGTAACAGAGAAATCCCTCAGATGCTGACACATCGGTTTGACTGGTTGTGTGATTTAAAATGTCATTGGCATTTTAAACTTTTTTGGCATTTTAAACTTTTACTTTCAGCACCTGAAGGCTTTTTAGGGATATTTTGTATGTATTTAAAATATTTTTTGTGCTACTAGTTTATGCAGCACTGTACAGCAGAACAATAAACTGAACAAAAAGGGTTTAATACAATAATCAATACAAACTAGAAAGGGAAGTTTGAGAACAAAATGTGAAGTCACTGAATGAAACCTCTTTGTTGGGCTCCGCCCACTTTTTCTAATCTTTTACCACAGTTATATAGTAAAAACCCCTGTGCAAAGTTTGAGGACCCTGGTTTTAATAGTGTCTGAATGGCAGCAACTTAAATTTCCCCACTGAAAGTCAATGAGTGAGATCTGATTGGTGGTTGGTGGCTCTGCCCCCTTTTTCTAACCTTGAACTGCAGTTAACTGGTGCCTAACTCTGCAAAGCGTTATTACTGTGAGAATGTCAACAGGTTGGATTTCTGCAAGTCAATAGGTAAAATCTTATTGGCTGTTCACAGCTCCGCCCACTTTTGGGCATCCAACAATCACCATATTTTCATTCAGGCTGACCCCATAACTGTGTGATTCAAGTTTGGGGAGTGTAGCCTCAAAGCTGTAAGATTGACAGCAATTTCAATTTCCCCATAAAAGACCCACGTTGGGGTCATCCAACTAATGTCGCTGTTTCATACAGGGGGACCCCATTATTATGTTATTCAAGTTTGGGAATCTTCCCTGTCAAAGTCAATGGGAAAATTGGGGGGTTCGGATCGGTGCCACAAAAAGACAGGGGGGCGGGATCGCTTAGAAAAGCACAAGCAACCTGCTCCGCTATAGGGAGAAGAAGTGTGGAGAGTCTGGGTGTTGTACCCCTAAAACTGTAGGAGGAGTAACGTTTAGAAAATAGGGGGCACTAAGAATAAGAAGAAGAAGAAAAAGTGGAAGAATCAGCTGAAGTGGAAGAATAGTATGCTTGGTTTTTCAACCCAACATAATAAACACAAAGTACAGTTACAAGTGCATTGTAAGTGCCAGGAACAGGGCCAAGTGTTATTGCTGCTATTTGTGAATAGGAACATGTGTTAGTAATTCTGGGAGTCTTTACAGCATGCACATATATAAAAATGTGTCCATTCCAGTGCATCAAGTGCATGTATAGGCTAGTAAGCAGCAATCATGGGGTCCTGGCTGCAATCTCAAGCTAATAGGTTGCTAGGTCCTCACTCACTAGCTTGAAAAAACAACAGATTGGCCCAAAGAAACATGACAAAAAAACAGCAACATCAAAAAAATTTAATATTTTTATTTAAAGTTTGTATATTTTAATAGAGCACCAACAAATAGATCATGAAAGGATATACAAGAAAGGATTTTTATTCTATGGTCCTGCCATGGCATTTGACTTCTGTTTTTCTTCCTGTGTAAGAAATAAAACCACTGTATTCTACAGAGCTTAACTGTTATCTTATATGTGAACATTTTGCCCTATTCAACTTCAGCGGTTGCCCCCTTAGCTACACAGCATCTTATTGATATAAACTGTGTGCAAACACACAATGTTACCATGCATGGTAACAGTATATTGAAGTGTGCTTTTTTGGCATACAAAGGGGCTGATTTACTAATCCACGAATCCGAATGGGAAAAATTCGGATTGGAAAACGAACATTTTGCGACTTTTTCGTAGCCATTACGACTTGCGCGAATTGTCGCGACTTTTCCATAGCCATTACAAATTTCGTGAATTGTCGCAACTTTTTCATAGCCATTATGACTTTCGTGAATTGTCGCGACTTTCGTATTGAGCGCTCGAAAAAGTAGCAAAATACCGATCATTGCGAAAAAAACGCATTCGGATGCTTTTCGGACGTTCGTGGATTAGTAAATGTGCCCCTTAGTAATTGTAAATGTGTCAATTTTCAATACATTCCCAAAGTTTACTTTACAATGTGCCAGAAATTATAACTTCCACAGATGATACTGATTAGATCATATAAATGTTTTTAGTTCCTAAGAATTTGTCACTTATACATTGTAATCTATGCAATATTTTGTAGTTATGTATGTAAGACGATTTTAGCATGCACATGTGAGTTCCTGACTTGAGTTTACCCCAATACAAAACTGTTCTAATGTGTTTCGAAAAAGTGGGCACTAGTGAATGTGTAACAACCAATCCCGAATCATCATATTGGCAACACTGTTAGAGGCCACGATCTTTACCAGTTACCTGTTTGTTCTTTTAAGTGCCTAGATGGGATTGGCATGATTCAATGGGCATGAATACCTACCACTTTAGGTTAAGTGTCAAATATACATGAAAAATTAGAAGGAAGATTGAAAAGAATTGAATACTGAGAATATTGTAGGAAATTAGCAGAGAAAGGAAACAGTCTGTAGTCACAGAAGTAACACTGTTGGGCTGGGAAGCAGGTATGGGAATGCACCACTACTGTATGTCAGGCTTACCCATAGACTCCATTTTAATATAAAAAATTGAGAATTTTAAAACTGATTTCCTAATCTCTGTAGTAATAAAACAGTACCTTGTACTTGATCCCAACTAACATATAATTAATCCTTATTGGAGGCAAAACAATCCTATTGGGTTTGATTCATGTTTTATTCATTTTTTAGTAGACTTAAGGTATGGAGATCGAAATTACGGAAATACCCCTTTTCCAGAGCATTCTGGATAACGGGTCCTATACCTGTAGTAACATCTTCTAACATTTGTTTAAAGAGAATGTAAACCCTGCTGCATTGCACTGCTCAACCAAACTTTATTCAGTTGGACTACAAATTCCAGAATAATGTAACATATAATGAAGGTTGAGACATTCTGGGAGCTGTAGTCCAGCAACATCAGGTTTGTATTCTTAAAGGAAAACTACCCCCCCCCCCTCCAGGTATAAAAGCCCTTACCTGGCCATCATCAACCCAACCCCCCCTGCTTCTCGCATAGTCTATAACTTTAAAAACTTGCCCTATAGAAAAACCCAACCTAAAAAAGCAGCACAGCAGCGTACCTAGGGGCCATCTTCTGTTCAATGGAAAATGCTTCAGGTCTCACCAATACAGACCCTGCTTAAGCATGCGCGGTTGGGGGCTAGCCGGGTATCAGTTTCAATTGCGCATGGTCAAGCATGTCCTGAAGCATTTTCTATTGAACAGAAGATGGCGCCCAGGTACGTGGCTGCCCTGCTCTGGTTCTTTAGCTTGGGTTCAGGGGGGCTGATGCATGCCAGTTAAGGGGGTTTTATACCTGGGGGGTGTAGTTTCCAAAGCTTTCCCCTAAATCTCCAGGGCTAGCGACTGCTTTAAAATGCAAAAAATTCTCCAATGAGAATCCCAGCTGATCTGTGTAAATCTAGCTCCCTGTTCTTTGTACCTGCGATTGGAGTTGGAAGCATAAATCAGGATCTATAGCCAGCATTAACTACTGTGCAGAATGTGCACTGATTCTGTAGGTGTAACTGCCTGGCTGCTGTAACTCACTGCAGGCTGTCTGTGCTGGAGACAGTATAAAACTAATTTGCAGTGGCATATAAGCAATTTTGAATAACTTTATAAAACATTAGGATAAGGATTAAAACAACAACAGGAACATTTACTTAATCCTGCACACGGAAACTGGTGCATCAGGTAAAAATTCCTACCTTAGCTGTGCACATAGGTTCCTTCTGCAGTAGCAGAGCAGGAAGTGTTCCAAGGAAACAAAATGTAAGTGCTGAACTTGTTTAAAAGCACAAATTTTATTAGGGGGTGTATAATAACCTCATACCTCTTACAGGTGCAGTGGGACAGTGTTATGGTAGAGTATACAACCTCTGTAAATGTTTTAAAAGTGACTGGAAAAATTCTGTGAAGTAATAAGAAGATAGGAGGTTATGAAGAGTAGCTGACTTGTCTCACTTGATGTAAGAGTTAGTGATGAGTAAATCTGTTTTGCTTCACCAAAAAATTTGCAAAACTGCTGAAAAATTTGACGGAATGCACAGCTTGTTTTTTATGTGCACAACTTGTTTTCTCACTCCAAATGCAGTAATGTCAATGGGCATTTTTTCTCAAGTTTTTTTTCTTACTCCAAATGCATTAAAGTTTATAGGCATCTTTTTCTTGCTCCAAATTCTTTGAAGTGAAGGGGCTTTTTTTGCAGTGTTCTTTCGCTGGTTTATTTTTCGCTGTGAATTTTTGCAGCAGTTTCATAAAAAAATTACCAATGGTGAAATACAGAATTTTGCTACGAATCTATGCCTGGAGAAAAACATTTGCTGAAAACTAGTAAGATCCATCTATGTGTGTAGGCATAACTATAGCCAAGCAAATATGGAATGAAATGAGAGCTATAAACACAAGAGCTATATAGTCAGTCACAGACACAGATACACAGTACTGTCCATGCAAGAAAAACATTTGTTGAAGAGAGATGTCTAGCAACAGGTAGGTACAGTAGATCAGCTCATTTGTGTGGAATTTTGGGAAGGTTATGTCATTGTGTCTTACTTCATTAGCTTTCATTCAGATATCAGGTACATTCGCTTTTTCCTGTTTCTTTTAAATACAAATAATCTAATAGATTTCTCATACACATGATTTTTGTTTGCAGGGCTGACAGAACACTGAAAATGAAGAAATGGATTAGGCAAGGACTGAATCCCCACAGACATCCAATACTGGTATGGGATTCCTTATTTGATAACCTGTTTTCCAGAAAGGAAAAGCCATCTTCCTTAGAGTCTATTTTAAGCAAAAAATTCTAGTTTTTAAAAATGATTTCCTTTTTCTCTGTAATAATAAAACAGTACCTTGTACTTCTTTCTAACAGCATGAATGCATATTGGTGGCTTTATTTAATGTTTAAATATTTTTTAAGAAGTTTTACGGTATGGTGATACATAATATGTAAAGATCCATTATCCGGAATCCACCATGTATTCCAAATAATAGATCCTATACTTGTAGTGGTTATACAGTCCAACAATATCTTCTTTTTAATCAAATGATGCTTAAATATACTGAATTTAAAAAAAATTCTAAATATACAGTATCTGAAATAACTTTTTTCTTTATGTAGGATATCTTGCTATACTCATTGCTTATGGGCAGATTTATTAAAATGTATTTATTTAAAGCTTAAAGAGATACTGACACCAGAAATTAAACTGTTTTTAAATACATCATAACATTGTCTTTGCATGAGCTTTATAATTTTGCCTTAAATGTATCTGCCCAGTGCTTTTACATTACCTATCTAGTCCCCCATGCTCCTCTGTGCGGGGGCGGCCATATTTGTGCAGCAGGAGTCTGTTAGCATTAGAAGCTTTAACTGACAGAAGGGACAGTCAGGTTGGCAAAACTGTCAGGTTTAGGAGCTTTATGTAACAATTACTTACAAAAGCAAACCTGTCAGTGAAAAATGATCAACACAACCTATAGTTAACTGTCAGTATTACTATAATACATATAAACACACCAACTATTCATATAAACACCCACACTATTCATTCCTAAGAGATTTTTAGGACCATATTTATCAATGGGTGAAAGTTATGGGAATATTTATCAAAATATAAGTTTGTAAACTAATACATAAAAACTCACCCATGTTCTATTAATTCCTATAGGATTTTTAGAAGCGTATTTGTCAGATGGTAAACACTAACTTTCACCTATTGATAAATATGCTTCTAAAAATCCCATAGGAATTAATAGAACGTGGGTGAGATTTTATGTATTAAATGGATGGTTCATCTTTATCTTTTAGTATGTTATAGAATGTCATATTTTAGCTAATTTGCAGTTGGTCTTCATTATTTATTTTTTATTGTTTTTTTAATTATTTGCCTTCCTCTTCAACAAGACCCTAGCAACCAGATAGCTGCTGAAATTCCAAACTGGAGAGCTGCTGAAGAGAAAGCTAAATAACTAAAAAATTAAAACCAATTGCAAATTGTCTCAATATCAATGTCTATGCCATGATGAAAGTTAATTTGAATGTGAGCAACCCCTTTAAGCTTTAAACTCACATTTTGATAAATCTGCCCCTGCATGATCACCATTTGATAAATGCGCTTCTAAAAATCCCATAGGAATGAATAGAGTGGGGGTTTATATACAGTATGTTAAACTCTAACCCTGTTGCAGGGTTATAACCAGATAACACAGATATCTGTCAACTACTTTTGTTGCTGACTGTAAGCACACAAAGGGGTGGATTCATCAAAATGTGAAATTAGAACTCACGACAGAAAAACTCACCCACTTTCTATTCATTCCTATGGGATTTTTAGATGTGTTTTTATCAAAAAGTGAGTTTAGAGCTTGATACATAAAAACAATATTATCCTGCCTGTTATGTGACAAATTCTTACTGTCAGTTTCCTCATTCCTCAGTGAAGCTATTTTTAAAAAGAATATGATTTAATTAAAGTATCTAGTATAAATAAATTTGAAGCAACTGGACTTGTTTAGTAATCATTGAAGACGTTTCACTACTCATCCGAGCAGCTTCTTCAGTTCAACTGACTGGTATGGGAAGTCCTAGCATATATACTCTTCCACTAATCCAATCACAATGGCACTATGTAACTCTTCAGAAAGGTGACATCTGAAACTCACAGAGGTGTGAATGCTGTGGAGTTACTTTGAAAGGATTACCCAAGTATCATGCAACTCTTCAAACAGGTGTTACTTGTTAGAGTTGCATGAATGGATGTGTGAAGAGTTCTGAAACTGCCGGGGTACAGATGTTAGAACAGCATTGTATGTAGCAGACAGATGGTGTCGAAGTCCCCCGCCTCTGTTAAGGGATGGTTTCTCCAGTTTGACATGAATGGCCTCTTTTACACCTCTTTCAAACCAGCGGTCTTCTTTGTCCAAAATTTGGACATTGCTATTTTCAAAGGAGTGTCCCTTGCCTTTTAGGTGTAGAAAGACAGCAGAGTCCTGGCCTGTAGTGTTCGCCCTCCTATGCTGAGCCATTCGCTTAGAGAGCAGTTGCTTTGTCTCACCAATGTAAAGGTCTGTGCACTCCTCGCTACACTGGACTGCGTATACAACATTGCTTTGTTTTTTTCTTTGGTGTTGGATCCTTTGGGTGTACAAGTTTTTGTCTCAGTGTGTTGCTAGGTTTGAAAAACACAGGGATGTGGTGTTTGTTGAAAATTCTCCTGAGTTTCTCCGACACTCCTGCTACATAGGGGATGACTATATTGCGCCTTCTCTCTGCCTCAGGACGGTTATTCCTTTTGGTGTTCCTGTTGGGCTTAGTTGCTCTTGTTTTGACAAAGGCCCAGTCTGGGTAGCCACAAGCTTTCAGTGCTCCTCTGAGATGTTTACATTCCTTGTCCTTGGACTCTGTATCAGTTGTTACACTTTCCGCCCTGTGGTGTAGAGTTCTAATGACACCCAGTTTGTGTTCCAGCGGATGGTGGGAATCGAACAACAGATATTGATCCGTGTGAGTGGGTTTCCTGTATACTTCTGTTTTCAAGATACCCCCCTCTTGAATGGATATCAAACAGTCCAAAAAAGCAAGTTTGTTCTCATGGACATCCTCCCTTGTGAACTTGATGTTGTTGTCCACTGAGTTAATGTGTTCTGAAAAGGCCGCCACTTCGTTGGATCTGATTTTAACCCACGTGTCATCTACATACCTGAACCAGTGACTTGGTGTAGTTCCATTGAATTTCTTCCCATACCAGTCAGTTGAACTGAAGAAGCTGCTCGGATGAGTAGTGAAACGTCTTCAATGATTACTAAACAAGTCCAGTTGCTTCAAATTTATTTATACTAGATATACCATGACCTGGATGAATGAAAATCTTCATAGATTTAATTAAAGGCATAACAATTGCTGTTTTGCATTATTAATTTTAGGAGAATGAAAAACTTCAAGGACCTTGACACAAACCCTCAAAACAGGTTAAATAAGTATCAATATTTAGCAATAAATGTAGACTGCATGCATATCCTTCTTTGTAGGTTTATGTATTTTTGTTGCTGCTTTTATAAACCAAGAAAAGTGCTGTGCTGCTGTGAATTTACTTCTTTTTCCTTATGGAGAGCATAAGGGCCAGTTAATTTTGGCACACTGTAACTTCAATATGTTTCCTTTTTATTCATAGCATTTATGCTGCCTGATTTTGCTCCTTAATCCAAATCCAATTCTTTTGGAGGAAGCTGGAGCTATTATACAGCAAAACTGATACAGCTGTCCTTGTTTAGTGTTACAGTTATGTTTATTCCCAGTGAAGCAGATTCCAAATGATGCATATTTTTTTGAAAAAATAATCAAGAAATCATTGCATACCACTGCACAGTTTTATGGGGGGCCATCTTACTCTTAGGGATCAATTTATGAATTTTTATTTTTTTATTAAACGTTTTTTTCACAATTGAGATGCAGTTTTTGTACAAAACTTGTATATTTAGCAAGTCCTGAAAGGCAGTCACTATATATTTATATAGCCAAATATTTTATCTTTTATGATGCAGTGTTTCTATAAACACATAGAAGGCCACATCTTCTGTATAAATGGGAAATATACAGCCACTCTATTCATTTAAATCAAAACTTAGGGGCAGATTTATCAATATGTGCATTTAGGGCTTAATACATGTGCATGTGCACAGGGAGCAAATATTGGCATGAAAATGCATACTTTTGCGTTTCCACGCTGATATCTGCTTTGTTGTGTGTCTGCAAAAAAGCCCTGTGTGCCATTAGCCTCAGGCACATTTAGTTTCATGTTTTATTTGGCCTTTCAGATGCTTTATTTTTAACCAAAACTTTGCCTGTACTGTAATGTATTCTTCAGTGAACCTGAAATGTAAGATATGCTCTGTTTTTATTTAATATGGTATCAAGAGTCAGAACTGGATTTGTTTTGTTAACCCAAATGATGAATTACTTAAGTACTTGATTACAATTCTTAAGATTAGAATGCTATATGTTTTGCATTACACTACTCTAAAACAGCTAATTTATACATTTTGTTTTCCAGAAAAAAGAATAATTGATATTTTCCATGCTTTAGTATAGAACCATATGGAACTTGACAATAACTGCTCTTATTTTGTCTCTCCCAATAAGTAAGGCATGCAACTCCTCAAACATCGTATGGTCCAGGAGCCAGGAATAGCCAGCCTGCTGCTCTACAGGTTTTGTGGATTTGTGATTTCCACAGAGCTGTCTTTGAAGTGGTTCTAGCATGAGCTACTGTACTTGCTTCCTGGTGGACTGCCCTGCTCTGTCTTGGGCCCACAGAGCAAAAGCTGCTGCCTGTCCATGTTTGATATCTAAGAGTATTTAGTGTCTGTGTTTTAAATTAAATAATAAAGGAAAACATTTTAAATCATGTGAGTGTAAAGTTATTCTTTATTGTTACACATGAGCGAATACAGCAAAAAGACAACAGCTACATATATGTTCTTTCACCACAAGAATCCATCAAAAAAAACTTCAGTGTCCAAAAGGTATGGATTAAATACGTACAACATAGATTGTTTCTGCTTTTGGCTAAATATTTTGGATTAGCTTATTAATAACTAGAAATTGTTATTATGTTCCGTTATAGGCTTATACTGGCAGGATTTTCAGGGCAAGGCTGCACAAATGATTGGCTTTCATCCCCTGGTAACATCTTAAATCTTGAACTAGGTATGTATTCGTATAGAAAGTCATATGAGTTTTAGGGTTGCCAAAAAGAGACAAAGTGAGAAATTCATAAACTCTGAAGTTATAAAGTTATAAAGCTTAAGATGAATTCAATTTCTGTTTCTCAATGCATTTGTCCAAAACTGCATGGCCTATCTCATTTATGACCACAAGTGCAGTGGGCTAAGTGCAATTACCAAGTTACCCACTATGGAGTATTTTCTCCAATGATTTCAGTGTAATTGTAGTCATCAGAGCGAACTTGTGCCAGATACGGTTGTGGCCAATACATAATAATTGATACGGTAGTGATTGCTTATCAAGTGGTGTCATATCCGGCACACCTGCATAGCAGAGATTGACACAGGCATGAGCAGCTCATCAAATATGTGCATACATAAGCTTAGTGGGGAATTCTCTATTGTGGGCACTATTGCTGAGCAAAAATATAAGGCCCTGAGGGCTCTTGTTTTGTTTCACTGATACAGACAATGGTATTCCTAAACAATGTGCAGATGGTGTTTATTTTATTCATATGGAATAGAGACAGAATATTTGTTTTAAATATGAATGATAAATGGACAGATATTACAAATGATTTATATAGCTTCCTGATCTCTACCAAAGATAGGATGATTCAGTTCAAAATAATTTATAGGACATACATTACTCCTCTGAGGCTGAAAGGGAAAAACCAAAATGCTTCTTGCCCCAAATGCCAAATGTCAGATGTAGAATTCTTTCACTTAATATGGGCTTGTCCTGGTTACTGGGTGAGTGTGACTAAGTACTTAAGTGATCAAATTCTCTTACCAGGGATTTTGTCTCCAGAGGTGTGTTTACTAGGTTTAGTTGATTGGTGCCTTTGAATAAAACCAGAACCCTTCTGAGATCACTCTATTTTTATGCCAAAAAAGTGGTAGCAATGAAATGGATTAGCCCCCACCCACCCACTATCCAACAATGGATACAATTAGTCAATACCAGACTCCCACTCATCAAACTAACATATCTCGCTAGGGGCTGCTCCAATAAATTTGGTAACGTATGGGAACCCTGGATAGAGGCTCTGCCTGAGGCAAATCCATTGATATAGTCACAAGGCTCAGTGACTATTGGACCTCCTAACAGCCATAATACCCTGATCGAGAATGTTTATATTATGCTTGATTGAAGCTTACCTACCTGTTGTATTGATGCAGATATCACTAACTCTCCCAAATTGTCATGTACCATCTCTTTTTTTTATGGTCATAGCACTATATACTTCACTGTATTGTTGTTTATGTTATTATGAAAATAAATTATTAAAATCTTTTTTAAAAAAAAACATATAATATAAATAAAGGAGCTTCAAAACTCTAAATATCCATGTCTGCTCATATAAGCATAATCTGCTTGATTCAAAACACGAAGAAACAAGGGAATTAAAACTGAGTTTGGTTTTAATATTTCTAATTTAGTCAAGTCTTTTTTTTTCTCCCCCATTTCTTTTGATGTTGTTATTAGTTTATTTACTACCAGTATCTTGCAAGTTATATAAAGGAATATCATTAATCTATAATCCCCACATTTTTTTAATATTTCTGCCACAATTTTGTGTGTAAATCTAATTAGTTCTGGGCAGTTTCCTATTACTAAATGTATACCATTAAAAATATATTATACCTGGAGATACTTTGAAAGTTCATATTTCTTATTTCAATCACACTGCTAAAGTGTTGCCATCAAGCACCAACAAGTGCCAGCGCAGGCAAGAAAACTTGGACTATGGGTAGATAGAAGAAGTGGTACCTTTCTGGCCTACCCCTAGTTTTTATGGAAAAAGTAGAGTGTATTTTTTGTTTGCTGCATTAGTTCTAATGATCTCTCTTTCTTTTACAGATGAACCGGATATGGCGTATTTTGTTTTCTCTGACATTTTAAGAAGCTTTTGTCTGAAGTCCAACCACTTTTCACTGTTAACTCATTTTATCATTATTGTTATAACTAATAAAGTTGACACTGTTATCACTGAAGGGTTCTGTTGCATTATTCTTCTTTACTATGCATTTGTTTCTAGCAAACTAAAGCTACATTGCAGTCAGTTTTACATTAAAATATTCAGATATTTCATTGTTCTTCAATTTCCCAAACAATTGAAATGTTGACTTCAGTTATTCTAACCGATGTGGCATTTGAATTATTGCGAAAAATATACTTTTTTTCTGAAGGGCTTGAAGAAGAAAAATGGATCAGATGAAAATGAGTAAGTACCAGGCAAATATATAGTTTAGAAAACACCAGCCAAAGGTTTGTGTGTGTGCATGTATGAGTGTGGACATCGTAAAAAAAAAAAGCCAAAACAAACTAACTTTGCCAAGACATTTTTTGTAATTTCAGATTTTAGTGTGAAGTGTTTAAGCCAAAGAGATAATTTTATATGTCACTTTTATGTCTTTTTCCAACATATTGTAACTGGTCACGTAGAGCCCATTTTAGACATTTAATACTAAAAAAATTTACGCTTTCTATCCCTGTTTATCCCTATGCATTTTAAAAATAAAAGTAGACACAAACAAAGATCCCTTCTTTCAATATTATTAGTTGTTCTGTTGTTTATGACATTCACTCATTGCCTGTGTGGGACAATTTCAGATTCTTCTCCCATACAAAACCTGACTGTCGTAGAGGTTTTGAGCTCAAGTGCTATTTTGAAATGGAGCCCACCAGTGACTGGTGCAAGTGGATACAATGTGTTTGTGTTTGGATCTCCTTCATCAGAAATGACTGTCTCCTCAACAGAAGCCACTCTAAATAACCTTATACCTGGAAACTACTACATTGTCATCATAACTGCTAATGGGACACCAGTGGAAATATCTTTTAATACAGGTACTCTTAAATGCTGTTCTTCTAATATACAGTTAGGGAAAATCAATATTTAGATAGGTTCACATTTAGATGACATATTGTAGTATCTTAATCTGAATTAGAAAGTCAATATAGAGTGTGGTAAAATAAAGAACTGATTATACATGCAATGCTTCCTATCTGGTTAAGAATTCGCCATATTAAAGTAGGCCACTCCCCTATAACATATACAACTTCTTAAAATAAATAAGACAAACAACTAATTCTTTACTACTATTTAAAAAAGATATGGTATATTGTATTAAAGTTAATCACCTGTCAAAGGGATAATATGGACATTCTAGGAAACATATGGAAATATAATTATATCCTATATCTGAGACTGCACTTAAATGTAAGATTCAAAGTTTCATATATGGTCATTATCAAATCACATGCCATTGCCCTTATTAATGGCACATGCATTGTTGCTCTGGAGGTGATGGCATTCCTACTCTGATAACGTTACCCACAACTTGCTTGTGATTCACTAAAACTTGTATGTCCAATAGCATAAAAGATGCTGGAATCCTGTGTTGCATTGTAGGCAAAAATGGCAATCCGAAAACCTTACTTTGCACATTCCACTGTGGTTGTTAATTAGGCTTTCCTTTTTCACATTGCTAGTACATATTCACTGATGATGATGATGATGATGATAATTCTAAAATATCATTTACTGATAATGCCAGAAATTTTAAAGAATATTTAAGATCCCTCCTCCTGTATATCCTGCTTTGTATAACTACAGTTAATTCTCTTCCCACCCCATTAAAAAATTATGTGAGAAAATCTTGTCAGCTGATATTACTGGAACACACCAAAAAAGACTAATACAACAGATTCCCTTGATAATGTTTGCTATAAGAACAACATATTTATCTGGAATTCATAATATTGTATATTTGTGTTTTTCATATAGTGCCAGGAAAAATCAAGAACTTGGCAATTGTGTGTGTCACCCAGAACTCTGTCTCTCTAAGCTGGCAGCCACCTGATGGAAATTCAAGTGCTTATGTAATTAGGATCTTGCAGTTTCCAGATTTCAAAGGAAACTTGCCCTTAGAGTCTGTTACCATTGATGGTCTGACACCTGGAAATTTTTACACATTTTATGTGTCTGCTGCTGTCGGTGGATCTCTGATAGAGGGGTATAACACCTCCATATCTACCTACACATGTAAGTATCCACCTTCTGCTATTTTAACTTTATTGCTTTTCTGCCACCATTAGTACATACCACAAAACAGTATGGTGTTAGAAAGACTTCAGCTAAATATAGAATTATGATCAGGTTCATATTTTGTGTTAGTTTAAAAAACATTTGGTTTGTGTGTCTAGCTTTTGTTAAGTTCATTGGCGCCATTTTTAGCAAGAAATTGTTGTAACTCTAACTGGGTTATTTATCAATGTTCATATTTTTTCCCACAATACATGAAAATGCTAAAAATCATGAGCAATTTTAATAACTTTAAAAATTTAATTTTTAATATATATTAAGCAAAACCCGCAAAAAAACATGAATGTAAAACTTTGGCACGTGAAAACATGCAAGGTTATGTAGAAATGAAAGGAGCTGGCCTAGGCAAAATTTTAAATATTTTGCCAATTTAAATTTTTCAACCTTATTGAATTTTTTTTTAGCTTTGTGGCTTATTAAACATGATGCAAAAATATTGAATTCAAAAGATAGACTTTTTTTTAATGGTTTTATTTGATTGTGCCTTTTTTTTAAGATTTTTTAATAAATAAGGTTACATTTGCATTTTTTAAAATGTCAAGGTTATTCACAGTAGAGAAACATATGAAAATGACACAAATACAAATTCTGCTAAATAACACCTTTATGAAGGCTGCAGTATGCAGATTTTGACAAAATGATTGCAGAAACTGAGACTGAGTTGCTTAACTTAGGAAAAAAGGGAAAGTTGTGCTGACCACTAAATGTTAAACCTTTGTCAATGTATATATCAATGTATATTTTGCCATTATCAATGTGTATATATATATATATATATATATATATATATATATATATATATATATATATATATATATATATATATATATGCTATTGTCGCAATAGAATGAGAAATAGTAAACAAGGTGTTTTCATGGGGGGGAGATATGTGCATGGGCTCTCCTCTTACTCACTGTATGTGCATTATGATACTGGCTGCAGATCACTGGTTACTGGTTTTATACCTCTATCTTGAGTGGGACTAGTGTGTGTAGTAGTTCATTTTTATATAGAAGAGGTTTGCCTTCACTCCAGGCCTATTCACTAAATTCATAAATAGTTACATAGTTACATAGGGTTGAAAAAAGACCATTGTCCATCAAGTTCAACCCATCCGAGTAAACCCAGCACACAACCTATACTAACCAATCTATACACTCACATACATAAACTATATATATACAACCAGTAATACTAACTGTAGATATTAGTATCACAATAGCCTTGGATATTCTGCTTTTTCAAAAACTCATCCAGGCCCCTCTTAAAGGCATTAACAGAGTCTGCCATTACAACATCACTAGGAAGGGCATTCCACAGCCTCACTGCCCTCACCGTGAAAAACCACCTACGCTGCTTCAAATGGAAGCTCTGTTCCTCTAATCTATAGGGGTGACCTCTGGTGCGCTGATTGTTTTTATGGGAAAAAAGAACATCCCCCAACTGCCTATAATCCCCTCTAATGTACTTGTACAGAGTAATCATGTCCCCTCGCAAGCGCCTCTTTTCCAGAGAAAACAACCCCAACCTCGACAGTCTAACCTCATAGCTTAAATCTTCCATCCCCTTTACCAGTTTAGTTGCACGTCTCTGCACTCTCTCCAGCTCATTAATATCCTTCTTAAGGACTGGAGCCCAAAACTGCACCGCATACTCAAGGTGAGGCCTTACCAGGGACCTATAAAGAGGCAAAAATATGTTCTCATCCCTTGAGTCAATGCCCTTTTTTATACAAGACAGCACTTTATTTGCTGTAGTAGCCACAGAATGACACTGCCTGGAATTGGACAACTTGTGATCTACAAAAACCCCTAGATCCTTCTCCATTAAGGATGCCCCCAACACACTACCATTCAGTAGATAGTTTGCGTTTATATTATTTCTACCAAAGTGCATAACTTTGCACTTGTCAACATTGAACCTCATTTTCCAGTTTGCTGCCCAATTTTGTCAAATCGTTCTGCAAAGCGGCAGCATCCTGCATGGAACTTATAGTTTTGCACAATTTAGTGTCATCAGCAAAAATAGAAACAGTACTGTCTATGCCCACCTCCAGGTCATTAATAAACAAGTTAAAAAGCAAAGGACCAAGGACTGAACCCTGCGGTACTCCACTAACCACACTGGCCCAATTAGAAAATGTTCCATTTACCACCACTCTTTGTACTCTATCCTTCAGCCAGTTCTCTATCCAATTACAAATATTATGTTCTAGGCCAGTATTCCTCAATTTGATCATTAACCTTCTGTGAGGTACTGTATCAAACGCTTTAGCAAAATCTAAGTAGATGACATCAACTGCCATTCCAGCATCAAGGTTCCTGCTCACCTCCTCATAAAAGGCAACTAAATTAGTCTGGCAAGATCTGTTACGCATAAAACCATGCTGGCACAAACTAATAGTATTGTGAACTGCAATGTATTCAACTATCCTATCCCTTATTACCCCTTCCAGAAGCTTTCCTACTACTGATGTCCGACTAACAGGCCTATAGTTTTCAAGCTGAGAACAAGATCCCTTTTTAAATAATGGCACCACATTAGCAATCCGCCAGTCTCTCGGCACCATGCCAAACCTCAACGAATCCTGAAAAATTATGTGAAGAGGCTTGGCAATCGCAGCGCTCAGCTCATTTAATACCCTGGGATGAATCCCATCCGGCCCTGGACCTTTGTTTACCTTTACATGTTCAAGTCTCTTTTGAATTTCCTCCTGAGTGACCCATGCGTCAGTAGCTAAATTACTAGCACTGGGTATATTAAAAGGGAAGCCTTCATTATCTGGCTCCTCAGATGTATAGACAGATGAAAAATAAGAGTTCAAAATTTCTGCTTTTTCCCCGTTCTCATCAACCAACGTACCCCCCCCCCCCGTGATAATAAAGTTCCCACCCCTTCTTGCTTCATTTTTTTACTATTCACATAATTAAAAAATAATTTTTACTCCTAGCTGCAATATCCCTTTCCATCTCTATTTTAGCTTGCCTGATAGCTTTTTTGCATGCTTTATTTGCCTCCTTGTACCTGATGAAAGTTTCCGCTGTCCCAGCTAACTTGAATGCTTTAAAAGCACGTTTTTTATTACCAACCTTGACCCTAACTCTTTTATTCAGCCATAAGGGTTTTGCTTTGCGATGCCTCTCCTTGCTTACAAGGGGAATATACTGTTGTGTATACTTGCAAAGCAATGTTTTAAAGATGTTCCATTTTCCTTCTGTGTCTAACCCCATGAAAAGCCTTTCCCAGTTGACACATTGCAGAGATGCCCTTAAACTGGCAAAGTCTGCACGTCTAAAATTGAGCGTTTTAGTTACTCCCTTATAGAGCTGTCTCTGTAGCATTATCTCAAAGGAGACCATGTTGTGATCACTGTTCCCCAAATGCTCACCCACGCAAATGTTAGAGATAAGTTCAGTATTATTAGATATTACCAGGTCCAAAATAGACTCATTCCGAGTAGGTTCTTGAACCACCTGAAATAAAAAGTTGTCATTTAGCATGTTTACAAACCTACTAGCTTTTTCTGACTTAGCCACCCCATTACTCCAGTCAATGTCCGGATAATTAAAGTCCCCCATAATAACAACTTGACCCAATTTTGAAGCCTCCTCCATTTGCAAAAGTAGCTGGAACTCATCCCCCTCATCTATACGGGGTGGTTTATAGCATACACCAATGATCATTTTCTTTGTGACCTTCAGCCCTACTGAAATTTCTACCCAGAGAGATTCAACGTTTTCATTGGTAATGTCTTTATTACATGGCTTTAAATCTGACTTTACATAAAGACAAACCCCTCCACCCTTTTTAATCCCTCTGTCCCTCCTAAAAAGCGTATACCCATTTAAATTCACAGCCCAGTCGCATTTTTCATCCCACCAGGTCTCAGTGATACCAATTAAATCATAATTTTCAATACATGCAATAGCCTGCAGCTCCCCTATTTTACCCGACAAGCTACGCGCATTAGCCAGCATGCAGCGGAGATTACTACTTCTTCCTCTGATGCTTACATTAGCTAAATGACAGTTAGAGCTAAGGTGAAAATTAGTCTGTTTCCCTTGTAACAATGGAAGCTCCTTATCTGATAAACTATATGCCCCCCTCACTCCTCCCCCACAACCCTTTACTGGTCCCACTGCCCCATCTACACTAGCTCTCCCATAAGAATCTAGCTTACCAACCCCCCCCTTGTCTAGTTTAAACACTTCTCCAGCCTCTTAACCATTCTCTCCCCTAGCACAATAGACCCCCTTCCATTGAGGTGCAATCCGTCAGGGCTGTATAGATTGTACCCCAAAGAAAAGCCAGCCCAGTGCTCTAGGAACCCAAACCCTTCCTTCCTACACCAAGGGGCTGATTTACTAACCCACGAATCCAACCCGAATTGGAAAAGTTCCGACTTGAAAACGAACATTTTGCGACTTTTTCGTATGTTTTGCGATTTTTTTGGATTCTGTACGAATTTTTCGTTACCAATACGATTTTTGCGTAAAAACGCGAGTTTTTCGTATCCATTACGAAAGTTGTGTAAAAAGTTGCGCATTTTTCGTAGCGTTAAAACTTACGCGAAAAATGCGCAACTTTTCGCGTAAGTTTTAACGCTACGCAAAATGCGCAACTTTTTACGCAACTTTCGTAATGGATAGGAAAACTCGCGTTTTTACGCAAAAATCGTATTGGTAACGAAAAATTCGTAAAGAATCCGAAAAAATCGCAAAACATACGAAAAAATCGCAAAATACCAATCATTACGAAAAAAACGCAATCGGACTCCATTCGACCCGTTCGTGGGTAAGTAAATCAGCCCCCAAGACTTTAGCCACGCATTTAGCTCCCTAAGCTCCCGCTGTCTCCCTAAACTAGCACGCGGCACCGGCAAAATTTCCGAAAAAATGACATTGGAGGACCTTTGCTTAATTTTAGAGCCTAGATCCCTCTTTAAGGTCCCCCACCTACCGTTCATTTTGTCGTTAGTACCGATATGTACCAAGTCATGCCCAGCCCCTCCCAATAATGTGTCGACCCGATCAACCACATGCCGAACCCTGGCACCAGGAAGACAGCAAACTGTCCGGTTGAAGCGATCCGCTCGACAGATTACCCTGTCCACTTTCCTAATGATCGAATCCCCTATAACCACCATCTGTTTAGGCCTAGCTCTGCTCTCCTCCCCACCACTACTAGAGAAACTGGTCTCCCGGCTGTTAGAGAGATCAGCCTCATCTAGAACCGCCAGTCCAGAGTTCACACTCCCATCTTCTTCACACAATCTGGCAAATCTGTTGGGATGCGCAAACCCTGGAGCAGCCTCCCTTTTCCTTTTCCCCACACTCGATTTTCTAACTGTCACCCATCTTACTGCCCTATCATCCTTTCCTTGCTCCCCTCCCCCCATACTATCTGACCCCGCTAGTTCTTGTTCAGTTAGCAAGAGACTTCTTTCAAGATTGTCAATAGAACGCAGTGTTGCAACTTGTTCCTCTAGAGTTCTAACGCGAGCCTCTAAAGTGGCAACTCGCTCACATCCACAACAGAGGTATGCACTTTGGAACTGTTGTTCCACAACTGCATACATGCGGCAGGCTGTGCACTGTGTCATACCTTGTTGCTGCCACTCATTCTCCCAGTTACAGAAACAGTTAAACAAAAATTGGTGAAAAAGGCTTTAAAATAAACACAAAAAAAATTTATTTTTTTTACCTTGTTTTAACTCCTTTAGTTTGTAACTCCTGTGATTATAACTCCACTTACAGAGCACCCACTAAAACTATGAAAATTAATATGGGGTAAAGAAAATAAAGAGAAACAAATGATGTGGTTTAGAATGTCCTTCATAATATGGTAAACAATCACAATAAGTGGCTCAGTTTAACATGATGGGGACATTGTTAAAAGGGCTAACCGTAACCTGGGTGTGTAAACCCCGGGCTCATCACATAAAATTATTTATCATAAATATCAAAACCAGTAGCTCACCCAGTAATATAGTTGGTCTGGGTGTAAAGACCCTGGACCCTCCAACTTTAAATTTCAAACAGCTTTGACAAAATCAAGAGGAAAACCGCACTCACCAAGGAAGTGTTGTGGCCAGGGTGCAGCCCCCTGAACCCATAATCTGAGGGTGTAGGGTAAAACCAAATTGCAGAAACTGGCACACACTCCTTAAACCACTCTAAAATATATTCTTTATTGCAATAGTCTAAAACAAAATTGTCCTGGTGCATTTGGTATTGAAAAATACTTAATCATAGGCACCACAATTACGTATTTTTCAATACGAAATGCGTCAGGACAATTTTATTTTAGACTTCTGCAATAAAGAAAATGTTTTAGAGTGGTTTAAGGAGTGCGTGCCAGTTTCTGCAATTTGGTTCTACACTTTATAATATGGCCCTAAGACATTTTCACTGCATCTGGGAGATTATGTCTGTGTCTAGCCAGTCTGTGTTTTACCTTATTTGTTTGTGCAAGGAAAAATTATAAAGTTACACAAAAGTTTTAGGAAACCAAGTGTAAAATCCATTCTTCATTTTTTTAAGATCCTGGAGAGATTGGGAACCTGACTGTCAGCAACATCACTACTAGTTCTATGCTTCTGAGCTGGCTTCCTCCCCTGGGAAACTCAAGTTCTTTTCTGATACAAATCCTTCAGAATACTACCTTTGATATGAAAGTAGCTTCAAGGTTTGCTGAAATTTCAGGACTACAATCTGGGAATTTTTATACATTCTTGGTCTCTGCAGTTGTTGGGGAAACAAATATACAAGGAAACATTTCAGAAACATCTGCCTACACAAGTAAGAAAAAAACATTGCTTTTTTTTATAAAGTTAATTTCTTAATTTGATAAGCATTAATGATAATTTACATGCAGGTTGCATGTTGTAGCCAGGTCAAGCTGAATAGAACTGTTATCTAAGCTGACATTATAGAGAAACATTGATATTCAGCGTAGGTTCAATCCTAAAAATAATACTAAGTGGCTCAGTTTTTATGGTAACAGGAGGGGGAATGTATGTATACAAGCCTCAGTGTATATAATCCCCAGGCTATCTTTCAAAACTAAATGCAAATGAAGTGATAACAAGCTTACCCCGTAAATTAGGTCCACCTCCAACACACGACTTTAAAACAGTCCTGGCAATGTTATTGGGAAACACACTCACCAAAGACAAGTGGTGGTCCATAGTAATGTACAATAATGGCAACCACCTGAAGGAAACTTTAGCTTGTACATTTTTAGAATCGCACAATTTCCAACCTTCACCAGCACTTAAAATGTACAGAATGTAAAAACTGACAAACTGACAATCTGACACCTGGATATTTCTATACATTCTATATTTCTGCTGTTGTTGGTGACTCTTTTGTAGAGGGTTACCGCACAGCCATATCTACCTACATGGGTAAGCAGCTCTACTGTAAATATAATCTAAGTAAAAGATTAATAACTACATTGTTAAGCGATACAGGGGTGTCTTTTTTGAATACATGGATAATGTTACAAGAAATGTCAAGCTATCACAAAGAGTACTCTTGCTGTACCTTCCACTCTATATTTTCTGGAACCCTTCATAACTGAAGAGATTCAAAACAAAGTTATTGCTGGATCGTGTTCTTATATTAATACTATATTTATTATCTTTCAAGTGCCTGGAAGAATAAAGAACTTGATAATTGTTTGTGTCACTGAGCATACCGTTTCTCTAAGCTGGCAACCACCCGAAGGAAACTTTAGCTCGTACATTTTTAGGATTGAGCAATTTCCAACTTTCAACAGTATCTTAAATGTAGAGAATGTAACAACTGACAATCTGACACCTGGAAATTTTTATACATTTTATATTTCTGCTGTTGTTGGTGACTCTTTTGTAGAGGGTTACCGCACAGCTATATCTACCTACATGGGTAAGCGCTTCTACAATATATGCTATCTCTATAAAAGTTTAACAACTACATTTATAATACATGCATGCATATATTTTGTGAATGCATGGACAATTTTGCAAGATATTTGAAGCCACAATGAAGTCATCTGTATCTGTACCCAACACTTTATACTTTCAAGAACTTTACCTGAATGAAGGCTTACAAAGCAAAGTTAATACTGGATCCTGTTATTATATTAATACTATATTTATATTCTTTTAAGTGCCTGGAGGAATCAAGAACTTGACCATTGTATGTGTCACTGAGCATGCCGTTTCTCTAAGCTGGCTACCACCTGAAGGAAACTTTAGCTCGTACATTTTTAGGATTGAGCAATTTCCAACTTTCAACAGTATCTTAAATGTAGAGAATGTAACAACTGACAATCTGACACCTGGAAATCTTTATACATTTTATATTTCTGCTGTTGTTGGTGACTCTTTTGTAGAGGGGAAAAGCTCCACTATATCTACCTACATGGGTAAGCACCTCTACAATAAATGTAATCTAACTAAAAGATAAATAATTTTAAGAATAATATATACAAGTATATTTTTGCCAATGCATCATTGAAGAGTGTAATGTCTCTGATTCAAAAGATTGCATTTGTTTGCCCTTTTTACTTGAACAAAGTTTTAATTTTATCTAATAATTGAACTGCAGAAAAATATTTAGTCATCTCCCTCTGAAGTCAGAAATGTGATATCACTAATGTATTAAACTGGAGTAAAGTACTTGTAACAAAACAACGATAAAGGCATAAAATGAGAGGGATACCCACCTGCAGTTGTATAGTTGTTACTTCTCTACAGCTTCCAAAATTATGTACCAAAGTTCTAGCTTCAACAACATTTAAGTAGAGTATTCTGTATAATATGTACTAACAACTAAAATCAGGACTCAAAACAAGAATATGAAGAATATAATTCTTGGTTCCCCAATTTGCCTAAAACGACATTGACCAGCTTCCTCTGACAAGCTCATGTTACCAATGCTTTTCCCCACAAAGTAACACCTTGATTTGTTATAAGAAGTGGAATTGATAAAGGAACCTTTGCTCTCTGTTTGGCTAAACTTACAGGATTTTACAAATTATTTGAAACTATCCTCAAGTCAAATCTACCTATACCCTTCTGCTTTATATTTTTTTGGAACTCTACAGAATTGAAGATTGACAAAGAAAAAAAAAACATGATGACTGAAACCCTTGGTTATATTAACACCATATTTATTTTCTTTCAAGTGCCCGGAAGAATCAAGAACTTGACAATTGTTTGTGTCACTGAGCATGCCGTTTCTCTAAGCTGGCAACCACCTGAAGGAAACTTTAGCTCGTACATTTTTAGGATTGAGCAATTTCCAACTTTCAACAGTATCTTAAATGTAGAGAATGTAACAACTGACAATCTGACACCTGGAAATTTTTATACATTCTATATTTCTGCTGTTGTTGGTGACTCTTTTGTAGAGGGTTACCGCACAGCCATATCTACCTACATGGGTAAGCAGCTCTACTGTAAATATAATCTAAGTAAAATATTAATAACTACATTGTTAAGAGATACAGGGGTGTCTTTTTTTGAATACGTGGATAATGTTACAAGAAAGTCAAGCTATCACAAAGACTTCTCTAGCTGTGGATTCCACTTTACACTTTATGGAACCCTCCATAATTGAACAGTTTCAAAACAAAGTTTTTACTGGATCGTGTTATTATATTAACACTATATTTATTTTCTTTTAAGTGCCTGGAGGAATCAAGAACTTGACAATTGTTTGTGTCACTGAGCATGCCGTTTCTCTAAGCTGGCAACCACCTGAAGGAAACTTTAGCTCGTACATTTTTAGGATTGAGCAATTTCCAACTTTCAACAGTATCTTAAATGTAGAGAATGTAACAACTGACAATCTGACACCTGGAAATTTTTATACATTTTATATTTCTGCTGTTGTTGGTGACTCTTTTGTAGAGGGTTACCGCACAGCCATATCTACCTACATGGGTAAGCAGCTCTACTGTAAATATAATCTAAGTAAAAGATTAATAACTACGTTGTTAAGAGATACAGGGGTGTCTTTTTTTGAATACGTGGATAATGTTACAAGAGAGTCAAGCTATCACAAAGACTTCTCTAGCTATAGATTCCACTTTACACTTTATGGAACCCTCCATAATTGAACAGTTTCAAAACAAAGTTTTTACTGGATCGTGTTATTATATTAACACTATATTTAATTTCTTTTAAGTGCCTGGAGGAATCAAGAACTTGACAATTGTTTGTGTCACTGAGCATGCTGTTTCTCTAAGCTGGCAACCACCTGAAGGAAACTTTAGCTCGTACATTTTTAGGATTGAGCAATTTCCAACTTTCAACAGTATCTTAAATGTAGAGAATGTAACAACTGACAATCTGACACCTGGAAATTTTTATACATTTTATATTTCTGCTGTTGTTGGTGACTCTTTTGTAGAGGGTTACCGCACAGCTATATCTACCTACATGGGTAAGCGCTTCTACAATATATGCTATCTCTATAAAAGTTTAACAACTACATTTATAATACATGCATGCATATATTTTGTGAATGCATGGACAATTTTGCAAGATATTTGAAGCCACAATGAAGTCATCTGTATCTGTACCCAACACTTTATACTTTCTAGAACTTTACCTGAATGAAGGCTTACAAAACAAAGTTAATACTGGACCTGTTATTATATTAATACTATATTTATATTCTTTTAAGTGCCTGGAGGAATCAAGAACTTGACAATTGTTTGTGTCACTGAGCATGCCGTTTCTCTAAGCTGGCAACCACCTGAAGGAAACTTTAGCTCGTACATTTTTAGGATTGAGCAATTTCCAACTTTCAACAGTATCTTAAATGTAGAGAATGTAACAACTGACAATCTGACACCTGGAAATTTTTATACATTCTATATTTCTGCTGTTGTTGGTGACTCTTTTGTAGAGGGTTACCGCACAGCTATATCTACCTACATGGGTAAGCGCTTCTACAATATATGCTATCTCTATAAAAGTTTAACAACTACATTTATAATACATGCATGCATATATTTTGTGAATGCATGGACAATTTTGCAAGATATTTGAAGCCACAATGAAGTCATCTGTATCTGTACCCAACACTTTATACTTTCTAGAACTTTACCTGAATGAAGGCTTACAAAACAAAGTTAATACTGGACCTGTTATTATATTAATACTATATTTATATTCTTTTAAGTGCCTGGAGGAATCAAGAACTTGACAATTGTTTGTGTCACTGAGCATGCCGTTTCTCTAAGCTGGCAACCACCTGAAGGAAACTTTAGCTCGTACATTTTTAGGATTGAGCAATTTCCAACTTTCAACAGTATCTTAAATGTAGAGAATGTAACAACTGACAATCTGACACCTGGAAATTTTTATACATTTTATATTTCTGCTGTTGTTGGTGACTCTTTTGTAGAGGGTTACCGCACAGCCATATCTACCTACATGGGTAAGCAGCTCTACTGTAAATATAATCTAAGTAAAATATTAATAACTACATTGTTAAGAGATACAGGGGTGTCTTTTTTTGAATACGTGGATAATGTTACAAGAAAGTCAAGCTATCACAAAGACTTCTCTAGCTGTAGATTCCACTTTACACTTTATGGAACCCTCCATAATTGAACAGTTTCAAAACAAAGTTTTTACTGGATCGTGTTATTATATTAACACTATATTTATTTTCTTTTAAGTGCCTGGAGGAATCAAGAACTTGACAATTGTTTGTGTCACTGAGCATGCCGTTTCTCTAAGCTGGCAACCACCTGAAGGAAACTTTAGCTCGTACATTTTTAGGATTGAGCAATTTCCAACTTTCAACAGTATCTTAAATGTAGAGAATGTAACAACTGACAATCTGACACCTGGAAATTTTTATACATTTTATATTTCTGCTGTTGTTGGTGACTCTTTTGTAGAGGGTTACCGCACAGCCATATCTACCTACATGGGTAAGCAGCTCTACTGTAAATATAATCTAAGTAAAAGATTAATAACTACATTGTTAAGAGATACAGGGGTGTCTTTTTTTGAATACGTGGATAATGTTACAAGAAAGTCAAGCTATCACAAAGACTTCTCTAGCTGTGGATTCCACTTTACACTTTATGGAACCCTCCATAATTGAACAGTTTCAAAACAAAGTTTTTACTGGATCGTGTTATTATATTAACACTATATTTATTTTCTTTTAAGTGCCTGGAGGAATCAAGAACTTGACAATTGTTTGTGTCACTGAGCATGCCGTTTCTCTAAGCTGGCAACCACCTGAAGGAAACTTTAGCTCGTACATTTTTAGGATTAAGCAATTTCCAACTTTCAACAGTATCCTAAATTTAGAGAATGTAACAACTGACAATCTGACACCTGGAAATTTTTATACATTTTATATTTCTGCTGTTGTTGGTGACTCTTTTGTAGAGGGTTACCGCACAGCCATATCTACCTACATGGGTAAGCAGCTCTACTGTAAATATAATCTAAGTAAAAGATTAATAACTACGTTGTTAAGAGATACAGGGGTGTCTTTTTTTGAATACGTGGATAATGTTACAAGAGAGTCAAGCTATCACAAAGACTTCTCTAGCTATAGATTCCACTTTACACTTTATGGAACCCTCCATAATTGAACAGTTTCAAAACAAAGTTTTTACTGGATCGTGTTGTTATATTAACACTATTTTTATTTTCTTTTAAGTGCCTGGAGGAATCAAGAACTTGACAATTGTTTGTGTCACTGAGCATGCCGTTTCTCTAAGCTGGCAACCACCTGATGGAAACTTTAGCTCGTACATTTTTAGGATTGAGCAATTTCCAACTTTCAACAGTATCTTAAATGTAGAGAATGTAACAACTGACAATCTGACACCTGGAAATTTTTATACATTTTATATTTCTGCTGTTGTTGGTGACTCTTTTGTAGAGGGTTACCGCACAGCTATATCTACCTACATGGGTAAGCGCTTCTACAATATATGCTATCTCTATAAAAGTTTAACAACTACATTTATAATACATGCATGCATATATTTTGTGAATGCATGGACAATTTTGCAAGATATTTGAAGCCACAATGAAGTCATCTGTATCTGTACCCAACACTTTATACTTTCTAGAACTTTACCTGAATGAAGGCTTACAAAGCAAAGTTAATACTGGATCCTGTTATTATATTAATACTATATTTATATTCTTTTAAGTGCCTGGAGGAATCAAGAACTTGACCATTGTATGTGTCACTGAGCATGCCGTTTCTCTAAGCTGGCTACCACCTGAAGGAAACTTTAGCTCGTACATTTTTAGGATTGAGCAATTTCCAACTTTCAACAGTATCTTAAATATAGAGAATGTAACAACTGACAATCTGACACCTGGAAATCTTTATACATTTTATATTTCTGCTGTTGTTGGTGACTCTTTTGTAGAGGGGAAAAGCTCCACTATATCTACCTACATGGGTAAGCACCTCTACAATAAATGTAATCTAACTAAAAGATAAATAATTTTAAGAATAATATATACAAGTATATTTTTGCCAATGCATCATTGAAGAGTGTAATGTCTCTGATTCAAAAGATTGCATTTGTTTGCCCTTTTTACTTGAACAAAGTTTTAATTTTATCTAATAATTGAACTGCAGAAAAATATTTTAGTCATCTCCCTCTGAAGTCAGAAATGTGATATCACTAATGTATTAAACTGGAGTAAAGTACTTGTAACAAAACAACGATAAAGGCATAAAATGAGAGGGATACCCACCTGCAGTTGTATAGTTGTTACTTCTCTACAGCTTCCAAAATTATGTACCAAAGTTCTAGCTTCAACAACATTTAAGTAGAGTATTCTGTATAATATGTACTAACAACTAAAATCAGGACTCAAAACAAGAATATGAAGAATATAATTCTTGGTTCCCCAATTTGCCTAAAACGACATTGACCAGCTTCCTCTGACAAGCTCATGTTACCAATGCTTTTCCCCACAAAGTAACACCTTGATTTGTTATAAGAAGTGGAATTGATAAAGGAACCTTTGCTCTCTGTTTGGCTAAACTTACAGGATTTTACAAATTATTTGAAACTATCCTCAAGTCAAATCTACCTATACCCTTCTGCTTTATATTTTTTTGGAACTCTACAGAATTGAAGATTGACAAAGAAAAAAAAAACATGATGACTGAAACCCTTGGTTATATTAACACCATATTTATTTTCTTTCAAGTGCCCGGAAGAATCAAGAACTTGACAATTCTTTGTGTCACTGAGCATGCCGTTTCTCTAAGCTGGCAACCACCTGAAGGAAACTTTAGCTCGTACATTTTTAGGATTGAGCAATTTCCAACTTTCAACAGTATCTTAAATGTAGAGAATGTAACAACTGACAATCTGACACCTGGAAATTTTTATACATTCTATATTTCTGCTGTTGTTGGTGACTCTTTTGTAGAGGGTTACCGCACAGCCATATCTACCTACATGGGTAAGCAGCTCTACTGTAAATATAATCTAAGTAAAATATTAATAACTACATTGTTAAGAGATACAGGGGTGTCTTTTTTTGAATACGTGGATAATGTTACAAGAAAGTCAAGCTATCACAAAGACTTCTCTAGCTGTGGATTCCACTTTACACTTTATGGAACCCTCCATAATTGAACAGTTTCAAAACAAAGTTTTTACTGGATCGTGTTATTATATTAACACTATATTTATTTTCTTTTAAGTGCCTGGAGGAATCAAGAACTTGACAATTGTTTGTGTCACTGAGCATGCCGTTTCTCTAAGCTGGCAACCACCTGAAGGAAACTTTAGCTCGTACATTTTTAGGATTAAGCAATTTCCAACTTTCAACAGTATCTTAAATGTAGAGAATGTAACAACTGACAATCTGACACCTGGAAATTTTTATACATTTTATATTTCTGCTGTTGTTGGTGACTCTTTTGTAGAGGGTTACCGCACAGCCATATCTACCTACATGGGTAAGCAGCTCTACTGTAAATATAATCTAAGTAAAAGATTAATAACTACGTTGTTAAGAGATACAGGGGTGTCTTTTTTTGAATACGTGGATAATGTTACAAGAGAGTCAAGCTATCACAAAGACTTCTCTAGCTATAGATTCCACTTTACACTTTATGGAACCCTCCATAATTGAACAGTTTCAAAACAAAGTTTTTACTGGATCGTGTTATTATATTAACACTATATTTAATTTCTTTTAAGTGCCTGGAGGAATCAAGAACTTGACAATTGTTTGTGTCACTGAGCATGCCGTTTCTCTAAGCTGGCAACCACCTGAAGGAAACTTTAGCTCGTACATTTTTAGGATTGAGCAATTTCCAACTTTCAACAGTATCTTAAATGTAGAGAATGTAACAACTGACAATCTGACACCTGGAAATTTTTATACATTTTATATTTCTGCTGTTGTTGGTGACTCTTTTGTAGAGGGTTACCGCACAGCTATATCTACCTACATGGGTAAGCGCTTCTACAATATATGCTATCTCTATAAAAGTTTAACAACTACATTTATAATACATGCATGCATATATTTTGTGAATGCATGGACAATTTTGCAAGATATTTGAAGCCACAATGAAGTCATCTGTATCTGTACCCAACACTTTATACTTTCTAGAACTTTACCTGAATGAAGGCTTACAAAACAAAGTTAATACTGGACCTGTTATTATATTAATACTATATTTATATTCTTTTAAGTGCCTGGAGGAATCAAGAACTTGACAATTGTTTGTGTCACTGAGCATGCCGTTTCTCTAAGCTGGCAACCACCTGAAGGAAACTTTAGCTCGTACATTTTTAGGATTGAGCAATTTCCAACTTTCAACAGTATCTTAAATGTAGAGAATGTAACAACTGACAATCTGACACCTGGAAATTTTTATACATTCTATATTTCTGCTGTTGTTGGTGACTCTTTTGTAGAGGGTTACCGCACAGCTATATCTACCTACATGGGTAAGCGCTTCTACAATATATGCTATCTCTATAAAAGTTTAACAACTACATTTATAATACATGCATGCATATATTTTGTGAATGCATGGACAATTTTGCAAGATATTTGAAGCCACAATGAAGTCATCTGTATCTGTACCCAACACTTTATACTTTCTAGAACTTTACCTGAATGAAGGCTTACAAAACAAAGTTAATACTGGACCTGTTATTATATTAATACTATATTTATATTCTTTTAAGTGCCTGGAGGAATCAAGAACTTGACAATTGTTTGTGTCACTGAGCATGCCGTTTCTCTAAGCTGGCAACCACCTGAAGGAAACTTTAGCTCGTACATTTTTAGGATTGAGCAATTTCCAACTTTCAACAGTATCTTAAATGTAGAGAATGTAACAACTGACAATCTGACACCTGGAAATTTTTATACATTTTATATTTCTGCTGTTGTTGGTGACTCTTTTGTAGAGGGTTACCGCACAGCCATATCTACCTACATGGGTAAGCAGCTCTACTGTAAATATAATCTAAGTAAAATATTAATAACTACATTGTTAAGAGATACAGGGGTGTCTTTTTTTGAATACGTGGATAATGTTACAAGAAAGTCAAGCTATCACAAAGACTTCTCTAGCTGTAGATTCCACTTTACACTTTATGGAACCCTCCATAATTGAACAGTTTCAAAACAAAGTTTTTACTGGATCGTGTTATTATATTAACACTATATTTATTTTCTTTTAAGTGCCTGGAGGAATCAAGAACTTGACAATTGTTTGTGTCACTGAGCATGCCGTTTCTCTAAGCTGGCAACCACCTGAAGGAAACTTTAGCTCGTACATTTTTAGGATTGAGCAATTTCCAACTTTCAACAGTATCTTAAATGTAGAGAATGTAACAACTGACAATCTGACACCTGGAAATTTTTATACATTTTATATTTCTGCTGTTGTTGGTGACTCTTTTGTAGAGGGTTACCGCACAGCCATATCTACCTACATGGGTAAGCAGCTCTACTGTAAATATAATCTAAGTAAAAGATTAATAACTACATTGTTAAGAGATACAGGGGTGTCTTTTTTTGAATACGTGGATAATGTTACAAGAAAGTCAAGCTATCACAAAGACTTCTCTAGCTGTGGATTCCACTTTACACTTTATGGAACCCTCCATAATTGAACAGTTTCAAAACAAAGTTTTTACTGGATCGTGTTATTATATTAACACTATATTTATTTTCTTTTAAGTGCCTGGAGGAATCAAGAACTTGACAATTGTTTGTGTCACTGAGCATGCCGTTTCTCTAAGCTGGCAACCACCTGAAGGAAACTTTAGCTCGTACATTTTTAGGATTAAGCAATTTCCAACTTTCAACAGTATCCTAAATTTAGAGAATGTAACAACTGACAATCTGACACCTGGAAATTTTTATACATTTTATATTTCTGCTGTTGTTGGTGACTCTTTTGTAGAGGGTTACCGCACAGCCATATCTACCTACATGGGTAAGCAGCTCTACTGTAAATATAATCTAAGTAAAAGATTAATAACTACGTTGTTAAGAGATACAGGGGTGTCTTTTTTTGAATACGTGGATAATGTTACAAGAAAGTCAAGCTATCACAAAGACTTCTCTAGCTATAGATTCCACTTTACACTTTATGGAACCCTCCATAATTGAACAGTTTCAAAACAAAGTTTTTACTGGATCGTGTTGTTATATTAACACTATTTTTATTTTCTTTTAAGTGCCTGGAGGAATCAAGAACTTGACAATTGTTTGTGTCACTGAGCATGCCGTTTCTCTAAGCTGGCAACCACCTGATGGAAACTTTAGCTCGTACATTTTTAGGATTGAGCAATTTCCAACTTTCAACAGTATCTTAAATGTAGAGAATGTAACAACTGACAATCTGACACCTGGAAATTTTTATACATTTTATATTTCTGCTGTTGTTGGTGACTCTTTTGTAGAGGGTTACCGCACAGCTATATCTACCTACATGGGTAAGCGCTTCTACAATATATGCTATCTCTATAAAAGTTTAACAACTACATTTATAATACATGCATGCATATATTTTGTGAATGCATGGACAATTTTGCAAGATATTTGAAGCCACAATGAAGTCATCTGTATCTGTACCCAACACTTTATACTTTCTAGAACTTTACCTGAATGAAGGCTTACAAAGCAAAGTTAATACTGGATCCTGTTATTATATTAATACTATATTTATATTCTTTTAAGTGCCTGGAGGAATCAAGAACTTGACCATTGTATGTGTCACTGAGCATGCCGTTTCTCTAAGCTGGCTACCACCTGAAGGAAACTTTAGCTCGTACATTTTTAGGATTGAGCAATTTCCAACTTTCAACAGTATCTTAAATATAGAGAATGTAACAACTGACAATCTGACACCTGGAAATCTTTATACATTTTATATTTCTGCTGTTGTTGGTGACTCTTTTGTAGAGGGGAAAAGCTCCACTATATCTACCTACATGGGTAAGCACCTCTACAATAAATGTAATCTAACTAAAAGATAAATAATTTTAAGAATAATATATACAAGTATATTTTTGCCAATGCATCATTGAAGAGTGTAATGTCTCTGATTCAAAAGATTGCATTTGTTTGCCCTTTTTACTTGAACAAAGTTTTAATTTTATCTAATAATTGAACTGCAGAAAAATATTTTAGTCATCTCCCTCTGAAGTCAGAAATGTGATATCACTAATGTATTAAACTGGAGTAAAGTACTTGTAACAAAACAACGATAAAGGCATAAAATGAGAGGGATACCCACCTGCAGTTGTATAGTTGTTACTTCTCTACAGCTTCCAAAATTATGTACCAAAGTTCTAGCTTCAACAACATTTAAGTAGAGTATTCTGTATAATATGTACTAACAACTAAAATCAGGACTCAAAACAAGAATATGAAGAATATAATTCTTGGTTCCCCAATTTGCCTAAAACGACATTGACCAGCTTCCTCTGACAAGCTCATGTTACCAATGCTTTTCCCCACAAAGTAACACCTTGATTTGTTATAAGAAGTGGAATTGATAAAGGAACCTTTGCTCTCTGTTTGGCTAAACTTACAGGATTTTACAAATTATTTGAAACTATCCTCAAGTCAAATCTACCTATACCCTTCTGCTTTATATTTTTTTGGAACTCTACAGAATTGAAGATTGACAAAGAAAAAAAAAACATGATGACTGAAACCCTTGGTTATATTAACACCATATTTATTTTCTTTCAAGTGCCCGGAAGAATCAAGAACTTGACAATTCTTTGTGTCACTGAGCATGCCGTTTCTCTAAGCTGGCAACCACCTGAAGGAAACTTTAGCTCGTACATTTTTAGGATTGAGCAATTTCCAACTTTCAACAGTATCTTAAATGTAGAGAATGTAACAACTGACAATCTGACACCTGGAAATTTTTATACATTCTATATTTCTGCTGTTGTTGGTGACTCTTTTGTAGAGGGTTACCGCACAGCCATATCTACCTACATGGGTAAGCAGCTCTACTGTAAATATAATCTAAGTAAAATATTAATAACTACATTGTTAAGAGATACAGGGGTGTCTTTTTTTGAATACGTGGATAATGTTACAAGAAAGTCAAGCTATCACAAAGACTTCTCTAGCTGTGGATTCCACTTTACACTTTATGGAACCCTCCATAATTGAACAGTTTCAAAACAAAGTTTTTACTGGATCGTGTTATTATATTAACACTATATTTATTTTCTTTTAAGTGCCTGGAGGAATCAAGAACTTGACAATTGTTTGTGTCACTGAGCATGCCGTTTCTCTAAGCTGGCAACCACCTGAAGGAAACTTTAGCTCGTACATTTTTAGGATTAAGCAATTTCCAACTTTCAACAGTATCTTAAATGTAGAGAATGTAACAACTGACAATCTGACACCTGGAAATTTTTATACATTTTATATTTCTGCTGTTGTTGGTGACTCTTTTGTAGAGGGTTACCGCACAGCCATATCTACCTACATGGGTAAGCAGCTCTACTGTAAATATAATCTAAGTAAAAGATTAATAACTACGTTGTTAAGAGATACAGGGGTGTCTTTTTTTGAATACGTGGATAATGTTACAAGAGAGTCAAGCTATCACAAAGACTTCTCTAGCTATAGATTCCACTTTACACTTTATGGAACCCTCCATAATTGAACAGTTTCAAAACAAAGTTTTTACTGGATCGTGTTATTATATTAACACTATATTTAATTTCTTTTAAGTGCCTGGAGGAATCAAGAACTTGACAATTGTTTGTGTCACTGAGCATGCTGTTTCTCTAAGCTGGCAACCACCTGAAGGAAACTTTAGCTCGTACATTTTTAGGATTGAGCAATTTCCAACTTTCAACAGTATCTTAAATGTAGAGAATGTAACAACTGACAATCTGACACCTGGAAATTTTTATACATTTTATATTTCTGCTGTTGTTGGTGACTCTTTTGTAGAGGGTTACCGCACAGCTATATCTACCTACATGGGTAAGCGCTTCTACAATATATGCTATCTCTATAAAAGTTTAACAACTACATTTATAATACATGCATGCATATATTTTGTGAATGCATGGACAATTTTGCAAGATATTTGAAGCCACAATGAAGTCATCTGTATCTGTACCCAACACTTTATACTTTCTAGAACTTTACCTGAATGAAGGCTTACAAAACAAAGTTAATACTGGACCTGTTATTATATTAATACTATATTTATATTCTTTTAAGTGCCTGGAGGAATCAAGAACTTGACAATTGTTTGTGTCACTGAGCATGCCGTTTCTCTAAGCTGGCAACCACCTGAAGGAAACTTTAGCTCGTACATTTTTAGGATTGAGCAATTTCCAACTTTCAACAGTATCTTAAATGTAGAGAATGTAACAACTGACAATCTGACACCTGGAAATTTTTATACATTCTATATTTCTGCTGTTGTTGGTGACTCTTTTGTAGAGGGTTACCGCACAGCTATATCTACCTACATGGGTAAGCGCTTCTACAATATATGCTATCTCTATAAAAGTTTAACAACTACATTTATAATACATGCATGCATATATTTTGTGAATGCATGGACAATTTTGCAAGATATTTGAAGCCACAATGAAGTCATCTGTATCTGTACCCAACACTTTATACTTTCTAGAACTTTACCTGAATGAAGGCTTACAAAACAAAGTTAATACTGGACCTGTTATTATATTAATACTATATTTATATTCTTTTAAGTGCCTGGAGGAATCAAGAACTTGACAATTGTTTGTGTCACTGAGCATGCCGTTTCTCTAAGCTGGCAACCACCTGAAGGAAACTTTAGCTCGTACATTTTTAGGATTGAGCAATTTCCAACTTTCAACAGTATCTTAAATGTAGAGAATGTAACAACTGACAATCTGACACCTGGAAATCTTTATACATTTTATATTTCTGCTGTTGTTGGTGACTCTTTTGTAGAGGGTTACCGCACAGCCATATCTACCTACATGGGTAAGCAGCTCTACTGTAAATATAATCTAAGTAAAAGATTAATAACTACGTTGTTAAGAGATACAGGGGTGTCTTTTTTTGAATACGTGGATAATGTTACAAGAAAGTCAAGCTATCACAAAGACTACTCTAGCTGTAGATTCCACTTTACACTTTATGGAACCCTCCATAATTGAACAGTTTCAAAACAAAGTTTTTACTGGATCGTGTTGTTATATTAACACTATATTTATTTTCTTTTAAGTGCCTGGAGGAATCAAGAACTTGACAATTGTTTGTGTCACTGAGCATGCCGTTTCTCTAAGCTGGCAACCACCTGATGGAAACTTTAGCTCGTACATTTTTAGGATTGAGCAATTTCCAACTTTCAACAGTATCTTAAATGTAGAGAATGTAACAACTGACAATCTGACACCTGGAAATTTTTATACATTTTATATTTCTGCTGTTGTTGGTGACTCTTTTGTAGAGGGTTACCGCACAGCTATATCTACCTACATGGGTAAGCGCTTCTACAATATATGCTATCTCTATAAAAGTTTAACAACTACATTTATAATACATGCATGCATATATTTTGTGAATGCATGGACAATTTTGCAAGATATTTGAAGCCACAATGAAGTCATCTGTATCTGTACCCAACACTTTATACTTTCTAGAACTTTACCTGAATGAAGGCTTACAAAACAAAGTTAATACTGGATCCTGTTATTATATTAATACTATATTTATATTCTTTTAAGTGCCTGGAGGAATCAAGAACTTGACCATTGTATGTGTCACTGAGCATACTGTTTCTCTAAGCTGGCAACCACCTGAAGGAAACTTTAGCTCATACATTTTTAGGATTGAGCAATTTCCAACTTTCAACAGTATCTTAAATGTAGAGAATGTAACAACTGACAATCTGACACCTGGAAATCTTTATACATTTTATATTTCTGCTGTTGTTGGTGACTCTTTTGTAGAGGGGAAAAGCTCCACTATATCTACCTACATGGGTAAGCACCTCTACAATAAATGTAATCTAACTAAAAGATAAATAATTTTAAGAATAATATATACAAGTATATTTTTGCCAATGCATCATTGAAGTGTGTGATGTCTCTGAATCAAAAGATTGCATTTGTTTGCCCTTTTTACTTGAATAAAGTTTTAATTTTATCTAATAATTGAACTGCAGAAAAATATTTTAGTCATCTCCCTCTGAAGTCAGAAATGTGATATCACTAATGTATTAAACTGGAGTAAAGTACTTGTAACAAAACAACAATAAAGGCATAAAATGAGAGGGATACCCACCTGCAGTTGTATAGTTGTTACTTCTCTACAGCTTCCAAAATTATGTACCAAAGTTCTAGCTTCAACAACATTTAACTAGAGTATTCTGTATAATATGTACTAACAACAAAAATCAGGACTCAAAACAAGAATATGAAGAATATAATTCTTGGTTCCCCAATTTGCCTAAAACGACATTGACCAGCTTCCTCTGACAAGCTCATGTTACCAATGCTTTTCCCCACAAAGTAACACCTTGATTTGTTATAAGAAGTGGAATTGATAAAGGAACCTTTGCTCTCTGTTTGGCTAAACTTACAGGATTTTACAAATTATTTGAAACTATCCTGAAGTCAAATCTACCTATACCCTTCTGCTTTATATTTTTTTGGAACTCTACAGAATTGAAGATTGACAAAGAAAAAAAAAACATGATGACTGAAACCCTTGGTTATATTAACACCATATTTATTTTCTTTCAAGTGCCCGGAAGAATCAAGAACTTGACAATTGTTTGTGTCACTGAGCATGCTGTTTCTCTAAGCTGGCAACCACCTGAAGGAAACTTTAGCTCGTACATTTTTAGGATTGAGCAATTTCCAACTTTCAACAGTATCTTAAATGTAGAGAATGTAACAACTGACAATCTGACACCTGGAAATTTTTATACATTTTATATTTCTGCTGTTGTTGGTGACTCTTTTGTAGAGGGTTACCGCACAGCCATATCTACCTACTTGGGTAAGCAGCTCTACTGTAAATATAATCTAAGTAAAAGATTAATAACTACGTTGTTAAGAGATAAGGGGTGTCTTTTTTTTGAATACGTGGATAATGTTACAAGAAAGTCAAGCTATCACAAAGACTTCTCTAGCTATAGATTCCACTTTACACTTTATGGAACCCGCCATAATTGAACAGTTTCAAAACAAAGTTTTTACTGGATCGTGTTATTATATTAACACTATATTTATTTTCTTTTAAGTGCCTGGAGGAATCAAGAACTTGACAATTGTTTGTGTCACTGAGCATGCCGTTTCTCTAAGCTGGCAACCACCTGAAGGAAACTTTAGCTCGTACATTTTTAGGATTGAGCAATTTCCAACTTTCAACAGTATCTTAAATGTAGAGAATGTAACAACTGACAATCTGACACCTGGAAATTTTTATACATTCTATATTTCTGCTGTTGTTGGTGACTCTTTTGTAGAGGGTTACCGCACAGCCATATCTACCTACATGGGTAAGCAGCTCTACTGTAAATATAATCTAAGTAAAATATTAATAACTACATTGTTAAGAGATACAGGGGTGTCTTTTTTTGAATACGTGGATAATGTTACAAGAAAGTCAAGCTATCACAAAGACTTCTCTAGCTGTGGATTCCACTTTACACTTTATGGAACCCTCCATAATTGAACAGTTTCAAAACAAAGTTTTTACTGGATCGTGTTATTATATTAACACTATATTTATTTTCTTTTAAGTGCCTGGAGGAATCAAGAACTTGACAATTGTTTGTGTCACTGAGCATGCTGTTTCTCTAAGCTGGCAACCACCTGAAGGAAACTTTAGCTCGTACATTTTTAGGATTGAGCAATTTCCAACTTTCAACAGTATCTTAAATGTAGAGAATGTAACAACTGACAATCTGACACCTGGAAATTTTTATACATTTTATATTTCTGCTGTTGTTGGTGACTCTTTTGTAGAGGGTTACCGCACAGCTATATCTACCTACATGGGTAAGCGCTTCTACAATATATGCTATCTCTATAAAAGTTTAACAACTACATTTATAATACATGCATGCATATATTTTGTGAATGCATGGACAATTTTGCAAGATATTTGAAGCCACAATGAAGTCATCTGTATCTGTACCCAACACTTTATACTTTCTAGAACTTTACCTGAATGAAGGCTTACAAAACAAAGTTAATACTGGACCTGTTATTATATTAATACTATATTTATATTCTTTTAAGTGCCTGGAGGAATCAAGAACTTGACAATTGTTTGTGTCACTGAGCATGCCGTTTCTCTAAGCTGGCAACCACCTGAAGGAAACTTTAGCTCGTACATTTTTAGGATTGAGCAATTTCCAACTTTCAACAGTATCTTAAATGTAGAGAATGTAACAACTGACAATCTGACACCTGGAAATTTTTATACATTCTATATTTCTGCTGTTGTTGGTGACTCTTTTGTAGAGGGTTACCGCACAGCTATATCTACCTACATGGGTAAGCGCTTCTACAATATATGCTATCTCTATAAAAGTTTAACAACTACATTTATAATACATGCATGCATATATTTTGTGAATGCATGGACAATTTTGCAAGATATTTGAAGCCACAATGAAGTCATCTGTATCTGTACCCAACACTTTATACTTTCTAGAACTTTACCTGAATGAAGGCTTACAAAACAAAGTTAATACTGGACCTGTTATTATATTAATACTATATTTATATTCTTTTAAGTGCCTGGAGGAATCAAGAACTTGACAATTGTTTGTGTCACTGAGCATGCCGTTTCTCTAAGCTGGCAACCACCTGAAGGAAACTTTAGCTCGTACATTTTTAGGATTGAGCAATTTCCAACTTTCAACAGTATCTTAAATGTAGAGAATGTAACAACTGACAATCTGACACCTGGAAATTTTTATACATTTTATATTTCTGCTGTTGTTGGTGACTCTTTTGTAGAGGGTTACCGCACAGCCATATCTACCTACATGGGTAAGCAGCTCTACTGTAAATATAATCTAAGTAAAATATTAATAACTACATTGTTAAGAGATACAGGGGTGTCTTTTTTTGAATACGTGGATAATGTTACAAGAAAGTCAAGCTATCACAAAGACTTCTCTAGCTGTAGATTCCACTTTACACTTTATGGAACCCTCCATAATTGAACAGTTTCAAAACAAAGTTTTTACTGGATCGTGTTATTATATTAACACTATATTTATTTTCTTTTAAGTGCCTGGAGGAATCAAGAACTTGACAATTGTTTGTGTCACTGAGCATGCCGTTTCTCTAAGCTGGCAACCACCTGAAGGAAACTTTAGCTCGTACATTTTTAGGATTGAGCAATTTCCAACTTTCAACAGTATCTTAAATGTAGAGAATGTAACAACTGACAATCTGACACCTGGAAATCTTTATACATTTTATATTTCTGCTGTTGTTGGTGACTCTTTTGTAGAGGGTTACCGCACAGCCATATCTACCTACATGGGTAAGCAGCTCTACTGTAAATATAATCTAAGTAAAAGATTAATAACTACGTTGTTAAGAGATACAGGGGTGTCTTTTTTGAATACGTGGATAATGTTACAAGAAAGTCAAGCTATCACAAAGACTACTCTAGCTGTAGATTCCACTTTACACTTTATGGAACCCTCCATAATTGAACAGTTTCAAAACAAAGTTTTTACTGGATCGTGTTGTTATATTAACACTATATTTATTTTCTTTTAAGTGCCTGGAGGAATCAAGAACTTGACAATTGTTTGTGTCACTGAGCATGCCGTTTCTCTAAGCTGGCAACCACCTGATGGAAACTTTAGCTCGTACATTTTTAGGATTGAGCAATTTCCAACTTTCAACAGTATCTTAAATGTAGAGAATGTAACAACTGACAATCTGACACCTGGAAATTTTTATACATTTTATATTTCTGCTGTTGTTGGTGACTCTTTTGTAGAGGGTTACCGCACAGCTATATCTACCTACATGGGTAAGCGCTTCTACAATATATGCTATCTCTATAAAAGTTTAACAACTACATTTATAATACATGCATGCATATATTTTGTGAATGCATGGACAATTTTGCAAGATATTTGAAGCCACAATGAAGTCATCTGTATCTGTACCCAACACTTTATACTTTCTAGAACTTTACCTGAATGAAGGCTTACAAAACAAAGTTAATACTGGATCCTGTTATTATATTAATACTATATTTATATTCTTTTAAGTGCCTGGAGGAATCAAGAACTTGACCATTGTATGTGTCACTGAGCATACTGTTTCTCTAAGCTGGCAACCACCTGAAGGAAACTTTAGCTCATACATTTTTAGGATTGAGCAATTTCCAACTTTCAACAGTATCTTAAATGTAGAGAATGTAACAACTGACAATCTGACACCTGGAAATCTTTATACATTTTATATTTCTGCTGTTGTTGGTGACTCTTTTGTAGAGGGGAAAAGCTCCACTATATCTACCTACATGGGTAAGCACCTCTACAATAAATGTAATCTAACTAAAAGATAAATAATTTTAAGAATAATATATACAAGTATATTTTTGCCAATGCATCATTGAAGTGTGTGATGTCTCTGAATCAAAAGATTGCATTTGTTTGCCCTTTTTACTTGAATAAAGTTTTAATTTTATCTAATAATTGAACTGCAGAAAAATATTTTAGTCATCTCCCTCTGAAGTCAGAAATGTGATATCACTAATGTATTAAACTGGAGTAAAGTACTTGTAACAAAACAACAATAAAGGCATAAAATGAGAGGGATACCCACCTGCAGTTGTATAGTTGTTACTTCTCTACAGCTTCCAAAATTATGTACCAAAGTTCTAGCTTCAACAACATTTAACTAGAGTATTCTGTATAATATGTACTAACAACAAAAATCAGGACTCAAAACAAGAATATGAAGAATATAATTCTTGGTTCCCCAATTTGCCTAAAACGACATTGACCAGCTTCCTCTGACAAGCTCATGTTACCAATGCTTTTCCCCACAAAGTAACACCTTGATTTGTTATAAGAAGTGGAATTGATAAAGGAACCTTTGCTCTCTGTTTGGCTAAACTTACAGGATTTTACAAATTATTTGAAACTATCCTGAAGTCAAATCTACCTATACCCTTCTGCTTTATATTTTTTTGGAACTCTACAGAATTGAAGATTGACAAAGAAAAAAAAAACATGATGACTGAAACCCTTGGTTATATTAACACCATATTTATTTTCTTTCAAGTGCCCGGAAGAATCAAGAACTTGACAATTGTTTGTGTCACTGAGCATGCTGTTTCTCTAAGCTGGCAACCACCTGAAGGAAACTTTAGCTCGTACATTTTTAGGATTGAGCAATTTCCAACTTTCAACAGTATCTTAAATGTAGAGAATGTAACAACTGACAATCTGACACCTGGAAATTTTTATACATTTTATATTTCTGCTGTTGTTGGTGACTCTTTTGTAGAGGGTTACCGCACAGCTATATCTACCTACATGGGTAAGCGCTTCTACAATATATGCTATCTCTATAAAAGTTTAACAACTACATTTATAATACATGCATGCATATATTTTGTGAATGCATGGACAATTTTGCAAGATATTTGAAGCCACAATGAAGTCATCTGTATCTGTACCCAACACTTTATACTTTCTAGAACTTTACCTGAATGAAGGCTTACAAAACAAAGTTAATACTGGACCTGTTATTATATTAATACTATATTTATATTCTTTTAAGTGCCTGGAGGAATCAAGAACTTGACAATTGTTTGTGTCACTGAGCATGCCGTTTCTCTAAGCTGGCAACCACCTGAAGGAAACTTTAGCTCGTACATTTTTAGGATTGAGCAATTTCCAACTTTCAACAGTATCTTAAATGTAGAAAATGTAACAACTGACAATCTGACACCTGGAAATTTTTATACATTTTATATTTCTGCTGTTGTTGGTGACTCTTTTGTAGAGGGTTACCGCACAGCCATATCTACCTACATGGGTAAGCAGCTCTACTGTAAATATAATCTAAGTAAAATATTAATAACTACGTTGTTAAGAGATACAGGGGTGTCTTTTTTTGAATACGTGGATAATGTTACAAGAAAGTCAAGCTATCACAAAGACTTCTCTAGCTGTGTATTCCACTTTACACTTTATGGAACCCTCCATAATTGAACAGTTTCAAAACAAAGTTTTTACTGGATCGTGTTATTATATTAACACTATATTTATTTTCTTTTAAGTGCCTGGAGGAATCAAGAACTTGACAATTGTTTGTGTCACTGAGCATGCCGTTTCTCTAAGCTGGCAACCACCTGATGGAAACTTTAGCTCGTACATTTTTAGGATTGAGCAATTTCCAACTTTCAACAGTATCTTAAATGTAGAGAATGTTAGAACTGACAATCTGACACCTGGAAATTTTTATACATTTTATATTTCTGCTGTTGTTGGTGACTCTTTTGTAGAGGGTTACCGCACAGCTATATCTACCTACATGGGTAAGCGCTTCTACAATATATGCTATCTCTATAAAAGTTTAACAACTACATTTATAATACATGCATGCATATATTTTGTGAATGCATGGACAATTTTGCAAGATATTTAAAGCCACAATGAAGTCATCTGTATCTGTACCCAACACTTTATACTTTCTAGAACTTTACCTGAATGAAGGCTTACAAAACAAAGTTAATACTGGATCCTGTTATTATATTAATACTATATTTATATTCTTTTAAGTGCCTGGAGGAATCAAGAACTTGACCATTGTATGTGTCACTGAGCATACTGTTTCTCTAAGCTGGCAACCACCTGAAGGAAACTTTAGCTCATACATTTTTAGGATTGAGCAATTTCCAACTTTCAACAGTATCTTAAATGTAGAGAATGTAACAACTGACAATCTGACACCTGGAAATCTTTATACATTTTATATTTCTGCTGTTGTTGGTGACTCTTTTGTAGAGGGGAAAAGCTCCACTATATCTACCTACATGGGTAAGCACCTCTACAATAAATGTAATCTAACTAAAAGATAAATAATTTTAAGAATAATATATACAAGTATATTTTTGCCAATGCATCATTGAAGTGTGTGATGTCTCTGAATCAAAAGATTGCATTTGTTTGCCCTTTTTACTTGAATAAAGTTTTAATTTTATCTAATAATTGAACTGCAGAAAAATATTTTAGTCATCTCCCTCTGAAGTCAGAAATGTGATATCACTAATGTATTAAACTGGAGTAAAGTACTTGTAACAAAACAACGATAAAGGCATAAAATGAGAGGGATACCCACCTGCAGTTGTATAGTTGTTACTTCTCTACAGCTTCCAAAATTATGTACCAAAGTTCTAGCTTCAACAACATTTAACTAGAGTATTCTGTATAATATGTACTAACAACAAAAATCAGGACTCAAAACAAGAATATGAAGAATATAATTCTTGGTTCCCCAATTTGCCTAAAACGACATTGACCAGCTTCCTCTGACAAGCTCATGTTACCAATGGTTTTCCCCACAAAGAAACACCTTGATTTGTTATAAGAAGTGGAATTGATAAAGGAACCTTTGCTCTCTGTTTGGCTAAACTTACAGGATTTTACAAATTATTTGAAACTATCCTGAAGTCAAATCTACCTATACCCTTCTGCTTTATATTTTTTTGGAACTCTACAGAATTGAAGATTGACAAAGAAAAAAAAAACATGATGACTGAAACCCTTGGTTATATTAACACCATATTTATTTTCTTTCAAGTGCCCGGAAGAATCAGGAACTTGACAATTGTTTGTGTCACTGAGCATGCTGTTTCTCTAAGCTGGCAACCACCTGAAGGAAACTTTAGCTCGTACATTTTTAGGATTGAGCAATTTCCAACTTTCAACAGTATCTTAAATGTAGAGAATGTAACAACTGACAATCTGACACCTGGAAATTTTTATACATTTTATATTTCTGCTGTTGTTGGTGACTCTTTTGTAGAGGGTTACCGCACAGCCATATCTACCTACTTGGGTAAGCAGCTCTACTGTAAATATAATCTAAGTAAAAGATTAATAACTACGTTGTTAAGAGATACAGGGGTGTCTTTTTTTTGAATACGTGGATAATGTTACAAGAAAGTCAAGCTATCACAAAGACTTCTCTAGCTGTAGATTCCACTTAATACTTTATGGAACCCTCCATAATTGAACAGTTTCAAAACAAAGTTTTTACTGGATCGTGTTATTATATTAACACTATATTTATTTTCTTTTAAGTGCCTGGAGGAATCAAGAACTTGACAATTGTTTGTGTCACTGAGCATACCGTTTCTCTAAGCTGGCAACCACCTGAAGGAAACTTTAGCTCATACATTTTTAGGATTGAGCAATTTCCAACTTTCAACAGTATCTTAAATGTAGAGAATGTAACAACTGACAATCTGACACCTGGAAATTTTTATACATTTTATATTTCTGCTGTTGTTGGTGACTCTTTTGTAGAGGGTTACCGCACAGCCATATCTACCTACATGGGTAAGCAGCTCTACTGTAAATATAATCTAAGTAAAAGATTAATAACTAAGTTGTTAAGAGATACAGGGGAGTCTTTTCTTGAATACCTGGATAATGTTACAAGAAAGTCAAGCTATCACAAAGACTACTCTAGCTGTAGATTCCACTTTACACTTTATGGAACCCTCCATAATTGAACAGTTTCAAAACAAAGTTTTTACTGGATCGTGTTATTATATTAACACTATATTTATTTTTTTTTAAGTGCCTGGAGGAATCAAGAACTTGACAATTGTTTGTGTCACTGAGCATGCCGTTTCTCTAAGCTGGCAACCACCTGAAGGAAACTTTAGCTCGTACATTTTTAGGATTGAGCAATTTCCAACTTTCAACAGTATCTTAAATGTAGAGAATGTAACAACTGACAATCTGACACCTGGAAATTTTTATACATTTTATATTTCTGCTGTTGTTGGTGACTCTTTTGTAGAGGGTTACCGCACAGCCATATCTACCTACATGGGTAAGTATAAGTATGTGTAAGTCTACAATATTATGTATTTAAGTAAATGAATAATAACAAAATTAATAACATATTGGTATATACCAATTTGATCAGGAAGCCTTATTTGTCTTCTTACTGACATTTATTAATGTGTTTGTCAGATGCGACAAATATTCTTGTCAGTTAAAATATAATATAAAGGTAATATTTTTCCTTTTATCAGTTGTGTGTGTCACTGAGCATACTATTTCTTTAAGCTGGCAACAACCTGATGGAAACCTTATTTTTTTTCATCCTGAGGATTGCTCAAATTCCAACTTTTAATAGCAGCTTGAATTCAGTGAATGTAACAGTTGCCAATTTTGGTGCAGGATTTTTCAAATCTAGACTGTCAGGAGCCTAGAAACATTTCAAGCATATTGATATGTTGACCATTTATCAACACTTTCCTGCCTGACAGTCAGAAAAGTCTTTTAATTAATCACAGAATATATATATATATATATATCTGTCAACTTATCAAGTAGTGCTTGTATTTTGAGCTGTGTCTTTCCTTTAGCAATCTCAAGTTATTTTTTCAAATCTGTGCTAGAATTGTTAAAAAATAATTTTTTGAAAAACATATTTCAGTTAGTCATCTTAAAATTTTTCAAATGTTAGGCCTGACCTAGAAATGTGAATGCATGTATGCATCAGCATGTGTTATAAACACTATAGGGAAAAAAGTAAAAATGGGGTTTTGGGGTTTTTGATCATGTTTTTTGTATTAAAGTTTTACTTACATGCAAAACAGGATCTAGTTTCTTGCTTCGACTGCTCTGTAAACCCCTTGTCAATTCAGAATTCTGAAAGGACAAAAAAGTATTTTCTTAAGCTAAATATACAGACAGTAAATATATTTCTGTTAATAATTACTAAGTTAACAGAGTAATGCAACTTTAAGTACCCCGTATACCACTGCATATTTATTGTTGCAGTATGTGGAATTTACATCAGTCTTTCTCTCCTTTTTCTAGAACTAGTCACTGTAGCAGTTAAGTTAGTTTCACATACACAAAACACATAGCTGACATGACTTAAGAGGTTGCACCCACACTGATAAATGAAATGCAAGTTGTGGTACATGCTATTATACTTGTATACTGGTAAAAGGCTTGCTGCATTGCAGATAATAATATGGAAGATCTAAAATTTGAAGTTTGCCTAAAACTTGTAGGTACATTTGTACAGTATCTGCTCCAGTTTAGTAATTTTTAATTTTCGATGTAGAACCTGGAGCACCCAAGGATCTAAATATACTTAACAAAACAACCAGTTCCGTGACCCTGAGCTGGAATCCACCAGATGGAAATGTTGATTCATACCTCATCCAAATCCTGGGAAATTCAACTTTTAACATAACAGTTTCTTCAAGTATCGTTACTGTTGGAGACCTGAATCCTGGAAATTATTATACCTTCATCGTCACTTCTGTTGTTGGTAAAACTAATGTACAAGGGATAGGCTCAGCCATATCTACCAATACAAGTAAGCAGTTTGTTAACATACATTTCTTTTTTCAAATTTCTTACTTTTCTACAACATAATAAGACATTGAATTTGCAAACAACAAAGCTTTTGAAGCAAAAGAGGTTAGCATTATGCTAAGATAAATAATATGCAGCTGGCAGTGCTGCACCAAGAGTAATGGGCAACTGTTTGTGCTCCACTTTAGATTGCAAGTATAATTGAGCTGTTAATAATATTTGCCAACAGTGTGAATCAATAATGCTACTTACAATCCAAGAGAAACTAAACAAACATAACATACACTTTAAATAAACGTTATACTCATACCAGATACCCAACATAGCTTGTTTGAAACTGAAACTGCAGCATATCTTACAAAGTATTTTTCATCCCTATGGTTCTAAAAGAGATTTATAGAGTAATACACTCTTTTTATACACAGTTTTTAACACATAACACAGTATAGGAAACACACAAAATTCTGAATAATACTGAATATAAAGATACTCAATAGTAACTTTTAGGAATAAAGTTTTTTAAACTTCTGTAGACCTTTTGATTAGGAAACAAACTCCACAAAACTATTAACACTCATAGTTGTGAGAGAATTAATAACTTGTATGTTCATCTTATGTAGCTTGACTATTATAACAATTTTTTTGTGCTGGAGCTAGCAATTTCAGATGTACTAAAAATCATGCTGCTGCTATTACCGGTTCCTACTCTAAAGGACTACTTGCACTCTCCACTAATGACTCCATGTTACTTCAAGGATTTCCCAGCTGGATCCAGACCTTCCTCGTGACGACATGGATAAAATTTTGGTTTCTTGCATGAAGTGTAAAGTTACACAGATTTCATGTCAAGAACACATAGGGATTGTAATTTATACTTTTGATGTATTCATTATTAATGAATGAATGTGTAAACATCACAACTAAAGATCTAAGCACACAATGGATGGCAACATTTCCTTATTGGCGCTTAGGGGAGCTGTTCATAATAGGAATGCAAATACTGGGTCTGTCATGATTCTTTCTCATACCCAGTGATGATTTGTTTTCTATTTAATAAAGCTGGACACAGTGTTTGTATGTTATTTTTACATTTCTAATTATGTATGATGCACTCTACAGCAGAACAATAAATTACTACAACAAAGAGGGGGTCATTACAATAATAAATACAAAATACAGTTGCATTAAAGATTCCAGAAAGACAGACTTTCAAAGAGACAATGAGGATGGAGGTACCTGCCCCATAGAGCTTTCAATCTAAATATGCTAAATGGTAAAATATACTATTTAAGCTTACTATAGAACATTTAGATGAAAAATCATTTTAAATGAATAAAATGAATAGATTTTGATAGGAATCAACTTATAAGAATGTGGTGTAGTTCCCCAGGTAGTTTAGAGTCTCTCTCTGCTTGATGTCGACTCCACAACAGATACTCTTAGATGGCATATATCAAATAAAATTCATGTGCTTATGAGATTCAAATCTATAAAATCCCTACTTATAACCCAATAGCACAGTAGAATTCAGCAACAGTTATAGGCCTGGTACCTGGGAATTATACATTCCTGGTCTCAACTCTTGCTGGTGAAGTCAACAAAAGGGCATATACTTTCACAGTCTGAACTCTTGCTGGTGAAGTCAAGTACTGTGATATATCGACATATGTGAGTATTTACATAATAAAACATTTCCATTAATTCATGTTTATATTTAAGTTAAACTTATATACATTATATATTTATATATGCAGTTTTTGATATATTAATTAATAAATGTATTATTTTCTTAACAATAAGCAATATACTGTAATGTGTTTGCATCAGTTTAAAAGCTATTATTATATATTTTATCTAGAACCTGGCAAGGTGTACAATCTAACAACACTGAACATCACAACCAATTCAGTTTCTCTAAGCTGGCAACCACCAGAAGGAAACACAAGTCTATATGTCATCCAAATCTTGGGAAACACAGATTTCATCAGAAAAGGGACTTCAAACTTTACCACCATTAATAATCTTATTCCTGGAAATAATTACATATTCTTGGTTTCTGCTCTAGTTGGTGAAATGACTGTCATGGGAGACAGTACAAATATATCTACATATACAAGTGAGGTTCTTAGAAAGCTAAATAAAATTTGTGGAGTCTTAATGCTGCTTATGTATTTGTGTAATTAGGCAACTGCATTGTGAAAGGAAAAATTAAAAAAAATAATCAATACAGAAACATAGGATATTGTTCTAATAGTGGAAGAAAACAAACAAAGAAAATAAAAACAAATAGATGCATTGAAATTGAATTGTATAAATCACTCATATCAAATATAGTTGTTCATACTTTATGGAACTATTTGTGGGTTTGATTAATACAATCTTAATGTATCTCATGAATTACAAGCAAAAATGTACAGGTTTGAAATGTAGCCAGAAAACGTTAACACATTTATACAAATGGAAATTTTGTTTAAATAGATTTGAATATGTATTAACAATTGTATGAATACCTTTGGCATATTTCTAATTTGTCAACATTTTTATTTGGTGTGAGATTTTTCATGTAAATAACTTGCACTAGTAAATTTGCAAGCAACTAATGAAGGTTGTTTAGATTTTTTTTGTGTTGATAAGTATATGTGTTTTGAATCCAGGACCTGAAAAAGTGAAGAACCTGACTATAGCTAATGTCACAATAAGCTCTGTATTACTGAGCTGGGAGCCACCAGAAGGATGTTCAAGTTCCTATCTCATCCAGATTCAGGGAAATTCAACTATTAGTATAAAAGTGGATTCCATTTTTTTTAGCATTGAGGACCTTACACCTGGAAATTATTACACATTCCTTGTTTCAGCTCTTATAGGTGAAAATAATTTTCAAGGGAACATCGTAGCCATATCTACATACACAAGTGAGTGTTTTATAGGAGTCAGTAGGTTATCATGAATGAACTATTATTTATAAAATATAAATAAATATAAAATATTCCAATAACTCTTACTATTTATATAATATGGTGCTTAATTGATATTATATTTATTATATTTATATAATGTACATGGCATTACATGTAAATATATTATATTTAAATATTGCACAATTACCATTATTAAAATAACTTTTAGTTTAATATCTGTTCTTTCTCTTGTAGAACCTGGAGCTGTTCAGAACCTGACTGCCCTCTACATTAGTACCAGTTCTGTTTCGCTAAGCTGGAAACCTCCAGAGGGAAATGCAAGTTCTTATCTCATTCAGATCCAGGGAAATGCAACTTTCAATATGATAGTAACTTTAAATTTTATTGCAATTAGAAATCTAATATCTGGACAAAATTACACTTTTTTGATCTCTGCTCTAGTTGGTGAACCTTATTTACAAGGAAGGATCAGTTCCTTATCAATAATCATATGTGAGTCTTTCGCCTATATGCAATTTATAAATATCTGAAAATTATTATTTATTTTGAAATAAATAACATTATATTTATTAACATTAAATAATAACTATTTACTAATACATTAACTAATACAAATATTGTTGTAATATAAAGTCATAAAAGCATATATTTGTTCTAATTTTAGTACCAGAAAAAATAAGGAACTTAATTGCATACAACATCACCACCAGCTCCGTGTCTTTGAGCTGGCAGCCACCAGAAGGATACTCAAATGCCTATCGTATCCAGATCCAGGAAAACCGAACTTTCCTCATGGAGGTGACTTCATGTTTTATTACTATTGAAGGCCTCACACCTGGGAATTACTACACTTTCCTGGTGTCTTCACTCACTGGAGAAACTTATATTCAGGGTAACAGTACAGCCATAGCAGTAAATATAGGTAAGTATCCGCAGAAAGAAAAAATAGATCAATAATTGTGCAAGCAATGTATCTGCATTATGTAAAGTGATCTATTGATACATAGTAGTATGCACACATGCAACACAGCCCAGTACTGTGATGAATTAAAATGCTGTCTTCTTCCCTTCTCTGCAGTCTATAATCACCACTAAACTACATTTATCTCTAAGCAGCAGGTTGATACTATCTCTACCCTATGCTTGAGTAAAGTATTTTTTTTCCTACTACCTAAGTATATGGGGAACTGTTAAGTGAAACACCAATCGTTGATCCATTTCAGAACCTGGAGAAGTAAAAGATTTGACCATATACAACATTACTACTACTTCTATGTCTCTGAATTGGCATCCACCAGATGGAAACTTTAGTTATTTCCTAATACAAATCCTGGGAAATTCCACATTCAACAGAAATGTGACATCATACTTTACTATAGTTGATGGTCTAATACCTGGAAACTATTACACTCTACTAGTTACTGCTATTGCTGGAGAAAGTGATAAAAAAGGACAAAGTGCAAATATTTCTAATTATGCAAGTGAGTATTCCTAAAAAATATATCCCATGATTAATGAGCTATAATTAATTCAAAACATGCCAAATAATTGAGTACTCCACTCAAGGACATTGGATTGTGGACATGTTTCTAATTCTCTAGGAAATATACAGGGTGGGCCATTTATATGGATACACCTTAACATAATGGGAATCCATTCCCATTATGTTAAGGTGTATCCATATAAATGGCCCACCCTGTAGAATGAAAAAAATCTTATATTACATTAGAAATGGGAAAAAAATAATAAACAATAAATTTACTTGGAATAAACAGATTGGTAATATAGGAATATTGTGCTTATAGGACCTTCTAGTGTGATCCTGAAGGATGTCTTTAAAGTAGGCATTAATTCTATATATGTGAGCTGGCTTTTATCAGAAGGCAACAGAAGCTCCTACCTGGTTGAAGTGAAAGGAGACCCATCTCAGAGGTTCAGTGTAATGTCAGAATCTGTGGTTATCACAAACCTAACCAGTAGGAATCAGTACACTGTGAGCATCACTGCCGTTGCTGGGGAGCATGGTCTACTAGGAATCAGCACTGATATTTCAGTACTTTGTAAGTATAGGGCATGGAGTTATTATTTATATTGTTATTATTCTGCTGGTTTATAACTATACACAAATCTGTATAATATCTGTTACAATCAATAAAACTATGAACCTATATACATAAATGAATGCTATAATCACTCTTTTCTTTAAAATATTAATTACTTTTATCCATTAGGGAATGTTTTACTTATAAATTAATGTTACTATAAAAGCCCTAGAGATCACATCTAGAAAATTTGCAATGGACCTTCACTTTTCCCCATAGCTATTCATTGCTTTATGTGCACAAAAAACTTGTACTGTGCATGAACCAATCACAGAGGTATTGGTACCACCCCCCCCCTCAATTCCACTGTCATATTTGACCAGTAAGTATCAGGTTGTGAGAATTTTTTCAGCTCAATTAAAAATACCTTATAGGCTACTAAGGCTCCCCCCAAAGCTGCCACCCTAGGCACAGGCCCTTGAGTGCCTACATGGTAAATATGGACCTGCCTCAGAGCAGACTTTATAGAATCTTAATCAGACCTAAATGACTCCTTTGTAAGAGAACAGTGATGAGAGATAACTAGTTGATGTATGTAAGAATATACACTTTTATTAAAGTAAAAGTGTCATTTATTTTTCCAGTGCTGCAAAACATCAGTGCTACATACATTTCCAACACCTCAGTGCTGTTATCATGGGAACCTGTTATAGACTTGAACATTTACTATAACATTTCTGTTTATGGATCCCCAACAAGCTATCTCACTCTGACAAATACAACCTTATTTATTGATGACTTAACACCGGGAAATTTCTATACAATACAAATTTCCGCCTATAAAGAAGACAAGTTAATTTATCACTATGTGGGTGAAATCTCGCTCTACACAAGTAAGTAAAGTCTCCCATAAACCTCTACCAGGTCATTTAGTGTTTTCTTTGAATGTTGGCAACTAACCTTATCTGTACAGCTTTAGCCTGTAGCTCCCCTCACCAAAAGCTGAATGACTGTAATTTGCTATAGTTGAGAGCTATCTATTAGTCACATGTGAAATTCTTTTTTTTATTTTAAATCAAAATGCATGTTGTTTCTAATCTGATAAATATGGTGGTGTTTATTGTTCTAACTTTTCAGTTGTTCCATATTTTACTAAATATCTACTATATTCTTATGTCAGTGAAAAATACACTTCTTAAAGTCCAATAGAAATTATTAAAAAATTTATTACCAGTGTGCAGTAATTCAAAGCAAACAAACAGTGAGTAGAATTTACTGGTTATCATTTTAAAAGTAAACATCCCATGGTTGCTATAGGTTGCTGCCCTTGGGCAAAAGTTAGTGCCTTTTATTACACAATGTTTTGACAGCTTTTGTGACTGCAGTATGAAACATAATTCATCTGGCTATATTCAGATAGCAGTTAAAATCTAATTGACATTCATGCTCACAGCTCATGGGTAAATTGTTGGATTTTTGCTCAAATCAAAATGCTTAAAATTGCTCACACACACACAAGAACATTTAAGGCTAAAATAGGGTAACTGGTGCCGGTGCAGGTGATTACAAGCAATAGACATTGAACAATATGGGGAGAAAATTACCATTTTTACTGTACTTTCTGCTACATACAAATTGGAAATAAAATATGTTTTATAAGTTGTTTTATTGACAATAAAATGTAACTTCTAATTCTCCCTGCAGGACCAAATGCAGTCACTGATACCCAATATGGGAATGTATCTACTAACTCTGTGGATCTGAGATGGTTGCAACCAACAGGCAATTTCAGTTTCTACAGGATTGAGGTGACAGGAGATTCGAAATGGCAAAATCTGACAACAAACTCAGAGTCAGTGACAATTGATGGACTCAAACCTGGAAATCAATACACATTTATAATTGTGCCAATTACTGGACCTGATGTGCAAGGTGATGCCTCTGAAATAACAGTATTCACAAGTGAGTATATTTAAATTTCTACAAAATAAATCTCAGTACTTTCTGTTTTATGCTTCTCTGTTTTATATATAGAATATGTAAAAAAAAACCAAAAGGTATGGATCATACACTGACACACGGGCCCAGAAGTTTTGCTATTTAATACTTATTAAAATCATATTGTTAGTAAACTTTGTATAAACTTTGAATATAATCATTATGTATGCAATTCCATGGACACAACTGCCTTTGAGGTGAATGTCCTTTATTATTTATTGTATGCATCATGCCTGGTCATGCCAAATGCATAGTTAGCCAACAAATATCTACTAAACATTTTTTGCAATGCATTTCAGAACCAGGAAAAGTCCAGAACCTGACCACATACAGCATTGGTACCACTTCTGTATCCCTAAGCTGGCAGCCACCAGAGGGAAATTGGTGGTCTTATCTGATCCAAATCCTGGAAATGTCAGCTTTTAGCAGAAAACTTGCCATAAACTATGCAACAATTGATAGTTTGATACCTGGAAATTATTACACATTCATTGTAACTGCTCTTGTTGGAGATAGTGGTATTAAGGGAGAAATTGTAAACACATCTACCTACACAAGTGAGTATACCAGGGAATAATATCAAAATTACTTGAACACATTGTACCACATTAAAAAAAAACAACCACATGATGTCTGAAATTGTGGATCCTACTCATAGGCTCCCGCACATGAAAATTAAATAAATAATAAACATCATGTGCAGAGAATCCCTTAATATTATTTTATTGATGAAATAATTACACAAACAAGTAAATTTAAAAAATTTAACTTTTTCACATTATGAAACTCTTATGAAACACATGCATAAGGAAATGTTGCATTAACATTCATTTCTAAGGGGCCCACTTCCAAGTGGTAAAAACACAGTTCATATTTCTTGTAATACAGTTCATATTTCATGCAAAAAAATAGATTAAATTGTGGGAAGCAAGTGGTCAAGGTCCCAAAAATTCCTGGGTTCTTCGTGGCCAAAATAGTGAGCAACAAATACAAGAAGGTGGTCTCTTAAAATTATAGGATTCATTGTTCCAGTCAGCTAAAGATTGAGAATGGGAAGGTGACTATAAATATTATGTTCACTGTTTTACTTTTAAAAACATAATATTTTAAATTTTTAACATTTTAGGCACAGGGCTTTAGGTTCAGACTCTTACCAACTTTTTTATCAATTTTAGAACCTGAAAGAGTACAGAACCTGACCACATGCAACATCAGTACAAATTCTGTATCCTTGACCTGGCAGCCACCAAAGGGAAATTTCTGGTCTTATCTGATCCAAATACTGGAAAATTCAACTTTTAGCAAAACAACTACCTTAAACAACACAACAACTGATAGTTTGATACCTGGAAATTATTATACATTCATTATTACTGCCCTTGTTGGAGATAGTGACATAAAGGGAGAAAGTACAAAAACATCTACCTACACAAGTGAGTAGCCGCACAAGGACACAGCAATATAGAGATATGCTATGTGTCTATGTTACCTGTACTCTCTAAAATATCTGTCTTATATTTGTTGAGTAATCAAACCCAAGATGCTTATCTTGAATACTTTTTACTTTAAATCTGTCCTAACACAAAAATTACTGATTGGTTTTAGAACCTGGAGTTGTGAAGAGCCTGACTGCATACAACATCACAACAAGTTCTGTATCTCTGAGCTGGGTACGACCAGAGGGAAATGCTAGTTGTTTTTTGATCGAAGTCTTGGGACATTCAAACCTAAGCAAAAATGTAGTTTCCAATTTTACTACTATTGATGGCTTGACACCAGGAAATTTTTATGTCTTCATTGTAAGTGCACTCGTTGGAGAAAGTAATGTGAGAGGAGAGAGTGCCAATACATCTACCTACACAAGTGAGTATACCTGGGAAAAAAAGGCTTGTACCAAATAATAAACTAGAAATATCAGAATATTGTTATTCCTTTTGTAAACTAAAGCCAACTAAGGAGTATTAGTTCTTGAAATATTGTCATTAGTACTATAACTAAAATATTATTTACGCTTCGTAGTACCATACAATGGTTATGGAATTGATCTTTTTTCTTACAATTACTGCAACATCACTTAAGGCTAAATTTCCTTCCAGTTGTTAAATGACAGATTTTTACTATTTCAGATATAGGGTCATAGGTAATTAAAAAAAAAGACACATACTGTCTGAAATTGTGGATACTACCCATGCACATGTAAATATTATAAAAAAAAATGTACCTAAAGCCCAGAGAATCCATCAATAGCGATGAACACATTTTTTTGCCAGGCATGGATTTGAAGTAAAATTCCACATTTTGCCATTGTTGAATTTTTTGCCAAACTGCTGCTAAAATTTGCCTCAAAAAGTCACCTCAAAAAAACACCCATTGACTTAAATGCATTTGGAGTGAGACAAAATGTCCACTGACTTTGAAGCATTTGGAGTAAGAAAAAATGGGCACTGACTTTAATGCATTTAGAGTAAGAAAAAAGTTGTGCCTAGAAAATGTTGTGTGCATAAAAATTTGTCACACATAAAGATTGTTGCGTGTAGTCACCCATTGACTTTTTTGAAATTTTGCAAATTTTTTGGCAAATCGAAATGGAATTGATTCGCTCAACATAGTATTAATTGATGTATGCACCTAAAAGGTATGCACCTAAAAGATAATTAATTTGCCTACACAAAAAATAAAAAATATTGCTTTATTATCTGTCTTAATTAACAGATTCAGGGTATTACAATATATATATTTTTTAAATGTACCTCGAATTTACAAGATGTACAAAACAAAGTTTTTGCTGTTTTTTTATTTTGTTAATATCTTTTTATTTCAAGTTCCTGGAAGAATCAAGAACTTGACCATTGTTTGTGTCACTGAGCATACAGTTTCGCTAAGCTGGCAACCACCTGAAGGAAACCCTAGTTTTTACGTTTTTAGGATTGAGCAATTTCCAACTTTCAACAGCATCTTAAATGTAGAGAATGTAACAACTGACAATCTGACTCCTGGAAATTTCTATACATTCTATATATCTGCTTTTTTTCGTGACTCTTTTGTAGAGGGGTACAGGACCTCCATATCTACGTACACGGGTAAGCAGCTCTACATTGAATCTTATTTATTTAAGTACATTATGAATAGTATATTGATAAATATAGCATCAGCTATTATTTTAAAATACTAATATTTAAAAAAATATGTCCACATTGCTTGTTTGAAATTACATTTGCTGATAATAGACTAGGACTGTAACAGTTAATTAAATCTAAATTCCTGAGATAAATATAGTTTTGATACATTTATGTCAATTTCACTGCCCTGCTACTTAGGGGTAGATTTATCAAAGTGTGCAATTCACAGCTTTTACTTGAAACCTGGTTTCTTTAATTATTTTTGTATTTTTATACTTCATAAAAAATACAGGGAGAAATTCCAGAATTAGGATTGATGTAAACTCTGTATTTTTGTTTTAAGGTCTTAGCGAGGTCAAAAAGTTGACTGCTAGTACCATCACAAGCAATTCTGTGTTTTTAAGCTTGGTTTCTTCTGTTGGAAGCTCAAGTTCTTTTCTGATCCAAATCCTGAACAATTCTACCTTAATTAAGATAAAAGTGGCTTCATATTTGCCTAAAATTTCAGGCTTAAAACAAGTGTATTTGTATTTATATTTTGGATATATGCTCATATCAGGGAAACAAATATAAAAGAAAACCATTCAGAAAAATCTGCCTACACAAGCAAGAATTTTTTTTTTAATGTCTTAATTGGACAAGCATTAAAGATAACTTAAATGCATTTATAGTAACATAGTAAGTTAGGCTGAAAAAAAACATACGTCCATCAAGTTCAACCTTAATGCCTATGTATAACCTGCCTAACTGCTAGCTGATCCAGAGGAAGGTAAAAAAAAATCTGAATTCTCTTTAATTTCTGCAGCAGGGGGAAATATTTCCCTCCAAGATGGAGTTCTTAAATGTTGTAGCCAGTTCAAGATGTTTAGAACCCTTTGGTGGCATTATAGGGAAAGACAAACTGCTGATTAGAAACAAAACAGATTTTGTCTTTTTCTGTAGAGAAAACAAGGGGGCAACACTGGTTGGACAGGCAACTGACAAGCAGTGGTTTTAAGATGTTTATGGAGGTTAATGACAGATTCATGCTACTAATAGATTTTCTTTTTAAAATACACCTTAAATTTATAAGATTCACAAACTGTTGCTGGTATCTTTTTATTTAAGTATTAATATTTAATTTTCTTTCAAGTGCCTGGAACAGTGGTCCCCAACCTTTTTTATTTGTGAGCCACAGTCAAATGTAAAAAGACTTGGAGAGCAACACAAGCACCATTAAAGTTCATGAAGGTGCCAAATAAGGGCTAAGATTGGCTATTAGGGAGCCTCTATGCTCACTATCAGCTTACAGGGGCCTTTATTTGGTAGTAAATCTTGTTTTTATTCAACCAAAACTTGCCGCCAAGTCAGGAATTCAAAAATAACTACCTGGTTTTGGGGCACTGAGAGCAACATCCAAGGGGTTGGTGAGCAACATGTTGCTCACGAGCCAATGGTTGGGGATCACTGGCCTGGAAGAATCAAGAACTTGACAATCGTTTGTGTCACTGAGCATACTGTTTCTCTAAGCTGGCAACCACCTGAAGGAAACTTTAGCATTTACATTTTTAGAATCGCACAATTTCCAACCTTCACCAGCAGTTTAAATGTAGAGAATGTAACAACTGACAATCTGATAGCTGGAAATTTCTATACATTTTATATTTCTGCTGTTTTTGGTGACTCTTTTGTAGAGGGGAATAGCTCCGCTATATCTACCTACATGGGTAAGCACCTCTACAATAAATATATATACAGGTATAGGACCCGTTATCCAGAATGCTTGGGACTAAGGGTATTCTGGATAAGGGGTCTTTCCTTACTTTGGATCTCCATACCTCAAGTCTACTAAGAAATCAATAAAACATGAATTAAACCCAACAGGATTGTTTTGCATCCAATAAGCATTATTTATACCTTAGTTGGGATCAATTACAAGATACTGTTGTATTACTACAGAGAAAAAGTAAATCAGTTTTAAAATACTGAATTATTTGATTAAAATGGAGTCTATGGGAGAAGGGCTTTCCATAGTTCAGAACTTTCTGGATAACGGGTTTCCAGGTAAGGGATCCCATACCTGTATATATTTATAAAATAAACTATATTTCTGCTGTTGGGGGTGACTCTTTTATAGTGGGAAATAGTACCTCTATATCTCACTACATGTGTCCAAGCATCTCTATTTTGAATCTAATTTATTTAAGTACATTGTGAATATAGTATATTGTTAAATGTTATTTAAAAATTAAATAACATTTAAAAATTAAATGTAATTTAAAATATTAACCCGGGAATAACTCTCCCACTTTCTATTCATTCCTATGGGATTTTTAAAAGTGTATTTATCAATGGGACAAAGGTAGGGTTTACCATTTGTTAAATACACTTCTAAAAATCCCCTAAGAAAGAATAGAGAGTGAGTTTTTCTGTGGTGAGCTCTAATCTCACATTTTGATTAAAATTTGACCCATCTACTGTATATTCATTTCTACAGGCTTTTAGCGGCAAAATTTCAATGGGTGAAAGATAGAGTTCACCATTTGATAAATACTGCTCTAAAAATTCCATAGAAAGAAATAGAAAGTGGTAGAATTGTACTGTTGTGGGCTGAATTTTACACTTTAATAAGTCTTAAAAGAACGTACGGATTTTATTTCAAACTTTGTTTCATTAATCATTCAAAAAAACAAACAAACTGCTAATAACATTGTTTTGGCAGGCAACCGACCTAAGAAGCGATTTATGGATTTTTATGGAGGTTAATAAGAGCTTCCTCTCACGCTCATGCTAATAGATTTTTTTTAAACACAACCTAAATTTACAAGATTTTATTTTTATTTTAATTAATGATATTTTTTTTCTTTCAAGTGCCTGGAAGAATCAAGAACTTGACAATTGTTTGTGCCACTGAGCATACTGTTTCTGTAAGCTGGCAACCACCTGAAGGAAACTGTAGTGTCTACATTTTTAGGATCGCCCAATTTCCAACTTTTAGCGGCTTCTTAACTGTAGAGAATGTAACAAGTGACAATCTGACCCCTGGAAATTTCTATACATTCTATATTTCTGCTGCTGTTGGTGACTATTTTGTAGAGGGGTACAGCACCTCCATATCTACCTACATGAGTAAGCATCTCTACATTGAATCTAATTTATTTAAGTACATTATGATTAGTATATCGACAAATGTGGCATCAGCCGTTATTGTAAAATAGTAACCTATATATGCCGGCATTGCTTGTAATAATAACATTTACAGATCATAATCTAGAGCTTTAATAGTACATTTAATAGCCACATTTATCAAAATGTGTGATTGAAACCCACCACAGAAAAAAATCACCCACTTTCTATTCATATCTATGAGATTTTTTAGAAGTGTGTCTATCAGTGGAGGAAAGCTAGAGTTCACCATTTGATAAACATGCTTCTAGAAATGGGCGATTTTTTTGTTTGGTAAGCACTATTCTCACATTTTGTTAAATCTGTCCCTTTTTTTTCCTGAGATCAATCTACATTGATTCACATTTATTCATTGTCCTATCCACCTAAGGTCAGATTTATTAAATTATGAAATTCAAGCTCACCAGAGGAAAACCTCATCAACTTTTTATTAATTCCTATGGGATTGTTTGATTTATTTTTTTTTTGAGATATTTTTATGAAATGATGAACTCGCATTTTCACCCTTTGATAAATACACTTCTAAAAATCCTATAGGAATAAATCGAAAGTGGGGGAGTTTTTCTGTGGTGAGCTCTAATTTTATATTTTGATAAATCTGACCCTTACTCTCTAAAACACCCATCTTCTATTCCTAAAGGCAAATTTATCAAATTTTAAGGTTAAGTATGTTTAATTTTTTTGTGTGAAAATTATTTGAAAGCACAGAAATCTCGATTATAAACTGATGTATGGAAAAAAAGTCAGAACTACATACCATCATACACAAACTCGATCATTCTAAACACTTTCTACTCATCATTTTCAATGAGTGTGGTAAAATGTGCCAATTTAGAAAACTTGAATGTGAAAGTAGTTTAAATATGGAAAGGTCATCTCCAATTGACTTCTACACAGACTCACCCGCTCTTATCAACTTTTTAAATTGATTTTAGAACCTGAAAGAGTACAGAACCTGGCCACATACAACACCAGTGCCACTTCTGTATCTTTAAGCTGACAGTCACCAGAGGGAAAATGTTGATGTTATCTGTATTTGAATAACAGCGTATCTCATATAGTTATAGGATTTATTCCTCCAGTCAGCTGAAATGTGTGTGAAGAACAGCGTAACTATTAATTGCCATTGCTTTACAATGTTAACAAAGCATGATATTTTGTTAAGGTAGAGTAGTAAGAGTAAATATTTGGTTACTGTAACCAACTTTTATTCTATCAATTTCAGAACCTGAAAGAGTACTGAACCTGGCCACGTACAACATCAGTACCACTTCTGTATCCCTGAGCTGGCAGCCACCAGAGGGAAATTACTCATCTTATCTGATCCAAATCCTGGAAAATGCAACTTTTAACAGAATGGTTACCTTAAACGCCACAACAATTGATGGGTTGACACCTGGAAATTATTACACATTCATTGTAACTGTTGTTGTTGCAGATGACATAAGTGGAGAAAGTGCAAACGCATCTACCTACACAAGTAAGTAGCCTCAACGAAGAAAGTCAAAGCAACATAGGCAAAAGTTCATGTTTAAAGAAAAGTGTTATGTGTTACATGTAGTCTCTAAAATATCTGTACTGCATTCTTATAGGCATTTGTATCCACATTGAAATTTAAGTATTTTCAGGTTTTTTTCCAGTTTAGAAAAAAAAAAAAGTTCAAAATAGACAGTTCTCAACTGTTCTCTTATATACTTATGTTTTCTGAATTTGATTATTTTTATTCTGGCTTTTTCTAACTTGAATACATGTTAAAATGTAAAATTTTCGATTGTGTTGTTTGGAAAGCGTGATATTTTGTTACGGTACAGGACAATAAGTGAATATTTGGCTACTCTTACTAGCTTTTTCATCCATTTCAGAACCTGAAAGAGTACAGAACCTGACCACATACAACATCAGTACCACATCTGTATCTTTAAGGTGGCAGCCACCAGTGGGAAATTGCTGGTATTATCTGATCCAGATGCTGGAAAATTCAAATTTTAGCAAAAGGGTTACCATAAATGACACCACAATTGATAGTTTGACACCTGGAAATTATTATACATTCATCATAACTGCCCTTGTTGGAGGCAATGACATAAAGGGAGAAAGTGCAAAAACATCTACCTATACAAGTAAGTAGCCCCACAGGGAAAGACAGAGAAACATAGAGATATGCCCATGTGTGTTACCTGTAATCTCTAAAATACTATACTGTCTAAAATTGACTCTCTAAACTGTCTTTTATTTACTGAGTAATCAAACCCACAATGCTTATCTCATATACTTTTTATTTAGTTCAGTGCTAACACAAATCACTTATTGGTTTTAGAACCTGGACAAGGGAACAGCACTGGTTGGGTAGGCAACTGACTTAAGCAGCCATTTTTAGACTTTAATGCAGGTTAACAAAAGCTTCCTCTGACAGATTCATGGTACTTATTATTTTCTTTTTAAAATACACCTTGAATTTACAATATTTACAAAACAAAGTTGTTTTATTTTATTGATAATGTCATTTTCTTTCAAGTGCCTGGAAGAATCGAGAACTTGACAATTGTTTGTGCCACTGAGCATACTGTTTTTCTAAGCTGGCAACCACCTGAAGGAAACCGTAGTGTCTACATTTTTAGGATCGCCCAATTTCCAACTTTTAGTGGCTTCTTAACTGTAGAGAATGTAACAAGTGACAATCTGACCCCTGGAAATTTCTATACATTCTATATTTCTGCTGCTGTTGGTGACTATTTTGTAGAGGGGTACAGCACCTCCATATCTACCTACATGAGTAAGCATCTCTACATTGAATCTAATTTATTTAAGTACATTATGATTAGTATATCGACAAATGTAGCATCAGCTGTTATTGTAAAATAGTAACCTTTATATGCCGGCATTGCATGTTATAATAACATTTACAGATCATAGTCTAGAGCTTTAATAGTAACGGCCCCATTTATCAAAATGTGTGATTGAAACCCACCACAGAAAAAAATCACCCACTTTCTATTCATATCTATGAGATTTTTTTAGAAGTGTGTTTATCAGTAGAGGAAAGCTAGAGTTCACCATTTGATAAACATGCTTCTAGAAATGGGCGATTTTTTTGTTTGGTAAGCACTATTCTCACATTTTTTTAAATCTGTCCCTTTTTTTTTCCTGAGATCAATATAGTTTTGAAACATTTGTGTCAATTACATTTATTCATTGCCCTGGCCACCTAAGGACAGATTTATTAAATTATGAAATTCAAGCTCACCACAGGAAAACCTCATCAACTTTTTACTAATTCTTATGGGATTGTTTGATTTATTTTTTTTATTGGGATATTTTTATGAAATGATGAACTCGCATTTTCACCCTTTGATAAATACGCTTCTAAAAATTTTATAGGAATAAATCGAAAGTGGGTGAGTTTTTCTGTGGTGAGCTCTAATTTTATATTTGATAAATCTGACCCTTACTCTCTTAAACACCAATCTTCTATTCCTAAAGGCAAATTTATCAAATTTTGAGGTTAAGTATGTTTAATTTTTTTGTGTGAAAATGATTTGAAAGCTCAAAAATCTCGATTGTAAACTGATGTATGGAAAAAAGTCAGAACTACATACCATCATACACAAACTCGATCATTCTAAACACTTTCTACTCATCATTTTCAATGAGTGTGGTAAAATGTGCCAATTTAGAAAACTTGAATGTGAAAGTAGTTTAAATGTGGAAAGGTCATCTCCAATTGACTTCTACACAGACTCACCCGCTCTTATCAACTTTTTAAATTGATTTTAGAACCTGAAAGAGTACAGAACCTGGCCACATACAACACCAGTGCCACTTCTATATCTTTAAGCTGACAGTCACCAGAGGGAAAATGCTGATGTTATCTGTATTTGAATAACAGTGTATCTCATATAGTTATAGGATTTATTCCTCCAGTCAGCTGAAGTGTGTGAAGAACAGCGTAACTATTAATTGCTATTGCTTTACAATGTTAACAAAGCATGATATTTTGTTAAGGTATAGTAGTAAGAGTAAATATTTGGTTACTCTAACCAACTTTTATTCTATCAATTTCAGAACCTGAAAGAGTACTGAACCTGGCCACGTACAACATCAGTACCACTTCTGTATCCCTGAGCTGGCAGCCACCAGAGGGAAATTACTCATCTTATCTGATCCAAATCCTGGAAAATGCAACTTTTAACAGAATGGTTACCTTAAATGCCACAACAATTGATGGGTTGACACCTGGAAATTATTACACTTTCATTGTAACTGCTGTTGTTGCAGATGACATAAGTGGAGAAAGTGCAAACGCATCTACCTACACAAGTAAGTAGCCTCAATGAAGAAAGTCAAAGCAACATAGGCAAAAGTTCATGTTTAAAAAAAAGTGTTATGTGTTACATGTAGTCGCTAAAATATCTGTACTGCATTTTTATAGGCATTTGTATCCACATTGAAATTTAAGTATTTTCAGGTTTTTTTTCAGTGTAGAAAGAAAAAGTTCAAAATAGACAGTTCTCAACTGTTCTCTTATATACTTATGTTTTCTGAATTTGATTATTTTTATTCTGGCTTTTTCTAACTTGAATACATGTGAAAATGTAAAATTTTCGATTGTGTTGTTTGGAAAGCGTAATATTTTGTTACGGTACGGGACAATAAGTGAATATTTGGCTACTCTTACCAGCTTTTTCATCCATTTCAGAACCTGAAAGAGTACAGAACCTGACCACATACAACATCAGTACCACATCTGTATCTTTAAGGTGGCAGCCACCAGTGGGAAATTGCTGGTATTATCTGATCCAGATGCTGGAAAATTCAAATTTTAGCAAAAGGGTTACCATAAATGACACCACAATTGATAGTTTGACACCTGGAAATTATTATACATTCATCATAACTGCCCTTGTTGGAGACAGTGACATAAAGGGAGAAAGTGCAAAAACATCTACCTATACAAGTAAGTAGCCCCACAGGGAAAGACAGAGAAACATAGAGATATGCCCATGTGTGTTACCTGTAATCTCTAAAATACTATACTATCTAAAATTGACTCTCTAAACTGTCTTGTATTTATTGAGTAATCAAACCCACAATGCTTATCTCATATACTTTTTATTTAGTTCAGTGCTAACACAAATCACTGATTGGTTTTAGAACCTGGACAAGGGAACAGCACTGGTTGGGTAGGCAACTGACTTAAGCAGCCATTTTTAGACTTTTATGGAGGTTAACAAAAGCTTCCTCTGACAGATTCATGATACTTATTATTTTCTTTTTAAAATACACCTTGAATTTACAATATTTACAAAACAAAGTTGTTTTATTTTATTGATAATGTCATTTTCTTTCAAGTGCCTGGAAGAATCGAGAACTTGACAATTGTTTGTGCCACTGAGCATACTGTTTTTCTAAGCTGGCAACCACCTGAAGGAAACCGTAGTGTCTACATTTTTAGGATCGCCCAATTTCCAACTTTTAGCAGCTTCTTAACTGTAGAGAATGTAACAAGTGACAATCTGACCCCTGGAAATTTCTATACATTCTATATTTCTGCTGCTGTTGGTGACTATTTTGTAGAGGGGTACAGCACCTCCATATCTACCTACATGAGTAAGCATCTCTACATTGAATCTAATTTATTTAAGTACATTATGATTAGTATATCGACAAATGTAGCATCAGCTGTTATTGTAAAATAGTAACCTTTATATGCCGGTATTGCTTGTTATAATAACATTTACAGATCATAGTCTAGAGCTTTAATAGTAATGGCCCCATTTATCAAAATGTGTGATTGAAACCGACCACAGAAAAAAATCACCCACTTTCTATTCATATCTATGAGATTTTTTAGAAGTGTGTTTATCAGTAGAGGAAAGCTAGAGTTCACCATTTGATAAAAATGCTTCTAGAAATTGGCGATTTTTTTGTTTGGTAAGCACTATTCTCACATTTTGTTAAATCTGTCCCTTTTTTTTCCCTGAGATCAATATAGTTTTGAAACATTTGTGTCAATTACATTTATTCATTGCCCTGGCCACCTAAGGACAGATTTATTAAATTATGAAATTCAAGCTCACCACAGGAAAACCTCATCAACTTTTTATTAATTCCTATGGGATAGTGTAATTTATTTTTTTTATTGGGATATTTTTATGAAATGATGAACTCGCATTTTCACCCTTTGATAAATACGCTTCTAAAAATTCTAAAGGAATAAATCGAAAGTGGGTGAGTTCTTCTGTGGTTAAGTATTTTTAATTTTTTTGTGTGAAAATTATTTGAAAGCTCAAAAATCTCGATTGTAAACTGATGTATGAAAAAAAACTCACAACTACATACCATCATACACAAACTCGATCATTCTAAACACTTTCTACTCATCATTTTCAATGGGTGTGGTAAAATGTGCCAATTTAGAAAACTTGAATGTGAAAGTAGTTTAAATGTGGAAAGGTCATCTCCAATTGACTTCTACACAGACTCACCCGCTCTTATCAACTTTTTAAATTGATTTTAGAACCTGAAAGAGTACAGAACCTGGCCACATACAACACCAGTGCCACTTCTGTATCTTTAAGCTGACAGTCACCAGAGGGAAAATGTTGATGTTATCTGTATTTGAATAACAGCGTATCTCATATAGTTATAGGATTTATTCCTCCAGTCAGCTGAAGTGTGTGAAGAACAGCGTAACTATTAATTGCTATTGCTTTACAATGTTAACAAAGCATGATATTTTGTTAAGGTATAGTAGTAAGAGTAAATATTTGGTTACTCTAACCAACTTTTATTCTATCAATTTCAGAACCTGAAAGAGTACTGAACCTGGCCACGTACAACATCAGTACCACTTCTGTATCCCTGAGCTGGCAGGCACCAGAGGGAAATTACTCATCTTATCTGATCCAAATCCTGGAAAATGCAACTTTTAACAGAATGGTTACCTTAAACGCCACAACAATTGATGGGTTGACACCTGGAAATTATTACACATTCATTTTAACTGTTGTTGTTGCAGATGACATAAGTGGAGAAAGTGCAAACGCATCTACCTACACAAGTAAGTAGCCTCAATGAAGAAAGTCAAAGCAACATAGGCAAAAGTTCATGTTTAAAAAAAAGTGTTATGTGTTACATGTAGTCGCTAAAATATCTGTACTGCGTTTTTATAGGCATTTGTATCCACGTTGAAATTTAAGTATTTTCAGGTTTTTTTCCAGTGTAGAAAAAAAAAGTTCAAAATAGACAGTTCTCAACTGTTCTCTTATATACTTATGTTTTCTGAATTTGATTATTTTTATTCTGGCTTTTTCTAACTTGAATACATGTGAAAATGTAAAATTTTCGATTGTGTTGTTTGGAATGCGTAATATTTTGTTACGGTACGGGACAATAAGTGAATATTTGGCTACTCTTACCAGCTTTTTCATCCATTTCAGAACCTGAAAGAGTACAGAACCTGACCACATACAACATCAGTACCACATCTGTATCTTTAAGGTGGCAGCCACCAGTGGGAAATTGCTGGTATTATCTGATCCAGATGCTGGAAAATTCAAATTTTAGCACAAGGGTTACCATAAATGACACCACAATTGATAGTTTGACACCTGGAAATTATTATACATTCATCATAACTGCCCTTGTTGGAGACAGTGACATAAAGGGAGAAAGTGCAAAAACATCTACCTATACAAGTAAGTAGCCCCACAGGGAAAGACAGAGAAACATAGAGATATGCCCATGTGTGTTACCTGTAATCTCTAAAATACTATACTATCTAAAATTGACTCTCTAAACTGTCTTGTATTTATTGAGTAATCAAACCCACAATGCTTATCTCATATACTTTTTATTTAGTTCAGTGCTAACACAAATCACTTATTGGTTTTAGAACCTGGACAAGGGAACAGCACTGGTTGGGTAGGCAACTGACTTAAGCAGCCATTTTTAGACTTTTATGGAGGTTAACAAAAGCTTCCTCTGACAGATTCATGATACTTATTATTTTCTTTTTAAAATACACCTTGAATTTACAATATTTACAAAACAAAGTTGTTTTATTTTATTGATAATATCATTTTCTTTCAAGTGCCTGGAAGAATCGAGAACTTGACAATTGTTTGTGCCACTGAGCATACTGTTTCTCTAAGCTGGCAACCACCTGAAGGAAACCGTAGTGTCTACATTTTTAGGATCGCCCAATTTCCAACTTTTAGTGGCTTCTTAACTGTAGAGAATGTAATGTAACCCTTTCATGGCACATTCACTTATATATGGGCTGTATTTTCAGGAGATGTGTGTTCTTCAAAGAATATTGATACTGGGAACTGGGAACAGCGCAGTGCCTCCACCTAGTGGACACTGAGGAACACACCTCTAGGGGATTTCCACTAGGAAATAATCACACACAGGTTTGGCAGAAATGTTAAACTTTATATAACTGTTGGAGTTGGAAGTTAACACTTTATGTATAACTGATTTTCCTGCTCTGAGGAACCCATGTAGTTTATCCACAGCTTGCACAGACAGTCTCTATAGATGCCCAATCCCCACTTGGATCTGGATAAACCACAACCCTTAGGTTAGTTCAGTCCCTTCCCCAAGAGCTCTTTAGTCCCCCCAGGTAGCGCTACCTGCCCCAGAGTACCTTCCCTGTATAAAGGTGGCTGCTCCCACGTAGCAGGCAAACGAGCAATACCTGTTCACAGCAGGGGACACACACTAGAGATACCACAGAGGACTGATTCCTTCCTGGCAGCCCAGCAGACTTTTTCCTTTCAAGTCTAACACACAATATGGCTGCTCACACTGTATCTCTTTCAACTCTGGCAAACAACAGCAGGAGCTCCCTTTATAAGCTGCTGGGCCCGCCCCTAGATTTTTGGCTCCAAAGCTTAGGCACACCTCTCCCAGACGTGCACTGGGGCAGCCAGCCAACCGGATCCCTCCCCAGGCTGTAACTTGGCTGGATGAGATCACAGACTGAGAAACAGGGGACAGGGTTCTCTGATCCCCTACATTCTCCCCTTGGAAAAACCGGCAACGGCCTCGCTTGCCGTACCTCCTTACACTCAGAAACAGTACAACACTCCACAGGGTTCTCCACAGCAGTCTCCCTTTGACTCAACCCCTCATCTCCTTCAGGGGAGTCACTTTCAGATATGGAAGGCTCATAGTAGGACTTCTGTACTGTTGGGCCTTTGTAAGTTTTACAGTTCCGGGCCTGATGACCCATCACATGGCACTTGTAACATTTCCATGGAAGTCTCTTACGCCGCCGGCGTACTTTACACAGTGCAGACTGGACCTGAACCTCATCAGGAACAGGGCAGTTTGGCTGTATGTGGCCTATCCTGCCACACCGGTAGCACGTTGGAGGTTTCCTCGTCTCAGTTGGGGTTTTGGCTCTCTCAGACAGTTGAGCTTTAAACGCTTCCAACTCTTTGCGAAGTCTCTTATTTTCCTCCAGCAGCTTTGCATCAGCAGGGGACTTCTCTGCATGCCCTAGGGTGGAACTCCTCCTCACCCTCACATAGGCATCAGCCTCCTCCCGCCGAACTCTCTCCATCAGAGCAACATAGCCAGGGGTTAGTGTATCCTGGTAGTAAGCTCTAATTGTCACGGCAACAGGGTCACTATTTAAAGTCCCTCTCCTCATTTGGCGAACCCTCAGGGAATCCATTTCAGAGCTTTGGATTACCCCACGACTCACCAGCAATCTCAGGCCTTGCTCCACCCGCACCAGATAGGCAGACAGGGCTTCCTTCTCTTTCTGGAAGGTAGAGTGGAAGTTGTGGAGCATCTCTGTAGTACTTGCTACAGGGCCAAACGTCACCTCTAGGACTTCTATCAGGTCGCCTGAAGTAGCATCAGGGTGACTAACTAGGTAGGATTTTACCACATCCACAGCAGGGCAGCGAAGGCTCTCAAGGATCTTCCTTCTCATGGTTGCCTCAGGGCCGGTCCACTCTCTCACGGACACCACAGTGGAGTCTCTCCAACTCTCAAATGAGTCCTCACCCGAGGGTACCGGATCTGCACCTGAAAACACTTTAAGTCTTTTAAAATTACCATTCCAGGCCAGCTGAGTCAGTTGGTCAGTCAGTAGTCCCAGCGCACTCACAATATCAGGGGTATCCAGCTGGCCTCCCGAGCTAGGCCGACTCCCCTTGGAGACCACGCTCTCACTGGATGGACATTGCTTTACTTGACTCTGTTCAGCTGGCGAATCAAACAGTCTCTTACTAGGCAGCACACCTCCCGGTGCTGTAACTGCAAACTGGGAAACAAGGGTGTCAACATGGGTAGTTAAATCATCTGCGTCATCAGACAGATCTGGCAGAACAACCTTCCATGGCCCTTCATCTCCCGCATCAATATCAGGGGGAACCCTCTCACGGTCTATCTCTCTGGGGCTGTCTATAAGGACATTCAGCAGAACCCCGGCAGAATCTCGCCGTGACGCAGCCACCCTTGGGCGGAAAAATATGGGCTCCCCATCAAGGATTTCATAAATAGAATCTTCCTTTACTCTTGGCATCATGGGCCCCACAACAGCAACCTTCCAGGGGTTAAGTCCCAAAGCATTGCACCACTGACGAACAGTTTGTGGGGTTTCATGTGCAGCCATGCTTTCATCCAACATTCCCAGCTTCCCAATAGAATCTCAGCAGTGCCACCAAAATGTAACCCTTTCTTGGCACATTCACTTATATATGGGCTGTATTTTCAGGAGATGTGTGTTCTTCAAAGAATATTGATACTGGGAACTGGGAACAGCGCAGTGCCTCCACCTAGTGGACACTGAGGAACACACCTCTAGGGGATTTCCACTAGGAAATAATCACACACAGGTTTGGCAGAAATGTTAAACTTTATATAACTGTTGGAGTTGGAAGTTAACACTTTATGTATAACTGATTTTCCTGCTCTGAGGAACCCATGTAGTTTATCCACAGCTGGCACAGACAGTCTCTATAGATGCCCAATCCCCACTTGGATCTGGATAAACCACAACCCTTAGGTTAGTTCAGTCCCTTCCCCGAGAGCTCTTTAGTCCCCCCAGGTAGCGCTACCTGCCCCAGAGTACCTTCCCTGTATAAAGGTGGCTGCTCCCACGTAGCAGGCAAACGAGCAATACCTGTTCACAGCAGGGGACACACACAAGAGATACCACAGAGGACTGATTCCTTCCTGGCAGCCCAGCAGACTTTTTCCTTTCAAGTCTAACACACAATATGGCTTCTCACACTGTATCTCTTTCAACTCTGGCAAACAACAGCAGGGGCTCCCTTTATAAGCTGCTGGGCCCGCCCCTAGATTTTTGGCTCCAAAGCTTAGGCACACCTCTCCCAGACGTGCACTGGGGCAGCCAGCCAACCGGATCCCTCCCCAGGCTGTAACTAGGCTGGATGAGATCACAGACTGAGAAACAGGGGACAGGGTTCTCTGATCCCCTACAGTAACAAGTGACAATCTGACCCCTGGAAATTTCTATACATTCTATATTTCTGCTGCTGTTGGTGACTATTTTGTAGAGGGGTACAGCACCTCCATATCTACCTACATGAGTAAGCATCTCTACATTGAATCTAATTTATTTAAGTACATTATGATTAGTATATCGACAAATGTGGCATCAGCTGTTATTGTAAAATAGTAACAATATGCCGGTATTGCTTGTTATAATAACATTTACAGATCATAGTCTAGAGCTTTAATAGTAACGGCCACATTTATCAAAATGTGTGATTGAAACCCACCACAAAATAAAATCACCCACTTTCTATTCATATCTATGAGATTTTTTAGAAGTGTGTCTATCAGTGGAGGAAAGCTAGAGTTCACCATTTGATAAACATGCTTCTAGAAATGGGCGATTTTTTTGTTTGGTAAGCACTATTCTCACATTTTGTTAAATCTGTCCCTTTTTTTTCCTGAGATCAATATAGTTTTGAAACATTTGTGTCAATTACATTTATTCATTGCCCTGGCCACCTAAGGGCAGATTTATTAAATTATGAAATTCAAGCTCACCACAGGAAAACCTCATCAACTTTTTATTAATTCCTATGGGATTGTTCGATTTATTTTTTTATTGGGATATTTTTATGAAATGATGAACTCGCATTTTCACCCTTTGATAAATACGCTTCTAAAAATTCTATACGAATAAATCGAAAGTGGGGGAGTTTTTCTGTGGTGAGCTCTAATTTTATATTTTGATAAATCTGACCCTTACTCTCTAAAACACCAATCTTCTATTCCTAAAGGCAAATTTATCAAATTTTAAGGTTAAGTATGTTTAATTTTTTGGTGTGAAAATGATTTGAAAGCTCAAAAATCTCGATTGTAAACTGATGTATGATAAAAAGTCAGATCTACATACCATCATACACAAACTCGATCATTCTAAACACTTTCTACTCATCATTTTCAATGAGTGTGGTAAAATGTGCCAATTTAGAAAACTTGAATGTGAAAGTAGTTTAAATGTGGAAAGGTCATCTCCAATTGACTTCTACACAGACTCACCCGCTCTTATCAACTTTTTAAATTGATTTTAGAACCTGAAAGAGTACAGAACCTGGCCACATACAACACCAGTGCCACTTCTGTATCTTTAAGCTGACAGTCACCAGAGGGAAAATGTTGATGTTATCTGTATTTGAATAACAGCGTATCTCATATAGTTATAGGATTTATTCCTCCAGTCAGCTGAAGTGTGTGAAGAACAGCGTAACTATTAATTGCCATTGCTTTACAATGTTAACAAAGCATGATATTTTGTTAAGGTAGAGTAGTAAGAGTAAATATTTGGTTACTGTAACCAACTTTTATTCTATCAATTTCAGAACCTGAAAGAGTACTGAACCTGGCCACGTACAACATCAGTACCACTTCTGTATCCCTGAGCTGGCAGCCACCAGAGGGAAATTACTTATCTTATCTGATCCAAATCCTGGAAAATGCAACTTTTAACAGAATGGTTACCTTAAACGCCACAACAATTGATGGGTTGACACCTGGAAATTATTACACTTTCATTGTAACTGCTGTTGTTGCAGATGACATAAGTGGAGAAAGTGCAAACGCATCTACCTACACAAGTAAGTAGCCTCAACGAAGAAAGTCAAAGCAACATAGGCAAAAGTTCATGTTTAAAAAAAAGTGTTATGTGTTACATGTAGTCGCTAAAATATCTGTACTGCATTTTTATAGGCATTTGTATCCACATTGAAATTTAAGTATTTTCAGGTTTTTTTTCAGTGTAGAAAGAAAAAGTTCAAAATAGACAGTTCTCAACTGTTCTCTTATATACTTATGTTTTCTGAATTTGATTATTTTTATTCTGGCTTTTTCTAACTTGAATACATGTGAAAATGTAAAATTTTCGATTGTGTTGTTTGGAAAGCGTAATATTTTGTTACGGTACGGGACAATAAGTAAATATTTGGCTACTCTTACCAGCTTTTTCATCCATTTCAGAACCTGAAAGAGTACAGAACCTGACCACATACAACATCAGTACCACATCTGTATCTTTAAGGTGGCAGCCACCAGTGGGAAATTGCTGGTATTATCTGATCCAGATGCTGGAAAATTCAAATTTTAGCAAAAGGGTTACCATAAATGACACCACAATTGATAGTTTGACACCTGGAAATTATTATACATTCATCATAACTGCCCTTGTTGGAGACAGTGACATAAAGGGAGAAAGTGCAAAAACATCTACCTATACAAGTAAGTAGCCCCACAGGGAAAGACAGAGAAACATAGAGATATGCCCATGTGTGTTACCTGTAATCTCTAAAATACTATACTATCTAAAATTGACTCTCTAAACTGTCTTGTATTTATTGAGTAATCAAACCCACAATGCTTATCTCATATACTTTTTATTTAGTTCAGTGCTAACACAAATCACTGATTGGTTTTAGAACCTGGACAAGGGAACAGCACTGGTTGGGTAGGCAACTGACTTAAGCAGCCATTTTTAGACTTTTATGGAGGTTAACAAAAGCTTCCTCTGACTGATTCATGGTACTTATTATTTTCTTTTTAAAATACACCTTGAATTTACAATATTTACAAAACAAAGTTGTTTTATTTTATTGATAATATCATTTTCTTTCAAGTGCCTGGAAGAATCAAGAACTTGACAATTGTTTGTGCCACTGAGCATACTGTTTCTCTAAGCTGGCAACCACCTGAAGGAAACCGTAGTGTCTACATTTTTAGGATCGCCCAATTTCCAACTTTTAGCAGCTTCTTAACTGTAGAGAATGTAACAAGTGACAATCTGACCCCTGGAAATTTCTATACATTCTATATTTCTGCTGCTGTTGGTGACTATTTTGTAGAGGGGTACAGCACCTCCATATCTACCTACATGAGTAAGCATCTCTACATTGAATCTAATTTATTTAAGTACATTATGATTAGTATATCAACAAATGTAGCATCAGCTGTTATTGTAAAATAGTAACCTTTATATGCCGGCATTGCTTGTTATAATAACATTTACAGATCATAGTCTAGAACTTTAATAGTAATGGCCCCATTTATCAAAATGTGTGATTGAAACCCACCACAGAAAAAAATCACCCACTTTCTATTCATATCTATGAGATTTTTTAGAAGTGTGTTTATCAGTAGAGGAAAGCTAGAGTTCACCATTTGATAAACATGCTTCTAGAAATGGGCGATTTTTTTGTTTGGTAAGCACTATTCTCACATTTTGTTAAATCTGTCCCTTTTTTTCCCCTGAGATCAATATAGTTTTGAAACATTTGTGTCAATTACATTTATTCATTGCCCTGGCCACCTAAGGACAGATTTATTAAATTATGAAATTCAAGCTCACCACAGGAAAACCTCATCAACTTTTTATTAATTCCTATGGGATAGTGTGATTTATTTTTTTTATTGGGATATTTTTATGAAATGATGAAGTCGCATTTTCACCCTTTGATAAATACGCTTCTAAAAATTCTATAGGAATAAATCGAAAGTGGGTGAGTTTTTCTGTGGTTAAGTATGTTTAATTTTTTTGTGTGAAAATGATTTGAAAGCTCAAAAATCTCGATTGTAAACTGATGTATGAAAAAAACTCACAACTACATACCATCATACACAAACTCGATCATTCTGATCATCGATCATCATTTTTAATGTGAGTATACTAGAATTATATCAAAATTCTTTTACCATTATAGTACTGCTAAAGGTATGAGTCGCTATACGTTTGTCTATTATAATAATAATAATAATAATAATAATAATAATAATCTTAACAACAAAAATAAGACATAAAGAAACGTCAGAACTAGCAATGATCAAAATTTTTGCAAGGTTTCTCCATAAAACAAGCCCTCAGACTCCAATTGATGATAAAAAAAAAGTAGCACAGTAAAATAAAAATAAAATATTGACATGCGGTTAAATATTATTGAGAAATGCAACATGACAAAGCTGTCAGTATTTATTCATAAATGTGTACCAATACAAAGAATTTATAATGGATTTAAAAAAACTTTGCAATTCATTTCAGAACCTGGAGAGGTCCAGAACCTTACCACATACAGTATCACTACCACTTCTGTATCCCTAACCTGGCAGCCACCTGAGGGCAATTACTTGGCTTATCTGGTCCAGATCCTGGGAAATTCAACCTTTGGCAGAAATGTGACTTCAGAGTTTACTACAGTTGATGGCCTGATACCTGGAAATTGTTACATGTTCCAAGTTACTGTTCTTGTTGGTGATAAAAAAGGAGAAAGTGCAAATAAGACTATCTGTACAAGTAAGTGACAGTATTTGTTGCTATAGGTCCTATTATTGATATTTTCTGTTTTTCTAAAAATAGTTTAGAAATTAAAAGCAGCAAGTGGTAAAAAAGTTATTGTAGGGCAACAGGATATTCATGAAGAGCTACAAAAGAGTTGGATAATTTGATACAAAAACACTATATATATATTTGTATATATATATATATATATACATATATATATATAGCAAAAAAAGGGAAAGTTGTGCTCAACCACTAAATTTTAAACCATTAGGCGGGGGTGCAATGAGGTTGTGACCCAATAAAAGGGCAACCATATGGGGGTTTTAACCTTGAAAGCAAGTAAGTTGCAGGTAAAACTTAGTCCCTTGGCTAAATGTATATTGAAGCAGTAGAACTCTTAATGAATCGCATAAGTCAGTGTAGGAACTGGTCAAAAGGGATGACTTTGACGCAGTTGGCCAGCTTGAAGTATATTGCAATATATGGACAAACAATCCCTGTTTTGCTTAAAGGGAAGGGCATTTCTTAGTAGCTTAAATGCACCGAATGTCTTAATGTTCTATATATTGATAATGGGTGAGTGCAGAGGATCTCTTGTTGTTGTTTCTATATATATATATATATATATATATGTATGTGTATTTATATATATATACTATATTTCATTATACATATATATATATACATACATATATATATATATATATATATATATATATATATATATATATATATATATATATATATATATTGCAAAATAAAGAGTACTGTTTGTTCTTGAAATGTTGGAGTTTTTGTAATAAACTTTTATCTTTGGCACCAAGTCCCTGAGTGTGCGGTACTCTTTCTCTATATGTCTATTTTTTGACCTGCACCGAGGGCTGTTATTTTGGTGACGGGTGTGCTCCACTCTGTTCGCAAAATATAGTTATGTATTTATATAATATATATATAATTAATTTATGTTTATTCATATAGTTATAGAACATGTAGTTTGTATACGCAAATATTGAATATATTAATTTTTTGTTTGTAGGGCCTGCTAGTGTGATCCTGCAAGATATCTCTAAAGTAAGCAACAGCTCTATATATGTGAGCTGGTTTCTATCAGAAGGTAACAGGAGTGCCTACCTGGTTAAAGTGGAGGGAGACCCATCCCAGAGTTTCATTGTAATGTCAGAGTCTGTAATTATCACAAACCTAACCAGTAGGAATCAGTACACTGTGAAAATCACTGCCCTTGCTGGGGAGAACGACCTACGAGGAATTAGCACTGATATTTCAGTACTTTGTAAGTATAGGACAAGGAATAATGTATGCTATTATAACTCTGCTTGTTTTTTAACTACACTCAAACTTGTATCGTATCTACTGGTATCGCTGCCAACATGGCCCATTTTTATTAAACTAAGGCTATCATCCTTTCCCCGCCACTTATTAATATTTTTTAAGCTATTTGGAGATATTCATATCCATTACTGGTATCATTACACTGTCCGAAATTTATCAATGTTTTCAGGTACCAGTGGACAAAACAGGAAAGCAATCTTTTTTTCTATCTTAGGAAACAGACATAGCTGTAAAGGCTCTAGCGATCACGCTAAAAACAACAATAGTAGTATACGACTTAATACTTTTATTAAACCCTATAGTTCATTAATAGAAACATGGGGAGGCCTATTTAGCAAAATTTGTATTTATTTTTCATATTTTTTTCTGCTTTGAATCAGCTCAAATTTTTAAAAATGCAAACGTTACCTTCATTCATTAAAACATTCAAATAAAAAAGACAAACATAAAAAAACATACAAAAAACCTTGAATACCTTGAATTCATATGTTACTCATTGTTTTTATAGTTCTACAAGTTCAAAAAAAATCAAAACCTAAATTGACTAAATAGTTTAAATTTTGCCTAGGACACCTCCCTTTGGCTTCTATTTCACCTTGCATGCTTTCAGATGCTGAAGTTTTGTATTGATAACTAACCCACCAACTGTTTTTATTTGACTTAATTTTTTCCTTAACAATTAGGAGTCATTGAACATTTTACTGTACAATTTTATGAAGGTAAAAGTGTCATTTATTTTTCCAGTATTGCAAAACATCAGTGCTACATACATTTCCAACACCTCAGTGCTATTATCATGGGAACCTATTATAGACTTGAACATTTCCTATAAAATATCTGTTTATGGATCACCAACAAGTTATCTCACCCTGACAAATGCAACCTTATTTATTGATGACTTAACACCAGGAAATTTCTATACAATACAAATTTCGGCTTTTAAAGAAAACATGATTATTTATGGCTATGGTGGTGACATTTCACTCTATACAAGTAAGTAAATATATAATAAGTAATTATATATGAATTTCATTTTCTTTTGAAGTAAAAATGCTAATCTAATAAATATGATGGGGTTTCTTTGCCCTACCTTTTCACAGGTGCCATATTTTGCTAACCATCTGCTGTGCTATTTTGCAAAGGAAAGGCTATATTATTTAGCTTCAAAGCAACTGAAACTTAAAAATAAATACTGGTGTGTGCTTATAGTAAACAACTCTACTACTCCTACTACTATTTCCATTTTAGAACATTCAGGCAACAGCTATAGGAATTTGAAACAAATACATTCAAACTTCTAATTCTTCCTGCAGGACCAAATGCAGTCACTAATACGCAATATGGGAATGTATCTACTAACTCTGTGGAACTGAGATGGCTGCAGCCAGTAGGCAATTTCAGTTTCTATAGGATTGAGGTGACAGGAGATTCGAAATGGCAAAATCTGACAACAAACTCAGAGTCAGTGACAATTGATGGACTCAAACCTGGAAATCAATACACATTTAGAATTGTGCCAATTACTGGACCTGATGTGCAAGGTGATGCTTCTGAAATAACAGTATTTACAAGTTAGTATATGCAAATGTCTAAATGTCTACAAAATTAATTTTGGTTCTCTCTGTTTTATGCTTCATTAAACATCAACAAACGTTGTGAAAATGTTACTTCTATGTTAGAATATATAAAAAAGAGCTACATTTAACTATTTAATACTTTGAAGACACTTTGAATACATTCATCATATGTACAATTCCATGCACACAACTACCCTTTAGGTGAATGTTATTTATGATTTAATGTATACTAAACATTTTTTTTAACAAAGAAATAAAAGCAAGAATGAGCTACTGTATTTGTATTGCGCTACAAGACAAAACTGTCAGTGTTTATTCATAAATGTGTAAGACATGATAAAACATTCGAGAAAACCTTTGCAATTCTTTTTAGAACCAGGAAACGTCCAGAACCTGATCACATACAGCACTGGTACCACTTCTGTATCCCTGAGCTGGCAGCCACCAGAGGGAAATTGGTGGTCTTATCTGATCCAAATCCTGGAAATTTCAAATTTTAGCAGAAACGTTGTCTTAAACTATGCAACAGTTGACGGGTTGACACCTGGAAATTATTACACATTGATTGTAACTGCTCTTGTTGGAGATAGGGGTATCAAGGGAGAAAGTGCAAACACATCTACCTACACAAGTGAGTATACTAAGGAATATTATCAAAATGACTTTAACACATTGCACAACATTAAACTGATGCTTTTAAAATAACCAACTACATGCTGTCTGTAATTATGGATTCTACCCATAGGATCCTACAACATGTAAATAAAATTATAAATATAATGCCCGAAATCCTTAACATTTTTATTGATGCAAGATTATAAAGAAAGCAAATTTAAAAAGATAAATATTCTTGCACATTTCCCAATACCAGTGATATTCTAGAAGGAGGAAACAATGCATCTGCATGCAATTCTAAAGAGGTCACCACCACAAGTGGTAGAAACACCGTTCATATCTCAAGTTACAGTAAAATATTAAATTATTCGAAGCAAGTGCTCAAGGCCCCAACACATTGCTGGATTCTGCATGGCCAAAGTACTAGGCAATAGATAATTTGAAAAGTTTGTCTCTTAAAATGATATTATTCATTCTTCCAATCAGCTGAAGAATGGGATGGGAATGTGGCTGTTCATCATATGTCCATTGCTTTACTTTGTTTGGAATGCATAACATTTTATACAGGTACAGGAGTAAATATTTGTTTACTCTAACCAAATTTTTCTTTAAATTCAGAACCTGAAAGTGTACAGAACCTGGCCACGTACAACATCAGTACCACTTCTGTATCCCTGAGCTGGCAGCCACCAGAGGGAAATCACTCATTTTATCTGATCCACATCTTGGAAAATTCAACTTTTAACAGAATGGTTACCTTAAATGCCACAACAATTGATGGGTTCACACCTGGAAATTATTACACATTCATTATAACTGCCCTTGTTGGTGACAGCGACATAAAGGGAGAAAGTATAAACACATCTACCTATACAAGTGAGTATCCCCACAAGGAAAGACAGAGCAACATAGAGATATGTCCACGTGTGTTACCTGTAATTTTTAAAATATCTTCATTGGGCAATCAGATCCACAATCCTTATCTTGTATACCTTTTTTTAAATTCTGTCCTAACACAATCCACTGATTGGTTTTAGAACCTGGAGTAGTAAAGAACCTGACCACATACAGCATCACGACAAGTTCTGTATCTCTGAGTTGGGTACCACCAGACGGAAATGCTAGTTCTTTTCTGATTGAAGTCTTAGGAAATTCAAACCTTAGCAAAAATGTTGTTTGCAATTTTACAACTATTGATGGCTTGACACCAGGAAATCTTTACATATTCATTTTAAGTGCTGCTGTTGGAGAAAGTAATGTGAGAGGAGACAGTGTATATACATCTACCTACACAAGTGAGTATACCAGGGAATAATAGAAAAAAAACTTGTTTTGAATACTGGTGTTTAGCGTTATGATATTAATAAATAGAAATATGAAAAATACTTTCTTTAAGGATACTACAGCCAACAAAATAAGACCAGTAAATGCCATCAGTAACGTTAGAAATATACTATTTTCTCTTTGAAAGACCATACAAGGTTTTGATGGAATTTATATTTTTTTGTTGGAAGTACTGCAAGGCACATGTTGTCTGGAACTACGAATACTAACCATAGGGACATTCACATGTAAATATAATGAAAAATACCTAATAAACATAGAATCCATAAATAGCAATTATTAGGGGCACATTTACTAAGACACGAATTCGAATCCGAATAGGGAAAATTCCGATTGGAAAACGAACATTTTGCGACTTTTTCGTATTTTTTGCGAATTTTCGGCGCCTTTACGACTTTGCGGAAATTGTCGCGACTTTTTCGTTACCAATACGATTTGCGCGAAAAAACGCTAGTTTTTCGTAGCCATTACGATACGCTCGTATCTTGTCGCGACTTTTTCGTATTGAGCGCTCGTAAGCGGCGGGCGAAACTTTCAGTTTTAGCATGATTTTGGAAGCCTCCCATAGGACTCAATGGCACCCTGCAGCTCCAACCTGGCACAAGAAAAGTCACCATACTGAAGCTTGAATGAATCCGAATCTTTCGTACTCGGCGCGAAAGCTGCGAAAAAGTCAGGACTTTTCGCGCAAGTATTAACGCTATGAAAAAATCGCCAGATTTTGCACAACATTCGGAATGGCAACGAAAAAGTTGCGACAATTTTCCGAAAAATCGCTAAATACCGATCATTACGAAAAAAATGCAATCGGACGCATTCGGCCCGTTCGTGATTAAGGAAATGGGCCCCTTAGTGTACACATTTTTAAAAAATAACTATTTTAAAATATAATGATTCTTCTGCCTTTCCTAACACCAGTGATATTTCAGGAGGGTGAATGTTTCCATTAGCAATAAATTGTGTAAAAGGGACCACTTCCAAGTGGGAGAAACATTATTTAGCTCAGTCAAGTTGCAATAAGCCCAAACACATTGTGGGGTTCTGCATGGCCAAAGTAGTATATATTAAATATGGGAGTATTTCATCCAACTATAGGATTTATTCCTCCAATCAGCTGAAGAGTGGGAATAGGAGACTGACTATTAATCATAAAATATCATAATATTTTGTAAAGGTAAAGGAGTAAGAGATAAGATTTGGTTACTTTAACTAGCTTTTTCTTCAAATACAGAACCTGAAAGGGTACAGAGCCTGGCCATGTACAACATCAGTACCACTTCTGTATCTCTGAGCTGGCAGCCACCAGAGGGAAATCACTCATCTTATCTGATCCAAATCCTGGAAAATTCAACTTTTAACAGAATGGTTACCTTAAATGCCACAACAATTGATGGGCTGACACCTGGAAATTATTACACATTCATTATTACTGTTTTTGTTAAAGATAGTGGCATAAATGGAGAAAGTACAAACACATCTACCTACACAAGTGAGTAGCCCCAGAGAGAATATAAGCATGAGAAACATAGGCATATGTTCATGTTGAAGAAAGTGTTGAATTTTTGTTGGTAGAAATGTGGAAGTGTCAGGACACTAACATTCCTCTAAATGACTTACGGGGTAAAATAATAAAAGGCAGTAAGTTTGCTCAGCTGCATTAACCAATAGCATTCCAAACATTGGCAGCAGAATAGTACCGCTTAAGAAGCACCTAATCCTAGAATTGCTTTAAATTGGTAAATAACAGATTTTCTTTATATCTGTTGTTATAACCGTTATAGATTATTGATACAATAAGCAGGTACATGCTATCCAAAATTGTTCTATGCAGAATGTTCTTTACTTTTAAAAACAATAAAATGACATATACTGTAAATTGGACAATTGTATAATTTACTTATTTAATGTATGTATTATAACTGCCCATGCCTATTGTATGAACAGTCAACAAATATGTATCTATATTTTATCAATTGAAAACAGAACAATTTCTAAGAATGAACTTAAAATACTATTTACCCTACAAAGATGTCAGTGTCTATTCATAAATGTGTAGTAATATAATTAAGTGATAAAATATTTGGAAAAAAAAAACCTTTGTGATCTGTTTCAGAACCTGGAGAAGTCCAGAACCTTACCACATACAACATCAGTACCACTTCTGTATCCTTGAGCTGGCAGCCACCAGAGGGAAATTGCTGGTATTATCTGATCCAGATCCTGGAAAATTCAACCTTCAGCAAAACGATTACCTTAAATGACACAACAATTGATGGCTTGACACCTGGAAATTATTACACATTCATTGTAACTGCTTTTGTTGGAGATAGTGGCATGAATGGAGAAAGTGCAAACACATCTACCTACACAAGTGAGTAGCCCCAGAAAGAAAAGCAAAAAAGCATAGGCATATGCTCATGTTTCAAAGAAAGAGTTAAAATATGTATGTTACTTTCCCCCAATATCTGTAATATAATCTTAAAGTGCACAAACCCAGGAGCTTTCTTATCCTTCATATTTTGCTTTTCATTATTTCCTAACATAATCCACTGATTTTTGTTTTAGTACCCGGAGAGGTGAAGAACCTGACCACGTACAATGTCACAACTAACTCTGTATCTCTGAGCTGGGAAACACCAGAGGGCAATACAAGTTCTTTTCTTATCCAAATTCTTGGAAATGTAAACCTTAGCAAAAATGTGGCTTCCAGTTTTACTACTATTTATGGCTTGACACCAGGAAATTTTTACACCTTCATTGTAAGTGTACTCGTTGGAGAAAGAAATGTGAGAGGAGAGAGTATAAATACAACAACCTACACAAGTGAGTATACCCAGGAATGATATCAAAATGCTTGTAGCAAATAGTACTGCTATAGGTATGAGTTTTACCCAGGAATGATATCAAAATCATTGAAGCTGCTTCTTTCGTACCTATCAGTTGTCTGGCTCTGAGGCCAGGGTCAGATTGCTCTGCTTCTCTTACAATAAATGTGTAGTAATACAAATAAGTGATAAAACATTTGTAAAAAAAAAAAAAAAACCTTTGTGATCTGTTTCAGAACCTGGAGAAGTCCAGAACCTGACCACATACAAAATCAGTACCACTTCTGTATCCTTGAGCTGGCAGCCACCAGAGGGAAATTGCTGGTATTATTTGATCCAGATCCTGGAAAATTCAACATTCAGCAAAAAGATTACCTTAAATGACACAACAATTGATGGCTTGACACCTGGAAATTATTACACATTCATTGTAACTGCTTTTGTTGGAGATAGTGGCATGAATGGAGAAAGTGCAAACACATCTACCTACACAAGTGAGTAGCCCCAGAAAGAAAAGCAAAAAAGCATAGGCATACATTCATGTTTTAAAGAAAGTGTTGAAATATGTTGGTTACTTTCCCTAAATATCTGTAATCTAATCTTAAAGTACTCAAAGCTTGAAGACTTGCATATCCTTCATATATTCTTTTAAGTATTTCCTAACACAATTTATTGATTGGTTTTCAGAACCTGGAGAAGTGATGAACCTGACCACGTACAATATTACAACTAACTCTGTATCTCTGAGCTGGGAAACACCAGAGGGAAATACAAGCTCTTTTCTGATCCAAATCCTTGGAAATTCAAACCTTAGCAAAAACATGACTTCCAATTTTACTACTATTGACGGCTTGACACCGGGAAATTTTTACACCTTCATTGTAAGTGCACTCGTTGGAGAGAGTAATGTGAGAGGAGAGAGTGCAAATACATCGACCTACACAAGTGAGTATACTAGAGAATAATATCAAAATGCTTATAGCAAATAGTATTGCTATAGATATGAGTTTAAAGAAAGTATTGCTATAAATTTGTCTGTATAATAATAATAATTATTGTTTTAATAAAAAACACCTAGAAATGTCAGGACACTATTATTCCTCTAAAATACTTCTAAGTACCACAGCACCACTTTATCTTTACATCTGTTATAGATTATTGATAAAATAACCAGGAACATGCTATCTGATATTGTTCTGCACGGATGGTTTTGCACTTTTAAATACAAAAAGTGAAATATAAGTAGGAGGATGTTCTTATTTACTTATCTAATGAATGTATTATGCCTTGTCATGCCTATTGTATGAACAGTAAACAAATATCTATCTATATTTTTTTTTCTATTGAAAAGAAAACAATTTCTAAGAATGAGCTCAAAATACTAATTACTCTGCATGACAAAGCTGTCAGTAATTATTCATAAATGTGTAGTAATAGAAATAAGTGATAAAAAATTTGAAGACAAAACTTTGTATTCTGTTTCAGAACCTGGAGAGGTCCAGAACCTTACCACATACAACATCAGTACCACTTCTGTATCCCTGAGCTGGCAGCCACCAGAGGGAATTTGCTGGTACTATCTGATCCAGATCCTGGAAAATTCAACATTCAGCAGAACAATTACCTTAAATGACACAACAATTGATGGCTTGATACCTGGAAATTATTACATATTCATTGTAACTGCTTTTGTTGGAGATAGTGGTATACATGGAGAAAGTGCAAACACATCTACCTACACAAGTGAGTAGCCCCAGAAAGAAAAGCAAAACAGCATAGGCATATGCTCATGTTTCAAAGAAAGAGTTAAAATATGTTTGTTACTTTCCCCCAATATCTGTAATATGATCTTAAAGTACACACACCCAGGAGCTTTCTTATCCTTCATATTTTGCTTTTCATTATTTCCTAATATAATCCACTGATTTTTGTTTTAGTACCCGGAGAGGTGAAGAACCTGACCACGTACAATGTCACAATTAACTCTGTATCTCTGAGCTGGGAAACACCAGAGGGAAATACAAGTTCTTTTCTTATCCAAATACTTGGAAATGTAATCCTTAGCAAAAATGTGGCTTCCAGTTTTACTACTATTTACGGCTTGACACCAGGAAATTTTTACACCTTCATTGTAAGTGCACTCGTTGGAGAAAGTAATGTGAGAGGAGAGAGTGCAAATACAACAACCTACACAAGTGAGTATACCCAGGAATGATATCAAAATGCTTGTAGCAAATATTACTGCTATAGGTATGAGTTTTAAGAAAGTTTTGGTATATGTTTGTCTGTAAAATAATAATAATAAACACGTACAAATGCCAGAACACTCATCTGATTCCTCTAAAATACTTAAAGGTATTAAAGGTTCTAAATATAATGTATTAACATTTTTATACAGCTTTTAAAATAAACTAGTTATCATAGTGGTCCCATTGAAGCTGCTTCTTTCGTACCTATCAGCTGTCTGGCTCTGAGGCCAGGGCCAGATTGCTCTGCTTCTCCTACAATAAATGTGTAGTAATACAAATAAGTGATAAAACATTTGATAAAAAAACAAAAAATCTTTGTGATCTGTTTTAGAACCTGGAGAAGTCCAGAACCTGACCACATACAACACCGGTACCACTTCTGTATTCCTGAGCTGGCAGCCACCAGAGGGAAATTGCTGGTATTATCTGATCCAGATCCTGGAAAATTCAACCTTCAGCAAAACGATTACCTTAAATGACACAACAATTGATGGCTTGACACCTGGAAATTATTACACATTCATTGTAACTGCTTTTGTTGGAGATAGTGGCATGAATGGAGAAAGTGCAAACACATCTACCTACACAAGTGAGTAGCCCCAGAAAGAAAAGCAAATCAACATAGGCATACATTCATGTTTTAAAGAAAGTGTTGAAATATGTTGGTTACTTTCCCTAAATATCTGTAATCTAATCTTAAAGTACTCAAAGCTTGAAGACTTGCATATCCTTCATACATTCTTTTAAGTATTTCCTAACACAATTTATTGATTGGTTTTCAGAACCTGGAGAAGTGATGAACTTGACCACGTACAATATTACAACTAACTCTGTATCTCTGAGCTGGGAAACACCAGAGGGAAATACAAGCTCTTTTCTGATCCAAATCCTTGGAAATTCAAACCTTAGCAAAAACATGACTTCCAATTTTACTACTATTGACGGCTTGACACCGGGAAATTTTTACACCTTCATTGTAAGTGCACTCGTTGGAGAGAGTAATGTGAGAGGAGAGAGTGCAAATACATCGACCTACACAAGTGAGTATACTAGAGAATAATATCAAAATGCTTATAGCAAATAGTATTGCTATAGATATGAGTTTAAAGAAAGTATTGCTATAAATTTGTCTGTATAATAATAATAATTATTGTTTTAATAAAAAACACCTAGAAATGTCAGGACACTATTATTCCTCTAAAATACTTCTAAGTACCACAGCACCACTTTATCTTTACATCTGTTATAGATTATTGATAAAATAACCAGGAACATGCTATCTGATATTGTTCTGCACGGATGGTTTTGCACTTTTAAATACAAAAAGTGAAATATAAGTAGGAGGATGTTCTTATTTACTTATCTAATGAATGTATTATGCCTTGTCATGCCTATTGTATGAACAGTAAACAAATATCTATCTATATTTTTTTTTCTATTGAAAAGAAAACAATTTCTAAGAATGAGCTCAAAATACTAATTATTCTGCATGACAAAGCTGTCAGTAATTATTCATAAATGTGTAGTAATAGAAATAAGTGATAAAAAATTTGAAGACAAAACTTTGTATTCTGTTTCAGAACCTGGAGAGGTCCAGAACCTTACCACATACAACATCAGTACCACTTCTGTATCCCTGAGCTGGCAGCCACCAGAGGGAATTTGCTGGTATTATCTGATCCAGATCCTGAAAAATTCAACATTCAGCAGAACAATTACCTTAAATGACACAACAATTGATGGCTTGATACCTGGAAATTATTACATATTCATTGTAACTGCTTTTGTTGGAGATAGTGGTATACATGGAGAAAGTGCAAACACATCTACCTACACAAGTGAGTAGCCCCAGAAAGAAAAGCAAAACAGCATAGGCATATGCTCATGTTTCAAAGAAAGAGTTAAAATATGTTTGTTACTTTCCCCCAATATCTGTAATATGATCTTAAATGTGATCTTAAAGTACACACACCCAGGAGCTTTCTTATCCTTCATATTTTGCTTTTCATTATTTCCTAACATAATCCACTGATTTTTGTTTTAGTACCCGGAGAGGTGAAGAACCTGACCACGTACAATGTCACAATTAACTCTGTATCTCTGAGCTGGGAAACACCAGAGGGCAATACAAGTTCTTTTCTTATCCAAATACTTGGAAATGTAAACCTTAGCAAAAATGTGGCTTCCAGTTTTACTACTATTTACGGCTTGACACCAGGAAATTTTTACACCTTCATTGTAAGTGCACTCGTTGGAAAAAGTAATGTGAGAGGAGAGAGTGCAAATACAACAACCTACACAAGTGAGTATACCCAGGATTGATATCAAAATGCTTGTAGCAAATATTACTGCTATAGGTATGAGTTTTAAGAAAGTTTTGGTATATGTTTGTCTGTAAAATAATAATAATAAACACGTACAAATGTCAGAACACTCATCTGATTCCTCTAAAATACTTAAAGGAAAAATAAAGTCAAAGTCACTTGGGGGTGCCAAAATGTTAGGCACCCCCAAGTGACTTTGACCGCCTACCTTTTACCCCGGGCTGGTGCCCCTGTGAGGAAGGAACAGCACCAGCCCGGGGTAGCTGCCGGCGCTTCCTTTTCCTGATTCGCTGCGCGCGCATGCGCAGTAGAGTGAAAAGCCGAACTTAAATGTTAAAGTCGGCTTTTCACTCTACTGCGCATGCGCCCACCGCTGGCACTCAGGAAAAGGAAGCGAGGAAGACGGAAGCGCTGCGCTCCAGGTGCCCCGGGCTGGTGCTGTTTTCTCCTAACAGGGGCACCAGCCCGGGGTACGAGGTAAGCGGTTAAAGTCACTTGGGGGTGCCTAACATTTTGGCACCCCCGAGTGACTTTGACTTTCGTTTCCCTTTAAAGGTATTAAAGGTTCTAAATATAATGTATTAATATTTTTATACAGCTTTTAAAATAAACTACTTATCATAGTTGTCCCATTGAAGCTGCTTCTTTCATACCTATCAGCTGTCTGGCTCTGAGGTCAGGGTCAGATTGCTCTGCTTCTCCTACAATAAATGTGTAGTAATACAAATAAGTGATAAAACATTTGATAAAAAAACAAAAAATCTTTGTGATCTGTTTTAGAACCTGGAGAAGTCCAGAACCTGACCACATACAACACCGGTACCACTTCTGTATCCCTGAGCTGGCAGCCACCAGAGGGAAATTGCTGGTATTATCTGATCCAGATCCTGGAAAATTCAACCTTCAGCAAAAGGATTACCTTAAATGACACAACAATTGATGGCTTGATACCTGGAAATTATTACACATTCATTGTAACTGCTTTTGTTGGAGATAGTGGCATGAATGGAGAAAGTGCAAACACATCTACCTACACAAGTGAGTAGCCCCAGAAAGAAAAGCAAATCAACATAGGCATACATTCATGTTTTAAACAAAGTGTTAAAATATGTTGGTTACTTTCCCTAAATATCTGTAATCTAATCTTAAAGTACTCAAAGCTTGAAGACTTGCATATCCTTCATACATTCTTTTAAGTATTTCCTAACACAATTTATTGATTGGTTTTCAGAACCTGGAGAAGTGATGAACTTGACCACGTACAATATTACAACTAACTCTGTATCTCTGAGCTGGGAAACACCAGAGGGAAATACAAGCTCTTTTCTGATCCAAATCCTTGGAAATTCAAACCTTAGCAAAAACATGGCTTCCAATTTTACTACTATTGACGGCTTGACACCGGGAAATTTTTACACCTTCATTGTAAGTGCACTCGTTGGAGAGAGTAATGTGAGAGGAGAGAGTGCAAATACATCGACCTACACAAGTGAGTATACTAGAGAATAATATCAAAATGCTTATAGCAAATAGTATTGCTATAGATATGAGTTTAAAGAAAGTATTGCTATAAATTTGTCTGTATAATAATAATAATTATTGTTTTAATAAAAAACACCTAGAAATGTCAGGACACTATTATTCCTCTAAAATACTTCTAAGTACCACAGCACCACTTTATCTTTACATCTGTTATAGATTATTGATAAAATAACCAGGAACATGCTATCTGATATTGTTCTGCACGGATGGTTTTGCACTTTTAAATACAAAAAGTGAAATATAAGTAGGAGGATGTTCTTATTTACTTATCTAATGAATGTATTATGCCTTGTCATGCCTATTGTATGAACAGTAAGCAAATATCTATCTATATTTTTTTTTCTATTGAAAAGAAAACAATTTGTAAGAATGAGCTCAAAATACTAATAACTCTGCATGACAAAGCTGTCAGTAATTATTCATAAATGTGTAGTAATAGAAATAAGTGATAAAAAATTTGAAGAAAAATCTTTGTATTCTGTTTCAGAACCTGGAGAGGTCCAGAACCTTACCACATACAACATCAGTACCACTTCTGTATCCCTGAGCTGGCAGCCACCAGAGGGAATTTGCTGGTATTATCTGATCCAGATCCTGGAAAATTCAACATTCAGCAGAACGATTACCTTAAATGACACAACAATTGATGGCTTGACACCTGGAAATTATTACATATTCATTGTAACTGCTTTTGTTGGAGATAGTGGTATACATGGAGAAAGTGCAAACACATCTACCTACATAAGTGAGTAGCCCCAGAAAGAAAAGCAAAAAAGCATAGGCATATGCTCATGTTTCAAAGAAAGAGTTAAAATATGTATGTTACTTTCCCCCAATATCTGTAATATAATGTTAAAGTACACACACCCAGGAGCTTTCTTATCCTTCATATTTTTCTTTTCATTATTTCCTAACATAATCCACTGATTTTTGTTTTAGTACCCAGAGCAGTGATGAACCTGACCATGTACAATGTCACAACTAACTCTGTATCTCTGAGCTGGGAAACACCAGAGGGAAATACAAGTTCTTTTCTGATCCAAATTCTTGGAAATGTAAACCTTAGCAAAAATGTGGCTTCCAGTTTTACTACTATTTATGGCTTGACACCAGGAAATTTTTACACCTTCATTGTTAGTGCACTCGTTGGAGAAAGTAATGTGAGAGGAGAGAGTGCAAATACAACAACCTACACAAGTGAGTATACCCAGGAATGATATCAAAATCATTGAAGCTGCTTCTTTCGTACCTATCAGTTGTCTGGCTCTGAGGCCAGGGTCAGATTGCTCTGCTTATCTTACAATAAATGTGTAGTAATAGTGATAAAACATTTGTAAAAAAAAAAACAAAGAAAACCTTTGTGATCTGTTTCAGAACCTGGAGAAGTCCAGAACCTTACCACATACAAAATCAGTACCACTTCTGTATCCTTGAGCTGGCAGCCGCCAGAAGGAAATTGCTGGTATTATTTGATCCAGATCCTGGAAAATTCAACTTTCAGCAGAACGATTACCTTAAATGGTACAACAATTGATGGCTTGACACCTGGAAATTATTACACATTCATTGTAACTGCTTTTGCTGGAGATATTGGCATACATGGAGAAAGTGCAAACACATCTACCTACACAAGTGAGTAGCACCAAAAAGCAAAGTAACATAGGCAAAAATTGATGTTTTAAAGAAAGTGTTAAAATATGTTGCTTACTTCCACTAAATATCTGTAATCTAATCTTAAAGGAAAACTATACCCCCAAACAATGTAGGTATAAAAGTATAGGTATAAAAATATATTGCATAAACAAGCTTATATGTAAAACCCTGCTTTATCTAAATAAACCATTTTTAGAAAAATATACTTTTTTAGTAGTATGTGCTATTGGGTAGTCCTAAATAGAAAATTACCATTTTAAAAATTAAGGGCCGCCTCTTGGATCATAGGATTCACAGTGCACACAAACAAGCCAAGGCACACATAAATGCTAGGCCCTATCAGCCAATTATTGGACAGAGTTCTGCCTTTTACTCCCAATAGAATTACAGTTAGAGCTGCATTACTTCCTGTCAGGTGATCCCTATGGGAGCACACAGCCCATCACTAAATGATGGATCAAGGGAAAGGATGTAAAAGGGCAATATATACTGATATGTATATTCCAGTTTGGTAAGATTCTTTAGTAGATCAATTAACATAATATAAACTGTTAAACCAACAGATATATATCTGTTGGTTAAATATTTATTCTGGGGGGTATAGTTTTACTTTAAAGAACTCAAACCCAGGAGACTTGCTTAACCTTCATATATTCTTTTAAGTATTTCCTAACACAATTCACTGATTAATTTCATAACCTGGAGAAGTAATGAACCTGGCCACATACAATGTCACAACTAACTCTGTATCTCTGAGCTGGGAAATACCAGAAGGAAATACAAGCTCTTTTCTGATCCAAGTCCTTGGAAATTCAAACCTTAGTAAAAATGCGGCTTCCAATTTTACAACTATTGATGGTTTGATACCGGGAAATTATTACATCTTCATTGTAAGTGCACTCATTGGAGAAAGTAATGTGAGAGGAGAGAGTATAAATACAACAACCTACACAAGTGTGTATACCCAGGAATGATATCAAAATCGTTGAAGCTGCTTCTTTCGTACCTACAGTGGCTTGCAAAAGTATTCGGCCCCTTTGAACTTGTCCACATTTTGTCACATTACAGCCACAAACATGAATCAATTTTTTAAAAAAAAGCCCTTAGACTCCAACTAATGATAAAAAAAAGTTGTGCCGTAAAAAAAAATTGACATGCAGTGAAAAAATATTAAGAAATGCAACATGACAGAACTGTCAGTATGTATTCCTAAATGTGTACCAATACAAAGAATTGATAAAGCATTAAAAAGAACTTTGCAATTCATTTCAGAGCCTGGAGAGGTCCAGAACCTTACCACATACAGTATCACTACCACTTCTGTATCCCTAATCTGGCAACCACCTGAGGGCAATTACTTGACTTATCTGGTCCAGATCCTGGGAAATTCAACCTTTGGCAGAAATGTGACTTCAGAGTTTACTACAGTTGATGGCCTGATACCTGGAAATTGTTACATGTTCCAAGTTACTGTTCTTGTTGGTGATATAAAAGGAGAAAGTGCAAATAAGGCTATCTGTACAAGTAAGTGACAGTAGGCAGAAATTGTTACTATAGGTCCGATTGTTGATATTTCCTGTTTTTCTAAAAATAGTTTAGAAATTAAATTATTGTACAATTCCTAATAAGAATGAGAGCAGTATTGAAATAAAAAAAGTATTCTTACAAAAGCAGCAAGTGGTAAAAAAGTAATTGTAGGGCAACAGGATATTCATGAAGAGCTAGTAAAATATAGTTATATATTTATACATATTTCCATAGTTTATTTATGTTTATTCATATCGTTATAGAACATTTGGGATGTAGTTTGTATAAGCAAATATTGAATATATGATATTTTGTTTGTAGGGCCTGCTAGTGTGATCCTGAAAGATGTCTCTAAAGTAAGCAACAGCTCTATATATGTGAGCTGGCTTCTATCAGAAGGTAACAGGAGTGCCTACCTGGTTGAAGTGGTGGGAGATCCATCCCAGAGTTTTATTCTAATGTCAGAGTCTGTAATTATCACAAACCTAACCAGTAGGAATCAGTACACTGTGAAACTCACTGCCCTTGCTGGGGAGAACGACCTACGAGGAATTAGCACTGATATTTCAGTACTTTGTAAGTATAGGACAAGGAATAACGTATGCTATATTAACTCTGCTTGTTTTTGAACTACACTCAAACTTGTATCGTATCTACTGGTATCGCTGCCAACATGGCCCATTTTTATTAAACTGAGGCTATCATCCTTTCCCCACCACTTATTAATAATTTTTAAGCTATTTGGAGATATTCATATCCATTACTGGTATCATTACACTGTCCATAAATAATTAATGTTTCAGGTACCAGTGGACAAAAGAGGAAAGCAATCTTTTTTTCTATCTTGGGAAACAGGCAAAGCTGTAAAGGCTCTAGAGATCATGCTAAAAACAACAATAGTAGTATACGATTTAATACTTTTATTAAATCTTATAGTTCATTAATAGAAACATGGGGAGGCCTGTTTATCAAAATTTGTATCTGCATATTTTTTTATATTTTTTCTGCTTTGAATCACCTCAAAATTTAAAAAATGCAAACGTTACCTTCATTCATTAAAATTTCTGAATAAAAAAACACAAACATAAAAAAAATACAAAAAACTTGAATACCTTGAATTCATATGTTACTCATTGTTTTTATAGTTTTACAAGCTCAAAAAAATTTAAAACCTTAATTGACTAAATAGTTTACATTTTGCCTAGGACTAACCCACCAACTGTGTTTATTTGACTTAATTTTTTCCTTAACAATTAGGAGTCATTGAACATTTTACTGTACAATTTTATGAAGGTAAAAGTGTCATTTATTTTTCCAGTATTGCATAACATCAGTGCTACATACATTTCCAACACCTCAGTGCTATTATCATGGGAACCTATTATAGACTTGAACATTTCCTACAAAATATCTGTTTATGGATCCCCAACAAGTTATCTCACCCTGACAAATGCAACCTTATTTATTGATGACTTAACACCAGGAAATTTCTATACAATACAAATTTCGGCTTTTAAAGAAAACATGATTATTTATGGCTATGGCGGTGACATTTCACTCTATACAAGTAAGTAAATACATAATAAGTAATTATATATGAATTTCATTTTCTTTTGAAGTAAAAATGCTAATCTAATAAATATGATGGGGTTTCTTTGCCCTACCTTTTCACAGGTGCCATATTTTGCTAACCATCTGCTGTGCTATTTTGCAAAGGAAAGGCTATAATATTTAGCTTCAAAGCAACTGAAACTTAAAAATAAAGACTGGTGTGTGCTTATAGTAAACAACACTACTACTCCTACTACTATTTCCATTTTAGAACATTCAGGCAACAGCTATAGGAATTTGAAACAAATACATTCAAACTTCTAATTCTCCCTGCAGGACCAAATGCAGTCACTAATACGCAATATGGGAATGTATCTACTAACTCTGTGGAACTGAGATGGCTGCAGCCAGTAGGCAATTTCAGTTTCTATAGGATTGAGGTGACAGGAGATTCGAAATGGCAAAATCTGACAACAAACTCAGAGTCAGTGACAATTGATGGACTCAAACCTGGAAATCAATACACATTTAGAATTGTGCCAATTACTGGACCTGATGTGCAAGGTGATGCTTCTGAAATAACAGTATTTACAAGTGAGTATATGCAAATGTCTAAATGTCTACAAAATTAATTTCGGTTCTCTCTGTTTTATGCTTCATTAAACATCAACAAACGTTGTGAAAATGTTACTTCTATGTTAGAATATATAAAAAAGAGCTACATTTAACTATTTAATACTTTGAAGACACTTTGAATACATTCATCATATGTAAAATTCCATGCACACAACTACCCTTTAGGTGAATGTTATTTATGATTTAATGTATACTAAACATTTTTAACAAAGAAAGGAAAGCAAGAATGAGCTACTGTATTTGTATTGCGCTACAAGACAAACCTGTCAGTGTTTATTCATAAATGTGTAAGACATGATAAAACATTTGAGAAAACCTTTGCAATTCTTTTTAGAACCAGGAAACGTCCAGAACCTGATCACATACAGCACTGGTACCACTTCTGTATCCCTGAGCTGGCAGCCACCAGAGGGAAATTGGTGGTCTTATCTGATCCAAATCCTGGAAATTTCAAATTTTAGCAGAAACGTTGTCTTAAACTATGCAACAGTTGACGGGTTGACACCTGGAAATTATTACACATTGATTGTAACTGCTCTTGTTGGAGATAGGGGTATCAAGGGAGAAAGTGCAAACACATCTACCTACACAAGTGAGTATACTAAGGAATATTATCAAAATGACTTTAACACATTGCACAACATTAAACTGATGCTTTTAAAATAACCAACTACATGCTGTCTGTAATTATGGATTCTACCCATAGGATCCTACAACATGTAAATAAAATTATAAATATAATGCCCGAAATCCTTAACATTTTTATTGATGCAAGATTATAAAGAAAGCAAATTTAAAAAGATAAATATTCTTGCACATTTCCCAATACCAGTGATATTCTAGAAGGAGGAAACAATGCATCTGCATGCAATTCTAAAGAGATCACCACCACAAGTGGTAGAAACACCGTTCATATCTCAAGTTACAGTAAAAGATTAAATTGTTCGACGCAGGTGCTCAAGACCCCAACACTTTGCTGGATTCTGCATGGCCAAAGTACTAGGCAATAGATAATTTGAAAAGTTTGTCTCTTAAAATGATATTATTCATTCCTCCAATCAGCTGAAGAATGGGATGGGAATGTGGCTGTTCATTATATGTCCATTGCTTTACTTTGTTTGGAATGCATAACATTTTATACAGGTACAGGAGTAAATATTTGGTTACTCTAACCAAATTTTTCTTTAAATTCAGAACCTGAAAGTGTACAGAACCTGGCCACGTACAACATCAGTACCACTTCTGTATCTCTGAGCTGGCAGCCACCAGAGGGAAATCACTCATTTTATCTGATCCACATCTTGGAAAATTCAACTTTTAACAGAACGGTTACCTTAAACGCCACAACAATTGATGGGCTGACACCTGGAAATTATTACACATTCATTATTACTGTTTTTCTTAAAGATAGTGGCATAAATGGAGAAAGTGCAAACACATCTACCTACACAAGTGAGTAACCCCACAAAGAATATAAGCATGAGAAACATAGGCATATGTTTATTTTTTAAAGAAAATATTAAAATATGTTGGTAGAAATGTCAGGACACTAACATTGCTCATTGGCCATCAAAACTCTTGCTGAATAGTACTGCTTTGTGTATAAATTGAAAGAAATTATTGCTATATGTTTGTTAAAAATAAATAAATAAATAAAATAAGTTTAGTTTATGTGCTGCTGTAACTCCAAACTTTGCCGTCAATACTGTTGCTGACAAAATAATGTTTATTGCATTGATGCTTTTTCCAAGTACCACAGCACCACTTAATCCTAGAATCACTTTTGATTGGTAAATTATATCTGATATTATAACTGTTATACAGTATTGATAAAAATAACTGGGTACATGCTATCCAAAATTGTTCAGGGGTGTCAAACTCAATCACATAATGGGGCCGAAATCTAAAACACAGGCTAAGTCGCCAGCCAATTTTTTTATTAAGATACTGTACAGTCAGGCACAGTCACAGTGCAGTCAGGCGATTGGTGCTGCACAGTCAGGCACAGTCCCCAGGGGCCACATAAAACAACCAGAAGGGCCGTATTCGGCCTATGGGCCTTGTGTTTGAAACGTGTTTTATGCAAAAGGTTCTTCACTTTTAAACACAAAAAAATAATGAAATATAAATTGGAGGATTATTATTTACTTATTTAATGTATGTATTAAACTTGTCCATGCTTATTGTATGAACAGGCAACAAATATCTATCTATATATCTATACATATTTTTAATGAAAACAAAGCAATTTCTAAGAATGAGTTCAAAATACTAATTACCCTACATGACAAAGATGTCAGTATCTATTAATAGATGTGTAGTAATATAAATAAGTGATAGAACATTTGATAAAAAAAAATGTTGTGATCCATTTCAGAACCTGGAGAGGTCCAGAACCTGACCACATGCAACATCAGTACCACTTCTGTATCCCTGAGCTGGCAGCCGCCAGAGGGAAATTGCTGGTATTATCTGATCCAGATCCTGGAGAATTCAACTTTCAGCAAAATGGTTACCTTAACTGACACAACAATTGATGGGCTGACGCCTGGAAATTATTACACATTCATTGTAGTTGCTTTTGTTGGAGATAGTGGCATGAATGGAGAAAGTGCAAACACATCTACCTACACAAGTGAGTAGCCCCAGAATGAAAGGCAAAGCAACATAGGCATACGTTCATGTTTCCAAGAAAGTGTTGAAATATGTTGGTTACTTTCCCCAAATATCTGTACTCTAATCGTAAAGTACTCAAAGCCAGGAGACTTGCTTATCCTTCATAATTTTTTAAAATCTTTGTCTAACACAATCCACTGAATGTTTTCAGAACCTGGAGAAGTGATGAATCTGACCACATACAATGTCACAATTAACTCTGTATCTCTGAGATGGGAAACACCAAAGGGAAATACAAGCTCTTTTCTGATCCAAGTCCTTGGAAATTCAAACTTTAGCAAAAATGTGGGTTCCAATTTTACTACTATTGATGGTTTGATACCGGGAAATTACTACATCTTCATTGTAAGTGCTGCTGTTGGAGAAAGTAATGTGAAAGGAGAGAGTGCAAATACATTTACCTACACAAGTGAGTATACTAGAGAATAATATCCAAATACTTATACCAAATAATACTGCTATGGGTATTTATATATATATAATAATGATAATAATAATAATAATAATACAAAACAATAATATAATGCACTATGAATCCAACAACAGTGTTTGTTAATGCAAAAAACTTATTACTTGCTTATTCAAAACAAATATATTTTCTTGCACATTTCCATCACAAGTGAAACCCTAAAAAAATCAAATTTTTCTTGTTTATTCTGAATCTAATGTTGCATTAATAAAGCTATTTTATTAATAGCATATTATTATTAGGTATAGTATGTTATATCTGGATGGAAGAAGCTTCAAATTGATTTAAATAAAACACTGGGGCACTAAGGGGCAGATTTATCTAAGGTTATATTTTTCTGCAGTTCCTATTTTTTTGCACTAAAAATCTGATATTATGATCTTACATTTTATCATTTCAAAATCTTGAATTTTTGCTATTTATTATATGTCAAAGCCGCATCAAACCCCAGTGTAAGAATACACCAACTAAAAACTTGTGAGGTTAAGTAGAAGTCAATCGTAGAAGTTAATGAAAGCTGTCCTAGGCATTTTTTCTGGCCCTTTCACTTGGAGGTATTCAAGTTTTTGGGGGAAGCAATTTGTGCTATTAAAGTTCACAATTTGAGTTATTTGTATCTTTATGCATTTTGGCACCTGTGTTTCAGATGGACTATGCATGATTCATTAGATGCAAGTCATCTGTAGGTGCAAAACTTAGAAAGACCCCCAGAATTAACACCTCTTCAATGCAGATCATGCTTGAAACACAAGAAATGTTCCTTGTGTTTCAAGTATGATCTGCATTGAAGAGGTGTTAATTCTGGGGGTCTTTCTAAGAGAGAAGATTGACATCAGTACCTTTATAAAAAAGTATTTTTTTGCATTTATTTTTCACTCTACACTGTGTGACTATAAATAAGCCCTTATGAGATGACTAGATACCATGGATATATGTAGTAAATACTTTTCCTTCGACAACATCTTTTAGATACTTTTACTTCAACTTGAAACACAAGCTTAAAACTGGATTTGTATTTCTTTGTGCTGGAATAATAATAATTCTTCTTTGAACACTAGGCTTGATTTATTAAGGCTACCAAGCAGTAACTATTCAGCCTTTCATATTTAACAATATATTTCCCTTGATATGGATTTCAAAATGCTTTTATTAGAAAGTCAAAGAATTGAGATATCTTGCAGTAACATGGTGAAACATGGAAATTCACCGCAAATCCATGCCTGCCGAATTTTTTCGACCATCATTAGTTATCCCCTCTGTGATACAAATACACTCTTTAAATACTGGATATTGAAAATAATTTTAAATAGCAATTTAAAGTAAGTTACAGTGCCTGGCATCACTGGTTTATTTTTTCGAATGGATATCTTCTTGGGCATGTTGCTTTAATACTCTGTAAATTTGGCCAACATATTGTTTACTACTTTCCATTTTACATAATCATTACACTGTATCTTTTGAAAAGTCCATCCTTGGGTGTATATATAGTTCTCCTAAAGGTTCTACTTTGAATGCCTGCAATTGGTGTTATCAGAACAAAGTTTAGCATGGTTTGGCAAAAAGTGACAATTACATATGGCCGTGGCCAAATGCAGTAAATTAATTGTATCTGAGAATCATAAATCAAGTTCAAATTCACATTATAACAATTTAAAAGAGAATATATCTCTTCAAATTGTTGTTGTAAGTGGTTACAAATCAATAAAGCTTCATCAGTGTGGGGTTTTCAAAATTAATGTTACACATGTGGTCTCCCCAACCCACTTGAAGGTTTGCACAAAAAAGAGCATATTTTGCACTTATAGCCGTGCCACATATTTGTAAATGAAAGGCTTTCTCAAAATGAAAACCTGCTATAAGTTTATTCTCCCTCAATTACTATTTGAACACTATATTAACTATAGCACCAAGAATGTCATTTATTTGATATAATGTAAAAAATACAACAAACAATATCTGGCCCAGACTTCCAGAATGTTAAAGGAATGTATCTGAGCACATTAATTAAATATTTGTTTGAAAAAAAAAATCCAGTGTGGACATACATTTTCTGACATGTTTGAATGACAATTTAAAATTATTTTCCAAATCTGAAATTGAAAGGGGATTTGAACTGAAGATGAGGTCATATTTTCAATTTACTGTGTAAAAAAAAGAAGTGAAGGGTAGTATTAATTATGCAGTGTCCAAAGTGCAATTTGGGTTAAAGTATTTAGAGTAGTCCCCTTATACAGTATTTATACACCACTGGTAGTAGCAGTTAGTGATGGAAACTATATGGACAATATGTGAATGGTGGATCACGGGAATCTTCTACTTTGTGTGTCATTCAGGAGTGATAGGGGATACAAGGGGTAAATAAGTCCTGTACTTTCTGCTGTAGAAAGACTTTAAGAAAAAAAAGTCTCAGATTGCAACATGAATACAGGTACAAGTGCTCTTTTTATAAACCCTAAAAGACACAAGAATTTTAATACTGGCATCTGTATACAAGGTAAAATAGCCTTCATGAGTTCTTATGTCTTTTTTTTTAACTAGTTCATTATACCATATTTACCATACTTTAACGGAGCTGTATTTTATGGAAATTGTCTTTCATGCCCATTTTCAAATAACCAACAATACAATGTATAAGTAAAATGTTTATACAAAGTATGCTCTCACCTATGTGTGTAAAGGTGCTTAAAGGGATAATGTCATGATTTTATGGTATAAATTTTATTTTGAAATTACACTGTTTAAATAGCAAATAATCAATGCTACCATTTAAAATTTGATTCTTGAACCAACAAATGAATTTTTTTAGTTGTAATATTGGTGTGTAGGCAGCCATCTCAGTGCATTGTGCCTGAGTCTGAGCTTTCAGAAAGAGCCACAAGAGCTACACATTAGAACTGCTTTCAGGTAACATATTGTTTCTCCTACTCTAATGTAACTGGAGGAGTCCCAAGCCAGACCTGGATTTCTTACTATTGAGTGCTATTCTGATATCTACCGGGAGCTGCTATCTTGCTACCTTCCCATTGTTCTGCTGATTGGCTGCTGTTAGGGTGGTGACATCACTCCAACTTGCAGCACAGCAGTAAATTGTGACTGTAGTTTATCAGAACACAGGTCACATGGCTGGGAAATTAAGAATATGGCTAGCCCCATGTGAAATTTCAAATATAAAAAAAAACTGTTTTTTAAAAATGGATTTCAGTACAGGATTCTGCTGGAGAAGCTAAATTAACTGATGTGTTTTTGGAAAAAACATGTTGTGCCATGACAGTATTCCTTTAAACACACAAACAGAAAATGAGTAAAGGTAATAAACAAAATAAATAAGCTGATAATGGTGATAAATTATAAGTTTGTATTTATATAATGTAAAATTGCATTTTGTGTTAACAGTATATCTAGTATAAATAACTCTAAAGCAACTGGACTTGATCAGTTCAAGCTTCTTCAGTTCAACTGACTGCTATGGGAAGTCCTCAGCATATGTACTCTTCCACTAATCCAATCACAATGGCACTTTGTAACTCTTCAGAAAGGTGACATCTGAAACTCACAGAGGTGTGAATGCTGTGAAGTTACTTTGAAAGGATTACCAAAGTATCATGCAACTCATTGAAAAAGGTTTTACATGTTAGAGTTGCATAAATGGATGTGTGAAGAGTTCTGAAACTGCTGGGGTAAAGATGTTAGAACAGCATTGTATGTAGCAGACAGATGGTGTTGAAGGCCCCCGCCTCTGTTTGGGGATGGTTTCTCCACTATAACATGAATAGCCTCTTTTACACCTCTTTCAAACCAGTGGCCTTCTTTGTCCAAAATTTGGATGTTGCTATTTTCAAAGGAGTGTCCCTAGTCTATTAGGTGTAGAAATACAGCAGAGTCCTAGCCTGTAGAGTTTGCCCTCCTATGTTGAGCCATTCGCTTGGAGAGCAGTTGCTTTGTCTCCCCAGTGTAAAGGTCTGTGCACTCTTTGCTACACTGGACTGTGTATACAACATTGCTTTGTTTTTCCTTTCGTGTTAGATCCTTTGGGTATAGAAGTTTTTGTCTCAGTGTGTTGCTAGGTCTGAAAAACACAGGGATGTGGTGTTTGTTGAAAATTCTCCTGAGTTTCTCCGACACTCCTGCTACATATGGGATGACTATATTGCACCTACTCTGTGTCTCAGAACAGTTATTCCTTTTGGTGTTCCTGTTGGGCTTAGTTGCAGTTTTTTTGACAAAGGCTCAGTCTGAGTAGCCACAAGCTGTCAGTGCTCCTCTGAGATGTTTGTGTTCCTTTTCCTTGGACTCTGTATCGGTTGTCACACTTTCCGCCTTGTGGTGTAGAGTTCTAATGATACCCAGTTTGTGTTCCAGCGGATGGTGGGAATCAAACAATAGATATTGATCCGTATCTGTTTTCAAGTTACCCCCCCTCTTGGATGGATATCAAACAGTCCAAAAAAGCAAGTTTGTTCTCATGGACATCCTCCCTTGTGAACTTGACGTTATTGTCCACTGAGTTAATTTGTTCTGATTTTAACCCAAGTGTTATCTACATTCCTGAACCAGTGACTTGGTGTAGTTCCATTGAATGTAAGTAGGGACTTCCTTTCCACTCCATTAACAAGTTTGCTACAATGGGAGAAACTGGTGAACCCATTGCACAGCCATGCTTTTCACCTTGAATCTTGGTGACAAACTCTTTGACATTTTGGATAATGATCATTGAAGACGTTTCATTACTCATCCGAGCAGCTTCTTCAGTTCAACTGACTGGTATTGGAAGTCCTCAGCATATGTACTCTTCCACTAATCCAATCTCTTCAGAAAGGCGACATCTGAAACTCACAGAGGTGTGAATGCTGTGGAGTTACTTTGAAAGGATTACCAAAGTATCATGCAACTCATCGAAACAGGTGTTACATGTTAGGGTTGCATGAATGGATGTGTGAAGAGTTAGTGAAGATTTATTTATACCAGATATACCATGACCTGGATGAATGAAAATCTTCATAGTCATTTTGTTAACAGTAGTAATTTATCATTTGGTTTAATTTTCCATCTAATTCATGCCTGTTCTTAACATTGTATTTTTCATTTTTTTCTTTTTGCATGGTTTCTTGGCATGGCTCATTCTCCAGTGAGAGGTATTTAACATTGGTTTGTTTTGACTATTCTTTTTGTTTTTGTGGAAATGCAATAGTGTTGTTTTCATCACTAGTGTGGGACTGGTAATTATTTGTAGGGAAAATGGTTGGAATAAAATTCAACTGATAAATTGGACCCATTGTCTTTAACTAATAGCACAATATTATAATAATCCAAAGATGATTTTTTATATGTTTCTTTTAGCAAAAATCCCTGTACTTTCCACTAACTGTAGGGACAGTTGATCAGCTTGATTCACTGAATCTGTAGAAAACTGAAACAATAACAGTCTAATAAATAATGATGTAATTTCAGTATATAAAATCCAAAGAAAAGTGCGTTTCCACATGTCAACAAGAATAATATTTTTTGTCAGATCTACCAAACTGTTTCTTTAACTTGACCTAAATTAAATTATATGCAATGCTTATTTCTTACTAATACATCTTTTTGAAATAGTCATCATACTCTGTAATCACTTTTAAATACATAATGGGGCAGATTTACTAACAAATGAAATGCGAAATCTAGAGAAACTTTTAAATCATAAACCTTCAGTAGTATAAAAATGCCAAGGGTTAATTTACCCTTCATCTCCTTTTGCGTCTTTCAATGTACCTGCTGCCTATCCCTTTATTTTTTCATTTACAATAATAAAAGAGCATGAGGAGAGTACCTATGCCAGATACAAAAGGATGCTGCTTGCTCTGCAATTCCCCATCTGATACAGTCATTCTTTTAATGCCAAAATCATTTAAATACAAGATGCAGAGCCCTCAGTTGAAAGTACACTGAGCAAACTATTAGCTTGGGTGGGCCCTAGCTGCATTGAATTGTAAATCAAACTAAATTGTTTTTATTTACATTTCATTTCATACTGTTACAAGATTTGAATGAAATTTCCATTGTCTGTTTTAATCTATTAAAGAGGAAAATTTATCAAATTGTGAAATTAGAGTTTACCACAGTAAAATTCCACCACTGTCTATTAATATTTATTGGGTTTTTAAAGGCATATTTATCAAATGGTGAACTCTAATTTTCACCCTTAAATAAATATGCCTCTAAAAATCCCATAGAGATGAATAGAGATCAGTGGAAAACTTTCCGTTAATGTTACTAATTTTGGCATGAAATAGCACAACAGCTGAATTCCCCCATCTGTAAGTCACATCCTCTGCATATTAGAAGTTACAGGTGAAGTGAAGTTGAAAAACATACAAAAAGCCTTCTATATTTAAAGGAGAAGGAAAGGTAAAAACTAAGTAAGCTTTATCAGAAAGGTTTATGTAAATACAGCTATAAGCACTCACAGTCCTGTATCAAAAGAAACACAGGGTTTTTTGTCTCCTTTTTTGTAAACATGTTGTTCGGGTGTCTGATTCCCGTGGCCAGAGTCTGCACAGTTCTCTCCTCTCTCCCCTCCCTTGCTTCCCCCTCCCATAAGAATGCTAAGAACTCCCGCCCTTAGTAATGTATGAAATGAGAAATAACGGCTAGAGCTGCAGCAGGAAGCTACTTAAAATGGCAGTTGCTGTCTCAAGCAAATGGAGAAAGCTTCTAGGGTATTCAGGTATGGCAATGCTTTCTGTAGAATAAATATATTGTTCTAGATGGCACTAATGTGGCATATCTATTGGCAGTAAAATGCCAAAATGACTTTCCTTCTCCTTTAAATAACCAGTAACATAAAAAAATTAAAGTGTTTTAAAGTAATTGAAATATAATGTACTGTTGCCCTGCACTGGTAAAACTGGTGTGTTTGCTTCAGGAACGCTGCTATAGTTTATATAAATAAGCTCCTGTCTAACTATGGGGGCAGCCATTCAAGCTGGAAAAAAAGAGAAAAGGCACAGGTTATATAACAGATAACAGGTAAGACACCATTGTATTCTACAGGGTTTATCTGTTAGCTGCTAAATAACCTGTATCTTTTCTCATTTTGAATGGCTACCCCATGGCTGCACACCAGGGTTTTTATATAAACTCAGTGCAAGGCAGCAGTACATTATAGTTTGATTTCTGTAATATATTTTCATTTTATTGGTGTTACTGTACCTTTAACATTGAAGCTTTCTGTTAAAGATTTAAGACAATGCTTATGTGTTGACATTATCCAGTTAGTAACATTATCTTTAATAGTAATAATAATGAAACAAAAATATGAACCTTCTAGTTTTATTTAATTTAATGTGAAGAAATAAAAAAAGGGAAAAAATATATATTTTTACCAATAACTTGGATTATTATTTATTATGAAAATATGCTTTTAAATTCAACAACTTAATAAATGACCCTGATCACAAGAAATGAAAGAGAAGGTTCATATGGAAAAAATCCTCATAATTTTATTGTGAGGAACATTGGGTGCATTATATCTATGAAATAATATACATTCTCTGTCTTTGCAGTGGTTCGAAACTAAGACAATCAGCTACTGTTTTATTTAAGAGACGCAGTGAGTACAAAATCAGTCAATCAATACAATGAAAGCAACAAAATGGACTGCTCTGGAAGATTACAAACACACACACAAATATATATATATGTATATTTTTTTGAAAAAGATGCGGCACACGGATTATTTGCAAAAAGTGTATATTAAAAAAATAGAATCACATATGCGAAGTTTCAGGCAAAGCACATGCCCTTTATCAAGCCAGTAAAAATGCGATCCATCTGGTGAATTGTATTTAAAGGGATACACAGGAAGTGACATCATTCAAAAAACATTACCATAGAAACTGTCCTTATATCATGAAGGGCAAGTGATTTCAATTTATTAATCCACCACACCTCCCTTTGCTTCAACCTAAGCTCTCTGTCACCACCCCTTTTGAAAGGAGGTATGGACTTCAATACCATGAACCTAAGCTGCTCAGATGTATGGCCCCCCTTCTCACAAAAATGCTTAGAAACTGGTAATGTAGTATTGCCTAAATTAATAGTTGACCAATGTTGTGAGATACGTGATTTCACCATCTGTGTGGTCTCACCTACATAGATGAGGCCACACAGACAGGTCAACACATAAACCACATATTTCATTACGCAAGTAAAATGTCCCCATAATTGCACCTTCTGTCCCGTATGTGGATGTGTAAAGTCATGATGGTTGATTCACTAAAGGTTGATAAGTGTTATCGCATGCTTTTTTGTGTTAAAATTGACGCAAAAAAACCTGTGCGATTTGCTAAAGTATTATCGCATGCGTTAAGTCGCATATCGCGTGCGTTAAATAGCGAGCAACCTGATGCATTAATTTTTACGCATTGCGTTAATTAGCGAATAGAAATAGTATTAACGCATGATTCACAAATACATATGAAGCATTAAATGCGCTAAATATCGCGTTAGTCTATGCGAAAATTAACACCTACTTGGGGCAGGCGGTAATTATAGAAAAGTACAGTTCATGAGCTTTTGGCAACACAATATGGACTTTGCAGTGTGATTTATTCAAGTATGTGTTGGCCCTAGAGTGATGCAGCCGCCAGTTTGCAGGGAAATGGTCCTTTTCAGAACAGTAGTTTTCCAAAAGTAATGGTGTGTATGGCTAATATAGCGCGTGTTGCATCAAATACCGCATGAAAATAGTCTTCGCGACTTAAATAACGCAAACAGCATTGCGTCTAAATTAATGCAAGTATCCTTTTAGTGAATCATGTGTTAAGTCGCAAAAAATAAGACGCAATAAAATTTTTAATGCATGCTATAAATAGCGCTCGTTTTAACGCACTTTAGTGAATCAACCCCATTGCCTTTTAAAACATATGGGCATTGTGTGCAGTTTAAACATGGATACATACCCTTAGGGGCTGATTTACTAACCCACGAATCCGACCCGAATTGGAAAAGTTCCGACTTGAAAACGAATATTTTGCGACTTTTTCGTATGTTTTGCGATTTTTTCGGATTCTGTACGAATTTTTCGGATCCAATACGATTTTTGCGTAAAAACGCGAGTTTTTCGTATCCATTACGAAAGTTGCGTAAAAAGTTGCGCATTTTGCGTAGCGTTAAAACTTACGCGAAAAGTTGCGCATTTTTCGTAGCGTTAAAACTTACGCGAAAAGTTGCGCATTTTTCGTAGCGTTAAAACTTAACGCTACGAAAAATGCGCAACTTTTCGCGTAAGTTTTAACGCTACGCAAAATGCGCAACTTTTTACGCAACTTTCGTAATGGATAGGAAAACTCGCGTTTTTACGCAAAAATCGTATTGGATCCGAAAAATTCGTAAAACATACGAAAAAATCGCAAAGTACCGATCATTACGAAAAAAACGCAATCGGACTCCATTCGACCCGTTCGTGGGTAAGTAAATCAGCCCCCATGTCTTAGCACCTAAAAATGTATGACCTTGTTTATTTTTAGTTTTGAGAACAGTAGAGGTGACCAAAGTACCAAGAGTTCTACCCCTCCGATATGAAATCAAAGGGGGTGCCTCAAATTCTTGTACAGATGGATATGCCCTTTTAAGGATATACCAGTGTTTATGTAATATTTGGGCTATGGGTTCACTATGATCAGAATATTGTGTAACAAAAGGTATCCGCCCACCTCCCTGTCTCCTCCTCCTAGACAAGTGATGTACTCTAAACTGTTCTTTACTGATCACCTTCTCGGGATATCCCCTATCTTGAAATTTTTGACACATCTTATCTTCCTGTATCTCTCTCTCCTGTGTTACACTTACCAACCTCTTGACCCTAGAAAATTGACTTACAGGGATTGAATGCGGTGGATGTTGGCTTTTAAAATGTAGAATTTGATTTTGATCCGTTGGTTAGTGAATAAAGAAGTACAAAAATGAGCTTCAACATTTCTATAAATCTGTACATCTAAAAAGTAAATTTGTTGGAGATCATGAGTAAGTGATAAAATAATTGAAGCATGTATACAATTCAGTCTAATGTGGAACCGATTCAGGGAGTCACTGTCACCCCGCCATAGTACAAAGACATCATCGATGTATCTCCACCAAGCCAAACAATGTTCAGTGAAGTCCACATCTTGTGGCTCTATTGAAATTATGGACACATCCTATTATGTGGAGGAAATTGAAAATCAGCTTGCTGACCAGGAAGTGTATAAACCATTATTAGGAGATCCTATTTTAGGGATTATGCGTAAAATTAAATGCTTGTTTGATAAGATGTATAATGATGGTATTATCAGAGAGAAACTATGTGAATTCTTGAAGGTTAAAAATCCGAGAACACCGATGTTGTATACTTTACCTAAAGTGCACAAGGATCCAATTCGTCCGCTTGGACGCCCCATAGTATCAGGGATAGATTCAGTATTCTGCCCCTTAGCTATTATGTTGGACAAGGTGTTGAGTCCTTTGATACAAATGGTACCTTAATACATAAAAGATACTGAACATTTTTTACAACGATTGCGTTCCTTGGATGGTGTGGGAGAGGGGAATGTGATCCTGGCGACACTAGATGCGGTCAGTCTTTACACCTCAATCCCGCACCAAGATGGAATCCAAGCATGTGAGTGGATACTTAGGAAACAGGCACATTACTCTGATGAGCAAATTTCCTTTTTTGTCCAAGTTTTGGAGATTATATTGAGATGTAACTATTTCACTTTTAAGGATCAATTTTACCTTCAGCTACATGGAACCGCGATGGGATCTAACGTCGCTCCGTCATATGCCAATGCCTTCATGGCTAGGTTGGAAGATCAGTACATATATCGCGATGTGGACTTCACTGAACATTGTTTGGCTTGGTGGAGATACATCGATGATGTCTTTGTACTATGGCGGGTTGAAGTTAAAGGAACAGTAACACCAAAAAATGAAAGCGTATAAAAGTAACTAAAATATAATGTGCTGCTGCCCTGCACTGGTAAAAGTTTTGTGTTTACTTCAGAAAGTCTACTATAATTTATATAAATAAGCTGCTATGTAGCCATGGAGGCAGCCATTCAAAGGAGAATAGGCACAGGCACATAGCAGATAACAGATAAAACACTATTGTATTCTACAGAACTTATCTGTTATCTGCTATGTAACCTGTGCCTTTTCTCCTTTTTTCCTGCTTGAATGGCTGCCCCCGTGGCTACACAGCAGCTTATTATATAAATTACAGTAGTGTTACTGTAGCAAACACACCAGTTTTACCAGTGCAGGGCAACAGTGCATTATATTTTTATTACTTTAAAGCTCTTTTATTTTTTGGTGTTACTGTTCCTTTAACTCCCTGAAGCAGTTCCACAGTAGACTGAATGGTATACATCCTTCTACTACTTTGTCGCTTACTCATGATCTCCAACAAATTTACTTTTTAGATGTACAGATTTATAGATATGTTGAAGGTCATTTTTGTACTTCTTTATTCACTAAACCAACAGATCAAAATCAAATTCTACATTTTAAAGGCTAACATCCACCGCATACAAAAAATTCAATCCCTGTAAGTCAATTTTCTAGGGTCAAGAGGTTGGTAAGTGAAACACAGTAGAGAGAGATACAGGAAGATAGGATGTGTCAAAAATTTAGAGATTGGGGATATTCCGAGAAGGTGATCAGTAAAGCACAGTTTAGAGTACATCACTCGTCTAGGTGGAGGAGACAGGGAGGTGGGCGGATACCTTTTGTTACACAATATTCTGATCATAGTGAATCGATAGCCCAAATATTACGTAAACACTGGTATATCCTTAAAAGGGCATATCCATCTGTACAAGAATTTGTGGCACCCCCTTTGATTTAATATTGGAGGGGTAGAACTATTGGTACTTTGGTCACCTCTACTGTTCTCAAAACTAAAAATAAACAAGGTCATACATTTTTAGGTGCTAAGACTAAGGGTATGTATCCATGTTTGAATTGTACACAATGCCCATATGTTTTAAAAGTCAATGACTTTACACATCCACATAAAGGACAGAAGGCGCAATTACGAGGACATTTTACTTGTGTAACGAAATATGTGGTTTATGTGTTGACCTGTCTGTGTGGCCTCATCTATGTAGGTGAGACCACACAGGTGGTGAAATCACGTATCTCACAACATCAGTCAGCTATTAATTTAGGCAATACTACATTACCGGTTTCTAAGCATTTTTGTGAGAAGGGCCACACATTCGAGCAGCTTAGGTTCATGGTATTGGAGTCCATACCTCCTTTCAAAAAGGGTGGTGACAGAGAGCTTAGGTTGAAGCAAAGGGAGGTGTGGTGGATTAATAAATTGAAATCACTTGCCCCCATAGGGTTAAATACGGATTGTGACCTGTTTCTCTTTTTGTAATTTGTATATATTGTGCTTCTATATTTTGACAGTCCCTTATGTTAGTAATGTATTATTCATGATATAAGGATGGTTTCTATGGTAATGTCTTTTGAATGATGTCACTTCCTGTGTATCACTTTAAATACAATTCACCAGATGGATCACATTATTACTGGCTTGATAAAGGGAATGTGCTTTGCACGAAATGTCACAAATGTGATGTGATTCTATTTTTTTTAATATACACTTTTTGCAAATAATCCATGTGCCGCATCTTTTTCAAAAATATACATTGTGGAGGGATGTGATGGCGTCCTGTAGTTGTTGAGCACCGGAATTTACACTATGAAGCAGTGCGGTGACGTTGCTTTCTAAGGTATATCTATATATATATATTTGAGGTTTACTTTAGTTGTTACTAATTATGTTAATTATTCAGTTCAATCCAATATTCACGATTACTAAATTTCTATTGCCTCTGAAGTTGTTAAGTAGTTTTCATTAAATGTTAACAGTCTACTGGAATGAGGTTGCAGTTTGATTTTGTCAGAAAATAACATCCTAATTGTTTTCCATTAAATGACCAGATTGCTCAGCAGAAATCTTTCCAACTTCAGTTTCAATGTCTGAAGGGAACGACTGCAGAGTAATGATGAGGGAAATTTTTTGGCAGGCACGGATTCCCTGCAAAATTCTGCATTTCGCCATTGACAAACTTTTTCGTGAAACTGCCACAAAAATTTGCTGACTAAGGGAAAAGCCGTGGTCACGTAAAAAAAAATACAGTCGCTGCAAAAAAAGTCGCAGTTGCGTCAAAAAAGTAGCAGCAGTGGTAAAAAGTTGCCATTGCATCAAATTAATCGTGCGCGCCACAAAAGTCAAGCGGTAGTCGCATTTTGCTGGGAATTGCTTTTAAAAGTGTAGTTTGAGATCCCACAGTTATATCTTTGTCTGTGTTCTATAAGGTTCAACATTCATTTGGCATTTTTAAAAACCTTATTTTACTCTTAGAATGTATGTTTTGATTTGCATCTTCACATTTGTTTTTCTTTATTTCTTCACACAAAATTTACCACCATATAAAATTTTACATCTTTCTGTGGTATGTCTTATTCTATTGATGGATTTTTTTTTACAAAATACAGACTATCCAAAATCCATATTTTTTCTCATGATTGCTGCCTCCCCAGAAGGAGTTTTCAAACTCTTTTTAAAGTGATCTTGAGAATGCAAGAATCTGTACTGTTAGGTCAATTTAGAATCTAGGTCAGATAATTTAAAGGCATGCTTTGTCAAAGGCAAACAAATTACCCTTTCCAGTATAACAAGTGAGTAACCTTTATTGTGTGTTTGGGAGAATGAAACATTCCATTGACAATATTTTTTTTGTATTTTTACACACTGTTATTGCACTCAGTTTTTTATTTGTGCCCTCACTTATTTTTTTCTGTATTTCTTCATACAAAGTTTAATATCACATAGAATGGATATATTCCTGTGCTTTGAACAATGATGTCAGTCAGGGCCGCGGGTGCCATGAGGCAAGTTGAGAAACTCACCTCAAGCAGCACCCTCAAAGTTACCAGGGGAACCTGGTAATTTTAAGACCCAATTTTTCAGGTTTTAAAAAGGAAATTCGGCTCTGCTAGCGCAGAGAGTGCTATTGCTCTCTTTGGTAGCCATACGCCCCCTCCCCGGACCACCTCCGCCACTGGCGGGGGGGGGGGGGGGGCTGCAGCATCACAGAGCTCTAGGGCCAAAAATACCCCTGATGTCAGTGGTAACTAAACTAAAACCATTATCTAACTAACTAAAACCATTATCTGTAAGTATGGATAAGCATATTTTTCACCTGATATAGATTTACTGGAAAATTAAAGTTTTCTGAGTCTGCGCTATAATTTTTCCATGTGTTTTGTTTTGGCGAAAAAAATTGGAGTTTTTTTCACACAGGGAAAATGCAAGAGAACCGCCTGTTGACTCCAATGCATTTCCTGCAAGGAGAAAGTTGGAGGAAAAAACACCCATTGACTAAAAACTTGGAAGAGAAAACCATTCATTGACTCTAGTGATGAGGAAATTTTTTCGCCAGGCATGGATTCGCAGCGGATTTCCTCATTTCGCCATTGACAAATTGTTTTGAGAAACTCCAACATAAATTTTCCATGGAAAAATTTGTTGCATTGCTAATTTGTTGCATCAAAATAGGCATGGTCACCTAAAAATGGGCATGCTTGTGTCAAAAATAGGCACCATAATGTTAAAATAGGCGCGCAAGACAAAAAAAAAGACCCACGTGACCACAAAGTTGCGCGGCAACTGCGTTACGTGGATTTTCCGCCTTTTTGCAAATTTACCTGTCGTTTCACAAATTTTTCGGCAAAACAGGACAGATTCGCTCATCACTAATTGACTAATGCAACATTTTGCGAATGTTTCTGCAGCTTTGTGAATTTTATGATGAAGTAACACAGGCCACTAACTATGAGTTAGTACAATATTATGTTCCAAACACACTTGAGCAAATGATATAATAAAGAATGGTAAGTTTTAGGTTGGTTAGTACTCATCACAAGTATTTCACCAGTTGTCAAATATATCTACCACCAGAGAAAGAAAACTCGTAATTCTCTAAAAAAAAAAACTTGAACAAAAATAGGATTTATCTTACCAGCTGGAGCAAATTACTATATACTGTTTGATGCAGGATAATGATGAGCAAAATCTTTCTCCAGGCATAGATTTGCATAAGAGGGCTCTGCCTAAGGCATATAAACAATTTATATACAAGATTATTACAAAAAATTAATTACTTTTTATGATATGCTGATAAAAAAAGACAATGCTCATGATTCAATGTTAATTATTTCTATGTGTGTTTTACCAAAGGCAATTTCCAGTATTGTCTATGGCAGGGTATTTTCTGGCATTCAGTAACCATGGCAAGCAGCTGCTACTAAGTAGCTCCATGTGTCTTCACCCTAATTGGTTATGGTAGACAGGTAGATCCTCTGGAGAAGTCTGACATTTGGGAAGGGGGTGATGTGTGGAAAAGAAAGGGAAAAGTCAGATTAGAGGAGGTTAAGGAGTATAGGGAAGTGTATTTTGACATCAGAGTTAAGATGTATGAACCAGTATTATTGTTTAGAGTGGGTTGTCAAACTCAATCACATAAGGGGGCCAAAATCAAAAACACAGGCTAAGTCGCAAGCTAAATTTTTTAAAATGAAAATTAAGATACTAAGTGCGAATTTCGGACATTTAAAAGTATGGTAAAAAAAAATTTCGTGTTAAATCTGATAATTTCTGATGTGTGTTAAAAGAGCAAAAATTTCGCATCATGGTCGTATGAAAATATTGTGGTACGAGCTGAAATTTTCGTATCTGAACGATCGTAAACGGCGTGAAAAACTTTCTGTGCATGTTTTTGGAAGCCTTCCATAGGATTCAATGGCACTCTGCAGCTCCAACCTGGCAAAAAGAAAGTCAAGGTCACGAAACTTTCGCACTCGTTGTGACAAATACGATTTTGTCACACAAATTGTCACAAAGTACGAAAAAAGTAGCGGAAATTAACAAAAAAAAATCACGGAAAATACGCACAGTTCTAAAACGTAGAAAAAATACAAATTTTTAGCATTCGGACTCAATTGTACATTAATTAATAGGCCCCTTGATAATGCTGGATGGACAGACACACTCACCAAGGGCCACATAAAACAGCCAGACAGATCGGATTTGGCCCACGGGCCTTGTGTTTGACATATGTGATTTAGAGCCTTTAATGTAAGTTTGTTTAATTGTTATAATCTAATTTGAGAGGATGTAAGGAACAAGTAATAAGCTGCAGTAGTAGTATAGGCAGAAAATAATAATAATAATAATTCGTAGCTGGAGTGTAGAAGGGAAATTTGATTAAAAATTACTCCTAGGCAGTGATCCAGTTTGTTTTAATGGAATTTGATCGTAATAGCTGTAGTTGAACTGTTCTCTAGTATGTTGTTATTTAGTAGATTATTTATCTGAATTAACAAATTAGAAAGGAGGTAAAGAAGGTAGAGAGATCATAAAGAGAAAATAATTTTACATTAATGAATAATACAAATATTTTAATTGCTATATGTGTGGAAGAAATAGAGAATAACTTAGATAATAATATTTGGATTATTTAAATAAGATAAGGTTTGTTACTAGGGATGTAGCGAACTTCACCAAAAATGTTCGCGAACCCGTTTGCGGACTTTCGCCAAAACTCACGAATATTCGCGAACTTTGCGAACCCCATAGACTTCAATGGGAAGGCGAACTTTAAAACCTAGAAAAGCCATTTCTGGCCAGAAAACTGATTTTAAAGTTGTTTAAAGGGTGCCACGACCTGGACAGTGGCATGCAGGAGGGGGATCAAGGGCAAAAATTTCTCTGAAAAATACTTTGTAAAAAAAACGAAAAAAAAAAAAACGCCAAAAAATAACACCAAAAAAAAAACGCAAGCTATTCCTATATATATACGCAAAGGCGAAAAACCGAAGCGAAAAAACGCGGCGGAAAAAACCGAGGCAAAAAAACGCGGCGCAAAAAAAACCGCGGCAAACCCAAAATGGCGAACATCGCCAAAAGTTTGCGAATTTGCGGACTTGCGAAAACCCGATGTTCGCGCGAATTAGTTCGCCGGCGAACAGTTCACTACATCTCTATTTGTTACATCATGCTTGACAAAATGTGTTTTCTTCTCAGTATTATTGATCATATTCATACTGTCTGTTACCATTACTTGCAAAAGGGAATCATTTCTTTTGATAGTATACCCCAGGCTACTGAAGAAAAAAAAATATGTTTGAGCTGTTGACTGATAAAACATACAGTATTTTATGATAACTATGTTTATGCACACATTGCACCAACAAAGCACACACAACAAAGCAAACACAATTTTTTCCATATACTCAACATTTTCCTCTAATACTTTTTATCACAAATTTGATTCTGCTGTTGGCAAATGTATAGATAGATTTACTATATATTGATAATAAACTGCATGTAATAAATGATGTAAACTATATGTTTCACAGATCTATGATATTTGAAAATGTATTTGCTTTAAATGCATTTGATTCATGTAATGATTCAGTAGTTAAATAAATAAATGTTCTGATTTAGATAATAAAGTTGAGACTAAAAGTTACCTCAAAAATGGGTTAAACGAGTAAAATACATCACTATTAAAGTTTAATTTCATGTATAAATGTGTACACAGAAAAGGAAATATAGATATAATACATATACAAAGCTGAATAAATAGTACTTTCATTGTATTTATATATGGCTGAATGAGTTGCAGAAATGTAATGTAACAAAATAGTAAAAAATATTTTTTTTAAATTTTACATTAAAAGACAAAAAAAAAAAATAATGGGTATGGGGCACTAATTTTTCATGCATCCTTCATGATCAAAATCCATTTTTTCTAGGCCACTGTACTGGCTTCTGCGCTACCCATCCAGTATCTCAGCTGGATACGTTTAAGGAAGTGGTGTAACAGCCAGTGTTAAATATTTTACCAATTTTGCTTTCTGGAGGGGTGTCTAACAAATTTTTACTTCCAGCCGTTTTAAATTTCCTTGCTTTTTATTAAATAATTGGATACAAAACCAGCTATAAACTTAACAATGCTTCAGGTTAAAGTAATGTACTAATGCATAATAATGCCTTCATGGCTTTTTAAAACCTTCCAGTTACTTTGTGTAGGACAGAGCAGACAAAATGCTCAGTATATTCTAAAATGCATGTTTTTTTTCTTCCAGTCCCTTCTGCAATTGATATCTTGATCATAGAAAATGTTACCACCAACTCAGTGTCTCTAAGCTGGGCTATTCCGTTAGGAAATATCAGTTCCTATATAATTCAAGTCTTAGGGACTCCATCAAAGGAGCTGATAGTGGATACTAATTCTTACATTGTGGATCAGTTGGTACCTGGAAACTATTATACATTTGCAGTCTTCGCCACAGCTGGGAATATGAATGGCTCGAAGGCAGAGCATTCTACATTCACAGGTAAGTTTATTAACAAGTCCTAGCGACTATACCAACTAGCGACTATACCAAACTACAAGGTTAGTCCTTCAGTTTCCTTTGTTGTTTTTAGAGTATTGTAATTTCTACCACTAATGCCATTAGTTTGACATCAGTGGTAGGAAAGCTTTTGGAGTGGTACTGTGGGCTAAAGTACTAGATTGCATTTTAAATCACACTCCTATGAGTTTGTGCCAGCATGGTTTTACATATAATAGATCTTGCCAGACATATTTCATTGCCTTTGATGAGCATTTAGGAGCAATGGGGGTGCAACACTTCGTTAAAGGGACAGCGCCCTTACCTTTACTCAATAGGCCAACTCCGGATAGGAAGGAAACAGCCAGACTTGTCCTCATGCAAAATTACTTTAATTACAGCCAATGATCACTGATACTATCATGCAGGCAGGCACTGGAGCATTTCAAAATGATACATACAATTCTTCTCTGTTCCACAACTACCAGTCCAGTTATTCAGTTTAAGTACATTCACTTTTCCATTCTTGTACCATGGACCTAGTCCCACCTATCTGCCTAGTGGTCCAGTATCCACTATAGTACCCCTCCACTCTCTTTAATGGTCCGGTATTCTGCAGTGATACCCACTCTTCCAGGATAGACCTTTTCTCTACGGATTCTGGCCAGAAGCCTCCTGCACTGTTTCTAGCTGTTCCTATACTGGCACTGGATCCCTTGACTAACGGGGGACCCATTGAAACCTAGTTCCTCTTTTTCCTGGTTGGGGCAGAGACTGCCCGTTCTATCTACCCTGACTTGTGCATATAATGCTCGCTATTACACCCCTCTAACCTATGTTAGCTCTTCCTCTCTACTGCCCAGGTCCTGACTCACCTTCTGTCGATTCGACCCTGCCCTCTTGTCAAAGACTGTGAACCTGGGTGTGGCTGCTCCTTTTATATCCTCCTGCCTGCACTGTCCTCTGGTGGCCGGGGGTCTAAATTACACTTAACTTTTCTAAGTAACTATACTACCATACAAAGCAACAACAAAGCAACAACTCTTCATCCCGTTTTCCAACATACATATTAACATGCATTTTTCCACCTTCTTACAAGCATGACAGCAGAAACCTATACATTCGGATGGCAGTGCTAAAGCATTAACATTATAAGGCAGAAGGTTACTCATTAAATTAAATCCCATTGGCCTTGAACATAATATTTCTGTTTGGATATAGAATTGGCTTAAGGATAGATTACAAATAGTTGTGGTAAATGTGACATTTTCTACCTGGACCAGTGTGGTTAGTGGAGTACCACAGGTGTCTGTCTTTTGTCCTTTGCTTAATTTTCTTTATTAAGGACCTTAAAGATGGCACTGTAAATACTGTTTCTCTTTCACTTATGATACTAAATTGTGCAAAACTATAAGTTCCTTGCAAAATGTTGCAAAGAGATTTGACTGAATTGGACAACTGGGCAGTTAACTGTCAAATGAGATTCAGTGTTAATAAATGCACATTTATGAACTTGGTTGTATGTTGGGGGACTCCCTAATTGAGAAGGGTTTTTTTGTGGATAGGAACTGTTTTACACTAGACATTCTCAGTCAGTGCCTACTAAAGCAAAACAAGTGCTGTCTTGCATAGAAAAGGGGCTAAATATAATGACGAAACCAGAATGTTGTCTCTTTATAGATTATATTATAGATCATACCTTGAGAATGCAGTGCATACTTCTGGGCTCCAGTTCTTAGAAAAAAATATTAATCTGCTGAAAGAGTGTAGATTTGTGCAACTAAACTGGTAAAAGAAATTAAACAATTAAACCAAGAAGAAAAACAATTAGGGTTAGGGGCTGTTTTCTCTGTGGAGGAAAGTTTTTTTTTAAGTGATGTGATTACTTTACAGTTATATTAGATAATACTGTAGACAGATAGCAGGAGATCCCTATATATATATACCTTTCTACCTCAGACCAGTGCAAAAAAATTAACCATCTGCCACACTCCCCCGAAAAGTACCTGGGGCTGGTTAATTTACTCAAGGGTGGGTGACTATTATTTGCTTTTAACTTTCCTCGTTCTTTATTTAGCGGTTAGCAATAGAACTAGCTATAATAGTAAAAAGGGTTTACCACTCCAGGGTAAAATATTCTACTAATGCCTGTTGGTAAAGATTTAGACGCACCTGTGTCAAACAGGTTTCTTGGCTTCATAAAACATTCCAGTTACCTTGGTTAATAGAAATCAGACAAAATGCTCATGAATGCACTGTTTTTTTATCTTCTAGTTCCTTCAGTAATTGCAAACCTGATCAAAGACAATGTCACCACCAACTCGGTGTATCTATGCTGGTCTACTCCATTAGGAAATATCAGTTCCTATATCATTCAAGTCTTAGGGACTCAATCAAAGGAGCTGATAGTGAACACAAATTGTTCCCTTGTTGATCAGCTGATACCTGGAAATTATTATACGTTTATGGTCTTTGCCAGAGCTGGGAACATGAATGGTACGAAAACACTGAATTCTACATTTACAGGTAAGTTAACTGTTACAGAGGTCTAGTGTCTACACCTAAATATGCCCTTTAAATTGGGTTTATTTTTCAGTTCCCTTTTTACTCTGTTTATGTTAAACTATATCCTAATTTCTGTCTCAAAATAGTTTAATATGATTTTAAGGATAAGCACATTGTTTACAGCTACTAAAATGCATGCTTCTTTTATCTTCCAGTTCCTTCAGTAATTGAAAGCTTGATCATAGAGAATGTCACTACTATTTCAGTGTCTTTAAGTTGGGCTATTCCATTAGGAAATATCAGTTCCTATATCATCCAAGTCTTAGGGACTCCATCAAAGGAGCTGATAGTGAATACAAATTCTTCCCTTGTGGATCAACTGATACCTGGAAATTATTATACATTTATGGTCTTTGCCACAGCTGGGAACATGAATGGCACAAAAACACTGAATTCTACATTTATAGGTAAGTTAACTGTTAAAGAGGTCTTGTGTCTACAGTACATCTTAAAATGTCCTTCTTCAGTTTACTTTTTCGCTATTAATGTTAAACGCTGAATTCCAAGTTTGTTCCTATATATATAAAAATGTCCGTTGAATGTGGTCAGGTCTACAGTTCACTCATTCTCTTTTTTTTTTAATATGATTTTAAGGATAACCATGTTATTTACATCTATTACAATAAATTAATTTTTTAACTTCTAGTTCCTTCAGTAATTGAAAGCTTGATCATAGACAATGTTACCACCAGTACTGTATCTCTAAGCTGGGATACTCCATTAGGAAATGTCAGTTCCTATATCATCCAAGTCTTAGGGACTCCATCAAAGGAACTGATGGTGAATACAAATTCTTCCCTTGTGGATCAACTGATACCTGGAAATTATTATACATTTATGGTCTTTGCCACAGCTGGGAACATGAATGGCACAAAAACACAGATTTTTACATATACAGGTAAGTTAACTGTTAAAGAGGTCTTGTGTACATCTTAAAATGTCCTTCTTCAGTTTACTTTTTCGCTATTAATGTTAAATGCTGAATTCCAAGTTTGTTCCTATATATATAAAAATGTCCGTTGAATGTGGTCAGGTCTACAGTCCACTCATTCTCTTTTTTTTTTAATATGATTTTAAGGATAACCATGTTATTTACATCTATTACAATAAATTAATTTTTTAACTTCTAGTTCCTTCAGTAATTGAAAGCTTGATCATAGACAATGTCACCACCAGTACTGTATCTCTAAGCTGGGATACTCCATTAGGAAATGTCAGTTCCTATATCATACAAGTCTTAGGGACTCCATCAAAGGAACTAATGGTGAATACAAATTCTTCCCTTGTGGATCCACTGATACCTGGAAATTATTATACATTTATGGTCTTTGCCATAGCTGGGAACATGAATGGCACAAAAACACTGATTTTTACAAATACAGGTGAGTTAACTGTTAAAGAGGTCTTGTGTCTACATCTTAAAATGTCCTTCTTCAGTTTACTTTTTCGCTATTAATGTTAAATGCTGAATTCCATGTTTGTTTCTATATATATAAAATGTCCTTTGAATGTGGTCAGTTCTACAGTTCCATCATTCTCTTTTTTTTAATATGATTTTAAGGATAACCATGTTATTTACATCTACTACAATAAATTATTTTTTTTTACTTCTAGTTCCTTCAGTAATTACAAGCTTGATCATAGACAATATCACCACCAGTTCGGTGTCTCTAAGCTGGGATACTCCATTAGGGAATGTCAGTTCCTATATCATCCATGTCTTAGGGACTCCATCAAAGAAACTAATGGTGAATACAAATTCTTCCCTTGTGGATCAGCTGATACCTGGAAATTATTATACGTTTATGGTCTTTGCCACAGCTGGGAACATGAATGGTACGAAAACACGGAATTCTACATTTTCAGGTAAGTTAACTGTTAAAGAGGTCTAGTGTCTACACCTAAAATATCCTTTGAATATGGTCAGTTCTTCAGTTACCTTTTTCTCTGTTAATGTTAAAATATATTCTAATTTTGTCTGAGATATTTAAATGTAAAAATAAGGATAAGTACATTATTTACATGTACTTAAATGAATAACTCTTTTATCTTCCAGTTCCTTCGGTAATTGCAAGCTTGTTCATAGACAATATCACAACCAGTTCAGTGTCTCTAAATTGGCCTACTCCATTAGGAAATATCAGTTCCTATATCATCCAAGTCTTAGGGACTCCATCACAGGAGCTGATAGTGAATACAAATTCTTTCCTTGTGGATCAACTGATACCTGGAAATTATTATACATTTTTGATCTTTGCTACAGCTGGGAACATGAATGGTACAAAAACACTGAATTCTACATTTACAGGTATGTTAACTGTTAAAGAGGTCTAGTGTCTACACCTAAAATGTCCTTTGAATATGGTCAGTTCTTCAGTTACCTTTTTCTCTGTTAATGTTAAAATATATTCTAATTTTGTCTGAGATATTTTAATGTGAAAATAAGGATAAGCACATCATTTAAATCTACTTCAATGAATAACTCTTTTATCTTCCAGTTCCTTCAGCAATTGAAAGCTTGGTCATAGACAATATCACAACCAGTTCAGTATCTCTAATTTGGGCTACTCCATTAGGAAATATCAGTTCTTATATCATCCAAGTCTTAGGGACTCCATCACAGGAGCTTATAGTGAATACAAATTCTTCCCTTGTGGATCAACTAATACCTGGAAACTATTATACATTTATGTTCTTTGCTACAGCTGGAAGCATGAATGGCACAAAAACACTGAATTCTACATTTACAAGTAAGTTAACTGTTAAAGAGGTCTAGTGTCTACACCTAAAAATTTCCTTTGAATATGGCCAGTTCTTGAGTTACCTTTTTCTCTGTTAATGTTAAAATATATTCTAATTTTGTATGAGCTATGTTAATGTGAAAATAAGGATAAGCCCATTATTTAAATCTACTTCAATGAATAACTCTTTTATCTTCCAGTTCCTTCAGCAATTGAAAGCTTGGTCATAGACAATATCGCAACCAGTTCAGTGTCTCTTAGTTGGGCTACTCCATTAGGAAATATCAGTTCCTATATCATCCAAGTCTTAGGGACTCCATCAAAGGAGCTGATAGTGAATACAAATTCTTCCCTTGTGGATCAACTGATACCTGGAAATTATTATACATTTATGGTCTTTGCCACAGCAGGGAACATGAATGGCACAAAAACACTGAATTCTACAAATACCGGTAAGTTAACTGTTAAAGAGGTCTTGTATCTATATCTAAAAATGTCCTTCTTCAGTTTATTTTTTCGCTATTAATGTTAAACACTGAATTCCAAGTTTATGCCTATATATATAAAAATGTCCTTTGAATGTGGCCAGTTCTACAGTTCCCTCATTCTCTTTTTTTAATATGATTTTAAGGATAACCATGTTATTTACATCTACTATAATAAATTATTTTTTTAACTTCTAGTTCCTTCAGTAATTGCAAGCTTGATTATAGACAATGTCACCACCAGTTCTGTATTTGTAAGTTGGCCTACTCCAGTAGGAAATATTAGTTCCTATATCATCCAAGTCTTAGGGACTCCATCAAAGGAGCTGATAGTGAATACAAATTCTTCCCTTGTGGATCAACTGATACCTGGAAATTATTATACATTTATGGTCTTTGCCACAGCAGGGAACATGAATGGCACAAAAACACTGAATTCTACAAATACCGGTAAGTTAACTGTTAAAGAGGTCTTGTATCTATATCTAAAAATGTCCTTCTTCAGTTTATTTTTTCGCTTTTAATGTTAAACACTGAATTCCAAGTTTATTCCTATATATATAAAAATGCCCTTTGAATGTGGCCAGTTCTACAGTTCCCTCATTCTCTTTTTTTAATATGATTTTAAGGATAACCATGTTATTTACATCTACTATAATAAATTATTTTTTTAACTTCTAGTTCCTTCAGTAATTGCAAGCTTGATTATAGACAATGTCACCACCAGTTCTGTATTTGTAAGTTGGCCTACTCCAGTAGGAAATATTAGTTCCTATATCATCCAAGTCTTAGGGACTCCATCAAAGGAGCTCATGGTGAATACAAATTTTTCCCTTGTGGATCAGCTGATACCTGGAAATTATTATACATTCAAAGTCTTTGACACAGTTGGAAACATGAATGGCACAAAAATAGAAAATTCTACATTTACATGTAAGTATATTATAGAGGTCTAAAGGTCTGCGGATTATGCCTAGTAATGTCCATATTATCTACATTTTTTCATTTTCTATTTGCCAAATCATAAATTATATCCTTATTACATCCGTAAAAATCAAGTCAGTTTTATTGTAACAGAATTGACAAAATGTTTTCAAAGCATACACTGTTTCCCTTTTCTGAATGCTCCTGTTTTGAAATGCATTTCAAAGCTCTACGGTGGAACCACTCCATTCCTAGCCTTCCATACCCCCACTGCCCTGGGCACAGTTCAGTGGTCTCATGTCCTCCTTTTAACTGCACTTTTCCTCTCTCGTTGATGTTAGCTTTGGTTTAATTAGAAGTGCAAGCCCAATAGCTGTAACATTTTAAAGGAAGAGTACACTTAGGTCAGAGATAGAAGTAGAAGATTTACAAGTATTCAAATGCCTTAACAGGGAAAAAAACAAACTAGCAACTGGTTACACTCACATGCCATTTTTTAAATTCTCCACTTAGATATGTATACTAATCCCCTAACTTACAAATATCGCAGGTAGCTTCAGCATTCATTACAAAAAATTGAACTTTATTGACCCACCCCCCCCAGTAATAGTGGACTAAATATATTGGAGAGATTAGGAAATGGAGGAACTGACAGCAATCAAATAAGTTAATAGAAAAATATTTTTAGTGAACAGAAAAATATTTTTGAAAAATGTTAGAAAAGACAAAACTCCATATATAATAAAGAGGACTAAGTTTGCTTAGTAGCATTAACTCAGGGCAAAAAATAAGATGTTTGATTTTAAACAGGTGACTTGAAATTATACCTGCAGATTCATTGCTATTGATTACTGCTCCTTAGCACACTTAGGGAGAGATTTATCAAAATGTGAGAATAGGGATCACCACAGAAAAATTCACCAACTTTCCATTCCTATGGGATTTTTAGAAGCGTATTTATTAATGGGCGCGAGTTCACCATTTAATAAAAATCCATCTAAAGATCCCATAGGAATGCATAGAAAGTGAGTGAATTTTTCTATGGTGAGCTTTAATCTCACATTTTGATAAATCTGCTTCTTAGTGTCTTTTATTACATAACTCCATATAGACACCAAAAATTAATTGGATAAGAGAATACAAATTAGTAGTAGATAATGATAAAAGTATGTGTATTGGCCATATTCAACACTACTGTTAAGAAACCCTTATGCAATCTCAAATGAAAATAGCAGTAAATCAGTTATATTTGACAATAATAAAGGATTCTAATTCTCTAATCTGTATATGTAATTATTTATCTGTGTTACAATTGTTCTATATCTTTGTTTTTGTACCCCCTGTACCGTTACCATCTTTTTTCCTGAACCCTCTTACAGCTTTTAGTTAAAATTACAAAGTTCTAAATAAAGAATAATAAATTTAAAACATTAAATGAGATAATATCATAAATGCAAATATAGAGGCATATGTAGCCAAATTCAAATTTGTGAATTTTCTAGTTTATTTTTTTATTAATTAAAAATAAAAACTTGAAAACTCCAACCATCAGCATCTTTTTATGGGCAACCAACAGCTTGGCTATGAAATGCACAGTATCCCTATATCAGGGCAAAGGTGTAATTGGCTACTTGTATGTTGCTGTCCTGGCTAATAGCAATTAGGACATGCCTACAACTCAAGCCAGGCTCTATAGGGAGCTTCAATAAAAGTGTCATATTAAAGTAACAATGGTTTTGCTTCAGCCTAAAATCAGACACCTTACATTGGTGTGTGATAGAACTGGCTATTTATCAGTTGGCAGAATTCCAGCATAATTGCATTCCAACACTGAGATGCATCTGTGCACCATGCACCAATATGGATGTGTATGTTTAGGTAGATGAAGTTAAAGTTGGTACTAGAGATGTAGCGAACTGTTCGCCGGAGAACTAATTCGCACGAAAATCGGGTGTTCGCAAGTTCGCAAACTTTTAGCGATGTTCGCAATTTTGGGTTCGCCTTAGCTGGAGCCAAATTTTGACCTCTCACCCCAGAGCCAGCAGATACATGGCAGCCAATCAGGCAGCTCTCCCTCCTGGACCACCCCCGGACCACTCCCTTCCATATATAAACCGAAGCCCAGCAGCCATTTTACATTCTGCCTGTGTGTGCTTGATGAGTTAGCATAGGGAGAGAGCTGTGCAGGGGTTTGAGGGACAGTTTAGGTAGCTTTGCTGACTAGTAATCTACTTTCTACTGCTCTGTATGTAGCTGCTGTGGGCAGCTGTCCTGCTGATCTCATCTGCTGTAACCCAATAGTCCTTGTAAGGACTGCTTTTATTTTCTGATTACTGTTACTCTTCTTTTCATTGTGTACTGCAGCTCCGTCTGTGTGTGTTGGAGACAGGTGTGTTGCTCATAGTAGTGCACTAAGCACCAACCACACATGCACATAATTTTTTTTATTTGTGTTTTTTTACTTTGCTACTGTAATTTATAGAGCCCAGTGCTATTAGTCTAGCTGTGTTGGGGACTGGTGTGCTGCTCCTAGTAGTTCACCCCCAGCACCAACCAGAGATCACTTTTTTTTATTATTAATTTTTTTTTATTTATTATTTAACTTACTGTTCTTTAACGTGTCCAGTGCTGTTTGCTGTTATTCATAGTAGTGCACCAAGCACGTTACACATAGTAGTGACATTGCATTGCAATAAAATCACCTGAGCGATGTTTTTCCACCAGCAATAATATATTCCGTATCCACTACTGCGGCGTTTTGTCTTTGCGTTTGAAACGGCTGTAACCTTTACACGACTTGATTGGCATGTAGACGCCGGACGTTTTAAAGCAGTTTATTAGACAAGTTTAGAAATGTAGTGTGATTTCTGCCCATTACAGCACAAAACGCAACGCTGTGTCAACAACGTATTTTTCAGAGAAATATTTGCCCTTGATCCCCCCCCTGTATGCCACTGTCCAGGTCGTGGCACCCTTTAAACAACTTTAAAATCAGTTTTCTGGCCAGAAATCGCTTTTCTAGGTTTTAAAGTTCGCCTTCTCATTGAAGTCTATGGGGTTCGCAAAGTTCGCAAAAGTTCGCACTTTTTGGCAGAAGTTCGCGAACGGGTTCGCGAACTTTTTTTGTGAGGTTCGCTACATCTCTAGTTGGTACACAAGCTTCGGGCTCCAGCATTTGTCTCGCTCACAAAACCACACAAGTGTTTCCAAACTCTTGCATGGTTTCTTTATCCAAATAGCCCAATTCGTACAAATTTGTTTTTTCTTTTCCCCGACCAAAAATAAAAATCTTAGTACCTAAAACCTGCTGAGCTATTTTTTTTTTTTTATAGCCAGTTCTTCATTTTCATTTTTCTCTGTTAATTTTAAACTATATTCTAATTTTTGTCTAAAACATTTTAATGTAAAATATAATGTTAAACACATTATTTACATCTACTAAAATAAATGACTCTTTTATCTTCCAGTTCCTTCCACAATTGCAAGCTTGATCATAGACAATGTCACAACCAGTTCAGTGTCTCTAAGTTGGCCTATTCCATTAGGAAATATCAGTTCCTATATCATCCAAGTCTTAGGGACTCCATCAAAAGAACTATTAGTGAATACAAATTCTTCCCTTGTGGATCAGCTGATACCTGGAAATTATTATACATTTATGGTCTTTGCCACAGCTGGGAACATGAATGGCACAAATACGATGAATTCTACATTTACAGGTAAGTTAACTGTTAAAGAGGTCTAGTTTCTACAACTAAAAATGTCCTTTAAATATCTAGTAATAATACTATTTCTGTCTGATAATATTTTGATCTGATTTTAAGGATTAGCACATTAATTACATCTACTAAAATGAATGATCCGTTTATCTTCCAGTTCCTTCAGTAATTGCAAGCTTGATTATAGACAATGTTACCACCAGTTCGGTGTTTCTAAGCTGGGCTACTCCTTTAGGAAATATCAGTTCCTATATCATCCAAGTTTTAGGGACTCCATCAAAGGAGCTGATGGTGAATACAAATTCTTCCCTTGTGGATCAGCTGATACCTGGAAATTATTATACATTCACAGTCTTTGACACAGTTGGGAACATGAATGGAACGAAAATAGAGAATTCTACATTTACACGTAAGTATATTATAAAGGTTCAATGATTATGCCTAGTAATGTCCATATTATCTACATTTTTTCATTTTCCTATGAGCCAAACCATAAATGATATCCTTTAAGGAAAAGGAAAGGTTAAAATTAAGTCAGTTGCATTGTAACAGGATTGCACAAACTGTGTTCAAAGCACTCACTGCTTTCCCTAACTTTGTTTCCCTTCTGCCCCTGTCTTCAAATGCACTCCAAAGCTCTACAGTAGCATCACTCCATTCCTAGCCTTCTATACCCCCGATGCCCTGGGCACAGTTCAGTGGTCTCACATACTCCCCTTATCTGCTCTTTTCCTCTCTCTCATTTATGTTAGCATGGGTTTAATTAGAAGCACCCAATAGCTGTAGCATATTAAAGGAAGAGTGCACTTGGGCTAGAGATAGAAGGATAAATTACAAGTATCTAAATGCCTTAACAGGAAAAAAGAAAAATAGCAACTGATTTCCACATAAGGAGAACTTGTATTCCACCAACCAATGTCAAGTAAACATTTGTTCTCCTTTAAAAATTTATATTAGCAACAGTCACATGCCTTTTTAAACCCTCCACTTAGATATGCATACTAATCCCATAACTTGCACATATCACAGGTAGCCTCTTCATTCATTACAAAAAATGGAAATGTATTGACCCCCCCCCCTCTCAGTAATAGTGGACTAAAAATATTGGAGAGATTAGAAAAGTGGGAAAGAGGAACTGACAGCAATTAAATAAGTGAATAGAAAAATATTTTTTAAAATGTTGTCTCCTGGGGTAGAATATTTAGAAAAGACAAAACTCCATATGTAATAAAAGGACTAAGTGTGCCCAGTAGTTTGCTTCAGGTGACAAGTAAATTCTACCTGCAGATTTGTTGCTATTGTTTATTGCTCCTTAGCACACTTTGGCACAGATTTATTAAAATGTGAGATTACGGATCACCACAGAAAAATTGACCAACTTTTTATTTATTTATATGGGACTTTTAAAAGCAAATTTATTAATGGGTGAAAGTTGAGTTCACCATTTGATAAATATGCTTCTAAAAATCGCATAGGAATGCATAAAAAATGGGTGATTTTTTTCTGTAGTGAGATTTAATTTCACATGTCTTTTATTACATAACCCCATATGGACACCGAAGATTAATAGACAGGAGAATACAAAACAGCAGTAGATAAGGCTAGATTTTAGCCATATTTAACATTAATGATAAGAAACCCTTATGCAATCACAATTGAAAGTATTAGTAAATCAATTATATTTGACATTAATAAAGGATTCTAATTCTCTAGTCTGGATATGTAATTATTTATGTATTACAATTGTTCTGTATCTTTGTTTTGGTACCCCCTGTCCTTTTATCCTTTTTTTCCATACCCTCTTCCAGTTTTAAGTTAAAATTATTATTATTCTTAATAAAGAATGATGAAAGGAGATAATATCATAAATGCAAATATAGAGGAACAGGTAGCCAAATTAAAATATGTGAATTTTCTAGTATTTTTTTTATTAATTAAAAAAAAAAAACTTGAAAACTCCATTCATTCAATATCTTTCTTGGGCAACCGACAGCTTGGCTATCAAGGGAAGGACAGTATATCTTACCCTATATCAAGTCAGAGGTGTAATTGGCTACCTGTGTTTTGCCATCCTGGCCAATAACGGGCAAAAGTGTCATTTTACAGTAACAGGGATTTTGCCTCAAACTCAAATCATACACCTTACATTGGTGTGTGATAGAACTACTCATCTATCTGTTGGCAGAATTCCAGCATAATTGCATTCCATTACTGAGATGCATCTGCGCACTATGCACCAATATGCATGTGTATGTTTAGGTTGATGAAGTAAAAGTTGGTACACAAGCAATTTTTCCACTACATGTGTTTGATTGGCATTACTTCATACTCATGATGTTAATAAAGGCATTAGCTTCCAATTCAGTTGGCATAAGTCTATTATGGGTGTTAATGTAATCTGCTGAGTGTACCCTGAAGTTCCTGCCTGGAAGGCTGAAGATAATTTCAAGCATCTACATTCATTAAGTTCATCAGAACAGGCTGGATGAGCCTATGTGCCATGTTTAAATCAAGTCTAAGGGGCACATTTGCTAAAATCTGTTTTTTTGGGGGGGCTTAAAACGTGATATGGTAAAAATTCGTAGTAACCACAAAAATTTCTGATTTTCTAAAATGTCACAAAAATGCTTTTATCGGTCGTATGAAAATATTGTAATTGCATTCCGAAAGTCACAATATTTTCATACCGAAAAGATCGTTAAACCACAAAAACCTTTCTGGCTTTTGAATGCCTTCAATGTCTGGTTTGGAAGCCTTCCATAGGACTCAATGACACTCGACAGATCCAACTTGGCGAAGAGATGAAAGTAATGTTCGTAGTCTTTGCGCAAAGTACGATTTTTTCTTGGAACTTTAACGAAAACCGTGAAAAATTAATGGAATTTTAACTAAATTTTGTCATACATTACAAAATGTTCTATAAGTTAGAAAAAATATGAATTTATCTCAGAACTGCTCAACCGGAGTTTGATAAATGAATCTACATTTTATGACACTTAACTTATGGTTGTTTTTTCCTTTGTTCCCAGAACCCGCAAGCATAATTGTGAACAATGTATTAAAGCTGAATGAGACTTCATTAACTGTAAACTGGCAGCTCTCTGGAGGCAACTATAGTTATTTTATGGCTGAAGCCTTTATAAATCCACCTCAAATGTTTAACACAACATCATATTTCTTCAGTTTCTATTCTCTGCCTATTGGAGAGCTCCACAAAATAATGATCTTTGCAGTTGCTGGAAATGGTATTCAAGGGGAAAAAAGTACAGTATTATTCCTTTGTAAGTACTTGGATTAATCATTTTATTAGCCCTAAATTCACAAGGGAGTATACTCCTTATTTGGGGAGAATTGGGGAAATATCCATCAATTGTTTTCTCATTCATTTGGATTTATACTGGGCAAGTTAACATCTGTCGCAAAGCACTATATTATTATTATTATTATTATTTTATTAAATAAGAATGGTGACTATTGTGCATGACTGTATTTGTACATGCAAGGGACCTTACAATGTTAGCTGGAAAGTGCTGTGAAACATATAAAGGTTAAAAATAATTGCAATGTCAGTATCCAGAGCAATATAAATTTAGGGGCCCACTTATCAAGTGTAAAAAAAAAAACAACCCCAAAAAAACAAAAAAAAAAAAAACTTTTCCAACTTTAGCCTTTGGGATTTAACCCTAGCACAAAGTAACACAGTAACATAGTAACATAGTAAGTTAGGTAAAAAAAGACACATGTCCATCAAGTTCAACCATAATGCCTAACTGCTAGTTGATCCAGAGGAAGGCAAAAAACCTCATCTGAAGCCTCTCTAATTTGCCGCAGAGGGGGAAAGAAATTCCTTCCTGACTCCAAGATGGCAATCGTACCAGTCCCTGGATCAACTTGTACTAAGATCAGTCTCCCATAACCCTGTATTCCCTCACTTGCTAAAAAGCCATCCAACCCCTTCTTAAAGCTATATAATATGACTGGTTCAGGTTGGGAATGCCACAACTTCATAGCTCTCACAGTAAAAAAATCCTTTCTGAATATTTAAACGGAACCTCCCTTCTTCTAAACGGAATGGGTGCCCTTGTGTCAGTTGGAAGGACCTACTGGTAAATAAAGCATTAGAGAGGTTATTATATGATCCCCTTATACTGTATATTTATACATAGTTATCATGTCACCTCTTAAACGCATCTTCTCCAGTGTAAATAACCCTCAACCAAATAAACTAATTTCCACGAAAACCACAAATTTATCAGTCATTTATTAAAAGATCCAAATTGAAAAAGCACAAACAAATTAAGATGTGGAATGAATAGGAAAAGTATACAAAAAATATTTCATGGTTTTTACGGTTTCCAACAAAAAAACAATTTCCCTAGGACAACTCCCATTGACTGCTACAAGACCTTGACAGCTTTTAGATAATGAAATTTCATATTATTGTTTTTTGTGGTTTTATGCTTATTAAATCACAAAAAAAATCATGTTTTACATGTGCGTGATGTCTCTTTGGGATGCAGGTGATGTTACTTCTGCAGGTCATGGCTGCATACTCCCTTATACATCCAGCACCATCATTGTATTTCCGTAAGAACTCTCTGGTGGCTGGATTTTTTTTTTTAATAAAAATGTATTATATAGTCAGCTAAGGGCTGTCCCTTTAAAGCTGCCATGCTAGGCCCAGACCCTCAGGTGCCTATATATAAATATATATATAGTACAAGATAGGCATAGGAGCCATATCCCATACATCATCAGGTTACAGCTTTGCTTATAGAGAGTCATTCTTAACTTGACTATTTAAAAAACACACTATATTACAATAAATTGAGATGATATATTTATAAATAAGTAACAGTAAAACACATTGCCAAAGATGCAATAATAAAGGGAATCGGTACATAACACAAATGTTTAATATTGGGAAATAAATAGGAAACTGAATTATATGCGCTACAAGATTACATAATACAGGTATAGGATTCCTTAATCAGAAACTCATTATGCAGAAAGCTGTATATTACAGAAAGTCTATTTGCCACAGAGTTCATTTTAAGCAAATATTTCTAATTTTTAAGAATGGTTTCCTTTTTTCTGTAATAATAAAACAGTACTTTGCACTTCTAACTAACTAAGATGCATAATCCATATTGGTGGCGAAAAATACAGTTTGGTTTTAAAAAAAATACTTTAAATATTTTAAAAAATACTTTTTAGCAGGCTTAAAGTATTGTGAGCCAAATTATGGAAAGACCCCTTCTTTGAAAAACCCTAGGTCCCGAACATTCCGGATCATCTGTGTATACCTGTTAACATATAACAATAGTTAAGTGATAGCATTATGCGTTATGTATTTTGAAAGAGGGTTTAAAAGGAGGTTGCCAACTGGTAATGTTCCTTCTTAGGTCCACATTTACATCTCTACTATGCTCACCATATTTGTCATATATGCTTCTGAAGCTGACCTTCTAAACTGTTAAAATACACTAGTTCATATTTTTTTCTCAGCAGCATAGTAACAGTTGCATTGTAAGAGACTTTGGTAAAGCTTTGGGAGCATGCTATGTAACTGCAGCTGAGCAATATATCAGCTGATATTTAAGAGTTTAAAGTAAAATATCTCTCTTACTAAGTTGCCATAGGGAAACCTGCAAGGGGGGAAGGAAACAAATTCATCATATTTAGCAAGGATGAACTGCCACTGAAAGCAATATTAACAACTATATTAACATTAATGAAATACCCGGGGCTTATATTTATAACATTTTGTGCATTCAGTGTTATAAAAAAAAGGTTCAATTTTCTCTTCCATAGTATCAGATACTCTCAACTATACAAATGTATTCGCCGATTCAATTGCATTAGCATGGATGTCTCCAGATGACCAAAATGTATCTTTCATTATAAATATTACTGGATCTCCATCTACCAGCTGGGAAGGGTCTGCTAATCAAACAGTGATTGAAGGCTTGACACCTGGGAATCTGTATACAATTCAGTTAGCAGCTTACCAAGGAAGTGATATGTTATATGGTTTTGGAAGTTTATTATTACTGCACACAAGTAAGTCTAATTTTCTATAAATGTCTTATGTTTAATCATTAAAAAAAAAATAAAAAAATAAAAAAAATAAATACATAAATAAAATATATATATATATATATATATATTTCCTTCTTTCTTGATAATGCATTATAGTCAATGTTTCTCATAGGGGACTATTTATGAAGGAGAAAAATATGACATAAAAATACACCAGCCATTGGCCTAATATTTCCATAAAAATTGCATAGTATTCTCAATAGACAGCTCCTAATATGCTGTATATATTATAGTTACAAACTTCTACTCCACAGGGCAATAGAAGGTATTCTTGACTTTCAACCTTTCTCCCCTCTTTCATTTCCATTCATTTCTACCCTTCTTTCCTTAACCTACATGTTATGTTTGCTAATCTTCTTTTATGCATATCCATCAAGTCCTCCTAAAGAAAATGCATTTTAAATTGAGGGAATAGTTCAAACAGTATATATTTATAATAGATGAGTAGATGAGGAACCATTTACTTCACTCTAAAGGTAAATATATTTTTTTAAATATATACAGTAGCCCTACATATGCTTTTAGTTATTAATAACATTGCTGTACTGACTGCGAAGAATTAATGTAGAAACTGTATAATGCACAACCACAAAACATTGACCTACAAGATAGTAACCGAATATAAAAACTTGTTAATTTTTTTTTCTCCTGAACCTCCGAACACAGGGCCCAGTGTGGTTAGCAACATCCAAGTTAGCAATGTGTCTACTTACTCAGTAGACCTAAGATGGAGCCCCCCCACTGGACAACACGATTACTATAGGATTGAAGTTATAGGATATGTATTTCAGCAGATGAATACAACTGTGGAGTCAATATCCATCCAAAACCTCACTCCAGGAACAAATTATACATTCAGAATCTGGGCAGTAGTTGGAGATAATATTTTAGGAGATCCAAATGAGAGTTCTTCATTCACAAGTTAGTATGAAACTAATGTATTGGGTTTTAGTTTTGAAAGCTGAAGCTAGAAATGTTTTAAATGTGTATTTGCACATCTGAATATAACATTATGCAGGAGTATGTACAGTTAAAGCTAGTCTGGGATCTGCTTCAACAGCACATGCTCCTGCAGGCTATAATTTGGTGAAGTGACAGAAGAGGATCAGAAGATACAGAAAATGGTGTCTCGACTGTGCTAATAGGGACAATTCTCTATGTAACAGACTTTGTGGGGAGAGAGTGGGGGCTGATGGAGGCCTTTTGTGGGGGCTTTTGTTTGTGGGGGGGTTGAATTCACTTTTTAAGGATGATTCTGATCTACAGTTTTTATACACTGTCTTCAAGAAGCTTTTATGTCTTCCCACTTCTGGCATGGGATTCCTTCACGAACTATACTGTATGTACGGGTTATTTGGCTCCTGATAAAATTAACTATAGAGTGTATATGATGGAGATCTTAGACTGCAAGCTCTACTGGGACAAGTGCATATGTAAATTGTGTATAGGCTCTGTAAAGTGCTGTAGAATATGATGGGTCTGTATAAGTAAAGGTTAATATCCTTTAATGCTTTAGCTGTTGCAGGCATATAAATGGGCATGTTCTCTACTGGAATCTTCATTAACAGCAGTTGAAAGAAAACATAGTGGGCCCAATTCACTAAAGTCCGAAATAAGGAGTGCTATTTATAGCATGCGTTAAAAATCTTATCACTTCTTATTTTTCGCTCGATTCACTAAAAGGACACTTGTCATAATTAAGAAGCGATGTTCTTGGCGTTATTTATCTTGCGACGACATATTTTCAAGCAACGTGCTGCGTAATATGTTGTGTGCTGCGTAATATATTGCTTGAAAAATAAGAAGTGATAAGATTTTTAACGCATGCTATAAATAGCACTCCTTATTTCGGACTTTAGTGAATCGGGCCCAATGAGTGGTAAAGGCTGCCTTTACCTCTTGTAAATATAGCATAAATATTAAATTGTCATGAGGATAGCATGGTAGCTTACTGGTTAGCACTGGGGTTACTGTTTTGTACAGCT